>NW_024100068.1:0-2400000 GCF_016545835.1 Crotalus tigris
TTCTGCATGTACTTCAAAGGCAGCCTCATGTACATCACATTGCAGTAGTCCAGTTAGGAGAATTTGTGGGCGTAAGTAACCTTGACCAGGACTGGGCACAACTGGTGCACATCCGAAAGCTGTGCAAAGGCCTTTCTAGCCTTGGCTGCCACCTGCTTTTCAAGCAGAAGCCAAGAGTCCAGGAGGACCCCCTAAATTGTACACTGGTTCTGTCTGAGGCAGTGCCTACCCATTCAGGACCAAAGATGGAAGGTTCCCAGAATCATGAAAATCATTAAACCCACTCAGTCTTGCTTAGGTTGAGTGGTAGCCTTTTGTGTACCATCCAGGCCCCCACAACATCCAGGCACTGAGACAGAGCTTCCATGATTTCACTCAGATGAATAGGACAATGTAAAGCTGCCATGAAAGGTGTATAATGTTTGGAAAGATAGAAGGAAAGAGAAGTGGAAGATACCCAGTACAAGATGGATGGAATTAATTTCAGTAGTGATGGATGCACTCTTGAAAACGTAAAAGGCTACTTTTGGGACAGATGATCATGAAGAACTATCTGTGATTGCTAAGAGAGAAAAAAAAATCAATTGATTAAATCATTTAGAAAAAAGTCAAGAACATTCACTTGTAAAGTTGTCTAACATCAACTCCTAGCACAACAAAGAAATATCTCTAACATCATTGTCATTGTCTACCATCAACTCCCAGCACAAGAAAGAAATATGATTTGATAGCTGTAAGGGAGACTTATGGGATGGCTTCTGCAATTGGAATGTAGCAACTGAAGAATACATTGTATTCAAAAGGAACAGATGCAACAGAAAGGAAATGGTGTTGCACTATAGGCTAATAGTAGCCATCAAATAAGAATATATACAGATTACTGGAGCTATAAAGATGCTCAGTGAAAATGACAGAATGCTAACAGATAATGAAACAGAAAAAAATGGTTGATTTTCAGAATGGTATAGAAAGGCCTTTCCTTGTACGTGGAGGAAAATTGTGCCTCCTTTCTTGTTCCCAGATCTTTTAGGAGTATCTTTGGCCTTTTATAGAGGGGGAAACTTTCATCTTGCCTCTTCAATGGTTCAATAACTGAGAATTGCTCTGGAATGTACTTAATCTTATCTTTTAAAAATATAGAAATCATCTTAGTCTGTCAATGTGGTAACAGTAGAGGGAGCTCATGTAATAAGAAAGACAAGCACCGTCTTCGGATAGGCTGAGCAAAAGAACCCATGGAACAGAAAATCCAGGAACAGCTTGTGAGGCTGAGCTCCTGCCCTTGATCTTTAGAACATAAACTTGGTGATCAATTCAGCAAAAGAAATTGTTTCTTGGGAACAGCCTGTGATAAATCCCCAGCACCTGAAAATAGGTTGAAATACGAACTGACACCTGGCCTTCTGTCTAATAGTGGAAGGGGTGGTGGGGGAAAGGAAATGAAAAAAAAAAAACTTCTTTTAATCCTGAAAATACCTACCTCCATTCATTCAGGAACATTAAACATTGTTGGATTGAAATCCTTGCTTCACTGCACTTTAATACTGGGATGGAAGGAAAGGGGGCTATAAATCCAATTGAATCTCATAATAGAATAACAGAATAAGAGAGTTGGATGGGACCTTGGAGGTCTTGTAGTCCAGCCCCCTGCTCAAGCAGGAGACCCTATACTAGTTCAGACAAATATTTGTCCAATCCCTTTTTAAAATCGCCTTTCATTCAATCCTTGAACATATATTAGTGAACAAGATTTCCACAACTATTAAGCCTCTCCAGATAAGTAGGGAGAACTAAAGGAGAAGGAAGCTACCATGGAACAGTCAGTGAGGACAAAGTAGGCCAGTCAAGAGGGAAAGAAAGGAGGGGAGAGATGGCTTGATTGGAATTCTTAAGGATAAAATGCAAACATGTTCTTTTAAAGTGGTACCTGGAAAAATATTAATGGTCTGACAAAGAATATGGGTAAAAAGCAGATGGCCCACCAAAGATTGTGTGTGTAAGGGAGGTTTGTTTTGCTTACAAGACAACTCTTAAATTTAGGATGGCCAGACATCCTGTTCCCAGCTCTGCACATGATATATTACTAACTGCCTGTCACATGGTATATCTAAATTGCTTAACACTTGATATATTGCTGATTGCTAAAAACATTCCAATGTAAACGAGGAGCTATCGATTATAGATCTGTCTAGTAGTTTTTCTATGTTAGAATAAGGACCTATAGAATGTAATGACCTGAAAATAACCCCCGCCAGAAAGGGTTATAAAAGTGGTCATCAAGATACAATCTGGGTTCAGACTGTTTAAGCCAGGATGGCTCTCTGAACCTGCGTGCAATAAACTTCCCTTTCCTGAAAGAGCTGATTCAAGTCTTTGATTTCTACTACATTTTCTGGTGCATTGGCCGGGAAAAGCTTGAGTGAGGCGATATTTCGCTGAGGACGGCTGGACCCTTCGGACCTGCTGGTAAGCCATCTCTGAACAATTCTCCAGGCGCCATGGGGGTGTGTTTCCTCCAGGAGACAGCTGTGGCTTCTCAGCAGAGCCGACAGTACTGAAGGCCAGTCCAAGAACCCTTTGGGAAAGGAAAGGAAGTCTGAACCAACTCCTGGCCAGGATGGGTGTAACTACAAGGCAGGCGAGTATGTGTTTAAAGTAATGGGACCTATCTCACTTGAAGATAGAAGAGGGGGCCTGATCACTCCCCTGGACTCGGGACGGCGATCCTAATGAAGTCCGTGTTAGGTTGTGTGGGTGGTTAAGCCAGTGCATTCCCTACGAATGACCGCCGGCGCTGTAGGTCATTGGCAGTGTGTTAGGATGGGGGGGGGGCGTAATATGGGTGTGGGGTGGCCCCCAGAGGGGACTTTTAAGAAAACTATCCTAACCAATTTTAGTATATAGATCAGTGGGGGGATGCAGTAGCAGGACGAGCTGATGAGTTATTGCAATGTCAAGCTGAAATGCTTCGTTTGTGTGTGGCTAGACCCAAAGGAAAAAAAGCTTCAAGTACAAACTAAAAGAGTGAAAGATGGTGTCAGATGCTAAGAAGGAGATAAGGATGGAGGTAGACCTCCTCCCTACGTTCCACCTTTCTCCCCCTCCCCCCCCCCCAGTGCCGGCTGTGGCAGAGCCAGCAGCCGCTCTGACAGAGGAAGGGCTGATTGACCCTGCTGTGTCCGAAGAAAGGCAGCCAGCTGTGAGACGAAAACAGAAAGGGGGAGGCTGTCAGCCCCCAAGGAGGAAGGGGATTTGGAAGGTCTCTCTGTAAATGTGAGGGGAGAAGCAAGAGGGAGCAATTGTTGAATATTTTGTTGACTCCCGAGGAAAGGGAGAAGGGGAAGGCTGCTGTTAGGCAGTGTTTGAAGGATAGGTTGCCGGCTGTATGAGATACACAGCCAGAGATGGAAGCCAGGGCACCAGAAAAGGACCCTGAATGGAATACACAAAACCCAGCACACATGACTTTGTTAAAGGAATATCAGAATTTAGTAGTAGAGGCTCTTTGCAAGGCTGGAAAGCCTTCAGTGAATGTGTTAAAGCCGTCTTTTGTGATGCAGGAGGCAGATGAAAGTCCGGAAAGTTTTTTTTTTTGCAAAGGCTGATTGAGGCTTATGAGCTTTATACACAGGTTGATCCAAGGAGTGCAGACAAGGTGCGAATGTTGAATGAGAGGTTCATAGCACAGAGTTATGAAGATATAAGAAAGAAGTTGTAGAGGTTAGAAAGAGCATTAGGAAAGAACACGACAGAATTGTTGGAGGTGGCTAGGAAGGTGTTTGTTAATAGGGATAAGGTGGAAAAACAGGAAAGAGATGCTAGAATGCATAAGAAAATTGAGTTGTTGGCGGTGGCGTTACAAGGAGGGATCATGCTGGGACCCAACCAGTGTGCTAATTGCAAGGAGGGAGGTCATTAGCAAAAAGAATGTCCAAGAAGGCAGATGCGAGGTAGAGGTTGGAGAGGAAGAGAAGGCAGAGGATGTGGAAGTGTTGGCAGTGGGCCCCCCATGCACTCCCCCTTCATGGGTAGAGGGCAGAGAGGGGCTCCAGGGATGGTAAGAGATGGTCTGAGGAATGTAGGAGATGGTTTGAGGAATGTGACAGATGAAAATAGAAATAGGGAGATTGAAGGAATTGGATTGGCAGGAACTAACTGGTCGGATTGACGGGGACCTGGCTTGGAGAAAGCCCCCCTGAGCCATTGGTTACTTTAAATATAAGGGGCAAACAGACAGCGTTTTTGGTGGATACTGGAGCAGGAAGATCAGTTGTGGATTTGAAAGCAGAGTCTTTGTGTGTGAAGTAAATATGACTGTTACTAACCTCAAGAGAAAAGAAGATACAAAAAAAAATATATATATATAACCTCACTCTGTTTGTCTGGCCAACAAACAAAGTGAAGAAAGATGTGTTTGTTTATTTATTTATTTTTTTTCTCTCCCTCTTAAGAACAGCCCAAAGTTACCTGCTCAGGCAGGAAATCCTATACCATTTTCTTGCCCATTCTGCTCTCTCCCTTTTGCAAATGTTAGTGTGTTAATGCCCTTTTCAAACTCTATCTGCAGACACAACCCCTAACCCCCCTGTTTTTTTTCTGGCTGTGTTGCTTTGAGAGGGAGAGAGATAGAGAGAGAAAGGAGAAAGGGGGGGGGTGATCTTTTTAACTTTTTCTCTGCTTAGAATTCAGGTTTGAGAAAGGTTGGGTGGCTGTGAAAATTTAATGCCCACTTTTGCAATTTTTTTTATTCAAAAGAGGAGTCAGTAATTGTTGGACAACTTTTTTGGGAAATTTTTGAGTTTAAATTGTTTAATATCAACCAAAAGAGTTTGCTTAGATTTGTAAATGTTCTCCCTATTTAATGGAAATTTAATGGAAATCTGTTTCCATCTGAATGGAATTTGATTAAATTGGGATTTGACTAACTTTATATTAAAAGCAATACTAGAGTTTAGAAAAAAAAAAAACTTTCAGTAACTCAGAATATCTTATTAAACTTGTTTATTTTTTTGTGGGAAGTTAGAACGAAGTTGAGAAAAATTTTGGGATTATAAATAGCTATGCTGTTTTGAGTAAAGATTTGTATGCAAAACTGTTAGAAAAAGAGCTTGTGTTAATAAATGCAAACAGGGTTTGGTGAGCTCTCCGTTGTTGGTTCTTTGCTAGGTAATTTATTTATAAACAAGGACAAAGGTTGGAGGAGGTTTTGGCCCAGAAGTGTGTGCGTGGGGGGGGGGGGGGAAGGCAGCCAGTGGCATTTTGATCTAAAATTGACATTTGGGGACATCTTGGTGGTTAGCATTTCTTATCAAGTGTGGACAATTTTAATCAGGAAGCCTAAAGGAGGTATACACTTGTTCATAGCAAAGTGGTTTTCAGTTGTGGATTTGAAAGATGCTTTTTTCATGATTCCTATTCACAAGGCTAGCCAGCCGTTGTTTGCTTTTGAGTGGGAAAATCCAAATACAGGGCAAAAAGCACAGTATACCTGGACCAGGCTGCCACAGGGCTTTAAAAATTCACCTACCCTGTTTGGAACAGCCTTAGCAGAAGATTTACAGCATTTTGTGCATTAGTCAGACGGAAAGTGAAGTATTTGGGGTATGAGATTGAGGAGGGGCATAGGGCTTTAGGCTGGGAGAGGAAACAAGCTATGCTAGCTATTGCTGAACCCCTTAATAGGCAGCAACTGAGGGGCTTTTTGAGTTTGGCAGGGTTTTGCAGGATATGGATACCAAATTTTGCTCTATTATCAACACCTCTTTATTCAGCTACAAAAGGAGGTGATAGAGAACCTTTTGAATGGGAGGGAGAACAAAAGAATGCCTTTAGGGCAGCTCCAGCTTTAGCCTTGCCTAACTTAGAAAAGCCTTTCAATGTGTATATTGATACCAGGAAGAATGTTGCCTTGGGGGTGTTAACTCAACAATTAGGACAGTGGCAATGCCTGGTGGCTTACTTATCTAAGCAATTAGATGGGGTTGCCCAAGGCTGGCCACATTGCCTGAAGGTTCTTGCTGCTATAGCAGTCCTTTTACAGGACTGTAATAAATTGACCTTCTCATGTCCCATAAGTGTCCACCCCCTCATGCAGTTCATTCTATCTTGGATAATAAAGGGCATTTGTGGATCAGCAGTCAAAGGCTTTTTAAGTATCAGGCGATGATGATTGAAAATCCTCAAGTGAAATTAGTGGTGTCTAACCGGCTAAACCCTGCCACCCTATTGCCCACAGAAGTGGATTCAGAACACAACTGCTTGCAAGTTTTGGAAACTGTATATTCAAGCCGTCCGGATTTGTCTGATATTCCTCTTCAGGATGCTGCCCTAAATTGGTATACAGACGGCTCGAGTTACATGCAGGATGGGAGGAGGGTTTCTGGATATGCGATTGTGAATGATGAGGAAGTGGTGGAAAGTAGTCCGCTAGGAGCAAACTGCAGTGCTCAAGTGGCAGAATGGTGGGCATTAATTAGAGCATTGGAAAGAGCTGAAGGGGAAACTTTAAATGTCTGGACAGATAGTAAATATGCTTTTCTAACTCTGCATGCTCATGGTGCTGTGTATAAGGAGAGGGGATTCAGGGATTCGGCTGGCAAACATGGGTTACATGGACACTTGATAAAGCATCTTCTCGATGCAGTACAAAAGCCAGCAAAGGTTTCAGTTATGCATTGTAAAGGGCCATCAGGGGGGAGTATGGGGGAACTGAATAAGCAAGTGGAAAAACTTAGGAATTATGTTGTTGAACAAACACCTCCTAAACTAATAACAAGATGTCATCCCTTTAAACCAGGGGATAAGGTGTGGGTAAAACATTGGAAACATGAACTGGAGGGGAGATGGGAAGGACCTTATGGAGTAATAATGGCCTCTCCTTTAGCAATAAAGATTGCAGAATCTAAATCTTGGATTCACTGGACCAGAGTTAAAGCAGCTGCAGAACCTCTGTGGACAGTGAACAGGGACCCCAAGGTCCCCACCAAACTCACTCTTAAAACGTGTTTAGTATGTTTAATGAATATTTTATTGTTTGTAAACCAGATATTGTATTAGCACAAGTGTATCCTGCACATATATCTACGGCTGCCTGGCTGAAATTCAACCCCCTGCTAAGCCACACCCGGAAGCTGGCTTTCTACGCACGGGAGAAGAAAGGATGAAAGGCTTCCTTCTGCTTTTATATAGTACTGTTGTTGCATGTAATAATGTTTGTCTTTCTAATTTAGGCCAATGGAGCAAGCCAGAAGAAGCTCCACGCCTTATCCAATCTTATGCTATAGGCACGGGCACTTGTGAAAGGTCACCCCCCTATTGGATTTTCCCCAGAATGCTGGAATGGTAGCTGGCCTCATCCTTGTCAATTTCCCCAAGCATTTGACAGAATAGTTAAAGAAGCCTGTATTATAAGACCACCTGTCAATCCCGAAGCCTGTCAGTATGTTGGGTATATTCTTAGGAAAGGCATATGTGTAAAGGCCCCATATAAGAAGCCTCCTCCTCCTGTTACTCTGGAGTGTGGGCCTCCCTTATTCTGGGGATGGGAGCGAGTCACCCTAGTCTCGCAGTTGAAGACGGGATGGAAGGGGACTTGCATCGTACATGTAATCCCGGGGGAATTAGGAGTTACTAACCAACGACCCCCGAGGAAGCGCCCAGAGAGAAAACGAAGCAAAAGGTCCCAGCAGAATAAGGATATGCCCCATCCATTGGAGTCAAGGATGCAATATAATTTGTGGGTCAATTGGCTAAACTAGCCAACACAACTGATTTTTGCCTTTCTGAAGCATATGACATGGAAAATTTGCTGTCCACATGTTTAATAACCGTATGTGTTCCTGTCACAGCAGCCAAGGAGTTCAGTCACCACGAGTTTAAAGAACACATAGGCTATGAAACAATGTACAGCGGGGTCACATTTCCAAGTTTCTACCCACTGATGCTTTAGCTTTACATACTCCTAATGTAGCCATTCCAGAAGACTTATAATGTGCACATATCACAGGGTGTGAGCAGAATACACCTTCACCTCATTGCCTGAAAGTGAGCCAAGAAAGGCTAAATTGCACATTTTTCCAAACAGTGTCTTTTGGGTATGCAAACATATGGTTACCTAAAGGGTGGTTCTTCACATGTGGGAATTCCAGAGACAAGAGTATAACAACATACATACATAAGACCCAAGTGTTATGGAATGAAACTTATCTGCATAGATGAGATAAGTCTCATCAGGGGGGAATAAAGTGGTACCTGGAAAAATATTAATGGTCTGACAAAGAATATGGGTAAAAAGCAGATGGCCCACCAAAGATTGTGTGTGTAAGGGAGGTTTGTTTTGCTTACAAGACAACTCTTAAATTTAGGATGGCCAGACATCCTGTTCCCAGCTCTGCACATGATATATTACTAACTGCCTGTCACATGGTATATCTAAATTGCTTAACACTTGATATATTGCTGATTGCTTAAAACATTCCAATGTAAACGAGGAGCTATCGATTATAGATCTGTCTAGTAGTTTTTCTATGTTAGAATAAGGACCTATAGAATGTAATGACCTGAAAATAACCCCCGCCAGAAAGGGTTATAAAAGTGGTCATCAAGATACAATCTGGGTTCAGACTGTTTAAGCCAGGATGGCTCTCTGAACCTGCGTGCAATAAACTTCCCTTTCCTGAAAGAGCTGATTCAAGTCTTTGATTTCTACTACACTTTCAGGTTCCATTCCTTTATATATATATTTCTCTTCCTTGGAAAATTCACTATTTATTAATTGCATTCAGAGTATAGATTTAATGCTGATAATAATAATATAAAGAATTAAAAGAGCAAAAGAGCCAGACGCCTCAATGAGAAAGCCAGCAGCAAGATAGTCTTTTAATAGCCATGCTGGATCTTCCAGCACTACTTTAGAAAGAACTCAAGAACTGAAATCATTCAGAACTGGACACATGCAAGCTCTCCAGGACTCGGAAAGTTTCCAGTTCTAAATGCAGCTCTAGAAGCACACTAGAAATGCAGTGTGAATGCACCCCCATAATGGCTAGTACCTCATGCAATTTGCCTACACATGCCAGGGAAAAGTTAAATTACCCTTTCACCCTACCAGTTCCTCTGCATGACTGTGCTTTGCCTCATGTAATATCTTCATACACAGAACAAATACTCTGTAAATGTTAAGATCAGTGTCCAGTCATAAGCAATTGATTACGTGGGCTTTTTAAAATCACATTAAAAAGAGCAACAATTCTCTGATTAGCTATCTATTGCTCAGTGGAGGGAGTGAATCATACCAGCATTGTAGCCACTATGTACTTTTTTTTTGTAACACCTGACTGTATTGAATGAATAAACATAGATATACTAGTGTTTCACATTGCATGGCTAGGCACGATCATATAGGAATGGTGTCACTGAAGACAATAGGGTTTATTCCAAATGAAATGGAACAGAGAACAATGTTGACAGGGGATTAACATAAAAGCTTAACCCCACCATCTCACACAGTCTCCACAGGTGCCATCTGCAAATAGTTCTTTACAGCTTTATAGTCAGGATTTCTAAAAGAATGCATGGAGAACATTCTGAACTTCCAGAAGTACTACGAACACTAATCTTTCCAGCCCAAAGAACACTGGAAAGCAATTATGTAAAACTATTTGCAATTGGGCCTGCAGGAAATCTCTCTGAACATTAGTATTAGTATGTTAGGTTGTATAGCAGAGGTCTTCAAACTTGGCCCTTTTATGACTTGTGGACTTCATATCCCAGAATTCCTCAGCCAATGTGCCTGGCTGAGGAATTCTGGGAGTTGAAGTCCACAAGTCATAAAAGGGCCAAGTTTGAAGACCCTTGTTGTATAGTTTGCTAGATGTTTAGACTGGATTCGGCATTTTTGTCCACCCATTGAGTTTCCAAGGACCTGGGATAGGCAGATGTTGTTTGATGGCATTAAAGATACTGTCACAATATGTAAGCAAAATTTTAATACAGTTGAACAACATCGGCCTATCCAAGGTCCTTGGAATAAATAAATAAACCTGCTTTTTTCAATTGACTGATGGTGATTTTATTAATGCCAATGTTATTCAAGTGTCATTCTAGATGATTTGGAATTGCACCCAACGGACCTATTACTATTGGTATTATCTTTGCTTTCTTTTGCACAATCATTCTCTTCTATTTGCAAGTTCTCATATTTTGTGATTTTCTCCAGTCTATTCTGCTGTCTCCAGTTACTGCAATATCCAGTCCAGATCTTTTTGTCTTTCTTATCAAGAGTTGTTAAGTCTGTGGTGTTGTATGGCAAGTGCTTGTCTGTTTGAATTCTAAAGTCCCAAAGCACTTTAGCTTCTTCATTTTCTAATACTTTATCTATTTTGTGATCCCACCAATATTTGCTTGCAGGCAAATGATATTTCTTGCAGATATTCCAGTAGACCATTATTGCTTCTTTGTCATGCCATTGTTTTTTTCCCTTAATCCTTGCATTGCCTGGAATATATTATTATTTTTGGATCACAACAATGTGAAGCCATAGCTGCCAATTCTTTAGCTGTTGTTGGCCTTCATATGCAGCAAGTTCTACCCAAAAACCTGGAATGTTTTAATGTATCCCTGTAGAATATTTGAGGTTCCAAGCAATGTGGTTCTTTGCAATTGATTGATGGAAAGTTTGTCAATGTGCAGATTTTTTCAGTGCCATTCAAGATTTTTGGCTATGGCACCCAGTATGCTGATAATCATTGGGACCACAAGGTCTGGTTTTTGCCATAATTTGCCAGCTTCAATTTTCAGATCTTGATACTTTATGATTTTCTCCAATTCTTTGTCTTCTATTCTACTATCCCATGGAATTGCCACATCAATTATCGACACTTTTTCTTTTCAACTGAAGTTTAAATCTAGTGTTTTCCGAGCCAAGACTTTATCAGTTTGTATTTGGAAATTCCACAATATTTTAATCTATTTGTTATTTTACTGCTTTTGCAACTATATATTCCCACTAATTATTATTATTTTAACCTGGAGCAGAATGAGACCATTTATATCTTTCTGTGTATGTATGTTTTTGTATGTATGTTTTGTGTGTGTGTATATATATGTATGTGTGCAATATGTATGTGCTATACATACATATATCTACGTGTGTATATATGTGTGTGTATCTGTCCTATGATAAACCCCCTTTCTGATTACATGACACAGAGCATTAAAGTATACTTCCCAATTCATATGGTCACACATGTAGCATATTATTATACAGAAGCATTTTTTTGCAGTTACCATTTCTTTACATATTTTAGAAAATTTAGCATTTATGGCCTCAAATTCCTCTGAGAGATAAGGGTCATAGCACTCCATCTTCCAATTCTAACCCTTCAACCACAATCTTGTGAGGTAGGTTGGGTTCCAAGTCACCAAGTTCCAAGTTCCAAGTCATTTGAAAGCCAATAGAATAGACTCTCTTGAATAGAGTCTAATTCTGTTGGCTTTCAAAAGCCAATAGGAATTGTCCAGGCTTTCTCTGCCCTGCTGAGCCCGCCAAAAGTCCCATTCTGCAAACGGTGCTGCACCAGTTGTGTAGTCCTCGACTTACGACCGGTTGAGTAGTCCTCGACTTACGACCGGTTGGGGGTCGCAGCATTACAAAGGTTGAGAACCACTGGTCTAACACCTTAATCACTCCATCACTTTAAATAATCAATGGCTTAAGGGTAGTATTAGATCTGTAGGAAGGAGAACAGCTTTCCTCAACTGGGGGCACTCTGAGTTTACTGATCTAGAAGGATGGTCATTTCCAGCTAACATGACTACAGTTTAATATACATGGGATTTGCCAGGAGACTGAACTGCACTGTTTATTTTCTGCCCACCCACTTCTTTCATCAAAGTTTACATCACTAATTAAGAGGGCAGATAAATGAGAGCCAGAAAAACATCTGTCAGGGGTTGGATTTCCAAGAAAAGATGACCAGTGCTAATGTCTAAATCATTTTTCATTTTTTTTTTTTAAAAAAAATCTGCCTTTGGTTTGAAGCCTATTGCTGAAAACTGTTTCCATGAGAACAGGAGCTGGGCCTATTCGCTAAATTGAAAGTTTCTGATGCAAAGAGATGAAATACTGTAATATGACAAAGGAAAGTGAATTGGATGGTTCATTGAAGTCTGTATAGACCAGATTATATATTCTGCAAATCAAGTGACAATCCCTTTCCTGGATGTTATCAATTTAGGCTGAATATCAGTACGTATTTTAATGTAAAAAGACACGTGTAAACAAAGAGAAAACAAAACTCTATATATAAGAAAAGAGAGCATCAAGTGAAAGAAATTTTACTTTCTGGTGTGAGAAACTTTGTTTGGGGAATCATTTCAACATTTAATCTCCCTACTAAATTAAGGCAATCCCCAGAATGCTTCACCACTTGATTCCACCAAATACTACAGTGAAACAAATGTTTAAAAAGAGAAAAGGGATGTAGGGGAACTGTGTCTTTTGAAGTATGAATTTTACAGACACCTAAAAACTAATCAATTTATTGTTGCATAAACTTTCATGGATCACTCATCAAATGCTTGTGAAAACTTATGCAATAATGAATGACTAGCAATTCCCCCCACCCCCCCAGTAGGTCTTTCTTTCTTGAGTATTGTGGGGTTTGTTTACTTAACTTATGACTGTCTGATTTGTCTGTTTAGCATCACTGCAGTTTTTAATGGTATTTTTGATTCTGTTCTCTGCCTCTTGCGGGGGGGGGGGGGGCAAATAAATGTCATGCTGATGTACCTGGTTTACTTATGTTCTGGTGGCTGTTTTCTTATTCCAAAAACTGTGAAAGAAAGCAAATGGTCTGGACAGAAAAGGAGAGCCAGTCCCAAAGATACATACCAAGGACCTATCCTTATGGCTTAGGTTCATCTTGATTCAATGGTAATTTCCTCCCTTTAAGAAATGTGGGAGTTGTAGTCTCTAAAAAAAAGCAAGTAAATGGTAGCTAAAATCTTGACAATCTTGTAGAAAACTCTACAATTAATATACACTGTTCTGTGAATAATAATAATAATAAAGTTGGAAGGGACCTTGGAGGTCATCTAGTCCAACACCCTGCTCAGGCAGGAAACCCTATACCATTTCAGACAAATGACTGTCCAGTCTCTTCTTAAAAACTTCCAGTGTTGGAGCATTCACCGCTTCTGTAGGCAGGTTGTTCCACTGGTTAATTGTTCTGTCAGGAAGTTTCTCCTTAGTTCTAGGTTGCTTCTCTCCTTGATTAGTTTCCATCCGTTGTTTCTTGTCCTGCCTTCAGGCGCCTTGGAAAATAGCTTGACTCCCTCTCCTTTGTGGCAGCCCCTGAGATATTGGAACACTGCTATCATGTCCCCCCTCGTCCTTCTCTTCATTAAACTAGACATACCCAGCAGCCTTTTCTTATATGCTTTAGCCTCCAGTCCCCTAATCAACTTTGTTGCTCTTCTCTGTACTCTTTAAAATATAATATAATATAACATAACATAAAAATATATAAAATATATAAAACATATAAATATATATAATATATATATATATATAATATAAAATATAATACAACATAATAATATCACAATACAATACAGTACAATACAATAGTATAATATCTTGAGGCTTTCTTCTTTATATTTAAGAAAGACAATCTTGGCACAAGAGAAGCTCTGCAAAGCCAGAGCTGCAAATGCTGAAGTAACAGTGTCTACATTTCTTTGTTCAGTATGTGGCAGAACATTCCGTGCTAACATCGGTCTTATTAGCCACTTACGGACACATCATTGATGGCCCATAACCCACAAGATGTCAAGGTCTTCACCGAAATCGATGGACGAACAACATATATAATATAGTTTTATATTATGTCTTGGATATACCCTCTCTTAGCCATTGCAAGTTCTTTGACTTGGACTATACTTGCTATATAATGAAAAAGAGAAAAATACTTCTCTTTCATCAGAGTTTTTTTTATTCTTACTTGTTTTTACCATTGATTTTTCTGGACTCTATTTTTAATGTTTTGTTAGCCTTGAGTACTACCTGGGTTGGTGTGTATTAAAAGAATAAGTAGTTCTGAGATGGATTAGAACTTTCACCTCAGTGGTGGAGGACATGTGCTCAATATGCAGAAAATTCCAAGTTCAGTCTCTGGAATCTTTATTTTTTGGTAGAAGGTGATGGAACAAATTTTGTCTGTGATCATAGAGAACCAGCATTTGTCAGACTAAATCCTATTGCAGTGTTCCTCAACTTTGGCAACCTAAAGATGGGTGAGCTTAAGCTCCCTGAATTCCCCAGCTGGCATGAGTGGTGTGAGAATTCTGGGAGTTGCATTCCATATGTCTTCAAGTCACCAAGATTGAGAAACAGTGCTCTGATGAGGTAAACTTAATGGACAAAGGGACAACTCTGCACAGCCTCCTATCCTCCCAAATTCTTGGGAAACTAAAAAGGCAAGTCTTTTTCCTGTACATTGGGACATTGAAAAGCACCTTCATGGTGTTTCTCACCAAATATTATTGTCCTTCAATACTTCTTGAAACCTATTGAAAAGCTTGCTGCTCCCATCTTCAAAAAGTCCCAGAAGCAAAACAAAAAAGAAGAAGAAGAGCCTAGTGATCTTCTGAGCACATGTCACATTTGCAGTTAGAGAATCTACAGCTTGTAATAGATGCAATTTCTTGCAATCACAAAATGTTCCTGACCTTTTGGTGATCATAAAGCAAATGTGCCTTTACTTATGTCAAGTAACATCAAATTTTCTTTTCTGTTGGCTGAGAAGAATGAAGTTATATGCCATTCAGGCTAACAGGAAATTTGAACGAAGTATTTGATTAGAACAGTTTCATTTAAGATTTTAATGATCAAAGCTCTGCCTTGGTGTTCTTTTCAATAGGTCTATTCCCTTCCCCCCCTTATAAACGTATATGAATGCAAAGAAAACTCCATAAGAAAGGGAACTTTTAAATAGGGTATTGTATGAATTTATGCAAGAATGAAGCATGTATGAAATATGGCTGTTCCATTTTAATTGTTCCTTGAAGTGATGAACCTCTAAATCAGTCTAAACAAATTCTTGGGTATAATTCTTTTATTTTCCTTTTTTTAAAAACCTGTGTGGAAAGACAACTGAACATTCACATTGCAAGCATTTTCTTTTATATGTGGTATAGTACTGGATTGTTGATCCAATGGGTGGGACTAACTTAACACCCCCTGAGCCAAAACCAAACTACACTTTGTTTTACTACAGTATGATCTGTAAATTGAGCATCTGTGGCTTTTCAGTCATTGTTTGTGAATTAGCTCTATGTGTGAACCCATCTGTGGTAGTTTATTCAACAAATCAAGGTTAAATAAATGATGGTTTAATTTAACAAAGAATTAAATCCAAAGTTGTAACTATTACTTGCTTTTAAAATGTTTTTTCATTGTCATAATCATCAATTTGGCTTGGATTACACATTACTTAATTTTCTCTATCCAAAATCCACTCCCTAAAATTAGTTTTTTCCCAACATAGAAATAGAACATATGTCACCTGAACAAAACAAAACAAAACAAAACAAAACAAAAAAATCTCTCCTGCAATGTACTCTTCTTATGGCTAAATATATCACTTCATTTCCTCATTAGATTTGTGTTTCCATACCATTAAACATCCCCATTGCTCTCCTCCAAATCTATTTCAGTTTGTTTATAGATCTAAAAAAGTGCACTGCTCAGAACAGTACTAATGCAAGATCAAAGCATGGAGATAGTTGGTTTACCAGCTATGGAATATACACCACCTGAGGAGTGCAGTGATCCAAGAAAATACAGCATCCTGAAACAGATGACGATTTTCCTCTCCCTATAGCTAAGCCCCTATATTTGAAAGATTCTTCACTGATTGAAACCAGGCTCATTCTTATTGTCCTTGCTCTTCCCAATGGGTTGAAGAACCGCCGTTCTATTTCACATTATAGTGCTGGAACCAGTGATGTTCAGTGTTGGATTAGTGACCCAATTAACAGACTACATTCAGTCAACTGTGTCTGTCAATCCCTACACATTCACCTGTGGAAGTCATAGCTGGTACAAGGTAAAATAAGTTTTTAAAACAAACTGGAATAATCTCAAATACACAGCTTTAGGTAGCTTCCCTAAACTTATGTGCTTCAGATATGATGAGCAACAGCTCTCTTAATCTCCAACCAGCCTGGTCAAAGGCTAACAAATGAAACCAATGAACAAGATAGCATCACTAACAAAAAAAGAACACACCCTATCAACGATCTATTATGGAAAATACAAGGTGGAAAAATATATGGTAAATAATAGGGTGGCCTATGGACAAACCACATTTTGCTTCACTGCTTAACCAAGTGTTCACCATAATTAATACAACATGGGTAGATTCACATGGGTAGATCTTCACAAATGTAATTCACATCTCTCCTTATAGGCAAAGGTAACATAAAAAAACAGCAATAATATAATGAATGTTCTTCATGGAGGTAAATCAGAATGATGTGATTTAGTGATTTAGAACTGCTTTAAGCTGTTCTATTTCATTGGAAGTACAGATTCCTTATCAGTTGAAATCCAGAAATGATAAGATATATCTCAAGCCTTTAAAACAAAGCTATAGATTCAACTTTTACATTCTATGTGAAGCTCCCATTATGGGGATTTTCCCATTCAGAAGCATCAGGCTGGGAAGCTGTTGTAAATAAATTGACTCCTTGGAAAAATAAATAGAAAATGTAATATTCCAGACCCAAACATATGTATCTATTTTATCTCTCTGTTTATCAAATCATAGAATCATCTTTCAATTATATGAATCAAATGTGGCATTTAAAATAATAGAAATATATTGCAATTGCAAGTAGGAGCTGAAAGTTATAAACAAGCAACAACCATCATAACCAGGAGAAGGTTCCCTTACACATTTGAGACCTTCCCCAGCCATTAACATGTTTGTAGTCTATTTGACTATATTTTGTTTTTATTTCTGCTTTATTTCATTTTAATTCTGTTTTTATTATACACTTTGGTAAGCATTTGTCTGTTTGTTTGTTTGATCAATCAATCAATCTATATGCTGCCCAAATCTTATTTGCAACTCTGGACAGCTAACATCAGATTAAAAACAAGTAAACAAAAGATCACCAAAACCACAAATAAAAAACATGTCACAACAGAGGCCAGCCACAATTATTCTCTTAAGCTTCGCGGGATGGGTTCATCCACACCTTGGGCCAGTGCCTGGGTGAAGAAGTGCCTGCTTTTCAAGGCCAGTAAGTTGGAGCTACCCAAAGTTCAGTGACGTGTGTTTCATACAACAGGCACAGCTACCAAACACATATGCATCTAAAACATACAGAATGTTTTATCAACTGCTTCATAAATGTTAAAGTAAGATGTGCCACATAAATATTTACAATAAACAGCCACATAATAAATCTAGGTTATGTTGATTTGAAAGTAAAACTTTTTTTGAATATAGAGAAAAAAGTTCTATCAAATATTGCAGATGGATGCTAATACGTTTTGCACACCGAAGAAGAAAATATCACTTCAAGAAGCAGGAAGAGTGCGAAGAAAAGAGACACTTCTTCCTTTCGCATTTGCTCCTGTTTCTCTCCTCTGCCAAAGTATATCATTAGCTTCTTTTTTTAGCAGCTCTTAAAAACTAATTAAACATGCTCACAGAGGGACAGCTTGGGGATGGGGTGGGGCACAGAAGGAGTGTGAACCACCAAGTGCTCCATAAACACACTTCGTGAAATTGAGGACTGGCACCGTATTTAACAAACTGAAAAAAGCTATTCATACCCTAAAGATATCTGAGAACTGCATAGGGAGAAAAGAAAAAAGAACAAAGGCAGACTCTTCAGAAGAAATATACTGCAAGAAGTACAGCTTCACTTATCTAAAGTTGACCAAAAAATGAAGAGAGAAAAAATAAAGATGGATAAAAGCTAAAAAAAAAAAGGAATATTTTTCTGAGCCTTCAGTTAAAAAAGAGACTTGATGTAGTAACTATTTCTCCCTGATCCTATCACTTTCACTCCTTGATTACAATTAGAAAATTTCATCAAGGTAAGTGTCATTTTTACCACTACTATTGCTTTTTTATGGATTGGTGACTTTAGAGAAGCAGTATGGAAATAGCAGGGTTTTTTTCATGGTTATAGTCATTATTTCAATAAGGAGGTCCAGAAGTCAAATAAACTAGCTGCTACCAGCCTGAAAGTAAATTGTAATGGTGAACCAAAGCCTTCTTGCTGTTGTGGTGATTGGGGCTGAGAACTGGCAATATTTGGTATGGTTGTTTTGTCCCTTCAAGACAGATGGGCAAGAAAGAAAACCAAGTTTTCTTAGAAATTTGTCCCATAATCAATATGATCCCAGAGCTAACATATTCTGGGACTGAGGAGTTCTAAGAGCAGAGATACAATATGGGCATGATTGCACTTCTTAAGGTCAGACATTTTTTTCAGGTTACTGTCTATGCACATGTAATAGAAAAAATAATTGAGAGAGAAACAATATCTGAATTACATTAGTTTGCTTGGGTGTAGCTGTTGTGATTTCAGAGAATGTTGACAATCGCTTTTTCTTACATCAAAAACTAGGTGTGCATAAGAGAAATTGCATAACTCCCCCCCCCTAAAAACTGAGCTCAAGAACCATGTATTAAAGCAACAAATTAAGGGAGGGTGTGCCCATAGATAATCTGTGAAATGCTGTTGATTTTCTGACAATAAGGGGAAAGTAATAAACTCTTATCCTTCCTTATACAGCTGGACCCGGCCTTTTTGCTTGTTATCAATACTGCAGAAAATGAGACACTTTTGATTACTCATTCAAGCATAAAATAGGACACTTACTACTAAATCCAGAAGTTCCCAAGTAACCCAATCACTTTATGTGTCTTCCATTTCTGATGTTATTGAGCAGTTTAAAAAGCTGTTTTAGCCAAATCATTTTTTGACAAGATAAAATACCCTCATTACTGTTGAACATTTTCTAGACAAAAGAAATCATCCCATAAATTAGATTCCAAAATATGTTGGGTAGTCAACAATACAAACCAAGCAACATGATTGGTCCAAGTAATGTATACTTAAAATATTAATAACGTTTGTGATGCAAATGATTGAATTGTTTTAATTGTTGCTTCCTCAAATTCTTTGCACAGTTTGCCCAGAATATTTTCTGCAAATATTTATAAGTAGAGCTTCAACTAAACATCAAATAATTACCTCCCATTTTCAAAAGAGGGAATCATAGTGCTAAGTCTGGGTTTGGGAGAAAGAACTATTATTCTGTGGAGACGCTCAGGGGCCGTGAGGCCTGGGTCCTTTGCTCCATCACAAGGGTTTTAAATCCAGAGTGCAACTCATCCTAATTTTTGGAAGTCATGATCTCACAAAGAAAGTCTCATGCTTCTGTCTGCCACTAAGCTGCCAAATGTTTTTATAACAAAGACTGGGCTTTGCCATCATTTTTGCCACTTCAGAGAGTTTGATATATTCATATCTAATTGTCAGAAATACTCAGCTTTAGCTGGATTCCAGTTAAAGTGTGTTTATGTCCATATCCATGAAAAGCAGTTAATGTTTTACCCATTTCTTCTCCCTTGGTGGGATTCAGAGGAGACCCAGACACCTGCTCTGTTTTCGTTCAGCAAGAAGTATCTTTTTCAAAAGTGAGTATCTGTTTTCGATTGAGAACCTTATTCAGCTTATAAGTA
The DNA here is from genome assembly GCF_016545835.1 of Crotalus tigris. Classification (NCBI taxonomy): domain Eukaryota; kingdom Metazoa; phylum Chordata; class Lepidosauria; order Squamata; family Viperidae; genus Crotalus; species Crotalus tigris. The sequence goes on from NW_024100068.1 coordinate 19,773, forward strand.
GCATGTTAAATATTATACTTAAACACAATATTCAAGGCAAAGCCAGGGCAAAATTAAATTCAATTAATGGATTATTCTTCTCTGTTTTACATATTTTCTTCTTTCTGTCATGGTAAAAATTACAATTTAGCGACAAGTTTGAGCCTAGCTTTGGAGACCATACCCAAGATTTTCAATAACTGCGTGATATCCTGGAGGACTGAAGTAGTATTGTAACATGATTATATCTATTTGCTAGTCATGTTTATGACTAATTATTTCTTGTTTTTTTTCACAGATCAATTACACTCTTGTTTCCTCCCACTCCTCCAATTGTTTATTTTTTTTATTAGAAATATGGCATAGCCTTGTGATTTGCAGGTGATTATATTCAGTAGTTTGTTACAGATGGATTATGTATAAACAATGTTATCTGTGAAAATGAGAATAAATCTGATTATGCAATTTTGCTTAAGCATCTAATAAAAGGAAAAGTTTGCTATAGAAAACTATTAAGTCCTTTGTAAGGATTCCTACATGAGCATTTTTAAAAAGGGAATAATTCAAGCTTTTCCCTTCTGATTAGAACCAGATATTTAAAGGACATAGACAATTACATCATTCAACCACAAAAGGATCTGATGGATGGGAGAACAATTCTTAATCTGCAATTTTGATTTCGGGTTTAATATTCTATTTCTACACTTGCCATAGCAGGTCAACCTATCAACAATATATTTTAATTGAAACCAGTTTAGGGCCAATAAAATATAAAGATGGATGCTGATGATGATCTCATCAAAGCATGGGACACTCTTTATCAGATACATTTGATTATATTATTTGCTTTCTTGTTTTGGGAGTTGGGATTGTGGTGGTTATAAACACTGTTAAATACATAAATAAATAAATAAATAAACAAGCAAGCAAAATATGGTCCAAAGAAATTTATAATCTGTAATCAGAAAAATGACCCAGTTTCCTATAGATGTTAATGTGAAAAAAATTAAGGCCTATTCAATGTAATGGGATTTACTTCCAGATAAGGAGCATGTGATTACTATTTATTTATTTATTTATTTATTTATTTAGCCACCCATCTCATCTAGAGGTGACTCTGGGTGGCTTACAAACATTAAAATCAGCAAACATTAAAAGGGATAAAATAAGAACAATAACAAAAATAATAATTTATCATTAAAAAATGGGGAGGAAAAGGGAGCATGAAGAACAAGGGGAGAGGTGTGGTCTTCTCCTAATCTAATAGCCACCTCCAGAGTGATACCTCCCCCATTAGTGCTCCAGGTCAACAAACAGAACTAGGTCATTAGAGCCTTACAGAAGGTCAGGAGGGTGAGTATGGATCTCACCTCAGGGAGGGATATGATATTCCAGAGGGCAGGACCATGACCAAAATGACTTTTCTCCTGGATCCCGCCATGTGGAATTCCTGAGAGGGTCCACAGCATGCCCCTTCTTCTGGAATGGGTGGGGTGGGCCAATGTCATTGGAGTGAGATAGCTCAGATAGCCTAGAGTCCCATGGCATGAAGGGCTTTAAAGGTGACAACCAACACTTTGAATTGAACCCAGAAGCAAACCAGAAGCCAGTGCAGTGGAACAGTGGTAGAATATGAGCCAACCAAGGGCCCCCAAAAACTGCCCATGCCACCTTATTCTGCCCAGTTGGGTGACCCTTTACAGATGCAATAAGAATGGAGAAATAGTGATCTTGCTGCTATGACGTAGACCTTAATAGTAGCTCTACATTGTGTCCGGTCAGAGTCATCCCTCATTTTCCTCCAGCAGCACTCTAGGCATCTCTTAACCCTTTTCAGAATCTGAAGCTCCTTCATGAACCACAGATAGAGTCAGAAGTGATGGGTCAAGAGGGGCCAAAAAGGCGTGATCCTGTCCAAAGCCTTGGCCCCCTTTGATTCCAGGACACTACAGATCTTTGTCAGGGCCATGCAGCAAAGTCCCCAGCATTTCCTTCAGTTCCCTTTTGAACCCATTTGGGCCCATTAGTCGCTGGGGGCAGACGACTCAAATGGGTCTAGCCTCCCTGCCAAAGAGAGTTGGTGGCATAAGAGAATCTGAAGGACAGCAGAGCATGATCTGACCATGACGGGGAAAACCAAAGGTCCCCAACAGGTCATGTTGCCATTGCTCCAACAAGAAGATCATATCTGACCACTGTTCTGAGTTGGATCTGAGATGATCAGAGATAGGTTGCCCTGGTAGTTATGAACTCCTGAGCCGTTTCCGAGGCCAAGCCCAGGGATGGCAGATTGAAGTCCCCCAGGACCATAAGCCTGGAGAAACTTCACTGGCAGCCACAAAATGGCCTCCAGCAGCTCAGGCAGGGAGGTTGCTATGCAGCAGGGAGGCTGGTGCAGTTGAAACACTACCAGATGATCCCATGAACCCAGTTTCAGAAACAGGGTGTCATGGTTGGAAACTTGGGGAGCAAGGTCTCTGAATGCCAGAAGAGATTCTAGGATGATTACTGCCATCCCACTTCCTCTGCCCCAGGGCTTGGTTTGTGCCAAATCTGAAACCCAGTAGGGCACATTGCTGACAAGGGACCCCTCCTCATTTGGAGTTAGTCATGTCAGATCTTGGGTGAGGGGAGTCTTATTATCTGGCATTCATAGCAGCAGCTGAACAGTAGGACTTTGAAGGATACATATGCTGTCCAGGGTCTGGGAGAGAGCTAAGTGGGCCAGAACACACCACTAGTCCTAAAAATCAGAGGCATCTTTCCCTGTAATGACCTCCCCTCTGACTATCATAACAGCCCATGCCTATCACCCCCTATATGTGTTCTCTTCTCAAGAGTTCCCAAGGTGACTTCCCCCTCCCCCTAATTTTCCTTTTTTCAGAGCCATGGCAAATGGGCGAGGAAGGGAGCAATCAGGGCATTGTAGCTCTGGCTCTCAGTGCTAGCAAGTTCCCAGGCTTCCATTTTCCCCACATATGTATACTCCCCCCTAAGCTGAACCCTGTCAGCTGGAGGGTGGGCAGATTCATTGAGCACTCCACTCGACTCTCACTCTGGGTGGAAGATCCCTAGCATCCACCAACGGCACATTAGCTACACTTAGGCTCTCACCCAAGGAGCAGCCTCTCAACCACCTCAGGGCCAGCTGTCTTTGGGTTGCCATGTTGCTGCCAAGGCAACATATACTGGAAATATTTGCATTTTCCCCAGAACTACCAAACACTCACTTCTACAAATTTTCTGGTACAGTTTTTAGATCAAAAAATTATGCAAAAAACTATGCATATTAAGAAATAGTAGAGTGCTCCGATCGGCATATGAAATGCATTATATAGGGAATATTGCTTGTAAGAAATTATACTGGACAAAATGCATGCAAGCATAATGCACAAAACATGTTTGAACAATATATTTAAAAAGCAACTGCAACTGGAGAGAGAAAGAAATTTTACTGGTATTTTCTCATCTGTTGCTGTGCTCTACGTGCTGTTGTGCGCAATTTTGTCACATTATAACAGGCTGCCTGTCCAAATTCACATCAGTGAGAAACAATGTTGGTGGTTTCAAAATTTTACTAAAAGGAGCATAGAAAATCTGTTGTGCTAATACATGTACAATTCACAATAGCACTTAGACTTATATACTGCTTACATAGTGCACTATAGCACTTTCTGAGCAGTTTACAAATGTCAATATATTACCTCCAACAATCTAGGTCCTCATTTTATCAACCTCGGAAGGATGGAAGGCTGAATCAATCTTCAGCCAGGCAGGATCAAACTCTTAGCAATGGGCAGAGTCAGACTACAATACTGCATTCTAACCACTGTGCCACCATGGCTCTTCCAATATATAGCTGAGTATGTCCAATAATTTCATTCCCCATTCAATCTCAGAGGCAAGTATGCTCCTCATAAGGGGTACTATTATATTTGCCCTCTAGAACAGGAGTTGAAGGAACAAACTGAAAGAAGATTCTGTGATGGTTAGACAGTGCCAATGTAGCGAGATATTTAGCTGGGAGTAGGCTTAGGTTCCGTCTCCAGGATTAGGGAAAAGATTTCATTTACAGTATTTTATCGTTCAGGATCCAGAATGTATCATTTAAGAAGCACTTATTCTTGATCATAGCCTAGTGTTTAAGTATTTCTTAAAGTGTGGATCTAGGATCTTTGGGGGCCCAAGACCATCTTGGGGGGTTCTTAAAATCAAAAGTATTTGCCAGCCAATGTTGAAAACTTAATATTAAAATCTCTTCAATTAATTGTGAGAAGCCATTGAGTCAAATTAAAATTTGAATATAGTAAATAGTGATAAATATAGTCCATACAAACAATTGCTCTTTTGAGGTCCTTCATAACTTTTTAAATTGTGGTGTCCAGAGATAAAAAAAAGTTAAAAGAAACATTGGCTTAGAAAACAACAACAACAATTGAAGTGAGAATTCAGTCAGCAGTATTGAAATTCAGCAGGAATTATTAAAGGAACTAGGTCCATGGAAGAGCAGATAAACTCCAATCAAAAATGAAAGATGTTCCCAAGTCTCCCTTTTATATAAAGTGCAAGGCAACATTAGAGATGTGCCTGGAAATCTGCCATCTGGATTGTGCAGCTTCTAGAGAAGAATTATTTGGATATGGACCAAATTATACTCCACATAAGAGATGATTTAAAAAATAGCTTGAAACAGTTTGATGAAATAAGCAGGAAACTGTCTTCTTTTGAGTCTGAAGATACCCATAGCCCTTCCTTATGCTGTCTCCATGGCCTTTTCAGCCTCCTTGCCTGAATCATGCATGCAACTCCCAGAAATTTCAAGCAATTAACTTACTCAGTGATACTGCCCTAGGGTCTTTTGCAAATATTACAGTCTTTGTCTTTTGATAATTAATCAGAAAATTATTTTTAACACCACAGTACTCAATATTCTCCTGAGATCAACTGGTGACTGTAATAAAGTGCCCAGCGTCATCTGTGAAAAATAGCATTGATGCACTGTTTCCACTGTTTTAGGAGGTGAAGGGTGTAAATCATGCAAGGATGTGACTAAGCAGTTAATATAAAAGGTGAACAGTAAAAGCTCTTAGAGAAGGGAATTAATAATTGTACAGCCAAGTAATGCACAAGAAAGGGGAGGTAATATTCAGGAGAGAAAGTGGTGAAGGAGTCATGATGGGAAATGAGAACTGAAAGTGGAAAAAAGGGAGTAACTTCACCTTTTGAAGGCTTAACTCAGCAGTGTTTCTCAACCTTGACAATTTTAAGGCATGTGGACTTCAACTCCCAGAATTCCACAGCCAGCATTGCTGGCTGTGGAATTCTGGGAGTTGAAGTCCACATGCCTTAAAATTGTCAAGGTTGAGAAACACTGGGCCTTAGAGCTTCTCCGGCCAGTTTAATGTTTTTTCTCCCATCTACCAGGCAACAAAGTAAGCCAGCAGTGTCCCAAAGGTGTTTTTTCCAAAGGCAGCTGGACTTTTTTTTTGCTTTTCCTTAAAGAAGTTTCACTTCTCACCCAAGAAGCTTCTTCAGTTCTCTGAAAAAGAAGCTTCTTGGATGAGAAGTGAAATGTCTTCAAAGAAAAGAAAAGCAAGTGCAGTTGCTTTTGGAAAAAGCACCTTTGGGGCAACCATGACCTGGATGACTGAGAATCTCCATAGACATTAAGCCAGCAGTGATTTGTTCAGCCCCCACAACAATTTTCAGTTCTGTCTGAGTAACAAAATAGGGCTGACCTAACAGTTTACTGTGGGGCAAAATAAGACATAACAAGCAATGTGGGGTGAGTATGGGGGAGAAGGCAAGTTTTGACAGATGGCTATAGCAGTGGGTTTAGCCATCTCTCAAGCCCAGTTCACAGCTAGTGGGGGATTTTGACTTCTGCTTTACCATGAAGCAGAGCTGGGTTGACACAATATCTTACCAACCACTACTCCCTATATCACAATTATTGTCACTCCGTTTTTGGGGATCAGGCTGACAGGCAGCACATGGGACAATGTTAAGTAAAAAAAACCCCATAGGGAGTTTTCAACTTATGACCACAGTTGGGATCATAATTTCCATTGTAAATTGAATAGGACCTGATTTTATGACAAATTATGTTGGCCATAAAACAAATCACATGGTTGTTAAAAAAAAATCCAGCTTCCCCAATGGACGTTTTTGCTGGGGATTGGCAAAAAAGATAGCAAATCATGGTTCATGTGATCACAGGATGCTGCAACTGGTCATGAAAGTGAGCTGGTTGCCAAGTGCACGAATTGTGATAATGTGGCTATGGTGGTGTGACAGTCATAAGTATGAGTATAGATCATAAGTCACTTTTACAAGGCCATCACAACTTTGAACTGTTGTTAAATGAGTAAGCTGAGGATTAACTGTACCTGTCAGCCAGGAATCACTCCTTCTTTCTGTTTTGGTGTTTGTATGTTTCTGCAGATGGAATGGTAGGTGGAATGATGCAGTAGTAACGTGCAGGATTGGAAATGAAGAACCAAGAAAGCATGTTTTGGAGTTATGACTATTTAGATCTCTTTTTTACCTTTGTTTTCTAAATGTGAGACTTTACAACCAGCACATGTTATTTAAAGCCATAAATATGTGGTTCTTTCTCCTGTGCTTTTAGCAGAGGGGGATTCTGCCTTATGCTTCTCAGAATATGAGACAGCTTGCCCCTGGGCAGAATACACACAATGGACAATATTTCCTTTATCAGGATGCAAATACATTATCACAGCATTGCCCTGCAAAATGGCTTGCCGGTTAGCAGAGTCATTATTTTATATACGGCAAGCTGAAAGTAGTCATAATTGGAGAAATCCCAGCTCCTGCTGTATCATCATCATCCTGATTGCCACAAACATCATATATTGTATTTACAGCAAGGCTTATAATGGGAGAAGATGAGAAAGACCAGAACACATCTCCCCAGCAGCCAACACTAGATATGCAGGGATTAACACCAAGCAAACAACCAAGCAGAAAACTAGCCTAATCAAGGAACTTTTGCCCCCAGTCCAAAAATTCCAAAGTTAGGTCGCCTCAGCTATGGGCTAGGAAGAAAGAAAGCTGTGCTATGAAGACTTCACGTTTAAAAATGGTTAGCAGGGGGCAACTTTGGGCAGAGGTTGGGGAATGTGTGGATGTGCTTTTAATGAGATCCATAAGGAAACAATTAATATAGCAGATGGATGCCAGTCACATTTTTGGAAACAAGGAAAGTTCAAGCCTATTGTCCTTTCAGAATGTTGGAAGAGTTTCCAATGGTTGGTCGGGATATTCCCAGGCCATTCATTCATAACTCTGGTACAGGAAGATAGATGTATTTACTGTATTTATTTTTTGATTTATATAGCTGCACATTTTGCAATAACACACAAAAGTAATACAATTATGAACAAGGAATAAAAGCCTACAATGGTTGATGAAGATAAGCCCAAGCAAAACAATCAATAGAAACCTCTAAGTGGACCATCTAATTCCCTGAACCCAGGTCTTCAGTGTTTTATGAAAGGCTGACAGAGTAGGGGCCAATCTAATCTTGGGAGTATGGCCTTTTAGAGAAAAGGCATGCTATCTAAGTACCATTAATTAGATGATATTCTTTAATTGAAAGGACCCTACTGTTAAGCCTTGTAGGATGTGTTGAGTCCGTGGCGGGAAAACAGACACGAGAAGCAGCTGGAGTTCTCAATTTCATTTATTCAGCGTTCAGCTTACAGGAAGATGGCTTCAGCCTCGCCCAAACGCCTCGCAGCCTCTTATATAGGCAACTCCCGGGTAAATGGGTTACTTTTCCCGCGCCAGCACCCGCGCATGCGCACGGCGCTGGCGACAGCCTGTCTGGTCCCGGGCAGCTTTGCACCTGCCCGGGACTGCCTGCAAACGCCCGAGCCGTTTGCAAGGCTCGGGACATAACACCCCTTTCCCCCGGGCTAAAACTACTACCAACATACAACATTTATTTTATATGACATTTTGCTCCCCAGTGCTCCCACTGATTACTGGCTTTTGCCTTGCCAGCAATGTTATGTAATCTTCTAGATACTTAGGAGATTTCTTTGCTCTCTGTGACCTTCTTAGCTCTGGGTTACTGGCATAAGTCCCCTGACTGGAGGGAGGCGTGAGCCTGTTCTCTCTATTGTGCCCTGGTGTCTTCCAAGGACTGTGCCCCGATGCCTGGCCTGCTTGCTTGCCCACCGGGCTCGTCAGGCCAGGGCTTCTGTTACTTTGTGACCTGGTTGACCTACCTAGCTGTAGACCCTCAGGCCCCTTGAAGTGATAGCCGCTGCTGGGCATCTCTGTAGAACCTCCTAGGTCAGTCCAAGACCTGTCAGGAGGCTGTCCATTCCCTGAACCCCATTCTGTGTTCGGGCTCGTGTGGGTTTCTGTACTTTCCCAAAACTCAGGTGTTCCCTGATTTGTGCTAGGATTGTTGTAGTCGGGACTTGGTTCCTCGACTACTCTGTGTATGTTTGACCCCCTGTAGGATTTGGGGTAAGGTCAGGCCAACCTTGGGAATTGTGTGCCAGCTCTCTTGCGGGGAATGATTTGTTGGGATGCCCCCGGGTATCCTCCGTTGCTGGAGTGCTGTGTGATGTGTGTGGAAAGTGAGTATGCCCCCGGGGTGACTCCCTGGCTGGAGTAGGCGTGAGTGCCTGTTGTGTGGGTAAGCTCCATGACTTCTTTTCGGAGCAATTGCAGAACCTTGGGACGAGCCGTTTGTGGCTCCCTCAGTGGAGATGGGCAGTAGCTCTTGCCCTTCCCTTTGCTCCAAAGGGTCCCCCTCCCCCCCTGGAAAAGACCCAGGAGTCTCAGCAGAAAAGTCTCGCCTAGAGCGAAGTTGGTCGATGTGCCGACGCAGGACACGACCGTTGTCCAGGGCAACCTCGTAGGAGAGAGGACCTGTGATCCTGGACACAGAAGCGGGGACCCATGTATGACCAGGCCCGTAATTGCGAGCCCAAACCGGGGCACCCACAAGTAGTTGTCTAGGTGCCCTAGGATGTGAGGTAGATGAAGGCAGTCTGTCCGGATGCAACCGGTCAAGTCTAGTAGTAAGTTGGCGCCCCCAACGAAGTTCAGCTGGACTTCTCCCTGTAGAAGTGGACGGTGTGGTGCGATAAGAAAGGAGAAAGTCAGCCAACCTGTGATGCCAGTCCCCGTAGGTGAGTCTCTTCAAGGCGTCCTTTGCGATGCGCACCATGCGTTCAGCCATACCGTTGGTGGACGGGTGAAAAGGCGCAGACGTGGCATGACGAATCAGGTTTGCCTGTAAGAAAGCTTGGAATTCGGAGGAGGTGAATTGAGGGCCGTTGTCGGACACAATGACATCTGGCAGCCCGTGTGCAGCAAAAATCCCCCTCAGTACCTGAATAGTCTTTGCAGTGGTGGTGGATGAGACAGGCACAACCTCAAGCCATTTTGAATGGCTGTCAACAAGGACCAAGAAGAACTGGCCCTGAAAGGGCCCAGCGTAGTCAATGTGCACCCTAGACCATGGGGACTGTGTTTCCTCCCATCTATGCACAGGAGCTTGGGGCATCTCTGGGCGAGATCGTTGGCACAGGTGGCATGCGTGTACCTTAGCCTCAATATCTTTATCTAAAGCAGGCCACCACAAGTGGCTGCGTGCAAGAGCCTTCATACGAACAATGCCAGGATGACCCTCGTGGAGGGATTCTAAGACCCTAGTCCTCATTGAGGTGGGAATGACAACTCTGTTTCCCCAAAGCAGACAACCCTGAGAAAGGGACAGTTCGTTTCTTTTGGACCAGAAACTCTGAAACTCAGGACTAGGGCAGTGCTCAGGCCACCCGGACAGGACCCAGGAGCGGACACGTGAAAGTGTGTGATCTGTACCTGTTTCAGCGGTAACATCCCTGGCACTAAGAGGGAGCTCGGGCAAGGCTTGGATTGATAGAATGTTGACAGCTGGCGCGGGGTCAGCTTCTACTACTGGCAGAGGCAACTACTGAGGCCATCAGCATGGCCCATTTCTTTCCCAGGCTTGTGGAGTAATGAAAAATCATATGCAGACAAGAAAATAGACCACCTAAGCATTCTAGGGGAAATGATGTGGGGAGTCTGCTTACGTGTGGTAAACAGTCCCAGCAGAGGCTTATGGTCAGTGAAGACCGTGAAATGCCTGCCATATAGAAAATCGTGGAATTTTTTAATTCCAGCAACAACAGCCAGAGCCTCCCTGTCTATCTGAGCGTAGTTGCGCTCGGCAGAAGACAGTGTTCTGGAGTAGTATGCAATAGGAACCTGAGTTCCATCAGACCTGAGGTGACTCAGGACAGCTCCAACCCCGTAGGGGGACGCATCACAAGCGATGCACACAGGGAGAGACTCGTTGAAATGTGCAAGAACACTGTTAGAAGTGAGCAAGGCCTTGACTTCTTTAAAGCAAGCCTCATGCGCTTGTGACCACAGCCACACAGCCTGTTTGTCTAGTAGCCTGTGAAGAGGCTCAGCTACACTAGCTTTATGTGGAAGAAAAGAATTGTAGAAATTCAGGAGGCCTAGGAAGGCCTGAAGTTCGGCCTTAGACTTTGGCCTGGGTGCATCTAAAATAGCAGTTAGTTTGGATTCAGCAGGATGAATCCCAGCAGCATCAATTTTGAATCCCAGAAATTCAGTAGAAGGCACCCCAATCTGGCATTTGTCTTTTCTGAGCTTGAGGCCTGATTTCCTGAATCTTAACAGGACAGCCCTAAGCCTTTCAGCTAGAATGTGTGTGGAGTCTCCTGCAATCAAGACATCGTCAAAGTAGGGGCAGACCCCTGGTATACCTCGTAGTGTGTTTTCCATAACGCTTTGGAAAATCCCAGGAGCGACATTCACTCCAAACTGTAGCCTTTTTACTTTAAAGGCTCCCCTGTGGGTCACAATGGTCTGAGCTATGGCAGCATCATCATCAACAGGCAGCTGTTGATATGCTTGAGCTAGGTCAAGCTTTGCAAAAACACGCCCCCCCTTGAGAGAGGCCAGGATGTGACTGACCACAGGAACAGGATAGGCATGTTGCTGCAATGCCTTATTGAGTGTGCATTTGTAATCAGCACAAATGCGAATGTCCCCATTTGCCTTTAGAGGCGTGACAATGGGGGTCTCCCACGGGCTGGAATCAACAGGTTCTAGGATTCCCTGTTGGATTAGTTTGTCTAGTTCAGTGTCAATCTTACTTTTTAAAGCAAAAGGGACCCTCTTGCTTTAATCCTAATGGGAGTGACAGTGGGGTCTAGCTTTAAGGACACAGGTGGTCCTTTGAATGTGCCCAGCTGGGGGCTGAAAACATCTGCAAATTCTGTGCAGACTTCCTGTAGGTCGAGTGTTTGTAAGCTATTTGAGTCCTGTGACGTGTATCCCCAGGGCCTCAAACCAATCGAGTCCTATGAGACTCGTTCGTTCACCCCCTACTACTAATAAGTCTAGTGGACCTTCAAAACTCTTGTATTGCACGTTAAGGGTGGCCTCCCCCTTAACACACACTCTTGAGTTCTGAAAATCTGTTAATACAATATCAGAAGGCCTTAACTTGGCCTTAGACCCACTTCTGGAACAAATCTTCCTAAATGTATGCAATGAAATGATGGACAGGGCAGACCCTGTGTCTAGTTCCATAGATAATGGAACCCCTTGTAGCTTCACGTTGAGTGACAGCTTTTTCTTCATGGGCTTGTGTGTGCCTGTTCTACAGATGCTTCTTCGCGAAGCGCAAAAACCTACCCTATTCTGGCTGGGGAATCTGGTACCCTTCAGGCGTTCTTCTTGGGGTTGTGCCTTTCGTCGGCCCAGGCACACAGCTGCAATGTGCCCTTGTTTACCGCATGCCCGGCAGGTAGCGGAGCGGAACTTGCAGTCGGTTCTCCTGTGGCGACCTCCACAGCCGATGCACTTGAGCGGAGCCAAAGAGCTTCCCTTCTGGTTCTCTTCCTTCGCGGGGTGTAGACGGTCGACTTCCTCGTCCGGATCCTCCTCGGAGTTTCGTCGGACGTCTTCCTGGTGCACGGACGCACCCTCTGCACTGTTTCTGATCGGCCGCATGTTTTTGACGGCGCCGCCTGCTGCTTCTTCTGCGGTGACTTCCCTTAAGGCGTCTTGGAAGGATAATTCTTCCTTTGCGAAAAGTCTCTGTTGTAGCTCGCGATGCCTTAACCCGCACACGAATCGGTCCCTCAGTCGTTCCTCGAGGTCCTTGAACTCGCAGGGCTTGGCGGCCTTCCGTAACGCGGCGATGTATTCCTTGGCTGACTCACCGGACCGTTGATCCCTTTGTTCGAAGGTGTGGCGCCATGAGATAACGGACACCTTGGGATGGAAATGCTCCTTCAGCAGCTTCTTCAGGTCTGCGTAGCTTACAGACTCTACTGGGACAGGTGCTGCAAGGTTTTCTGCGATTTCGAAGGCGTCTTGGCCGCAAACGCAAAGCAGGGTGGCCGCCTTCAAGCTATCTTCCCTCACTTGGTTTGCCTTGAAGTAGTTCTCCATTCTGGATACGTAGGACTCCCACCGCTCTGGATGTGAGACGTCGAATTCCGAAAGCCTTCCGATTTTCGCCATCTTCGGATCTTCAGGAGACGGGTCTATCAGCCAGCCTACCCCCGAATGCGCACCGGATTGGCGGGCAGCTGCCGAGTCGACGCCGTTCCTCTTTCGCCGCTCAGGACTCCTTGGGTAAGCTTACACTTCTTCCTTTCCAGGTAGTGCAAGGCATCCCATCCTCGTCGCCAGTGTTGAGTCCGTGGCGGGAAAACAGACACGAGAAGCAGCTGGAGTTCTCAGTTTCATTTATTCAGCGTTCAGCTTACAGGAAGATGGCTTCAGCCTCGCCCAAACGCCTCGCAGCCTCTTATATAGGCAACTCCCGGGTAAATGGGTTACTTTTCCCGCGCCAGCACCCGCGCATGCGCACGGCGCTGGCGACAGCCTGTCTGGTCCCGGGCAGCTTTGCACCTGCCCGGGACTGCCTGCAAACGCCCAAGCCGTTTGCAAGGCTCGGGACATAACAGGATGGATAAAAATAACAGCAGAGAGACAGTCCCGCAAATAACCTAGCCTCCTGCCACTGGTAGTGGTTAGTATGGTGTCTTGAGTGAAGATGAAGGAAGGGAAGCAACAGAAGCATAGTCATATAGTCTAAATACTAATGAAAAACCATTATAGTATTTACAATTGGAGAAGCAATGCAGTAATGAGTAAAATAGTCCCAAAGCCAAACCAATCTGAACCTAATCAGTTTCAAATGTGGGTGCTTCACCATTGACATTTTAAAGAAGAGACTGGACAGCCACGTGTCTGAAATGATATAGGAACTCCTGCTTGAGCAGGGGGCTGGACTAGAAGACTTCTAAAGTCCCTTACAGCTCTAGTCTGACTGATTGATTGAGAAGATGCTGGTTTTAACCCTATAAAGCCCTCTGTGACCTGATTCTCAAAGATATTCTGGATTGCCTTGTCTGAGTGGGATTGGTTTTCTTGATATTGATTTTTTAAAATAGAAATTAGCAATCCTCCAGTTTGAGGAGGTTAGCTGGACTGAGCTCATAAGCAATGTTTCTTGGTTGTGGCTTCTGTTTATGGAATAACCTCTGCCCAGGTTCACCCATCTGGTGAATATCAAATGATTTAAAAACAATATTTATGATGCTTTCTTATTTCAGTCAAGCACCAGGATAAAGTGAAATAAATAAGAAAGACAGTCAATCAGAGAAGAAGGATCTCAATCCAGACAAAGAATAGAATAGAATATTTTTATTGTCACTGTATAACACACAATGAAATTAAGTGCTGTCCACAGTGCACACTACACACAAGTAGAGTTAGTATACAACAACATTTGCCAGACAGCCAAATTTAATGATGCAAAAGTAACAAGTTATTTAATTCACAACTGAAACCCTAACTCCCAATAGATATTACTGAAGGCTATGACTGCTTCACACTTAGATAGTACTAATTAACCGTGATTTGGCTGTAAAACTATCTAGGCATGGAAGATGACTTTTCAGTAATCCTTAAGGGGAATCCCTTTTCAAAGTAAGATTTTTTTTAATATTTTAACATAATTTATATTGTAATAATATATTATAAAGGCATGTGGTTCCTGTTCTGGACAACCTCAAAGATCTTACAACATGGGAAGAAAAGATCATACAGTTAGAAAGTTATAAATTCAGGACTGGCAACTGCAAAGTTGCACAGGTTATGAAGCTTAGAAGGAGAAAAGAATTATCATAGACAAATAAGATCAGGTCTTTACATATGTAATATTTGAAGAGGCCCTGAGTCGAATACTTATGATTTCTGGCCCTGTTCATGAAAGTTTTATGTCAGGAGAAAAACCATTTTCTGAAAGATGAAAAATGCAGAGATGTTGAAACGAACAAAGTGGGCAAGTGTTCTTCTGAGCAACTCAAGTTCTTAGCAATCTAGGCAAAGAAAACATGTTGTAATCTCTCATCAATCCTAAACTTTCTCAAAGCAAACCACTTCAATGCTAGGTTTATGCCAAGTATTCACACTGAACAGCAAAGAAAGCTAAGTTTTTGATAGGTCTCGGTGCCTTAGAAACACCTCATCCGCTTTATGTAATTCAAGTTTACTCCTTTATATACTCTTCAGAATCTCCCTTCTGAACATTTCTAGTTTGAATGACACAAAACATATTATAGCTGAAGAATTTAGTCCTAAATAACTATCTATACACAGTATGAAGGAGTTCAATCAAGTATTGGGGTGGGAGGAAGCAGTGGATTGCTTTTTTAAAAAAACAGGTATTACCTCTTCATACCTATCATATAGTTTTAATTCTAGGCTGGAGTTGAGGGAAAGAACTATTCAGTGTCTATCTTTTCTCAGTGGTTCTCAGTGGTGAGCTGGGTGTTGACCTGAGGCAATTTGGAAGAAAAAAAATGACTTCTCAAATTTTATTACTATATCTGAAGATGACAAAACATATGGCAGCATATTGCTTAATTTGCTCTATGAAAATAAAGAATGTCCCAATAATTTGAAAGGGAAAAGAAACAGGGAAATTATCCTTGGAAATTTTTTTTGACTTGGTTAATACTGAATGAAATTATATAGTTTCTGTACTGTATGTAACTTTATAGAAATTGTATGAAAGCTGACCAGTTCAGGCCTTTTTGGAGCCTTCCTGTCTATACTGCCAACACTGATCGACAGAGGCTGTCCAACTTTACAGAGCACCTTTTCCAATTCACAGGGGACTGCGAAGACTGAACCTCTGACCTAGATGAAAAATTGTGCTCCCTAGTTGAGCCTCATCTTCAATTTCAGAAACAATAGCTGCAGCTGTAGGTTAAGAGAGGAAGAAGGAAAAGGAACCATGCCTATTGCATTATTGTGTAATATTAAAATATACTGAATTGGATACAAAGCTGTACAGTATATAAAATTCTTCAGCCTGTTTTCAGGTTTGAATTTCTCATCTGGGGCTGAACATTTTATTTTGTTTATTTATTTTTATTTATTTCAAACATTTATATAGCCACCCATCTGATAAATGTCTATGGAAATTCTCAGTTTTCCAGGTCATGGTTGTCCCAAAGGTGCTTTTTCATGAGGCAACTGTTGTTCTTGTTTTTCTTCGAAGACGTTTCACTTTTCATCCAAGAAGCTTGTTCAGCTCTGACTGGATGGTTGGTAATGGAAGGATTTATATTTCTTGCAGACAGTTCATTATTTGCATCCTTTTAGAGAGTTGTTGAGGCCACTTGGAGGTTTATCTGTGTCCTCAAGGTCACCTGAGTAGTGCAAATGGGTGTGGAGCCTTCTTGGTGCTGCTGAAAGGACTGTGTTGTAGACTGGAGATAGATGATATCGTATCCCTCTCCCTCTATTGAGAGAAAGCTGTTCAGTGTTGACATAGATCAGGGCTTTTCAACCTTTTCACCCATTGTACCACTTTTAGGATATGGCAATATCTGAGTACCACCAGTCACCTAGCAAGGTGTCAAAAACTTGATGACCCCCCCCCAAAAGGAAAAAAGTGATAAAGTACAGGTAGTCCTCGACTTACAACAGTTCGCTTAATGACTGTTCGAAGTTACAACGGCACTAAAAAAAGTGCCCCCCAAGGCACAGCCGAGCAAGACACCTGCCTGTCCACCCGGCGGCGCTCTCATTCCCCTCTCCCGCTACCACTTTTCTAGGATGGTCGCGTACCACCTGCCAGGTGCCAATGTACCACAGGTGGTACCCGTACCACTGGTTGAAAAGCCCTGACATAGATGACCTCTTTGACCCCTCTTTCAAATCAGCAATCCTCTCTGTCCAAAATGTGGACTTTGCTGTCTTCAAAATAGTGGACTTTGTCTGTTAAATTCAGATGGAATGCTGAATCTTGTCCTGATGGGTTTGTTCTCCTATGTTGTGCCACATGTTTATCAAATCGTTGTTTTGTTTCCCCAATGTACAGACTTTGATTTTCTTCTCTATAATATTTTTAAGATATTAGAAGAGTACTTTCATATCCCACTTCTGCCTTTTATTCTTAGAGTTAAAGATTCTCAGTTCCTTTGCTATCTCTTCATGTGATTTTGGATCGTTTCAGGTTCTCTGAATCTTTCTTAAAGTATGGTGCTCAGAACAGGACATAGTACTGTCTGTGCATTTGTGTATAGGTGTGCAGGTGATGGGGAAGATCTGACTGATGTGAGAAAAAAGTGGACATATTTAAAAAGGAAGTTAACTAATTAAAAAAAATAATAGAGATAACCCCAATTTGACAAACTGACAAATCCATGCTGACTTCTGGTAATTGCTTAATTGTTTTCCAGGCACTTACAGATTTATCTCATTATGATCTACTCTAGAATTCCTGTAAATGTCAGACTGATACGTAGTTCTTAGGCTTTCTTTTCCTTGCTTTTTGAAGAACATTTGGCCCTCTCCAAGATTCCTCAACAATAATATATGAAGACTCAGTCAGCTCATCAGGTTTTTTCCCCTGTAACATATGATACAAGATATTCTAGAGCAGTGTTGGGGAATTCTGGGAGTTGAAGTCCAAAAATCTTCAAGTTGCCAAGATTGAAAAACACTGTTCCAGAGAGTTAAAAGTATGCAAAATAAAAAGATACTTCTTTATGTTGACTACAGTATTCTCAAGATTCAGTTGTAGCCTTTCATTTTGCTCTTCATAGTTACTTGGTGGAATATACATTTTCTTTCTTTTTTTTTTAACTATTTTTATTCATAATACAATTAAAACAACAATGGACAAACATGACATTCCAGAATGAATTTTCCTATCAGTTCCTATCATGGTACAAAAGCTTAATACGTCGTTCTTAACCTCTATATAAACCTCATCTTCTATACAATACAATTATATATACAATTATATGTACAGTTATATATATCTTTTAATTCTACCATTAACTTGAAGTCCGAGCAGTTCTCCTTAATTCATACCAATGGTAAAATTTGCCCCAGATTTCGAAGTATTCGTGTTCTGTCTTGTTCTGTTCTGTTTTCATAATCATTGTAAGCCTGTCCATCTCAGCACATGATAAAATTTTATGCAGGATCTCTTCTTCCGTTGGAGTTCCCTTATTCCTCCAATTTTGAGCAAAAACCAGTCTGGAAGCTGTTAAAATGTGTAGCATTAAATAAAGTACGCCTTTGTCATGCTTTTGCGTAGTTAAACCTAATAGAAAGAGTTCTGGTTTTGGTTCTACCACTTGCTCTAATATTTCTTCCAACCATACTTTAATCCTGTTCCAAAAATCACAAGCTCGCGTGCATTCCCACCACATATGATAGTAAGTTCCACTTGTCAAATTACATTTCCAACATTTAGGGGAGATATTGGTACACATTTTAGCCAATCTTGTGGGTGGGAGATGCCATCTTGCTCCAATTCAACACAGTCACTTTTACTTGTTCCTCGTACATTGCCTGATCTAACGAGTAGTGGTATAATTTTTTAATCATTTTATCCTCCACCCCAATATTATTTTATCCAATTCTATTGGTTCTAATTTAATGCCTAACTCTTTTTTTCTTTCCAATATCTCGCCTGCAATTGCAGGTATGCCCACCATTCTAATTCTATCCCTTCATCCTGGAGGGTTTTCCTGGCTTTCAATTCCTCTCTTTCATCTAAGGAATATACATTTTCTTGTTGAAGAAGATTATATCAAAACAGGAGTTACATAACCCTTTTTTCCTTTGTTATCAGCTAAAATTTTACTATTTTCATCAAACAGCTGCTATAGTGATTCTTTTATTGTTTTTTTTAACTAACCTCAAATTGTTTTGAGCCTTAGCTTTTCTAGACAACAGCTTATAATTCTTATCTGCCTGTTTATACAAGTTTTTGTGTAGCTATGAAGAGGAAATGAACTGAAGATGCCTCAACAAAAGCCGAGCTGACAGTTATAGTTAATGAAGACCTGGCAAGTAGTTGAGCTCTTTGTAATTTCCCAGGCCGTGGGAAATAAGGGACTGAGAGATGAGAGAATAGCCATCTTGCTCAAACCACAGTTGGTACCTTCAGAAGGACCCTGGATTTGCATAGTATCCTTCCTTTTCTAATCACTTTCAGACATTGGTTGTTGATTGCTTTTCAGCTATTAGGCACCTTCGGATCAACAAGTCTGAAAACACAGGTGAGTTTCTTTTAATGCTTAGTGAAAGAAGTTTTAAATACAATTTTAAGGATTTTTAAAAAAAATAATAACAAAAGGGTAATTAGAATTTTGATTTTCGAAAATTAGAAAACTGACTAAGGGTCCAAAGGGATTTGAAATAATGTTTTGGAATTAATTATAACAATTCTTCCCATCAAAGTGCTTTTATTTTTAATTATTTTAGAAATAATTCAATTATTTTAGCAAAACATCATAGGAAGGAATTTTGAAGATTGGACACTAGAGGGAACTAGAAGAAACTAAAAATTAAAATTAAAGGAGAAGATCATTTACTTTTGATTTACTAATAAAGAATGAAGCAAAATGTTTTAACAATGGGCATATTGAAGGTTATTTGTGAACATTGGGCTCATTATATAGTTCATAATATTTAGTTACTTTTAAGAGTGTCTGACTATATAGACAGTCTGTGTTTAAAAGATGTTTATGGAAGAGGAACAAGTTTCACTAGAGAAGACGGAGACTGAGCTGAAATGGATTTAAAAATGACAGCCTATAAGAATGATATGGAAAAGATATTACATTGTATATATAAAAAAGAAACCAGCTTATATCTTCATAATTACAATTAATTAAAAAATAAAAAATAAAAAAATCAAATGGAAATACAAATAACAAACCAAAGGAGTTTACTATTTTGTGCCAGTATTGGAACAAAACTCTTTCCTAGCTAAGACTACTTTACATTAGCCCAGGTCTTACCTGGACCAACAGCCCATAATGGAATGCTATCTCTATTTGCAGAGACAGGGAAGCCAGGGGAAGCCATGTTTAGTCACCTAAGCTTTTTAGACTTTTCATCTTTAAAATGTACTGAAGCTTTTTACAGCCTTGCATTCCTGCCAGGCTGCACTGTTCATTTTATTTCAGCAGCTGCTTGTTTTGCTGGAATTCACATTATTTTATCTTTATGAAGACTTACTTTGGTGGTTGCCTTGCAAATAGTACAACCTCACTAGTGTGGTAAATTTCTAAGAGTGAGGTGGATTGGGGTCCAACAAAATAGGGACAAACAAAAAAGATATAATCCAAAATCATCTGAGAATTTAGATCAAGAAGGACGAAATGCATAGGGACATTCATAGAGGAATACTGAATTCTTTTTTCTGAAATTTATTTCTCACTTAAAAAAAATGAATATATGAATTAGGTTCAGAATTGGGCTCAGCTTGAATTCAAGCCAAGGGGTCAGCAGAGCAAGTATTCAAGAGCTTAGTAGGGTCCAATTTCAATTCTGAAAAACAAGCAACTATTCCATAGGATGGTTTTATTCAGGTACAGAGACTGATCGTGCAGAGGAAATAAACCCAATCAACTGAGACAGTTACTAGACCAACTTAAGACATATTTTAAAAATACAGAGATGGATATCAGAAAAAAAAGAGGTTAAGGAAACTAAAAAAAAGTTCATTTATAAAAGGTACCTATGCCGGTCATCCTGGAAATAAGATTATCAATAGGTCTTAATCAAATACTCCAGCACAATGGTATCTATCTTTTGTTTCTTCTTTTATCCTAACATAGCCAACTCCAAGATTTTGCTCAACCATCTTCTTGATTATCGGGAGATGGGCTCAATGCTGTTAAATAGACTTTGGGATTTGTCTTATTCTGCAATATATCAACTATGTAGGAACTTGAAAGGCCTAAATTTCTAGAGCTTCCCTTTACTGCATGCCTTGAAAGAGAACAAGATGAGGGATAACATAGACTAGGAGTGGAGCTGTTCCTCATGACCTGTTACAGCATGCGAGAAAATCTTGAGAAATGGGTCAAAGAAATGGGTCAAAGAGATGCTGTCTGGGAATGACCAGATAGGAGAGGATGCAGCCTGCAGCTCTACAGCTGGTGAAGAAAAAAGTTCAGAAAGGATTCTCCCTAACTTTTCAGATTCTAAAGTAAATGGTGGGAGATTTCTATTTTGAGATTTAAAAGATTCTGTTCATATAGCTTTACAATAAAATAGAAGTAACTCCTTTAATCTGTTTCCTCTCTGGTATAACTGGGAAGGCTGACATATGCAAAGACCATTGATGCTGCCACCTAAGAATGCCCCCGATGCACTCCCTCTAGATATTTATTATGTTTATAATTGAAAAATATAATTATAATATATTATATATTCAAATATACTGTAGATTTCTACTGGCACCTATTTACTAAATAAACACTAATACGTATCTTGTATTTATGAAAAAGTGAGCATTTATTTATCACCACAGTATTGATACAATGTATTAATATTACATATATACAAAGATGCAATATTATTAATATATTATATTTGGTTTTTATTTATTTAATATACATATTAAGCAAACACCACATACATACCAAGCTGGGCAAACTGTGATCATGTTGATTTGTGAACACAGCTGCACACTTCATTCTCCTTGCTATTTTACTGTCATAAATTCTTTGCTGTAGGAGGGAGGACCATAGGCAGATATTCAGAAGTTTCCTCTTGGGAGATTTTTTTAAATAAGCTTTCAAGCCTTCTAGAGGTTTGATGAAGATCTGAGAAGGTCCTAGGAGAAGGCCTCTGTAAAGCTGGGTCCATAGCCATGACCCTATCTCCATTCTGAAGGCAACAAGGTTCCTGTAGCTGGGGAAAGACTGAAGAAGGATAGGGGATGGCTTGAGAGAGGACAGGAGCCTTCAGGCTGATGCTAACCCCAACAATGATGAATGCTAAGCCAAAGAGGCAAAAGGTAGATAGCTCTTTCTTTTGGAATGAGCTTTATCTGAGAGTCTAATTTCTTCTTATTAGGCCCCTATTATTTTTTTATTATTTTTACAATTTCTGAGCGCCACTAAATTGCTGCTAATGGGATTGTTGATTTATCAGTGGCAAACAGAGCTGAGCTTTAAAAAGCTGCATGGTATTAGGTCAGATGAATGAAAAAAGTGTGCACAGTAGGAGATGATTATGATTTTTCTTTCTGATGCTTTGTCCTCATGTCTGTACAGTGGCGTTTATTTTCTGTATTTTAAGCAACACCCTTTCTTATTTTACAGATTCTGCATTAATATTGATTTTGTGACACAACATGATTTAGTAGGCTTAATAATCTTACTTCTTGTAATTGATTATGGCAAATTAATGCATTTCAAACTAGCGTGAATGTGTATTCATACATATATATATTGTTCAAATTGTTTAGAAATCTTGTCTTGAAGCATTGCCCAGTCTAGACAGGAAGAAACTTCCTGTTTTGAAGAGTTGAAAAGGAAACAAACTCCTCCACATGTTGGTAGTTCTTATGCTTATACATAAGCTTATGCTTCATTTGGACATCTATGCAATCTAGATTCAGTGTAGAAAGTTGTAGGGTGATGGTCTAAGACTTATGCAGCTTTCTGCTTAGAATGATGACCTCCAGGACCTTTGAGGACAGAAGCATAGGAGGTCCCTTCAATCCCAATGATAAAACTCAGATTAGGAATCCTGGTCTTTTACTGGTAGGAAGAAACCAGAATCAGAATCAGAATAACAGAGTTGGAAGGGACCTTGTAGGTCATCTGTTCCAACCCCTCACCCAAGCAGGAGATCTTACACCATTTCTGACAGTTGGTAGTCCAATCTCTTCTTGAAAGCTTCCAGTGATGAAGCTCCCATAACATCTGAAAGCAAACTGTTCCATTGGTTAATTGTTCTCATTGTCAGAAAATTTCTCCTTATTTCTAGGTTGAATCTCCCCTTGATCAGTTTCCATCCATTATTCCTTGTCTGGCCTTCAGGTGCTTTGGAAAATAGATTGATCCTCTCCTCTCTGTGACAACCCCTCAGATATTGGAACACTGCTATCATATCTCCCCTGGTCCTTCTCTTCACTAGACTAGCCATGCCCAGTTCCTGTAACCGTTCTTCATATGTTTTAGCCTCCAGTCCCCTAATCATCTTTGTTGCTCTACTCTGCACTTTTTCTAGAGTCTCAACATCTTTTTTACAGTGTAGAGATCAAAATTGGTTGCAGTATTCTAGGTGTGGTTTTCTAAGGCTTTATAGAATGGCATTAATACCTCCTGCAATCTTAATTGAATCCCTCTGTTAATGCAATTTAGGATTGCATTGGCTTTTTTGGCTGCCGCTGCAGACTGTTGGCTCATATTTAAACAGAGCAGATATATCATACTCAGTAAAATAATGGCTAACGATGAAATCAGTAATTTGAAAATTCATAGAAAGGAGGCTGAAGCTATTGGTCATAAGAGTTTACAAGACCTCTTGAGTCAGGTAGCCTGTATACACCATTGGAAATGCTTTGCCTTCATCACTTGCGGAAATATATCCAAGAGAGAATTTCCAAATGGAAAATCATTTCAATAATTTGAATGACTCCTCTTTTTGAGAACAGCTGCCTCACCTATTATCCAGGTGAACAGTGTGTTTGAGGAAGAATGGATGATGAACCTGTTGTATCTACAACCATTTTATGGGGAAGTTAATACACTAAGCTTTGGTTGCACATATTAGAAAGGAACTAAAAGAAGATAATTGGCTGATGCTTTGCTATGTGTCTCACCATTTTAGTGGACAAAATGACTATGGACATCAACTGTTTTGAATTATTTATTAATGGCTGACATTGGGTGTTGCTGCTGCTTGTGTATTTTGTTTTATGATGGATTCTGTATGTACGTTTTGCTTTCTTTCTTCAGATTTTTGATGGGTTTTTTATTTTCAGGGGGTCACTAGACAGCTCAGTTATCTCAGTAAGACAGAAAAACAGTTTAAATGTTTAATTAAATAAGAGAACACATACCTTGGCCATTTTGAAAATTGGTAAGTGGTTTCTAATACATACAGTAGGGCCATAGGGCTCCATGCTGCATGGCTGTTAGCTGAAATCCAGTGTGATAAAACTGTATCAGATTAAATAAGATTTGTGAGAACCTGGGTAGAGTCACAGCAGAAGACCTTACTCTGCATTAGAAAGTGGAGAGAAGAGGTCCACTAAATTTGGAAGTCGTCAGTTTAGAGTTGACTTAGAGCAGTGGTTCTCAACCTTTTTAATGCCGTGACCCCCCCAACCGGCCGTAAGTCAAGGACTACTCAACCAGTCGTAAGGCAAGGACTACTCAACTGGTGCAGCACCATTTGCAGAATGGGACTTTTGGCAGGCTCGCAGGGCAGAGACAGCCTGGACAATTCCTATTGGCTTTTGAAAGCCAATAGAATTAGACTCTATTCAAGAGAGTCTATTCTATTGGCTTTCAAAAGCCAATAGAATAAAAGGGAGTAGCACAGCTAAGGAAAAGGGGAAAAAAATGGCGGACTGTGTTGTTTGCTGACCCCCGTGAAATGGTCGTTTGACCCCAAATGGGGTCCCGACCCACAGGTTGAGAACCACTGACTTAGAGGAAGGATTAAGTCTTCCTTAATTTTCTCTTAATGATTTGAATTGGTTGGGCATATTCCCATATGAATATTGTAAACATAGCTGGCCTGAGTTTTATGTAAAACATATACAAAGTGTGCTTTTTTGATACAGCTTATAAACTAGCAAAGGATAATACCAAAACAGAGTGTAAATAAACCCAATTAACTCTGCAATGATCAATTATAACATTTGCTAAGATTAGAAATTACATAAATAAATACAAAGGTAGTACCAATTCCTTGATAAACCCAGTAGGTTTATATATGAAGACTACATGGATAGCAGAATAATGAAATGGTATTATGGATTGTCCAGGATCTGCCTACAGATGGCAGCTCCTACTTTTGAAGGTTTCCCATTTTCTTCTTCTTGTATTTCTCTTCTAGGATGAACCTGCTTATCAATATTCCTTGTGCTTGCTTCTGCCCAAAATTTAAAAAGCAAAAAGCAGGATAGTCCACTGGATTCAACAAACATGAATGAAATTTCCTGTAAGTAAAAAAAAAAAGAAGAAGAATAAATCAGGTTGAATGGATAAACTAAGTCCTGCTTGGAATTGTTAGCTTTGTTCCTTGCAGGGGATACTCGTAACAATTTTATATGTAGGTGCATAAAAAACCCCTTCATTCAGCTTTTTGGAGATGCATAGCCCACTTTATACCTTTTCATTCCATTAAAATATGACAGGTCCAAGTAAGAAAGGGAGTCATTAGGAAGAATAGTTGAAACTTCATTGGACTATATTATACATTTACTTATTTATCATTTTTATTTTGCTTTCTAATTTATCCTTTGGATTTATAGCATTATAGGATCTTAAAATGGATCTTAGCCATTTTAAAGAACTTAGCCATTGCAATTTAATTTGTATCATGGAAGCACAGTGGACAAAAAAAAAAAATCATATAACAGGCACTGCCATATCATTGAGTCCAGGGAAATATCTCTGGTACATTTATGACTCCTTAATTGTTACCTAACTATTACTCTTTTAGTGTTCCATCCTTCCATTACACATAATTCTACTTTTTTCTCTACTTACTCTACATGCAACTATAATAAGGAATTTTCTTCTTTTTTACAACATGTTGCATATGCTATTTATTACAGAAGGATAGAATATAAAAGAATATGTTTGCGTTATCATATTATGATGCAATAAAATGACTCTAACAAACTCTTTTTTCCCACATGAACCATCAGAATAGCAAACGCAATAGTAATAGCACTAACCTTGCCAGTTTTCCAAATAGGGTTGCTGTAGTACATTAATCCAGAAGAACCTCTGCAAAACTGTTGATATAAAAGGACTAATCTTCCATATAAAAAGAAAGAGAAAAATATTTCTATTAAAAGAAGAATGTCCAGTTTACTGGGGGAATAGCTAGTTGTTTTTATGGCATGTAATAGGTATAGATCAAACACACTTCGTAACTATCAGTGATCAGTTTGGAGAAGAAGACAGCACAGGTCTTATCCTCTGTGTTTTGCCCTCCTGGCATTGTCAGATGCATCTCATCTGAGATTATTCCAATCCCTTTTCCAAAATATAAACTCCCAAGGGAACTCAGACTAGAAGAATTCCACTACAATCTATGTACACACAACAATATCGAAATCTAAGCTCCCTTTCAGTTTCTTTCTCCACTGCAAATCAAAGGACAGAGAGGGTTTTATTTAGATCAAGAGCAGGTATCTAGCAAATGGAGACAGTAGGAAAGTGTGATTCAAATGCATCCTATGATAATTAGGTCTTTGTTGTCAGTTAATAGATAATCCTCTCTGCTGACGAGAATACATTAGTTTGGAACAAATGCTTACTAGTGTGAGCGCTGGAATAGGCAGTGACTAACAAGCTTCTGAAATTTGTTATGTCAGGAAGGAGGAGGAACTTAAACTGAGAGCTCTCGCTTTTCCCAGAGAAAGAAAACACGGAGCATAGATGTGTGTGATCTTGTGCTCCAAAGCTGGCAAGATATTGTTTCATAAAGACAGGCATTTGAGTTCTTGGTTGTCCTGCAGTGTATTGAAGGAGTTGGTCTTGAGTACAGCTGTTGCATTGGTGAAATTAAGGAAAGAAAAAAAGCAACAACAAAAATGCTGGAAATGAAACCTTGCTCAACATTTACTTAATGCTCATCAATGATTACAAAGTCAAGCACAGTTCATTCCAAGGCACTCAGGTAGGTAGTAGTATTTATATATTTCCTCTGTGTGTGAATGTCTACAGCATGGGTGGAAATAATAAGTGAATACTATACATAATCATAAAATCAATGTGCAAAAGAGGAGCACATTCTACGCTTGAGAATAATTCTGGAAAAAAGACAGTTTGCTAAGCTTGAAATGGTCTTTTCTCTGATTGAGAATGACATAAGCAAATATATTTATTTACAGGTCGCCTGATCTGTAGAAGTTTATGATATGAGCTGTTAGTGCGTTAAGTTTTCCTCTTTCTCCAACTGAAACCTTGAGAAGAAAAACTGGCAGTAGCACAAGGACTCAAAATGTTGTGTCAGTACTTCACTCAAAATTGCAGAGAAACTAACCCCCAGCAAATAAGCTGAATTGTGCCAATAAGTTTTCTGTATGTCAGTAAAGTTTCTTTGGATCAGACCTCATAGTTATTGCAATAAATACGGGGTTTGAGTGATCTTGTAAATAGACCCAGTAAGCTGTCTGTTGAAATGTTAAATAATGGATAAATGTTTTTGCCCTAGAGCTCTTAGGGGAATATTTTCTTCAATGTATGTGTCCATAGAATATTACAGAAGAATAAAATAGCACTTATAATTAATTAATTGATTATCAATTCCAGCATTCCTCATTAGTTTTGGATATGCTACCTTAATTTCTAATTTGCTTCTTTTCTCGTGCAGATTTCTCGGCAGCATTTTTGGAAGTGGGTTGCTGTTGTTTTTTTCCTAGGGTTGAGAGAGAGTCACTATAATAAACTTAGGCTCCCCCCCCCACTCTCTGTATACACATGGTTTATCTTTTTTTCTTTATTGGCAATATAGGGGCTTTTTTTATTTCACCATTTTAAAAAAAACACAAATTTCTGATTTCCTGAAGTGGGATTTGTATATAAGAAGCAATCTCCCAGCATATATAGAAATGGATTGTTATCTTTTGGGCATTCCAGCCACTATTACTTTTAGCTGTAATAGGTTCATTTCATACTTTGAAAAAGGAGACATATATAGAATTGCAATGTTTGTTTCACCTATATATTAATATGAAAAATAGGTATGTTTATCACTCCATGGGGAAAAAAACAACTGACTTCAAAGTATATAATTCTGAATAGATTGGAGAAAAGTATGCCTGATAAATATGTATTTTGGGCAAGAAAATCCCATGTCTACTTTCCAAATGTATGGAGTTATTGTAGTTACTTGAGCAGTACAATGCAAAAGCTTTTCCATTGTATCAACATTTAAATATAAAACATTTCTGATTCTATATTGAGCTATCTCATTTAAAATTCTAGCACGAGAAATGAATTTCTAGAATAAAACTTAACATACCAGAAATGGGATCTTTGGTTATTTCTTAGGTTTGTAACTCACTTTACTGCATTGTCAAGGCAGGTGACACTTCTACTAGAAGGTGACCCAAAGCCTGAATGATGTGCTTTTGCGCTGGCTAGAAGGGCCTCTTGAATCTGTGGTTTTTAATCCAACTTTCTGTATGCTGAAGGAGACTTGGCTCGGTATTTCTAAAATGCTAATCATTTCATAAGTTTAGGTCTAATTCATTATATCCCCAGTTTCAATTCCTGATGTCGTCCTTCAAGATCCAGGAGGGCCACTACCAATCAAAATGTAGAACTTCTGGCTAGAGTGAGCAATAGCTCAACTTAAGATAGCTTCCTATGATCTATCTTGGGAACATTGCCCCGGAGCTTCATAAATATAATTCTGGATCCTCTTCAAGTCTTTCCCAAGCAACATTCCACCCCCACCCCTCACCCTGTCCCGTGGAAAATATGCACAGTATTTACTTATTTGTTTCTTGGTAATGACGGACATTCAAACTATTGCTTAATTTGCTTCTGCCCAGTGGGGCAAAGAAGAAGAAGAAACATAGAAGATTATATATGTAGTTCTATTCAAAGCAGAAATTATATAGTAAACATTAAACTTCAGAGTTTTGTTGGCTGACTGTATACATTTAACTTCATAAGGTATATCCATAGTTTCATATTCATAAAGCATGTGCCAAATTAAAGGTAATTGCAGGCTTATACTTTTTTTGAAAAAAAAATGTAATGCTGACTGGTGCTTTGTCACATATTTTGAAACACAAATTATAGCACTAGAAATGATAAATGGTGAAGAGTTGGGTAGTAATTCAGCTATCCCAAAAAGTTTGGATGAACTAGAACAATTCCAGTCTCCTTGGAATATGCAGAAATGCAGGTTCAAATTTTGTTTTGCAAAACACATTTGTCATCTGTATCTCTCAATTCTCATGTAGCTTTCTTGATTTTGGGTAAACATGAACTGGACAATGCAGTAGCACTGCAAAGAAATACATATTGGTAGGTTTTCAATATGCAAATTAAAATGCCAAGTTATGCCAGCTTCTTTGTATGCCTAAAACATTTCTGTACTTCCCTGTACTTCAGAATGCCTAAGTCTGTTTACAACAAACACATTTAGACAATGAAGGACATTAAGTGCAGGTATGGGTGTGTAGCAATAGCACATGCATCTCTCATATTTATTGAAATGTTTGCTTTCAGTTTCCTAATTCCTAAATTATATTTTACTTTAGTCTTTCCCAACCTGATGCTCTCCAGTTTTGTTATGACTGACTATACTTCTTCTAGTTTCCAGAAGATGTAGCCAACACTTGAGAACATTAGACACTTAAAGGGTTGGGAAGGGTACATTATTTCAGTGAAACACAGCAATTCTAATTAATAGTTTGGATAGTCATTTCCCATGTTTTCAAAGTGGAAAATGTGCAAAAATGATGACAAACCCTATAAGATTGAAATAAGTTTCTAATACAAAGTGAAACATAAGTACTTCCCCCTAAAATTCAGGGGAAAAAAACCCTAACCCCATCTACATATGTCCCATGGCCTTCCCCATTTGTGCATAATTGCTTTGCTTTGTCTAGTGCTCAGTTTCTTAAAAACTGTTCAATGAGCCATGCAAGCCACTAAAGAGCCGAGGTGGCGCAGCAGTTAGAGTGCAGTACTGCAGGCCACTTTAGCTGACTGTGTTCAGCAGGTCAGCGGTTCAAATCTCACCGGCTCAAGGTTGACTCAGCCTTCCATCCTTCCGAGGTAGGTAAAATGAGGACCCAGATTGTTGGGGGCAATGTAAATATATATACAGTGCTTACTGGTGTACACCGCTTAGAGAGTGCTTGCACTTAAAGCAGTATATAAGTCTCATAAATAAATAAATAAAAGGTGACCTATCCTTGGTGTAGGGAATTAAAGTCTTTCCTTACTTGATTGTCACTCTTGATTGCTCTGTATTAGTGATTTTCCCCTAAAGCATTTGACAAGTCGTGGCAGTTTTACTCTTAATATAATCTGAGGAGGCTACGCTCATCAGTCATTTTGTTAGTGGTGCTTCAGGTGATGCAAAACAGCCAGACCTGGCCAGCACCTATTAGCCACATTAAGCTCTGATATCTGGGCTATTCAAGGTCTATTCTGCTTTAGTTAGCAGAGTTAGCAGAAGTACCCAGTTTTGTCAAAGTCTGTGGAGTTAGTGTTAAATCCCTGTTCAAGAACAGCTGGTGAGGGGTTATGCCATGAACTATGAAATACCAGGGAGGGAGGGAGGGAGGGAGGGAGGGAGGGAGGGAGAGAGAGAGAGAGAGAGAGAGAGAGAGAGAGAGAGAGAGAGAGAGAGAGAGATCATATGCTCAATTCCACTGTGTAGTTCTGCTGCCACCACTGATTAGCTGCGATAGCTGCAAATTTGACTTTATCCAGGACTTTGGGCCAGAGGTAGCTTGGCAAGTAAAAAACTTCCTCTCCTCCTTCTCCTACCATATTTCCCAGCTCGAGCAATTGATCTCTAGCCAGGGGGTAGGTAGAAGCGGAAACCAATTCTAACAAAAGGCTGACCGTGAAAAATCTAATCATCTGTCAAAAACATCATCAATCACAGCAGTGTTATGATTGGAAGATAGTTTTCCTGTCTGCTGGGGGTGTTGAAATGGAAGTCTGTAGAGAGGGGACAGCAGTCTCCTCTGCAGGAGGAATGAGGACATCATCGTCCATCATGAAACCAGAATAGATCGTCTCAGGATTGGCAACGGGGATGGCAAAATCTGTGCCCGTTTAGTTTTCTGCTGGACTGCACATAAGAGGACAGTATTGTAACTGAACTGTGGAGAAGACTCTTTATAGGATAAAAACCAGGAAACTGAATTAAGTACAATCTGTACATTCTTGATGCTTGGAATTATTGTGATTAAGCCTATACTACTTCTGTAATGAAGTCAGCACATGGTATTGCCCTTACAGACTTGGTGTGAAACACATTAAGGGAAATGATGGGTGGTTCTCCTGGCTATGTTGCCCTTCTAACCAAGCCTTAACTGCCAGTGGGAAAAACAACCATCAGTTGCACCCATTAATGTATGGTAGGACAGAGCTATGGGAGTATAGGTGGATTGAAGTGGTGCATTTAGCTGTCTGCCAAGTTGCTAAAGTTCACAACTATGGCACATATGATTGTTAGTCAGGTCAGCATTGAACAGAAGTGTAATTTTGTAGATAAGGACCTTGCATAAGACCAATATCTGTCTGGAAAGAACAGGTCAGCATTATGTGGATAAAATTTTCTTTGGAAACTAGGCATTTTGTTTCTGCTGCAATCCAAGCCAAAATGGCTAAAAGGACAGTGCCCAGTGATTGAAAGGGAAGGGATTGCTCACAACAGTTTAAATTGGCCAATAAGAGCTGGACAGATCTCAGCTCCTATTAGCATCATCAACCAATGGCCAAGGGTGGGCAAATAAAGAAGCAAATAAACTATTTTGCTTATTATTCTGCCTTTTGTGTTTTCTTCATTTTGATAGAAGTGGCACGGTTCTGTATTGTATTATTACCATTAATTTTATTATAGTGTTCTGATTACTGGATTATGTATCTTGCCTAGAGTTCAAACTGGACTGAGATGATAAATAAATCCAAGAAAGAAAGAAACTAAAGAGGATACTATTATTATTATTGCTGTTGTTGTATACTTTGATTGTTATATTTTCTTTCCCTCCCCCCAGAAAAAAAATTGTGGGCTGGAATTAAGAGCATGCAATGTCCTGGGGTCTGCTGTGCCACAGGTAGTGAAAGCTGAAGAGGGGCCCCACAGGTGATTCAGTTGCCATCTGCTACATCAGAATGGAGTGGCCTTGATTGGTGCTAAATCGCCTACTCAAACCTACTACTCATTGAAGCAATGTACAGTTAATGAGCAAGTAGAAGCACAGCCTATTCCTCCAAGAAGCAACCACTGTTTGATTGCTCCTTCTCTTGCTCCTTCAAGTCATCCAATGAGAGACAATGAATGAACAGACTATCATTTGTTTTCTTGCTCCATACCTGGTGTGCTAATCCCTGCTTTGTTGCCCCAAGAGAAAGCACATGCTTGAGCAAGGAGAGCATTGCAGAGGGAGAGTACAGGGGAATAGGCCTTGATAGAGGCATCTGTCACTTGGCCTAGTCCTTGGTATCAGTAGAAGAACGTCCTCAAGATGGAGTCAGCATCTGCTCCTGAAGGTGCTGATGCTAATGCTGATGCTGCTTCCTTTTATTAACCCTCTATCCCTGGAGGAGCCAACAAGGAGGATGTCCTTAATTGTCCTTAATCTGCTCTACAGTTCTTTTACCCAGAGAGATAATTCTGAGAAACAAGTTCCTCTTATGACCAGCATTTTCTGCACTGCCCAAGAGAGCAAGTGCTCCTTCTCTCTAGACAGCACTGGATCCTCATTCTGCTCTACAGGGACCGTGCTCAAAGAATGGGACAGAAAAAGAAAGGATGAATATCATCCTTGATCTTCCCACCATCCCCCAAAGCGGAAAAGTTTAGAAGAGATCTTATCCCCATGGGATAAAGACTATTTTGGTAACTTCCTGGTTATAGACTTCCTTCCAGCATTTGTATTCCAACTTCTCCACAAGAGGCAAGCAAAAGGAGCAATGACTATTTGGGTTTACTAATTGCTTCTGCTTGTCTAATCATTTTGTTTCCTTCAGTATAAGAGTGAGGAGCTTAGAAATTCTTTTGGAAATGTTACTAAATTAAAAAATAAATGAATGAATATGTTACCACATAGTAAAAAAATATCTTGTCTGAGGTTTTTGGTGGTTTTTTTTTGTTTGTTTTTTGTTTGGCTTGGATGACTTGCTTGACCT
This sequence comes from Crotalus tigris, assembly GCF_016545835.1. Lineage (NCBI taxonomy): Eukaryota > Metazoa > Chordata > Lepidosauria > Squamata > Viperidae > Crotalus > Crotalus tigris. The sequence goes on from NW_024100068.1 coordinate 52,223, forward strand.
CGAGTTCCAGGATTCCTTAACTGGCTGAGAATTGTGAGGCATTGTAGGCCTAACACATCCTGTGGTTATTGGGTTGAGAGATAGTTAGCACCTGGTGCCCCACCTCAGCTTTTTTTATGTAGGAAGAGGAGTGTCAGTGAGATCAAATGATACAGCTGTGCATGTAGAAGTAGTAAACTGAATTACAACTGATGTATTTATAATGCCAGAGTATGCCAAAGACTTGAGCCACATCGAGGTTATGGTTTATTTTCTTAATTTATGTCATACCTTATTTTTTCCAAGGGTTTGGAAACTGTTCACTTATATCAGCAATGCTCATTATTCACTGGTTATGTATTTGTGAATTTGTTTATTCACAAAAATGTTTTTGTAACCTTCAAATCTGTACTTGTGGTACTGTTGTGCATATTCATGGACATGTGGAGTGACAAACCATTGGAATTGTCTCATGCACATATGAGACAACTAATTTGGTATTCATAGCATTTTCACAGAATATAGCAACAGGTGGTTTTCGACTTACAACTATTTCTGTAGTGACCATTCAAAGTTACAAAGGCACTGAAAAAAGTGATTTATGATCGTTTTTCACACTTATGATAGTTGCAGCATCTCCCTGATCACGTGATCCAAATTTGGATGCTTGGAAACTGGCATTTATTTATGATGATTGCAGTGTCTTATGATTACATGATAATCTTTTGCGACCTTCTGACAAGCAAACTCAATGGGAAAGTCAGATTCACTTAATAACCATGTTACTGATTTAACAAGTGCAGTGATTCACTAAATAACTATGGAAAGAAAGGTCATAAAATGGGGCAAAACTCACTTAACAGTTGTCTTGCTTAGCAACAGAAATTTTGGGCTCAATTGTGGTCATAAATCAAGGACTACATGTATCACAAATAACAAGAAGTGCCTGTATTACATCTTTTTAAGTCAAAGCTAACTTCAATCAGGTTATAATAATTTACAAAATACATACTGTACTTCTAAGGTTCTCAGGGAATTCCCTACTCATATACTGCAGAAGACATATTCAGACACTAAAAATACAGAGAATATTTTAGTGCTTCACATAAATACCGCCTCCCTTGATAATATCACTTCAGTGATATCTTATTCTCAGGTGGCGACAAAATGCATCTAAATATCCAAAGCAGATACAATTTCCTGGGTATACTTGTTTTGGCTTCCATGTGACCAGGGCCTGTATTGTTAGATGTTTGGGGATAGTTGTAAGCACAAAAATATCTCTGCTGGACATTTTGAGTACTTCACTAGAACCTGGGGGCTAGTAAAGTGGTGCTGTTGTGAATTGTGCTAATACCTAAATTAGACTATGACTGCAGTATTATGTGGTTTTGTATAATGTCCAGAAGCTCAAGTGCTTCTTCAATCCTTCATTCAGTTGGTGAACTTGTCAAGACAAATATGCAGATCTAAGGTATGTCGACTAGTGAACACAATGAGGTTTTTGATGACAGAAGACAAATATAACAGGTATGCATATGTTCACACATAAAAATCATAGAACCCATTTTCATATTTCAAATAGGAGGAGAATTTGCTTTACTTCCTCAAAATGTGTTTTATTTTAAATCCAAGATGAAAGCTTCAATCTCCCTAAATTTGTGATAGCTGTGATGGTGACAATTCTATACAATCAAGGGTTGGAAAGTGTAAGGGTTTTCTATTAACCCATCACTTTTAGGAGCCAGTATTCATTTCTTCCTTCAGGCATGTCAACAGAGACATAGGGAGAGTGGGTGAGAACAGCTCTCTCCTGCTTCTGCAAGTGTCTGTGAGAGATAGTGAGCTTTTCCTCACTACATAATCCACATATTCAACTTTACCCCTTAGCAGTTCTGCAGGAGAGGATAATGAACAAAGACAGGTCAAAAAGGCGTTCATAGGCCTTTTGACAACTTCAAATGTTCTGAAGGGATTCCAAAAGGGCTGGAATCAGCAGATTTAACTGGTGCAGAGATTTGAAGCAGCCTGCTAAAAAAAGAAAACCACAAACAAACACACAAATATAGATGATGAAATCTTTCCCTAAGGAAGGACTGTGGAATTTTTATTCTTCTGGAAGAAATGTAGTGAAATTATTGTCCAGTTTCTCTGCCCACATCTGAAGCATATGTATTTCCCTTCTGTTTTCTGTTGAAGTAGGAGAGTGTGCGTGCACTTGGTGCTTCTTTGTAGAAAAGTTATTTCTTTCTGTGTGAGAGATTGATAGATATGCACAGATGGGGAAATTGATTAATTTTACAGGCAATTTACTTAGTAGTTTTTGAATTCAGGGAGTGCTAGCTTATCAGTTAATGACTTCTTGCACTTGTATATTCACATACATATAGTCCTACACAGTGTAAATATGTACATATTCATGGAATTGAAATATTGGATTGGTGAGCCTTGCACAGAAGTTTTGTTTATGTTTATCATTTTCTTTTTTGTCTCCTTTTTATGTTTCACTATGCGGGCCATCTTAAATTCACAGTTGTCTTTTTTTTTTTTTTTAGAAAGTGATCTTTCTGATGAACCAAAGCAGAGAGAGAAAATATAATCAGTAGGAAATAATGTATTTTTTGCTACTTAAAAACAACTTCTGGTGATTGGCAAGGCTTGGGGGATCAATACTATAAATGTCTGCAGAGATCCCAGCTATCCATTCCAGGTGGGATGCATTCTGGCCATCAATCTATTTTGGCAATATTAGTTTCCATTAAAACAAATCTTCCTTTAAAGAACATATTTTGAAATTAATGTCAACATTTATTCTCACATAACACTGCCTAATAATATCAATCATGAATTCCTGTCTCTTTGCACTACTTTGCAGTTTATAATATGTCACTCTGAATAGATAATAATCAAAACATGCTGTAAGGATCCGTAGAAGCACAATATTGATGCACTGTGCACTGGTATCACTGTGATCTCCAGTATTTGTATATTCTGCTGGCACAAGGTATCCCTCTCCAACCAAAATGCACCCAGACAGTTATGCATTATTTTATGCAGATTGTTTTATTGATGAAAGTTTGATTAGATATTGTCCTTTTTAATCGGTGCTCGGGACATGGAACAGTATATAAATAAAAATAAATAAATAACATGATGAGTTTATAAAACTTCTTTTACAAATGAAGGCAACAGAAGAAAAACAGGAAATATCAGTAAGAATATGTGAATTATGCATCAGTTTTACATGCTTTGCTTAGTTGAAATGCTAACAAATAGCAATTAAACAAATATTCCTTTATGCTGCTTTGGATTTAAAGGGTGTTCACATTATCTGGGAAATATCTACAAAATCTCAATGTCTTTATTCAATCTTACTGTAACAAATGTAATTTTTCTTCAGTTATCTTTTAAAACCATTTTTACCTCATTTAGAAACAACTAATATACTATTATGGAAGTAAGAGACCTTAAAATAGATTTTCAAAATTATTCTTTCAGATACTATCATTTTCATGTTTGTGTATGGATGTATTTTGTAGTTTTTCCCAGTTTAATTATTTGTCTGTGTATCTCTCTGGCCAGGACTTCTGCATCGATTCTGTATTTGATCTGTGAATAGGTGGTATCTTGGCAATGGGAGAACAAAACAGAATAACTAGAAACAGAATAGCACCATAAAAATAATGTAAAAACCCACTTTTAAAGTGGAGATGATATTTCATGAAATTGTATATTGGATATTATTGTTCTTTTATTTTAATTAAATTTGTGCCTGAACCTTGCTTTTCTTACTAGAAAAACTGAAGTCAATATAATGTTAGTGATGGCACAGTTTTATTATTCAATATCAATTTTATTATTTAAGTTACATATTAAGAAAGTAATATGATTAAGTGCATTTTTTGAAAAGAGTGAAATCAAATGCTCTCTGAGTATCTGGTAAGCTCATGAAATGGATATTTCTCTGTATTCCTCTGGCAATCTTACTTTCTTACTAAAAAATCTTTCCAATGATTGAAGCCTAGCAAATACTGTATAATGTGTCTTATAACAATTGCAGCATAAAGGGGACACCACTCAACATTAAATTGACAATCTACTCTGATTTTGGTGGCTCTTCCTTCTATTGTAGCTCTCTAAAATGTAACTTATAATATTCAGCATATTCATCAACTCTCTTAATATATGGATTCTAGATCTAAAAATTTTGCTTAGCCAATTTCTCCCTTAACTTTTGTTTTTATGTTCGTTCAACATCCAATTTCCTATTTGTTTGTGTATTTTAATTAACTCTTTCTTAAAAAAATCTAAAACAACCACAGATGTTTCCCATCATTGCTGTTTCTTAGCTGTTAAACAGATTTTGCTCCCTTTTTCATAGCAGCTTCTTTTCGTTTAAATCCAACTCTATTTATATATGAACATTTAGCATGGGTTATCTTTTTAAAGTGTCTATGAATGCTGATTTAGGCAATTGAAAAATACCTTTATTCAGTCTGAGCCTCTATTCTATTTTCATATTGTTTAAAAATTATTTTTCTTGTTTCATATTTGGATTGACTCTATTTACATATAAACAGAGACAATATATTCATATTAATGGAGACTTTTTAATTATAATAAAACTATATCAAATATAGCACATCAGTAAATCAATAAAGCTGATAACATCAAGTATTATTAAGAAATTAAAATATTGATTTTTTTATTAGTCAGTGAAAGTTGAGAAACATTATCCAACTCAATCAGCAATTTATGCTTTAATATTATCTAAATCATAATTTCATCCTGTAAATTTATACCATCCACAACTGCTACAATTACATTACAATTAAACATGGTTATTCTATAATCTGTAATGTCCACTTTTGTCATTGTTCATTTTATACATTGCAATTTTTGGATTTACGTGGCTAATGTGGCTGATATGAAAAAAAAACAATTAACTGAATTAAACATTATTGAATTGTAATAATGCAAGTGCTATAAAAGTAATGTAAGATTTGTGGTAATATTGGGGAAGACCTCTACCTGAGGTCTTAGATAATAAGAGGAGAGTAATGAAAATGCAAATAAAATTTGCTGTTTGTTGCTGGAGACCGCAATGCCATTGCCTTCTTTCTAGGGCTGACAGAGAGTGATTAGCCCAAAGTTACCCAGTTGGCTTCACGCCTAGGGGAGATTTACAATTCACCTGACTAGACATTCATTTGTCTGAGACGGTATAGGTTCTCCTGCTTGAGTAGGGGACTGGAATAGAAAACCTCCAAGGTCCCTTACAGCTCCTATTCTATTCTATTCTATTCTATTCTATTCTATTCTATTCTATTCTATTCTATAATTCAGAGTCTCGTTTTTAAGATCAGCTGTATAGGAATCAGCAGTCAGGCTTTAGAAAAGATATTCAGATGTAGGAAAAGACTCTTGAGAATAACATGGACAATCATGAAAACAAACAGATGGATTATAAGATAAGCCATTCCAGGTTTCTCATTTGAGGAATCAATAATCAGGCTCAAATTATCATATTTTGGACACTTTTTATGAAGAGCTAACTCTCTTGAGAAGCCTATAATTCTAAAGAGAAAGAGAAGAAGAAAACCAACAGCAAACTGCACGGGTTTGATGTTAGCATTGGGTGCATTATTGGAAAACTAAACTTGAAGGGCTCTGATGAGGACATATATTATTCTGGAAAAGGTCAATCTATGAAGTCACTAAAAGGTGACATTGACCTGATAGCACATGATCAATTAATCAATAGGAGATCCAAGTGAATTAAAACCAAACATGTACTTTTTTACTATTTATTTTATTAAAGGTATATCTCGTGGCATGGTTAAGTTCATTATCTGCTGTTTGTAGACTTAAGTTATATCAAAGTGGAATTTTGCTGCTTTTGTGATTAATCTGGATTAGGCCACTGTGTACTTAACTGAAAAAAAATCAAATATGCAAGATAGAACATGGCATAGAGAAATGCTGGGCAAAGAAATGAAGAAAGATAAATAGGGGGAAAGCATTATGGTACAAACATAATTAGATTTAATTTACAGGCACATATGTTGATTAACAATTGTATGTACTTTTGTTTTAGAAATCTCTTTTAAGATATATTTTATTCTCAGAAAATGCTGTCTAGGTAAGCTAAACTCTTTTAATGGGATCTGATTTTGGGAACAATCCAGGTTTATATTTTTGAACAGCTTCCTCCTATCTAGCATCCTTCAGCTATAGTGGAATTATAGTTGCTAGAATTTCTGCCAACTTGGTCAACAAATATCTCTTGATAGGATGATTCAAGAAAAATGAAGAAGCATCAGTATTTTCTCTCAAATGTACCTCAATGGCTGATGAATTATATCATGTCTCCTGGACAAACTGCAATGATCTATCTAGAGGTGGGCACAGTTGGCCTTACAAAATTCTTTTTTAGAATTTGTAGAAACTGAATTGACAATTTCTTCCCATTGTTCCTGGAAAAGATATAATTCTACAGACTTTCCTTATGGGCAGGATTTGTTCTTAGTAATGACATAGGAGAAGTGAAACATTTGAAATACCTTAAAGTTGCTGGCATAGGAATCTTTCTAAAGACATATATCAGTAATATTCAACTTTACAACATTTATCTTAATAGGATTTAAATAATCTATTATAGACTGGGCAAAGACTATAATAAAGATATCTGAATTTGAATTTAAACTATCTATTTATATCAACATTGTCAACACCAGAAATAATTGTCACCCTGGCTGCAGTAGCCCTAACTGGAGACTGCTGGAGGCTGGATGATATGGACAAGCTTAAGGTCAAACTTGATCCCCCACTAATTCTGGGGATATTCCATCTCTGACAGAGTTGAACTCCCTGTACAGAACAGGCTAATTTTTGGAAGCCTTCTTGAGTCATACCTCCTGTAGAAAAAAAGATGGCTGTTGTGGCTTAGATGGCTTGGAGAGCTTCACTTGTGTGTGGGTCTTAAAACATTTTAAGTTGTGAGGAGAACTGAAGATGTTTTTGTTTGGACAAAGTCAACTAAACATGCTGCTTTGGTGTTTTGCCTGGGAAGTAATGGAAAAAAGGAGTGGGAAGATATTTCTGTGCATTTAAGGGATATTCTGTTATTTCTTGGTTTTCTTATGTTGATTTAAAAATTAATCCACTAGAAAGAAAATAACCAAAGGCTAGATTCTACAAAACCACCAGGGAAATTTCTATGATATGTTTACCTGTATATACTGAAAAAAACTTTTTTTCTCTGTTTAGGAAGTAAAACTTTCTATGGAACTCACAATGAGTGACAATTATTCTACTTTTACCAGAACTTCAATCTGGAAATTCTAGTCCAGAAATTAGCATTTTTTTTTTTTTACAAAAACCTCATATAGGCTAGCCTTTCCCACTAATTGCCCTCCAAATATGTTCAATTACCAATCCCAGAGAATCAATTTGGAGAAGGTAAATGCAGGTCAATGTTTCTCAACCTTGACAACTTTAAGATGTGTGGACTTTAATTTTCAGATGTCCCTTTAAAGTTGACAAGGTTAACCCTAATGTAAGTGATCTTAGGGTTGGGTAATCAGTGCTTTATTCAGGGCTTTCCCAGCAGAAGGCAACATATTTAGTAGCAGGCTCTGCCTCAATGGATCTGTTCTTATCAGCAATCTGTCTCCCCAGCTCTGCAAAAGTTTAAGACTGCAAAAATTAGGTTAAGGGCTTATAACAGTCCATTCAGCATCTTAGAACTCATAATTTCTCTGGTCTTTTCAGCCTGTTTAAAGTGTCAATTGGATTTAGCTTCCTGCTGAGGCAACATCCTCTTATAGAAGTGAGGATGAAATGAAAATTGGGGAAATATGCTGTCAACAAATGTTTATGAATCAACAGATTGCCAGAATAACTGTTAGAATTAAAAACTGAAGGAAACAGTTCCACCTCTAATGTTGGAATGGTCAGATGAGATGTAAGACTGGTGATGGAAAAGGATAAGCCTCTGCTGCTTGCAGTAGTGTTTTCTTCTAGTAAAGTGGAATTTTATTATTTTGTAGTAACAACACAGGCTGTCCTTAGCAACTATGAGATGGATGCTCTTTTAGATGTCCTAACTATTTAGACTGAATCCAACTCCTAGTTTGTGGAGCCTGTAGGCTCTCCATGTTACCCTGTCATAGATGGTGATCTACTTGACACACAGTGCTGACAGGCTAACAATAATAAAATAAGCAGAAATAAAAAACTTAACACTAATTTAGAGTAACTCAAAAACAACAATGATATCCAGGCAGGTTCTCTAAACACTCAATGCTCAGAGGAAGGTCCAGCTCTTCAGTGCTTTACAAAAAGGAAGCAGGATTGGGGCCATCCAAATCTCAGGAGTTATGCTGTTCCATAGAATCAATGCCATGATATAACAGGTATATTTCCTGGGTACCATTAAATGTCATGACATACTAGAGGGGATCTGGAGCATACCCATACGGTTAGAATCGGTGGATAAGCAAAGATGACTGGAGACAAGTGGTCTTTCAAATCTGACCCTTGGCTATGAAGGGCTTTGTAGGCTTCAATGAATGAGGATGTTGCAGGAGGAATACTTAAGCTATTCAAAGCGCTATCACACATTTCATTTAACTTTTCCATTGAGGGACCAGGAAGCTTTAAACATTGTAGTTGGCAATCTATCTTTTAGTTCTTGTTTATTCTTAGTGCTAAACCATGACCGCTTCTAATTTCCCCTTCCTTCTGAGTATCTCAACTAATGGTATGACCCTTACTCCTTTCTACTGCTGGCTGAGCAGAGTATTGCTACTCCTACTGCATTGTCTTCCTTCTCAGTGCCTCTAGGACTGACTAAAAGGGATATGCAGGAAAGGCGCTCAAAGCCATTTAAAAAGACAAAGGTTGATGGACAAAGTAAGAATTGAAAAACAGTTGCTAAAACTGTTTTAGACAATAGAATGGGGTGGTAGTGATAGTGGTGGTAATGAGATGAAGCCAGTGTTAGTTTCGATTAGGGTCTACAGTAGTTCCCAGTTATCTAGCTTCTGACCTCTGATGATCAATAGAAGATTTGTATTCTAAAATTCAGATAGAAGATTTATATTCTAAACTTCAGAAGTAGTGGTCTCAAGACAGGTGCCAAATTATATGAAAACTATTCTATTTACCGTATATGATTTATTATGCATCTTTGAAGAATAACAAAGTGGCATACTTACTTATATTCAATGCAATCAACCAATATGCATATAAAATCAACATTTTCTGGTAATCTACTGGGGAAAAACCCAGAAGATCATGTTGTAATAGGCAGAAAGACTCCACAGTCCAACCCTGAGCTACATATATTGTCTTCTATGAAAATATATTCCCTTAGGAAGCCACATCAAGTACTGCAACCTATTAAGTTCCTTTCCCCCAGGTCCCTAGCCATCATGTCAAGGAAATATAGCAATAAAGTCTTTGTGATTTTAAAATGCCTCCCCCCCAATATATTAACATAAGTTCACCAGAAAGCAAGTTTAAAATGGGGTAAAAAAATTTGGCCCACCCACTTGGTACCATCATGGCTGTGTTGTCAGACTTCTTGTTATTCACAATCCCATGAGGGAAAACAAGTTGCTGATGACATTATACACTCTGGAGCTTTAAAAGCAGGAGTTAATGATCAATTTGAACTGTGCTCAAATATAAAAAAAATATAGTGAAATTATATTTCCTGACCAGTTCCAGTAAGTAACACAAGCAAAATCTATGGGTGCCATTAGGAATTGCTGGGGGAATAGTCCGCCCTGTTTCACCTGAAGTAACCTACTACTTTCAAGTGTAATCACGGTCACTGTCCCATTATTGGCATTAGAGTATAATTTAACTGCCAGTTGGGTTGACTTTTGTAACTTGTATGTGAAGTGAAAATGGCAGCTTGCTCTTCACTTCAGGTAGCAGAATGCTTAAGGGTTGGAGAAACATTGCAATCGTGAAACCTGCAGTTTTCTGGGCCTGAAATGACCATGGTAAGGCATCTCTGCCCTGAAAATTTGCAGCATGGTTCTACCAACAGTAGGATGAATCTTCCTTGAACGTATATCATTTCTTTGTGGCATAACACCAGCGCTGACACATTTGAGTGCTCACAGTGAAGCTTGTCCCCTTTGTTAATCGCTATTATTACATTAGTTTGATTGGAGATGAGCAACCTTTGGAAGTCTGGAAGCCTTACTTCTTTTTAGAAGGGCAAAAGCCAAGTAGGTTGGTGAGGCTATGATCTAAATTGGGCTGGGTCATATCATGCAAGCATGTAGGCAGAACAAAGGTTTCCATATTTTTTGTTAATGAGTTTTGGGTTGGGAGTCCTGGGCTGTATTTCTTTTTTTAATTTTATTGATGCTGTAGTTTTTGTGTGCTTCTTGCCTCAAATTAGGGGGAAACCATACTACTGAGTTTTGCCTGAGTTGGGGTAAAAGGTTCTTTAAAACTTGGCTCTGGATCCTCAGGTTACCCTCCTCTGAATTAGGTGAATGGGAGATTTCAAGAGAATTATCTTTCCCACCCACAGGCAGTGGATCAGGCAGTTCTCATAGGATCACCATTTTTATGTCTGAGTAGGACTGTTTCTGTACTCGTTGGTCTACTAAAATTGCTATTGTAATATTTTTGCTCCAGATATATATGGCCAGGAAGTGAGGGTGAGGAGGGGGGGATTTTCTTTTTAAAAATGTATTTATGTAGCCTTACGTATTGCTGTTTTCCAGATTAAATGTTGGGGGATGACTGATTAAGAAAGCGACATTTGGCATCCATCTCACTCCAGCATGTCCCTCTGTGCATCGTCTCACAAGGAATGTTCTCATTTGCCACCAATTCAAGATCTCGGATGTAGTAAAAGAGAATCCAAAAGCGCCGTCTCTGAGCACAGCTCTCCCATCCCTTTCAGCTGCAGCCAGGCTGCTCTGACGGTCGAGCACAGCCCCATCTACATTCCATCCTGTTACATGGAGAACAGACCCGACTACTCGGCCATGGCTTTCTACAGCCCTTCGATGATGAATTATAACATTCCAGGCAATTTCAGTGATTCAGAAAATGCCACTTTAAGGCAGGCAGCAAGTCCAAATATGTTGTGGACCAGTCCTGGTCACATATCTCCTCTGACAGTACACTGCCAATCATCGGTTTTATATGCAGAGCAACCGAAAAGCCCTTGGTGTGAAGCCCGACCTGTGGATCACGTCTTACCTATGCACAGGTAATTTTAAAAATTATCTATTTAGTGCTAAATATCCAGTCCAGTGTAATATGACCAAGAAACAGAAAGCAAAATGCTTTAAATGGGGCAAATAGCATGAATTATTTCTCCAGAATTGCTTCTCTGATCAAAGTATTGTTTCTTCCACCCACAATTTGCTTTCAAAGTTGGGAGAGCCAATCAGTGATACCCCATGAATATATATTTTGCCTTTTTGCTTTGAAATAATGAAAAGATAGAAATTCTTAATATTTATCCATGTTCTTAAGTAACTCTTATTTCCATGAGAATATACTGTATGAACACAGTTCAGTCACAGGTTTAGATATTGAAAGTCAGAGCTAAGATGAAATTTGAACTTCCAGACATTTGGTTTGATATTTAGGGGATGATGTAGGAGAAATCTTGGGAAAGGATTTTGATGGTGCAATAAATATATTCAGAAGAGGACTGTTTTTAAAAATATTTCTGAGTTCTTGATAATGTAAAATTGTACCTGCATAATATTTGTGATGTATAGAATTCAGTGGGATTATTTCTCATTGCAAGGCTGATTTTTTTAAGGAAAAAAAGGAGCTATATTTATTAAATAATTTATTTTTTTCTCCTGTACTTGGAGAATTATTTTTTCTGGACCATCCATTTTCTCTGATATGCAATGGGTGGAATTAGCATATGATAGACTCTCAGTATAATTGGACTACAGGAACCTCAAACAAGTCCTGTATTTTGATCCTACAGTGGTCAACTTGGAGACTATGGGAAGTACACAAATAGGACATTAACACAATACCTTTCTGTTTTCCTCAGAACTGGGCACGCAGAGGTGCAGCCCTTCTGATGCTGGAGAAATATATAACTATCAGGGCTAGTAGCCACTGATTGTTTTCTATCCTTCGTTAATTTGTCTAATCCCATGATAAGACTGCCCACATTGGTGGCCATTATTTCATCCTGTGGGAGCAAGTTTAACTTTGTTTTGTTTAATTGATTTACTAAGATGAACAAGGCATTTTGAATCCAAGAGTTTAGACATTTAAAATGCTCCCGCTTTGAGTTCTAGCCATTCTGGAGTTATTTCAACTTTGTAATAGCTTTGTTTTAGTTTGAAACAGGTACTTTAAGCTTAAAAGGAATTTTCCAACCATTCTGAAGCACTCAAAATTTGATTTTAGACCACTCCTAGATTAAAGAGGCATTTTAAGAATTCCTATTTATTTTGAATTTCCCATCATTCAGCTTTATTGTATAACTCTGTGCTTGGAATTTTCATGGAAATTAAAATGATTTTAGAGAGCTCTAGAGTAGAAATCTTGCCAAGTATAGAAATTTAGTAGGTTAGTGGCTATGAAAGTATCTAAAGTTACTGAGCAAAGAATGATACATTTTCTGGATAATACAGAATTTCTTCTGCAAGTAACATAGAGTCTACTTTTTCAAAAACAGTTCACTAATAAGTGACTATGGGAAGATTCCTTGTGTAACAATTAGAAAATGGTGAAATACCTGAATAAAGGTAGGATAGGGAGCCAAGCTGGTCTATTGTTAGGCATAGTGAAACACCTCCACCCTTGCCTGGAAGAAGACAGCCTTGTTCCTTCTGAACTTTCTTTGTGTCAGCCTGCTTAATTAGGAGATAAAATTGTATGTACCCTGAACACATTCTGTCCTTTTTAGCTGGCCTGATTTTGATGATATGGGGAGGATACCAGCACATCATCTATATTAAACTAAGACTGATAGTCTGGTCACCTTAGCAGTATGAAATGGGTGAAGGATATCAGCTTATCCTTTGCCTCAACTAGCAAAATGGTTTTGACCATACGTGAAAAGAAAAAGTTTTTAGTCCAAGAACTTTGGACTAAATACTGTCTCTCACTGTCATGCAAGATTGTAGTCAGCTATAAAATGATGGATAAGAACACCATATATAGCTTTTGGGACTCCCAAAGGTGCCTTTCAAAAGGCAACTGAACTTTTTTGCTTTTGGAAAAGCATCTTGGGGCAACCTTGACCTGGATGATTGATTGAGAATCTCCGTAGACATACAGATTTTGGGATTCTTTATTGAAAAGGGGTAGGATAAAAATGAAGTAAGAATAGAAATTTTGGACATAGTTTGAATTTCAGACAGCTTTGGGTCTGTCTCAGTCATCTGCAATAACTTTCCTCCAGATGTCTTATTGCTGTCATCTCCAGATATCATGGGAGATAGTAACTAACACATCTGGAAGGAACAAGTTGGGGAAGGCTACACGAGCCACTCTTTTAGTGACTTGACAAACCTACAGAATATCTTATTTGAGTGGAATTGTACAATGAAATCCTCCATTACTTTTGAAAGGTAAGTGTAAAGAGTGATTTCTCATCTTCAAAATGCTCTGCCTTTGCACACATTCTCTTTCACAGTTGCACTTCCCCTTCTGTTTCATTTTTGTGGTGCCGTCTTAATGCTGTGTTCATGACATCAATTTATTGCCATGGAAACAATGATTGTGGTATTGAAAATTCATGAATTGTAACTTAAATTAAAAGTTCAAAGATGGAAAGAATATGAACTACATGGAGCCGGCTCCTCCCTTTACTTGATTAACTGAGCATAGGGCATTTTATTTTATTTTTTTTTCCTAATGAAGGATTTTGTTTTCAAATGTGACGTATAAAACTCTGTTTGAGTTTTATAGAGATTTTTTTTAAAGGACACACGCCCTCTTAAGCCTCTCCTCCTTTCTGAAACCCAGAGACATTTGTCACAACTCAGAAATCTACAGATATCTGGATGTGGCTTCTGACTGTAGTGATTTCTTTTCTGCTCATCTGTTTATCAAATCCTTTTGGACTTGCACATTGTCCCTGATCGTTGACAAAAAAGGGAGAAGGCTATCAAATCTCCTTTTACTTAAGAAAGAATAGAGGACATTAAGTTTGTCTCAGAGGTAAAGAATGTAATTCATATGTCCTGTAAAGTGTGCATTTAAGCAGGGATGTTCTGTGATACACTATATGTGTGTAAGTAAAAAAAAAAGTCAGTCTAGAGACGTGTTTTCAAACTTAGCAACTTTAAGATGTGTGGATTTCAACTCCCAGAATTTCTCAACCAGCATGGAGAAAATCAATTCCACACATTTTAAAGTTACCAAGTTTGAGTAACACTGAGGTGGAAGATTCAACCATATGACTGAAACTTTTGAAGGCTTTGATCACACAGTGAAATCCTCTTTTCTAGTTTTTGGGTTTTTTTTTTTACTCCCTTTCCCCCTGTGTAGCTGAAGCAATGTTTCAGGCCTCAAAAAGGAACAAAATACATGTTTAAGTCTTTGCATTTGTCAAATTTCTGATTTGGTGGACCACAGCTTACTTCTTGAACATTTGTTGAAGGAATGTGGTCCATAGCCAGGACAGCCAGAGGTCCCTAGCCAAGACAGCAGATGGAACCAATTTCCCTTCATCACAAAATAAAATCTATACTATTCAAGACCAGTCACTTTTTTTTGTTACATTAGGTTGAAAATCTCAGAAGCCTCTGTTCCTGCCTCTGGCAATTAAAATAGTGAATGAATGAATGGAAATAATAAATGAAATGCCTAGCAATTAATACTCTTTGTGCTTCACTTGGCCTAACAATGTGGCAAAACTAACTTTGCATGTGTATCATAAACTCCTAACTGCACAATGTTCATTCTGCTTAATCACTTTGCTAATTATTACATTCACCAGCCCAAACTAATAACTGCTTAAATGATTGGGGGGAGAATGTGGTAATTGCAATGTAGCACAACATCTGACTTAACATATCTAATGCTTGTCAAGTTTAATATATTGCATGTTTTAATAGCTGGTGCTTGCAAAACCTGGTGTGTTCTGAAGAATAAGTATTTTATTTTTATGATTCTAATCCATGCAAGTTTCTGTAAGATCAAGCTTTCCTTTATTGCACTTCCCACTATGTAAAACTTCATGTGGATGATTTAAAAAAACAGAACACTGTGGAGGCAAAATACAACATTCCTTTGTATTGTATGATGACAGATTTTCTCCTTTTCTGCCACCAGAGACACCCTGAAAAGAAAAAACAGCAGCAGTGACTGTACCAGTCCCACCACAAACAGTCCTGGTTCAAAAAGAGATGCACATTTCTGTGCTGTATGTAGTGATTATGCGTCTGGATATCACTATGGGGTTTGGTCATGTGAAGGCTGTAAAGCCTTCTTCAAAAGAAGCATCCAAGGTAGGGAAAACAGGAAATCCTGGGGAAAGAATTCATTTGAATGCAATAATTTTTATAAGAATCTGAAGATAAATTGCACAGAGCAACCAGGGAGATGTGCAGAGGAGGGTCAAAAAAGTCAAGATGACAGCCAACATCAAACCCCGCCCCTTTTATATGTAGATCATGATGCAATCAAAAAGAGGAGCACTTCAATTTATGTAGTTACAATTATCATTTGGAATTTTTGACCCAATCCCATTGTAGACCCACTTGAGACCGCATCTTAATTAAATTAGCACAACATTTTGGAGAGGGCTTAAGGCTATACTACATATACTGCAGAACTGGGTTATATTTTTTTTCTATTTTGTGAAAAGTTTCTCTCCTTTTTCCTCCTTCCAAAACAAAGTGTGAAGTTTAGTTTTGGATTTATTTTATAATTTTGGGTATTTCTCAAAATGTTTGACATGGTGCACTTGAAATTAAGGGACAATACACAAGCTGATACTCCCTAACACCAGACAAACAAACAACTAAAATATTATAGCATCTGCATGATTATTGTAGCATTTCAGAGAGATTTTAGAAGAGATTTAGCAATGTGCATGATAAATTGAATTATTATGTATAGTTACTAATAATTTAGCATTGATTACTGATCACTGTATTTCTTTCTATTATTAATAACATCTTATAAGCTTTCTATTTTTTTAATCACTGAAACTTCTTTAGGTTTTATTGTCCCAACATTTACTGAGTTGGTAGAATTATGGAAGGATACTTTTCTATTGGGAAACTGAACTGTTTGATAGTTTTGGTGCAGCGCTACATGGTCTGTCTCAAATGTATATATAGGGAGTTGTCAAACTGTGTCTTGGAATGGTAATTTGTGAGCAAGAAAGCTTACAAAAAAGGACAATACTTAACCTTATCCTTATCCAGATAGAACAAGGAGAAACCAAAAATGAAAGCCCTGTAGTACAGTAATAAACTAAGACTTCCATTCAACTGTAGGTTTTCCTTCCTTCCTTCCTTCCTTCCTTCCTTCCTTCCTTCCCGCTAACTTTTTCAGTTTGAATAAAGCGTTAGATAATTTAATATCAGAAAAACAGAACAGTACCATTCATTTTATACAGAGATGCTGTATAATTAGAAAGAAAAGGGAATATTAAAGTTTAACTAAATAAGAAATGTTTCCAATATTTACAAATTTCAAAAATTAATCTGAATCTGTACTTAACCCCAAAAAGCAACATATAGATACAAAAGATAAAGCTTTGGAAGACCTCCTATGTTTGCAAAAGTATGGGAAAGCAGCCCCGAAGCATAAATCATACCTTGATTTAGGGGAATATTGGCCAACTCTGTCGGAGAGATAGGGCTAACTACTTAAATTTTAATTTTAAGATCTCTATTTATTGTTTTAATGTTTTATATGGCATTTTTATTGAATGATTGCTGCCTAGAGTTGTGTTTGGTGAGATGGATGGCATATAAGTTTAATAAATTTAAAAAATGAATGGACATTGAATGGAACATCATTGAAAAGGGCATCAAAGAGCATTTTTTTTCATATTCCATTTAAGATTTCCTTTTCATTCCCAATTATATTAAAATAGTAGACTCAAAAATAGGTCTTAAAGTATCAGGCGCTCTTCACTTTTAGATTCACCATTAAAACTGGACTCATTTCTTCAACAACAATAATAATAATAATAATAATAATAATAATAATAAAGTTGGAAGAGACCTTGGAGGTCATCGAGCCCAACCCCCTGCTCAGGCAGGAAACCCTACACCATTTCAGACAAATGGTATCAGGTAGTTGATGAAATCTACTGATTAAAAATCAAAGTCCCATTTTCAATGGCAATTATGAAAAATCTCACAGTTTGGTTCTAGGCATATTTGCTCAGATTTTTGCTTACTTCAGAAATATTTATGTACATTGTTTCAGTCCCAGGACAAATTCCTTCCCCATATTTATTTTAATATTTATGTTTATAATTAAGAAAATATTGTTCAATGAGACTTACTCCAATGTAACTTCAGTTAGGAATGTTAAGCCTCAGATCTGTAGGAACAGTATGAAGTGGGATGCAAGAAATTAAGGTAATTGAAAAAAGTAAAATGTTTACCTGGCATATGATTTGGTGAACTACACTTTAGAACTGGACAAGATAACCTTTTGAAGGCCATGACATATGCTGGAGACCTGGCATGACAACATTTTTATCTTTTTTCCAGGGGACCTTTGATTATAATCAACCTTCACTGCCAAACACTGAATTCACATCTGTTCTATACAGACTGTTTTCCAAAAAGTGTTCAGCAGTTTCCCAAAGCAGATTTTTCTATGCATAATAAATTGGGTTGGGTTTTTTGTGTTCTTTTTGGTAATAGCATCAATGAAAACCAGCCCCTTCCTTAAATGCACAGACCCACTTGATAAAGCTGATAGAGACCAAGCTTCCTTTTAGTTGGAATGACTCTCTGAATAATGTGAGAAAATTATTAGATTTCCTTACAAGAGGCCATTTTGGGAGCAGATTTGGAGTGGGCAAGTGGTTTTCAGGGAGAAGGAATGATTTATAGTTGTATTCTTCCCTTCCACCCTTTTTTTCCTCCAAGTAACCAGCAAATCTGTCTCTATCACTTTGGACTTTTAGATGTGTGCTTGTAGAACTTATAAACCTGAAGATGAAGAAAACAGATGAAATAAAGATTATAACAGAATAACAGAGTTGGAAGGGACCTTGGAGGTCTTCTAGTCCAACCTCCTGCTTAAGCAGGAGATCCTATACCATTCCAGACAAGTGACTGTCCAGTCTTCTCTTAAAAGCCTCCAGTGATGGAGCACCCACAACTTCTGAAGGCAAGCCATTCCACTGGTTAATTGTTAAGTAGAGCTATATTTTATTAGGACACTGCGATTCAGAAATGGAAGACACATTTACAGTATAAGAAGAGATAAAGAATCATTTTTATAATCTGCATCTAGGTCTTAATTGCATGTCAAGTTCTTATTCTTGTAGCCAAGTCTAACATAATAATCTAATAGGAATCTGTCTTTATTCTTAATATAAATTGATTCTGAGGATTTTTCTTATAAGGCATGAGAGGTAGAATGGTAAAATTGTTTGGTACCAACCAATTACATTTTTACGTGATTTTTTTCCTTTTCCTCATATACACAATAATTCTTAGGCTAAACTAGGAGAGCAAAATTTGGCCATAACCTCCTAATGACCTTGATGTCTTATCAAACATTTCACTCAGAACATCATGGTCTAAATCCAGGCATTCAACTCCAAACATCATATATAGTATAGCCTCTAGACAAAGGTTGAGATAAAATGTTACTAAGAAAATTTGCCTTCATTTGCCTTTATTTTTGAACAGCTATAATTTGCTTTCATTATCATTCGGCCAGAATTTGTATTATCGACTCCCCTTTTAAAAGGGAGCCCGCTTGTCAAATAAATTTAAGAAAAACCATCTGCTTTGAGTAATTCTCAATATCAATTGGGGATATATGATTTTTTTTCCACAAATTGGCATTTCTCTATTTCTCCACAGAACGAAATGACTGTCTTTCCAGATTCTCCTTGGTCTCTACTGAATCTTGGTAGAAAGGTTAAATCTAGTCCAAGGATGAGAAACCTAAAAAGAAATATTTTAATTCTCTCATGTTGTATTTGCAAAAGCAAAACAAAAGCCTCTTCTGCTGATCACAGTCCTTTTCTGTGGTATACTTGTCACAATTTGCCTCTTTCTACTAAAAGGTCTTTCAAAATGTATGTGCTGCTTTCATTGAGAACTGAGGCATACAGGATTGTCTTGGTCTTTAGCCCTTTTACATGCTGTATTTCTCTATTGATTAGCCTTTCAAATAAGTTCTCAAAGATTATAAGCCGATAACACTTCTATTATTCTATTCTTTTCCTTTAGCACCCATGCATCTAAGGAAGATCCTCCTTTCCCCAGCTGCTTGACAGTTGGAGGACATGTTTATTCTCAATCCTCTCCATTGGCAAGCTGCAATCTTAAGTGCTCTGATTAAGCAAATTAATGCAATGAGACAGCTCTAATGAACACATAGCCCTAACAAAACATGCATCTTCATTGAATGAGGGAAGAAAGAACACATTTTTTCCATGTTTGTGTTGCTAAGATGCTCTTTGTTAGCTCAAGGACACATGTGACTCTTTTGGGTCACCCTTCCTCTGTCTGGGGTTCTCCAAGGACAGTCTAACCAGATGTGTTTCCCACACTAGAACTAGTAGCTAGCTCAAGAAATAAAATACCTTTTCTCCGAAACAAGGACGAAATCTATGACTTTATCACAGTATTTTTAAAATGTACCTTCTCTTATCCCTCCCTCCAGGGCACAATGATTACATTTGTCCGGCGACAAACCAATGTACAATAGATAAAAACAGGCGCAAAAGTTGCCAGGCCTGCCGACTCCGGAAATGTTATGAAGTAGGGATGATGAAATGTGGTAAGTTCTTTGCTCCTTTGGGCATTTTCTCTTATAGAGTTTCTCATATAAATTTTTGCTTAAATTCCAAAGCAGATACACACTCTGATTCAGAAACACAGTTATGCACGTATAAATTCCATTAATTTCAGTAGTAGGTGGATCTGAAGCTTTGTTTGATTACTGAAGCTCTGCTTCATCCTACTTTGGGTAAGAAAAAGAATTTGGTGAAGAACTCACCCCAGCAAATTTTTATCAGTGCTTTAAGCTACTGTACTAACTTCCCAGTTAGAACAACTTCCCCAATTTCTTTCCTCCAGATGTGAGAGGTTCCAGGTTCCAGAATTGCCTGGGAATTTAGCTGTTAATCATTTAGATAGGAAATTCTAAGTGCAACAAAACATCTACAAAAGTACTAGTATTAAAGTACTAAAGTGAGATTAGGCTATGATAGAGGCATGAATGGAAATCTTCCATAAACTGTTCCCTGTGAGACTTTAAAGAGACTAGTTGAAGATATTATTGAATTTCAAATTCTCATGACTTCTGCTCTGTTGTTTTTCAACAGGTCCATTAGGAAATATGCAAAAATATTATAATAATCTATGGGTTGTGTGTCTTTGTTTGCATTATTTGAGTTAGTGTAAGTACCCAACTCACATAAATTTACTAGGATGTTGTTCTGTCTTTGCCTTCTTCCCACATAAAGACCCACTTGTCCCTTGGAGATAGCTGACTGCGCAAACTTCCTTGATTTGTCAACTATGTATAGATTGTGTGATTCCTGTTGCATTTTGCCCAGATTGTGGCTTGGTTACATTTTTATTACCCTACTGAATTAACATCTAAGAGAAGTATCCTAGAGAATCAATGGTAATTTACAATTGGTGAAATTTTTGGCTGATGCAACAAGCTTGATTTGATATACATTTTACATTATGTACTAACTTTTCCAGAGACTTGCAATGTGTACATGAGATATGTAATGCAGAAATGTCTTTCTTATCTTCTTATCTCCATTTTATGTTCTGGTTCAGTGAAGCCTCTTAAAACAGCTTATAGTTTTAACATCACAGTTTCATGAGTACTAAGAAAATTTAGTGAAAAAAATTCAATGAAAAATTCAGTCTTAGAAAATTCAGTGAAAAGGGTTTAGCGATGCATATAAATACAAACACCAACAACAGTTGCAAATCAGAGAGAAACATCAACAGTACCCCAAAAAGAATATACTTAACCCAGGGTCCTGATGATGTTCATTTGAAATTATGGTATCTACCATATAGCCTGGACTTCATTTCCACTCTTGCCCATTAGGACAGCAGTGGCCTAACACACAAGCTTCATCTCCAGACATCCAACAATCCCTGTGCAGACATCAATGAGCATTTTATGTGCTGAGCATTAAGAACTGCTGTGGAGAGTTTTCAAGCATACCAGTATTCAATGATTAGGCACATTAATAAGGTGTTACTATAGTCTGCTTGTCAACAATTTTAATTAAATGTGTCCCTATCAGGATCTGTAGAGGCAGCCATGCATCCCAGGTGTTGGTAGTGGAGTCTGCATGTATTTTGGGGGAATGGACATTTTTATACTTTCTGCAACCAGGCTAAATCTTTGCAGGGGATAGAGTCTCTGAATAGTAGCTAAAAAGGATTTTCCCAACTGTTTTAGTAATAATATGATGTTCCTATCCTGTCCTATATTTTCCTCCAGAAGCTACTTGATACTGTCACAGGTGGCCTGGCACAATAATGAAGCTGTCCATATATAAATGTGTACAGAATGTACGTACTTTGGGACTATGAGTTCATTGGTTGGTGGGGAGGAGGAACTGTTTAGCATATACAAAGGATTCCTTCTTAAAGCAATAAGAGTGGGAATCTTTTATCTTTCCAGAATAGGCATGAAGATAGTACAACTTTTAAATGATTTATTTTTATATGGTTGCTTCTTTTCCTTGCAATTTTGAATTATGTTTTCATTTCAGCTTTGATTACATCCTGGTCAGGGCATCAATAACAGCCAATGATCTGCTATTACTTAACACAAAATGTTTATGTGCAAACCACTTTTTGAAATATTGAAAATGTATAGATAGATATTTGAAATCATAATAAAATGAACTTAAGTGATGAATGACAAGATATCTTCCAGTGCTTATTCTTTTGTTAATAAACAATAACAACAAACCCCAAGCACAAGTAACCAAGTGTACTATGAATTTTTAAGTATACAATCTTTATTCTGTTTAATTATTCTGTTAACTACTATACTCTTCAGCCCAAATTGGTACCTGTTCAAATGACTGGCTGAAGAACATGGTAGTTGTAATCCAGCACAACATCTGAATATATGTAGTGCTTGTCAAATATTCTAGTTTATTATATTATATCTGAATTGCTGATTCTTGCAAAACCCTGGTAGGCTTTGAAGAATAAATATTAAATTAATATTCCTAAACTCAGATCAAATCATTTCCTGTGACTTTATTTTATTATTTTCTCAAGATTTAAATATTCTGGTTGTAAATATGCATTTTGATCACACGTACATTCATTTTTACTTTATTCATATATGTATACAAGAAATCATTTGAGAGAGAAGATTTGTATTTTTTCAAAATACAAGAATGCTTTCTTAAACTCCTGAGTAACAGAATGCAGAGCAATTTTTTAAAGAAAAATATTATTCACATTGTGCTTTTCTACTGCACTTGAAGTTTTCAGTCTTTTAATCTGTTTTCCATGAACAAAACAATATCTTACTTATTAGGAGTCTTGCCCATAAATTCAACCATCATCTCTTTATTCTGGGAGATGAAAATGGAATATATATACATACATTGAAATCAAAGCTAAATTCTCTCAGCTTAACAATGCAGATTATTTGCAGGACAACTGTACAGTAGTATGTCAGCCTTGATTTCAGGTTGCTTAGATAAAAATAAGCATATCTCAACAGCAGAAGGGATCAAATGCTCACCTGATCACTTAAAAGGAAAACCTTCTATTGTTCAACATGCATCTGTTAATTTAAAATAAATCAACATTAACAATACACTGAGATGGGGTGTAAAGTAAGAACTATTCTCTGCCCCACAATCATGAAGGTATGAATCTCATACTTATCCACCATGGTTTGATCAGGTTACATTACAATTTCAATCAAAACAACACAGCAGTTCACCAGCCCATATGTGACATTTATGACTGGGTATTTAGCCAATGGCTGATTATTGATCATTGTTGAACAAATATAAAATGTGTGCTTTTCCAAGAATAAAATTCCATTGACTAAATTTAAAATTTCACTGTCCATTCTGAAATCTTATAGTGATCTCACATTTTCCATAGATAACCAAAGTAAACTATAAATATCCAAAAATAGGCCCTATAACACCATGCAGTTCCTTTTGAGAAGATATGAATCATAATAAAACTGAGAAATAACAGTACCTGCATGAGATGGTGAAGATGATGGAAGAGGAAGAGAAAGTTGAAAGGAGGATATTAATCACTTTCCCAACTGGATACCCTCCTGATGTATTCAAATTTCCTTAGCTGGCCTATTTGGAGAAGGCTGATCTCTGCACAATTTCAATTCTTCCTGCCATCCCTGTCACATTTTGATTTTCTTGTTTTCTTTGTTTGAATTTTCTTTGACAAATAAAAAATAAATTAAAAGGTGGTGCCCTTCTTTGGAGAAAAGGCTAGATCTGAATACAAGTATTAGGTTTGTTGAGTGAATCTTTGCTACTCATAGATATACTTTCTTGTTTATCTCTGAATTATATATCTCCTCTGACTTCAGAAAGTGATGCTTCTCTATTTGCAAAAATGTAGAAGAATACAGTGTTGTCTCAATGTGAATTAGGAAGTAGACAATTAGGAGATAGACAGGTAAGAGAGGTTAGACATGTAAGAGGGACTAGAAGCATTTTGATGACCTGCAAGATCCATACTTTGGATCAGGTTTCCCAACCTTGGCAACTTTAAGACATATGGACATCAGTTACTAGGATTCCCCAACATGGGGAGTTGAAGTCCACATATCTTAAAGTTGCCATGGTTGGGAATTCCTGCTTTAGATATTTAGTCCAGCTTCAGCAGTTTTAATGTTTGCAATTGGTGCCTATTTGCTTATTCTTTATTAAATTTATTTTCTGCCCATCTCACCACAAGATGACTCCTACACTGTATTTTACTTGTATGTTTATACCTAAAAGAAATAATTCAAAAATAAGGATCTGGTGTTCGTTAATCCATCTGAAAATGTAGCTCTGTAATATGTCCCTAGAACTTCTCACTGCTTTTTTTTCTTGTCAGTAATAAGGAAAAAAAATATAATAGTCCGAGAACCTATGATCAAATATTTAAACAAAAAATGGTATGAATAATTTTAGATTTGAGAACAGGAGAAATAGGACCAGTGATTGCTTCCATTGAAGCTTTAAATAGATCTAATGCACAGTATTCTTTTAAGGCTTAATAGTTGTAAATCACCAATATGCCCCGTACTGGCTGAAATTATGCTTTCGCTCTTGAAATGGAAATTGGCAGTGGAATGCTAGTGTGCCAAAGCACTGTGGCAGGAGGTCCATGGTTCTGTCAGTGAAAGTGGCTTGAGTGTTATGTGAAAAATGGCAAATGGGACTGGTGCAAAAATGTTATCGCTTTCGAAAGGAAACTTAGTTACTTTCTTTGAGAAATCCTTGTCTGTGTTTCTGAAAAGACCATGGGCCAAACTGGTTATGGATCTCAGTCTGAATTGGAAAGGACATTGAAAACCCTGAGCCTTTTTTGGTGGTGATGAGACTGTCTAAAATTTAATATGGAGCAAAGGATTTATTGTCAGTTATTTGTTTTCTACAGAAATATATTGGTGGGAGATTGTTAAATTTTTGCAGTTTACCTGAGTCTTGTTAGAAAAAAAAAAATCTAATGTTGCGATTGTGAAAAACAATTTAATGTTGTGATCATGAATGATAGTGAGACAATGTGGACGGGGGCACTGAAGAAGGATCTTCTCACAGAACCTAGTTCCATTTCTTCAGAAAGTGAGAAGGACACAACAGGATACAGACTGAGTTCACACACCCTGCTGCATAACCATAATGTGATTCATTTGGTTTTGTCTTCCATAAATGAATGCAGTCATTGTAGTTTGGAACCAGGCTTTCTGATTGAGTAAGATGCAGCCACTCAGCCAAGTGGCTTTACTCAGTAAACATAGTTAAATAAACTTGATTTTGCACAATGTAGGAAATCAATCATCAACCAACTCTGCATTGCTATCTCTAAGGCTAATGAAACAACTTTCCTCATAGATATGAATTATATTCTATCAACAATTAAAATGACTATATGTGCTGGCTGTTAATGTGTGAATCAGTGGACATAATGAGAACACCAGAATAGATTTGAATTCTTAACAATTATGCACACTTTGAGGATGTGTTTTCAGTCCTATGGCCCCTTGTGTATGGGGAGCAAAGTTGCTACCAGGAATCCTTCTGTTGATTCATAAATTGCAATATCTGCTCTGAAATGGAAGATTAGAGATTGAAGTAGACTATCATCTAAAGAATATATGTTTTTATTGGGCTAAATTCTGCAGTTTGGTTTTGTATTGAGAATAGTTTGGGAAAAATAATATGAAAGTAGTGTCTTCTTGAGAACTTTTGTCACACCAGTGGATTCCTGAAAGTTAAAACCAGGACCTTGACAATAATTCACAATTCTGAATATGGGTAGCAGAGGAATAAAATTAATACAACATTGAAAAAAGAAAATACTGTAAACCTAGTGCCTTAGATTCAAAGTAAGGTATAAGGAAGAGGCGATACATTTATTTAGAGGCCTTGAGAAACTGAGTCACATGTCCTCTCAAATCTGTCCTCCAGAACTCCGGGTGTTTTTTTGCCCACAACTTGTCTTACTTTTTTCAGTGCTGGCTGGGTGCTCCTCTTGCATTGCTGGAAGAGCTGAGAGGATGCAGAGTCCCAGCACTTCAGCTGCTGAATCTCTTTTGCCAATTTTCTGATATTGATACCCGAATGAGCCAGGATGGACAGAACCATTTATTCAGGAAGAGAGTAGGTACTCTTTTTTGCCAATATAACATCCATTTTCAAGGCATCTAGATTAGTAGAGGAAAGCTGAGGGGGCATGGAATATCGCTTTAATTTGGGGGTGGATATGTGTGTGTCCCCCCACCAGGTTTAAGAATAATTTTAGGTCCAAATAAATATTTTTTTAGTCTTGTTGTTGGACTCCTATCTCTTTTTCTTCTTACTGTCAGTTTGCTTTCCTCCCCACTGCCACTCCTTAGACAGTTTTCAACTGCCTTCCCCAATTTTGTGCTATTAGTATTTGAGAAATTTCAGTTTTCATAATTAATCCCAAATTGAGTATAATCAGGAGTGGCCAACTGGTCTCATATGGAAGGCAACATTTGCAGAAGCCTGGATTAAAGTACAACAGAGGAATCCAGAGAGTCTTTCACCCACTGGGACACTGGAAAAGACATACCAATAATTTGATGAGACCATTTCTGCTAACTCTGCACAATGCAATTAGTGTTTCTGCTTTTCTTATTTTTATTGAGGATAGCAATACAGTATGAGCAAATGAAATAGGCACTGATTTCTTATATATGTTAGTGTCTACATGTGTAGGTATGTGTCCATTTCTTCATAATGACTGCATTTGACTGTCAAAATGACAGGAATATTATTTTATATACATCATGGTTTGGCAGCATATTATAATAATTTAAGTTCTATGAATTATTTAATAAGAAACCATTTTATCCATTCTGCCAAGGGTTTTCTTTTTTTTTGCATGTTGTAATCATGTAGATGTTTCCACTACAAATTTCTTTAGCTAAATAAATACCTAGGTTTAGAACTTATAAAAAGAAAAAAAAATCATTCCAGAGAACCAAGAATTAAAAAAAAAATTCTTACATTTTGAATATTTACATGAAAAAGAAATTAATACTCATAAAATTGCTAGTTATTAATATATTTTGGTGAGTTTGAGCTAGGGTTTGGATTGAAAGTGATATATTTTTGCAGATGCTTTCGTCTATTGCATCTCTTAGGATCTTATTAATTTTCATTTTCAGTTTAAAAAAGACTTAATTTCTGGTTATTGTTGTTCTAGAAGGAAGTTTGAAACTAATAATTGTGGAATGTGGGTTTTGTTTATGTTTCAGAAGGAAAGGGAATATGGACTGAGGTATGCAAATGGCTGTAAGAGTCATCTCTGTTATGAGGGTGAGGGTGCATAATGGGCTGGATTGTTGCAAACCATTCTTCTGTCTGTTTTCATGAATTTGTATACAAACAAGACTGCAGAACAGTGTGGAAATTTACATTTTCACAAATATTGTTTTATATTTTTCAAATTAAAAAAATGATACACTAATGGAAGTATTAGAGAATAGTTTACAGAAAAATCCATATGAGTTTCCTTAACGTGCATATATTGACCTGGATATGGGATGAAATAAATTCAAAGCTGGAACAAGATACTGAGAAAAATAAAAATTGGCAAATTTATCTATTCCCAGAAACACAGTGTTCTCAGTTTTTAAGTAGATAAGATTTCAATGATGTTTTGTTATGCTTGATTGGTATTTCTCAGTAATAATTTCTGCATTATTCTTTCTATTTGAGAGTGCAGTTTCCTAGGTTTTCTGTTGGATTTGGACTAAGAGGCTTTCCCCCCTGGCTTTGTAAAGTTTAAAATGGCAAGGTATGATAAAAGAGAAAAGAACATTTAAACTATCAGGAGAACCATACATGGTAGCCTTTGCCAAACTGACACCCTCAAGATGCATCAGGCTATAATTTCTGGATACTGTGGTTTATGCTGTCTGGAATTGATAAGGACTATAATCCAGTACAGCAGGAGAGGACCAGACTGGAAGAAGACTAAAATATAGATAAGCCTATTGACTGTTCAGGATCACCATTAAATCCAAATTGTGGCCCAGCATCCTAATCGACCCCCTGTAGCTGGAAGTTAAGAGATGTTCCCTCCTGTCTCTGTCATCTCTTAGCAAATGAAGGCCAACTGTGTCACCTCTGCCCTAGTTGGCAGAGAGGATAAAAATGTTGTGGTCAGCATGGCTCAGGTTGTTCTTTGTGTTTCAGAAGTTAAGCTGATCCCTTGGGTCAGACTGTACAAGTTCCACATTTACATTTACTTCTTTTGGGAAGCAAAGCTTTGTACAAATTTAGCATTGTTGATAGTGTACTAAAATTAGTTTTATTTCATAATTATAGAAATTGTATATATGATGTATGAGCCAATTTGGTGTAATGGTTAAGGCATCAACTGGGAGACTGTGAGTTTTAGACCTGCCTCAGGCATGGAACCAGCCAGCACCCTCTCTCAGCTCTAGGAAAGAGACAATAGCAACAGCAATAGCACTTAGATTTATATACTGCTTCATAGTGCTTTACAGCCCTCTCTAAGCTGTTTACAGGGTCAGCATATTGCCCTCAACAATCTGAGTCCTCATTTTACTGACCTTGAAATGATGGAAGACTGAATCAACCTTGAGCTGGTCAGGATTGAACTCCTAGTAGTGAGCAAAGTCAACCTGCAATACTTCATTATAACCACTATGCCATCACAGCTCTTAATAACAAACCATGTCCCCAAAACCTTGCCATGAAAATTGCAGGGATTAGGTAGTCACCAGGGGTCAAAAACTGTCACAAAGGCACATACACAAAATAATAATTAAAAATTCTGTGTTCCTTCCCCTTTATACTTTGTTTCAGTCAGATTACTGATATAGGACTCACATGCATGGGCTATGTATAGGCCATTCTCTTACAAACATATCCAGAGACTCAGAGCCATTCAATCTTCATCTAACATTTAAGTCTTTGTTACCTGGATAGTGTTAATGTAGTGTTCACCTCCTTATCCTGACATAAGTTTCACTGAAGATGCAATCTGACACAATCTGCCAGGTATTCTGTTGGCTGTGTGTTCACATAGAATTTGGGGGAATGAGATTAGATTGACAGGTCTTGGCAACTTTAGACTGGCATGGAAACATTGCTTCTTGTCCAGTCCATAAGGATTCTCTAGCAGGGCCATTTTCTAGAAAAAGAGTCTAGATATTTCAAACTAGGTTCTTCATTTGTTTGCTAACTCTCCAAGTTGATCTGAGTGAATTTGGATCAGTCTGTGATTCAACTCACCTAATGAAGTAGGAAAGAGACACAGTTCTCTTTTGACTGTATCCTAAGGCAATTCTCCCATCCTTGTCATTGTTGTTTAGGCCAAGGCTTTTCAGCCAGTGGTACGGGTACCACCTGTGGTACATTGGCACCTGGCAGGTGGTACGTGACCATCCTAGAAAAGTGATAACAGGGGAGGGGAATGAGCTGAACCGATGGCAGCACTGCACAAGCCTGAGTGAGAGATGACTGGAGCTGCAGAGCTGTCAGGGCTCAGTGGAAGTGCCAGGATCAGCGCCAGGCTCTAGCTGGAGCTCAGCGCTGATCCTGGCGCTTCTGCTGAGCCCAGAAGAAGCGCCTATCAGCTGGAATGTTGCAGCATCTCCAGGGTCTTGTGATTACATTCAGATGCTTGGCAACTGATTCATATTTATGATGGTCTCAGTGTCCCAGGGTCATGTGAAGTGACCAAAACCTGCTGCAACCACTCAGCAGACGGAGGGAATAAAAACCAAACACCCCTCCATCCCACCCCTACTGCCAATCCTCAACAGAAATGCTCAGAACAATGAAAACCTCGGACAGGAGGAAGAGGCGGCCGGGCGGGCAGGCAGGTATCTTGCTCGGCTGTGGCTTGGGGGGGGGGTCACTTTTTCAGTGCCATTGTAACTGGCATTCAAACAGTCATTAAGCGAACTGTTGTAAGTCGAGGACTACCTGTACTTCATCAGATGTTTCCTTTTTTTTTTTTTTTGGTCATCAAGTTTTTGACACTTGCTAGGCTACTGATGGTACTCGGATATTGCCATATCCTAAAAGTGGTACAATGGTTGAAAAGGTTGAAAAGCCCTGATTTAGGCTGCAATTGAATTTGGGTTCACCACTTTTCTGGAATAGCATTAGATCTCTCCCTCAAAGGACCCTAAAAATGTCAATTGATTATCATCTGATAACTGGGGTGCCTTTGAACAAGCTTGCAAAACATTTGTGTAAACCCAAGTGAGCTTTATCAGATACAGTAGTTAAACCTACCATTCTGAGCAATTGCCAAAACTTGCCTCCTCCCTGGTCTCAGCCCCATTCAATCTTAAGGAGGATGGGGGAATAGTTTCCCTTCCTTGTTGGGCAGCAAGGGAAACAAGTGAAGCGTAATCTACCTAGCCCGTCTTTAATATGCCTTATATACCATAAAAATGGACAGCATCCTTTGACAGCATCATATTCCACAGTAGGATTGTCAGTAGGCACAGCAAGTTTGACAATGGTATAAATACAATAATAAACAGTGTTGGAAGAGACTTTGGAAGTCCAACCTCCTGCTCAAGCAGGAGATCCTATACCATTCCAGATAAATGGCTGCCCGGTCTCATCTTAAAAGGCTCCAGTGATGCAGCACCCACAACTTCTGAAGGAAAGCTGTTGCACTACTTAATTGTTCTTAATGATTGTAGGTAAGAATCCGCTACTAAATTTCAGCTGCAGATCTTTCCTTAAATTTATTTATTTATTTATTTATTTATTTATTTATTTATTTATTTATTTATGAGATTTATATACCGCTTTAAGTGCAAGCACTCTCTAAGTGGTGTACACCAGTAAGCAATGTAGATATATATATATTTACATTGCCCCCAACAATCTGGGTCCTCATTTTACCTACCCCGGAAGGATGGAAGGCTGAGTCAACCTTGAGCTGGTGAGATTTGAACCGCTGACCTGCTGAACACAGTCAGCTAAAATGGCCTGCAGTACTGCACTCTAACTGCTGCGCCACCTCGGCTCTAAATGCTTGTCTCAGGAGTAAATCAGCAATGCAATTATTGTTCTGTTCATATACATATCTGTACTTTATACTTTCCTAACTCCTTTTTGTCTTTTGAAGAGAGTAACACATGCTCCTCTACTTGCAGAAGAGAAACAATGGGCAGGAGGGGTACTTCAACTTTCTTTCAGTAACAATTCTAAGTGCTGTGACTAGGTAGTTGCAGGCCAGAAGATAGTGGACCACAGGAAAGTGATGGATAGAAGCAAAGGCTATTATATTTCTTTGTCTTTAAATCTGACCTTGCTCTCTTTTCCAGTGTGCACAGCAGCAACAATGTCCCTGACTGAGAATCTTAAAAATTCTGAAATTCCCCTTCAGCTTCCATTTAACAACACCCCCCCCCCCCCCACCCCCAGTCTTCCTAGGCTTCACAGAGAGCTGCTTCGTGGATACAGTTCCAAACAAGGCTGAGGAAGATATGAGGAATGGCCAATGGCTACACGCTGTTTGAATCAGAGTAAATGTCTTGGATGGAAATTCCTGCTGAGCTCCATGTGGATGCCAGAAAATATTTGTTTGCTGTCCATAGTCAGATCAGCAGCTAGTTTTCTGGCTACACCATACAGTATTTGCAAAGCGAGTCACTGTTCTTAGAAAGGTTGATAAACTATGTTTGAGTTGATTCCATTTCTATTGCATTTATGGATAGCTTTAAATGCCAAGACAGAAACTGTGGTGGTATCTGTAAATTTAGCTTGATTAAGCCATGAAAACTTTGGCAGTTGGGAACTTTTTGTATTGAACATATAAATGACAGTAGAAACATACAAGTAGGTATTTGAAGAATCAGATCCAATTTCAGAATATTTGTTTGTGTGTGTGTATATGTGTGTGTGTGTGTGTGTGTGTGTGTGAGAGAGAGAGAGAGAGAGAGAGAGACAGACAGACAGACAGACAGACAGACAGAGATGGAGATTAGAGACAGAGAGAAACATAGAGACCCACAGAAACAGATAATAGAATTGTGTCTCTAGTTAACAAGTTTCAGGATTAAGAAAAAAGTTTGATAATATTTTTTTTAATAATACAGCTGTTGGTCAACTGTGGGGAGGAGGCGGGGTCTGTGTATAGGACAGTCCTTTTGTGGGATCTGCTATACTAGGGCAGACTGATTATGGAAGAATGGCACGGACCTGAGAAATTGTTTGAGCACTTTGTTCTCTGGACGCAATCTCATTAAATCAAGATTTCATTATGCCAAACTAGACCTACATTGTGCCTTCACTCTAGCAAATTTGCAGCATCTTTCAGACCCTTTATTTATTTATTTAATTTTATTTATATGCCGCCCAATCCCAAAGGACTTTATGTGGATGTTGTTTGTCCAGAATTTAGAAAATAGTTGTTTTAGAGCCAAATCAATTGCTTGGCTTCCTACCATTTACCTGGGATCCTGATTCCAATCAGCTCCTCTCTTGTTGCCAGGGCTCTTTTCTGATGATGAATGTATCATACCAGAGTATAAAAGTCTACAATAAGGATCTTGATAATATCCTATGACCCAGATTTAGTCTCCAAGTCCTCTTTCAATAGCTTCCAAAGCCCCCCAAATAAGAAGCAATATACGCCTCCAATAAGATTAACACCTATTTTATTTTTTACTGTTTTTATTTTGGACTGCCATGCTACTAGAAGTCCCTGGAGGGTGATTTTAAAAAAATATTTGATGCAAAAATGTTGCTTTGTTTTTAGATAGATGGATATATCATCCCCATCACTAAATTGTTTACTTCATGGTACAGATACACTTAGTGTTTTATTTCCCATTTCAATTACCCTACTTATATATATATATATTTAGTCATTCACTCATTCAATTTCTATAGCTGCCCAACTCAACCAGTAGCTTACAATTCTAAAATGATAAAACAATGTATATCATAAGAACAGTAAAACAGTAAAACATTTTTTGTTAATATTTGCTATAGTTTTGCTAGTTGAACTGAATGTCACACAATGCTCTGATCTGGGTATAGGGATTAGATGTGTGCGAACTAAACTGGAAATTACTCACCGGAATTTTCCAACATGGATCTGGCACACTTTGGAAAATTGGCAATCAACTCTTCTTATACCATTTAGGTACACATGTATAATTAATACAGTGATTGAGTTAAATTAAGTCAATTGTTTTTCAAAATTACAGGTTCAAGAAGAGAGCGTTGTGGGTATCGTATCGTTCGCCGTCATCGCAATCCAGAAGATTTGGTGCATTGTGTAGGCAAAGGGAAAAAGAATAATGACAGTATGATCCAAGCAAAAGAAGCCTTGGGCAATGCGCTAAGCCCAGAACAGTTTGTCTCCATATTACTTGAAGCTGAACCACCAAATGTGTTGGTGAGCCGCCCCAACAGGCCATTTACAGAAGCTTCCATGATGATGTCCTTGACGAAACTTGCAGACAAAGAGTTGGTCCATATGATTGGTTGGGCGAAAAAGATCCCTGGTAAGGAATTTGAAAACTCCTTTGTTTAGAATGGAGCTTGTGCTAAATGACATTTAAAAAATAAGTATTGACAAAAATATATATTTTTTAAACAAACCTTAGGGCCTACAACAAGAAAAGCATATCACACATTGCATTGTTATTTAGTAATACAACTTTGGTAAGGCCATTGTTGTGGAACAAAAGTAGAATCACAGAACATAAGATTTCACAGGATTAAGGAAACCATCTATAGTAGTCTAATCTACTTGGGACACAGCAACGGTCCTAAATATGAATCAGTTGCCAAGCATTCCTAATCTGAATTTTGATCTCATAACCATAGGGATGCTGCAAAGGTCGTAAGTGTGAAAAGCAATCATAAGTCACATTTTTCAGTGCCATCGTAACTTTGAACGGTCACTAAATGAACTGTTGTAAGTTGAGGACTACCTATATCCAGTTCCTGCAACCATTGATTGTATATTTTAGACTCCAGATTCCAGTCCCCTAATCATCTTTGTTGCTCTATTCTGCATTCTTTCTAGAGTCTCAATATTTTTTTTGTATCATGGTGATTAGAACTGGATGCAGTCAGTGGTGGGATTCAAATATGTGAACAACCATTTCTCTGTGTGGATGCCGATTCCGGAAGTCCATTCTGGGCCTGGGCAACAAAAAATTAGCTGCCGGTTCGGCCAAACTGGTGCGAGCTGGCTGAATCCTACCATTGGATGCAGTATTCCAAGTAGGGTCTTATCAAGGCAGTATATAGCAGCACTAATACTTCAGGTGATTTTGATACTTTCCCTCTGTTGATGCAACCTATGTCTGTATTGGCTTTTTGGGCAGCTGCAGCATATGTAAGTGGTGGTCCACCAGGACTCCTAGATCCCTCTCACAGTTACTGCTGTGGAGCCAGATAACAACTATTCTACACCTGTGCATTTGGTTCTTCTTGCCTAAGTGTAAAATCTTACTTTTCTCACCACTGAATTGGATTTTGTTGGATAGGGCCCAGTGATATATTTGGTCCTTTTTGTTCCAAGTAGGCAACTTGGGGTCCCTGAGGGTTTTTTTTTTTTTAAAAAAAATAACATTACACTTAGAACCCAATTTCCTGTTTTGGAAAGATTTTTACCCATTTGTATTAAAAACTTGGATTTCTCTACTGCTTTCTTTAGACAGCAGTGGCTTCCCAGTGTGAGGAAATAATCTAATAATCTAATCTAATAATAATCTAATCTAGATAACAAATGGCTTTTTCTGTCATTTGTATCTATGTGATTCTTCCTGCTTGTCTTTTAACTATATACTTCACCCAACGTTTAAGGTTTAATATTAAATATTCTCCTCTATAAAGAATATTTTTTTCAATTGATCTGCTATGACTGGTGCTGTTTCTAGTCTGCTTAAAAACCCTGGTTAGTTAATTTGATGGGGTTTTTTTTTTTACATTTTTAAAGTAGAAGTAATCCTAGCTCTATGAGAAAAATAGCTATAGCTAAATAATACCTTAAAAATAAGGTATTTTGATTTCTTTTTGTTGTAACAACATTAGAAGTAAGAGATAAGGAAGAAATAAAAAAGCCCCGAAACTAGACACAACTTTTAAATCATGAGATCTTTGGGGATGAATAAATAGAAACTCCATGTAGTTATTGCTGGCATCATATATGGATACATAAATCCGAAGCCCTTATTTACCAGCAATTATTAACAAGACCGGGTTAACTTTAGTGGAAGTCATATTCTTTTTCTTTAAGACTTATTCTCATTCTATTTGCAGATCCTGGGCATATCTTGAATCTTCAGATGGCTCCTATTTAAATATGGGTTGGACCATTTTGACTGTATATTGTGAGCAAGGTTTAATTCGACATTCAAGTAATGAAGTCAAAATAGCTAGAACTGTTGTAGCCCAGACTGAATAATAAAAACTCTACCAAAGAACAGTGGCATTACAAAATCAAAAGTTAAGAAGGGCCTTTAGGCCATCAAATCCAACCTTCTGCTCAGAAAATAGGTTTCTATTAAAGCATCATGACAGGTGGCTACACAGTTTCTGCATCTACAGGTAGTCCTCCACTTATAACAATTTGTTTGGTGACCATTCAAAGTTACACTGAAAAATGTGATTTATGACCATTTTTCCAAGTTACAACCATTGCAGCACCCCCATGATCATGTGAACTAAATACAGATGCTTGGCAACTGGTTCATCTTTATGACTGTTGCTGTATCCCAAGGTCATGTGATCACCTTTTGTGACCTTCTGACAAGCAAAGTCAATGGGGAGGCCAGATTCACTTAACAACCCCGGGCATTAATTTATCAACTGCGGTGATTCACTTAACAACTGTGGCAAGAACGGTCGTAAAATGGGGCAAAGCTCACTTAACAAATGTATCACTTAGCAACAGAAATTTTGGGCTCAATTGTGGTAATAAATCGAGGACCACCTGTATTTTATTCTACAGATATTTGACAGTATTTACAGTATAATCTACTCCAGTCCTAGTACAGAATGGGCAGGAGTCAACAAAAGAACAACTACATGATTCAAAGAACAGAAATATGAAGACAATTAAAACAACTGTTTTTTATTGTCAAAAGACTCTTCTAACATTCAACCATAATCAGTTCAGCATGGCGCCACAGCCACACAACTTTAGAGCTAGGATATAAAGACAATAATGCTTCAGACATTACTACAATAATGCCTAATATTGGTGACATTTACATACATAGAGTTTGATTTCAACATTTCAATTTGAGCATAGTTAACAAAATTTATCTAAATTTTTTCCTAAATGTTTTTTAAATAAAAAATATTTTGCAACTGAAAAACAAAGTATATGTTTTGTTTTGTTTTTAAAAAATGAAGGATTTACTTTGCACAAAAACAATACAGTAGCCAGTTGCCTTCCGCCTTTTCACTAAAAGTCTTAAATGAAATTTGGAGATATTGATGTCCTGAATGGGGGTCCTGATGATAGTAATTTTACTTTGATCATTGGAAAATTCTAGACATTCGCATTTCAGCTGGGAAATGAATCCACTTTCACTTTTGATTACTTTCCCTGCTTATTTTGTCACTCACAGTGATGGAGGTAGAATGTGTGTAATTCTGCTGCTCCTCCAATTCAATCCATTTTTGTAGTAAATGCACTTGTTATTTTTTTTGCTCCCACTTTAAAAAAACCCTCTGACTTGGATCCAAATATATTCATATTTAGAACAGCACTTTGAAATAAATCTGGCTTAATGTAACTGAAGTTCTACTGATTTTGATAGGTCTACCCAGTGCTTTTTTTGTTAAAAAAAAGGTGCCAGAACTCACATATGTCATACAACCCGCCTTGCCTACCCTACAAGCTTCCATTCAAAAAAGGCGCCAAAACTCCATTCTGGGCATTCTATGACAAAAAAAGCCTTGGGTCTACCACAGATATGACTATGCTTCCAAACCTCTTTTTTTTTTTTTTAACAAACATTTGTCTTCATCAATATTGTTTCATTTGTTTCAGAGTGGCCTGTTTTCTTTATTAATCTGACTCTCAGGCGAAACACTATCTAAATTCAACCTGTATAATCAAATTGGCATTCTGTATGTATATTGTAGGATACATCTGTGGTGAGAGAAAGTTAAAAGGCAGAATAGACGTGTGATCATATTAAAAAACTGATACTGCACATATTAACATAACCCTTTTTAGTCTGGATGAATGTTCACACAATACTCTTCTTACAAACTGGAGATGAATAACCTTTTTAGACTACACAATGAACGTCCTCTTTGAATACAGTGTCAAGGTAAAGTGTTAGTTTTAAATAAAATAAATTTAATAAATTCTATGCCAGATTATAATTGTTGATATCCATACGCTTAGTAGTTTTAATATTTTATCTCAATAACATTTATAATTTAGTGGCAAGTTTTTAGAGTTTGGAAGACTTTGAACTAACTTACAACATGATAAAAATCTGCAAGAAACAGCACAAATTAGGTTAAGAATAAGAAACCTAAAAAGGCTAAAAAGGAAAAAAAATCTAATTGTACAAATACTGTTTATATTTATCTATTTATTAAAATTTTACACTATCTGGCTCTGGGCAGCTTATAGATATTTTTTAATTTAGGTTCATGCAAGTAGTAGATTTTAAATATTTTTCTAAGAATATATTTCTAAATACATGTTTTATAAAAATGTATTTAATATCCCTTTCATTACTTAATTTTTTTATTAATTGGGAACCACACTGTAACATTTGAGAAAGTAGAACATCAGAAGGATAATTGTGGTCTCATTAGTCAAAAGCTGTAGATTAGATTAAATCTAATCTAATCTAATATAGGCAGAACAAAAGCCACTTCAGAAATGGAACAAAATATAAACTGAAGCAAGCTAGCAAATAAGCAGTAAATAAAGCAATAAAGTAATAAATAACTGAAGGAAGTAATAAATAAATAAATACTGTAGTGTTCTTACTGCTTAAATCTTCTTTCTACCATGTCATTCAATAAGAATCACTACTTACCAGGACAGATTTTCTTTAAAGGGAGCAATGAGGTTCATTCCACATCCTTATGTATAAATTCTTACAACCTTCTTTTTCCCCCTTTCTTTTCTCTTAAAAAAACAAAGCAAAACACTTTTTCATCTCTATCACGATGACTTCTTAAGTGAGTGGTTGATTCTCCCATAAGGTTTTGCTTTTAATGCCAGCTAGAATAGGAGACTGCTGCTGATTCATTTCTAATTAATGTGTGTGTGGCTCCTGGTCTTCGACTATAGCACAGATCAGGGGTGCAGGAGATCATTTGTGGTGTTCCCCATCCATGAATTTCCTAAATACGTCTTTTTTTGCCAGAGTTGTTAAGTGAATCGCTGCATTTGTTAAGTTAGCAACACAGTTGTTAAGTGACTCTGGTTTCCCCATTGACTTTGTTTGTCAGAAAGTTGCAAAAGGGGTTCACATGACTCTGGGACATTGCAACTTTCATAAATAAGAACAAGCATTTAAATTTTGATCACATGACCATGGGGATGCTGCAACAGTCATAAGTGTGAAAAATGCTCATAACTCACTTTTTTCAGTGCCGTTGTAACTTTCAACGGTCACTAAGTGAACTGTTTTAAATCTAGGACTACCTGTATTACTACAAAAGTTCTAGTTAAGATGTAACAGATGAAGGTTTGACAATGCATGGTAAAGGCTTATAGAGTGCTTTGGACAACGAGATGGTGACATATAAATTAATAAAGAAACAAATAAATAAATAGCTAATAGCTCTGCTGTTCTGCTGAGATTTGGGGAAGATCTTTTCCTAATCTGCAGTATTGTGGTTTATTTTTGTATGTATCTCCTTCTATTATTTCTGTCTTTCTTTATGAGCTAAAAATGTGGTGAAGTGCAGCATTGTACAAAAAGGAGACTTCGTTGCTGTTATTGTCTGCAGACTGAAAATACAAAAATAGTCTACCATTAAATTTATTACATGCATTCACTCTTCATGTTCCTAAGAAAGAACTTTTAGAAAAGCAATTGGTTTCTTTATCCATCATCATTTACCTATTTCATTTAGTAATAACTTCAGGGAGCTAAATACATATTAGTCTGGAAGTGAAATGGGAGCATTAGAAGAGCATACAAAATTGCAAATTAAATGCAGAAGAAAATGTTGAAGATTCCCTCAAAGGATAATTAATCTGATTCATGTGGATTCTAAAATACATGAAATATCAGTTGAGCTGCAGGAAAAAAATGGGAAATGAAGGCAAAATAGGGAAATACCTATTCAGGTCATAGATGTAGGATCAAATATAGTTTTGTGGTTCACTTCTTACATTGTCCCCATAAATACCTTAGCATTTTAAAGTATATAGAAGATTGACTTAATAAAAAACAATATACTTTAAATATGTTCCATCAATTAAACAATGTTACCCTTTGGGACCCAGGATCCTTATTGCCTGGAACTATACCCCCCCCCCCCGGGAGATCCATTATGTCATTTAGGAAATTGTTAAAGACCTGGTGGTCCTTTCAGCCCTTGGGGTAAAAGTGATTGCAGTTGTGGTTGGTTTATCCTTACCGTTTTGTTCTTCAGGTAATTGTTTTATTTATTAATAAATCATATTGATAAAGCCAAAATCCATATGTTTGCTACCCAGTATAGATAGTAGATGAAGGAAGGAAGGCTCCATCACTTGGAATCAACAGTTGACAAACTTCTAAGAATTGAGGTCATAGATTTTCTAATTTCAAGTGAATCAAGAAGATAACTTTTGAATTTTTAATAATTTTATAATGTTCTAAGGACAGGGAAGGAGTGTATACTTGGTATTCATGATGTAAGTATGCCTTCTCCTTTCCTTTCCTCCTTCTTTTAAAGGCTTCATAGAGCTGAGTCTATATGATCAAGTAAGGCTTTTGGAAAGCTGTTGGTTGGAAGTATTAATGGTGGGTCTAATGTGGAGATCCATTGATCACCCAGGGAAGCTCATATTTGCACCAGATCTTGTGCTTGACAGGTGAGAATTAAGTATTGTTGGACTTGCACGTATGTTTGGAAGTTAAGATTTGAATGAAAATGCATTAATAAGCAAACCCAATCTTTTGCTCTATTAAGGACAGCCCAAATATTTTCTCCTGCATGAACTATCATGGTTAACATTCAGTTCACCCTGCCCATCCTCTCCTGCAGATTTACTGGCAAGGCTATTAAAAGAAGCTTTACCAATTCCTTAACAAGTTTTCAGTTGGACAGGCTCTAGAAAGTATTTTGTAGCAGTCTAGGATTGCTAGGCTGGGCAATCTTTTTATAGCCACAAATCATTTTTTAACTACTGCTTTTTCAGATTGCAAGAAACCGTATAGGAGGCATAGTGGTGATTTCACTAGTCAAAACAAGGCTGGAATTTTTGGTCATTCTGGAAATATGTGTGGGATGTTAGGCTGAATGAAATATAGTTATTTTAGAAGGAAGTTTTAAGCATCAGAGCAGCAAGACAGAAAAAGAAACTGTTGGAAGCAAGAAAGTTAAAAGAATATGATCGTGAATTAGATTGTAATGAAGGTATGATTTCACCTTTTATAAAATAAACAAAGATAAGAATTTTGTGTTGAACACTTACATTTAATGCTTAAAATATGTACAGTGTACATAAAATATGAATCACTGAATAGAGACCAAATATGATTGTATGTTGGAATAAAATGCAGTATTTTGGTGGAAAGCATGCTTTGTATGTCAAGTAATCCTCTGACTATTTTCAAATTAGGGATGAGGGAAAATGTGTAGAAGGAATTTTGGAAATATTTGACATGCTCTTGGCAACAACTTCAAGGCTTCGAGAGCTGAAATTGCAGCACAAAGAATATCTCTGTGTCAAGGCGATGATTCTTCTCAATTCCAGTGAGTAGAAGTTTCAGTCATGTCAAGCTGTGCTTATTATTGCGACAAAAAGTTGGCTTGTGGTAGGAAAAATTCAAAGGACACAAAAGCTGTTAACATGAATGAAATGCTTTTCTGTTCCTTATATTATAATGGTTTTATACCTAAGACCAAGGTCACTATATTCAAATACAAATACAAACTTTATTGTCATTGTATGTGCATACACAGTGTACACATACAACAAAATTTACTTGACACCCAGAGACCAGGTCCCACACACATAATCTCCAAACACACTCCCACCCACCACAATTTCCCACCCCTAAGACCACCCAAACATCCACACAACAGACCAAGTAATACTGTCCAACAGTTCACTGATGGTGGCCCTTTAATTCATTGTTGAGTACAACTATGGCTCTGGGATAAAAACTATTCAGAAAACATGTGGTCCGAGTTTTAATTATTCTGTATCTTCTGAAACAGTCCAAAAAGATTGTAAGCAGGATGGGAAGAGTCCCTGAGAATGTTATACAACTTCCTCAAACAACGAGATTCGAAGATGTTGTCCAGGGCTGGTAGCTGAAATCCAATAATATTCTGGGCAGTTTTAATGATTCTCTGTAGAGCTTTTTTGTCCACTACAGAGCTACTTCCATACCATGCAAGAATGTCGTATGTCAGGACACTCTCAATGGTGCTGTGATAGTAGGACAGAAGTAGATGCTGAGATAAATTTATCTTCCTGAGCATTCTCAGGAAGTACAGCCTCTTCTGTGCCTTCTTCACAAGCATGTTAGCATTCATAGTCCATGAGAGGTCCTCTGAGATATAAGTGCCCAGAAATTTAAAACTACCCACCCTCTCCACCTCCTCACCATTTATGTACAATGGTAGATGTACATCTCTCTTCCTCCTGAAGTCAATTATAAGTTCTTTAGTTTTTGTGGTATTAAGTGTGAGATTATTTTCATTACACCACAATGTCAGCCCTTGTAACTCCTTCCTGTAAGCAGACTCATTGTTCTTATTAATGAGCCCCACCACTGTTGTGTCATCCACAAATTTAATAATTGTGTTGGTGTTATACAGTGGGGTGCAGTCATGCGTGTACAAGGAATAAAGGAAAGGGCTTAGCACACAACCCTGGGGGGCTCTTGTGCTTAATATCAGAGTAGAGGAATGGTGAGATCCCATCCTTACTGACTGTAGCCTATCTGTCAGAAAATCCCTTATCCACAAGCAAATCCTCTGATTTATACCCAAATTGGATATTTTAAAAAACAACCTGTTTGGTAAAATGGAGTTAAAAGCAGAGTTATAATCCACAAATAACAGCCTTGCATATGTCCCCTGTTGTTTCAAGTGATTCAATACAATATGGACAACAAGAGACATAGCATCATCAGTTGATCTATTATCCCTATATGCAAATTGGTATGGGTCCAAAGTAGATGGAAGACTAGCCTTAATATAGTTCAACACTAGCCTCTCAAAACATTTCATAACAACAGATGTTAAAGCTACTGGTCTATAATCATTAAGAACATACCACTACTGTCTGCTTAGGAACTGGCATATAATAGATGTTTTCAGGCAGGTAGGGATAGAGCACTGCAACAGGGATAGATTGAAAATATCCGTGAACACTTCAGCTAGCTCTGCAGTGCAGTCCTTGACAACTCGTCCCAGAATTCCATCAGGCCCAGCTGCCTTCTGGATATTAACATTCTGGAAAGTGTGTCTCACATCGGAGATCTGCAGTAAAAGTGGTTGTCTATCGATGGTAGATGTTAATGGTGCACTATCAGTGGTAAATGCTGGAATGATATTGTTCCATTCTGCAGGATTGTGAATGTGCGTCCAATTGTTTTCCTAGTTGTTTCTATGGAATTAAGTTTGTATATTCTAGATCAGTGTTTCTCCACAATCTCTGGGGGCTATTCCTTTGATTGACTCCCAGATACAAGATCTGATTATCAAATTGAGCATGTTACTTCTTACATTAAAAAATTAGGGTGTTAAAACA
This sequence comes from Crotalus tigris, assembly GCF_016545835.1. Taxonomy (NCBI): domain Eukaryota; kingdom Metazoa; phylum Chordata; class Lepidosauria; order Squamata; family Viperidae; genus Crotalus; species Crotalus tigris. Next base: position 95,038 of record NW_024100068.1, read on the forward strand.
TATTTTTCTCTTTCAAATTGGTGTCTCCTTTTATAATACATACACATACATGTGTATGCATGTACATATAAGCTGTCGCTCTTCCATTATCAAAAGCAATAGAGGACTCTTGTCACTAGCAGTTGTATTGGAGAGATGGGGCCTCCTTTACAGCCCAACAAGCATATGAATCAGTGAGGATACAGCTGTGCTTGAGAAACTAATCATCAGAATTAAACTCAAGTGCCTATCTGGTAGAAATGCTTCTAAAAGCTTTGAAAACATATTTGTATTCAAATTTTCAATTTTTATTTTAGGATAGCTCTCATTGAAAGTAGGTGAATTTCAAAACCTTTTAAATGGTGCCTGAATATATGAATATGATCTTTCTTTTGGTTTACTCTTATAATGAATTATGGCATTATCTTGAATGAGGCATTCATGTGAGTCACTGTTTTTCTATTTAAAATGTACATTGGGTATCAGTATTTTCAGAGTCATTTTCTTAACAACTGCTTAGTTAATTTAGCTGATTAGGTCAGCTAATTTGACTGAAATAATCACCTTTAGTGTTTATTGTTTTGCTCTAAAGCATTTTGTCTTGGACACTTCAGTGTGTATGGAGGAACAATGTAATGGGCAAAGAAAAGGTTGAATAAGCAACTATATTAAGAAGGAGATAGAGTGACAAAATGAATATATGCTGCAAAGTAAGCAGAGTTGCAAATTCTTAAAGCCCTTCCATGTTGTATGCTGCCATTTATAAACTGCTCTATATTTTCAACAACAGTTCTTCTATCTTTCGTCACAAAGAGTAGAAGCATAACCTTTTCTAACATTCTTTCTCCCTGTATACACACAATCCATATGATCCTTGAGGGAGACGGCAGTGTAGAAACATGAACTATAAATGAATAAACAATGAGTATTGAAGGGGCAGTTTGTAAAATGTATCTTCTGATGGGACAGCTGCAAGAGTAGTTAAATCTTTTTTATGAAACTGTTAACAAATGCAAAGAAGCCAAGAAAAAAAAAAAACCCTTGATGGCATATCAGCAAGCTATCAAAACTCTGTTCCAAGAGGCCCCTGAACTGGTCTGAACTAAAATTGGAAAGTTGGAAAGTAAGAAATAAGGCAGAATTACCAGTTATGCTGATTACCATAGTAGGAATTGTGTGACTTTAAGTCACAGCCTGGTATCCTGGAGAGGGTGCCAGGCTGTAAAATATGGTTGTTTGTTTGGTTGTTGGCTGATTGATTGATTAGCTACAAAACAACTTTCTTTTTAATCTGGTGGTTTTTTTTCTCCCAAGATTTTACATACATAGAATAAATGTATGTATGTAATAAATACTAATAAATACATAAAATATTTATGTTTGCTGTGTTTTTGTCAGTATGATCATTTGGTCTTATGACATCTAGATTTTTTTATCAATGCGAGTTGTACAACTTACATTGTGACTCATAAATAAAATATTTTATTAAAAATGGTCTACTGTTCTGATATCAGTACAATATAAATAAATTAATTAAAGTAATTAAATCTTAATGTTCATGCATTCTTTCATTCATGCATTAATTAATTAATTAAAGTAATTAAATCTTAATGTTCATGCATTCTTTCATTCATGCATTAATTAATTAATTAACCCCTTTATGGATTACTGCCTTGTCGTGGCGAAGGGGCTTGCGTAACTCAATGAAGCTATAAGCTATGCCGTGCAGGGCCACCCAAGACGGACAGGTTATAGCAGAGAGTTCTGACAAAATGTGATCCACTGGAGAAGGAAATGGCAAACCACTCCAGTATCTTTGCCATGAAAACCCCATGGACAGTACTAAAAGGAAAAAAGATATGACGCTGGAAGATGAGCCCCTCAGGTCAGAAGGTGTCCAATTTGCTACTGGGGAAGAGCAGAGGGCTAGTACTAGTAGCGCCAGAAAGAATGAAACGACTGGGCCAAAGCCGAAAGGACGCTCAGCTGTGGATATATCTGGTGGTGAAAGGAAAGTCCGATGCTGTAAAGATCTTTTCTCCATAGGAACCTGGAATGTAAGATCCATGAATCAAGGCAAGCTAGACTAGTCAAAAAAGAGATGACAAGACTGAACATCGACATCTTAGGAATCAGCGAACTAAAATGGACAGGAATGGGTGAATTTAACTCAGATGACCATCAGGTATACTACTGTGGGCAAGAATCCCTCAGAAGAAATGGAGTAGCCTTCATAGTCAATAAAAGAATAGGAAAAGCAATACTGGGATACAATCCCCAAAATGACAGAATGATCTCAATTCGAATCCAAGGCAAACCATTCAATATCACAATAGTCCAATCTATGCCCCAACCACTGGTGCTGAAGAGGATGAAATTGACCGGTTCTATGAAGCCCTACAGCACCTTATAGAATTAACACCAAAAAATGATGTCCTTATCATCATGGGGGATTGGAATGCTAAGGTAGGAAGCCAAAAGATAACCGGAATAACAGGCAAGTTTGGCCTTGGAGTACAAAATGAAGCAGGGCACAGGCTAATAGAATTTTGTCAAGAGAATACGATGGTCATAACAAACACCCTTTTCCAACAACCCAAGAGACGGCTCTATACATGGACATCACCAGACGGTCAACATAGAAATCAGATTGACTATGTGCTCTGCAGCCAAAGATGGAGAAGCTCTATACAGTCAGTAAAAACAAGACCAGGAGCTGACTGTGGCTCAGATTATGAGCTTCTTGTTGCAAAATTTAGGCTTAAATTGAAAAAAGTAGGGAAAAGCACTAGGCCACTCAGGTATGAACTAAATCATATTCCTAATGAATATACAGTAGAGGTGACAAATAGATTTAAGGAATTAGATCTGATAGACAGAGTGCCTGAAGAACTATGGATGGAAGTTCGCAACATTGTACAAGAGGTAGCAACTAAAACCATCCCAAAGAAAAAGAAATGCAAGAAAGCAAAATGGCTTTCTGAGGAAGCTTTGCAAATAGCTGAGGAAAGAAGGGAAGCGAAAGGCAAAGGAGAAAGAGAAAGATACACCCAATTGAATGCAGAATTCCAGAGAATAGCTAGAAGAGATAAGAATGCCTTCTTAAATGAACAGTGCAAAGAAATAGAAGAAAACAACAGAATAGGGAGGACCAGAGATCTCTTCAAGAAAATTGGAGATATGAAGGGAACGTTTCATGCAAAGATGGGCATGATAAAGGACCAAAATGGCAGAGACCTAACAGAGGCAGAAGAGATTAAGAAGAGATGGCAAAACTACACAGAAGAACTATACAAGAATGAGCTTAACATCCCAGATAACCACAATGAGATGGTCATTGACCTCGAACCAGACATCCTAGAATGTGAAGTGAAATGGGCCTTAGAAAATCTGAGCAACAACAAAGCTAGTGGAGGTGACAGTATTCCAGCTGAGCTATTCAAAATCTTAAAAGACGATGCAGTAAAAGTGCTACACTCAATTTGCCAGCAAATTTGGAAAACTCAACAGTGGCCACAGGATTGGAAAAGGTCAGTTTACATTCCAATTCCAAAGAAAGGCAATGCCAAAGAATGTTCAAACTATTGCACCATTGCACTCATTTCACATGCTAGTAAAGTTATGCTTAAAATCCTACAAGCTAGACTCCAGCAGTATGTGGATCGAGAACTACCAGAAGTACAGGCAGGATTTCGAAGAGGCAGAGGAACTAGAGATCAAATTGCCAACATACGCTGGATCATGGAGAAAGCTAGGGAGTTCCAGAAAAACATCTACTTCTGCTTCATTGACTATGCAAAAGCCTTTGATTGTGTGGATCACAACAAATTGTGGCAAGTTCTTAAAGAGATGGGAGTACCAGACCATCTCATTTGTCTCTTGAGAAACCTATATGCGGGTCAAGAAGCAACAGTGAGAACTGGACACGGAACCACTGATTGGTTCAAAATTGGAAAAGGAGTCCGGCAAGGCTGTATACTGTCGCCCTGCCTATTTAACTTATATGCAGAGCACATCATGAGAAAGGCAGGGCTAGATGAATCAAAAGTTGGAATTAAGATTGCCGGGAGAAATATCAACAACCTAAGATATGCAGATGATACCACTCTAATGGCAGAAAGTGAAGAGGAACTAAAGAGCCTCTTGATGCGGGTGAAGAAGGAGAGTGCAAAAGTTGGCTTGAAACTCAACATTAAGAAAACCAAAATCATGGCATCCGGCCCTCTCAATTCCTGGCAAATAGATGGGGAAGAAATGGAGGTAGTGACAGATTTTATTTTTCTGGGCTCAAAGATCACCTCAGATGGGGACTGCAGCCAAGAAATTAAAAGACGCTTGCTCCTGGGGAGGAAAGCTATGGCAAATCTAGACAGCATTCTAAAAAGCAGAGACATCACCCTGCCAACAAAAGTGCGTATAGTCCAGGCCATGGTTTTCCCAGTTGCAATGTATGGCTGTGAAAGTTGGACCATAAGAAAGGCTGAGCGCAAAAGAATTGAGGCCTTTGAACTATGGTGCTGGAGAAGACTCCTGCGAGTCCCTTGGACTGCAAGGCGTTCAAACCGGTCAGTCCTAGAAGAGATCAACCCCGACTGCTCTTTAGAAGGCCAGATCCTGAAGTTGAAACTCAAGTACTTTGGCCATCTAATGAGAAGGAAGGATTCACTGGAGAAGAGCCTAATGCTGGGAAAGATTGAGGGCAATAGAACAATGGGACGACAGAGAATGAGATGGCTGGATGGAGTCACTGAAGCAGTAGGTGTGAATTTAAATGGACTCCAGAAGATGGTAGAGGACAGGAAGACCTGGAGGAACATTGTCCATGGGGTCGCGATGGGTCGGACACAACTTCGCAATTAACAACAACAAATTAATTAAAGTAATTAAATCTTAATGTTCATGCATTCTGAAATGTACACCTTAGTCTATGATTTGTAAGCAAATACAGCACATTAAGAATAGCAACTTTTCTACTTGATAGATATTTTATGATATTTTTTTTTGCTGGATTTTCTTTTTAAAAGAAGGAATAGATAATGTCTTCTCTCAGATCTTGTTACCAAGAATAAACAAGCGTGTGTTGATAAATAACCAAAGGATCTCCTTCCTAACCCCGTCTCACTCTCCCCCAACTCTATACAACTGCAAATGAGGAATAGGTAATTGTATTTTGTGAGCCACATGTGGCCACCAACCCAGCTTTTTGAAAAATTCAGTCTCCCAGTCTGCCAACATTCAGCAACAATTTGGTGGACTTTGGAAGTGTGATATCCTGCTAATTTTTAGCATGAAATAAACAGCTAGACTTTTGGCTAGACTGAGCATAGTGTCATTTACAGTGCCTGCAGATGCCATTGTATGCACAACACACTCTCATAATAGCATCCACAGAATTCTAAAAATATATTAAATCTAATAAAAATGTTAAATTATTGAAAGCTCATGAGTTTCTGAAATCTCCTGAAATGTTTTTTTTTAATTTTGTGGGTTAGAGAAAGGGAAAAGGAAGTGCCCCACCAGGGTAGAGATTATAATTCAGAAGACCCTGGAGATAGGGATTAGCTGGGAGAAATGCTCTTGTACTATCCTCCTTGCTGCACAGCTGCATCCCCACCTGGACTGTTGGACCTCATTACATGGCGGTGCAGATGTCATCCAGCCTTCTGGGTACAGAGGAAGGTAAATTAATGTTTCTGTGGATTGAATTCCTGTCTCACGTGGTTAGTTTAAATGGCCAAGGTGGTGATAGGAGACTGTGTCAAGAGGTAGTGAATAAATTCTTGGAATATTACCCATTAAGTTCCTAGATAAATATGACCACTAAAAATGCAGTGGAAAATTGAGATATTTTTGCATAAATAGCTGAGTGATTTTATAGATAGATAGATAGATAGATAGATAGATAGATAGATAGATAGATAGATAGATAGATAGGCAGGCAGGCAGGCAGGCAGGCAGGCAGGCAGGCAGGCAGAGATAGATGATAGATGATAGATAGTGTATATAGTGTAAAGAGATTTACAGTTCAGTAAATCTCTCTCTCTCTCTCTCTCTCTCTCTCTCTATATATATATATATATATATATATATATATATATAATATCTATATATATATATATAGAGAGAGAGAGAGAGAGAGAGAGAGAGAGAGAGAGAGAGAGAGAGATTTACTGAACTGTAAATCTCTTTATAGATATTTGGGCATCAGCATTAAACCAATTTGAATGAAGCAATTCCACTGGTAACATAAATAGCTTCTGGATTTGCTGTATCTGTATGTAGGTGAATTAAAGACAGAAGAATACAAACTTGTGTTGAAAATGCATAGCGGTGTGCCAACTCCTGTTCTGAATAGCTTTAGATAACTTCTCCACCTTTGCATCACAGTTAAGTGCCAGTGTAGGTCTAACTGACCTCACAGCTACTAAACAAGCTAAACATTTAACACTTCATTTTACTTGTCTGGAAAACTGCCAATCTGCTGCCATCCTATTCTAAGCTCTGTAGAGCTGACTCCAAAAGTGATACCTATAAATTGCAGTGACTGAGGTTATTCTGTTGCCCCTTTCTTTCTTCTCATTGGTTCTCACTTTTCACCCTGAAAGGGCAACCATCTCAGCTATCAGCACATCAAAAGGCAGCCTTTCCAACTCATGCATGTTTATAATTAGAGTTGCCAGCTAACCAGAAAGAAATTGATCTGGCTGGAATTAGCAGGGAGATTTGGAAGAATCTGTAAATTTTATCTCTGATTTAATAGATCCCTATTAAGTGGACTTCACATGCAGTGGATCAGATTTCTGTCCAGTCATTTCCTCCACCCTCCATGATGGATATTTGTTGCATCTATCTATGTTAGACAGTTAAATTAATTAATTTGTGACAATTAATGTCTTTGTGTTTTGAAACATTTTTATAAAACAATGCAAATCACATTATGTGGAGTTATCATGCAAATAATGTATTTTGTGTTATGATGCAAATTGTGTATTTTATATTTAATAGACAATTGGGAATATCAGAACTCCTCCCTTCAATTAGTCTTTTAACTTGAAATTTTCCTGAACTAAGTAATGACTTATTTCACAGGCATAGCTCATAGTGCAGAGATGAAAAGGTTAGGAGCTACTAGATCCAGTGTGCATGTTTGCAATTTTCATATACTTTGTAACTGCAGTAAGGTAGAAACATGGGTTAAACACAAGCACTTCCTCCCCCTCCCCGCTACTCTTCCCCCTTCCTCTCCGACCACCATTTTCCTTTGGATTTTTGAGACAAACTTCTCAGAAATGAGGAAGTTCATTGTCACGGTTGCTGCTTCATAATGGACATAGGATTATTATTATTTTCATTCAAGGCTAATATGGTGTCTGTACTCAGCACTGTTTAATGGTTTTCTCTACTTTTTAAACTATATGTTTCCACCAATTTTTCATTACTTGTACATAATAATTTTACAGATGTCCTAGTAAATCATTTTGGTGACTGTTATGCCATTGTTTATAATCAGTTTCTGTAATCTTCTTGCAGGAGCTGAAAATATGAACTACCGTTTCTTCTGCTTCTTTGCAGAATCATCAAAAGTCATTTGATGATTTTTCAATTCTGACTTTGATTGCATGAGCTTAAATAGCTTGCTCTTGCAAAGCTAAAATCAACCCTTCAGTTTCTTTTTTTAAAATGTTAGTTACAAGCCATTGCCTGGCTTTATTGTTATCCATTTTCCCCTAAATCTTTTGTAGAAACAGACCTTGTAATACTTGTCCTTGCCAGTATTCTGTTTTGTTATTACATTATTTTGATATTCAGTTTTTGTTTCCTGAACATTTAGTAAGTTCGAATTTTAAACTTGTATTGATACTTGTTCTTGGCTGTCTTTTACATAATAGGCTAATTCATGCTTTTCTTCTTTAACAGTTAGTTTGACCTGAGGAATACCTCTGCCCCCATTTTGGAGGAGCAGGTCTAATCTATCAATATCACTATAGGGATATAATGCATAGCGAATAGTCATCAATTTTCTTGTTTTTCAGTCCAAACTGTCTAGTTTGGCTTGTGTCCAGTTAATAATTCCAGCATTGTATTGTATCTCAGGTCTGCCCAAATATTGACAGCTCTAATAGTGTTTCCTCCATTCAGTTTTGTCTAGCATTTTTTTTTTACTCTTTGCATGTATTTTTTTTTTTTACTAATCTCATTTTTAACTTGTCCACTCTTTATGTTATCCAGCTGTAGAATGCCCAGATACTTTTAGGCTTCATCCTGATGGTTCTAGACCAAATTCTATTGCTATATCTTTGCTAAAAATTCAATGTTTTCAATTACATTTGTCAACACTGCTAACATCGGATGTTCTTGCTTTGACAACAGATGGAAATGTAGCCATCTTTTCTCTTTTGCTTTTAGAATTAGATGATGCTGGAAGGGGGGAATGTAGATGAGAGTCCAGTTAGTCATAACAACAATAACTCAGCCATGGGAATCAAGGTTATTGCACCCAGCACTGATAAAGATTTGGCGGGCAGGAGAGCTGGGGAGAAAGCCCGCACTTCAAGCTAATTGGGGAATGTGATTTAAGACTGTTAATTGGAGGAGGGAATTGTGCTTTCTATTTTGTGTGTGTGTGGGGGGGGAATTCAGTTTTTGGCTTTAACTATGTAGTGCCAATACTTGTTTCTCAAATAAAAGATTCTTTAAGGTAAACAATGCCTCAAAGTTCTTTTAAAGAGTTTCATCTGTTGGAACCATGACAACATTATTATTATTATGGTCTGTCGAACAGTCGGCCAGATGTTCAGACTGGTTTTTGTCCGCCTATTGAGTCCTTCCCAAGGACCTGGGATATGTGGATATTTGACGATGTTAGATTGTAGGATGAAAGCTGTTCTGAGTAAAGCTGCCTTTTGCAATTTACTGATGGTGAATTTATCAATGTCAATGGAATTGATAGCTGCCGAGCAGGCAGTTAAAAGCCATCTTCCACTCCACACAGCTCTGTATATGGACTCTGTAGTAGGCCTTCCGCAGGTCCAACTTTGTGAACACACGCCCCGTACCCAGGTGGACGAGAGCAGAGCTACTTGTTGTGGAGCCATGCCGGAACTGGGCATTGGATGGGGCTGCAGAGGCTGTGTATTGGGGTGGGTCCCCAGGCCCCTATCCAGGACTCAGGGGAAAAGGGGGCAGGGTGCACGAACTGGTGGGGGGCAGGAAAGCGGTCAGCCGAGGTCCAGATGCCACTCCGGGGTGTCGCCCAACTCCTGAAGACCAGCTGGGAGTCGGCAAGCTGGCCGGACACCACCCGGCTCCTGAGGATCAGCTGGGAGCCGGTGAGGCCACTGTGCACTGCGGCTGCCTCCCTCCGTTGCCGTAGGGACCTCCCTACTGCCAGCTGGGTGTCAGAGGTAGGCCTGCCGGATGCCAGGGGATTCGCTACTCGCTGCAGCCACTCCTCACTTGCACCAGACACAGGGGAATCCCCGGAAAGCAACTGGGCTGTGGAGCTGGCCGGCTGGATGTCGGGGGGCCGTCTCTTGTCGTTGCCATTCTTCCTGTAGGGCCGGTGGCCCGGGGAAGGCGCTGGTTGCTGGGGGAAGCCATGGCCTCATGGACGAGAGCAAAGCTACCTGTTGTGGAGCCACGCCGGAACTGGGCATTGGATGGATGCCAGACAGGACAGCTGGGGCTGTGGAGGCTGTGCTGATGCGTCTGAAGGGGGGAAAGGCGGAACTTGAGCTATGGAATTTATCCATACAGACCGGATGCTGGCTTGCTGATTGGGGTGGGGTTGGAGGGCAGGGCACGTTTATTTAAGGCACTGGGAGCAATTCACTCCCAGTGCTGACTTTTTCTTTGCATTAAAGTTTGCTGGTCACCTGTTCCTTCTGTGTCTGGAGTTTGTTGGCAGCTAGCAGAGGACAGCTGACAGTCGTGTTCCAGTTGTTTTGGGATTGCACCCAAGGGGCCTATTGCTATTAGTACTATACTACTACTTTGCTTTCTTTACCACAGTCATTCGATTTCTATTTGCAGGTTTTTTTTATTTTATTATCTTCTTTCTCTTCTATATTGCTGTCTTCAGGTACTGCCACATCCACTATACAGACTTTTTTTTGTCTTTCTTATCTACAGTTGTTAAGTCTGGGGTGTGACAGGTGCCTGTCTGTTTGAAATCTAAAGTCCCAAAGCACTGTAGCCTTTTCATTTTCTATTACTTTATTTTATGGTCCCACCAGTTCTTCCCTGGAGGCTAATGATATTTCTATCAGATATTCTGATAGATCATTTTTGTTACTTTGTTATGGTGTTGTTTGTGGTCAGTCTGTGCAATCTTCTTGCAGTAGCTAATCAGGTGGATCTATTGTTTCTTCAGCTTCTTTGTAGAGGCAGCACTTGCTCTCTGTTGCTGTCTTCTCAATTCTGGCTTTGTATGCATTTGTTCTTGTGGCTTGGTCTTGTGCACCCAGAAATAGCTGTCTCTTTCTTCAGCTTTTCTGATATTATTATTATTATTATTATTATTATTATTATTATTATTATTATTATTATTATTAGTAGTAGTAGTAGTAGTAGTAGTAGTAGTAGTAAGGTTCTAGCTTAGTTAAAGAGTAGTTGCTCTGTATGTAAAGATGTCTAAGTTTGGTTCCCAGAATCTTCAGGCTGAGTTGAAAACATTTATATTTCCCACCTTAAATCTTGGAAAGCTGTCCCTCGTTGTGAACAATATAGACCCAAGAGGAATAATGTTTAATCCAGATTTAATCATAGGAAAGGAAGGGGGATTCCTAATAACTAATTAACACTGATTTTTGCTACTCTTGCGTAGGCATGTATCCACTGTCATCTTCTACAGAAGAACCTGAGAGTAACAAAAAACTGAGCCATCTGCTAAACTCAGTGACAGATGCCTTGGTGTGGGTCATTGGAAAGAGTGGGGTCCCTTTACCCCAACAAACAACTCGCTTGGCAAATTTATTGATGCTACTTTCTCATGTTCGGCATGCCAGGTAAGACCATTCTAGATGTTGGAGATGTCTTCTTGCAACTTATTAACTTTTTTTCCTATGAGTGTGAAGGAGGAAAGATCATTTCCTTGCGTTACTTTTTATTTCTGCTTTCGTTTCTCTTTATGAATTATTTCATATCTTTTTTACATATGTTGGCTATTGATGTAACTGTAAATATAGAATTTATGGATAACATAAATAGCAATTTCACTGCATAATACATCATCTGTAACACTTATATATCCATTGTATATTGGATACTATACTATTATATTCCGAATTGTCTTATAAACAAAGTGTTCTGCTTAGAAAAAGCAGCATTTTTTCCATCAGTCCTCTTTGTGTTGTTCCAAATCAGCTGGCAGCTTGCTTATCCTTGTGACATTCTTCATTTCAAGGACTGAAATGGTCACGTTCTGGATCTATTCTGTCTTTTCTGAAACCAGAACTACACAATGTGATGGCTTGGGGAGGGGTGGCCTGTTTTTCTTTTGGCTTTGATCTTGCTTCCCCCCTGCCTCTTGGCTCTGGGATACAAGCTGATTCTTTCTCAATATCTGTTGCAATCTAACTACATTAAAAAAGGAATAGAGGCAAACTGATTAATTGAACTTCAGGCATGTGGTCAGGAGGTTAGGTAAGCCTGTCACTGTGAGTTTGTCCCTTTTATGATAAGAGTTGGGTTTGTTCTCAGCTGCCCTTACTTTTCTTATTTTCATGTGTGTTTGCTTGGGTTTTATACTAAGCGTGCTGTCCAGAGCCACAATTGTGAGAACACCAGAAACTCCTGGTGGCAGATTTTCTTGAGTCCTGTTTTTGAATTTTTCTACTAATCACTCAGAGAAAGGACTATTGCATCCTAGTCTTTCCTATTCAATGTTAGTCTTTCAAGTCTGCTAGAAGTTAGCTTCACAATAGTTCATGAGATAAAGTGGTTTATGAGGGAAATGAAATGTTTATATATATGAAAATATCTATTGATAATGCTGTCTCATCTCCAGAATGAGTTTCCAATGCTATAGAAGTTGAGCCTGTAATGAAATTTCTGTGGGTGCCATGACAAAGAAAAATAACATTTTAGAAGACCAAATGATAGTCCAATCTTTCCTAGTGGTCCAGAATGCATTCATGAAGTATTTAACAATTTCAATTTTATTTTATAAATTTTATTTCAAGTGTTTTTCTGTTTTTCTGTTTTATTTTTTTAAAGTTTTTAATGTTAACTTTTTATTAATTTTAATATTCTAAATCCATTTTTGTTTTGCATTTCTGGCAAAATCTCAGGAGTTAGTGGTTTCTCCTTTATTGGAATTATTCAAGCAAAGTGGTCCTCTATCAAGGATGTTGTTGTAGAATTCCTGCATTGAGAAGGGAATTGGTCTAGATCAGGGGTAGGCAACCTTGGCTCTTTTATGACTCATGGACTTCAACTCCCAGAATTCCTGAGCCAGCCATGCTGGCTCAGGAATTCTGGGAATTGAAGTCCATGAGTCATAAAAGAGCCAAGGTTGCCTACCCCTGGTCTAGATAACCTAAAAAATACCTTCCAATCCTTATATTCTGTTATGCAACATTGTGCAGCTGTGTGGATCATTTAAAAGTCTTGCTGTTTCTGTCCTAGAGCACCTCTGTATTTTAAATCTCAGGACTTCTTTCTGATCGCAATATTTTCTTTACAGCAACAAAGGGATGGAGCATCTTCTTAGTATGAAGTGCAAGAATGTAGTGCCAGTCTACGATTTGTTGCTGGAGATGCTCAATGCTCACACTGTCCGCAGTAACAAGAAAACACCCGTCTCCAATCTTGAGAATAGCCCATTGGAACCAACAGAGACAGCAGATGGAATTCAGCAGTGATTTCATAGAAGTCAAAATCCAGGAAATACCCAAAGAAAAAAAGAATTAAGAAATATTGAGATCAAAACTTTGGATATTCGCTGTTAAGCAAACTACAGCATCTTTACAATTTTTACTGGACCATTTGTTAATCTTTTTCAGACTGAATGTTGTCTGTCAACTTAGATGGTTTTAGAAAAGCCCCATGTGGTTGGAACTGAACAAACAGCTGATGATTTATGGTTTTATCAAATGTTGCATTTCTGGAGTGCCTTCTAGAGGAGACTGTTTAACTGCCAAAACAGCCTTAAGCTTCACGGTATCCTAGGTAGATGCCAATATAAGCTTTTTTTTTCTTTTTTCTTTTTTTAAAGGAGAACTGGACAACTCAAAAACCTAAGATCTCACAAATGAATATCTGTCAGGGCAGAAAGAGAGGCAACTTCTGATAAGAAACTGAGTAGTTTGACATGACGCTATTCATCAATGCATCAAGCTGCACATTTGAGCAAACAGGAGAAACTGCTTGCATTAAAAATGCATGTCGTTCAGCTTATTAATTGCAATGGACATTAATATGTTTTTCCATTGTGCAAATGTACTTTAGATAAGTTGGTAAAGGAGAATAATGAGCAGGTCTTCATATTTAATTGCAAAGCCTTGGTTTGGAGCGCTTGTTTCTAGATTCATTCTGAAAAAATGAACTAGAAACATTTTAAAGCCCCAGTTTGTCTTGACTGTATTTGAGTTCCATGTTCAAGTACCTGTGGCTTTATATCCTCTTAGACGCTTGTACAATATACTGCTATTGTTGTGAAGGAATTATTGCAATGAATATTCAGCATTTGTGAATAGTGATGTAATATTTGAAGTACTAAAAATCAAAATAATTATGGTTATTTTATATGAATAAGAAGAGATTCAGGTGTTTACAGACAAACCTGGAAGTACAAAATTGGAAATGGAGGACCAAACAGAATGTGTCTGATCAACCACCCTATGCATGTCCATGTGCCAATCCATCAGCCTTGTCATTCGTATTCATATATCCCTACCAGCTTCTCATTGTAGGAGGCAGCTCTACACAAATATGTAAAAGGTAGTCAAAGCTGATGGCATAATTAAGGACAGTTAAGGAATTGTGCATGCATTATTGTCCCATATGAATACCTAAATGCATACATTATTCTAAAGCTTGCAGAATGATCTGTGACATATGTGAGTTTTGCATGCAAGGGCTTGGGATAAAGAAGTTAGCCTAGGAAATGCTCTTAGGAATGCAAGGTTTAGTATCCCTGAACCAGACCTGGAAACAGTGGACTGTGCCTGACTGTACTGCTCTTCATGCTGGGTTATCTTTAAGAAGTGTCCAGAAACTTCAAATGATACAAAATGGGGCAACTAAACTCAGTAACAGCCACAGTAAGCCACAATAATATAAAATAGTGAAACACATGTTCTACCTTTAGGTAGTGATATTCATTTAAGACAAGTGTGTAACTCACAGTATTTATATCATGACACCATTACATGCATTTGGCCTCTCATTGATAGACCTTCATAACTAGGCTACTAAGTTAGGCACAATACTGAGAAGATCTTATATCCCTGCTTCCACCCCTTCTTGTTGTCGGTTCTATTTGGGGTACAATTAATAGTTTTTTATTTTTAAAGTCCTAAACATCATTGGATTTAATTTCATCCCCTCCAGTCATGAAAATCCATCCATTCATTCTTTCTACATATAAACTATTGTAAGACAGTAAAATATAAGCAACATCTAAAATATCCACATTTTATACTTAAACAATCATAATTACTGAGAATAATTAAAAAAACAATCACGATGAATCATTTAAATTAATTATACTCGGTTATATTAATTGTACAAAGTTCAGCAGAGAACGCCCCCTTAAAGATGCCCCTCCTTTCCAAGGTTTGTATGTTGGACATGTGAGAAAAGGCTTCCTTGCTGTTTCTCAACCTTTGGAATACCGTCTCATGTTTGATCTCTTCCTCCTTCAGCTTTTAGGAAAGGAGTCCAGACTTTTCTCTGTAATCAGCCCTGTTCTGTCTCAAACAGTTAATAATTAGTTCAAATCAGTGTTGGGATTCAGCCAGTTTGCACCACTTCGGCAGAACTGGTAGCTAATTTTTTGTTGGCCAGGCCCAGAATGGACTTCCAGAAGTGGCATCCACATATTTGTTCACATATTTGAATCCCACCACTGGTTCAGATGGTTTAAATCACATTTTAACTGTTTGTTACTTTTTGATTGTTAACTTGAGAACCCCCAGGCTACAAAGAGGGAAAAGTTAACAACTACCCTGATAATAGGAAAGTCATGTAACAGCTGCCTGATTTCAATTGGACAACACAGACTAGAAATTTTCTTTTTTGGGGGGTGGGGGAAGAGGATAGCCATTGATAGGGACATTTCCCCAATTAACATTTCATTCCCAATGGGAATCTGTGTGGTCACAGCTGCCAGGAACCACTGGAATTCAGTAAAGTTTCTGCAAATAGTCCATGTGAAAAGCACCATAGATAAGTAATGACAAAAATTATGTGAGACTGCCAAATCTTGGAGTTTTAAGCAATTAACTACTTTAAAATTGAATAATGAGAATTAATTGGGAGGAGAGATCTTAACAGATACTTGAGAAGATTGTGAATGCGGTTTGAGGCTCCCATGTTGCTGACCTTGGGTTTATTCAATGGTCTTTTATCAGCTTTTTATTTCAATGTAGCATTTTTTTTATTATGGAGAGTTGTTTGTGAGTTAATGTTGTTTTCTGGTGACTGTCTGGACAAGTCCCTGCCATTTTCTTGGCAAAGTTTTTCAGAAGTGGTTTACTGCTTCTTCCTAGGGCTGAGAGTGACTGGCCCAAGATGACCTAACTAGCTTTATGCCTAAGGCAAAACTACAGCTCACAGTCTCCTAGTTTCTAGCCTGATGACTTAACCACCGCACCTGGTTCTTGCTGATCAAGTGTACTGATTAGCATAAAAATAAAAGCTGAGAACAATCAATCTATGGAAACATCAAATCCAGTTCTATACATATAAAATAATTTAGATGTGCTCAGCTGCCTGGTGTAATTTGACACATTAATGGGCTTTTGCACTTTTATTTTGAACACGTATTTTCAGTCTGCTATTTTCTGTATGGAACAAAGTATAGAATTGGAATCTACAACAGGACAATGGAAGTCCTCAGGACTCCAGTAGTCAACCACTTCAGATTTGGTTCAGAGCATTTCTCCCACCTCTTCAGCTGGCACAGAAGGGAGGTTGGGACTAAAATACAGGTAGTCCTCGAGTTACGAGTGCAATGGAGCCTGCCCATTCCACTCGTAACTCGAAAACTCATAAAGTGAATCTTGTACCTTGAACAAGATCACTCCCTTGCTTGTTAAAATGCATGTGGCTCATTAAGCAAAGATGAGATATCTCAGGGTGGGGAAGGCCATGGAAGGTCTAGTGATGGAACAGATCCCCAAGGCCTCCCTGACCCACTAAGATACTGCATGCTTCCCCCTCCCTTCTTGCCGTACTGGACTCACCTGGAAAAGATCCGTCTCTTCTCTGCCAAGTTCCTGCTGCACCTGGATCTGAGGCTGGGGGATGCTTCTGCAGCCCCTGCAGCCCGATCCAGGCTCTGGAGGCCTTTTCCAGGCCGCTGGAACCCAGATTTGAGGTCAGGGAACACTTCCACACACCCCCATGGCCCGATCAGGCCTGGAAATTGCCTCCAGAGCCCAGATCGGGCTATGGTGGGCACGGAAGTGGGCCATGGGCGACACAGAAGCGGACCACGGGGGGGCACAGAAGCATCCCCTGGCCTTAGATCCGGGCCACAGTGGCATGGAAAACGCCTCTGGAGCCACAGTCCAGCCTCCAGAGGCATGTGGGAGCATCCTCCAGCTTCGGTTCCATTCTCTGTTGCAGAGGCCTAAAGTACCATGAGATCATGTGAGATCAGTGGTATGAGATCTCGCCCCACTGATCTCACATGATCTTGCGTTACTTTAGGCCTCCATTCTCTGCAAATGCACCAAAGGCCTGGAGCAGCCAAGAAAGCAAAGGATCTCAATCTTCACAGAGTGAGTATTAAAGGCCTGGTGCCTCGGGAGACCCGGGAGGGGGTGGGGAGGGAGGGAATAACCAGGATGAATGTTGCAAAGCCACTGCGGTCACTCGTAAGGGCGAATGACTGCTGTGGTGGTGCAATATTCGTAACTTCGGGACTTGCTTATAAGCACTAGGGGGTGCTGATCACGTAACTTTGAACAAGCATTAAGTGAACGTTCGTAACTCGGGGATTACCTGTAGAAACTAATTTTTTATTTTTGCTTTAGAGAAGTTTTTCTCAACCTTGACAACTTTATGATGTCTGGATCTCAACTCCCAGAATACTCCCCATGCTGTCTAGAAAATTCTGGGAATTGAAGTCCACACATGTTAGAGTTGCTAAATTTTAGAAACACTGCTCTAGGAAACCCGGAGTAGGGAATAGAAGTTTTGGCTGAAACTTTTCTGTGCGCTTATGGAAAAAATGGTGCAAATAACAAAATTTAGTTCAGTGTTTGGGGTTTATAATTTGCAGCAGAAAGTTTAACATTGTAATTTTCCCAATGTCTGATAAATGCATTTTTTTCTGAATTAGACCATGCATTTTTCACTATAGCACCCAACTGCGCATCTGATAACATCAGGAATGGCAGAATTTAAGAACAGAGTTTGGGGGTGAGCTTATCAATTCAGCTTGATTCCCCAGTGGTCTCTGGTTCCTACTTTCATTTTTATCTTGAGGAAAGAAAACATAAAAATCAAATAGGGTAAATAAAGTATAAGAGAGTCCACAACCATTCTTGCAAAATAGAGTTCTTTGTCCATTGAGGTTGATGCCGCAACAAATCTGTCCATCTGCAAAGGGGCATCAGACTCCTTCGAAGTTTCTGCAACAGTGAAATATGACTACATTTCAGGATTAATCCAGCTAAACCTCTTTTGTTTCTGCCAAAGTACTTTATTGGATTTTTTTTTTTTGCTATATGTTTTCATTGCCTTAAAGAAACATTTCTTTGTTCCCTTATTAAAGGAACACCTTTAATTTTCACCTGAAAAGCTTTAGCTTTGCTCTTTTCATGAGCAGCAACTGTTGTATGTCTTCAACTGTGTCATTTGTACAGATCTCCATTTAGATCAAATAAATGGGCTAATTTAGAAATACTGTATGTGAGCAATTCAAAATTTTTGAAGATGTTGAAGTCAGAATTATTTTTAGAATGTTATTACATAGTTCACAGTTCAAAACAACTTCACAACAAAAATATGTACTTTTAGAAAAATATAGCCAAAAATTGAAAGAAAAACTCTCCTCAAAATGCATTTTTCTAGGGGGAACTTATTTTCAAAAAACATGGATGCTAGGCAAATGTGTATAAATATGTGTTCCTTAAAGAAAGAATACCCCCATTTGTACATATCCACAAAGATATAATGTGTGACTCTTCTTAATTAAGAATGAAATAAAAGAAAACTTGCAACCAGAAAGATGAGAAATTTGATAGAATTGTTATGTGAGAAAGACGGACAGTTTCAAAATTCGATCATTTTTTTTAGCTTTACCATGTGATACACAGTTGTATAAAATGGAGAGGAACTATTAAGGAAATGGCATTCCCCATGTTCCCCTCATCTCTGTAGTTTTTTTCCTCATTCTCTCTGTAAGGACCCACCCCACTTTGCATCTTAAGAAGACAGAACTCTTGGAATAATTCTTCCAACAGGAATCCTTTATTAAGAGAAGTGGTTGCAGGCATGCTAGACAGGACTTGGGGTTCAAGCTCTTCCATTCAAGGTTTTAAGGGGTTCCCCAGTAGTCCCACCCAATCAACCCCCCTTCCAGTGATAGTTTCAAGTATCACAATTCCACCCCTTTTCTTCTTTCTTCCGTCTGGATGGAGACTTCAGATAACTACATGAAAGGCAAATACTCTCCTTTGGTATGCTAACACTTCGAGGTTACAATAAACACACATTCAACATTCAGCCCTTTGAAGTGTACTGAAGGAAGTGAGGGCCATAAAGCCCCTTTGTTCTCCCCCTTCTCTCCCTCTTATGGCAGAATCCAGAGATGGCAGAATTGGGAGTTTCTATATTTGATAATTAAAGATGAAATATAATTGGATTCTGACACTCTCCATCAATTCATCTATTCATTACACTTCCCCATATAATGACTTCATTTTGCTTTGTTTATCTTATAGGAACAATTATATAGACACCAAATGTTTTATTTGACACTATTAAGCAATTATGAGATTTGTTCTTAGACAGTACTGCATTTGGTTATTACTGATGTATCTAGTGTTTGATCTGTGGTAGCACATTTACACATTGCCGTTTGTTTTTACAGTCACCCATTGACCAATTTATTGTGTGTAGATGTATCTGTGAAGGTATTGTAAGGAAATACTTCTGAAATTTATCTCAGGAACGTCTGGAGGACATGTAAGTTTATTGCATCAATATGTTAAAATTGTTTTTTTAATGTAATAGGAAAATAAGATAATATTTTAAAAAATCATCTGCTAAACATAAAGATTGAAGGAATTTAATAGAGAAATGCAAAAAAGGCAGTCAGGCAGTTTTTGTCCATGAGTTTGTAAAATATGGAATGAAGAGGACAAGGTATCTATGGAGCTTCTCAATCATCCAGGTCACGGATATCCCAAAGGTGCTTTTTTCCAAAAGGTAACTGGATTTCCTTGGTTTTCTTCTTCGAAAATGTTTCACTTCCTATCCAAGAAGCTTTTTCAGTTTGGGGGGGGAAATAGGAGAAGATAGAATAGATGTGAAGGCTGTGCATAAAATGTAATTCTTCAACAATGCAAAAATAGTAAGAGTGTTCAAATTCTTGAGAAGCTTAACTTTTATTCCTATATCAAGGAATGCTCCGCTTGAAAATTTGTGGGCAATCTTTATTAAAATCTCAGAAATTTTAAGAGATAGTTAAATAAGATTTCCAGCATTTGTGACGAAGCAGTAAATTATACAGACTGAGAGCTTTCTTGAGTATTGTCCATAGTCACAATGTCAGATTTCTTTTAAACTACATATGTTAACTCTGGAGAATGCATGTTCCAAGTTTTAATCCATTTAGTACAATAATTTCTGGACTATTCTTGGGGGTCTCAGAAGACAGAAGAACTATCTGGAGATGCATGGACCAAATGAAATATTTCTGCATGGCAGGTACATATCTTATTAAAGAGTTAATGTTGCCTTTAAAACCATGTGCAGATATAGAATATTCCCAATACATTAGTGTCACAACTCTCAAACTCACATTTGGCTACCAACATCTTCCCCATTTTTCTGTTTTCTAATATATTTTAATTGGTTATCTGTCATCCAGTCTTTTTTGACTACAGTGATCCCATCAATATTCTCCAAAATTTACATTGCAATATTTTATTGGCTTGTATGGGATGTAGAGAGTATTAGTTCATTGTTTGCAGGCATAGATTTTGGCATGCAATTCCTGCGAGCACATATGGAAGTATTTGATGTATCTTATGTGCATTTATTTTATTAACATTTGCATTAGAAATCCACAACAGGCAACTTGAGTGTGATTATTATCACTGAAAGAAACCAAGTAAATTCTAATATAGAAGCACAATGACAATAAACTGTCCCCACATTTATTACATTATTATAACTCTATAAATAAAAAAGAACAGCTTTTCTGAAATTATTGGCCTTCCAAACAAATTCAGAGACAATTAATTCCTCTTAAATCTTAATCCCTTGTGTAGTCCCCTTTAAAATCAACAGGACAAACTTGAGATAAACGTAAGTGAAGAAAGGTAAATGGAAAGAGTAAGGGGATTCTTCAAAAAAGTGACAGAAATGCATTCTCAAGATACTTCTTTGGGGAGATGCAAAAATTGTTTAACCTTGCACAGCTTTGAAATGATTAAAAAGAAGCTTCATGGTTGTACCTGTGGGGAAAAAATTCTGTCACCTTATCAAATTATGTTCTCTGACCTGTTGGGCTGACTTGAAAGGACTTTGAAAAGATTTGGGGGCTGGAAAGATCAATTTGATGACTTAACCCTAATCCTAACCCAGTCGATGCATTGGCACTCTTAACTAACAAATTATCTTCAGATAATGTGTTTTTATATAAGACTTAACAGATAACAAAATCCCAAATTGCATACATTTTGAATCATGGTTGAAAAATGGCCTTGGGAACCAGAAGTAAGGTCCAATCTGGATCCCCTGCTTGATCTAGTGGTTGATCAAAATACAAGAGCAGTTGGCTATTTCTAAACTTTGGTGTTTTGGCAGGTATTTCATTGTGGATCTGCATCGTTTCACTGCTCTTTTCCCACTTCAATGCTTATCACAATTATTTAGAAAATAAAGTCCTTTAAATGAATGAGCCTTGTTTGCACAAAATGGAGTTAAAGATATCTGGATTCTGTAGTCCCTGCCACGTGCCTGCAGAGCATTCCTTGCCTACGGTGTTTTGTAAACCATAAGATAACTATGAACATGTACTTTCATTGTTAGCGGCTTGAAAACTGAAATGTTTTTGGAATTATTTTTGGTGCCTTTCCAAGTATTTTGTGAACATAAGCCAAATTTGGGATAAGGTGTGAAATCTGACACTTTTTCAGCTGCTTTTACAAATGTAGAGCTTGTCTCTCTTCTCTCCCCCCCCCCCAAGTAATGTGTTTGTAGGATGTAAGTGATAAATAAAAAACAATATTCTATAAGGTCCTTGTCTTTTTGATACTTCTTAGTTTATTGTTTAGACTCTATTTCCCCGTGTTATGATGGTTGACCTTTAAATTTTGCCATTCTGGTGAGAAAAATATTTAAGAGGTGGAAATCTCAAATAAAAAAAAGGCCTCTGCACAGCCAGGAATTCAATAGACAGCTTTACATCTGGGTGAATCACCCTTTTTCTGTTACTCTTGGTGATCACAGGTCTGTTACTGAAGTTGCATTGCATGAATTTTTACTGTATTTTTTAAAGAAACAAGTGAACTTATTGTGTTTAAAATGCAAGTCAAAGTTCCTCAATCCCCCCAGTTACAAAAGAGTTAGGCCAAATGCCATTCTCAGCTACTCTAGTGACATCACTGTATCAGAACCATGTGAAAATAAAAGTAATAAAAATAAGTGCTGTCCGTATTACCACAAATGTGCTTGCTGGTGCCTTAAGCCATTATTTCTTAAGTTAATGTTGGCTGGGGGATTCTGGGAGCTGAAATCTTAAAGTTGCTGAAGCTGAGAAACAATGGCTTACACAAAGTATTATTCCAACCAAACTCACCTGCTCCCATTTGTAATATCTGAAAAGATTTGTTAACATTTGATGCTGTAATATTTACAGCATGATGCCACACACAAGATAGAAGTATTGAACAAATACCTCCAATTTAACAGTTATAGCTGAAGCACTCAGTATGACCTCTGTGCTAAGGATCTGCTCTCTCCTGATGTTTAGAAGTGGATCCCTCCAGGTACATTTTGGTAGAATACTTAGATTGTTAAAAGGCCATTATGGATCAACAAGTGAGAGTGATGCTAAACTTTCACAGTGTTCTGCCATTTTGGAGTTAGGCAAACTAATTCATCGATATTAAATATGTCATGCATGCAATGGCCAGATTGAAACTTTTCCTTCGTTTCTGGGAGATGAGGCCTCTTTAAATGTCAAGGATGCTAGGTATGTCATAAGCTGTGTGATAGTTGAAAAAATAGGATCTTATTCAGCAGAACTAAGGTTCTCAAGGGTCTACTTCATGGTTTGGAGGTCCTTCATCTACTAATCAGTCAATGCGATTTAGATCAGCAGATCACTTATTACCACAAATGTGCTTGCTGAAGTGGGCTCAAGCATTCATAAATACCCTGGGATTTGATGAAGATCTGAATGGATGGGACTTGAATTAGTAGTAAGCACTGTAGTATTTTTTCCCAGTTGCAATGTATGGCTGTTGGACCATAAGAAAGGCTGAGCGCCAAAGAATTGAGGCCTTTGATATGGTGCTGGAGAAGACTCCTGCGAGTCCCTTGGACTGCAAGGCGTTCAAACCGGTCAGTCCTAGAAGAGATCAACCCCGACTGCTCTTTAGAAGGCCGGATCCTGAAGTTGAAACTCAAGTACTTTGGCCACCTAATGAGAAGGAAGGATTCACTGGAGAAGGCCTAATGCTGGGAAAGATTGAGGGCAATAGAAGAAGGGGACAACAGAGAATGAGATGGCTGGATGGAGTCACTGAAGCAGTAGGTGTGAACTTAAATGGACTCCAGAAGATGGTAGAGGACAGGAAGACCTGGAGGAACGTTTTCCATGGGGTCGCGATGGGTCGGACACGACTTCGCAATTAACAACAACAACAACTGTGGTATTTGAATTTCAGGGACCTCTTGTTAGATACTGGTGCTGAGAGGTTTTGTCTAAGTCAGAGATGGGAATTATAGCTCTTTTATGATTGTGGACTTCAACTCCCAGAATTGGCTGGCTCAGGAACACTGGGATTGAAGTCCACAAGTCATAAAAGGGCCATATTTCCCCATCCCTAGTCTAAGTAGACAGCAGCTTCATTTGGAATGCCAGAACCTTCCCTACTAGTTTCAAGGAAGTTGCATGCTGGAGGGAAACTTCCTAGCAGAGCCAGCTGAACTCAGGAGGCTATTGTTACCCCAGTAAATGAGGGTAGGAGATGTGGACTCCTGACTCTGCAGGATTCTACAGTATCTCCTGGGCCAACTAGTTCTCTGGATGAGTGGCAGTGGGCCTTTAGACAGTGGAGAGGTTTCTACAATTCACCATGAGTGAATTGGTACTGGCTAATGCCTCCTGGAGAGAACCTGGTGATGGGATAAAACATTGTGTTGGTACATTATGGAAAGCCAGACCCCAGTTCAGCTCCAGCCATCATTGAAGACTCATATATTCCTGATGGAGAATTGCAAAAACAGTAACACACTTGGCTAATCATGTTGGGCTTCTGAGTAGCAGAAAAGAAAAATGAAAAAAAAAAAAACAGGAGGAAAAAAGGTGGTGAACTATCTTGATTTAGGGAATCTTCATTAGAATTAACAAACATGAAGCAAGAAGCACCATTAGAATCTTCTAATGTAGAATCTTTTAGGTATAGAAAAACAAGATAAATAAGCTTTAATCATGAACAAGGTTGCTAATTATGTCTTGGAGCCTGCAACTTTGGGATTAATGAAGGAAAGGACTGTTACTGTCATTCACTTGAGCTGAAATGCTCTGAAATGAACTGAAGTTGCAGCTGAAACAGGCACTTTTCTTCTGTGGTCCCCACTCCCCCCAATCAAATTTTAGCTTATAAATTTTTCAAGATTTGATTGACCTTCTAAAGAACTCACATACTTTGGTTTTGCATTAGCTGGGGGATGGGGAGAGAGATTTGGTTTGGTACTTGGACATCTACTGGATCTTTGGACTTTGTTCTTTAATTGAACACCTAATTTTCTCTTTTAATATCACCCTAATCTCTCTCTCTCACACACACACACACTAAATGTTTATAAGCAATCCTGGATTGTTGGATAAATACTGGATAATATAGTTTACTTGTATTTCCTGCACAAAGGTGAAAGAATAAATGAAGCAAATTGCTTCTGAACGGAGCTGAATTTTGCACTATTTTGCTAATTTGTTTACAGTTTCTTGAAACCAACCAGGTTAATACATTTCATATGCTGCTGAAAAACTTCATTGGGCAAATATCTAACTAAGGAAGCATAAGTCAAATGAGGGAGTCAAGGGACTGGCAATAAAAGGGGTAAATTTCTATTTATTTTCTTCCTTAAGAGAGTCTAGTAGTTAAGGCACCAGGCTAGAAATCAGGAGACAGTTTGTTTTAGTCCCACCTTAGGCAAAAACCAACTGGGTGATCTTGGGCCAGTCACTCTCTCAGCCCTAGCAAGGAGGCAATGGTAGAATCAAATGGCACTTCCATAAAAACCTTGTCAAGAAACCTGCAGAAATTCACCCAGGCTGTCAGCAGGAATAAAACTGACTCTCTACTTCCCCCCATCTATCCATCATTTTCTTGTAGTTATAGGCAGTCAAATCTTTGGATGATGCATATGAAGATGGAGAGGAACTGACTTTTTCCTCTGTAGGAAAAAATCACAAGCTGAATTTTACAGAACTTTGTGAAGAGGGTGTCTTTATGTTTCCTTAACTCATCCTTGCAAACATCTGGGAGTTAAGGGGATAATAAGAGTCAAGATGGCAGGTGTGACTACACGTTCAAAGTCCTGGGTCATTGGCAAATAAAAAACAGGCTTTGATCATGCAGTTGTACCCACCTTGTTTTTTTTGAACCAGCCTATAGACACACTTGATATCACATTTATGAGACAAGAAGATTCTGATTAACTCTGATTTCTCAGCCAGCTATGTAGTCATTTGTCACATCAACTTAACTAGCTTATTGTTCAGAATGCAGGTATTTTATCAAATGTCAAATTGAAATCTGCAGCTACCCCACAATTTATTAAGGAAGTTATCTGATCAAATAATAAGATAAGATTGCTCTGGCAAAACATGATTTTGAAAAATCCCTGCTGACATCTGGTAATTGCCACATTATTTTTAAGGTAGTTACACATTCATCTCTGTATGACCTACTCTAAGATCATGTGGATTTGCAGCTGACTTTTATAAATTAATACTTTTTGTTGTTGTACATTATCCTACAATATTGTGTCCATATGAGTGGGAGAAAAATAGCCACATAGACAGGAAAGAGACAATTTATCGAACGGTGCCTTGAATTGTTATATCTGTTACTTCTTTGGAAGGGGAATGATATCTTTTAATGCAGGGGTGTCAAACTGCCAGCCCACGGGCCGGACGCATCACAATGAAACCGCGCCCACTCCATTGCCAGTAATGGGGGAAAAGCTCAGATATGTCACATGATGTCACATGACATCGCGAGTTTGACATGTCTGTTTTAATGGGATAGTGCTTATCCAAATGTTAATTTTTGGTACAGCTGCTTACTATTATTTAAGATAAGATGGGGAACTATGGTCCATGCTGGCTCAGGAATTCTGGAAGTTGAAGTTTACCGATCATAAAAGGGTCATAGTTCCTCACTCCTGATTTAAGACAAACTACAATAGAACTGCAATCATAGTTTACTTTTTAGGTTTTTTTTTTTGCTAAATGGCGGCATGTTTTTTTTATTTTTATTTTTTGTTAAAGATAAGAAAACTCCCATGAGGGGCTTCCTGATGCTACAACTTTAAGCCCTTTAACCACCAATCAGCATAGGTAATGCTTAAGTCATGGCCACCTATCATCTGGTAGACTACAGAGTCATCACCTGTGCAATTTTTGTTTTGATATCTGATATCTGTTTTGTGTAGGAGAAAGAAGCACATATAAGACTATAAATACGTCAGGTTGTCTCTGGATTCAATTGTTATGGGAATGTAAGGTCAGAACTTAATTATAGTAAGACAATACAAGGTCACGCTTTCTAGTGTTGAGATAGGAACAGTTACATCTAATTTAGGAACCAACAGATGTAGCATCTGTCTTTGGCAACTTAATTTTATAAAGTATTAAGACAAAGGCAGAATTATTGCAAACATTAACAATATTTTAATGAGGAAAACATGATTGAATTGTACACAGAAGCAGTGTAATTTGGAATTAAATAAAATCTTTTTTTTTTTGCCATCAGATGAATTCCACTTCATTTTAAATTGATAACTCTTAATGATGAGGCAGCATCCTGCTTGAAAGTTAGGAAGGCATCTAACCCAGCATTCTATTTTCAAAAAAGATTGCAGGAAGCCCTTATGCAGTGACAAGAAAACAATGTCCCTTTGATAGTCATTGATACAGAGCCTTTGACAAGAAGAGATGTTGTGAATCAGCTAAAGCTAATAGAAGTTGTCTGTGTATGGAAGGCACATCATAGGTCTCCATAGGACAAGCCTCTCTCCATTTAGTCCTCCCTCCTTCTCTCCCATTCAAGAGCCAGCATGTATTTTATTTTTATTTATGTTTATTCCCTGTAATTTCCCCATTGGAAACATTAGAGAAGGAGAGCTGTGTTAATCTATGGTAGTTAAAAAAATCAGAAGCTTGCTCACACCTTTTGCCGCTAACATAAATAAGCTTCCATGAGCTTATTTTGTAAGTCAGAAAAAGTGCTACTAGACTCCCACTGATTTGGATCTGCAATTTCCTGTAATTCATTATCAGAATTGTCCAGGAATGTCATATGCTAATTCTTAGAATCAAGAGAGAAAGAAGATAAAGGCCCCATATTCTCTGGGCACATATATTCTGCTGTATGGGCCACAGGAATGATTTTGCCCTTGCATAAATAATTTCTGACTTGCTGTAAGTTATTCAAAGAAAATTAAACATAGATGGGTTTGATTAAAAAGCCACATGTCTACAAAATCCATTTGTTTGTGTGTGAGATAATCAACACTAATTATTTTTTCTTTAAAAAAACCTCTATACACAATAAAGGCTACCTATATGTAGCACTTTCATTTTTTTATATAAAAACCGTACAAAAGGAGACATCAGACAAAGTAGACATTCTAAGTACTATAAAAATCTGTCTGGGAAACATACATATTCAATGAACTGAATAGGTAAGATTCCTAAAATTCTAAAGTGTAAGAAATGTTTTAAAAATTGAAGTTATCTTTCCACTAAAATAGCAAAATACAGAAAGAGATCTCCCTGCATGCAAAGTACCACTGTGAAAAAGGATTTCTCTTTTTTGCATTAAAAATGATGGGTTCAATCCACCAGGAAGTTCTCTGCAAGACTCACCAAAACAAAGGGAAAAGACAGAATAGTGCAGCCATGCTTTTTGCAACTCTAGCTCCTACCTATTAAAATGGGACTTGTGCAGTAGATCCTTCTAAAGGATTATGCATTTATCTTTGATTACAGAAATTATTTTCTTGCTAAAAAGACACAGTCTTGTAAATTCTGTGTTCACTGGCTCTTTCTGGCATGAAGATCACTGATTGATCACACACTGTGCAAAAAGTATAAAGTACATTGCTTACAGTTCAGAAATATAAAGAAACAGCTTTCCTGTACAAAGCTCTAAGTATTTAACAACTCTTACCCACCCAATCAAAGTAGTGAAATTGCTAAAAGATCTTTATCTTGGTGATGAGAAGTAATAGCATGTTCTCAGAAGAAGAGCTGAAGCCTCCTACCGGTAGTTTGGTTCTTGTTGAGTGCAATAGAGATCTCTACATAATATTGTCAATGTCACTCATCAGTGCTTGTTAAGCCCTGGTTGAAGACAGTAAGAAACTGAAATTCTGGACAAACTTTAGCAGCATAAAAAGAAGACTCCATGGAAGGTATTAATTTTGATTGACTGGGAAAAAAATTGAGTGTTTTTAAGTTGGTGGAGGTCCATTAATATAACGTAGCATTGGGTAAAAAGAACGAGCAAAGTTGTTGGTTTGAGTACAGCTGTAGTCTTCTTCCGAGACAGGGATCAAGGAGGCCAAGAACAACAAGAGAAGGAGGAACAACTGTAAAGGTAATGCTGCTCGTAGGACACGATAGAAGAAAGCATTCTTCTTGGGCGAAAATGAATTGGTCTCTTCCTTCTCCTCCATCCTGCAAACAGAGGACAAGTTATAAACAGGGCAAGCCACTTGTATATAAACAGAGCGCAAACTTCTCTCCTTCTGGCCCTGACGATGTTGGTAACTAGTTGGTAACATCTGCAAGAAAACAATCAAGTTCACAGACCACCAAGGACCTCACAATTTACAAACTCTCTTGTACCAAGTGAGATTATGATTCCATCTAGCCCTAAATTACCTGACTGGCAGCACCATTTCAAGACTTAGCATACCAAATGTCAAAACCGGCAAAAACGATTTCTGGATTGAATTCTTGCAAAATATTGTTAAGAATTGCTTCAGAATGAACTATTTTTGTGGTTTGAACTATTAATGCTTGTAGTTCTACACCAAACCGCATGGTTTTTAATATTAAGCGTCATAAATATTTCTCAACAAGTCATACATTGTGAAAATTATACATGCTTGGACACTATAGCTACCATACAACTAGTGTGTAACAACTGAATTCAACATGACATTGTGATCATGCAAATACCATGCTTTGAACTACAGAGAAGAAGAGAAGGCCGACTCTTTCATTCCCTTCCATATTTCTGACACAATTTTATGTCACTGAAGGAGAATCCAATGAATTTAATTCAAATTCAAATGAATTTCTATTTTAAGGGAAATTTTTTGGAGATTTTTTGGGTGGTGGGTGGGAAATATTACATCACTTCTCCTTTCTACATGATTCTAAGTTGTTCAGCATTTCCTACAGCTAAGCAAATTTGCATTCAAATAGTTAATATTTCTTATTGGAGTCTAAAGCTATTGTAAGATTGTGAAAGTAATTTTCAGTTCACAGAAGAAACTGTTTACTGAAAAGCATTACCTGACACTGCTGCTGCTATTACTCTGCAGGATCTTCTTTTCATCAACCTGTAGATATTTAAAATGTGATTACTACTGCTGTCTTAAATTTAAACACCAAAGATACCAAATGCACACACATTTAAACTGCATATTAATCCAGTCAGCTTTGCAGTATTATGGCTGTACAATGCATCCTGCCCCCATTGCCATGGCTTCTATACTGTCAGTTATCATGGTGTCCCAAGATATATTAGCATAGATAATGTATCCTTTAATATGCACACAAACAATAGATTTTGTTTGATTGTGTGGGCAAAATCATGAGAGTCAGCACCCAAAATCATACACAGGTATTCCTTGATTTATGACCACAATTGAATCCAAAATTTCCATTGCTAAGCAAGACAGTTAAATAAATTTTGACACATTTTTTTACTTTTTTGCCACAGTTGTTAAGTGAATCACTGCAGTTGTTACGTTAGTAACATGCTTGTTAAATGAAATTTTGCTTGTCAGAAGATCGCAAAAGGTGATCATATGACCCTAGGACACTGCAACTGTCACAAGTACATGCCAGTTGCAAAACATCTGAATTTTGATCATGTGAACATGGGGATGCTGCAATGGTCGTGTGAAAAACCATCATAAGTCACTTTTTTCAGTGCTGCTGTAACTTTGAATAGTCACTAAATGCATGATTGTAAGTTGAGGACTACCTATAAAGTCTGAATGACAGAGAAAAAGAAACAAATTAAAGGGAAAATTGTTTTACAAAATGACCACCAAACAACTTGCCTTATTTTTAGAAACAGGAGATTTCTCTGATAATTGATGACAGGTTCCAGAATCCGATTCTTCCCCATTCACCTGAAATGTACTTATGTCCTAGGGGGGAACAACAAGAAGAAAGCCTTGCCTCTGTTATTTCTCCAAAAGTTAGAATTGAAATAATCAGATTTGGATCATACAGTCCAGCCTACCTGTCTTCCTTGTGAGGCCTTTAAGTCACATGAAACTCCTTCAAGAAGCTGTTTAAGCTTCTTCCCAATAACATGGACCTTCTCATTAGCTTCAATATATTCTTCTCCATCAAGTTTTACAAGCAAATATGCAGCAATTTCCTGGAGAGTATTTACTTGAAGCTGCCGTTCCAGAAGCTCTTTTTCCAGTTGCTTAAAAGTATGTAAGAGGAAACATTAATAACCATAGGAAGCTGCCTCCTAGAGAATCATACCACTAGTTCATCCACTCGCCTCACTCTGACTGACTGTAGTATTTGCAGGAGATTCTTGAATTAGAGATGCAGCTGAACATCTGGACTTTATACATGCAAACAATATAACAGTACTTTCCAATGAATTCTGCTTCATATGAATTAAACATATATTAGGATACCAAACAGGATTCCAATGCCAAAAAGCCAAAACTAGATGCTTGGGATTCCAACATCCAATCAAATACATGTGAGTCAACCATGCCTGGACCAGTACATTAAATAGACAATGGGCTGCAATAACCATGGTTGGTTGAACCCCTTGTTTATATATAATTCTAAATCAAGAATGAATGATCTATGATATAATGATAGGTCTGCAAAACATGCTATGGGCAC
The DNA here is from genome assembly GCF_016545835.1 of Crotalus tigris. NCBI lineage: Eukaryota > Metazoa > Chordata > Lepidosauria > Squamata > Viperidae > Crotalus > Crotalus tigris. The sequence continues at coordinate 125,999 of NW_024100068.1, forward strand.
TTCAAAAGGTAAGTAGCACTAAGCAAAAAAGAAATGGGCAAAATAAGGGAAAAAAAAACATTAAAACCTAACTTTATAAACCAGAACACTAGGTTCATACAACATGCAACAAAGTCACAATAAACCTTAATATGAATTACATGCTAGATAAACCGGGTTGATGGTATATGTTTCTGTTTATCTAGGGTCTGCTTCCTATGTACATTTTCAAATCTGATTTGGAGATTTAATAAAATTTATGGAAGAGATTTATAAGCTCTGTAGTGAGGAATAGAGTAAGTCCCGTTGTTCAAAGGGAGGTCCAGTGCATAGTGCTGAATATAACAGAGATGCAATAATTTATCTCTAGATTAGGGGTAGTCAACCTTGGTTGTTTTATGACTTGTGGGAAGTCCACAAGTCATAAAAGAGCCAAGGTTGACTACTCCTGCTCTAGATGCTTCAGGTTTTGGTGTTTTTTTTCTTTCAAATTTACCATTAATTCTTTTCGACTTTCCTGTATTCTATGAGGATCAGCATTTGGATCCTTAACTTGTGCTTGGTGCCTCCGTGTCTCTGCAGCAGCCAGCCATAGCAGCAGTTTCTGATTCTGTTCATGAAAATCCTGCAGAAACAAGTGCTCATTTTTCAGAAAATAATGGTATAAGAACACATTAACTAACCTAAAGATGTAACTTTGTGGCAGCTGATTCATTAAAACTACAGTACAAATACTCCTCAACTTACAATTGGGACTGGAATTTTCATCATTAAGCAAGGCAGTTGTAAAATGTAACTGTATTGCTTAGCAATGGCCATTCCTGCCATTCCAATTGTCATAATTAACCAAATCCCATGTTGTTGGGTGTTGTTAGATGAGGAAACTTCCTGCCAACTTCCCGCAACGAAAGTCACAAGGGCAGGAAATTGCAAGTCTCAGGTAAGCAGCTAGTGCTGGATGAGGGGACAAAGCAAAGAGGTGTGCAGTGGAAGTGCAGTGTGGGTTGGGGAGGGTGTGTAGTAGTAGTGTGCAAGAAGCATGGTGAGGGTTGAGGAGGGTGCATGAAGTGCAAGGGAATGTAATGTGGGTTGGGGAACATGCGATGTGAGGGGCTGCATGGGAGGCACAAGTTGGATGCACAAGCAACATAGGGCTGTGGGAAAGTACAGTACAAAGGCAGGAGAGACTTATGCCAGGGATTTGTGATTTCCCCTGCTGGCTTCCCCACTGACTTTCTGGGGATGCTGTCTGGGAAGTTGAACATGGGGCTAATATGATTGCAAGTACTGGAACTGACTTTAAGTGTGAACTTGTTGCTAAGTGCCTAGACTGCAATCATGTGACTATGGAGGGACTGGTTTCTGGGATGGTCAGAACTCCAAAGACCGGCAGTAACCACTATTCGTTCATCATAATTTTAAATGGTCACTGAACAAACATTGAGGCTGCCTGTACATCAGCATTTGCTAGCCTATCAATTTTAAATTATTAAGAATAAGGTACAAAGGTAATTATGCTATTTACCTGGCAATGAATGACAGCTTTTTGTAAATTCTTCTTCCAGCTTTCCAGTAAAATATTTGCCTTCTCCCATCGTAAATTTACCCGTCGAAGTCTATTCTGAAGCTCCTTGCATCCAGTGCTATCTGTTTGCTTGAAATCTTTGCTGGTCAGATTAACGGACAGTATAAGGGCCTTGTAGTTATTATAGGCTTTAAACATATCCTGATAAGGAAAAAACAAATTTGAGTTCTTTGTAAAAATAAATAAGAAACAATTATGATTTTAAGCAGCAGCATCAAAATAAAATTGGAAAAAATTCCTTCTATTTATTAGATGTATATATACCTTTACTGCAGGAGCTCATGAAATGTTCATAGAGCTACCTATCATTTTCTCTGCCATAGCAATTCTGTGATGGAGGATGGGCTGAAAGGTGATTGGTCCAGACACCCAGTGACTTTCCATGACTAAGGCTGGACTCTGATCAACCCAGACCACCATCTTAGCTAAACCACACTGGCTCTCTGTGTGTTCTACAAATTGATTATCAGTATTCTACAGTGTATTCTACAAATTAGACAGAAAAGCTGATAAACTACCTTAAAAGTAGTAAAGTTGATTTTATTATTGTTAGTACTGGCATCCTCATTATTGTAAAGTCCTGTGTGAAAATTGGATCCATTCATTTCGCTGGAATCTATCGCTATACTATGAGAGCTTTTTAATGACTGAACTTCAGGATGTCCTTTTTGTATCAAGTGGTTTTCAGATGGACTTCTGACTCAAAAGAGCCCTATTGTCATCAGCATGTCACAAGTAGTCCTCAACTTACAACCACAATTGAGCCCAAAATTTCTGTTGTTAAGTAAGACATTTGTTAAATGAGTTTTGCCCCATTTTATGACATTTCTTGCCCCAGTTGTTAAGTGAATCACTGCAGCTGATAAGTTAGTAACCTGGCTATTAAGTGAATCTGGCTTCCCTATTGACTTTGCTTGCCAGAAGTTTGCAAAAGGGGGGATCACATGACTCCGGGATGCTGTAATGGTCCTAAGTATGAGCCAGTTGCCAAAGCATCTGAATTTTGATCACATGATCATAAGGATGCTGCAAAGATCGTAACTATGAAAAACAGTCATAGTCATTTTTTTCAGTGCCATTGTAACTTTGAACGGTCACTATATGAACTGTTATAAGTCGAGGACTACCTCTACAGAATGGAGGAAATGCAACATCCAGAGACAAAGACTGCACCAAGGGTGTGAATGAGGGGATTCGCAGCTTGCGTTGTTTGCATGCACGTGTACAGACAGCACTTTTGTGGGACTTACAGTCATTCATTTAGTGACCTTTTGAAGTCACAACGAGACTGAAAAAAAAGGGGGACTCATGACTATTTTCACACAATCGTTGCAGTGTCCCCATGGTCACGTGACCAAAATTCAGACGCTTGGCAACTGGCATGCATTTGTGACAGTTGCGGTGTCCCCGTGTCATGCGATCATCTTTTGCAAACTTCTGGAGAGCAAAATCAATGGGGAAGTCAGATGCACTTAACAACTGTAGCATTGTGACAAGAAAGATCATAAAATGGGGCAAAATTCACTTAACAACTGCCATATTTAGCAAGAGAAATTTTGGGCTCCATTGTGGCCGTAAGTCGAGGACTACCTATATTAGGGAAAGTGAAAGAAGCACCAAGCAACATCTGATTATCTACTTTTGAACAAAAAGGTTGCGAGGCTAGGCAATCTGTCAGAACAAGCAATACACTGCATATGTTGACCACAGAGATTGTTTTTTTTTTCCAACTTTTTTTTTATCACCTTCAATTTCTTGACTCTCTGCTCTATGGCCTGCATACTGTTGACTGGTTGTGATTCTGCCTCCTGCAGCCTCTCCATTTCCTCTTCCATCTTATCCAGCCAAATATCAATGTTGGTAAGGTCAGCATTCAGCTGTTGCCACTGCTGCCACGTTTGCTTCATTCTCAGCTTGTTGCTTAGGTCTTGAACTTGAATGAGTTCCCATCTTTCAATAGCCCCTGAAGTTTAATACAAAATTATTCAGTTTTTTTTAAACACACACACACACAACAACAACAACAACTTTGAGTCAGATCAGCATTATTTTGGGCAGTCGCTGGTCTCTTTTGAATTCAACTTATACTAGTCCCACAAACGCAAACACTTATTACAATATGAGAATGAAATCTGAGTCAATTTCAGGATAGCATTTTAAAGGCTGTCTCTATTACAGGGGACTTCAAACGTGGCCCATTTATGACGTGGATTTCAACTCCCAGAATTCCACAGCCAACAATTGATTACGTGGGCTTTTTAAAATCACATTAAAAAAGAGCAACAATTCTCTGATTAGCTATCTATTGCTCACTGGAGGGAGTGAATCATACCAGCATTGTAGCCCCTATGTACTTTTTTTTTTTGTAACACCTGACTGTATTGAATGAATAAACATAGATATACTAGTGTTTCACATTGCATGGCTAGGCACGATCACATAGGAATGGTGTCACTGAAGACAATAGGGTTTATTCCAAATGAAATGGGACAGAGAACAATGTTGATATTTTGCATCTTCAGGGGATTCACATAAAAGCTTAACCCCACCATCTCACACAGTCTCCACAGGTGCCATCTGCATATAACTCTTTACAGCTTTATAGTCAGGATTTCTAAAAGAATGCATGGAAAACATTCTGAACTTCCAGAAGTACTACGAACACTAATCTTTCCAGCCCAAAGAACACTGGAAAGCAATTATGTAAAATTATTTGTGATTGGGCCTGCAGGAAATCTCTCTGAACATGTTTGAAGACCCCTGATTTAGGGGAAGGATTATTCTAAAATAGAAATTTATTATATTACCTCTGGATTCTAACAGCCTAATTCTCCTGTGTGTGTGAACATTAAGCCAGAAATAAAGGCAGAGACACTCTTGGGATCAGAAGGACTATTTTATTTAATGTGCTCCTTCCCAACTACTTACTCAGGGTACTTTCTATTTTACCAAATCTGGAGTAGAAGCAATAAGAACATATAAATAGACCTTTCTCCTTTGTAAAGCTTAGATTATAAATGTTTGTCACTTAGGAAATCCATTTAGACCTTCCGTAATGATGTTTCAGTGTAAGTTGAACATCTCAAAGTTTTGGGAGATCTTTGGTCTGATAAATGCTTGTTTTTTTTTCCTGTCATATTCTCTTTCTTTTTTCATCTTAATTTCAGTTTGCTCATCTCTTTGACCATCTTTCTGTTGTATATTAGATATTTTGATGGTTGTATTTTAAATTAATAGCATGTATTCATCTTACAGTTGCCTCTTTCCCCTTCCTTTTCTCTCTCTGTTGAGATTTAAGGAGCTTACATTTATATATTTATTTATTTCCCATTTTTCAGTTAAGAGAAATTTAACATTGATGATGCTATTACATGGAGAAAAATTAAATCCTAAATAATTGCTACCTTCACATGCAAATAAATATATTTAAAAAATTAACAGGAATTGCGACTAACATACCTGGTTGTTTCTCTATGGCTGAAACACCAATGAAATTCTGGTTGTCTTGAGAATCTTTACTAGGCAAGATCCTGGAAATGTTTTTTATGTCATCTATATTCCTAGGCCTCACCTGAAATACCCAGATCAGAAAGTAAATAAGTCTTTTGGCAATGGATCATCTTCTCAAATTTATAGCACAGATTCACAGCCATCTATACTTATTGAGAAATTTATAAATGAAACATAATTTTTATATCCCACTCTCCAAATTTTCTTGTCTTGAAAAATCTCCACTATCTTATATATGTGTAATATATAGTTTAGCCTGTCTGTTACCAGCTAATTTAACCCTATTTTCTCATGATATATAGGCATCCCAAACTTACATTGCCTGGTTTGTAGGATGTGTTTGATTCTTCGTTGTTTGGTAAGATACTTTTAACCATCTCTTCCTGGTTGTATGAATGCTTTCGGCAAACTGGATGTTCTGAAGGATGCCATATGTGAGTTTCAGCAGATTTCCCTGTTGTGCGACATGGTAAAAAAAAGCCACAGAAAATTAGATGTAAGGGTGAAGGAAGAAAAATAATTAAAAGCATTTGCAGAGAAGGAAGGATGGCATGACAAAAAATGGATAATATTGCCATTTGTTTTGCAAAGCATGCTTGTTTGCAAACATGTTTCAGCAGTGTTTCATGGGCAGTGAAATGAGAGCCATGCAGTTATGAGGATATTTTTTTCTGAAAATGCCCAAAGAATATGTGAGTTCTTACCACCATCAAAAAGAAGAGTTTGGAAAAAGTTGAAAAGCGCTTCTAGGCTTGATGCATGGCGCCCGCAGCAAGCAGAATGAGGTAGCTTATTTCAGGAGGCAGCTTTGGGGATTGCATTATAGGTCACCTAATGGTACTTAATTTAGTGTATTATATTTTTTTACCATTAGACTTTTAGAGAGATACCACTCAATTTTTCTGTCTGAAATATCAAAATATATTCAGCTTCTTGGGCTAAGAATGTGATTGGTCAATAAAGATTTTCACATTTGTATCAGGTTCCATTCAAGAAGGGATCTGAACCTTAGTTTTTGCTAAAGAGTAATGAGTTCTCATTTGTTTTGGGCTACAGATATAAGGAAAGATCCAGACTGTCCTATCAGACTCTAAACTGAATGGCAAAGGGAGCTTTAAAGTAAAGCTAAGTTGTCCTATGAGTGAAATGAACCAGCAAAAATGTCGATGCATGCCACATTGTGAGGAACAAGCAAGGAAGGCCTTGATGCGTTTATACCGGTATGGAGAACAAAAAATGCATTGTCTTAACTTAGGTAGAGACATGTGGGGATGGTGTAGCATTAAATAAACAAAACAAAAAAGAGAATCCACCATGAGCCAATTGGTGCATGGTGTTGATACAAGCTAGGGAATCAGAAACCTGCATATGAGGAAGGTGTGAAGAGCACAGCGTGCGGCACAGGGAAACTGTCATGTTGAGACACATGCAGTAGCAGGTGCCTACCAGAAGCTGCTTTCAAAGCTTTTGTGGTCATTTTAAGATATGCCTCAGGATGTTCAGTGATTTCTACATCTGAAAAAAGAATAACGTCACCATTTGCTCTGCAAAAGAGTCTGTTCACTCTTCCCTTCCCACCCTACAAGAATGTAGCATTACAGCAGCCCCAGATGGATCCTGTTACATATCTATTAATTTAGCATTCTTTTTTTAAATACAACTAGTGGTCAAAATGCCCTGAAGTAAAGTATAAAGGCAACAGCCATTTAGCTACATGGCCTTATAAAAATATTCACTGTTCATCTCTTTTTGCTATCCTTTTAAAACTGTTAATTTTCCTAATAGTTCTAAGAAGAAAAGGTAAAAGAAGAAAAGGCCACTAAGTATATAGGTAAAGGGGATAAATAAATGGGCAAAGGCCCTCAATGATTTCTCCTTTATTATGTTTATGATTTCTGTCTCCTCCAATGTTTGCTGATATGAGAAAGTTTTCAAAAGACCCAAATACAAGGCTTTCAAACAGTGATTGCAGCGAGGCTCTGATCAGGGAAAGCCACATTCATATTTTAAAAATGCCTTCTGAAATATTTTTAAAAAATATTTGAGGCAACTGCAAATGCTTTAAGGGAGAAGGATCACTTTCTCCTTATATATATACAGCGTATCCTACCCAGGCACATTGACTGACCCGGTTCACAGTATTTTCCACTTGATTTTCTATCTGGGAAGAGCCACATGGGAAATAGAAAACCAGAACCTCTACCTGGGTGAAATATTCACAAAGTGTTTCCCCCCCCCCACAATTACTTCTTGCTTTCCTATCTACGCATTTAAAGCTTTTCTGAAAGTAATTTGTAAATTACTCTGAGTCACTTAGATAATAAGAAGGCAATACGTAGATTTGATTAATAAAGAAAATAAATAAGTACAAACTGAACAAAAAAGGAGTTGAGATACAGAAAGAGAAACAGATCGTTTTTCCCCCTACACATTTATCAGCATAACATGTTCTCTGCTTTAAGTAACTAGCATATCAGGAAGGATTATGCTAATTTTTTCACTTGCTGTGGTAGTTTTTGGCATGCAATGATGCTTTACCAAATTAATTTATAGCTGGTCTATTTGTCAATATTATGCAGCACAGTACAATATGACTAACAGTGGCTCTCCAAAGTTACAAATAAAAATATTTCAAGTCAACACGTCAGGTATAGTTTACTGCCAAGCTGAGGACCTCTCCTCTCCTTCAAAAATATTATATTCTCCACAGTTGTAGAACTGAAATTGTTCAGTTCAGATATGACGGATAAATATGTTCATTTCACAATCTATCCATTCTTAATTTTTCCACTCTCATCCTAATTCTATCCCATTTTTTCTAATTTATGAATTTTTGTTCTGCCTAGTGTTCTGATTTTGTAGACAATCTATGTGTTATAATGCATTTTTGTATGTCTAATATATCTTTTTATATCTATTCTCCCCTAATACCCAGATATGTATAGTTTTTTCATTGGAGAACAGCATTACAGTATAATCTTTAGGGCAGACATGTCAAACTCGCAATGTCATGTGACATCGCACAACATATAACTTTTTCCCAATTGCCAGCAATGGGGTGGGTGCAGTTTTCTCATGACACGTCCAGCCCGCAGGCTGGCAATTTGACACTCCTGCTTTAAGGGATGAATACTGACAAATTACTGTATTTCAGTTTCTGCCCTGGCTCTCATAAGGCAAATTATTAGAATTATATTTTAATTTGCAACACTGCATTTTAAGGCAACCCAAACAAATTTGTCTTTAATTCTTAGGTCTGGATAGCTTTCATTTTACTTCTCCATCTTGTTCTGAGTAATATATAAAATGGGTATGACTAAATTTGGAGCACAACAAAGCTCAATTGCTGAGGGTTCAAAATTAGAATAGAATAGAATAGAATAGAACAGGAAGGGACCTTAGAGTTCTTCTAGTATAGCCCCCTGCTCAAGCAGAAGAACCTATACCATTTCAGACAAGTGACTGCCCAATCTCTTCTTAAAAACCTCCAGTGTTGGAGCACCCAAGATTTCTGGAGGCAGACTGTTCCACTGGTTAATTGTCCTCACTGTTAGGAAGTTTCTCCTTAATTTCAGGTTGTTTCTCTCTTTGATCATTTTCCAACCATTGTTTCTTGTCCTGCCCTCTGGTGCTTTGGAGAATAATTTGACCCCCTCTTCTTTGTGGCAGCCTCTCAAATATTGGAATACTGCTATCATATCACCCCTATTTCTTCTTTTCTTTAGACTAGCCAAACCCAAGTCCTGCAGCCGTTCTTCATATGTTTTAGTCTTGGATCACCTTAGTTGCTCTTCTCTGAACTTTTTCCAAGGTCTCAACATCTTTTTTGTAGCACGGTGACCAAAATTGGTTGCAGTGTTCCAGGTGTGGTCTCACTAGGGTTTTATAAAGCAATACTAATACTTTGCGTGATTTTGATTCTATGCCTCTGATTATGCAACCCAGAATTGTATTTTTTAATTAAATTTTAATTAAAAACTAGGTAACTGCTTTTGTGTATTTGGATTGTGTAACTGTTTGTTTATTTGTGAGTATTAACATTTCTGGATAGGAGGGTGGGTTGGGATTTACCTGAGAGTGCGCTGAAGAATGAATCCTCTTCCTCATCCTCAGGGGAGGAAGAGCCTCCCACATCTCCGGTGTGGTCCCACTCCAGTGGAATGGAATCAACGCTGACAGGGGTCTCACAGCCAGACCTCTCAGGACCCCCTGTGGTGGGCAGGAGGTGACAAAGAGACTGCTGTGAGGGTGGCCCCTCCTGGACTATCTTCTTTGGCCAAGAATCAGTTTGCATCCCACTTGTATAGTCTGAATCAGCTTCATTTTCTGAAGTCCCTTTTTCATCTTCCAGTTCCTCAACAAGACAACAGAAATACTGATATCGAACACAATTATTAACACGAATTATTTCTGAAACTATTATGTGCTCTCAATGTTCAAGAAAAATGGGAATCCTCTAAAGTAGGATTACTTATTTGAATTTATTAGCTGCCCAACTATAACAGACTCTTAGTTACCAACTCCTTTCTTCTAAACCAGTGTTTCTCAACCTTGGCAACTTTAAGATGGATGGACTTCAACTCCCAGAATTCCCCAGCCAAACTGAGTTGAAGTCCACCCATCGTAAAGTTGCCAAGGTTGAGAAACACTGTTCTAAACCATTTAAACCATCCATCAAAATGCTAGTTTCTTAGCAGTGATACATGAGTGGAGATATTGTCTATAAAGGAGAAAGGCAATCTGTGATCAAAACTCCATTTAATGGTCACCAGACATGCTTCTGACATTTGGTGGCACACCCACCACTTTTCAGTAGTATAATTTCTGGGTGTAGATGTCGGTAGAAAGATATTGTTTTTAAAATAAAGGGGCACATGTGGACCTTGTTACAGTCTACAAGAGACATAGGGGCAAAATAAGAAAGAAAGTCAGTTTCTCTCTCTCAATTTCTAACTGCCTTGCATTTCCCAAAATGAAATGGTAGATACAAGTAAGTTAATAGTTGTGCTAGAGATGAGGGAAGAGAGAAGGGTGACAGAACAAGATTTCATTTACCAAAGCATTTACAATAAGCCTACATCCCTCCTAGCTCTAATATATTTTCTTCTTTAGGCCTAAATTCTTCTGCCACTGAATATTCTCCTCTAGAAACAAAAAGTTGTAAGCCTGTTAGAGATTAAATCTTGTTAAAACCTTTTAAAATAAATAACCTGTCCTTTAATTAGAACAAAGTGTTCTTATTCCATCTTCTAAAGTTTAATTTGTCACACATAGACACACCCATCCACCCACATACATAAATGCATACATATAGTCTTTCTCTTTAGAACTCAGAGCAGAGAGAGACAGGCCTCCCAGATGATCTACATCTAATCATTAGACCCTACCTGCTTAGATTCCAGGTGACCTGGAATCAAAGAAAAAAGTTTGCATATAATAATAACCCTTTCCTTAACTTGGAAAAAACCAGTGTTTTAATTATTGGAAGTTTGGAGAATACATCTTCCATTCCTTTTATTCTTTATCTACGTGGCTTTTGAAAATGAATCTACTGGCAAAGAAACAACAGGGCTTCCAGCAAAGATACAACTTCATTAGCTCTTACTGGGTGCCAGGATGTCAGTCTTTGGTGGAATCGGGCTACTCGGCCAAACACTTCCTGGCAGTAACTACAAAATTCTTCTAGTTCCTCTTCGAGTATAATGGCATCCTCTGGTTCACTTTTTTGAATCAGATATTTTCCAGAAGCAATCAGATGTTCAATCTTACTGGTATTTAGCATTATTTCTCTCTGGAATCCCTGTTTAAAAGACAGATAATTATAATTCCTAAGTATTACTGCACAGATTAATTAATTAGTGCAATTCAGATTAATCAACCTTATAAAGAGAGGTTAGAAACATATAAGGAGAAGCACAGAATATTTCAGCATGGAAAAGTTTGGTGAACTCAGATAGATAAAGCAAATAAAGCTGTAGGTCCACTCTTCAAGAAAAGTTCTGCCTTTTCTAAAGTTATTAGTTTTCTCTAACCTTGAATACAGAAATATTAATTTATTAACTGATTCACTAGTTTGTTTTTTAATTGATTTGGGATGCAAATATCTTTCTAGATCTTTCAGGTGCTTGCTGAGAGAAAGAAGATGTGGTGGCAAACTAGCCTTCTGAACCCCAAACAACAAAGGCTAAGAGACATGGTTAAGCCCAAAGCATAAGGAATATATACACTTCCTCACTTACAGAAATACACAAGAGGAAAGCCTTGCTTTCTGGAAACCGCAGAGCAGTTGGAAATTGGGGCTGCTTCCAATAAACTATTTCTGGTTTGTGTTTAATTATATGTGAGCTTTGGCCAAATGCCTAATGGAGAATACTCTCTAAATCTGGTAGAATCCCTAGACAAATTCCTAGACAAATATCTTTTGCAATTAATTTAAACAGATTTTTGTGCACAAAGAAATATGTATATAGCTTGAACCTCTCCAATGAAATCTATATTGAAGTTACTATTGATGGAGGGATGTGCACACACATACACACAAATCTTTGTTTTTTGTATTATGTTCCTAGACTGAGTTTAATATGGATATAATTTATTGGTTGAACTCATATCATAGTCTTTTTGTACTGTTTGTTCTAGTTGTTTCAGTCCAGGCTGCCTGTATTGGTGGATTTTAATTGTTTTACTCTTTATATGGATTTTGTAAGCATCCAGAAACTTTGGGAGTGAGCAGCCAAATTAAATTGAATAAATTAAATTATTGCTCCTTATTAGCCATTTAGAAGTCCTTCAATTGGTGGAATTATTGGGGGAATCACCTACAATATACAAATAAAAAACTGAGGCTCCTAGGGTCATTTAATTTCTTAAGCCAATGGTATAGCCTCTTGAATGCCAAAACCAAAGGTGAAAGCTATAAAATACCTAAGATTTTTATTGATGGTGAGTACAAGAGCTGGACAAGGGAAATCAGCCCAATAGAGACAATATAAGTGAAGTTAATTGTTTTTTTTACTGTGATACAAGAATGGTCCTGCTAATATCAAGCATGGATTTCCTAGTCTCATATGTTGCAGTAACCAAGAAGGAATTAAACCGGACTGGCCACAAGTGATGGCGAGAAAGGACTGATCAGTTCTGGATATAAAAGAGACCTCAAACTTATTATTACAGATATCCTAAATGTAGCTTTGTTTTATTTAGATAGCGAACAGATTAAATAGTGGTCTTTAAATTTATGGGGCTCATATCAAAGAGTTTAAGTGAATTTAGTAGATATACTAAGCACCAAATAAAATTCAAGCACCAGGCTCAGATAATCAGTAGGACGTCTGAAACCCATCTCCCCCACTCTGTTATGGAACAATTTCCTTTTTTTAAAAAAAGTCAATATTTACATTAAGTTGCCGCATTTTGTCATCAAAATCACTCTTTGAGAAATGTTCCACATTTGTCAGCTGCAGATCCATTTCCGTTAACCACACCAGGATGATGTTGTCCTTTGTTCCCATAAATTCTTCCCATAGATTGGTAAAGTACTAAAGGCAATAAAATAAGACAGATACTCAATGCAATAGTTGTTATAAAACACACACTGTCCTTAAAAATCTGCTATTTATTAACATCTTAAAGTGTGTTGATGTGTTATATCAGGAACCAATGAAGCAAAAATGAAAATTCATTCACTCTAGCTTGTGTCTCAAGCTGTAAATTTCACAGAGCATATGTGGTAATCTTTCTGATTAAGATCACTCAAATGTTGTTAGTGAATTATATAAATGTAATGATTAGATTTAGTTTTTCTTCTCTGCCAAAGAGTTTAGAGCAGTATAGAAAATTCTTTTGCAAGACAGTTAAGCTTGAATCTGCGTATGACTGGTCTAATGAATGTAATGACTAAAAAAGGATTTGAAGCTGAATCTCCTGCTACTTAGTTTGACCTTCTAATCACATTTGGTTCTCCTCATGATTTAAATTCAGGACTGAATCAAAGTTTGTGCATGCAAGAGGTAGTAGACTGAATCTCTAATGTCTCCAAATAAAACAAGTGCTAAAGGAATAGTATAACAAAAACCCTCTAGTTTAAGGTATATTAAACAAGGTCTCATGCACATTAGAGGGTTGGAAAATTGAGGCAGAATCATTTTTGTGATCGATTTATAGTTGTTAAATCCCAGCATTATTCATTTGCCTATGAACCTTTCTAAGTCTTTTATTAAAGCTTATAAATGTCCATAAGTATTAACTCCTCTATAAGCATTGGAAATATTAGCATCATCCAAATAAGTTAACAATAACAATAATTTGTTTAACACAAAGTTAGATAACATACTGCATGCCAAATAGTTTGCACTTCAGTTCCCATTAGACCCAATCAGCAAGGCCAATGGTAAAGGACTTCAGAAGCTGTCATCCAAAACATTTGGAAGGGACCAGATTACCCACCTTCAGTTTATAACTGTCAAGGATTGGTAGAACTGTTTTCTTTCTTTATTTAACAAGCACAGCACATTACAATCAGGAGGCTGTTAACTGACTAAAATCACTCAGCGAACTCCACAGCAAAGTGTGGATTTGAACCCGGGACAATTTGATCTTTCTCTAATATACAATGCCTGTAAGGGAGACTATAAGAGCCCTCATGGCATCGTGGTTAGAATACAGTATTGCAGGCTAATTCTGTCCACAGCCTAGAATTCAGCCCTGACTGAGTCAAGCTTGACTCAACTTTCCATCCTTTCAAGGTCAGTAAAATGAAGACCCAGATTGTTGGGGGCAATATGCTGACATTATAAACCACTCAGAGAATGCTGTAAAGTACTACGGAGTGTCGTATAAGTCTAAGTGCTATTGCTATACTAACCACAACACTACACCAATTTGATCTCAGATACCACAATTCTCTAACTGTGCAACTTTGAGTAAGGATAGAACTGAAATACTTTCACCTGGGAATTCAGAATGCCAAGGTGATGGATGGTTCCACGACAGCAGTGTTTCTCAACCTTGGCAACTTTAAGATGCTTTAAGATGCCTGCTGGTCGTGGAATTCTGGGAGTTGTAACTTAAAGTTGCCAACACTGCACTACAGAATTCAACAGACACTCCCTCTTGTTCCCTTAAGAACACATTATTTAAACCAAAGGTCCCCAACCCCCGGTCCATGGACTGGTACCGGGCCATGGCATGCCAGAAACCGGGCCATGCAAACAAGTGAAGCCCATCCATGGGATGCAGGCACCACACGAAATCATGCCCCCTCTGGTCCATGGAAAAACCTCTCCCCACAGAACTGGTCCCTGGTGCCTAAAAGGTTGGGGGTCTCTGATGTAGACCTCTGATACCTGCTTTATCTCCAAACCTGTTTGCAACTACCTTAAGTCTCCTGAGAATTGCTGTGACACGTTTCTGAAGATTGTCCCATCGATGATTACCCTCATAAACCATCTGCTTGAGCTTGTTAGCTGAATCAGTGCGATTCTCACGGGCCAACCGCCGATATTGCTTATTGATTAATTCTAGCTGGGTTAGTCGCTCATGAATTTGCCGTTGAAACGCCTGAGGAAGAAAAATGTATTTTATATTATTTTTTCCAAGTGATTTAAAATTAATGCATTCAAAATACTGAGTAGGAAAGCTGCTACCCAAGAAAAGTGAAGAATTAAAATATAAGATATGTTTGATATCGCAATTTAGAAAATTTACCTAATTGGCATCTATACACAAAGATGGAAAAACTACAAAAGGAATTCTTACTTCAAATTTCTTCAACTCTTCCTTGGCAGTTACATATAAAATCTCTGAAGAGTTGGGATAGGCTGCAGTTTTCTCTGCTGTTTTCAACCAAACTTCAAAACGAGAGTAATCTTCCAAAAACTTTTGCCATAGTCGCCAAGTTGCCTCAATCCTATTGCAGAAACAAGCAGCAACAGTTTATTTCCAAATATGAATCCCTTTCTACAAGACATGTCCTGCACCAAATTTCATTTATGTTTCAATCTAAACTGGAATCCAAATCCAAATTCAATCCAAATCCAATCTAATAAGCTATACTCAACTCAGCTAAAAAAGTGCATTCAGGTCTTGGTTTGCATTCTGGCATTTTCCCAGAGACATATGCCAACACATCAATGGCAGAAAAATGTATATACCAAATATATAATTGTAGTAAATTTCTGTGCCTGGAAAATCTTACCTTGTAGCCTAGGTAAGGTATGTAAGTTAATCAACTGTTAAGTTTGTCATTTTTTTATAATATCTACTGTAGCATTTAAACATTTTAAATAATTTATTCTACCTTTAATTACTGCATCTAGGGACAAGGAACTGAATAAACCATTAACATTTACATTCCCTCATATCAGACAATAAATGTATTATATTATTTCCTTAGATTTGAGGTTTTTAGTTTAGGGTTATTTAGAAACTAAAGCAATATCTCAGACAGATTTTCTCATAATTTCTTTTTATGTGGAGAATGAAACAGAGACCAATGAATAAACTGTAGCATGAACTAATGTTTCCTACACAGTAAATTACTTATCTGTTCTTTCTTTCAAGAATAGATTATTTGGACTTTTCATAGACATTGTTTATAAAACTAATGTGGATTTATTTATTTATTTATTTGAGAAAGAAGAGAAATAATGCCTCACTTCATACGCCTCTCTATAGACATGGCACAGATGTTTCTCCACCGCCTTTCTAAGCTCCTTGTTGTCTGCTGGATTGAATCACATTCGGTCTCATTGGCACAAGCATCAGAATCATGCAGCAAGATCTCACATATATTGAAGACTGATTCCACACCTGCTGTGTGCTGTTCAATATCCCGTTGCAGGTCCTACATCCATGAGCATAAAGTCATCTCCAATTAGTTTCATCCAATACAATAGAAGAAGCCATTGGAAGATCATTCCATATCCCAAAAGACTTTCCTAACGATTGTTATATATCAGCCATATGATTAGTTATGACAGACTGCTGGTAAGAGATCAAATAAGTACATATACTCTTCAAACAAGAAGCTGAACATATAACCAAATAGTGGCAATCTGAGTTTTTTCCTTAACATTACATTATTTATTATTATGGAGGTTACTATGGAGGAAAATTAAAACATTTAATTAAATAAGTATATTAAAATATTAAACTATATCATCCTGTGCATAATGACATCTTGCTACTGCACTTCCTCCTTTGCATTTTTGTAATTAAAAGCACTGATATACAAATAATCTATCTGAACAGACATTATTTTTCAAAAATCTATAAACAGTGAACTCTTGTGTGAAAATGTTATTCTTATGCCTTAAAAGTTTCACAATCTTGGTATTACCTGCTACTATCAATCCTCCTTACCTGTATATCCTCAAAAAATCTAGTCTCCTTTGAATCAAGCTTAACACATGGCAAATTCATGTATGCACCCATATAACTTTCTTAGCAACAATGTATAAATGATTTGCAATTGCTTGTAGTCAATCAAATACTAATAAACAACATCTAGCCTACATTGTAAAGTTTTCCTTTAAAACCCTTTTCCTATCGATTAAATTAGAAGGCCACAGGGCAGACAGAACCAATGCAACACAATGTATCCAGGCATTCTGCTGGTCAAGACCCATTGAAAAGACTGCAGATTGCATGAATATAAGTATTTCTACGGAGCTTTCTTTCAATTAACGTCTAAGACAACTTCTCAATAGATTCTCTCTCTCTCTTTCCTATTTTATAGAGACAAGGTGGGAGCTGACCAAAACAATTCATGATTCAGACACCTAAAGCATTCAATGAAAACTGCAAATCTTGGACACTTTTAATTTTTTATAGGCTTTCAAGTAAAGTGATTGGTTTTCTGGACTACAAGATCTGATATATGAAACTAATAGAATGATCTAACTCAACATTTTGCTAGGTACAGCAGACAAACATATACCTCTAAAGTTTACAAGCAGGGCATAAAAACAGCAGCATTCCTAGTTGTTTGTTCTGCATTTGTTCTTCAATAAATTGTGTCTAAAATTTAGAGGTTCTACTTCAGTATTTTATGTTAGATATACTGCTAGAGAGTATCCCCCATTCAGTACTTTTTGTGTGTGACTAGATTGGGGTGCATACTGAGTCTGTAGACAATTCTTGGTGCTATAATATATCACTGCACCACAATTAAAGCCAGTGCCTCAATCTGGGTTGCTAATGAAGCTATAAATAATTGGAAATATTATTTTGGCAGGAGAGATGAATCAAAGAAGAATGTCTCTGAAAGTCCACAGCTGAAAATGCAATATTTCATAATAGATGGAAATCACAATTTGAAGAGAAAATAAAGGAATTAGAAAATTTTGTCCATCTTTTATAAAGATGGACAAGTAATAAGAAAGTTAAATAAAGAATTAGTTATGTAGAACTTCAGCAGAAGATAAAATATGCCAAGCAAAATTATGTTGTAAATGCAAACAAATCAGGGAAACCTCTGGCTTATCTAATTAGAAAAGAGAAAGAAGGATGCTTGGAGCAACAGAGAAAGAAAAATTATTACAGTCTACATTAGAATAAAAAATAGAGGAATTTGCAAAAAAAAAAATTAAGGAATTATATTCCAGATAAAAAAAATTGACAAAGGAAATTTAGAACATATATTTAAAATTTAAAGCCTACAATTTTACATAAGAACAAAGATAAATCTTATGGAAATTAACAATTTAAGAGATTAAAGAAGCAATAAAAAAAACAAATAAGGCACCAGGCCCAGATGGGCTGATCACCCTCTATAGCAGTGGTGGTGAACCTATGGCACGCGTGCCAGAGACGGCACTCAGAGCCCTCTCTGTGGGCATGTGTGCCAAGCCCCGGAGATAGTGAGGGACTGGCCCCCACCACCCTGGCCCCGCCCATCCCGTCTGCCACGACCACCGCGGCCCTGCCCACATGGCACCCGGTCATAAATAAGTGGGTTTTGGGTTGCAGTTTGGGCACTGGGTCTCTAAAAGGTTCGCCATCACTGCTCTGTAGTATAAAAATGTAGAAGAAAAGTGAATAGAACCATTACTGAAGACGATGCATGAAATTCAAATAATAAAAACATTACCAAACTCTTGGAAATAGGAATATATAACACAGATTTGCAAAGTAGGGAATGATCCAGGAACACTAATCGAGATAAACACTGGCCAAAATCTTTCAGTTCTACTTTTTTCCACCCTACCTGCTGCTCTGCGAGTCTCCTCTGTATTTCTTGATCATCACAGATGTCATAAACAATAGGTTTAGAAAGCTCAGATTCAATGCGTGCCAGCCACGTGTGAAGATGACTCATGTTTCTGTCCAGCTGTTGTATGAAAGCAAAAGTATCTTTCAACTTCTTCACTCTGGAAGGAGAAAAGGATACATAATCAAGAAAACCATAAAGCATGTAAGAAAGGATGTCTGTATATTTGTGCATAGTTGTGACATGTCACTTTTCATTTAATTGAATTTCAATAGACATCAAGCTTTGCATTTAATGCTGTAATTTACCCCAAGCTGCTGCCTTGAAGCTATTTTGGAGAATTACTCCAGTCATCCCAACCAACATTTGGAGAAAGCTGAAGTTCAACCCAATCAAGATGGGGGAAGTAACCATACAGTCAAATTACTACTTGACTGCTGACACGCCTTTAGAGCAAAGAAGAACTATATGTTCTAAAGAGCCGTACAACTCTTTCCAACAAGTATTTTGTATAAATATATTAATTTCTGAATCATCTGTCACCTTAGTATAGAAGTGTTTATTCCAGAAATACTTTCTTACATCTGACAGACAGCCATTTTGCTTCTAATATAAGTACAGGTAGTCCTCGACTTACAACAATTCATTTAGTGACCTCTCAAAGTTACAATGGCACTTAAAAAGTGACTTATGACAGTTTTTCACAGTTATGACCTTTGCAGCATGATCGTGTGATCAAAATTCAAATGCTTGGCAACTGGTTCATACTTATAACTGTTGCTGTGTCCCAAGGTCACATGATCTCTTTTGCAACCTTCTGACAAGCAAAATTAAGATTCACTTAACAACCAGGTTACTAACTTATCAACTGCAGTGATTCACTTAACAACTCTGCCAAAAAGGTTGTAAAATGGGGCAAAACTCACTTAACAAATGTCTCACTTAACAAAAGAAATGGGCTCAATTGTGGTTGTAAGTCAAGGACTACCTGTATTAGACACCTTCAATTTGCAGCAAAATTCTAGGGTGAAATAGAATCCTGGATCCTGATCACATACTGTATCTTGATATCCCTAAATTAGTAAGTAAGCTGTTTGGAGGAACCTATTAGTTTCCTGATCATCATCTTGTTCTTCTCTGCAATTTTTCCAGTTTCCCTACATCTGTTAAAAGTGATATTCCCAGAGCCATATTCTTTTTCCCCCTATATCAGTTGTATCTTTCAAAATTTGGAATTGTCACTTGTCCAAAGTTACAGTATATCAATGTGAAATATGGCAGATAATACAAAACAAGATCAAGGGACCTGGAACATTATAAAGCGTTTGATGCCAATCTGATGAAGGCCAAACTAGTACATAAGGCAGGATAAAAATGAAATAAATAAATATTCCAAATAGGGGAAAGATTTACCATGTTTCCACAGAGATATCATGAGCAACATGCAACCACAAGCCTTTGTGTCAATGGATTCTACTCATGCCAGATTCCATGGACAGAGCCAGCATTTGGGGTGGCCGGATGGGAGTGGGGGATGCAGAACTGTCATGCTGTCAATTCATTTACTCATAACAGGCAGGTACTAATCTCTTTCAGCAATGATGAGGAAAGCAAAGGGTTGATTTCAACAAAGAGGGAGAAGCCGCTGAATGTTATTTACTGGCTTGCGATTCCCCCCCCCCCACACCTTTTGTCCAATCCTCCCTCCAGAGACCACACACACACACACACACACACACACACACACACACACACACACGCACGCACCACATAATCACCATCCATTCTGGCAAGCACTGGGCCCATCCCCCAAGACTGCTACCGCACACAGACAAGGCTCCTGCATCATCGTACAATTTTATTCTCACCAGACTCTTGACAACCAGAAATGCACTTACTGTTTATAAGGGAAACGCATTCCTTAGCTTATCAGTCCAAAGCTGCAGGGACAGCATCTGACTGAGCCGAGCACTGGAGGAAGAGGAAACCCCTCCTCCTTGGATGCCCTATTTAATATCACTGCCTTAACATCTCTCCCACATAGAAAGAAAGAGAAGAGTTGGGAGGTGAAGGGGAGGGGGAGAATCTCAGGCCTTCCCCTTTTCCTCATTTTAGCCATCACTAAAGAGAGTGTGGTGCATACATGCCCGAACACACACACCCAGAAATCCATGATGAATAATGCTGCTAAAAAATAAATGCTACTTTTCTTCTGATTTGGTATCTGTCAACAATACTAGGTTCCAACCAAAGGCTGGCTTGAAAGAGCTAAAGTGCAAAAAAAAAAAAAAAAAAAAAGGGGGGGGGAACCAATAATTTAATCTCTTGAAAAAAGAATATTCTATGTTTTTGCCTGCATTTGATTTTTAGAACCACAGTAGCCATAATGCTCAGTGGGAAAATGCTGCTCAAATGGCAGATATCTGCTAAATACCTTTCCTTTCCACTCTATTATGTAGCATAATTTAGGTGTCCTAGACCGGAGGTCCCCAACCTTGCCAACTTTAAGACTTGTGGACTTCAACACCCAGAATTCCTCAGCCAGCTTTGCTGGCTGAGGAATTCTGGGAGTTGAAGTCCACAAGTCTTAAAAGTTGCCAAGGTTGGAGACCTCTGTCCTAGACTACATTCTCACATGATCATACTCTACATTTCTCCATTCCCTGTCATAGACACCAAATATGGGGAGTGGAGAATATTAGATCTTGACATTAAGATTTGGGTAATCTTTACAGTTTATTTTACTGGAGGTGTTTAGAAACATTACAAGTGGTAAAAGAGAAGATGAAATTCACATGGAAAAAAACCCAGCAACTGTATAAAATCAAAATAAACCCAATTGAAGACAAACATTATTACAAAGATCTAAATAAGATTTTAAAATTGATGAGCACATTGTAATTAAAAGTAAAATAGTTTTTACTCAGTATTGCATTGAAAATAGTATAACGTAGGGGCCAATGGAATTCTCAAGGAATGGGATGAGTGGATGCAGGTGACAATGGAATCAGGATGTCCCCATCTAAAAGGTACTTTCATTAGTATCCCTGAGGTGATCTGAGGTCCTTATGGGTAGACAATATACAGCTACATGTACAGGTGTGGCTTAGTTGTCACAGGGAACCAGATAAACAGCTAATTATTTGTTACTTTGTAAATATGAAAGTAAGTATTTCTCTTTCCCTAAATAGCACCTGACGGATGAGAATTATGCTACTTTGGCAAAGCAATCATATATGTTACTACATAGATGATACTGCAGTACTGATAATAGAATTACAGGTAGTCCTGGTTGCTTAACTATCATTTGAAGTTACAATGGATCTACCCAGAACTACATAAAACCCGTTCACATGATCATATTTGGGCACTTGGCAACCCGCTCCCTTTTATCGCCATTTGCAGCATCCTGCATTCAAGTGACCATGATTTGCAACTTTTTTTTTTTTTTTTGCCAATGTTTACTTCCAGTTTCTGGGAATTGGGGAAAATGAATTTGTTTAATGACCATCATTAAAATGGTTGTAGTTTCAAATCTAGTCATGTGATGCCTTGACTTATGACCGCAATGACTGTGGTTATAATTGTAAATTGAGGACTACTTGCACTGAATGAGTGTGAATCCTCAAGGATCACATCAAACTCTGGAACACAGATTAAGGATTGCATTGCAGAAATAGATATGGGCCCAATATCTAAATAAGCACTTTGTCCCTTTCCCCTAATGCATATCAAGGCAGAGTTTTAAGGGGTTTTTTAAAACTTATTTTTACTTTGTCCTAATCTAAAGGATTATGGTGGCTACAGAAGGTGTTCCAATAGCTGCATGGGACCTGTGGGCTGCGTTTTGCTTCTCTGGGTAAAAAAGGTAAATGGAGTGATGCAAAACAAGATTCATAATTTATATACTTAATTTAGTATCTATCGTTTTTATTTTTCCTTAATGTTAAGAAAAAAATGAAAGCATGTTGTGAGAGCCTGTTAAAAATCTGTATTTCAAATTTAACATTTTAAAAGAGAATAATGAGAGGGATATCATAAAATACAACTTTATTTAATTTATATCCTTCCATAAAGAGAAATTTCAGAATGTGTCCAATTTTATTTTGAGGCATATCCAAGTCTTATTATTTTTGATACCCTATAAACAACAAAAGAGATTAAGCACTTTATGAAGGGAAAAAGCCAAGTTAATTTAAGAGAGCAAGGACACAGCACAATATCATTTCTAATAGTCCAAAACATTCCACCAAAAAAGGTGACATCCTTATGTTAATCAGCATACTGTTGCCTATTTGTTAATATGCTTTAAGCAAACTTGTTTAGGAGCAGACATATGCACTCATCTACTGAACTTTCATTCCTCAGAGCTGTGTGAGCCTGATTATTCCTTCAGTTTTCCAAAAGTTAATCCCTTAAACTAAAAGTACTTTATGATGTTTTGGACAAGAGTTTTTCATAAGGAAAAGAATGGCTACAGGTCTTGAACTTGGAACACCATAATATAAGATGCTTCCTGTTCAGAGCATTACATTCTGAAAAAGTGCCAGGCCACCCCCGAAATGCCTGAATGGATATGATCTGGAAGACAAACCATACATTCCTGAATTGCACAAAATATTGTGTCCTTGAAACACAGTAGATTGCACATGCCTTTTTAGGACGGTTAAGTTTGCTTTATGGAAAAGATCTGTCTTCTCCCTCAACAGTATCACAAATCAGCTCCTTGATTTGTTACATGGGAAACCAGCCAAAGAAGCTTGTTAATAATGTCTATAAAATTCTATAAAGTTTTATGCAATGACAGAATTATACAATTACAATTTCCTAACTAAAAATACATTGGCAGCATGCATTTTGTTTTGAGAATTTAATCCTGAATTTGTCTTTTAGACTAAATGGCACACCTGCAGTTTATACAAGACTTCAACTGCTTGTCTTAGCAAAAACATTCTGTAAAATAAGACCAGGAATATAGAGACCTTGAGACAACAGACTGCATGGAACAAATCAAATTCTACTATGACTTAATTAATTTACGTAATGACATCATTATGCAAATGACATCATTTGCAGCAATTTACATCATTTACTCAATGACCTCATTATGAAGCTGATTTAATTTGCATCATTTGTATGTTTATGTTACCACAGAAATAGCTTAAAATGGTGTGAATTGCAAAAATGCTTCAATGATATACGGTACTCCTTGATTTAATGTAATATCAGGAATAATGGATACTTCTCCCTCAGCATTTGGATCATTATATCACTCTATATCTTTATAAAGCAATATCACTATATAATATACTTCGTACAGTACTATAAACATATAAAATACTTCTCTGCTCTAAGGACTTCTAAATCTCATAAGTACGGGATCAAAGAAAGAGGAATGAAAGACAAAATAATTAACAAAATAATGCAGAGCAGTAAAGACATTTTAAAGTTCTATCAGAGACAGAGAATTAAATTTACATCTCTCTGATGTACATATTAGGATCATTATATATTGTTTCATTTCAGCACCCATGAAGGGGAAAGCTTCACTCTGATCTAAAGAACACAGAAATATATTTTGGAAAGAAATGCCACCTCCAAGTGAGGAACACCTCGTGCTTTTTAATCTTTAAGGCTTCTTCCCATGACTCAAAGTACCTCCAATGTTGCTACGTGAAATAGCTCAAGAAGTTCCACAAAATTTGCATGTATCAAAATTAAAACAGATGCCTCTGTTATTCATTTGTTGCTATTGCATTGTTCATGGATACACTAAGTTCCCCAAACTGCCCCTGGTTAGATACACATTCTTTTCCAGCTGCTTCTCTGCACAAAGAAAGCCTTTGTTCATGGCACCCAAGCGTGCTTGGGCGCTGTGGAAACATGACAAGGCCTCATGGACTAGAACCTTATGGCAAAGCAAAGGATAAGAAGCACATCAAGAACCAAGTGAAAAGCTTGTCTAATTTGCCCATATGTTTCCAGCTGTTGATTGCTTTAAGGTGAAGCCACATCTTTACTACAATGATCTGTTTTGACCAGTGGCTTCTGAATAGTTTTTGCTGCAATTAAAATGCTCTCCAAATGTGTATGGCGTACAAATTTGTTATAATTGATTTAAAACCAAAAATTACTTGCACAAAATACATAGATCTTACGACCACCGTTTAGTGAAATTTTGGCAATATTATTTTAAAAAGAGGACATATTTGGATGAGATATGGTAGAAATTTGGATTATTGATTAATTTTTCCCCTCCATCACTGACTCTTCTCACAAAGGAGGGCACAGCTGTAAATCCCAAAGGTGCTTTTTTAAAAGGCAAACTGGATTTTGTTTTTCTTCAAAGTTGTTTCTTTAGCTGAACTGAAGATGCTTCTTGGATGAGAAGTGAAATGTCTTCAAGGAAAAACAAAGTTCCGTTGGTCTTTTGAAAAAGCATATTTGGGACAACTATGACCTGGATGGCTGAGAATTTCCACAGACATACAGGTGTAAATAACCAGAGAGTATCCCTCTGGTTTATTTAAAGTTTTGGGAAGCTCCCTTCTTATTTGTGTTGGGAAGAATTCTGCAGACATTGTGATAAGCTTAAAAAAAAAACAGCATAACTTGGCTGTGCTGCTCTAGAAAGCAGTCATAGGGTAGGATTACATGCTTCAGGAAAAAGAAAAGATTATGATAGCTCATTGCATCATCCAAATATGCTCAAATTGTTTGAAATCTGATAAACGTATAAATCCATGCAAATGGAATAGTTTCATGGCATAAATCAATAGTACAATAGAACGCACCTTAATCTACCACAGATTCACTTCATCGCTCTTTTATAATAAATATGTTTCCTTTTGCAATATAGGATTAATGAAGCTATATTTGAATGTTATTCTTACCTGCCTATCCAAGTGCCAAAAATAACTGATTTCTCCAATCTCCTTCTCTAATAGTGAAGAAGAGATCTTTATGATACCATGCTTTTTCCTAACACATAAATCAATGATATTTTACAGGGAAAATGTGCACAGTGTCTTAGTTCAGCTAAATCTGTCTTAATCTTTTCAGGGAAGGGCTGAAGCTAAAACATAGGTCTCGTATTCTTTTCTTCATTCCTTGTCCCTTTTCTAAATTTCTGAAAAGTCTGCAAATCTTATATTATTATTGGATGGTACCAATATTACAATATAATCCAAATATCTGAGCCATGTTGCAAAAATGGAAAACTAATTCTTGCATGCTTCAGAGCAAACAACTTCTTGGGAAATACAACTGCTAAAATGTTGGAGAGCGATTGCCAGTCAACAGACATACATCTGAAGGAAATGTAATATGTTCACCAGTTTGTCACTTAGCATATGTTTAACATAAAGTAGCAGTTAACCAACCAATCATATCTTTCTAAACAAGATGTTGGGATAGCACATACTACAAAACATAGATAAATTACAATCATACATTACATTGTAGAATCATATTGACTAAAATGTAATGCATAAATCAACCTTGAAGATTCTAACAGAATAATAGAGTTGGAAGGGATGTTTGAGATCTTCTAGTGCTGGAGAAGACTCCTGCAAGTCCCTTGGATTGCAAGGCGTTCAAACCGGTCAGTCTTAGAAGAGATCAACCCCAACTGCTCTTTAGAAGGCCAGATCCAGAAGTTGAAACTCAAATACTTTGGCCACCTAATGAGAAGGAAGGTCTCACTGGAGAAGAGCCTGATGCTGGGAAAGATTGAGGGCAATAGAAGAACGGGACGACAGAGAATGAGGTGGCTGGATGGAGTCACTGAAGCAGTAGGCGTGAGCTTAAATGGACTCCAGAAGATGGTAGAGGACAGGAAGGTCTGGAGGAACATTGTCCACGGGGTCGCAATGGGTCAGACACGACTTCACAACTAACAACAACAAAAAAGTCCAACCCCCTGCTCAAGCAGGAAATTCTATACTATTTCAGATAAACTTCTACTCAAGTTGCTATTTCTTTTATAATTCTATTATGCTTATATACCAACTAATGAACACATACTTACCTTCCTCCAATGATATCAAAGAGATGCTGCCAGCGATCATTAATTTTGTTGAGTTTCTCTTCAATTTCAGCCCCTCTACTTCGGTTGCTAGACTTGATCAGCTGATTGCCCATTTCCTTGAAATGAACTAGTTGACTTTCATTAAACAGATTGATTTCCTCCATGTAATCCTAAACAAGAGAATTTTAAATTTTTAAATCAACACATTTTGCATGAAATGGAGAAGGTAGAAACAAAAGTTAGACTTCCACAGAAAGAAGTTTAAATGTAGGTTTCTAGTATTTTTACAGTAAAAAAAACCCCCAGAATATTTGATTATATTAAAAATACTGTAATCAGCTCCCTCTTTTTTTATCCCTATCTCCAATCCTCTGTTGATAAATTGCCTTTGGCCTTCTAGCTACTGTAAATAAACAGCTGACCCATCAGTTTCTTCCAAATGACTGTAACATCAAGTTGAAGAAAAAAATAGTTAAGCTTACATTTTATCTTCTTCCTCCCATCTCCCTTTTTCCTTATGTATCACAACTTTTCAAATGTACACTTAAGATCTGGGACTCTCATATTATACAGTTTGTAAGTTTCTGAGAGCTTTTTTTTTTTGCTAAAGCTTAAATGTCAATTTAAATAATTTAAAAAATAATCACCACAGAAGATTAAGGATTTATTTATTTTGCAGTTATGAGAAAAGCAGAAGATTAAGTCAAGAGGTTTTAAGTTAATACTTACTGATCTCTCCTGAAACTCCATTATGGCAAGCATACATAAGCAAGAATAAACTTCTATGTTCATCGATAATACAAGCTCAAATGAGGAGAAAAAAAAATCTAACCAAAGTTTTACTCACCTTTTGCAGCTTCTCTATCATGTCTTCAATACTGATATCTGCTGATTGAGGGACTTTTTCTTCCATCTGCACCAGCCAGGTACACAGCTCCTTATTTTTTTCATTGAACACAATCCAGATATTGAGTCGGTCCTCGATATCTTGCTTGCGCAGAGAAACCTATGGAGGAAGATATAGATGACAAGTGTCTTCACTAAATTTTGGGAGGAGCCAGTTTACTGATGCAATACATGAGCAGGTAAAAAGAATGCATTTTATTTATTTTTCCCCTGCAGATTTCCCTGCAAAATCCATTAACACTCTGAAACAATTCCTTCCCTTTCAAATAATATTTTCCCCCATTTTTGGATAGTGATGGAAGCATCTTTGATATAACAAAGATATTTAAAGCTTATCCAGAAAATACCAGATCATCTCACTTATCAGTCCATATCACAGTAAACCAAAAATGTATGCCTTAATATTATGTGTGAAGAAGGCCATAAAAGCATGCAACATGTAGTGTGCTGCTTACTCTGGCTTAAATTTCAGATAAATAACAGACAAGCTATGTTACATACATGGCTATATTTATTGTGGTCACTGGTGTAAGACAAGGTACATTAAAAGAGCTTCAATCTGCTTTTACTTTGAACCTTCTTAGCATTCAGGAATGTAAAACCATTTCTACAATGCTGTGGATTCTGCAGTAAAGTTGTATGAAGCCTTGTCAATTTGAACTACAGGTAGTCTTCGTCTTACAACCACAACTGAGCCCCAAATTTCTGTTGCTAAGTTAGTTTTGTCCCATTTTACAATCTTTCTTGACACAGTTGTTAAATGAATTGCAGCAATTGTTAAGTTAGTAGCATGGCTGTTAAGTGAATTTGGCTTCCCCATTGATTTTGCTTGTCAGAAGGGCACAAAAGAGGATCATATGACACCCAGGACACCATTGCCAAGTGTCTGAATTTTGATCACGTGACCACAGGGATGCTAAAACAGTCGTAAGTGTGAAAAAATGATCATAAGTCACTTTTTTCAGTGCTATTGTAACTTCAAACGGTCACTAAACAAACTGTTGTAAGTCAAGGACTGCCTGTATCTTGATATTTCTAAAGTGCCCAATAACTCAGCAATGTAAATCAATTTAAAGTATTAGGTAGAAAATAAAATATAAAATATAATCAATATTAATAATACTATACATAATCACGATAGAAATAACAATGATGATTGTCGTTGGCAGATAAAGTTAACTTCTTTTAAGCCTTCTGGATAAATTGAAGGGCACTATATTTCTGGAGAAACAGATTTCGTATTTGCATCTCTATAAATTAATAAGCATATGAAAAATATATATCCACTTTAAATTGTCTTTGGTCTGGAGCAGTGTTTCCCAAACTTGACAATTTTAAGGCATGAGGACTTCAACTCCCAGAATTCCACAGCCAGCGTTGCTGGCTGTGGAATTCTGGGAGTTGAAGTCCTCATGCCTTAAAATTATCAAGTTTGGGAAACACTGGTCTGGAGCAACGTATACGTTCCTCTGTCCTGCTCCCTACTGTGCTGGCACGCCAAAACTCTGCCCTTGATACTCCCCGCCTCCTTGCTCCAGACAGTCCATCTGCTGTTTGTTTTCCTCTTTCTTTCAGGAGGAGCATCTGGCTGGTTAATTCTGAGGGGCTTTTGGACAGCTGCACTGCCTCGCTTTTAAGACATGCAGGGGATGGGCTTTTCCATTTATTGTTTTCAAACAATATGCTTTTGTTGGAGATTTCATTTAGGGCTAGGGATATCGGTAGGAAAGAAAAAGGGCTACTCTAATTATCAATTTTTTGCACCTAAAACATGGTATGGTTAACTTAATTTGAGAGATTGATGCAGGGTTTTTTTTTATGTAACAGTGTCTTGGTTTTCAGAATAACAGACCCATCACAATATAAATTTGGGGATCAGACATGCACCGGGCTAAGCTGTAATTAGTTCTAAGTATGATCACCAAGCTACCCATATCCCACAGATCAGAGGGTTAGCTACCGGCAGATGGCTTTATACAACATGTAGAGTCCAATGTCATGCTGGATTATGATTAAGATAAACTAAGTTGTAACATCCCATGATTACTGATTATAAAGTCCTTCTTCCTTAACTATAATCAGACCCATGATTTGAAAAGTCACATTAAGCAAAATCATGTGTCCGACAACATATGAAGCCAAATCATGACATTGTTTAATTTAACAATTGCAAAAGCAGACTTCATCTGGTCATCTGGCCTTGGGCCAACAATAATTTCTCATTTCTGAACCAATTTTCTGTATAGTGGGCAAAATGACAACATATATTTAATCTAGAACAGGGGTCCTCAACTTTGGCAACTTTAAGACTGGTGGACTTCAATGCCCAGAATTCCTTAGCCAGCTTTGCTGGCTAAGGAATTCTGGGAGTTGAAGTCCACCAGTTTTAAAGTTGCCAAGGTTGGAGACCTCTGGCCTAGAATCTAAAACAAAAAATGTTAAAGCAGGACAAATATCAACCAATAAGGTTAGATTCAAAATGGCTAAAATTTAAACATATTAAAGTTAATTAATTGTTCATGTTAGACTTGGATATGAAAAAGGAACCTAGAAAGGATTAACTGATCCCAGCTAAACATGTATTATGATTGTAGCCATGCAGTTAAATCCAGCATATTTATACAAGGTAAGGCCTACTGCAATTTAAATGCACCAGTTTCTTTGAAGGAAGATTTTAAAATGTTAAAAAGCAATAAAACAACAAAATAGTAATATTAGCAGCGAGTGGACGGTGCTGAGGAGGGAACTCCAGCAATGGGATCTCATTGCCTCAGATTAGAATTTGGGGATGATTTCTGAAAATTACTGTTTAGCATGGCATTCCTGATCTTTGAAAAATGTAACACACAGTTGTGAGGTGCATAAGATTTAAGTACTGCACAGTTGGGTAATAGAAGAAAATGCGTAATCATTCCTTGTGTTTGAAACGTCCATCTACAACATGCAGAACAAAGTCAAGTTTGAAGAATTTCAAAAAGAGGCATCTTTAAAAAAATGTAGAAAACCATGCAGTGAAAAAATATAAGGAATAACCATCTACTCTCTGGTCTACTTTGCCCTTCTGTTATGGGTCATTTCAGATCACTTTGAGCACAGATAGTCAGTGTTGCTAGTCTACTTCTAGAACACCATCTCTTTCAATCAGAAGTTTCTCTAACGCGCCCTGTTGCTCAAAACTTTCAAAACTTGGGAACACTGTGGCCACAAATGGAGAAAGAAGAAGGTTTTTCTTTCTTCATAGACATCAAAAAGCTACATTTCCTTACAGTATTGTTTAGAAAACCACAGGGTTTTAAATCCTTCAAGCTTATCTTCTGTTCCTTTACACAAAACTGAGGAATCTTCTTCACGTTGCCTTGCAATGCCTGAACTCAAACATCAGCATGTCCAAATAAACTACTTACTCTGAGGCAGAGCTCTTCCCACTGGCTGTGCAAACGTTCAATTTGTTCTGTCAGTACCATCATATCTTCTGTGAGGATAAACTGAGTCAGTTCCACCTTTTGGGCATCAAGTTCTTTTGCATTTTGGCTCCAGTTGGTGAGTGATTTCTCCAGTACCTGCATGGAAAACACCAAGGGGAAAACAACAGCCCGTTCAGAGCTAGCTCCTGGGGGTGGGTGAGCGGGTGTGCACGCATGCCTGCCTCTGCATTCTCTTTTCTACAAACCTTTTGGTTAATCTTGTGATTGGTCTGTACAAGAGGGAAGGGAAAGGAGGACAGCAATTTGCATATATATATATATATGTGAGCAGGACCTTTTGTGTTGGGATCTTGACTTTTTTGGGGGGTTTGGTTTCTGATTAAAATTAAAGGAAGGCAGCTGGAGAGAAGAGGAAATGGGTCATTTTCAAATATTGAGCACACAAAACAATTCCCGAAACTTTTAAAAATGTATAGTGTTATAAAGCTTTACTTAAGATGCAACATGACATCTGCGAGACTATTTTTTTTCTTCCAGAAGAAGTGTAACAAAGTTATTCTTCTAGCATTTAAAAATTGAGGGAGTTTATTTGTTTACTTGGAATAACATTCATTGTGATTAATAGTGCTTATTCCAAACTAAAAGTCAAAGAAAGCCAGGGTAAAATAATTTGAAATACAATCATTTGAATTCAAGGGGATTGATTTCCAAACAAATCTAGCTGCCTAGATAGTTGCACAATTACTTTTGCTGACTGAGTCTCATTTCACAAAATTCACTAACACCAAAATGAACATGCACCATTTGACTGAATAGCAACTTTAAAGGTTTCTTGTCAATTTTTTTAAAAGTGCTATGTCACATTCATTATTTTTTCAATTAATAATAGTGCAGGTAAGCTTTTTAAGACTCAGGGACCAGAAATCTCAGTAGAACCACACAACCTCACCTTCTTTGTTCAATACATCAGTTTGTTTCTGAACTGAAGAACTGTATCTTGTCTTCAATTTGGAGAGAAGGTCTCTGTTGCTTCCCCATTAATTTCAGAACTGTTCCATTTGCACTAATTCAGCTTTGAACTTGTTTTAGAACAGGGGTCCCCCAACCCCCAGTCCGTGGACCTGCACTAGTCCACGGCATACCATCAACCGGTCTGCGCAAACAAGCGAAGTCCCATCCGCGGAATGCAGGCAGTACACAAAACCACATCCCCTCCAGTCCGCGGAAAAACCTTTCTCCATAGAACTAGTCCCTTGTGCCCAAAAGGTTGGGGGCCGCTGTTTTACAAATCAAGAATTGTTGTGCAGGTATATCTTCAATTTGTCAGTGAAAAATATTAAAACTGATGTTCCTCAAACTGCTTCAGATCTTGGCTTTCCTAGACATACCTTTACTTGTTCCATGGTTGCTGGCAATGCATCATGTTCTATAGGAAGAGGTTTGCTTATGCTTCCTTTGAGCTCTAGTAAAGCATGGCCCAGATCCTTCACTTGCCTTTCGCAGTTCTTCCAGGTCTGTAATTTCAAAGAAGAAAAATGAGTTCATGATGAGAAACAAATATTCTTTAATAGGTAGAAGTATTGCTGCTATTAGATAACCTCCAATACATTTGGGATTCTCTTTATAACACAGAGGAAGAAAAATAGTATCCACAAAGATTCTTTGTCTCTTATTATCTACATATAGCTAATATATGCATTCTGAGCTTCTCATAATTTTGCATTGATTTGCAAATATGCTATTCTTTGAGATTTCTGTTAGAAAAATCTTAATAATGAAAGAGAATTTTACAGTAGAACTAATTATCAAGAGAGTATGCAACTGCCTTTTATTGGATGTATGCAAGTAGATGCTAGATATCCAAATGCTTTTATTTGGATATCTACACACAGCAGGTGGCAAATTCATTGGCTTCAATGGTACCTTCCAATTCTATGATTTCAAGAATAAGCAAAACAACAAGAGCAATTTGGATGCAGAATTTCTTTTTGCCCCCAAAACAAACAATATTTAAGCAACCAGATTAGCATTAGCTAGACACAATAGCAATGCTCAGGGTTACCAATCCAGTAGTATTTTTCTACAATCACAGATGATCTTTGAAAGAATCACTAATTAAGTATTTACTGTACTGCAGTTATAAATTAAAACAGGACCACAAGATCCTAGACAAAAATTATATAGAACAAAATTCACATCTAAATGAAAAAAATAATTAAATCCCCAATAAATCTATCACCTTCTATAAAAAATACTTCCCAAATAATAACTGTAACAGCAAATGTAAAGGAAGCTATGGAACGCAATTCAATTATAAAGCATTTTCTATATAGTCAAAAGAATCTAAATTCAGTCTCTAGCAGCAGTACATCCAAGAATTAGGTAGCAAGAGATAGAAACAAGCCCTGAGATTTTCTGGATTGGATTGATATATGAACTGCAGTAAGTAATGGCAAATTCACACAAAAAGATAAATTCTAGACCCAATTGGTTCATTATAGAATAAAGATAACTGATTTATGCAAGATACCTGTATTGTGCCCTGAAATTGCCTGGTAATCTTCTCCAGCTGAAGTTGTGTGTTGTCCCAATTATCTCGCAACTTGTTCATCTCCAGCTGCATGGCAGCTTTTGCTTCAGGGGCTACCATGCCAAGTAACTTTTCCCCAGTACCCAAGGTTAAAGAATATCTGGTTTGCCACCTCTTTTGAAGTATTTCCTTATTCTACCAAGAAAGCAAATAAACTCAGATTGGTATCATTACATAAAATATAAATCATTGTTACTGTTAAAAGATCAGTAGGTAGGGTATTGAAAGCACACACACAGAGATGCAAAAGAATATCTACAGAACTACTGGAAACAATCTCCTTAAGAATTACTTGAATAATTTTAGTAGAAATATGCCTTTTCATATTACTATAGATTTTACAGCATTAATGCCACTTCTGATGTGGTCCTGGGAAGTGAAAGTAATTAAAAATATTTTTAAAATGAGGTCCTTGGCCAAAAAAAAAAAAAAAAAAAAAAAAAAAAAAAATTAGCCACCTCTGGTTAGCATTATGCCTGAATGAAAGACATACGGATCCTCCCAGAAATCTATTATTATCACAATTCCACAGGAGGGAGAAAGAAGCTGAGATGACAGCTGCTAATATAAGGCTCTTATACTGGTATAGCCAAGTCTTTAAACCCATGTCTAAGGATGTATTACCCCCCAAAAGTATGCTTTGGGGGACAAGAAAGATTCAATATATAATATGCGATGACTAGCACACTTCAGGAAAGCACCAATTTCATTTAAAAAAAAAGAAATAGATTTTATCTAGTATACCACTTTAAGTGAGAAAATTGTACTGAAGCTGCTTAAAACACAAAAAAGAAAATAATTCATTTATTTTAAAAATGTATCAATACACAAGCCCATTCTATAGTTAACAATATTAAAATTAAATTTCTAGGGTCAGTTCAGTAAAAAAAAAATCAACATTTGGAATTATAACTAATTATAATAATTCAACATTGTTACAATTATTATTAATCTAATTTGAACCTACAATTTATACCAGAAAGAAATATGAGTGAGGTACATGAGTATGAAATGCAATTTCTGGATCATGAGATCTTGCGCATATTCATTTATGCTCTGGTCATCTCTTGTTTGGAATATTAGAACACACTCTTCATGAGGCTATTCTTGAAGAGTATTCAGAAACTGCAATTGGTCCAGAATGCAGCAGCACAGAAAGTTCCGGAGGCCTCTAGGGTGGTACATGTACCCTACTGTTACTGGAGCTGGATGGGCTGCCAGTTTGCTTCCAGGTCCAATTCAAGATATTGGTCATCACCTTTATGGCATGGGTCCCGATTACCTGAAGAAGCATCTCACCATGATGGAATTGGCCCATTCCACTCATTCTGGTAGAAGGGGGCTATTGTGGGCTCTATCAACCAAGAAATTTCAGCTGATGGGGTCAGAAGAGGAGTCCTTTCATGCCATGGCCTTCTCGCTTTGGAACATCTTGCCACTGGAGGTAAGATCTACCCCCCACCATTTTGGTCTTTAGGAAAAGCCTTAAAACCTGGTTCTGCCAGTTGGCATTTGGTCCTGAATCTGTGGGCTGGAGGTGGTTGGTGCAGTGACAGAGTAGATACTATCCCTGCTCTGCTCCAAATCCATGGTCTTTTAGTCTGTGTTTAATCTTTTGTCATTTTAATATGCTTTTATATTGTTTTTATATCTCTTTTATTACATTATAAGCCACCCAGAGTTGCTTCGAATAGTGAGATGGGCAGCATATACATTTAATAAATAAATAAATCTGAACTGTGGGACACATCTAACCAGGTTTACCCTATTTAAATTTTCAACAAATGTGCTATTGCAGTTTATTGCTGATTTCTCTGATTCTCTGATAGCAAGTGGGAGGTCTAACCTTGAATGTGTGATTCAGGTTCCTAATTTGATCCAAGTGATACTTGTCCTGGCTCTTCACGGCAGCTATGTATCTGTTTGTGTCCATGAGGAATTTTGTGAGATCCTGCAGTAAGGTTGTGAATTTTTGCCACTGCTTTACAAGACTGTCAATGTCACTCTTCTTCCGATGAGCCATCCGCACTACATTCTGCCACTGCTCCTTCAGCAGAGTGACCCTGGAGATAAACTCAGTTCTAAAGTAACCAGAGTGATATGTTAATACAATATCATGTACTACCATCACATTGTAGACATATGGCATTGGGTCCAGCGTGGTATTAGCAGGTACCCTATGTCACTATAGCATATAGCCATCTAAGAGTGCCGAATCACCTCCAGGTTGCTGTACACTGCAGTTGTGTATGCACAGATAGGGAGGTTGAAATTGTAAAAGTGCCCCCCTTATACACTATAGCAAATAAAACTTATAATACTCATTCTTAGAAAATCTAGTTCTTTTATGGCTACAAGATAACCATTCTCCTTCTTTACAACCAATTTTCAGAAGAAGGTTGCAAACTTTTTATCAATAGCTCTGGCTTATAGAAGCTGTCTAATACTCTTATCATGAATAGTTTCAGGCTTGTGTTTTTACACACACACACACACACACACACACACAATCTGATGTATTTTTAGTTATTGGTCTTGGACTGTAGATAAACTGAACTGAACTGCAGTGTTATTTTTAAAATATAAAACTTCAGGCACAGGCAGCTAAGTGTCCT
This sequence comes from Crotalus tigris, assembly GCF_016545835.1. Classification (NCBI taxonomy): domain Eukaryota; kingdom Metazoa; phylum Chordata; class Lepidosauria; order Squamata; family Viperidae; genus Crotalus; species Crotalus tigris. The sequence goes on from NW_024100068.1 coordinate 161,848, forward strand.
CCAGATGTTTTGGATTTCAGCTCCCATATGTACACTGGAACTTATGAAATTTGTGACCCATAGAAAAGCTGACTTCCCTACCTCATTATAAGGAAGAAGAGCTGCTGAAAGCTAAGTAACAATTATATTGATTTATAGAAAAAACAGAAAGGTGTCAGCTATTTGGAAATTCTGGGCATTGTAGCTCTGACAATCTAAAGTGAACTGCTTTGGAAAAGGCTGATTAAGTTTAATGTGAATATACAGTATATGCAGAAGTGGAGACAGTCGTTCTAAATGTTGAAATTCAATGGGTCTGGCATCCAGGTAAGCAGGCATAGGAAATTACAGACTTGAAACAACAGAAGTTTTTATATAGAATATTGCAGAACAACACTGATGAACAGAGGATGCTGGATGGGCTCTGCAGTGTTCTACTATGGGCGTTAGATGCACTGGATATCACTTAAGCCTAAGATCATGTCTGAATTTCTGTCTTTGGCCTTGCCAATTGTTCCATATCTACTCATTTATACAGGTAGTCCTCGTATTGAGCCTGGAATTACACACATAAGTCATGCCAGTCATTAAGTGGATCATCATATGACAGTGCCCAATTTATGATCTTTTTTGTGGTGATTGTTAAGTGAATCCCTGGGATCATTAAGCAAATGTGATTGATAAGTGAATCTATTGGGCAATGGGCGCTGACAGAAAATGGAAGTAAATACTGGTTCTGGCAACAGAAGTTGTGAGTTGCAGTCACAGGACTGCATGACTCTGTAAACAACTGTAGATATAGGCTGACTGCCAAGTGTGATCATGTGACTGCGGACAGGGGAGGGGGCATTGGAACTTCAAATCCAAGTCCTAAGTAGCCCCTGAGAAGTCCATGATAAAAATTGGAGTGATTGCTGAGCAACTGGTCATAAGTTGAAAACTATCTGTAGTGACAGCTTTAACTTTTCTAAAAATGATTGGTGCTTGTGTTCACATTATTCCTACTGAAAGCCATAAAAACCAAGGTGTGCACCATCAAGTCATATATTTTACCTGTTTTCTGTTTCTCCTGATTCCAACATATGCAAAGCTTTTGACACAAGGCAACTGAAAATTTGCTGATTAATGGAAATCTCTGCTTGTAACATCTGTAAGTAATGAATAACATTTAATCATTGTTTTAATTCAATGAACTGAAAGAATATCAGCTGTGGCAAGAATATGACTGCAGAGCTAATACTGAAACTACCAAACTCCCAATTCTTTGGATCAAGGCCAAACATCTGAAAACATCACCTCATATTCTTTCTGATGTTCTTGCAGTTTCTCAAGTGTACCCGGCATGCTCTCTTTCAGGCTCTCTTTCATTTTCTCTAGAAACTGCACCCAATTCTGACATTGCTGAAGAAACTTCTTGTCATCTGATTGATGCTTCTGCAGTTCACTGCAATTAAAACAAAAGAAATCAAATGAAATGATTTCAGCGCAGATGTAGTTGGAGATTAAATTAGGTATGACTAACTTAAATCTTATAGGTTTCAAGAGTTGTACTTGTTGTAGATCAAAGTTATTATCCATGATCTTGTAGACAAATCTCTACCGTAGCCTTCCTTTACTTGGTACTTTCCCAATGACATAGATTATAATTCTTCTCACTTCCAGCCATCATCAGTTGCAGCCCACCATATTTACAGGGTATAAAGTAGTGAAAAACTGACTGAGAATTAAGACTGTAAATCTAATTTGAATCTTAAATCAATCAGCGAGGAAGAACAGCTCAGAAACTGCTAGAAGTCAGGCAGTGGAACTAGCCAACAGTTTAAATCAGAGATTTCTCATATTTGAGGGTGAAAACATTGATAGCATATTATGGTCACTTTAAGGAAATAGCTACTATGAAGGAGAAGAGCTGTCCATAATCAAAATGGGAACTATAAAGGATACAGTCATAAAAATCATTTTATTAAAAGGCAAATTAGTGAACTGGTTTTCTCTGCTACATTCTGTAGGCCCCAGGGATATGTCTGATCAAATTCCACCTTACCTTTGTTTGGGGATGTACATAGAGATACATTCATAAACAAAGACTGAGAGCTAAGAACTTCATTTATTTATTTGGCTTACAGATTCTGTACAGAATTCTCTGCATGCAGCGTGCCAGCATCCCATTAATTTTGTTTTAAAATTAAACAAAATCTGTGAAAAGTTCAAAAGTAGAAAGTAGAAAGATCCTCCAAAAGATTAGTATCCATGGCAACCTGAAAACACCTGACTTAGATGATTTTAAAGGAGTTTAGTTAATATCATGGACAATGAGGCTTATCAATGACTGCTGATCATGACATCTATGTGTAACTTTCACAGATTGTACATGAAGGTGGGAAACACACAGCAAGGAAAAGGTCCACAACAGCTAGTCTGCTATCTTCCAGCATGGGAGTTCTAAAGAAGAATTTGGTTACCCCGTTTTGGATTCAGATTAAATTATTCTGCTCTCTGATAAACTCTTTTTATAACTTGAATGTCTTCATTTTCAATGTTCTCTTATGTACTCACTAGCATTTGCATATTATTAAAAATTTCTTTCAACTCACTGGGCTGCAGTACATATATTCAAAAGCAGATTCCAAAAATCCTACCTCATGGAGCTATCCCATGAGTGTTGCATGGAATAATTACTACACTGCCACCAAAACTAAAGGACGAATAAGGCTGCTTATAGAAAATAGCTGTGAAAGAAAACATCACATATGCAATATAGTTTAGTCACAGAGCTTCCAAGACTTTATACACCAAAGGCTGCAAATAAAGTGACTTAAACTACTGTGATGGAGTTACATCATAATATGAGAAAAAGTCATCTTTACCTGCATTGCTCCAGAACAGAAGCAGTTTTCTGAGTCCACTGCCGATTAAGGTTTTGTAATCTCTTTACAGTGAAGTCACAAAGTGGCAATCTAAAGCTGACTTCATTCAGTCTCTCCATTTCAGGAGACAAAGATGTGAGACTCAATAATTGGCTCTGAAAAGAACAAATAAATTAAATACTAGAAAATCATGTTTGTTTGATTTCTGCAAACATTACCCAAAAGAACCAATCACTTATTTGATGTATATTGAGGAGCAAAAATCCCCAGGTCTCTCTATACAATGTTGCATACCATAGAAAGTAACATAGTTTTTTGGAACTAATAAACTGTCATTATTTACTGGAAGTTCATTAAACAGCCCCTGGAGCAATGCCATATGTTTGGAATTAAATAATTCTGAATCCAGGAATTTGAATATTTCAATAGAATATGCACTATTTCCACACAAAATAAAGAAATCCAAAACTTATTTTCATGTCAAAAGTCAAAAATCCTTGCTCAATAACAAGATTTACTATCTGGCCATTCCTACACAATGTAGAGCTTATAATTATTATAACTATTCCTTCAGAATCGTATCATTACAACTGGCCACAATTGAGCTTTGTACATTGGGATTGTTGAATTACATGTCTCAGGCAGAATCTCTTCTATGTAAACTCCCTTTCAGAGTTACAGAGTATGTGAAAACATGTCTCACAAGGAACTATAGCTACATGATGTTATTCTGTTCTCTGTCAGGTAGCAATTCATGAGTCAGAAAGATTTCTGGGTAAAGATACAAAAGATGTTTCACATTCAACCATTCTATGTGTCAATTCTACAACGAACCTGGGTGCAGCCATTTTGCTTGTTCTAGGTTGCCACAAGAATGGGAGGGGGTATGGAGGAATTCTACTAGTCTAAAATTTTTTACTGTCCCATGGGAACCAAGGTCTGTTAGATGGGGAGGAGGCGTGAGCATTTGGTTAGAAAGCCTGCCAAACTCTTCTATTGGGGAAGTAGCTGATTGCATAGCATTGGGATGGGAAGTTCAACTTTGTATTATTATCTCTTTTTGAAGGGAATTTCAGACTTGGTATCGATACTATGTAACCAATAAACATGTTCTTTGAGGAAATCTCAAGCCTCGGAGTTCTGATTTCTTTGGTCTTGTCTATTGGAACCTTGACACCATGGCTGGGACCTAGTTTGGCGTGTTTCGTAGGCAGATAAAAAGTGAAACATGCAGAATCTAATCTGGGCATGGAAACAAACACATGTTTAGGTACAAATGGTATGATTGCAATTGGGAGTGGGAAAAAGATAAGGAAACTGGAGGCTGTGTACCAAGAAAAGGAAGGGACTGGGAAGATCTGGATGAAGGAAAGATGGGCTGGTTAGAAGGGAAGGGACTGGGAATACTAGGAGCAGGCTGGGGCAAAAACAATATAGAAGAGAATAGGAGAGAGGAGTCAGGTGCATCACCCCTCCATAAAATGTTTCAAGATTTTGTTTCAACTCTAATGCAGAACATAAATGTTCCACATTTAGTTTTGTCAAGCAACAGCCCACATGGAACAGTTCAGTGGTATTTCTGAAATACAGGATGTTTGTTTTGGGGTTGAAATAAAATATATTTTTTCATTTGCTACACATGGCTATTTCCAAACTTTATTGCAAGCCGATTTCAATAAAAATAGCAGCATCTAGATAACCGTGGCTGATTTTAAAAAGCTAAGGATGGTCAAACCTGGTTAATACTTGAATGACACAGATGAAGCTGAAAATTTTAAAAAGGCAATGACAAATCAGTTCTACACTCTTGCAAGAAAGCTATATGGCACTGAGGTGCTCTCTGAGCTTGGTTGTTTTGTTGCAGACATTTCATTAACTAAAGTAGGTAACATCATCAGTGATAGTACTGATGTCATCTAGCTTGGGTAATGAAACATCAGAGAGCACTAAGGACCCCTCTCTTCAACCCTGAGCTACAAATATTCGCCACATGGAACTGTCCACAAAGACACCAAGATTTGATATAATCTTCAGGGAGGCTTTAGCTTACTTTTTATCCAAGCTATGTGTTATCTTTTTTTAGAATCTCCCATCTTAGATTCTGTTTAATGAAGACCATGAGTTTGCCATATATATTGGGTATTGTTGTTGCTTTGCCAGAGAATGGTAGACAAAGATGCCTTACTACTAACAACATGAAGTCCCCAAACCATATCTTTTTAGCTTAGGATGGGACTCTGAGGGGATGTCCAGAGGTATTGGGTGACTCAATGGTTGGGACTTTTCAATCACCTGATCTGTTTATTGTGAGACAACAACTTTTGGGGGGCATGAAAGTACCATATATTACTGCCAAAATGCATGAAGAGGTCATCAGGTTTTGATAGGAAGAGAAGACTTGGATAAGAGATATGCTTGGCATCAAATACTGCTAATCAGCTTACTGGAACATTTCATGTTCATTTAATTTGCAATCCTCCAGATGTTGATCCGAGAGTAGATTACATATGGATATCTTAAAGCATTCATGTAACAGCTAGAATTCCAACCCATAATGTAGAATACAAAAGGTGCACCTCAGAGGAAGCATGCAGTTTGTCCTGCATCCCCTTAGCCCTCTTCCTGTGTTTTTTTAGGGTTAGAGTTTTTAAAGAATAAACCTCCTGAATTTTTTTATATCTCTTGAATTTTTCCTCCGCAAATGCTCTATTTTTACAGGGTGGCCATTAAGATATTGTGCAAAGCATGTTACAGCCCTTGAACTAACAGAAGATGTTTACCATGTGGGAACATTGCTTAATAAAATAAGGGACCTCATGCCCAGATACTATGGAAGAACTTTTCACTACCTAAAATACTTATTATTATCAAGAGATAATAAGGTCAATTTTTACAAACTTTGTTTGAACACTGGTGCCTTTCAAATGTTTTGCAACTTCTGATTATATCATACTGCCTAGGGTCAATGGGAGTTAGAGTTCAAAACACTCAGGAAACACTTCACTGCCTTAATTGTCTTAATTGTTTGCATACTACTATAAACACAGGCTTACCATGAGTAGCTCCAAATTTTTATTGCTTTCACATGAATTGTGCAGCATTTCTGTGGAATTTTTAACATGGTTTTCCAGTTTTTCCAAGGAATTCCCAAAATTTTCCAGTTGTAAAAGACCATACTGAGGGAAGAAAGAATTATGAAATACTGATATTCTATCTGATTTAACATATAGTTTCAAAATATAGTTTACCTGAAAAAATGGCAGATAACTAAGTAAAATGGGCTGTGGCTGTACCTGCCACCTGACTTTTTATCTTTTTTTAAAAAAAACCTCATTATTAGTAGCTAGCTTGCTATAAATCCCATATGTCTTTCCAAAGGATGGCTTCTTGAAAAAAATATAAATATAAATGAGCAGCAACATTCTCAAAATACATTTTCAAAAATCCAGGGTTGGCCCATTATACCAAAAGCATGGGGAACCCAGATATATAAATGAAAAGTATTTTCTAAATATAACATTCAGGAAAATTATACAATTTCCCACTCTCTGCTGAAAATGCTTATATAAAGCAAATAGCAGTACTTGATAAACATCTGCTTTCATCTGTAGCATCTTTTCCAGATAGGAGATCCTTTGAAGTGGCTGGGGTTTCTCCTGAAGAAGGTTCTGTGTCTCCAGTTCAGCCAACTGAGTTAAACTTGATTCAGAAGCCTGAAGATAATATTCTTTGATGTCTTGAAGGCCAAGTTGCAGTCTCTAAAAACAAAGGAAATATGCCTTAAGACAGTGGTTCTCAACCTTTTTAATGCCGCGACCCCTAACCGGTCGTAAGTCGAGGACTACTCAACCGATCATAAGTCGAAGACTACTCAACTGGTGCAGCACCATTTGCAGAATGGGACTTTTGGCGGGCTCAGTAGGGCAGAGACAGCCTGGACAATTCCTATTGGCTTTTGAAAGCCAATAGAATTAGACTCTATTCAAGAGAGTCTATTCTATTGGCTTTCAAAAGCCAGTAGAATAAAAGGGAGTAGCACAGCTAAAGAAAAGGGGGAAAAATGGCGGACTGCGTTGTTTGGCGACCCCCGTGAAATGGTCATTCGACCCCAAATGGGGTCCCGACCCACAGGTTGAGAACCACTGCCTTAAGAGAAGCAATCGGAGACTCCAGAACTAAGATTCTACCTGCCAGATAACAAGGAGGCACTGGAAGAGCCAATTATTAGTTATCTAATTCATGAAATTGTTCACAGACTTACCTGAAGTACCTTAAAACATCCTTCAAACTATAAAGTGTGACAGCCACCATTTGCAAACCAACCAAAGCATCGAAGAGCCATGCTCTCCAGTCATAAGCACCTTAGTTCTAGTAGAGGGTACATTTGAACAAAACCACTATATCCCCTGAAAGCTAGTAAGAAGGTCTTCACATAAAACCTAGAACAGGGGTCCCCAACCTATGGGCCATGGCCCGCTATTGGGGCCATGGCCTTCTGGCCACTGGGCCGCGAAACAGGCTGGCCATTGAGCAGACATGTATGTGCGCACTCACCCCCATTTGCATTAGCGCTGCCACCACGCAAACGAGGCACCGTGTGGTGAAAACAGGGCACTGCATGGCAAAAACAAGGCACCACGCCTTGAAAACAGGGCACCACATGGTGAAAATGGGGCAGTTAGCGCCCACGCGGCAAAAACAGAGCAATGCTAGTGAGTGTCACACAGGTGCTAGCACCACCCCTTTTGCATCGTACATGCTCGTGGCCCCATTTGTGTGTGTATGCACGGGCACATGTAAATGCTTCCCCCTCCCTTTCCCTCTGGTCCGCCAACTGAGAAAGGTGGAAGACCTCTGACCTAGAAGACTAGCCAGACTGATGAGGCCCCAGATCTTTAATCCTGAACATTGTTGGGATGCTTAATTCCTTTTCACTTTCTGACTATATGATGAGCAATACAAAGAAAATTAAGAAAACTGTAGCTTGGTAGGTCAATTTTATGGAAAGGGAGGGGGAAATGCAATTGAGGAACACCTCATCCAAGGTATATAATTTAATACCATTTCCATTTAACACCAGCTACCTAAAAATCATGCTTTTGAGAATGAGAATCACAGCTTTGTGGTTAATGGGCATCAAATAAGTAGAAAATGCTAATTTACTACCATTAAGAACAAATTTTGCCAATAGGACTAATGCTTGCCTGGCTTCCTTTTTTCCCTTGTCACTGCTGCTTTTCAGGCTAAATGAGTTCCTTGCTCTAAAGGGGTCCATTTTAATTTCTTCGCATTAGGCTTCCTGAGCAATTTATTAAGGCCACACACACTTTTCTAACCATTTGCAAAAATGCAGAGAACTTTACCCTAAATCCTCAACTTCAGCTAAAACTGTTAGCACAGGGAAAAAGAAGATTAGGCTTAAAAGCACAACAAGTGGTCCGACAGATTCTTAATAGTCATTCACAACTGAAAAGAAAATGAAAAAAGAATCATCCCCATCCATTAGGGTTCTTCTTTAGAATTACTCTTTATAAAAGAAGAATTGTTTAGCTCTCCACTGCTATTTTTTGTTAGCTTGTGGGGTGGAGGGACGACTATTAACACCAGATGGCTTTACCAATTGCTTCTTGTTTGACAAAATTATCTTTTTTTTTAACTGTTGTCCAGAGTCATGGAATTATATTGTAGAAAGCTGCTTCTATATTATTATAACACAGCAGAAACATTTCTACTGCTGTGTTACTACTTTTTACTGTATTACTGAAGAACATTCTGAAATATTTTCCCCTACAGCATAGATCTGTTAAATTGATACAAAATGCAGTTGGGCTGGCTCTGATCCTGCAAATACTAATGTACACTGTTTTTTAAGTTCAAGGGTCAAAGATCTTGGCACACAAGAAAGTTGTAACAAAGGTAAGCATTCAGAACCAGCTGAAATGTCTTCGGCTTGGAATCAGGACTAGGACCACAAGCCCCAAACACACTGGCAAGAAATTGAATTCGTTGGTAAAAATGGTAAGTTGAGATGTATTCTCCATCAGGGGTTCGGCAATTCTTACTCCCAATCCAGACATCTATGGGAAAAGATCATTGCTCTTTGCTTTCCTCCCACCTATAGATTACACTTCTTGTTTCAAAGCACGTTCTTTGGAAAGCACGAATAACCTTGATACACACAGGATGAAACTGGAATAATTATTCATCTGACAAAAGTCTTTACCAATATGAGCTAACTCAAGGATTGGATCTAAGACATTTTGGGTATAAAAACACAGCTGTTTTGTTGTTGAGCTTTATTTTTTTTTTTAATCACCTTTGTAGAGATAAAGTATAATGAACCTTTTTTATACAAACAAATAGATTTTGTTTCCTTCACCATGCTTTAATATCATCAGTATTTGACTGAGGGTAGTGCTGGTGATGGGTGAGTGGTATTTTGCATCCCAAAAGTGAATTTAAGTTTTGCAAAGTTAATAACAAAATAGGAGCACAAAAGGATAGTAAGCTGTGCTTTGTGATCTTCATGAATACAATTCTTCACATAAACATTAAAATTGCATGGGGAAGTCTACAGGACAAATGGAAGCTTCAGTTTTGATCAAATACTGTTTTGTCCTGTTTTGCTATTGAAACAAAGCAACAAACAACATTCCAATCAATTCCAAATTAAGAAATTTGGTACCTATGGACAGTCAAGTTTAGGTATATGCTGGGAAAATCCTCTAAGCCTGTTAGCTTTACAAATGCAACTAGCTGAAACATAGAGTGCTGGATTAGAAACTCCCTTACTTTAGCCTTAAGATAGCTGGCAGGAAAGGAGGTTTTCAGTGGAAAAAGTACAAATCCTTCCCTATGCAAACTTTTGATTTTCATGGAAGAGGCACTTGGGTGAGGTCAATGAGCTCCAGGATTCCAACTGGCTACTACAGAACAGGACTGAATGCCTCTTGTGGCTGCTGGAAAGAACAGAGCCAAGGTTTTCTCTTTTTTGATTCTAGTAAAACATTAATCTGCTGGGGGATACCTACAAGGTAGATATTCCTACCAACAACCTCTGCCATCTACATCAATCTCTGTCTTTACCACCATGCATGTTGGAGAGCACTGCTGCAGTCTCAAAAGTTATAGAGATTACAGTGGTGCTCACTTGATATCTGTGATGGGCAGGCAGCAAGGGACTCATACCTGGGAGGACATAAGAAGGAGGCAGCAGAGAAGGTGAAGAGTCTCCTTCCCTGCTCCTCACTCCTCCCAAAAAAAGCAGACACTGCTGTTCCTGCTGTTGTGTGAGGGCAGCAATCTTACTGGCCTCTTTTTCAGGGGAAAAGGAGCATTGGCTTCTTCTTATAGTCTTCCATTCTTACTTTTATATTCTCTGCCATCTCCTTAAGAAAATCCCTTGTGCGGCTTGAAAGTGTATCAGACATCAACTGAGAATCACACTGCTCTTCATATTTGTCTAGTTTGGCTGAAACCTCTGTGTAGAATTCCCACAAATGCAAATGTGTGTGAGCCTTTTGTAGTTTCTCTTCAATATTTTTGTTTATCAATAACCACCTATAAAAATAAAGATGTAAAAATGAAATACAAGAGCAAGCAATTTACTCAGCATTATTTAAAAAAAAAAACATGAGAAAACAAAACGCTCTGATTTGTTTGTAACGATAGGATTAAGCAATTTGTTCTGGAGGCTGAAAATATTTCTACTTAAACTCAAATAAACTGTAAGGTCTCTTTGCAGGAAGAATGCCTTTCAGAGGGAAACTTCCATTTCCAAGGAAGATACATTTTTCCTCCCCCCAATGTCTTTCCATTGCTCTTATGATGCTTCTGGTCAAATTGGAGGCAATGGTGGAATAAGCACAGGATTTCTTCCCACTCTACAAGTCTTGTGCAGGAAACCCAACCAACACTGCTGCAGCTCCTGCCTCCTGAGCCCAATGATAGTTCCAAAGAAGATTTTCTCAACTCTCAGCTTACGAACAAGCTGCTTCATGAGAGGGTTGGTACTGCCCATCTTGAAGGAGTCAGTGGTGCACCTTCTCTTTAACTGAACAATATTCAACCTGTCTGCAATCTTCTCTTCTTGAAGCAGATTGTTGAGAGGTTGGTGGAGCTACGGTTGCACAGAAGTCTGGCTTTAAAGTTTGGGTATGGGACTGAAACCACATTGATTGTGTTTTAGCATAAACTTCTGGCAAGGCCAAGAACAGTGTGACTGTTCTGCTATCGCTTGAACTCTGAGCAACTTCCAATGCCATTTATCTCTACTCAGAGCATCTAATTTACTTCTGGGTGCAATCCAAGGTATTGGTTGGAACTGGGAGCAAGCAACTAAGTGCATGCCAGTTACTTTGAGTAGTAGAGTATGAATTGACTGGATTTATTTGTGCCACAGAAAATGAGTGAGATCGGCAACTCTGAAACTTCTTTTGCAATCTTTTTCATATTTCTATTTGGAATTAAAGCAATGGTGGTAGACTAAATCCTTAGTTTAAGGTACCACCAGATCCCTTTTTAAAAATGTTTTCTTATTTTTCTGACCAGGAAGGCTAGTATTGCAAAAATTAGATAAATAGCTGTGATCAGTACAACAGTGTCCAATGTGCAGAACAAACTAAGTAATTCACACAATCACTTTGTCCCTAAAAGATACAGATGACCAATTTAAAACCATTCTATTGATCTCCTATATAAATTAAGCAATATCTTATGTCTGCCGGCAATAACTGCACTTGTATTTACCAGAAATAATTTTTTGAAGTCAAACTTCTAAATGGTGAAAGGGAAAAAAAAGTATTGTACCTTGTGCATGCCTCTTTGTGTTTTTGTTCAATAATCTCCGAGAATGAGGGATCACACACTTTCTTCAGGTTATCAGCAGCAGTCTGGAGCCTAGCCCAGATTTCTTTGTTTCCCTCAGCTTTATCTTGAAGAGACTGTGAAAAGAAATACCACTTAATTAGTTACAAATGTGATGATGCTTGAGGAGATGGCTATTGGTACGCTACTTTATATCCATCCTTCTAAAACAGCATATTTTCACCAATTTAGCAGGATGTGAGTTGTGACAAGGTTGCCACTGGCAAACATGCTTTTCTAGATTGGCAAAAGTTGTGTGTGTGGGGGGGTGTCTTCCAGACTCACTCTTCATTTCAGGAAGCTTGGAAAACAGAAACATCCTCTCACCACCTAATCCTTTTGGGCTTAGAAACATAGCGAGAAAACTAACAAACTTTTTACAAAGAATATGTGCTGATAGTCCTGAGACTAATGGAGTACAATTCTCATTACAGATTAATTCTCCAGGGCTCTCTACAGATAAACCCCGAAGGATGCTGGTTCATGCTCCCTCTCATATTGCTTATTATACATTATTTTCTCTTTTCCCAAGTTGGAGGAAATTGTAGTTGGTTGATTTATTTCATCTGTAAAATCATGATTTATGCTTTCTACACCAAGCAGGATCAAACACCAGGGTTTGTTCTTGATGTTCATTCTCTGGTTTTTAGGGCTTGCATAAATCAATCTGCTATTTCATTTCAAACTAGAGAAATACAGCATGTGGGAGGAATAGCATATGGGCCCAGGATATCTGTTATGATTCAATCATGTGCCACATATTCATTTGGCACTAATATCTAGAGCAGCTCCTTATTTTTAAGAAGGAATACTGTGGAACCATGGAGCTCAACACATTGGTCTTTGTGAAACATACCTGGAGATCTTCCACTTGCTTTTTCAGTGACATCACTGTAATGAAAGGATTCTTGCTATGCTCCAGGCAATACACAGCATTTGCAAGCATCAGCCTGATTTCATCCCAAGTTTCATCATAACTCTTCCAGCACTCTAAAGCAGACTCTGTAGAAGACTTCAGCTGTGCAACCTGCAAACATAAAAGCCTATGCTTAAAAAGGATGTATATGAAATTACTTACTAGGACATTTGAAAACTGCTCAAGAGATATCCCCTGTTGTTTTTTTATTACATCATTTTCTTTCTAATACACACTGGATAAAAAACCCTCTAAGTATTTATTTAATAATGTAATATATAAATGGTTTTAGGAGTACTGGTACATGCTTCAAATAAAATGTTCAAGGAAAAAAATCACTGATCTGTATAAGAGACTGAAGTATTAGAATAATTTTCATTATCAATTTAATTTGAGGACAAAGTCCTGTTGTGCTTGTAGAGTTCATTCCCGCATGCTTGGTTAGAGGAAGATGTACAGGAATAAATGCACTGGTTTCACTCTCTTGAATGCTGACATCTCAGCAGGAAAACTCACAAATTCAGAAATGCCTGCAGAGTTTTAAACTGCAGAAGGAACAGACAACTCAGCTGCAAGTTCTTGTTCCGTGAAAGCTGAAAATTGCTATTAAACAGGTTTGGGTTTCTATTATTTCAAAGATTTGTTATAAACTATCTACAGTTAGGCAGCATCTACAGAACTTTGGCAGTTATTATACCTAGCATAATGAATTAATGGCTGAATTTGGAGATAGAATCTGGGTTTCATATTTCACTTTTGCCAGGATAGCCCACATGCAAATAGTCTGATTTCATAATGCTTTTCACATTTCATGATGTGCTAGACAAAATCTGCTATCTTTTGACTTTTCCAGTTACAGAAGGTCCGTAGTGGATTATGTTCTCTTGTAACAGAGATCTCAGTAAAGATTGACTTTTAGGACATGTCAAAACTTATAAATTTAGCCATCTGTCAAAAATATCCAACAGCCACAGAAGTTTTGTTATTTACTTATTGGCCTATTATTCTGAAAGCTTTTAACATCAGATATGGAATACAGAAGGTGAGCATAGCATTTACTCCTTTAGTCTTTTAGTTCTACTGGAACCTCAGGTCATCCAATGAACTAATAGGAGGATCAAGTCTTCCCCCCCCCCCAGACAATCTATAATAATCTTCTGGAATTCACTGCCCTGAGCGGTGGAGATAACCATCAACTAAGAAATGCCAAAACAATCAGGCACTTTTATGGAGGATAAACAATCAATAGCAGCTATTCATGATGACATATCATTAACTTCACTATTAGATTGTACTGGTTGGTCTTTGATCACAATAAAAATAACTGATGTTCTTTTACAGTATTAGAGAAAATATATTTAAGTCTCAGTTTCTAAGGAGCAATGGATCTTCCCTGGCTCCCATTTATTGTTGGTTAATTTCTGCCTGGCCACTAAAGGAGAAAAGATGGTAAAATGCAATATATTTCAAGCTTCTATGTTAGGTCATCTAAGTTGATGACTTAATTTAAATTTGTGAGATCTAGTAGGATAGTACATATATTTCACAGAAAATATCATAGTTTTAATTTCTAGCCATCTTAAAAGAAAATCACCCTCTCAATTCTGAACATGTGAGTGGATAGGAAAACTGCTTTTATTTATGAGCAAGGAAATACCCTTTTTCTTTCAGAACCCACTATAACAACATCTGCAATCATCTATATGAACATTTACACATTAGCTTTCTCTTAAACAGAAGTTTGTTTAAGTAGAAGAGAGCATTTCAGATATAAGATATAAGTGAAAGATTGGGTGATACTTTTGAATCCAAATGATTGCAGACAGCCAGCAGAACTATTCATACAAAAGACTGAACTGCACACAAAAACCTGAGAGTCTTCAGTCCAAACTATATATTGTACTTTTTTTTGTTTTGTTTTCTTTATACATATTTTCAGAATATAGATATCTCATGTTGCCTTCAAGGACCCTATCGTTATGTAGAATGGTTTCAAATCCTAGCTTGGAAAGAAATCACTTGGTGACATTTAAGAAGCCACTAATTCTTATACATAGCCAAAAATCAAGATAACAACCTGATTGATAATGCTAATTCTCATTCCATCCAAATCGGTGGTTGTGAACACTATTTTCTTGGCAGAAACAGCACAATCCTCTAAAACTGTGGGATTGTTTTTCAGTTGATCCACTTCCTTAGACTTCATAGGAAGCTGATATTCTAACACCTGATAAATAGGCATAAGAGGAAAGATATTATTCTTGAAATACAATTTAGGAAAAAAAAATCAACATTTAACATTAGAATATAATAGGGCATATTTTCTAAAGATCTATGCCAAGTAATATGGTAAATTAAATGGAACAGAAGTTTTTGTTAAATACTTAAGAACAATATAAGCATAGCCCAATTGGATCAAAACAAGTCTCATAGTAGTCCATTCTTTTATTTCTCAGTTGCTAGCCAGATATCTTATAAACAGGAGATGAAGACATACCTCTTTTCTATCACTGTCCCCTGCATTTTGTATTTGGAGACATGCTGATCAGACAGACAGACAGATATAAAGGTATGGAGATATACAGTAGATATACAGATGATATAGATATAAAAATATGTATGTATGAATATATGTATCCAATCCACCATTAAAACTATGTAACATACTGGGTCAATACCATGTAATTCTACAGATTAATAATGCATTGCATCAATAAGTGCTTTCTTTTGCCTGTTCTAAATGTTTTCCAGTCTGTTTCATTGAATAGGTCCTGGTCTCACTGTTTTGAGAAAGAGACAAGTTTTGTTTACTTATCCATTTTCTTTAGGTTTTGTACACCTTGATCATATACCTCCTGTCTCAGCATCTTTTTCTCTAACCTGAAGAGTTCCAGGCAGTGTTTTGTCATAAGGTAGGCCATCAATAACTTAGCTTGTCCTTTTCTGTCCTTTTTTCCAATTAAGTTATATCCTTTCCAAATGCATACAGTGTTCCAAATGGAGACAGATTGTGGATTTGTATAAAGGAATTTCAGCGTTACCAATTTTATTTTCAATCTTTTCCTAATGATCCCTAACATGGAATTTGCCTTTTTCATACTGAACACTGATTTAAAAATCTTATTTATCTTTGGCTCCAATCTTTTTCCAGACTAGATATAGACAGCTCAGCATATACGAAATCCAGGGGAAGGGTAGGTTTAGCTGCAAAGTGCAACTTAACTGCCACTTAGGTGACTATTAATTCAGTGTAATGAGATATATATCTCCACAATCACTCTTTTATTATTTAGTATTTTATTATTATATTCAAATTTGCACGAAGATAATTTATGAGCAAACTAAAAAAAACACTGGTGTCATTAGGGATCTTTAAGGCAGGGATCTGCATCTGCAAAGTTAGATACCTTTTGATTTCATCTGACATTAGGAAATCTAAGTTAGACAAGCTACAAAGAATAATATTAGAAGAATGTTTGCATGATACTTGTACCCCCATCAGAAACAGCAGTATCTTTTATGTAAATTAAGTACAAAATCCAAATTAAGTAATTCATGTAGGCCATGATCTTACTTTTTTTAATATAAACTGTGATATATACTGTATGCTTATTTATAAATGTGGCTAAGATTTGAGGTGGGGAAATATCTCTTGTTCATTTGTAAAGTTTTCTTCTAAAATCTTGAAAAATTCTTCTTGGTTTTATTTAACTTCTCGATTTCCCTTCTATTATCCCCTGGTGTGTGTACCTGCTCACTAAGAGAGTTTCAATCTGTCTCTTATTTATTTACAAAGCTTCTTACTGGCTAGTTGGAATGAATCTCCATCTCTCAGCTAGAAAAATGAAGATGCTCCAGAGCTCAATAAAACATTGCAGAGAATAAATAGCAAAATTACTGTTACTTTTCAGTTTGACTATAGTAGAGGAATGGGGGTAACCATAGCAATAAAGCAAAAAAATAAACGTTGCACCTTGTAAGAGGAAGGAGTCAAGAAAGACATAGCAAATATGATTTGCCACTATTATTTTGAGAATAACACAATCTTCCTCACCATGGTGTTCTCTAGATGTATTAGGGTCAAAAGAATTTTTGCTCCAGGTTTTGCTATGAGAAAGTCTCTGTGGTTTCGTCAGTGAGCCACAGAGCTGCTCAGAGAAAGCCCATGAAATATACAAGATAAGCTACTGGACTAGGATGATGTGACAGCCACCAACCTAAAGGAGGTTAAAACAAATTCATTAAAGGTATGGCTATCGATAGTTACTATTCTTGAAGAGTCTAGAGTACACCCAGTATTTGCAATAGTCATGGGAATTTGGGACTTTTGCATATGTTTCTGCCTGGCCAGAATGTGAAAGACAAAAGTGGTCTTTGGTCTGATCCAGTAGGGCTCTTTTTATATCCTTACATTCTCAAATATAAGAGAAGCAGAATAATGTATTAGCAGCATACTAGTTCTTCTACAAACCTCTGTATAACTCCATTCAGGAGCTTAAATAACATGTGGAACAAGATGATTCTGTAGATCCATCTGCCCTCCAGTTCAATCTGAGTCAAAAAAGACCCTAATTAATTCTACTGGAAGCTAAGTAAGGCCCCAGGAGAAAGAAGTTTCATTTCCTGCATCTTTTCCCTGGCACATGCACTCCAGGAGGGTATTTACAGCTACATCAGGGAGAAAAACAGGACAGACCCTTTTGATAGGCAGTTCTACAATCAATTATTTTTTAGGGTTTTTTTTCTTCACCAAACTGTCTCCCTGAGGGACCATTCTATAGATCCATCTGTATGAGGAGATCTCTGAGTTTATTTCCCTCCTTTGTTTTCCATTGTGACCTGTTTTTATTACATCAGATTTGAATGGATTGCATTTATTAATGGTTGTGGACAATTATTGTGTTATTTTTTTAATTTGAAGGATAAATTCACATTTATTGTCCTGAACATATAGGAAAAAAGATAGGATTAAAATGTTGAAGATCATCAACAAAATGAACTCGACATTTCAAATGTAATGAAATAATGAGCATTTACCTTGCAGTCTTTTAATATGCCCTGTGCAAGAACAGAACTTGCTGGGTTCTTCAAATGTTCTAGCCTTCTGCTTTGTGCTTCTAGCCAGCTGCCCAAGGATTGTGCTTTGTTTTCATTTTTAACAACAGATTCCAAAATGTGCTCCAACTCCTTAATCTGTATAGAGGACAATTTGTAATTATTTGCAAAATTTAGGAAGGAGACGTGTTTTTAGTTTATGGCGATAAGCACAGAAGAATATTTTCCTCATTTTCTAGGAAGCACCTCATATTTTAATTTATTGTTGCAGCAGAGTTTCTGGACTCAGATATAATAGAAGAAAGCTTCAGACCGCCTCCAAATAGCAACTTTAAGGATCAATCTACTGTACTTAATTGGAAATGTAAAGAGAACATAGTTGTGTTGTCGTTGTATTATTCCTATCCTTTGACTGGCTGCTGTGACAGTGGGGCAACATAAACCAAAATGGGTATAAGGCAGGCTTACTGAGGTCTATGGATTAGAGAAGGTAAATGAGAACTAAATCTATGTTTGCTTTTGTTCCTGCTGGCTTTGGAGCTGCCTGGAGAATCCTTGTTTGCTAGCTAATCATTGATGCAGATCTGAATAGCATCAGACCTTGCAGATGGGACAGGAAGGCCATCACGATAGGCTTCTGCCCAGTGAGCAGCAGTGAATGTAGACAAATCACAAATTGGGTGGAGATGACTTGCATGGACCTGATTTCTCCAACTGCAGTCTTTCCAAGCAGGACCCCTCTCCCATTCTAAAGAGTTCTCTGCAGCACAGAGAACAAAGCAATGAAGCTGTAGTGGATGGGTGATCTTCCACTAGGCACATCTGAAGCTGACTCACATTCTCTGCAAAAGGTTTTAAAGGACATCCAAACCTTTTCATTCAAAGACCCTTGCAAATGGTGCCAATTCATATTCAATTCCCCGAGACATTCTGCAAATGACGTCCTCTCGTAACGCTTGCTTTCAACATCACAAGGTGTCAACTGTAGTAGTGACTGGTTCACATAATCAACTATCCATTGTTTAAAGTTCATTTCCATCACATATTCCTAGAAACATAATATACAACTGTCAAAAAAAAGCATGTTTTCTATGCAGCAAATACAGTTTTGTTCCTTTATAACTGTTTCTGCTGAGCAACAGGATAGATGCACAGAGTTATAATAACTCATAATTGTATGGCCAAGTCCCTTGCTCATAGTTAAAGAGCATAATGATCATGGGCACTTAAAAAGTGTAACTGCCTATAATGATCATTTTGGTGGGGGCGATGAAAGTTGTAGTACAATACATATGTAAAGGCATCAAATTAGGAAGAGATTGTGAGTTTGGTTGAAAAAAAACATCCTGGGAGAAGCAAAGGGAAAGTTTTCTATATTGCTGCCAATATATTGCTGGATGCAATCTCCTCTCTGAGAGACAAGATTCCTATAAGGCAGTGTTTCCCAAACTTGACAATTTTAAGGCATGTGGACTTCAACTCCCAGAATTCCACAGCCAGCGTTGCTGGCTGTGGAATTCTGGGAGTTGAAGTCCTCATGCCTTAAAATTGTCAAGTTTGGGAAACACTGCTAAAAGGATTTTGTAAGTATGCTTAAGTGTGCTTTCTTCTTCTCCCAACTCATTTTCCTTTTATATGTGATCCATAAAACAATGATACCTTTTAAAGACACTGACAAATAATTATGTGACAGTGTAAGCACTACCTGTTTAGCTTTATTTGCATGATAATATTAGTGAATTAAATAAAGAAAATCTCCAAAAGAAAAAAGCTTTTGGTCATATAGACAAAATGAAAGACTCAAAAGCCTTCTGTGAAAAAACCACAACATTTTGACAGATGTATAGGCCGCTATCTTACCACAGGTTAACTATATAATAGATTTCTAGAAGTGGAAAGAAAACTCGAAAACATTGCATAGAGATTCCAGATATTTAGAAGTCTGATTTTACCTATTGCATATCAATCTGTCTTGGAAATGAATGAATAAATATTTGACATATGAATATTAATATCTCACCTTCCCACAAACTCATACAGATAAATCTGACAGACACCTGCTAATTGCTATCTGGACACCCAGTGAGGTAGGATGATAGGTAAAGGGAAAATAAGAAGTTGAAGTAGACAATACATGGATGGATGGATGGATGGATGGATGGACGGACGGACGGACGGACGGACAGACAGACAGACAGACAGACAGACAGACAGACAGACAGACAGACAGACAGATAGATAGAGATAGGCAGGCAGGCAGGCAGGCAGGCAGGCGGAATTTATATAGAGACCCAGCTCACACAATTGACTCTACATGGTAGACCAAATTGATGATGCAAGAATATGCACTCATTCCCTAAGGATATAGAGGAGATTATTTTAGTTCTTTCTCTTGATCTCAGTTGACTCATACAGACCACGTAGTATGATTCCTTGTTTGGATGTATTTTATTTTCTGCCCAAAGGAAATGAAACCATTTCTAGACATCATGAATTTATAGTGTTTCACTTACCTTGTATCTCCTAAGAAGGCCTTTCAAGCTAGCAGAACTTTGCAAATTAATTACAACCTCATCTCTTCTTTGCTGATCAATGCAATTCATCCAGGCATTCAGTTCTGTGATGGCTTCATAAGATGGCAATTTTGCCATCTGGAGCTGTTAGAAAATTACACCATTATACTTGTTTTTTTTTAAGGAACAAAATTTAATGTATTTTCTAAGATATTCCTTTTGGGCTCTCTGTTGAGTATTGTAGGTTATGGGAAATGGAAGCACTCACTTTTCTCTCATTTAGTGCAACCTCTGCCTCTTTCTTTTGTCTCCCTACTCAGTGTATTGGTAAAAAAAGGACAGAATTCTCTTGCTATAGGGCTTCTAAAAATAAGCCAGTGACTATAGACTATTACTATTATTATATAACAATATTAGAGCTAACAGTAGTCAACCTTGTCTGCAGAAGAATATTTACAAGTCAGAAATGCTCCAGATTTTTATCTCATTCTCAGTCATTTTTGATTGTGTTGTAGACATCCCCTTCAGCTGGGTTCACTTTATTCTAAGCAAATTGTTGCTAATGTTCACAAGTTAAAAAGGGGGCACAAAGTTTACAAATGCACAGTGGCATCTGTAACAATAACAACAACAATAATAAAGTTGGAAGGGACCTTGAAGGTCACCTAGTCCAACCTCTTGCTCAGACAGGAAATCCTATACCATTTCGGACAAATGGCTGTCCAATTTCTTCTTAAAAACTTCCAGTGTTGGAGCATTCACTGCTTCTGGAAGTAGGTTGTTCCACTGGTTAATTGTTCTAACTGTCAGGAAGTTTCTCCTTAGTTCTAGGTTGCTACAATGATGTCAAAATAAAGTCTGCATCATCATGTTATTGTGGAAATAATGCATTTATGTCGTGAAGTCATCATGTCTGAGGCATTTAAATGTAAAAAGAATGTCATTCACACGATGACATTATGATGCACGTGTCATCTTTGCGAGCAAGCAACTAAATTTCATTTTTAATGTGTGCCATTGTGCCCACAGTAAAAAATGACAATAAAGGTTATCTATCTATCTATCTATCTATCTATCTATCTATCTATCTATCTATCTATCTATCTATCTATCTATCATCTTACCTTCTTCTCCCACAACTATACCTGAATTGTATGTGAAACTCTCCTGTGTGTAATTTTTAACTGGGCCAAATAATGCACTATAGGCAACAATTTTTGAAACAAGGATCATGGACTAACTTACAGAATGTGTAAGAACCCATGGCTCCCATGAAATTGAAATTGGGCAAATTTTGTAAAACATTTTATGACATAAAAATCATCATAAAACACTTTAGGACATAATGTCATAAAGCATTTCCTGCTGTTCAGCTGCTGATGTTTGACTGTGCAATACCATTCAACATGGACTATTTTCAAGGCAGATACATCTTTGAATATCTTCCTGACTTTTTAAGAACTTGCCAGTGAAGGCAATCTATCATTACTGAAGACATTGAGAAATCTGGTAAGGAAATATCTCTGAAGTGACGATTGAAGGGATTATGAGTTATTTAGTATGTTTTAAACTGCTGAGACATTTGCTATTTCAAGTCAAAGATAAAAAACAATATTGGGCAATTTCAATCAAACTTTTTAGTGGGGCAATTGTGGATCAACATCCCTGAGTTTTATACAAATGAGTTTTATACAAATCAGCATCACAAGCAAGAATGGCAACAAAGGTAGTATTTAATACTTCACAATGAAGGATTCACCATAGATAAAAGAGATAGATAAGACTTTTTAAACAGAGAAATGGCAGAGATACTGTATGTAATGTCCAGCAGTATGCAATTAATAACTCTGGCAGTCTTCAAAGTTATTCATGCCTAGTAGCTTTTCTGATGAATTACTTTTTACCTGGTGAAACTTCTCTTGGATGGTTGGTAATTGAACAACAAGGTCACTCCATCTCTGCTCATACTCTGCCAAAGCTGAGCGCAACTTTGCATCATCAGATTCCTTAATAAGCAACAGCTGATTTCCACTACTTATGACAGAAGATTTCAAGGAAGATTTATCATCTACTTCTTTAAAGAATTCCTGAAGAATCATACAAAATCATAAAATATGGTATGCATAAAAATGTTAAGAAATATTAAATTATGAAATGATTTTAAACTAAGATAAAATATTGTTCTCCTTTTTTCATTTTTTTTCACTTTTTAAGAATTAGCCAAGCACTAATTAGGTATCCTGGACAGAGCTGGGAATAGACTGAGGAGGGCAAAGTCCAAACCTTTGCTCAACATGGTTTACTCTTTATGTTTTACATTTTAGAGCACCCAAAAACAGTGCTGAAGGTTTAGATGGAAAAGTACACTTAGGTCAATTAGACCCAGGTTCAAACTTTCTGTATTGACATTTGCCATTTACATATGATATTTTTGTTTGTCCTCTGGACAAATAGGTGACTAATGATAGTAGGGACCAAATGGAAGCGAGATGAGAAAGTCATTCAGATGACGAAGTCAAAGATATTTGCAAGAATGAGGGCTAAAACATAAAAATGTAACAGCAGTAATTATACTTAGATATTAAATTCATAAATGATTCTTGTCTGGATAGATTACAATATAACTCATTCCCATATTCTGGTTGTGAATGACACAACCAGCTACATAAAAGAGAACATACCTGCTATCTGTAAAGGTAATGGTGGTGATGGTGGGGGCGTTGGAGAAAACCGTAGAAGGCTTAACTCAGTAAATAGGGCTTTGAGGCTACATTCAAATATCACATTAAGCCAATGTTTGTTTTAAGCTCAATTTTTTGAACAGTCAGACTGGCAAACAATTATGACTGACTTGGAAAAATTTCCCTTTATTTTCTCTCATTTGCCTTGCATTTTTGTGATTTGATTAGAAGTTTGCGTGAGACGTACTATAATACCAAATCAGGAATAAGTCAGAAAATTATAAATAATTTCTTCATCTCTGCATATCAAAATCAGGTAAGGTCACAACTATAGCCAGTAACAAATCATGATTTTGCACTGTAATTTATTACCATAAAATACAATAGAGTTATTCACCAAACATTAACAAATCACATTAGTATAGTCTGTAATTCTAGCCTTTGGAGTGTCATGCAGTGAATCAGGCCTTATCCTGTGAGACTGATTAGAAAAGGAAGTATAATGAGTTTGAAGATGGGCTCACAAAATAGCATTAGATAAATATACAGAGAATACTGTATGTTTATTAATGGCTCCAAGCAACAAAACTTAAAATAAAAAAAAATCTTTGACTAATAGGCATTGAGCTCTCTAGATTAGAGAGATGGTTGGCCTGTATTGGGGACAATGTACAAAATTAGATGGAAAGACTGTCCTTGTATTTTTACATCAGTCTCTGCTACATAAACACTGTCTAACTTACAAGCAAACTCTGAATATGGTTCCGGACAATGTTCTGGTCCTGAGATGCATTGAGAGACTGCTCCTTCCAATAGTTCACATTTTGCTCAGCAGATTCCAACCAGACATTGAGCTCCTTTGAATCTTTGTTGTAACTTCAGGAAAAACAAAAGAAAACAAATCAGGAACTAGAATCAATGTCACTACAGGCCTCTCAAACAGCCATGTTTCTGGCTGGTAACTTATAAGGCAGTTAATAATCAGCAGAAATCAATGAGCATCCTGGCAGATGGAATTTGGAGGCTATATCTGAAGAAGTATAGGTTTGCTAGTCCTATATGAAAGCAATGAAAATATAAAATGTCTATCCTCTCCTTGCTCTTTAGATAACTTTGGTTACATCTCCTCTGTTTCTTTTTTAAAGAAAAAGAAATCAACTTCCTATATGCTATCTGTTAACAAACGGAGTAACATCAGATATTCTTGTATCCAGTTGCACCCAATCCTGGACAGGAGGTCCTGGTTATAGTTATTCACCTTGATAACCTTCTGACTGGGCTATTGCTATCCGAAAACTTCAATTGGCTCAGAATGCAATAGCATGAGTAGTTATGGGCACATCTTTTTAAGTCTATATAACACCATACTCCACAAGCTGCATTGTCTTATGATAGGCTTCGGGGCATGATTCAAGGTGCTGCTTATTACTTACAAAGCTCCGCATGGCATAAGGTTAGATTGCTTGATGGATTGCCTTCTGCCAAGAACATACTCCCAGAGGGAGGGCATGCTCCATATTCTCTTTTTCAAATGTTGTCATCCTATGGGTCTTAGGAAGTGTTCCTTTTCTGTGGTTGCCCCATTCTCTGGAATGATCCCCCATCCAATATATGACAAGGCCTAATTCCTCTCATCTTAACGAAAACTGTTAATGCCTGGCTCTTCCCTCAAACATTAGG
The DNA here is from genome assembly GCF_016545835.1 of Crotalus tigris. NCBI lineage: Eukaryota > Metazoa > Chordata > Lepidosauria > Squamata > Viperidae > Crotalus > Crotalus tigris. The sequence continues at coordinate 186,404 of NW_024100068.1, forward strand.
GGCCATCTAAGTATGAGTCTCGTTGATGTTAGGTGCTCGGTAGCCATTTTATATTTAGTATTTATTTATCATATTGTTTATTATTATGTGGGGGTTTTCTTTAGAACTGGTGTACTCTTCCCAACTTGTCATTTTCAGATTTTGAACATGATTGCTAGGGAATTATGTGAATTGAGAATACCAGATGAGGGAAGCTGACCTTCAAAAGCAAAGAAACGTAACTCCTACCTGGACAAGAGTTTGTGCAATGTCTCAAGTCTTTGTAGTTCATGATCAACTCTTTGGGAAAAAGATACCCACTGATGTTCTAGCTTCTCAATCTTGGATTGCAATTCAGGGCAGCTCAGAAGTCCTGTCAAATTCTTCCCTTCTTTCACTATTTGATAATATCTAGCCTGTTCCCCTTCAATGTTCTTTTTGATTTCCTAAGAAATTATATAAAATTATAAATAAAAAGTAACAGATCACATTATTACTAATTTATTATCCTTTCCACAAAAAGGCAAATCTATTTATGATTCAGTGTTCATTTAATCAAATTTGGCAATCAACACATTTTATAATTGCAATTTTATAATTCTTTGCATGAGCATTAATTGGGGAAAAAATGATGTCTCCCATATCTTTTTCTTTATTTTATTCTATTTAGATTTTTTTTTTCACTTTCTCAAGAGGGATCTGTACGTATTTGCTGGCTTGTTTATTTCTCTCAAGATAACTGTTTTACATCTACCATCTTCTGACTCAATGCCTAACTGGTGTGAAGAGTGTCAAGTTTTTCTGTGGATCACAGAATGTAAGAGTTGAAAGTGACTTTGGAGATCCTCTAAAGCAGACATGTCAAATTCGCAACGTCACATGACGTCACGCAACGTATCGGGACGGTTTTGCTGTTGTCGGCAATGGGGTGGGCGCAGTTTCGGGATGACGCATCCAGCCCGCGGACCGGCAGTTTGACACACCTGCTCTAAAGTCTAAACCACCCTAAGGCCCAGTGCAGGATTATATTATTACATCAAGCTTGATCTCTGGCCATCCAGAGTCAGTTTAAAAACCTCCAGCAGAGATCACCAGTTTCTCTTCCACTGCTGAACAGTTCCCTCCATCACAAAATTTGTCCTGATGTCCAACAAAATTCTACCTTGTTGTCATTTAAACCTCTTTTGTCTTGCCTTCTTTAACAACTCTGAACCATTTGTCACATGACAGCACTTCAGAAAGTAGAAGACAACTCTCCAGTCTTTTCCTCTTCAGGTCAAACATATCTAACCATTCCTCCCAGCCCAAAATCATCTTGATGCTGTCTGCAAGACATACTCCAGCTTGTCAATGGCCTTCTTAAATGGAACTACACGAAATGACAAAGTAAAGTTTCTAAAGACATGTTTAGCCTTCAATTCCTTAATTACAAAAAGAGGAAACATTATTCAAGTATTTAGCTCTTATACTGTGTATCATTCAATAACAACTATAGTTACAATGGAAATTACAGAAGCTAGAGCAGGCATGTCAAACTGCCGGCCCATGGGCTGGATGCGTCACGCCAAAACTGCACCCACCCCATTGCCGGCAAGGGGGAAAAAGTCACGATACGTCGTGTGACGTCACGTGACGTTGCGAGTTTGACATGCCTGAGCTAGAGTAAAGTCAATACCTGGAGGAACTGAATCCTTTCCATTGCTCTTTCTTCTGTCTCTTCCACTAAAGCCACAAAAGGCACTGTGGGTAAAAGTGCCTCCAGCTTCTGGCACAATGAAATGTAGCTCTCATCAAACACTATCCAGTCCTGTAAGATGAAGAACATTGTTAGTAGATCCCAAAAAATTAAGTAGTAAACATTATGGTTGTATAAAATAATTTTCTTCAATCAATTTCTTCCAAACGTGTACAAATTTATACTGGCTGGGGGGTGATAGGAGTTTTGGATTGATATATCATAAAGGTGCCAAATTGGGAAGGCTGCTGTATCCATCATAAACAAATGTATTCTATTCTTCCATTACAAATATGACCTTGAATCTCAGCATGATAGATTACTTAATGGGTATACAAGTACAAAAATATTTTTAATTTTATCACTCACTGAGATATAAAAAGAGCCCTGCTGATTCAGCCCAAAGTCTTGTGCCATAGCAGTATCAAACCAGTTTTGAGGTTGAATAAATTCCTAATGAATGTAAAATTATTTAACATTAATGTACTCTGTGTTAGAAGCTGAATGGAACAGACTTGTCTGAACCTATTTCACATTGTTTCATTTTACTCTCTGACCTGTAAAAGCTTTTCCAAATGGGTTCCATGTTGAATAGCTTGTTCTTCCAAAGATTTGATCTCCTGTACCATATCCTTCCAGTATTTCTCCCTGTTTTGTAATATTGAATCTGCCACTTTTTGTAAAAGAAGCATATGGCCATTCAGTTTACAGAAAAAGCTCTATGTTCAAAAAAGAAAAGGAGCATAAGTATAGATAATTATATCCACAAAATAATTATTCAAAAAAGAACACGCTTGTTTTGTAGGAGCATAAATAAAGTTAAAATGTTTCTGCTATATGCACCTGCTCTGGATGTTTCAATAATACAAAAACCCATCCTCTTGCATTCTTTTGAATTTTTACCAACAGCAAATATAACAAATACCCAGAGACCTATATTTTAACAGCATTAAAAATGGTAAATAATAGTATTTGTTACAACTCAATTAAGAATGCCAATATTCTCTATATGTTAAATATTACAAAATATGTAAGTTATTGGCCATTCTCTAAGCAAATAGACAATGATGGCTGGGCTTGCAGTTATACTGTATCTGAGACTGAAGATGCAAAAAACCCAAATCCAGGGAAAGTGGGAAGACTATGCCAGTGATGGTGAACCCATGGCACGCGTGCCAAAGGCGGCACTCAGAGCTCTCTCAGTGAGCACACCCGCTTCCAGCATATCGTGCAGGTTCATTAGGCGGCCGCTGGCACCCAGAGCAACAGCCCTGCCCAGCACAAAGGAGGTGAAGCAGCCAGCTAGCAAGCTCAAGTAGAGGTGATAGAGCACGCCCCCATGCGCTTGCTGACCTCTGTGTGTGGGGGCCAATGGTGTCAGGCAGCAGCCGCCTCTGCCTCACCTTGCCTTGGCCTGCAGTAATGGCACCCCTGCCCTATCCCCTGCCTTACCCCACAGGACGAGCCTGCTACCCACCGCCCCACCCACCAGAGATCCCCTGGATCTCCCCCCAATCTTGCCCAGCCCCCACAGATGTCCCCTCCATGAGCAACCTCAAGGTGGCCACACCCATCCCGGCCGTGACCACCCAGTCTGCCATGACCACTGCAGCCACACCCACCCAGTAGGCCATGCCCCCCGCTGCCCCCCCTCTGAGGGCATCACAATGCTGATGTGGCCCTGGCACTTTGCGATAAATAAGTGGGTTTTGGTTTACGGTTTGGGCACTCGGTCTCTAAAAGGTTCGCCATCACTGACTTATGCTATCTCCTTAAAAGAGGTCTCTTTGGATCCTTTTTCCAAAACTACTGAGATTTGACTCAATGCTAAAATTACGTTAATTTATATTATTATTCATCTTTATATGGCCGTTTCCTGCTTCATATACCCTGCTTCCCTTATCCTACTCATTGGCGTATACTTAAAAGAAAATAGAAGAAAATGGACACAGAAACTGAAGGATAAATTGGTGCAGGGCATCTGGATAAGAGAGGAGGACAAATTGGTAGAAGCATTGGACCTTATGCTACAACTTATAATGTTATTTGGGTAACACAGTTGAAGTTAAAATCTAATTTGGTACAAAGCAAGTTATTTCTCATCTTTTTAAAGAACTTGATTTCTTTATATAATTGAATCCAAAATGAAATTTGGAGGATTTTCTTCCCATCAAACACTAATTCTAAAAATTCTGGAGAAACACTACTATTTATATGAAAAAATCTCTTTGAATCCCAAATGTAATTATTTAGTCAAGTAATCAAACTATACTTCTCTTAATATTTTAAATAGGAGGTATTTCCATATGCAACATGCAAACAATTACAGCCTTCTTAATTTGATGCAAAATAGAAGTAACTGTTTCTCCTATGTTTACAGTCAACAAAATTAAGTAGGAAGCAACTCATGTTTATTCAAACTTTCTCCTGGGCAGTCTATAAATTTTCATATTCATTACCAAGGCTATATTTTATTTCCAGTAGAATAATTATAGCCCGGGATAGATGTTATATGATTACACATAACAGCAACAACCCCTCCTCTCCCTATAAAATACTTCTGCTCATTTATGATAAGGTTACGTTAAAAGCTCTGAGTGAAAAATAAGCATAATGTTTCCTGCTTTTCTCCCTAAGCAATGTCATCTAAGCAATGCCAGCTTACTTTCAATACATCTGTTGCACCATTCACCTCAAGATGAGATAAACTAGCAACTCTCCCCCAGGCAGAGACCCTATTTTGATAGTTAAATGCAAGTTATTATTTTACATTCATACGAATGGTAGTACTGCAAGAGCTAATGTAATGCCACTTGATATAAGAATCACTGTTGCTCTGGAGTGAAGACATCTCCTTCTAATCAATAAATAAATTAACACATGTATGCCTGCGTGCCTGAACATATCATAAAATTGAACATGAATCTCACTGTTGCCATGATTTTACTGGCTAGGTTCACTCTATGCTAGAGTAGGCTAAAACTATAGTTTATGGTGGGATATCAGTTAGAATCTTAGCATGATGAGAGGATTGGGAGTCAACCAGAATTTGCTATAATGTGGATGACTATATAACTTTTAAATCAATAAAATCACATTAAGCCATTGTGTAGTTTATTCATTGTATATTTTGTGAACATATCATAGAAATCCATCAGTGATTTCCTGGTATGGAAAAATATTTTTAAATGTAATTTAAGCAGAGGTCTATACCTTATGATTTTGTAAGTGTAAATCTAAATCAGATCGACTGGTAATTTTCAGCTTTGAAACATGAGCAAGTTTCCTTTTCCCAAGATCTATGAGCTCTACAGATCCTTGTAACAAAGATTCATACTGCTGTTCATTAATGAATGAAGAATTTAGCTCCTTCTGTTTGACCCTTAGGAATGCCCAGAGGTCATCCAAGAGCTCCTATAGAAATTAAATGAAATTCTGGTTAGTATTGTTTATGAGACAGTTGTAATACAGAGAAATTTATGGCATCATAAATCAATAGTCTTCAAGATACTGCAAAGTACTAACATTATTACCCTTCTAGAGTATATTTTTTATGCTATAAGGCTGATCAGAAATCAGAATTTAACTGCATATTTTGACAAATGTACATTACAAAATCTACACATTTTGATTGGCTAAGCCAAACGTATTTCCAAATTCATCCTCCTCTTGATGCAGGGCTATATTTATGTATCTATATTATATCTTCCCATCAAATTACAATGTCCATCTGAGTCTCACTGAACTGGCTGATTTGGCTCCAAAATCATCAATTGTTAGATCACCCCCAGAGTTTAAATAGACCCATTAGTTATTTGCTTTCTGGGAAAAATTGCTACATTTCACATTCTAATTCAGAGGCAGCAACGTATGGCTCATGGGTCAGACATAGCTGCTACCCAAAATCATCTAGCCCAAGGTCCCCCCAAAATATATGTTTATCTGGCACATGAGAGAGACAAAGCACATGCTGTCTCTTTGGGTGGCCATTTTGGTGAGGGCTTCATCAGTCACCTCAATGGAGGCAGAGCAATAAGTCCTTTGGAAATGCTGGCAGTGGCATGGCCTCTGGCCCTGTGTAGAAGGAACCTGCCAACCTCTATATGCTGTTCTATATGCTATCATGTATTTCCTCACCCTCATTTCTAGCAATTCTATTTTATGCCCTTGTCTTTCCCCCCAATTAAACCTCAATCTCAAAATACTGAGCTGAGTTACATTCCATTTTGTTCAGTTTGTATATCCATTTGTTATTCAGAATAACAGAGTTGGAAGGGACCTTGGAGGTCTTCTAGTCCAAGCCCCTGCTCAGGCAGGAAATCCTATACCATTTCAAACAAATGGTTGTCCAATCTCTTCTTAAAAGCTCCTAGTGTTGAAGCATTCACAACTTCTGGAGGCAAGTTGTTCCATTGATTAATTGTTCTAACTGTCAGGAAATTTCTTCTTAGTTCTAGGTTGCTTCTCTCCTTGACTAGTTTTCATCTATTCCATCCATTCAGCATGTTTACCTCTAGTTTGTACACATCATGGGTTATGGCAACTGGCAAATGAACTCTTTCTCCATGATCTCTTAGTTTAGCTGCCTGTGTCTCAAAATCCTGCAGTTCCAATTCAAAGACATCTGCCTGCTGAATGAGATATGAAATGATTCAGAATTAGGCTAGTCTTTTTAATAATATTGATATTTCTGAGGCAGAGGAAAGATCTGACAATTTTCATAATTATATTTATAAAATAACCGAATAAAACCACTTGTTAAATAGAAAAAGGGACTGGTCTAACTAAAAAAAATGTACATTCCAAACAAATGGGCATAATTGGAGTTAGGCTTTGTTTATCTCATGGAACATTATAATAATGATTTACAAAAGAGACCTGCAAAGAAGTGTTGCAGTACAGAATGCAGTTATTTGACATTGTAGCTAATTGTGTTCTCTTCTAAAATAGTCAAGTTCATTCTTCCAAACAATCACAACATTTTGTCACCAATGAATGTATTCAGTTTTCTGTGAATTGTTGGGTGGGAGATAAATTAATGGCCACTTAGGGTTTTCCCTTAATTTTTTGCACTTCTGCAGACTTTGCAATATCTCCAAGAATGCTTAGATCATCCTTCTCATGACTATAATCTTATTGGCACTAATCCTCTGACTTGATTATCAGAAACTGTCAATTGTAGCTTAAAAACTTGAGATCTCTTTATCGTTCTAATGAAAATTTGGGGTAAACTAGATTTTACAGCATAGGAAAAAAATTGACATTAGATTTCTTTTCTCTTCTGTAACATGAAATACAAGTTGCATATACCCTTATAATAATGCTTCTGTATTTTATCAGAAGGTAGTAAATAATATAGAAGGGATGGCAGGCAAATACAGAAAATAATAATGTAAGATTAAGTTTTAGATATATTTTACTGGAAATTCTAAAGAAAGAAGATATTATATGCATGATCTGATTCTATATCAGCATACATGAATAGTGGGAAAGCTACGGTAAATAAGCAATTATACCTTCATCAGGATACCATAGGCCCTGGCAGTGTAACACAGGGCAATAGGTAACTTTTTAGGGCTGAAGATTTTAGCATTCACTGACATTTTAAGATTGCTCAACAACTTTTTTTTACAGAAGTAGCACCTTAAATCCAAATTTAAAAACTTAAAAAGCCAAGTACCAAGTTAATATGACATATTTTACTTAATAGAGTATAGACTATCTAATATCCAATTAGATGTCTTCAGCAATGCCGTTAGCATAATGGAAATGTGTTATAAACTAGCAAATCAGCTGTAAATAACATTAATTAGCACCATTAAAGATTACTGACAGAAGTAAGACAAACATTTAGTAATAAATAAATATACAAATAATTCACAGTTAGAAACAATATTTGATTTGGGGGAAATTAAAAGCAAAATAAAAGAATTTAGTTAAAATGCTGGGTACTCAATTACACCTGATTTTCGTGTCTCATTTAATTACCTGAAATTGCTTAGAAATATTGTGCCCACTCATTTCACTGAAAAACTGCTGCAATGAGGATTTTTTCTCAATCAATGCATCATACAAGTGCCTGATTTCATTCTGTGACAAGAAACAAAAAATTCAATGTAAATCCAGAAATGCATTATGCAAAATTAAGAGATAATGAAACTGCAATTCAAATGGCTTGTTTAATCAGTATCATTCTTTATGTATATTCATTTGGAGATGGGGAGAAAAAGAGAGATTTTTTTAATAAATGGAGAGTATTAGAATTACACTCTCAGTGTATTTCAGTTTTGTAATCATAAATTGCTTCTCATTATGGAGATCAAAGATTAAATCATCTGTAAAGTTTGCAAGCATGGGTCTTATCTCAGATAAGCTTCTTTGTGGGTAGAAGCTTTATGTGAGTAGTACATATAACTGAATGCATATGTAGGAAATTGTGGTCTTGTGGGACGTCCATGCAAGAATACAATACAAAGATTATGTTTATGACTGTAAAACAGGACTACCATATCTAGGTTTGAAAACTCTATGTAATAATTGGAGGCTAGAGATTGGAGTTTTCTGTAAATTTGATCACATGTGAATTGATATGAGATCACTAGCATTTCAATTGGAAAAGGATAAAGCATGTTTTTTTGGTGAGCACCCACTTTAATAGATTTTAAAGATTGAAATGAAAATTTAACCCTGTGATACCTGATAATTGATGTAATGGTCCATTTCAGTTTTCATAGACTCGCTTCTAGAAGCAGCAGCTGTTTGGGTCAATTGGAGCCATACTTGTAAGTTATTAAAACACTGGGAGAATTTCTCAGAATTTCCACCCGTAGAGGTGATGGACTTCAGAAGATCGTCCTTTTTATCACCAATATCTGTGTAAAGCTTCTGTAGTTCTGCAGAGAGAGTCTGAAACAGATTCTAGGTAAGATAGGCAAGTAAATAAGGTTTTTGTAGAAATCATCAACATTAATTTGTTTCTTTCAAGAGAGAAGTTTCAATATCAGCATGAGACTTTCATATATCTCTCACCCTCTTGAGAAAATATTCCATGGTGTTCTCCTTGGACATCTTTGACATGTTCTTGAAGCTGCAAATTAGGCTACAGGGATAATATAATGTCTATATTGAAAGAGCTGCACTGATTGCCAGATGTTGACCAGGTAAAGTTTAAGGTAGTGGTGTATACATTAAAGTCCTCAGTAGCTGAGTTTGATATCTAATAGAGCAATTGTTATAAACTGTATGGTTGTTAATATACACAAAGGTAGCTCTTTTGTATGTATCTTAATAGTTAGAACTCATTTTTCTGAAAAAGGAAATGGCCTTCTCCTGCACTGTTCCTAAGCTATAGAACACATTCCTTCAAAAATTGTGTTTAACCTCTGCTTCCTCAACGTTTAGAATGATGCATTTCTTTCACTAGGATTTCAAGATACTAAACATATTTAGTATCAATTTGCAGTTAATGTGTTTTTAACTTTCTATACTGGATTTTTGTTGTAAATTCTATTAGCTGCTTGAGCATTTTCTGCTTGAAATAGAAAAAACTAGTCAAATTTTTTGGTGTTTATCTCACTACAATAGCCTGATTTCTCCTACTTTTTTGCCCTTTGAAAACAAGGAGGAACATGTAAATGGAACTAAAATTGTATAAATCTATTGTAGTTCAGATACTACAATAATTTTGCATGCTGTGAAGCTGGGGTAGATAATCCAGGTCAACTGACAGATTTTCAGTATCATAAAAGTCCTAAACCATGTGCATTAAACCTTTGCTAGGTTTAAACTATTATAAAATAGAAAATCTTATTGCCACAACCCAAAACATGAAGAATTTCTTGATATCCTCTGAAAATACAATTGTGTCATTTGCATACTCCCCATGGCCCATGAACAGCAGCAAAGACCCCCCAAAGTGTGGGTGTCCACTTTTGTTTGGAAAGAAATGTACACTTCCTCACATTCATTCCAATACTTGGGAGTCGATCTGAACAGATGGCTATGGAGGAAACCAAGAAAAATTGCTGCTTCTCACCCACTGCTTCATGAGCCAAGAACTGTATCAAAAAATTCAAAGAAATGCATAATTGGAAGAGTAATTATATTTCAATCCAATCCTGTTAGTTCAAGAAGTATAAATTAGATGATATTAAAATGAAAACTGATCCCCATTTTAAACTTCTCCAATTTTTAAATCATATCTGTACAATTTTAGTGGCTAAACATTTGCATTTCCTCTTTTTAAATATCCAAACTTCGTAACTTTAAGATTTGTGGACTTCAACTTCAAAATTCCCCAGCCAGCATGGCTAGCTAGGGAATTCTGGCTGTTGAAGTCCAAGATTTTAAAGCTGCCAATAATAAATAAATGCTAGCATTCTCAGGAAACATCTACATCTAATGCCATCATATGCAAAAATATAAATATAAAACATACAATGCTTTGGACCTCATGAAATCATTGATTTTTCCATTTGTACCGACCTCATAAAGCACTTGCTGTACAGGAGCTTCTTCACTGGAGAGTACACAGGTGCCCAACATCTGCTCCATATTGTTCAGGCAGCGGCTGATTGCCAGAAACAACTCAAAGAGTTTCCCATCCAGACTGAATGCATTTTCTCCTGTTTCATTTTCCTAGAAAATGGGAAAATACATATTTTCAATTCCCTCTTCCTGTTTATTTGGATGAAGCGTATGAACCAGTGTAAATATATTTATGCTGATATTGTAGAAGGTATTATCTGTGGCTTATTATTTCTATCCATTAAGAAAACAGGAAGAAGCTTATAGCAAGTTAGATAGATCATTTGTCCTTCTATCTCAGTGCTGCCTGCACTGACTGATAATCAAAAATGTGAAGTTGTAAAGAAAGGCCCTGTATGTTGTCCATTACAAGTAACTTGAAAGTGATCTCTGGGAGGATCTGATGTACAGGGACATGGAATCTGTATTATTTACATAGTTATATAAAAGCAGTCATATTATTACATCCAAAACGTTTCACCCTTACATGAGTAATTGAACTTTCCAAAATCCTGGCCTGAAGTCCATTGTTTAATATTTACACTGCAAATATATGCAGTACAGAACCATTTTTAAGAATAAAGTTATGAGTCTGGAAAATATTGACTGCTTATTCCAAATTGCTTTATGATACAGTCATTTTATGGGGGTGGCTCCCTCGGCTAAGAAACAGAGATGAGTACTGTCCCCCTAGAGTTGGACATGACTGGACAAGGAAAGGCTTTACTTTTAACTGGATTGAGAGTAAATATTTCATGATGCCAAAACTGGAATCCTATTCAACCACTCTGGTGGCTACTTATTTAACTCAGAGAAATGCCTTTAGTACCTGTATCTGAGTAGAAGCTTCCTGGCTTAGGTTGTCAAGCTGCGCTGTGTATGTTTTTAGCTCCTCAATAGTTGGAGTTCTCACACTTGATGTAGCACCCAGGGGCAGAATGTTTATTTTGGTAGATATCTAATATTTGGAAAAACAAAACATGTTTAGACGAGTGCGCCAGGTTAAACCCATGGTGATATACAAGTAGTATCGGATTTCTCCCCACACACACAGGTAGTCCTCAACCATTTGTTTAGTGACTATTTGAAGTTATAATGGCACTTTAAAAAGTGATGTATGACCTGATCTTACACACACGACGTATGTCTTGTTCTCACGTGCTCAAATTTTGGACCCTTGGCATGTATTTAGTCTCAGCATCCAGGGATCATGTGATCATCATTTGTGACTTTCCCAGCCGGCTTCCAACAAACAAAATCGATGGGGGAAAATGGATTTGCTTAGCAACCATGTGATTCATTTAACAACTGCAGTCATTCTTTTAATAATTGTGGCAAAACAAGTCATAAAATCAAGAATGATTCACTTAACAACTGTAGGTGCTTAGCAACAGCAATTCTGGTCCCCAACTGTGGTCATAAGTCAAGATTACAGTCTAATGTTATTTCAAAAAAATAAAAAATAAAAACAAGTATAATTTAAAGCTAGATTATTGTCATATTCTGGAATGGTGGATCCACTCAAGCAGCAAGCTTTACTCTTCTGACAATAGAAACTCTGGCATCGGTTGCAGTCATAAAAAGTATGCTGTAGTACATGGATTGTGGTTGCCACATATATTGTTGCCATATGGGACAATATCTGTATGCTCCCTTACATTTGCAGTTAACACCTGAAGATGCTTATGTGGTGCTTTGTATATTTTTGACCTGCAAGAGAGTAAGAATAAAGGTTATATACTAACCTGAAGTTCTTCCAGTTGACAGTGAGGAGCATTCTTCTTGAGTAGCAGTTCTTCTTGTAAGTATTGCCACTTATCACCCGTTTGGTCCTTTGGAGTCAATCCAAGAGACTCATTTCCTGAGCTGACTGTCTCATTCCTGGATATCCCCATTATGAGTACACAAATATAGTGAAGCAAAGGCAATATAAGAATGTGCAGCACATAAATCCAGGATCACACCAAAGACACAACTATACCAGCATCCTGCTTCTAATACAGATATAGAGATGAAATGAAGAAATAGGGCTTATATGATTGCCACTGAAAACTGTAATTTCAGGTTCCCATCATTTTCCCAGCAATATGCCAAGATTATATTATGATATATTATGCTATCACATAGGCTGTCAGTTTATTACTGTAGTTGGGGAAAAAAGAAAGTAGCAGATGCTGCTTTGAGCAGAAGCCATTATGATTCTAATATAAGTTTATTAAATGCAGGATAGATAACTTTGGGTCCTCCAGATATTTTGGAGTAAAATTCTTTCAGCCCTTTATCTTTGGCTACACCGGTTAGGTCTAATGGGAATTGAAATCCAAATATCTGGAGGATAGTTGGTTACTTATTTTTGTAATAATGAAGAGATAAAAAGTAAAAAAAAAAAAAAGTTTTGACTATCTCCTCTTTCAACCCATTCTGCTCTATATTATATTTGATTCACTTGAATTGAGCTGGCCTATGGTGATTACTTGGACATGACTATGATATTTTCTCGGCAATAGCATGGAAGGCACTGTCTTCTTGCAAGGTATTTTTAAACTTTTTAATTTTGTCTGCAGACTTGGGATTCCCTAAGGGTCTCCTATTCAACTATTAACAAGGTCCAATCATGCTTAGTTTTTGAGATTAGCCAAAGGGGCTAGGTGCTGTCAACTATACCTTGTTTGTAGTTCCAGAACTGTATTGGACCTAGGGTGAGGCTGGATTTTCTCCATGTACACTTCTAGGAAGTCAATGAGATTGTTTTGCTCAGACAGCTTTAGCAGCAGTTCCTTCAGGAGAAATAAAAACAAACTTAGGAAAACTGAAATGCAAGAAGTAGGAGTTTGCCAACAAATATGCTTTATACCATTTCATCATACAATTGCCAGATGCTCCAGGAATCAAATTGGGAAACTGCAAATTCAGATGTTGATTTATTATTTGTGGCTTTTCTGACATCAACATTCAAAAGACCGAATTGCAAGAAACTGAAAGTGAGGCTTTCTTATTTCATCCCAGAAGAGCTAAGAAAAGCAGGTGGCCCTAGAGCACGCGTGTCAAACTCGATCGCGTATCGTAATGTATCATGTTTTTTTGCCTTTGCGGAGCTGGGGTGTGTGTGAGATGCATCTGGCCCATGGGCTGCCAGTTTGACACCCCTTCCCTAGAGGATTAATCCCACATTATGTAATTAAATTTATTCATTTTGGTATGGCTGTCTATCCTAGAAGACTCTAGGTGGCTTACAAAATATAATACACATGTATCAGTAAGACAGTTAAAACATCTAGTTGTGCAGTATTTCCTCAGTTCAGTAACCAATTTAAGCTTCTGTTTTATCAGATGGCTAGTTTTATCTTATGAGATAACCAGTGTTAAACAAACATATTACTTGGTTAAAATCTGCCTTCTGCCCACCACCCAATTTGTAGTATTCTTGAGCCTGTTCTAGCTGGCTTGCTTCCAAGGTGCTGTGCCAGGGACCAGAGGTTAGATCATAAAAGACAATAGGACAATTCCTTCTCCCTGAATGTTGGTTTGAGGTACAAAATAAATTCAATATAGTTGAAGTCCACAACCAACAGGCTTTTGTGTGAGGTCTTTTTCAAGAGCAAAAATAGAAAAAAAAAGAGAGACATTTACATTTTACTTCGATCACGCAATATTCATCTGCTTAAAAAAAGAGAAAAAAGAGAAAAACAATGCTCATAAGGAGGCTTGTACTTTTTTCAAGGAAGAGAGCCAAACTAGGATAATTGGAAAGAAATTATTGAATCTTCATCCTCAAGGAAACCCAGGAAAGAAACTCTTTGTTGTCCCCAATTCTTCAATAAAAAGGCTAGCATTTAGGAAGGCTAATACAGTAGCCTCTCTGTTCCTATTAACTTTTTAAACTTAAGCTTTGCAAAACATTAACAACGTATTCAATTTCAATTTGTTCAGTTCAGGCACTGCCAAACTTCAAACTGACTAATAAAACCAAGCAAAATAAAAAACACAATTTAATAAAATTATAAAGACAAAAGAAATAAGGAACAGGAACAAATAATGAGCCTAACTAACTAACTAACAACAACAACACAGCCAAGTAGTTTTAAGAGCAGCCTCATATACAAAGCATTGCAATAGTGAAGCTGTGACCAGGTGACTAGGGAATGAGTGACTGTCTGAAGGGCCCTCAGGTCTAGGAAAGGATATAATTGGCACACCAGATGAAGCTGTACAAATACTTTCCTGGACACAGCTGCCAGGTGCCCATTAAGCAAGAACTGTGAGTCCAGGAAGAACCCAAATTGTGCCCCACCCTTGAATAGGAAAGTGCCACCTCATCCAAGGTCAAACATGAACTATCCTCAGATTTGGGTGGTTCAAATACTCTCAGCCACTCTGGTAGGATTGAATGAGAGGCGATACCTCTCCTAGCATGTTGTTAAACAAGGCAAGAGAGTTTATTAAGCCCTGCGATACTCCACAGAGGGCCTACAAAGGGCCCTCTCCCTACCAGCCAACATTGATTGGAAGCAGTCCTAAAAGAAGGAATGGAGCCATCATAAAATGGTCTACTGGCTCCCAATCCCTCGAGTGTGTCCAGAGGAGCACAGTGACTGATAGTATGAAAAGCCACTAAGAAATCAACAAGCACAATGATGAATGTATTATCTCTATCCCTACTAGACCACAAGTAATAAATTTTTCTGATATTTTCAGGCACAGCTTTACTTAGCCCACAATAATTCACATGCTAGAGAAAGCTATTTTTCAATGTGTAGTCTGCATCTTGCTTTTGTGTTCTGCCTAAGGCTGCAATTGGGCATAGTTTACAATATCGTGATTTCCCCAGAATTCGCAGAGTCACTATCGTCAGACTTACATTTTGATGGAGTTGGGACAGTGAAATTAAGGAGTGAAAACAATCCTTTGCAAGGTTAAAAGATACCCAACATTTTGGCCATCCATGAGCCAGAAATCAATTGCTAGAGGACCAGATATAGCGAATAGGCTGTTCTATCAGAAATGGATTTGGGGTTCTTTGGTCGATGGAAAATTGCCATCTTTGGTTTTGGATGGGATGGCACTGGCCCAGAAAGACCCAATGCATAATCTGGGGGTTCGCCTGAATACAAGGTGCAGGTGGCAATTGTGGCCAGGAGGATCTTTGCGCATCAGTGCGTTGTGCACCAGTTACACCCTTTCCTGCTCACAGTCAGTCATGCCCTAATCACCTCCCATCTTGCAACGCGCTCTACATGGGACTGCCTTTGAAAAGTATTCAGAAGCTCCAGTTCAGGGGTCTTCAAACTTGGCCCTTTTATGACTTGAGGATTTCAACTCCCAGAATTCCTCAGCCAGGCACGCTGGCTGAGGAATTCTGGGAGTTGAAGTCCACAAGTCATAAAAGGGCCAAGTTTGAAGACCCCTGCTCCAGTTGGTTCAAAATGCAGCAGCCCACATATTTCTGTCAGAACTAGATATGCACATGTGTGACCTCTCCTGCGGGAGCTGCATTGGCTGTTGATTTGCTTCTGAGTACAATTCAAGATCCTGGTGGTTACCATTAAAGCTCTACATGGTTTGGGACCAGGTTACCTGAAGGGAATGTTGTGGGTCCCCTATTCTAAGGAGATATATCTGACAGGAATCAGAAGAAGAGCTTTCTCTGTTGTGGCTCCCTCTTTTGGAACATCAGCCCAGTGGAGATTAGATTGGCCCCCACTATGACACTCTTTGCCAACGGCCACAGAAACCTAGAGTGGGATGGAGCCCATCAAGTTGCTTATCTGATTATGTCGCTGTTGTTTTTTTCTGTTTGTATATTGGGTTTTTATTTTTTTGTAAGCTGCCCAGAGTCACTGAGAGTGAATGGGCTGTCATATAAGTTCTCATAAACAAACAAACAAACAAACAAATAAACAAAGCAAAAGGCCTTGGACAGTGAGATGGATGGCATATAAATTTAATAAATAAATAAATAAGTAAAGGAAAAATTACCTGTTGATGCTGAAAACCATCTGGAGATCTCTCTGAAGTCACATTTGGAAACGAATTAGAGGAATCCAAATGAAATGACTGTGGGAAGTTGACAGGGTTCTTTTCAGTAGTGCTCATCTTTAAAGAGAACGAGTACCATTTTTTAGAAAAATATAAAGAGAACATGCATGTACTTTATATTTCCTTATGCTACTTTTTTAACCAAGTAGAAGCATCACAGCAAAAATACACATGTAAGAATCTTTCTCTGATAAAAATATGCACAGAAAGAATGACCAGAAAGGACTAGGAAACAGAAGCAGGAGGTTCTCAGTCATTCCTCATCTTGCTACTTCTCCCTGTAGCTTTCCTACTCCTGTCACTTTCCTCTCAGAATGGCAAGAAGGCTGGCCAAGAGAGACAGATGGATAGTAGGGAAAGGATAACAGGCAAAAAGCAACTACTGATGAAAGGACTTCATGCTGCTTACTACCCACGGCTTCTCTCCTTTAAATTCCTATCCTTGTATTCATGTTATCCACCAAATCTGGTTGTACACAGTATGTTAGAATTGCAGGAAGCTGCCATAGATTGAGTCAGAGTTCTGATCCACTGAGTCCAATACTGTTGGCAGTGACTGACAGGAATTCTCAAGTGTTTCAGGCAGGACTTTTCTCTTTCTGAAAATACACGAATTGAATCTGGGACCTGCTTCCTGCCAGACATGTCCGCCACTGTGGACTATGCTTGAGCCTGACTTTATTATGTACACAAATAAGGTTGAGCAACTATTTTAAATCAAATCTGGAACTCTCTGGCAGCCTATAGTGATGACAGAAAAGTGAAATAATCTTTTTATTCATCATTATCAACTTTCTTCTTTTGAGGTGGCTTGGAGGCCACGTGAAGATACTTCAGTTTCATTATCACAGTCGACAATGCTCATGTTTTTCATCCCTGCTGCTGCAACCAAGTTTTCTCCTTCTCTTTTCCCATCCCCCCAGGAGCAAAGGAGACTGCATGAAGCAATTCCAGACGACTTTCATGCAGCTTTTAAAAAATGGTTTTCAAAACAGTTTTAATAATTGTTGCTATTCTTGCCCCAAGTACATTATCACCAAGGCCATGTCATCTCTAAGCACAAGGATTTTTATTTTATTTTATTTATTTTTTTGCACAGAACTAAGTCCAATTATGGGCACTTATGAACAGACAATCATAAGGAACCAGGGAAATAGCCCCAATGGCAGAGAGCTAATATTCCATTTATACTCTCTCTGACTCAGTGTTATTGTTCCTTATAAAAAAAGGCCTTTTTTTCAGTCAAAATACATCTGTACCATACATATAAGCCAGTCTCAAGCTGCTTTTAAACAGCTGGAATTATTGTGATTTTCCTTAATGATTAGCAAAATAATTATGAGAATATATATCCTTATGCTGACAAAACAATACCAGAAACAGAAAAGGGAAGATATCAGCAGATCTAGGGGAAAATACAACATCTGGAGAAAATGAATGAATGAATAAATATGTTTATAATGTTTGTACTGGTTTTAATTGATCTTAAGATTATTCATCACCCAAAATCACTGTTTAGATGAATGGCTATAGAAATTGTTAAAACAAATACGTAACTAAAATATTCAATGTTGCAATCTTTTGCAATATTGTAAACTTTGTTAATGTTATCTAACCCATCTGTATACCTAGAGAGGGTTTACCTTTGGATGCCACATACTAGAAACAAACTAGAGGGAAAGAATCACAATACAGGAAAGGATTGCTACTGATAATGAGCTATTTTGTTATTGATGTGCCTGAGGTTGTTCAAGAAAGGCAACTGTTATGCTTTCTCCATCTACATACCTAGGAATGGATTTTTATTTTATTTTTTTAGAAAAAAACACTTCTCAGCAAAATAGCAATGCATGATTTTCTGACCAATAGACATAATATTAAGTAGAGCTGAGGAGGCAAGTAATTGTAACGCACGCATCCCCACAGGCGAGCCCTTCCCCAACCTAGGGCCCTGTAAATATGTTGGGAATTCAGGGAACTGTGATACCTAAGTAGATGCATACAAGGCTCCGAGTTTCAGGAGGCTGGAATTACCTGTATTCATCATTAATATGCAGGGTATTCACATATACACATCCTTTCCACCAGTTGTCTCCAAGCTGCATGCTTTCCAATTAAGTGGGCTTCAACTACCAGAATTCCCACATGCTGAGAATTCTAGGAATCTGAAATCCACATAAATAAAGTGCAGCAGGGTGGGGAAGTTTGCTTTCTGCAAATGCAGTAAGAATTGTTGGCAGTCAGGCAGCATAATAATGACTCTTCCAGTTTCTTGGCGTTTCAGTTTACCTGTTCTTCTGTGTATTTGTCTTGGAGCATGCGCTGGACTTTTTCCAATTTGCACTTCACGTTTTTAAGGTTCAAGGAAAGGTTCTCTGTTTCTTGTTCGAGGCCTGAGCTATGGTCAGTGGACGTGCCTTTGCACTCCTCCAGTAACCACATGACTTTCTGCTCAATTTCTGTTAACATCACCTGAGGAAGTCAAGCAGTTAATCATTTACAAAACATTTATTTACTAAAGGTCCTAAAGCTTAAAGGCTGATAGCTCCAATGCCTGGGAAGGCCCATCTAAAAGTGACCCCCTTTCCTGCCCCCTCTTCCTGGCTTCTGAAGATGTGGGGAATAAAGGAATCAAGAGTAGAAATTTATTTATTTCATGTATTTGTCACAAAATTCTCAGTTAAGCATAAATGTAGGGGAACTGTCTTTTTTATTACATATATTGATCTCATTTTTCTAACAGAAAGTGAAAGGATCTGCAGATCCCAGAAATCTGAAGACTGACCTCATATGGTGATATTTGTGTGCTAATTTCATCCTATAAGTATTCTGTAAATGTCTACCTGAGATGATTGTCTTCTAGTTCTGACTTTCCCTTTCCACATATTTATGTATCATTGCAGCTGTTATGTTGCATCAATCTGGTTGACTTTTATCATCTTAAAAAGCCAAAGACGTAATAAAGATCAAATAAATGCTCCAACACTGGAAGTTTTTAAGAAGAGACTGGACAGCCATTTGTCCGAAATGGTGTAGGGTTTCCTGCCTGAGCAGGGGGTTGTACTAGATGACCTCCAAGGTCCCTTCCAACTTTACTACTACTATTATTATTATTATCAAACAAGTAACACTGCAGGACATATTATAGTACCATAGTGAACCCAGAGCACACTCTTTCTGTCCAAGGCAAGTATTCCCACACTTGGATCTCCAATAATTCTTTAGAAAAGCCTGGTCTTAAGTTTCTGAAAAATCACTAGGAAAGGACCAATCTTGCTGCTCCAGCCAGCTCTTTCACTCAAGGGGCTCGCTGGGGGAGAATGTTCTCCTCTATCCTTCCCACCATCCTTCTCCTTGACCTGGGAGACTTTCAGCATACACATTTTCCAGGCCAGCATTTCTCAAACTTGGCAACTTTCAGATATTGGACTTCAACTCCCAGAATTCTCCAGCTAGAATGGCTGGTTGGGGAATTCCAGGAGTTGAAATCCACATATATTAAAGTTGCTAAGGTTGAGAAACACTACCCTAGGCAAATTCTATTTAGAAGAGGCATGTTGAAGGTGAGCAGGACCCAGGCCTAAAAACACATTCTAATCAAGAGCACTAATGGGCTTGAAACATTTTCATTGCTTTGTTTGACTGTACTGTTACTTTCTGGGTAATGGTTGTTTCCTTAATGATTTTGAACCACAGACAGGACTCTTCATAGAGTAACATCTCCCTTACCCTCATTTCATAAACTTGCTGCTTGAAAAATTGACAATAGGGACACATGTGAAAGAGAAAAAAGGTACCACACAGAGTGACCACATTGGGTTGGCTAATAGGAACAGAATTCCGTGTTAAGGACACACCGGAAATTGTTCAGTTGGACTAATGGGAAAGCATGAGGCCTGAAAACCAAGTTTAAAGGAGAACTGTGGAAAGCACATGAGGGAAAATAAGGGCAGCAGCAATATTCATTATCCATGAAAAACATTTTCAAAATCACCAAGCAATAGAGAAAAGGATTCCTTTCCTTTGACATGCTCAGCCATGGGGGCAAGTGATTCAGGAGCATGAGAGCTTCTCTGAATCCATGCAGTATATTGCTGTAATAATTTGGAATATCTAAAAGCAGGGTTCAAAGGCAGAGGTGAATTGAATACAGACTCATAATTATTAACTTTTTTTTATAGAGCCCTTACTATTTTCACTGAGTATCTTTAAAAGGCAGGCTATAGTAAGAAGTGTTCCTTTTTAGTGAATTTTGCCATACTGTATCTTACTCATCACAAGAGATACCAGAGATTTTGCTTATCTAATAAAAGATGAGATAAAGTGACCTGTGCAGGTTGTTCTGGGGTCCATACAAAAACATTAAAATCCAAATTGTTTAACACTACTCCTCCAAATATTGTTCATGAATAATAAAGATTCTTGTTTCAGTTCTCTTCCCATCTACTTCAAAAGTTACTTTGGTAAGATTTAGTATAAAAACCCTATTATACATAATTTGCTATAAGTACATTTGTAAATAATTTGTTCTGAAACATTCTGTTTGCAGAAAATTGCTCAGAAACAATAGAAAGTTTAGTAATACTTTCAATCATCTTCTTAAACTGTACTTTAAAAAAATCCACAAAAACCCTCATGCTTAGTATTTCTGAGAAAACTGGCATCTATTAACCCCACAAAAGAAATAACAATGTTTGACATTTTCATTTAATTTCTCAATGAAGTTATACTTTCGTTTTGTGCTTTAAAAATTATGAACAAAAGAAGCTAAGCACAAACACCCTTCTATCTACTTCTTTGAAATGTGACAGGCTTCAAATATCTACTAAGGTATCTATGCCTGGAAATTTCATTTAGCTTGGAGGACAGTCCAATCATCAGATAGTGGACTCTTGTCCTGGAAACAGTCTAGGATTTTTCATTTGATACTTTCATGTACTAAATCAAATGAAAGCCTTAATAGTACTACATCCACATGGAGAGAAGTAAGCAGTGGGGTACCACAAGATTCCATCTTAGGCCCAGTACTCTTCAATATCTTCATAAATGACTTAGATGAGGAAATGGAAGGGGAACTCATCAAATTTGCAGATGACACTAAGCTGGCAGGAATAGCTAATGCCCCAGAAGACAAGCTAAGAATCCAAAAAGATGTTGACAGACTTGAACAATGGACCCTATCCAACAAAATGATATTTAATGTGGAGAAAAGCAAGGTTTTACACCTGGGCAGGAAAAACTATAGGTACTGTGAGAGGGACCTTGGAGT
This sequence comes from Crotalus tigris, assembly GCF_016545835.1. NCBI lineage: Eukaryota > Metazoa > Chordata > Lepidosauria > Squamata > Viperidae > Crotalus > Crotalus tigris. Next base: position 207,949 of record NW_024100068.1, read on the forward strand.
CCTAGTGGACGATCACTTAAACATGAGCCAGCCATGTATGGCAGCAGCCAAAAAAGCTAATACAATCCTTGGTTATATAAACAGAGGCATAGAATCAAAATCACATGAAGTATTAGTACCGCTTTATAAAGCCTTAGTAAGGCCACATCTGGAATACTCCATCCAGTTTTGATCACCACATTACAAAAAAAGATGTTGAGACTTTGTTTAAAAAGTGCAAAGAAGAGCAACTAAGATGATTAAAGACTAAAACATATGAAGAACGGTTGCAGGATTTGGGAATGGCCAGTCTAGAGAAAAGAAGGACTAGGGGGAGACATGATTCCAATAGACATGATTCCAGTATTTGAGAGGCTGCCTCAAGGAGGAAGGGGTCAATTGATTTTCCAAAGCACCAGAAGGCAAGATAAGAAACAATAGATGGAAACTAATCAAGGAGAGAAGCAACCTGGAATTAAGGAGAAACTTCCTAACAATGAGGACAATTAACCAGTGGAACAGCTTTCCTTCAAATGTTGTGGGTGCTTTATCACTAGAGGTTTTTAAGAAGACATTGGACAGCCACATATCTGAAATGATATAGGGTTTCCTGCTTGAGCAGGGGGCTGGACTAGAAGACCTCCAAGGTCCCTTCCAGCTATAGTCTGATTCTGATGTAGTTTATTCACCTTCATCACAATAAGGACTAGAAACTTGATTAAAGTTATGATATTTTATTTGACACTGTCCATGAAGTTTAAAATTAATCTTTATGGTAATGCTGAGTAGAATCTTGTCAGTGCTTTTTAAGAGTGCTAACTGGAATACCAGGTTGCTGAATTATTGACTTCATACCCTTATAAGTAGACATTGCATTGAGTTCTCATAATCGGGGGCAACAAGGTCAGTGTTTTCTAATTAGGTCACAACTTCTTATTGTATCTGCATGGTATTGGAGTTTTAGCACTTTTGAGCCTGAGAGATATAGAAGCAGCAGCCAAAATATGTTTAACAAAACATATCACACTGCCTCCAGTATTTGTGTAGGAGTTAGTTTTCATAATCAGCACTGAACTGAGTTTACAATCCAGATTAATCCTAAATCTATTTACCTCATAGCTCATTTTATATGGGAAATATATTGTTGCTGCTATTGCTAAATACTTGGGAACTGGAAAAACACTTGCTGATCAGCTATAAAATATCAGGCCAATAGACCCCAGTCTGTATTCTGCCCATTCCTGGGAAATAAGACTAAGATTGTTTTGTCTTATAGTGCCTGTCCACATTAGCAGAGATTGGTTGAGTCAAAAGCATTGGGAAAGTAATCTAGTTATGCCCCTTAAAATTAACCCATCTATCTGCAGGAGCATCTCAAAGAGAACAAGGAGTAAAGACAGTGGAGACTAAGTACTGTGTAGAGTGACTTAAAAGAAAGCTGACGGTTTACAGAAAGCAGTGGTGACGTTTAGCCAGTTCTTCCTCTTACCTGGCATGCAGCTAGATGCTGCTCCACCGACTGCTGCATTTGGCAGATCTGGGCTTCTGATCCTAGAGACTCTTCCACTTGATCGAGCCACAGCTCCAGCTCAACAATCTGAGCCTGGCACACATGGAGGACCTGAGCTGGCTCAGAATCAGACCTAACTGTGTCCTCGGTTGCCTTTGTGCTGCTCAGTGATCTCCATAAACACTCGGGAGGGTTGGTGAGTTGGGTGGAAGATCTGCCCTGAAAGAAAGAACAGCCGAATTCTCAGGATATATGAAACCTAAAGCAGTGAGCATGTGCTCAGAAAGCAGCATGAATTCTCACACTTTGCCAAATGGGATTTTTATATATAGGTATATACTGTATACATTAAAAAAGGAAAGAAAGATAAAAAGATAGAAAAAGTAATCTCAGCCACCAGCAACAACACGTGATCTGGCACAACAGGCTTCTTAGCAACTCATTTGCATTTCCACAGGTAGGGCTGACGAAACAGGAAGTCGGCTGATTCATAGCTTATTATTAAACGCTATCCCTCAGGATCTACAGAAAAGTGTTTTTCTAGTCCTTGTCAGTTAAGATTCCAGGTATTGTATTTCAAAGCTGAAACTTAGGCTCCAGAGTAAATATTTACCTATTGCTTTTGAACTTTGGTCTCCTAAAGGCATTTACTCTAACATTAAAAACAATAAAATAAAAACCTAGCAAAAAAAGAGGGAGTTTTTTTTTCCTCACAAAAGGGAAGGTTGTCAAATGGGCTCTGTAAACAAAGATTGGAGCAATATCTTTTCATTCTTCCTGCCCTCAAGATTCCTTCAGCATTTTGTGACAAGCAAGCATGCTTAATCCCCTCTTCATTCTACTCCTCTCTCTTTAAAAAAAAGCTTTTTGGCATTCTCCCAAGTCTGTAATAGTGTCTTGTGTTTCATGGGTGCAACGGCTGAAATATTTGTAAGCTGGAAAAGTGGATATACAACCAATCTACCTTCTTAGAGCCTCAAGTCCTGCCTGGGGTCCTTCTTCAGATTCTTTTGCCAGGTGAGGGGATCTGGATGGTCCTTAGAGTTGGGCTTTCTCAGTAGAGGCACTCCTTAGGGCTTCCTCCCTAGATATGTTCACCATCGACTGCAGTCTTTTTCTCAAGGGCTAGATAATGAATGGTCTTATTTTTCCCAGGCATTCTTAAAAAAACCCATTTCAGCCCTTTTAGCCTTTACTCTTATTTATCCTCTGCTATTTGTTTTAATTAGTATTCTTGTGCATGATATAATTCTATTTTATGATGCTTTTAATAATACAAGACCATGTGCTTTTGTTAGTTTTTAAGACTGTAAGGAATCATAAGTAATAACAGTAATCATTTTGGTTCATCACAAAGTCAGGCAGATAGTCAGACTAAATTTGACATCTTTATCCACCTATTGAATCCTATTATTACTATTACTATTATTATTGTTGTAATTTCTCAAGAAAATAAATTACATTGTTTTAGTTAGTCCAGAATGTACTATTGGATCAGATCACATTAGACCAATATACAGAGGATCTGAATGTAAATGCTCTGAATTATTGTGTACAAATTGTAATTAACCCAAGTTTTCGCAAGATGCTGCTAAAGAAGATAATAGCTATATGTCAACACATCTGGAAAAGCTCCAAGTTGGGGAAAGCTCTTTATGATTTTATTTACAATTGAATACAACATACATATCAATAGCTGGCAATATATTTGCTTCTTTTTATTTTCCAAGATTAAGTAGCAAATTATTATATTTTCAAAGATAATTTAACTATTTAATAGCCATGACCCCTACCTTGGTTGGAATGTGAAGAGGAGCTTCACTGGACATGGCCTTTGTGATATCAGTATCCACCTCCTGTAAAGAAATTGAAAGTTTTTTTTATCTTTGAAGTTGCCCAGTTATTCTTGCTTCAAAACTGCAGCCACCCAAAGTTACAACTACCAATGTAACTGTAAAAGTTGGAAACAAAGGAAGTATTCCTAAGAACAGGATTCTGGATCATTCTGAAGTTCACAGGGATGAGAAAAACTGCAGCAGTATTATCCATGGATGGTTCATATTGTGAGTTGTTATTAAGTTTAATTGTCCATATTTAGAGTCAGAAAAAAAGTGTAATTTCTTCCCCACATTCCTTCTATTGTGCAGAAAGCACTCTGGGCAATAAAAGGGTTAATGAAAGCAATTCATAATTATGGAGAATAATCTAAATATAAAATTAATGCTCAGAACCCAAAATTAGTTGGCACTAGTTTTTGTTTTAGAAGATTTCTCTAAAGCTACATCACAGTTTGCTTCTTTGAGTTATGTATGAAAGACAGTCTGTGTCAATGGAGATTTTAACTGAAGATGCCTATCAGACATTTCAGTTATATTTTGCTTTAAGAAAAACATGAAGGGCTTGCAGAAGGACACAGATCTCACTGCAACCTCAAATTAAAACTCCCTTCCTCACCAATGGGAGTCACCCTTTGCATCTACTTTTTGGAATAGATTTGAATGCATCTGCCAATGTAAAGACAATGGGAAAACAACTTGCATCTTTCCACAAATATTATGGAAAGATTGTGGAATAAAGCAGTAGTTTTTGCTACTACTGAAAGCTATTTTGCAGACTCCCCTTAGGTTCGGTCCCACGTGGGATGTTTTTATTTATTTTGATTAAATAATTTATAGACTGCCCAACTTTTAAACAAGAGTAAAACAAAAAGGACATCCACAATCATCCTGTCCCCAGAATCTGGGAAAACAACCAGATCCTCAATAATTTCCTAATGACATGACCTTTATAATACTGCCATAATCAAAATATGCATTTAAGAAGAAAGACAATTCTGATTATACTGCTTGTTTCTAAAGATATCAGTATAATGCAGCAGCCCCTGCCATGACTAAGTTGCTCTCTTTCATTGCCTACTTTTATTTCTCTAGTAAGATTCAACTTCATTAGACTCCATCGTGTACTTACTTCATTGTGGAAGGAATTGTCTTCTGCTTCTTCAACCAAGGAAGGTAAAAGAGCCAGGGATCCTCGCTTTTTGGGCTGTTGCATAAAGAGAAAGAAACCTCCAGTTATTACTGTAGCCTTTAAAATGTCCTCTCTGACACATAATATGCATGCTTCTTAGAATTAGTAAGAAATAATCAAATTAGGTAGTTTTGTAGGCATGATCTCATACAATGTCATAGAAATCTATTTATTGTGCAATGTTTTTAGTCCTTCAGTTACAATACGTTTCAGATCCCTCCACAGCTTCTTTATAGCTATATTAAGTTGTTCTACATTTTTTTTAAATATCTACTTTATTTTTACAAAAATACAGGACGGAAGGGTTGGAAATGACCATGTAGAGCAGAGTTACCCAACTTTTCTGGGTTGGCGGCCCGGAGGGGGGAGGGGGGAAGAGGAGATGGTTTTGTGGGGGACAGGTGCGTGAGCGTGTACAAGTACCTGTTGCTTGCATGAGTGCACCTGTGACACTCAAGCGAGTGAGGCTGTGAGCACCGGTGACGTTTGTGTGAGTGGGGCTGTGCATGAGCATGCATGCACACCAGCTAGCTACTCATACAGCTCAGTTGCAAATAGGCCACAGCCAATAGTGGGCTGTGGCCCACAGATTGGGGACCCCAATATATGGCATCTATTCCAATCCCACTCCCCAGGGCAGGGATTCACTCCTGCAAAGTTTCTGTTAGGTTATTTAATTAACTAAATAAGTCTCATATATATCCTATAATCTTTTTTTTTCCCAAACTGGTTCTTTTATTGAATTTTTTTTAAAATTTTACAAAAACAAAACAACCCTTCCCCAAACCTCCCCAACCCTCCCGTTCCCTCCCCCGACCTTCCCAGAGCTGAATATAGGCTTAATTGAAATTTCTTCAAAAAAATCTTAAAAAAGATATAAACCATGAATAAATCTAAATACATTAATTGAACAAATTATAAAATAATTAACAATAATATATATATAGAAAAACATAAATACCAAAAGAAAAATGCTTAAAAGAAAAAAGAATAAAGAAAAAGAAAAAAGAAAAAGATAAAAGAAAGTATAATAAAAATAAAAAATAAAAATAAAAAAGAATAAAGTCTATAAAATATTTTAAATTTTAAATATAAGTTATTGAAAAACTAAATAATATTTTTTATATCCAACTTATATTGTATAAAATCTATCCATTTTTTCCATACCACAAAATACTTCTCTTGCGATTGATCCTTCAAAAAAGCCGAAATCTTTGCCATTTCCGCCAAATAAGAAACTTTAAAAAACCACTCTTGCAAAGTAGGCAAAGATTCCTTCTTCCAACATTGCCCTACTAACAACCTTGTGGCTGTAATTAAATTTAACATCAATATGGTCTCTTTAGTATCACAATCAGTAACAATACCTAACAAAAACAATTGTGGGGTAAATTTTACCCTCCTTCTAAAAATTATTTGAATATTCCACCATATCTTAATCCAAAAAGCTTTTATATTTTTACACGACCACCAGATACGATAGTAAGTAGCATCCAAACATCCGCATCTCCAACATTTAGGCTGTAAGTCAGGATACATGCGAGACATTTTTTGTGGATTAAGGTGCCATCTATAAAACATTTTGTAAAAATTCTCCCTTAAGTTTTGGGCTTGTGTAAATTTGACATTCCTCACCCAAATAATTTCCCAGGTATCTAGTAGAACTGGTTCACCAAAATTTTGTGCCCATTTAATCATACATTCTTTGACTAATTCTGCTTCTGAATCCAATTCTACTAACACCCCATAAATTCTCTTAATGTGAGTTCGTCTTTGATCTTTTATTTGTTTTAACAAGTTTTCATCTTCTCTAAGCAAACCCACATTACGATCTATCTTCCACCTATCCACTATTTGTCTATACTGGAACCATGAGTAAATAATATATATCCTATAATCTTTAATGTATCCAGGAGCTGTGGTGAAAACTTACATAAAATGTTTTATAGATGGCCCTTGCCACCAGCAAGATTAGCAAAAATGTTTAAAAACATGTCAGATAGATGTTGGAAATGTAAACACAAGTCAGGTACTTATTACCATGTTTGGTGGACATGTGCCAAAGCAAAGAGTTATTGGGAAAAAACATACATGTAGTTCGGTTTTTAGGTGTTGTTCGTCAGCTAAGCATTTTGTTCTGCAGGTGAGTGTCTTGGCTACGGAGTTGATCTGTGCTGGGTGGTGGTATGAGAATGTGTGCAGATAGCGGTTTGTGTGTGTTTTCTTCTGGTAGATGGTGTGTCCTAGGGAGCCATTGGATTTCTTGTAGACTAAGACATCCAGGAAGGGAAGTTAGTTATTAGCTTCTGTTTCCATGGTGAACTGTATTTTGGGGTGTAGGCTATTGAGGTGTGTGAGGAAGTTGTCCAGTTTTTCTTTCCCATGTGGCCAGATTATGAAGGTGTCGTCTATGTATCTGAGCCAGAGTTTGGGTTTGTGATCAGATTTTTCTAGAGCTTGGGTTTCAAAGTGTTCCATGTAGAGGTTTGCAATGACAGGTGAGAGGGGTGATCCCATGGGTGCTCCTTCTATTTGTTTGTATTTTTGTCCGTTATAGATGAAGTATGTGTTGGATAGACAGTGGTTGGGCAGATCTAGGATGTGTTTGGGGGGGTTATATTTGTTTTGGATAGCTGTCAAGGCTTCTTTGATTGGCACTTGGGTGAAGAGGGATATGACGCTTAGCTGACGAACAACACTTAAAAAACGAACTACACACTCTCACTAATGTACTAACATCCAACGGATTCCAAAGAAATAAGATTACCAACCTAATCCAAAAAGAAACCCCCCACTAAAATCCAAGACAGAGAACAAGAAAATGGCAAAGCCCTCCTCCCATACATAAAAGGCACCACAGACAGAATCAGCAAGATCCTCCACAAACACAACATCAAGACAGCATTCTGCACAAACAGAAAAATATCCACCATCCTAAGAAACCCCAAAGACAAAATTGAGTTAGAAAATCAAGGAGTATATGAAATCCCATGCACCGCTTGCCCCATCACATACATCGGACAAACCAACAGAAGAATAAGTGCACTCATTGAAGAACACAAGAACTCAGTCAAAAAAGAGGAACCAACTTCTTCTCTGGTCCAACACCTTAAAGTCACAGGACGTGAAATTGACTTTAAAAAGATCAGAACTATCGCCAAAACTGAACACTTTAATAACAGAATAATCAGAGAAGCCATCAAGATAGAAAAACGCCCACACAGCATGAATAAACGAGATAATACCTCCCGCCTACCAGCCATTTGGAAACCCGCCCTTATTGACAAACGAGTCCCTAACACAAAGAATGACACCAGACCCACACTCATGAAAACCACACAGGATGTCACCACCACACATCCACGTAAAAAGCAAACCCAAACCCACACCGATGATGAGGCATGACCACAAACCAGAAGCCAGACCACAGCTGCCTCATTAGCCACTTTAAACCCCTCCAATCCATACATGAAGCAAACTGACACCCACCATGAAGCCAAACAACAGCAACGCAGCTCACCATCTCAAACCCCCCTGCAACTCAGACTAACTTGAGCACAACAAAGCCCCCAATCAAGATTTCAATTACTGGAATAATTACAAAAAGAACAACAAACCTGTTATTACAGCAGCCCTTAAATATGGATTGGCTAAAACAACCCATGAATGATTATTAATATTTCTAATTGGTTTGTTTATTTGAGTGATTAAAAATAAAGTAGTATGCAGTGAATAGTCTCTGGCTAGATTATATTCTGCTAGCAGAATATAAAGAGCAGTTGCTGGAATTGGGTATGTCTAGTTTAATGAAGAGAAGGACGAGGGGTGACATGATAGCAGTGTTCCAATATCTCAGGGGCTGCCACAAAGAAGAGGGAGTCAAGCTATTTTCCAAAGCACCTGAAGGCAGGACAAGAAGCAATGGATGGAAACTAACCAAAGAGAGAAGCAACCTAGAACTAAGGAGAATTTTTCTGACAATTAGAACAATTAATCAGTGGAACAACTTGCCTCCAGAAGCTGTGAATGCTCCAACACTGGAAATTTTTAAGAAGAGACTGGACAGCCATTTATCTGAAATGGTATAGGCTGTCCTGCCTGAGCAGGGGGTTGGACTAGATGACCTCCAAGGTCCCTTCCAACTACTACTACTACTACTTCTTCTTCTTCTTCTTCTTCTTCTTCTTCTTCTTCTTCTTCTTCTTCTTCTTCTTCTTCTTCTTCTTCTTCTTCTTCCTTCTTCTTCTTCTTCTTCTTCTTCTTCTTCTTCTTCTTCTTCTTCTTCTTCTTCTTCTTCTTCTTCTTCTTATTATTATTATTATTATTATTATTATTATTATTATTATTATTATTATTATTATTATATAGCAGCCTAATATTGCAATAGGCAAAATTCCACAAAAAGTGAGACTGAACTGTGAATGGCCATAGAACATCAAATGGGAGTAGCTGAAAAAAGTTATCTTTGTTACATTTCAGATATATTGAATTCTGATTGAGAAATCTGGGCCCTATAATCCCTCCTAATACATATATACTGGTTTGGGACAGTATCACTATGTAAAGTAAGATTTTCATTTCTCCTGAATTACAGTGAAAATAATTTTGAAACTCTGTTCATTAGAATATAATTTTTAAATCCAAAATTAATTGCCTCCTAAATACTGAATTCTTATGTCTAAGGGTTTTTCTTTCTGATTCTGTACAGCAAGAAACAGTGTTGATCATACATTTACCCTTAGCTTTCAGACAATGATGTGGTATATACAAAAGAAAAAACACAACAAAACTTACCTGCAACTCAGCAGCACTTCCATTTTCCTCTAGTGATTCTAAATCACTGTCCTCAGCTTCGGGTGGTTCCTGATTCTGATGAAGTTCCACCAAGGCATTCTTCATAGTTGTTAGAATATTCTCTTTCTGTTGGCATAATAGGGCAATCTGTTGCTTTACTCTTTCCACCTCCTCATCCTACGGAACAATAATATTGAGACATGACATTTCTCATTAAAATGGGAACATGAAAGAAAATTGTGAACAGCTTGTGATATCTTACTGTAGCATGATTTACAGGATTTTCTTTGGGTGCCTTCTTTGCATTAAAGTATTTCCTTAGCACTGCTGAGAACCAAGCCAAGTGACCCAATACAAAACGTAAAGCCTGCTGGATCTGTATGCAGCCAGCCATAGCTTAGAGGGACATTTGAAAACTGAAGAGCACTCTGAATGTTCCTAGTTGTCTGCCTGAATTTGGGAGCTGAATTCCAGAAGGGCAAGTGGTCAGGAGTTCTTGTGTGACAGATAGCATGAAGTTTACTCATAATACTATGCAAAGCAGGTTAATTAAGATAAAAGCATCACTTCCTGCTTCTCTGGAAGAGCTTCTTCTTTTCTTAAAACATTTTTCCTATTTCAAGTGAGAAAGACTGGAAAATTAGCAAAAGTGATTTTTTTTTATACAAGACCACAAAAAACATGTCCTAATACAATACAGGTAAGCCTAACACTCCTATTCTGTGCTGGCAACCTTACCAAAGATTGTTTGCATAAGGTGGATATCCTTCAACTTAATAAAGGAGTAATTAAATTATCCACTTTAATTAAAACTGTATGCTATCCATATTAACAGGAAGATTTGCTAGTGTTGGTGTAATTTGAAGTCAAAAGCATTCCCAATGAGTACAATTTTAATGGAATGGCAGGATATAGATCTAGCACATAGGTCACATGAACTAATTGTAACTCAGCTTTTCCATCTCTCTCAACTTCAAAATGTTTGGGCTGCTCTTTTTCATTTCACTCTATTATTCCATTTCTTGCTTCTTACAAATGTCTGTGTGAATGTAACAGGACCATCTACAGCAGAGGTCCCCAACCTTTTTGGTTTGGCGGCCCGAAAAGGGAGGCAGGCACTTATGCACGCATGTGAACGCACCAATGGGCAGTGCATGAGCACATGCAAATGAGCCACATCCGAGCACATGCACATGTGCAAACAAGGCCATGTGAGTGCAAGTGCCACAAATGAGGCAGTGCTAGCACCGACGGGATGCTCGGCTTGGTGCTAGTGCCAGAGGGATGCTCAGGGTGGCACTAGTGCTGGCAGGACGCTTGGGGCTGGCGGTGCTAGCGCCACAGGATGCTTAGGGCGGGACAGAACTAATGCTGGCGGGATGCACAAGGCAACTCTAGTGCTGGCAGGACGCTTGGGGCTGGATGGCGCTAGCGTGAGAGTGGGGGGGTGAGTGCATACACACAGACACACGTATGCACTGGCCATCCCTTCAAGAGGCCCTGGCCCAGTAGTGGGCTGCGGCCCAAGGTTGGGACCTCTTATTTACCGGGTTGTGATACATGCTATTTGATGGATAAAGATACCTAGATTTGCCTGAAGTTGGCCTATAGCTTAGTAGATCCAAGTGAGTTGCCTGGGGTATAGTCTTGTTCAATTATCTACACTGAATTTGATCCTGTGACTCCTGACGAAATAGACACAGTCCCCCAAACTGGCAGCTCAATAACTTGGGGATGGCTTGGGAGGTGATCAAAGGGTGGGATCTTTGAAAAAGCAGGAAAGGCTGTCTCTCTGGCCTTGGAGAAGGCAGTGATGCATCTCCTTCTCAAAAGGCCATTTCTGGAATCATCTATCCTGGACAATTATCATTTAGTTTCCAGTTTTCACTTTGTGGAAAATGTTGGGGAGAAGTTGATCAAATGGCAGCTATAGACACAGGATCTTGAAGGAAAAGAATTATCTAGACCTGATACAGTCAAATTTCTGACAAAGGTAAAGCACGAAGACAATTTTTGGGGGCACTATTCTGCAGTGGATCACCTCCTTCTTCAGTGGTCATTTCCCATCAGAGTTGACAGGAGGGAGGAGATCAGGCCTGTGGGTATCTCATGGCACAACACTTTTCCCCATTATTGTTTAATATTTACATGAAATTGCTGGGTGGGTTATGTGTAGGGTGTCTCAAGTTATGATACTTTCCCTCCACAGCTGTTTAACATTTACATGAAACTACTTGGTGAGTTCATCTGTCACTTGGGGTTGGTTTCATTGTTACATGACACAGCCAAATATGCATCTCAAGTGTGGGTTATGCAAATGAAGCTGCCAATATACTAACTCAGTGTTTGGAGGCTGTTAAATGAAGGATATGGAGCTCAATCCTTATAAGATTCAGTAATTATGACTGTGATTGTTTGGGCCCCCAGGATTGAGGATATAATTTATTTATTCATTTATTAATTTTATATAGCTGCCCATCTCATGAGAAGTCGTTCTGGGCAGGATGTAATAGTCAATCAAACAATGCATGTATAAAAACAGGCATTTAGAAATAGAATAATCAGGGTCTTAATGATTGAAGGGCATGACCTACAGGCTGGCTGGCATGCCTTTTTATGGGGAAAACACAAGAAAACACACACATATTTTTATCAACATCAGATAAGAAATGTGCTGATTCGGACATGGGAAAAAGTTAAAAAAAGACACTATAGGAAAATCCCAAATTGGATTTCACCGATGGAGGCAATGATTCACCCTAACACCTTGGATTAAAAAAAAGATGATTAGATAACCAAGGAAACCTCAAATCAAGAGAAGAATTAAAAGAACAAGGAATAATCATAGATTGGTGGCCATACTTACAGATCCAATCTAAACATAGTAAGGATATGGAAGAACACGGAATAAACCAGACCCCACACCAATTGGATAAAATTTTAACAGGTAAGGAAGGAAAATTTTTAACAAAAACTTATATATATTTATTAGAGGTAGATTTGGAGGAAGAAATAGTGAAAGGGCCAATGATAGCATGGGCACGAAATGTGGGCCGAAATATAAAACTGGAAGAATGGGAAAGATTGTGGAACAGAAATTGTAAACTGACACTGTCAACTGCATATAGAGAAAATCAATATAAAATGTTCTATAGATGGCATTTAACACCGGCGAGATTGGCTAAAATGTACAAAAATATGAATCCGGAATGCTGGAAATGTAAAAATAAGGAGGGAACAGTCTATCACATGTGGTGGTTGTGCCCTAAAGCAAAGACCTTATTGGGAACGGATAAGGAACTGGATACAGGAGATAACTAAGGTGCAAATTGAACTCAAACCTGAACTATTTAATAAATTTAAAGATGGAAAAACAACTCCAATATATCATTATACATATATTAACAGCAGCCCGCATAGTATATGCTCAGTGTTGGAAGGGTGAAAACATACCTACAAATGATATGATTATATACAAAATTCTAGAATGCGCGGAAATGAACAAACCTACACTAGAATTAAAAAACAAGGAGGCAACAGAATTTTATGAAATATGGAACAAATGTTATGATTGGCTAGAACAGAGAAATACAAAGTCATGATTACTAATGTTAATAAATTGTAAATAAATATATATGAGATGTATAACACAGTACTATTAAGAAAAAATGTATTTTTATTTTTGTTGTATAGTGAAAAAGGAATAAATAAAAATTAAAAAAAAGAAAAAAGAAATAGAATAATCAGCATTAGAAATAGAGAAAATTATTCTTTTACAGATGCATGGATCTAAATAGCAGGTGGCTGATCTCACAGTCCTAAAGACCGTGTCTACTTCCTCAGGTCCAACAGGCTCAAATCATTCCCAGATATCTCTAGACGTGCAGCAAAAGTGGGTCCATCTGAGAAGAATTCCAAACAATTTTATGTGGACATTCTTCAAGGTGATGGTCCTCTGGAATAGCATCCAAGAGATATGTATGGTGTCCACTCATTTGGGATTCTGGAAAACTCTTATGACCTGACTCTATTCTCAGGCCTGGGGCTAGCATATTAATGAAGCCACTACCATGTTTTTGGTTATCATTGTTGCTTTTCTCCAGGCTACTATCCTCTATAATGTTATGCTCTGTTATATTTTGTGTTTTGGAGGTTGTAATTCATCAAGTGGGGCAGCTGTAATCAATCTAAATAATAATAATTTCATATCTATATAGCTCAGCAGGGTTCCAATAGTATGGTTCTAATTGGCTGTCATATATGAATGAGTATATTAGAATTGTACAAGTAGCAGGTCTATTAAGAAAAGTCTCTCCCTTTGCCTAACTAGTACTTCTCCTGGTAATGTCCCCCTGCAAATGGTTTCATGTTCTTTCCCAACATGAAAATTGTTGGGATTTCAGTACCCAAAATTTGTAGCAATGTGCCATTATGAATGGAAATTCTGAGAATTGGGGTGTCTTAAGCTGTAGAATTTTTAACCAATTCTGTAAGCTCTCTCTAAATTCCAACAAGATAATTTGATATATTTATGGGTTTCATCCAGACATAGTTACGGTGGATTCAGATTTTTCTAAACTCTATATTCGATTTTAGCAGTTTGAGCTACACCACAGCAAAAATGATTTATTCCACTTTTCTTAGCTTTTAAAACAAGTGACTGACTGCACAATGCTACCTGGCAGATTTTTTATTTCTTTTTGCATTACATTCTCTATAGTTGACTTCTCTGATTAGAAAATTTTCACCTCTTCTGGAGTCACCTTTTTGTTTATACTTTGAGTCTCAATATAATTAAGCTCTGACAAGCTAAAGAAATCTTAAAGCAATTAGCACTTTGGGCAGCACCAGCTAATTCATATGACTAACCCAGAAGAGTGTTCTGAAACAACCATTGAATACATTATGGCAAATCACAAGCGTGTATTTTCCATAAAAGTTAGGCATAAAAAAGAAAGCATGACATTGTGGATGCATAAATTCACTTGTGACTAAACAAGCAAAACAAACAATAAGAGGTGAGTCTATTCAAACAGGAGATAACAAGTATGGTTTCTTATCCAAATCAATCTCCCCAAACAGGAACAACATAAGATTTTAAGTTTTAAATGAAAGTAATAAATAATAAAACATGGATTCTAGTGTTAGGATGTGTATTTTGACAAACAGAATTGTGAAAATTGCATTAATACCTAATGTTTTGTAATGGAGGGGGAAACAACATCACAAGAGGATCAGAAAAAGTTAATTGATCAAATTTTACCTTGCCAATGTAGACACTGATGTCAGAAAACTCCAAGAAAGTGAAAATCTGAATGACCAATAAGAAGCAAGAAAGTTTCCTCCCTCTCAGATGAGCTTTTAAAAAGGGGTGGAGACAGCTCCACTTTGCTTTTCTCTTTTGTCTTTCATCACAATAAGACACCTGGCCTCCTAATATGGCACTATCATTTAAAAACTAGAGGAAATAGCTATTTAATGAAACACACAGTGATGAGATAAGAGCTTTTAAAAATGTATGTCACTGATCTATCCCATTTCTTTATTGTTCTACTTTTTATGGAATATTCCTGCCTGGAACATTAGCTGAGAGTCAAAGTCCAGAAAATCTATGAAAATTCCTTTCTTCAATTTTTCCTCAACTTTCTGCTCTTTAACGTTACATTACATAATAATACCTTCTTCTAAAATCCGTAGAGATTCTGGCAGGGAATTTAGCCTGCCACACGAGTTAGTCACTCTGCTACCTACAAAAAGGAAGAAGGTAGAAAGAAGAAATTTTGCTTGCCTCCTCTTGAGAAAATATGAAGAGATCTTTCCGAGAATAGAGATGGTGACAGCAGACAGAACCCCAAGCCCAGAATGTGGGAAGCTGCAGGAGTAAGGACTGTGAGTGCAGGACTTAAGGACATCATCCCTATACATGTGTAAGCATGCTCTTTACTACGTATCTGTATAATGAGTCAGGGATAGGTCATCATGTTCAGAAAAATGCTATAACTATATTCTGAGCAGTATGCTACTCAGAGTTTGTCAGTGTGTAAGAAATTTTATGAACTGGAATAGCCATAGCAACAAACCAGCCAATGAGAACTGTTTTAGATTAAGACACAGTATTGGCTGTGTGAGGCATGTGATCCAGCCTAGGTCTAGGCGTGTCTCAGTCTTCTCTATGTTGTCTTTTTCTGATCTCCAAGTTAAGAGTTGTTGATGTTCCCCAGAGCTGAATGAAACTGTATGTATCATGTTTATACATATTTTATAGATAAAGTTTTTCCAAACTATGCCTCCTGCTCATTTTGAATGTGTGCTTATTTTTTGGGCTTATTTTTGCGCTGGAAAGCTGTAAAACTCTAACACAGTTCCACTTTGCAAAAAGAACAGAACCATGAAAGAGAAGTGCAGAAGTACAGAAATACATTTACAGACAGTACTCAAATTATGGCCACAATTGAGCCAAACAGCTGTTAAGTGAATATGATCCATTTAATGACCTTCTTTTCCACCATTATTAAGTGAATCACTGCAGTTGTTAAGTTAGTAACATGGTTGTTAAGTGAATCTGGCTTCCCTACTGATTTTTCGGATCAGAAGGTCACGAAAGGTAATCACATGACCCTGGGACACCACAACCATCATAAATACATAGCAATTACTAAGTGTCCAAAGTTTGATCATGTGGCCATGGGGATGCTGCAACAGTCGTAAGTGTGAAAATTGGTCATATGTCACTCTGTTCAGTGCCATCATAACTTCAAACAGTCATTAAACAAATGGTTGTAAGTCGAGGACTACCTGTAATTATTTTTTAGATTTTTCTTTTGTCTTTATTACTTTATAAGTAATTCAATGTAATGAACATGAGCGGCATTGAATTTTAGCCACTCGGAAGGTTAAGAGTTTAATCCTAGATAGCGACAGATGTTTCTCTCCTAGAGCGCAAAGAAAAAATATCTGCTGCGAACGCTGCATGGCGTCAGGAAGGGCATCCAGCCAGTAAATGCTCAGCTCCATCCAGTCACCCTGACTCTATTCCAAATTAAGGGATTACAGGGTTATAAAAAGGAAGTTTTTAATGCAACCAACATGCATAATACTCCTTCCATTTTCCCCATAACAATAACTCTGTGTGGTGGATTTAGCTGAGAGAATGACTGACCCTAAGTCACCCAACTGGATTCATACCTAAGGCAGGAAGGCAGAACTAGAACTCTCTGTCTCCTGGTTCCTAGACCAGCACCTAACCGCTACACCAAACTGGCTCTCGGTGATAAATTGTAGTTATTTCATTTAAATTTAAATATTTCATTGAACTTATTATAGCCGCCCACTCCAACTGATTCTGGGCAATTTATATAATCCAAATTTTCTGAGTTTTTAAATTAAAGATTATTAATTATGTATTTGATTTAAAGATTATTATTTATGTATTTGATATGGATGTTAGAAAATGTTAGAAAATACAATTCAAAACAAATGTAGAAGAGATTTTGGATTCTGTACCCAAGATTCTGGGGAAGCAAGAAAATGATTCAATATATACAAAAACATACAGATTCCTACTGTTATTAGAAAGGATCTAATCATGTAAATATAATAGCATCAAGCAATTTCACAACAGTTGTCTATTGTAAATGAAGCAAGGCATACAATGTAATTTATAAACTTCACCTTGAGGAAGAAGGTGTCTTGAACAGGCCACATATTTTCCATGGACAATTCATCTAAATTACTCTTTGGGAATTGGCTCTGCTTTAGGAAGTCAATTTGTTGTTCAATTTCTTCCATCTCTTTTACAATTGGCTAAAACAAAATTCCAACAATTACTATGAGCTGTTTCAAGGTGAATAATGGAACATATATTCTAATAAACTATTAATACTCACATTCTGATTCTAATTTCAGTTATATATAGATTTGTTTTTCTTTATAAAAATTAATAGATGATATATTTTCTGCATTTTTTGGCTATCAACTCCTAATTTTCTGCTACCACATTTTTGCTATTGTTATCTTGAGCAAGGAGCTAAATAAGGTGGACTTCATTAAACAACTGCCTTTGGGGGGACTGTTTGCAGTTGTGACCATAATGGAAATGTAATTTTGTGACCAATCTTTATATTTATAACCTCTGAAGGTCTGTAAAGCAAAGCAAAGCTGAAGTAAGGTCATAAACACAGCCATGATTTGACTTAGTGACTGCTTCACTTAATGACTGAGTTGCCAGTCCATATTATATTTGCTAAATACGGACTACCTGTATTTATTATTAAATTAATAAAAAGAAGAAACAGTAACTCACTGGCTGAATTCACACAATACTGTAAGATCTGGTTAAACAACTGCTATGTTCTGCCATATTTTGGAGCGGTACAAACCAGTCTTAGGAAACCAGGAAACTGGTATAGACCAGTCTTAAGCAAACAGTAAAGTTATTTTCCTAAAGTTACTGGGGGTTGATTATTATTTCTATTTTATTTTTGCATCATTTGTAAGCTTCTGAGAACTATTTTGGAATAGTCTAACTAAATTGCAGTAAGAAAGAAACAATCATGTTGCATGCACATTGTTAATTTTATATCAATTACGCTCATTTCAACCAAATGCATAGATAATATGCAAAAAATGATTTCTATCTGTATGTCATTAAAAGATCACTGTTTTAATCACTAGATTACTCAATGATATTTGTATTGCTGTGCATGTGAGAAAAAGGAATGATACAATTTTAAGTTGCTTTAATATATTCAGTGCATTCCAGATCTTGTATGTTATAGTTTGTGCTGTATGATATATGATTATTTCAGATTATTAGACTGAGTTCCTACAAGTTAATTTTAAAAACAAGGTATTTCCAGTGTTCTGTGCCTTAAATAATCAACCAAATCAGATGCATAAGATTCAAGAACTAGCTTCTCCCTGTGTTATGATCTTATTCAGAAAACAAATAATAATTAAAAATCACAAGGTATTTTCCAAGAAGATTCACAATTTACCACTCAATCTAATTTGCTTTTACCTCAAGTAGTGTATTCTGTTTCTCTGTGAGTCTTTCTAGAACCTTCAGCTCTTTCAAAAGCTGTTTAGTTCTTTGGAATACTAAAAGAGGTTGCATTCTCATGCCAGTCAATCTCAATTTTGCTTTATAGGATTGCATTTCAGCCAGAGCCGTCTTCATGGGACAGATGTGGGCCAATATTACCTAAAATAGAATGTATTAACAAGGAAAGGAAAGAAATATGTAAGACTCAGCATGCTTATAGCACTTTGGGAAATTCAGATATTTATGTTCAAAATACTTCACATATCTGATCTCAGAAAATCTAGGACAGCATGATTTTCTAAATATCTCAGATAGAACCGAGAATTTCACCCATTTGCATTTCTCTCTCATTTTCCTCCCCACTATATACATCTCCAAAATTAATTTCAGAAACAGCTTCTGCTCATGGAAATGGTGACCTCAATGAGTTGCTTTAAACCAGGAACACTAGTAACAGAATCCAAGAACCTTTCTTCCTCCTCTCAGGAGAATTTATTGGCTCAAATTCTGTAACACTAAACCATCTTCCCCACAATGTAAATGACCTCTGAAATGAAAGCGCCCCATCTGGCTAGATAAAACTGCTATCTCTACCTTGGGTCTTGGGTTAAAGCACATCTTGCTTTGTGCCTGCTGAACTGTCCCAATTCTTGACTGAACACCTAATGAGCCACCATTTTCACTTGGCAGATGGAGGCTATTTGGCAGCTACAGGTGGAAGGTTAATGGTAGAAATTTATGGTGATGAGCCATTCAGAGTTAAAAGGCAGTTTTTAAAAATATTATAGCACTGACATAAAGGAGCAGCAAAAAAAAGAAAGAAAACTCCATCATTACATTTTTAAAAGTTTGGGAATACTTCAAGAATAACAATACTTAGAAATACCTGGCTTCTAATCCAGCACTATATATACTACACTACAATTGTTCCTATTGCGATTTAGCCAGTTCCTTTTTTAGGTGAACTGCCTTACCTTACAATGTTTAAGATGCTCCTTAGGAGAAAAATCAAATGTGTCTTCAGATGGGGACAATATAGTTTTTATTTTTTCTACATCCTTCTCCATTGTTTTTACTTCAGATTCAATAGCTTCAACATCCTAAATTTTCAGAAACAAACATAGTACTTACTCTCTGCAAAGATTCTTAAATGCAAAACAAATGATGGACTCATAGCAATATAAGACTCAGAAAGCCTAATTTTTTTATTTATATCCAAAAAGTATCCCTTTATTAACCAGTTGGTTGCATCCATTTTATTTGAAGTCCCTCATTAAATCATGTGATCATTACAGACCTACAAATTTGATTCTCTGCTTTTAATACTGAAAGACTGTAATATATTGGATGTTATGAGAACCACAAAGACAATATCAAATTTACTTCTGGCCCAAGCTAGAATTATATGAAGCTAAACCAGGTGATGCTGACTAAATCATGCTTTTGCTCTTATGGCCAATAAAAGAATACCTTCACCTTCTATTTGCTGTTTTGTTGGTATTTCACTATTCTTTGGTCCCAAATGTTTCAGACACATGTACCATATTTAAGTAATGTTACATTATTCTTTTTCTCAAGAACATACCTGAAATAAATGCACAACCTTTCTTGCCTACCAATGTCTCAGTTTATCTCATCTTTCTCTGATCTTTCTCTTGTCCCACTACAGTAAAATTGTCTGATCAAGGCCTGTCTATTTTGTATTCCAGTAAGAGACACGCAAATAGGTGGCTAAATCATCAACATCAAGAATAGTATCTGAACCTTACTAAATCAAATAGAAAGCATTTTATTGTTAGATAATCCACACTTACATCAACCAAGTGCTGGATACATGGAAGAATTTCCATTATCTTTTGCTGTAAGATTTTAACTTGCTCATTTACTTCTGTCAATTCTTGCACCACACTGACAGTTTCAATTAAAGGGGACAATTCTTTCAGTTCTGGGGAAATAGCACTAAGAATACTTTGCTTTTGTTCTGAATCTTCTAATGCCATCTGGAGAGGAAAAGTTAGTATTATTTTTCTTTTTTAAAAAAAGACATTAAAATGCATAAAGGAAGCACACAGTTTGGAAAAATAAACCTTATCTTCTGAATATTTCACATGTGTTTTAATTACAGTAATTCATTGACAACAGCAAAAATATATAGTGAAACATCATCATCATCATCATCATCATATTTCTTCATCAACATCATCATAAAGATGGAAGGGACCTTCATCTAGTCCAACCCCCTGCTCAGGCAGGAAACCCTATACCATTTCAGACAAATGGCTGTCCAGTCTCTTCTTAAAAACTTCCAGTGTTGGAGCATTCACCGCTTCTGGAGGCAGGTTGTTCCACTGGTTAATTGTTCTGTCAGGAAGTTTCTCCTTAGTTCTAGGTTGCTTCTCTGTTTGATTAGTTTCCATCCATTGCTTCTTGTCCTTCCTTCAGGTGCACTGGAGAATAGCTTGACTCTCTCTTCTTTGGGGCAACCTCTGAGATATTGGAACACTGCTATCATGTCCCTCGTCCTTCTCTTCATTAAACTAGACATAACCAATTCCAGCAACCATTCCTTATATGTTTTAGCCTCCAGTCCCCTAATCATCTTTGTTGCTTTTCTCTGTACTCTTTCTAGAGTCTCAACATCTTTTTTACATCATGGTGACCAAAACTGGATGCAGTATTCCAATATATTTCAATATATTAATATTCAAGAAAAACTGACATAAAATAGAGGAATCCTGATAAATTTATGCAGGAACATCCAGGATGGTATTTAAAATAATCTCCTGCCTGAACTCCCCTGGCATTTAATCACAAGTTATGTAATGGCTTCTTCTGTGTTTCAAGCAAACCCTAGTTGTTCCTTTGCTGCTTGTTTTCGTTCTCAATTCTTCCTAATTAATCAGTCAAGTCCAACACATGGAAATTAACTTATTTGTTTAAAATCTATGCATAAATGAATTGGTTGGGAATATAAAGCCAGGTATCAATTAGCATAATACTATATTTCCAGGTATAAGACCTTCAATAAGATAATCATTTATCAATAATTATCCATTACTCATTTATGGGGGACCAGATCTTTATGGATTCAATGAGGTTTACTTCTGATCTTATATGTATAGAAATGCTGTCATCTGCAGCACAATCTATACTTCTCTATCAGGGGTCTTCAAACTTGGCCCTTTTATGACTTGTGGACTTCAACTCCCAGAATTCCTCAGCCAGGCACACTGGCTACGGAATTCTGGGAGTTGAAGTCCACAAGTCATAAAAGGGCCAAGCTTGAAGACCCCTGTTCTATATATTATATAGGCACTAGTGCACCCTCACCTTATATTGAAGATGGCAGCATAGTTATGTAAAACCTTTCCCCTCATATTGGCTTGTCACTGTCTTTTTCCAAGATTTTTTTAAACTTTTCTATTTAGCCTACTACCCTAATATTTCTTAGTAGTCTCTCACCAAAACACTAACTAAACTGACCCTGTTTAGCTTCCTAAACTCATGCAGACCAGCTAGATTAGGCATGTCAAACTCGTGACGTCATGTGACATTTCGCAATCTATCGCAACTTTTTCCCCATTGCCGTCAATGGGGTGGGCGCGGTTTTGGCGTGATGCATCCGGCCCGCAGGCCGGCAGTTTGACATGCCTGAGCTACATGCTATTACTTAGCCTAGCGCATGTATCTATACTAGTCATTATCAATGCAGCAATATGTCAACAGGTACTCTCAAGGAGAAGCAATAAATGGCTCCCATTATTTAGTTGCATATCAATTTACCTCAAGCGCACTGGCATGTTTATTCAAAGCTTCTGCAGTGTCACTTTTCACTTCCTCTGTTAGTAGACGGTTGGTGTTTTCAAGCCAAACCTGAATGCTTTTCAGGAGTTCATCACATTCTTCCAACTTGCTAGCAGCCTTTAATATAAAACATCACAAATTAATACACAGGTATCTGAAACATTGGAAGATCATCCAGATCCCCAAGCAAATTTCCACTCATGCAATAGGATCTTCTCATCATCCCCTCTGGAGCCATTTGTGGAGGAAGAGGGAGTGTAAAAAATTGTTAACTACTGACTTTTTTGTCAGTAGATTATACTAATTGTAGGTCTCAATCAAATTAAATTAAATATTCTCAGGCGATAGAACAGCAGTTAAAAATTTAATTTTTAATTTCTGGTTTAAAATATAAGAAGAAATAGGCGTATATTAAAAATAGGGAGAAAATTTTAAAATAAAAAGAGAATAACTAGTTACTCAGGGAACAGACATATCTGCCTTTCCTTTTACATATATGATGTCTATTTTGGTTATTATTTTCAGATGCATGAGGATTATTTTCTTTAAAGGAAGAAATAAGACATACTGTGAGATCTCAGTTAAGTATCTAGTTTTGTAAATAATGCCATATATTCAGAATCTAGGAAACCACTCATAAATCTGTGAAGCTCTATCAGGTCCTATGGAATTATATGCTTGTAGAAATTCACCCTGTCAGCCAGATTGACAGTTGCATCCTTAAAATATATGTTCGCAGTGCAATTGATAAAACTGAGATCAATACAGTCCTGACTGGAGGGAATCTAGAACCATCCAGATTTCAAACACAAATGATCTTTTAAGTCATCTTTTTACCCTGTTCAAGTTTGTAGTTCTACGCTCAGCATGCTGTGAAACTTGCTGGTATTGTTGCAGAGGTATCATCAAGTGATCCATCAATTCTTGAGCCTGGTGGGGATCTTGCTCCACTATATCTTGAACCTCTGAATCCAGTTCATTCATTTTATAATGCCAAAGATCTAGCAAATCCCAGACTCTCTGCACATAACAGAACAAAGGATAATGATAATGATGATAATGATAATGATGATGATGATGATAATAATAATAATAATAATAATAATAATAATAATAATAATAATAATAATAATAATAATGGTGGTGGTGGTGGTAGTGGTGATGGTGATAATGAAATGGATCTTGGAGGTCATCTAGTCCAACCCTCTGCTCAAGCAGGAAACCCTATACCATTTCAGACAAATGGCTGTCCAGTCTCTTCTTAAAAACTTCCACTGTTGGAGCATTCACAACTTCAGGAGGCAGGTTGTTCCACTGATTAATTGTTCTTAACTGTCAGGAAATTTCTCCTTAGTTCTAGGTTGCTTCTCTCTTTGATTAGTTTCCATCCACTGCTTCTTGTCCTGCCTTGAGGTGCTTTGGAGAATAGCTTGACTCCCTCTTCTTTGTGGCAACCCCTGAGATATTGGAACACTGCTATCATGTCAACCCCCCAAGTTCTTCTCGTCATTAAACTAGACATACCCAATTCCAGCAACCGTTCTTTATATGTTTTAGCCTCTAGTCCTCTGATCATCTTCCTATTTTAAAATTATCACTCTACTTCCAGGCTTACACCTGATTAAGGCAAGTCTGGTTTAAACAAGTAGCTCTACAGGCAGAATCAACACCAATTAGGAAGGAAAGCTCAGTGCTTCATCTGGAGCAAAGAAGTGGGATGTTACCTTCTGAACTTCTGTTGCTTTTGCAATGTTCTCGCTTTTTTGTTGTAACATATTTTCAACAGCTTGCAAACCTTTGTTAATGTCTTCTATTTTTTTCTCTATACTGTAGTGAGAGGAATTTTTCAGGAAGTCTGTGCTGACCTATCATAGTAAAGAGAAGCAGAAAGAAAAGTTCAGTCCTTGGATGGGAAAAACAGAAAATAAACTTAAAAACTAAACTATCAGTTCTTTCATATTATGAATAAATCCCCTCTCTATTTTAATTACCTTTTCTAAAGTTTAAATTTTAACATCTAGCTTACATCTGTACATTACCCTAAGGTGTAATAAAATTATTTGGTGGTATGAAAAGTATAAGAGCTAATTGTTCTCAATCCAGAGTTGGTAGTTATTTACACATTCAACTACCACTTTTGTCAAGGCTAGCAATACCAGGCAAAAGAGGGTGTAATTTATAAGAAAGGCAGGAAAAAAAGCTTTGAATCACTATGGGTATAAGAGACACTTATTTTCACTGATGGGGTTGATTTGACTTCATTCCTATCCACAATAAAGATTCTTATCTATCCAAAATGTTTGTAAGACTAAATTGTCTGCTTAGTCCTGATTTAGGAAGATGGTCTAGCCTTCTAAAGTCAGGATTTACAAATGTACTAGAGTAAACCAACCACAGTATTTTATGGTTTACAGAATTATCTGAGGATTTCTTCAAATACTACCTAGCAGGTTAGTGAAAGGGACAGTTAACAATAAAAGTTAGATGGAATTTGTTAGCATGGGAAGCAAAACCCCAAATATAATTTTCTAGAGAATAAACAACTAACTAGAATAAATCTAGAGCTTCAGCAAGAATTTCCTTAAGTTTCAAAATCAAGTAGGATGATGCTACCTTTTCTTCCAGATCATGTAACATTCCCTTGCAGTCTTCCAAATGTTCTTCAATATCAATTGGGATTATTCTATATAATTCATTGAACTTGATTTGTAGGTTGTCCATGATTTGCTTCTTACTATCAACTACTCTCTGAATCTCCTAAGAGGAAAAAAGAATTAGAAATTATTTCAAGATTGGTTGGAAGAAATAATCTTTCCCACTATATCTAAGGTACAAACAGATATTTTTTTCATGAGAAAACTTTGCAGAGCAAAACCTGAAAGATGCTTCCTTTTATTTTTTATTATACTTTTCAATTCATTGAAAATACATTAAACCCAATACTTTTCATTGTATTGTCAGGGCTTATTGACAGATGAAATATTAATGAAGAAACAATGCTTGTTTGATTTAAGCTCCATAAAGAGCTTTTCAGATTCAGAAGAGAAAAAAACCTAAAAACATTTTTTAAAAAGTGACCAAAAGTACATTTGCTGGGCCATTTGTTTTGGTGTCATCTTAATGAAAATATCCAAACAAAACAGCTCCTTCCAGTTCTGCATGAAGGATATCATTTTCACAGGATAAAACAAACTTGACAGTTGTTAATATTTGTGGCCGAGAAACTCAATCTGGTCTACATCCTCTGGCATGAACAACCGTGAAATACATTTTGTTGCCAAATAACTTGGATCTCTTGCTGAGAGATACATTTCATTTACAATTATTTGTTTTAATTCCAAGATATCAAACTATTGGATTTTGTTTCTTATTTCACAGTTAGAGAACAAATGTGAAAATAAAGGGTATGTGTAAGAACTGCAAAGAAACAAAATTTGGCTAAATGTTGGAAGAAGTTTCTTAACAGGGAAAGGCGTTTGTGGAACTGATTACCTCTGTAAACAGTATTGTCTCCTTGATTGGCTGGAAGGATTCATTTATGGATTTTTGGATTATGCGAAGGTTTGGATTACAGCATCTTCAAAAATCTCTTCAAAAACTGGCATTCTGTGATTCTTTATATAGCTTTTTCAATGCTCCTTCATGTATGGCTTATTTGGTCATCCAAACAAGCTATACATGAAAGAGCTTTCTAAATGAAATGGAAAAGAAACTCTACAGCATTCTCTCTCTGGTTAGATGTTTATGGATGACAGCATCTGTGCACCATGTTTGTGAAGCAGTTAAATGTAGACGGTAAAGAAGGATAACGCAATTCTAATAATTATAACTTTGGAAGAATCAGAGTATTGGAAGGATCAGAGATCAATGATACCCCACTTTGCAACTCAAGAATTGGATACAAAGTGTTTTATTTCACTAAAACCTCTTAGTCTACCATCTACAGAAGCAGCTTCTTACCAACCTCAAGTTTCAATGCCTTTTCATTAGGGGTTTCCAAATCTATGTCACAGAGCTGGCATATGATGTGCTGTAATGAAGTCTTCATAGCTTTCAGTTCTTCACTGCACTTGGTCCGGTACACCATCTCAGACTGCACGGCCTCTTTTTCTTTTTGAGCCTTTTGACAGAGCCTGAAAAAATTCCATTAGAAATACTATTAAGAAGAAGAAGAAGGAGAAGGAGATCATTGTGGGTTCTGGTGTTTTGGAGGGCCTTGAAGACCTGGCTCTTCCCCCAGCTTTTCAGCTAGGAAGGGTATAGCCCATTTTTAAGCTTTTGTGTTTTTGCATGCTTCCCAGTTTTTTCCTTTGCTTATTTTTACAATTATTTTTTTATTGTTTTACAGTTTTTCTGTTTTCTTGTGAACTGCCCAGGGTTATTGGCAATTAACAGATGTACAAATTTAATGAATGAATTAATAAGTGAATGAATGACCTGTTATGTTCAAATAAGGGGCCAGAAATCAAGGCAACTCTCAGGCTTGTGTCAATTCCATTTCATTAACATGAATGGCATAACCAAAAACAAAATTCAAGTGAAGTGCAAAGCAAAGTGCATTAGCTTAAAAGTACTGGTACTAGCATCACATGAAATAATGATATAATAGTTAATCAAACAAATGCATTTAAAACTTGGGTGTAAATAGATATTAAAACAGTATTCCAGCATTCATCTTGGGAAGGCTTGGGTGAAGAAGTAAATCCTCGTTTTGTTTTGTTACAAATACTGCTCTCTGCCTGGAACTTATGCACATTTGCCAGATAAACTGGAGCTCAAACTTCAAGTTAATGAAGAAAAACCATCAGAATGTATTTTGAAATCCTAATTAAACTTTGTGCAAAAAGTTGTACAACTTCACTCAGGAATAGTGTTTCATACTTACTCTTCTGTTCGCTGCTGCATGTTTTGAATTTCACAGACAATAGGAAGACTTTCCTTTCCAGGGACACTCCCAGAGACACTCAGAATGTTCCTTAATCGGCAAAGTATTAAGCGTAGCATCAATTTCTCAGTATCCACACTTTCTATATAACTGCTTGTGGATTCCAGAAATTCTTCCAGTTCTTTGGTTGCTTCTTGTTTTTTGTCTTGGAGGCTCTCAGGCAGCTCTTCTTGAAGATTGTCTAGAATAATTGTTTCTCGTTCCAACTAGAGAGAAAATAAGCAAAACACAAATAAGAGAAACTTTGATGAGGGGGGATACATGGAAAGGACATCTAAGTGAATGGAAGTTGCGTTTCTATGCACACTTATCTGGAAATAAGTTCCACTTAATTCAGGGGAACTTACTCTTCTATAAATATTTGCAGTATTGCTCTTATCATTTTATCTTCATTGTTCATTTTATATAACAAATACAATAATAATGGCTTTAACATATTCTTTTTGTTTAAAATAAGAGCATAAGGCATCTGCAGCTACATGAAATGCTTGTGAGTTTCAGCCACTTCATTCCAAATCACATTCAGTTCCTAATACAAAGCACAACAATGTCTGTTACTTGTTGATAGCTACTGAACCAGGATTCAACTTCACTGAATAACCCCAGATTCCAGAAAGAGAAACTAACCTCTATTATTTTCTCCACACCATGTATGATTTTGTGTACAGTTAGTCCTTGTTCATCAATCAATCATTCATGACCATTTAAACTTAAAACAGTGCTCAACAAGGAGCCATGGTGGTGCACTAATTAAAACATAGTATTGCAGGATAACTATGCCCACAGCCAGGAGTTTGATCCTGACCGGCTTGTTGGGGGCAATATATTGACATTTGTAAATGGCTCAGAGAATGCTGTAAAGGACTATGGAGTGATATATAAGTCTAAGTCTAAGGGGACTAACAATTGTTCCTCCTACTTGTAGCCCTTACCATCTTCCTGTCATGTGAATGTGATTTGGGTGCTTGCAACAAGCTCTCATTATAATAATTGTGGTATCCTGTAGTCATGTGATCCCCATCTGTGACTTTCACTACCAAGTCCAACAAGCAAAGTCAATGGGGAAGCCAGCAGGAGGTTGCAAATGGTGATGCAGAATGCTGCAACTGCACAGGATTCACTTAACGACATCAGCTGGAACAGTTTTCAGTCCCAGTTACATTGTTAAGTGAGGATTACCTGTACTACCATTCCACCCTTTATTCATTCTTATGTGACAAAATGGACAGTTTTATCTTTTTAAACCTGCCTGTACTTAAGACAATCAAACAAGTCCACATACAATTGAGCTTGAAAATATCTGTCAAGTGTTTCCATGTTACTCACTTCTTCATTGACAGATTTCCATTCTTGGTTCTGTTCTTCACATTTGCCCTCCCATTCTTTTGCAACACTGAATAAACAGAGCCATTTCAGCCACAACATTGATACAATGGGTACAATCAGCACTCCATCGTTTTCTTTGCAGATCAAGCTTAGTGACTGTGAGTCTCGCCTCAACTTCATTAGCTCCTCTTTGATTGAAAGTAATTGGGACAACCGTATCTATAAAGGAGAGTACAAAGAATAAAGTCTAAATAGTGAGTTTCAATCATCTAGTTAGAAAAAAGGCAAAGTACAAAAAAACAAATTGCGACAGTCAAGCCAAAGTATCTCAAGCCCCTATAATAAGCAACAAATCTGTATCTAAAATTGTGCAGTTCACAGTAAGAAAGGAGTCACCAAAGAGTTTGTTTCTTTGCAATCATCGGTTTCAGGTTTAATACAGATTTGCATTACCCACATTTTGACCTTACGTTCAGCTAACCTTAATAACTAACATTAATAACTATTTGGAATACAAATACTGTAATTGTTATAGCTGTGAAGTGCATTGAATTCTCTATTGTAAACATGGTTCTGAAGACATATAAAGTATAAGCTATTAAAAATATGTATAAAAATATTAAATTAGGAGATGATGATGATGACAGTCCTCACCTTGCTTTGTTCTGAATGCTCTAAAGCTTCTTTATAGGATACTGGAATGTAGTATAAACACTTCCAAAGCACTTTTTCTGCATTGTTAAGCTCAATACATATCCTCTCTTTGGAGTTTTTGAAACTGTGATATTTTTCCATATACCTATAAATGCAAGAGTATTTAAATAAAACTAGTTAAATTGATCCAAATGATATAATTATGCTTTGTCAATTTTTAACTGCTGGTAGAAATAAAACTGGAATAAAGGAGAGAAATTGGCAGATCTTGCCAATCATTTTACACAGTACTTCATTAAAGAATGCACAAGAATTTCCAGACCCACCATTTTAGGCTGGTGTGTTTTACTGAATCATGAGCAGGTGAGCAACATAATAAACTGTGACCAGCTAATAGCTCAGTCATGATTTCTCAATTTTATCTCATCACACTGCTCGCTATAAATATATAATGTAATAAAAATTATGTACTTCCCCTCCCTTTTTTGGAGTAACCATGTCTTCAATTCTCTAGCAAAGGAACCGTTGGCTGGTTGGCTATCTGGAATTTTACTAAAGAGCACTATATGTTATAGCACTTTGTTGCAGCTCTCAAAGTTTTCAATGGTATTAAAGAATCAATCTAAATTTTGAAACCAAAGGTATACGTGATTCATGAATGAAAGATGTTGTTGCCTATAAAGTATCGTTTCAAGCTAAAGCAGCATAGATACTGTTCAGAGCCAGCTTTGCTACTGCTTTACCTGAACATCCTAACTAAGACACTGATAAGGAAATGATGCTCAGAAAAAAGCTACCGAAGGGACAATCACCTTCTGGGTAAAAGAGAAGAAAAGACTTAAAAATAGGAGGCAATAAAAGGGGCACTGGCAGGAAGATGATACTGCTATGTAGAAATTGTACATTGAGAATTAACATTGTTATACTGCATATCTGTGTTTTCATTGTAAGACATGTTCAGCATTTTATGGGAAAGGAGGCTATAACATAAACAAGGCAAATTGGGAAAAGTGTTGCAGCTCAAAGGTTCAACACATATCTTCCATTCAGAACATAGTAAGTTTGATTTCTAGCATGTCCAGGTAAGGATGGTAAACCTTGGACTAATTGTTCTCATCATTAACTCTAATAAGCGCCAACAATATTAGGCTAGATGGATCAGTCCTCTGATTCACATAAGGCAATGTTGTATATCCCTGAAATGATGTAAATGTTCATCCTACCTCTGTATGTAAGAATTTCTCTTTTGGCTCTGCTCTCTTATTGCCAAATTCTTAGTAGTTAGATCATCAAGTATTTTCTCCACCTGCAGTTTGGCTTTTGATTTAATTGACTTTTTCAGGGTACATGTTAATGCTTCCACTTCAGCCTTTGCAGCCTCAGATTCTTCTTGCTTCTTGGCAAAGTCAAGATGAGATTCTTCTAGTTTATGTAAATCAAGTAGAGGAATAGAAAGAAAGGCTTCACACTGACTGAGGAGATCTGCAGTTTTTTCGACAGCTTTGTTGTAAAGCTTCACCATTTTAAAAGCTTCATCTAAAGCTCCCTGTGCAAATAAATAATTAACAGCAAAGTTATTATATAGGCTGAAAAACTATTCTCTTCTCCCAAATGTTTTCTTGAACTACAGTTCAGAGGCATACCATTGCAGCCTGATCTAACTCCGTATCTGTTAGCTGGTGAACATTTTAACTGGTGATCCAAGAGCCTACAGGTTCCTGGCTCAGGAATTTTGGGAGTTGAAGTCCACGAGTCATAAAAGAGCCAAGGTTGCCTACCCCTAGCTTAGGCTTTCCTTTTGCTGTTTTTAACAATTTTCCAAGTTAAAACAACATTGAAAAAAAGGTTCTGCTGCATATTTCGCTCGTCAGCTGTTATTTGTTTTTAAGTTGCATGATTATTATTAAATTTATAGTTGTTTATAAGTATTTTTATTAGCCTCCATATTGTTTTTAAATGTTTTTAACCAGCCTTAATTTTTTGCCACTTTAAATTAGCATTTAATAAATACAGAAAATGTTTATTTGAACGATGGAAGGCTGACAAATTTGGTCAGGAGAAAATTATCAGAATTATCAATTTTGTTAAAGGCGTTTTAGTTCATATAGAAAACAAGTTGAATAACATTTTATTAAAATACATATAAATCTGAACCAAATATCTATTATCAAAGAAGAACCCAGAGGCTTTTATTATTAATAACCATCACATATTATTCTAAATAAAAATGTTCATGTGTCCCAAAATTTTTGGAGACTGGCAGTGAGAAAGACATTCCAAAGTCAAGTGCCAAATGGCAAATGGACTTGTCCATAACAGCTATCATCTTCTATAAATACATCAAACAATTAACCAGTGGAACAACCTGCCTCCAGAAGCAGTAAATGCTCCAACAATGGAAGTTTTTAACAAGAGACTGGACAGCCATTTGTCTGAAATGGTATAGGGTTTCCTGCCTGAGCAGGGGGTTAGATTAGATGACCTCCAAGGTCCCTTCCAACTTTATTATTATATTATTATTATGGATCATCGCACAGTCAGCCAGATGTTCAGACTGGATTTGGCATTTTGTCTACCTATCTACCTTAATAATAATAATAATAATTATTATTATTATTATTATTATTATTATTATTATTATTATTATTATTATTATTATTAATCTCAATAAGCTGGCAGGGTCATAGAAAAGAAGCCAGTCCAGTCATGGATATGAATATTTTGTTACTGTATCTATGTCAGAGTAAAAGCATTGAGAAGTATCAAGATAGTCACTACAATCATTGTCAAAAATGCAAGCATTGTCAAAAATATAAGCTTTTAATAATGGACATTTTATACTGCAATGTAATGCAATACTCAGCACTGAGATGTTACTTAGTTGGGTAATAAAACATCTGCAAGGAAACAACCAAGCTCAGAGAGTTCCAAGGATTCCACAGGACATTTTATTACATTAAATTACAAATTCCTTCTAATTGTTTTAGTAATATCACAAGTCTTTTACAAAATTTCAATTTCTTTCAGTATAACTTAAATATAAGTCACGATGCAAGTTCAATTGTGGCATTATTAATCTATCTTGAGGGAGGGAGGGAGGGGGGAGGGGGGAGAGAGAGAGGGAGGGAGGAGAGAACTTACAAGATCTAGAAGTAAAAACTGTTAAATGCATATCATGTAAAATATAGATGAAGAAACCATCATATTTCATATTTAATCCTTATGTGGAAGCAACCAGAGATTGCAAAGTTGTTTATAAAGAAACAAAACTGTCAGGTGTACTTACCGTATGTTTAGCAAAGTCTGCTTTCAGTTGTATTTTCAGATTTTGGAATTCCTCTATTTCTTTATCTAAACTCTCAGAATGGAGACATGCTTGTTTTGTAGATGATTTCTCTTTAGTTATTATATCTTCAGCAACATGAATTTCTGCCTCTGTAGCACCTTTAAGCACTTTGCAATACATCATTTCATAGGGAATCATTTGAATTTTCAAGTCAAGTAGGACAGGCTGCTGGAGCTCAGACTGAATCTGCTTTAAAGTCCTCAAGCTGTGGCCCAGCTTACTCTGGAAACCTTGTTTGTACTTGCATATTTCTTGATTAGCTACTATCATAGAATGGATCGTTTGTTCCAGCCCATCTATTTTTGTATCTAAGGTCTTTATTTGCTGCATGTTGGCCTTTTTGAGAGAGGCACTAAATGTCTTATTTTTCTTGAATAGCTTGAATGCTTCCTGAGTTATATATTTGGCATGTTCAACTCTCCACATCAATTTTTTTCCTGATATCAGACTGGCTTCAGAAGTTGAACTAGTAAGAGCTTTTAAATCACTACACTCTTTCTGAATACTAGATATTATAGCCTCAATCTCACTTAGGACTATCTGATGCCTGTCATATTCTGCAAATAAATTCTTCAAGCATTTACTTTTCTTCTCAAGGTTATCCTTTGCTTTGTAGAATTGATCTTTCATTTCATCAAGTAGTGATGTATCCCATTTCAGATCCAGCCATTTCCAAATCTCTTGGTATTGGTCCAAGTGTGATAAACGTGACTGGATGGCTAAAATTCTCTCTTTGAACATATTCAGTTTATCTTTTATCTCTTGATTCTTAGACAGTAATTCCTCTGGACTTAGTTCCAGCTCATCAAAATGAAGATTGCTAAGATCCTGCTGCAAGGCCCTTATCTCTTCTGAGAATTTTTTATAGGCACCCATTTTGTGTTGTACTAAACGACCCTTAATTTGAATTACCCTATGGACCCTGTTTGCTCTATTTCTCAGACTTCTCCAACAATCATTTAAAAACAGTTGCTCAAAAGCATTTAATCCTTCAGATGAATTGTTGCAATTTGCATCTACAAGGGCTTCCATATACTGAAACTTCTTGGGAGTTTTTTCTAAAAGATTCTGCATGTGGTCAAACTCAGACTTTATGTTTGTTTTATCAACATCTAAGATAGACATTGTCATGATCTTCTGAAGTTGTGCTTCAAATTTCTCTATATTTGCAAAAAGTGTTTTTCTTTTTCCAAGCTGAGATTCCAGCTGCTGTAACTTCTGAGATGATTTCAAAATAAGGAATTGGTAACCAGTTTGCAACTTATGTGCAAGGATGCTAAGTGTAGAATCCTCCTTTGATGGCATATGAGAAGCAACATGCTGGGCTTCATCTGCTAGCCTTATAAAAATTGGCTCTTTTTCTTTAGCATCACTGATTACTGCCTTACAACGTTTAATTTGTGAGAGAAGATCATCTGGAAAAAGTGCTGCCCTTTCATCAAGATAGTGCATTAAAAATTTGTTCCCCAAAATGGCATCTTCTATCTCTTTTCTTATTTCATATGTCTGGGAATGACTGTCAGATATCTGGACGTTCTCTTTAGCAGTCATTTGCTCCAGTTCTTCTACTTGGCTCTGAAGTCCATTTACTGTGTTCTCTAAGGCTATTTTTCCTGGACTGCTCCACATTCTTTTCATCTGTACTTCTGCATTTCTTTTTAACAAAGAAATGTTTTGTTTAAGGATGCGCAGTTCTAAAAGAATCAAAATAGGGCATGAGTGCTCTTCTGTACCAAGAGTACTCAGGCCTGTTTGCAAATCATGTTGCTGTTGCAGACATCTTTGGAGTTCCTGTGCTTTGTCCATGAAAAGCTTAAACTCGTCCACTTCTGCTGCAACACAGAACTGTTTCCTTTGAAGGCAGTCCCCCATTTGTTTCCACCACTGCTCAGCTTGATACACCTGGTTTTGTATTAATTCTCTGTCCAGAATGGATAGATGTCTAGATAGATTTTCTTGCTCAGTTTTCAGCTTGTTTAAAAGACTATTTTCATTTTGTACAGAAGCCAACAATTTATTCAAATTCTCTAGAAGAACTATGTCTTCCATAGGTCCCCTTCTGCAATAGAAAAATAGGTACAACTAGCTTTAATTTTTTGTAAAGTCAATTTAATCAACATGCAATCAGTAATCAGGTATATTGAACCATATGTCATATATAGTAAATTTCATTGAAGGTCCACCATACTTTGGATTACTAGGTTTGAATATGTACGTGTTTAAATATAATCAGAATCATTCAAAGGAGTGATATTATATATAAATAATACCATAGCAATAATTGTTGCAACTACAATGCTTATTCATTCCTGTCTTAAGTTAATTTACTAAGCCATAATAAGATGGTTCAAATATTTATGGCTCAGCATTGTGTATAAACCATATTATTCCAAGCCTTTTGGGATGTAACAAATTACAAAAGAAATGACAAAGGTTCATCTCTTGTATAACAATTATATCAGATCCAACTGATGAAGAAACCTGGTCCAGGAACTTACGTATATATGTTTTCTTTTTCTGCTAAGAAATGTTTCATTGAAGACTGAACAGTAGCAAGACATTCATGGTAGCGATTGAGTAAATTAAACTGATTCTGCTTGGCCTCTTTAACAGTTATTAATTCTTGCAGGAGTCTGTCCCAACTGGAAGAGGTAACATTGCAGGCATCCTGCTGGTCTGGCTCACTTCCTTCCACCACAGTTGAATGTTCTGGCCACACTGACAAAGCTTGAGCTTTCTTCTTTTCTAGCTGCAGATACAAATCCTATCAAAGAAAATCAGAGGGGGTAGGTGAGGCTTGTCTTGTTTGTTTTTGAAGGGATTGTTTTCATTTGTATGTCTTTCTGAATCAAATTAAATATCGATTTACCATGCTTTTTAACTACAAATGGTCAAATTCTTCCCAAAAGTCCACATCTAGGTTCACAGACTTTTAAGCACTATTATAGGTGAGGTCAC
Organism: Crotalus tigris; assembly: GCF_016545835.1. NCBI lineage: Eukaryota > Metazoa > Chordata > Lepidosauria > Squamata > Viperidae > Crotalus > Crotalus tigris. The sequence continues at coordinate 243,335 of NW_024100068.1, forward strand.
TCACAGAAGCTCCTCCTATGCTATTTTAGGCAGAAGGATGCAACTGGTGGGAACCATTTGTGTTATTATCCTCTTCATGTTGTTAAAATGTTCATGTATCCAATGGCATGAGATTGCACTACCCAGAAATAGCTATGAGGGTCTCATGTGCCAGAGCAAATGAGTGGGAGGATAAGAATATGATAGAGACTAACAGAGTGCTTATAGCCATGCCAATGAATGTATTGTTTCCATACCTCTATTTCTCTCAGTTGATCTTTCATTAATACAATATCTAACTCTGCAGTCCAGATTTTCACTTTGTTGAGGTTTTGTTCCATCTCAGTATACTCAGCAATTGCTTGGTCTTCAGGATAACTCTGCTGGGAAATCCAAACAGGTAATTGTAATCTATGGAACAACTAATTACTCCTATATAAATCATCCAGATTATTTAATTGAAGAAAAAAAGGTATCAAGTACAAATCTTGCTTGACACATCCTCTCCACTTTATTCATTGTTCTGGTTATTATTACTGTAGTAATTTTCTGCCCAAATTCCTAGAGTCTGTCAGAATCATGTTGGTCTAATTTTATGCCAGATTATCATGTCTTCCAGACATTCTTCATAATCTGGAACAAGGAAGTTGTGGAGTCCCTTAACTAGCCCAAGGAAGCATAACATTTATAACTCTGAGATCAACGGAAAAAAGAGCTGCTTAAGGTCCATAATCCTATTTTGCCCAAGTGAATTGGGCAAAAGCAACATGCTCCCAGGTACTAAGCTGCCAGGTTTCATTTTGTGTTTTTAACTAAGATTCCTCAAAAGAGCTCACATAGTTACAAAAAAGAAAAAAGTTTCTGGTTCAGTCCTATAACAACAACAATGCATTTATAATAGAAATTAAAAGCCAAGATCAGATGACAAGAACAACATAACAATAAAAAGGAAGAAAAAAATTGTGAAATTCTGCAATATACATGTACGGTTTTCCTATTAATATATTAATAATTATATTAATCAAAGCCGTAGCTTAAAACATACCTAATATATTGCTGATACAGTATTTTAGAAACAATACTGATGCAAAGTTAGTTAGCCAAGGAGTGCATGGGGTGCTCATGGAAGGGTAGTACCTCTAGTGGAAGGTCCTGCCATGTCTTTTTTAGGGCTGTTTGTTCACCTTTGGTCCCCACCTGGCACTCAGCTCTCACCTGTGGCTCCAAGTAGCTGTAACTTGTACAATGGCCTCACCCTGGTAAACCATCTCAGCAGACAGGCTAAATCAGGTGAGGATAGCTGTTGGGTCTTTGACTCTCAGTGAGATAAGGGATTTTTGTAAAAAAAGGCTCCAGAATGGAGGAGACTGAGGCCCAACAGGCATTGTGGTGTGTGAAGATTGTGACAAGACAAAACATTCTGGTCATCCACTGCAGCAGGAGAAGTCTCCAGCCATAACCTTTCTCTAGGCCATTGAATTAAAGTCTCTTCTGCTTAGAGAGTGGGACTGCCCCCATGCAATGTCTGTTCTGAGTAAACTCCATCACACAGATTTCTATTGTGCGGTTCATCTTCTGCTGCAACTCATGTGCAAATCCTCTCAGTCCAAACCTAATTTGTTGAGTCCTGAGATGATGGAGTAGTGAAGCAACAGATGTAGATGATCATTATAAACCTTCATGTGGGCAACCCTTGGACAGCGGACATTCAGGTCTCTATGTGGGGCATCAATGATGTTTGACCACATCCAAGGTGACTAGACAACTCTTTTAGGAGAGAACTGCCCACCCTCACATGAAGAAGGGGGTTAGAAAAAGTACCCTAAACGCTGCCTGCCCCACAACATCTGGCTAATTAACTGTGTTTAGAAGATCACCTTAGCGGTCAAGAATCAAGAAAAAAGAAAAAAAATTATTTTTGGAACCTGGAATGTCTATACCTTGCTGAACAGAGACAAGGTACCAAGGCCTAAAATATAAACAGGGCACCATGTTGAGGAAACAGTACAGCAATGGGAATTTCAATGGAAGAAAAATATTAGGTTTATGATGAATACTGCACTTCAAGTAAATTAATATAATATGCTTGTTCATTGCTGTTTGGAGCTTTTCCTTTGGTTTTTACTCTTGTGTTTACTATACAAGGTTGACATTTAGAGATGGCGATTACATCAAGCAATTAATTGAATAAGTAAGTAAATAAATACTTCATCAGTGGTATATTACACCAGTATTAATTGCCAAAATAGACGATTTATTCTTCAAAAAATTATTGGAAATGCCCTAATCAAATCAGAGCATTTTTCCATTTAAACCCCTCCAAATTTGGTAAATACTTTATAATAGAATAAAATAAATTCTAAAAGTTTAATCTTCATTTCAACCTACCATTTTCTTGTTAAATATTATTAAACCTGACTATTACCTTAATTGCATATTAATTTGATTTTGATAAAGAACTAAAATTTTAAAATGTAGTAAGATACATAAATATGAGGAACAAACGTTATATTATTTTGATATTTTACTTGACCATTCAGGTTTATAATACTGTAGACCTCTCTACTATTCACTTATTGGTTCTTTCTTTTTTCACATTTTTTTCCTGTTTTTCTTTCTCAATTGTAGTTTTTAAATCTCTCTCTGTGTGTGTCAAATAAAGACCTCAAAATGCACATGTGAAACTGAGAAAAACAAGCATCCTTTCAAAAGCCAAATCTTATTTTAGAAGGAATTAACAGTAAGGAGACGTTTATCCTACTCGGTGTCATATGAACCAATATTCCTGGACCAGTGGCCCACCCTCCACTATTGGAAAATGAAAAGAGAAAGGGTGAAATTGATTGAATTGTGGATTAATGGCTATCCTGGATGAAGAGCTAGCAGTGCACAAGAATAGCACTTAACAAAGTCCTTCAATGAAGTTGTGCAACAACAAAGATTATTACCTTGCTTTCCGGAGATGGATGTATAATGGACAAGGAAGTAGGGTCAGCCTCTATTACTTTTCCATTCATTAATGGCAAAATGGTTTGAGGCATTTCTGGCCAGGCACATGTTGCTTGCAATTTCTTTTGATAACCATGCTGCTGTTGTGGAGATTCATTGGGATAATCATCCGCCAGTATTTGCTCTGATTTCTGCCACTGCTTTGCACACTGACTTGCTGAACTTTGGAAATTGTGGGCTTCCATCAAATTGCCTTTCAATTCCTGCTAAATAGAAGTAGAATGAAGGAGAAAGGAGGGGGAAGAGAGAAAAATCATAACCTTCTCGGGACAGCAGGTACGGAAATGTCAATTGCTTTCTTAATGGAAAGATAGTGAAAAAATAATAGAATAAAGGGGTGGTAAAGGTCAGAGAAAAGCACATCTGTACAGACCTCTCACCAAGGAACAATATTATGAGGATGGAGAAGGTTGCTCAAAGCTCTGATAAAATTAATTGGCCTAAAAGTTTTCCTCTTCTATTGCAGTAATCTTATAATTCTGAGGAAATGGGTCCCTACTAACCAGATTCAGTCTGTTTACTCTCTACACCACGAAGCAGCTTGACATACAAAAGGGCTATTGGCTTGTCTTTCTCTGCAGTTAAGTATTTTTGCTGCAGTTGGAGAAAGTATCCATGAGGAAAGCTCAGATCACTTAAGGCCACACTGTTCAGTGTGACAGCATAGAAAACATCTTTGTCTACAAAGCTGTTTTCTATCAGAAAGTGGGCTAGTTTTGTAATATAATATAGAAAATGGCACATACAGAATGGCTAGCCTGAGTCCTTGACATCTTTTAATTAGACTGGGAAAGGCTTATGCTTGAAACCATAGGCACTAACTAACAGTTTGTATAGACAATGCAAGTTAGTTATGTTAATGTTCTGGCATTGTACCAGGGAGCTGTCTAGGTTCCTATGCTCTGACTCTGTAAAAGATAGCTGCATTTGTTCCATTGGTCGATAAGGTTCCTTTGGTCCTAGCTGCATCCACTTCCATTGGAGCAAGCAGCAATAGTTGAACGAAGCGGACATGCAGCAGCTCCTAATACCCTACTGGGTATCACAGGAGTAGAGAAAGAGAATGCAGCAGACAGTATAATACAACTGATGTTTGCAACATGTAGAATGGTTGCTGGAATTGGGTATGTCTAATTTAATGAAAAGGAGGATGAGGGGTGACATGATAGCAGTGTTCCAATATCTCAGGTGACATGATAGCAGTGTTCCAATATCTCTCACAAAGAAGAGGGAGTCAAGCTATTCTCCAAAGCTATTCTTGTCCTGAGGGCAGGACAAGAAGCAATGGATGGATACTAATCAAGGACAGAAGCAACCTAGAACTAAGGAGAAATTTCCTGACTGTTAGAACAATTAATCAGTGGAACAACTTGCTTCCAGAATTTGTGAATGCTCCAACACTGGAAGTTTTGAAGAAGATATTGGACAACCATTTGTCTAAAATGGTATAGGGTTTCCTGCCTAAACAGGGAATTGGACTAGAAGACCTCCAAGGTCCCTTCCAACTCTATTATTCTGTAACAAATGTACAATAGTGACATTGGCCCTATGGTATGAAGCATCTTTAACACAGTATTCCCATGGATTTGACAGAGTTCCCAGAGAAGGAGCAGGATTGTTCAGCTTTTCACAAGTTGAACCTGAGGAAAAACACCCAGTATGGCAGATATAAGCAAAGTCATTATCCAATGCTGATGGTTCTTGTACTGTTTATCTTAGTTCTGAGTATTTTTCTACTGTGTCTTGTCAGCTGCAACTATCCTATAACTACTTTGCTTGCCTACCTCTTGAATTTATTTCATCAATTTATATAGATAGTATTATGGATTATATAGCTTGACCACTACCAGAAGAATCATGAAGGTCTCAATCATGAACAGCTTTGCATTTGTAAACTTTCACTCTGCTTTAGTTTCCCCAATTATACTTTGCATATTCCTGCTTATCTAAAGACTATGGGCTTGCTGCCAAAAATTTTTTAACTCCCCTGGATAAGACATTAACTTGTGCCAAAAGCATAACAAAATAGGAGAGGGCATTTTATTTGGTGGGGAACGCAAGCTACACATCTAGACTGCAAAAAATTGGTGTTAAGAGTTGTCTGCATCACTTTGTTGCCTTCTGTTGGTTATCCAGTTTTTGTGGCCTATGTTTGTTTATTTATTTATTTAAATTTATCACTCCAGCAGATTCTGGGTAGCTTAGAAAAACTAATTCTAACTAAAACAGTTAAAAGCAAAAACAACCCCACAGCACAACAGCTCAGCAACATATTTATCCTAGGCCTAGGACCAAAGCCAGCCTTTAAGGGCTTTTGAGAACCCAGGAGAGAGGGGGTGCTATCTGTATCTCTGAGAGGATGCTTATTCCAGAGGGCAGGAGCAGTCACAGAGGTGGCACACTTTCCAGGTACATTTAATAGAAGAGACCTGGAACATACATACTTTGCCCAAACACACTGGCGGCATATTAGTCCTAAGAAAGCCCACAGGAATGTTTTTTTTATTATGATCTCAAAAATACAGACAGGCATGCATGGAGACAAGAGATCCATCTAGTACTATGGTCTAAAGCCATGAAGAAATATGAAAATCAAACCAACACTTTGAACTAGGTCCAGAAAAGGGCCAAGAGCCAATAGAGATGACAAAATGCTGGCATGATAAACTCATAATACCTATCATGGCTCTGAGATGCTTCCTTTCTCAGCAACAGCAAGAGGCAATAATCACAGCAGTGGAGGCACCAACTCAGAATATGAGTTTGTCTCTCAATCCATATGTCACTTGTTTACCTGCTCTCCCTCCTGCTGCTGGGAAAAAAAATGCAGTGGAGGGTTACAATCTTCTTTCATCTCAAGATCTGTGGGACATTTTTCTCCCCGCTGGAAGAGTGGGAGGAGAAGGTGATAGCAGCAGGTTAATTCCTAAAGCACAGCAATGGTAAATTTGTTGCTATGGAAGAGATGGGCTAATGTTTTCAGAAAGGACTCGAAGCACATTCACTCAGTGCTCGTCCTTTTATAGATGTCCATAAATACATGAATATGCTATGGAGAATAAACTAATTGGTCCATATCCTATAGAATTTTATAGAAGAGTGCAGGATTTGGTATCAGGAAAGGATTGTCCAGACTTTTATTCAGGTAAGTGACTGGAGAACATATTAGAAAACCCTACTTATTACTTTCAGAGGAGTTATTCAGGACAGTTAAATTGTGTCTGAGTGCTGCACATTTTCTGTAATGATGCTTGCTCTCTGATTAGTAGCTGGTCCAATCAAAAGATGTACAAAAGAGATGGTTTGCATCCATCAAAAAAAGGGACTGAGTTACTCGGCTATAAATTCACAGATTTTCTGGAGGGAAATTTAAACTAAACAGCGGGGACAGGGAGTTAATTGATACGGAACAACCCTGTCCCCGGCAATTTAACAACTATAGGGCTATCAGTGCATGTAGCACAGATGTGTGTGTGGACAAGAATACCAACCTTGCTACCAATCAAAATGAAGCCTCTAATAGCGAGTGCCATATAAAGTGCACTAACAAAATAGGTGGTAAGACAATAGGGGAACTCAGGCACCACACAGGTTATGTAGAAAGGAAACACAGGGCCACCCACAAAGGACTCAAATGTTTATCCACCAATGCACAAAGTATGAACAGCAAACAGGGTGAACTAGAAATTCAGGTTAATGAGGGCAGATACGATATTGTTGCCATTACGGAAACATGGTGGGATGAAACTCACACATGGAACACACAGCTAGAGGGATTTAAATTATTTAAAAGAAACAGACCAAATAACAGAGGAGGTGGAGTTGCTCTCTATATAAGAAATAACTACATCTTCACAGAAATAGAGTACAACAATGATAAAAACTGTCTTGAATGCATTTGGGTCAATATAAAAGGGGGGGGAAATGACATTGCCATAGGTGTATACTACAGACCACCCAACCAAACAGAGGAAATAGATGAACTTTTGCTAGTCAGCTAACTAAGGTATGTAGGAAGCACATCACAATAGTAATGGGGGACTTTAACTACCCTGACATCAACTGGGAGACAAACTCCGCACCTAGTGGAAGATCAAACAGGTTCCTGGCAAACCTAGCAGACAACTTTGTCTCCCAAAAAGTAGAGAATGGAACTAGGGGATTAGCCATTTTGGATCTAATTCTCACTAACAGAGATGAAATGATAGACGGTGTTGGAGCCATAGGAACCCTGGGAGGAAGTGATCATGCAATATGAGAATTCAACATTATAGAAGCACAACCAATAGAACACAGTCAAACTAGAGTCTTGGACTTCAAGAGAGCTAATTTCAATAAACTTAGAGAGGGCTTGGGAAGGATTCCATGGATGAGAATCCTCAAGGGGAAAACAACTCAAGAAGCTTGGGAAATTTTGAAAAATGAGATAATAAAAGCACATTCTAGCACAATACCAACAAAGAGGAAAAATAACAGCTCTCAAAAGAAACCAGCATGGCTGCATAAAGAACTCTCTGACAAATTGAAAGATAAAAAGGACAAGTATAGAAAGTGGAAAGAGGGGAACATAACTAAGTTAGAAGATCAGCAAATAGCCCGAGCCTGCAAAGATGAAGTGAAGAAAGCCAAGGCTCAAAATGAACTGAGGCTTGCGACCAAAGTCAAAAATACCAAAAAAAGCTTCTTTCAACATGTAAAAAACAAGAAAAAAGTGAAGGAAATGATTGGTCCATTAGTGGGTGGAAGTGGCAAGAAGGTGACAAGCAACAGGGAGAGAGCAGAACTATTTAACTCATTTTTTGCATCTGTCTTTACACAAAGGGAAAAAACAGACCAACCTATCAAAAATAGTGCCACAAAAAACAAAACAGAAACACAAGTTAAGGTAGGCAAGAAAATCGTTAGTGAGCACCTGTCCAGCCTAGATGAGTTCAAATCGCCAGGACCAGACGGATTACACCCCAGAGTTCTCAAGGAACTGGCAGATGTGAAATCGGAGCCACTGAACTATATTTTTCAAAGATCCTGGAACACAGGGGAACTACCAGAGGACTGGAAAAGAGCTGATGTAGTTCCCATCCTCAAAAAAGGAAAAAAAATGGATCCAGGAAATTACAGACCTATCAGCCTGACCTCAATACCTGGAAAGATCCTGGAAAAGATAATCAAACAATGAATCAACGAACACCTAGAGGCAAACAAAGTCATTACTAAAAGCCAACATGGGTTTGTCAAAAATAGATCATGCCAGACAAATCTTATTGCATTCTTTGACCAAGTGACAAAATTAGTGGATCAGAGGAATGCTGTGGACATAATTTACTTGGACTTCAGTAAGGCATTTGATAAAGTAGATCACAACCTACTACTTGACAAGATAGAAAAATGTGGGGTAGACAGAACCACCACCAGATGGATCCGTAGCTGGCTGACCGGCCGTACTCAGCGAGTGGTCCTCAATGGAACTGCATCTATATGGAGGGAAGTGTGTAGTGGGGTGCCCCAGGGCTCTGTTCTGGGCCCAGTACTCTTCAACATCTTCATCAACGATTTGGATGAAGGGATAGATGGGGAACTCATCAAATTTGCAGACGACACCAAGCTGGCAGGAATAGCCAACACTCCAGAAGACAGGCTTCAGATACAGAAGGATCTGGACAGACTTGAACACTGGGCACTAACTAACAAAATGAAATTCAATGGTGAAAAAAGCAAGGTTCTACATTTAGGCAAGAAAAACCAAATGCACAAGTACAGCATAGGTGGCACCATGCTCAATAGTAGTAACTGTGAGAGGGACCTCGGAGTCCTAGTAGACAATCACTTAAATATGAGCCAGCAGTGTGCTGCAGCTGCCAAAAAGGCCAACACAGTGCTAGGCTGCATTAACAGAGGGATAGAATCAAGATCACGTGAAGTATTAATACCACTCTTCAATGCCTTGGTAAGGCCACACTTGGAATACTGCATCCAGTTTTGGTCACCACGATGTAAAAAAGATGTTGAGACTCTAGAAAGAGTACAGAGAAGAGCAACAAACATGATTAGGGGACTGGAGGCTAAAACATATAAGGAACGGTTGCTAGAATTGGGTATGTCTAGTTTAACGAAGAGAAGGACAAGGGGGGACATGATAGCAGTATTCCAATATCTCAGGGGCTGCCATAAAGAAGAGGGAATTAAGCTATTTTCCAAAGCACCTGAAGGCAGGACAAGAAGCAACGGGTGGAAACTAATCAAGGAGAGAAGCAACCTAGAACTAAGGAGAAACTTCCTGACAGTGAGAACAATTAATCAGTGGAACAGCTTGCCTCCAGAAGCAGTAAATGCTCCAACACTGGAAGTTTTTAAGAAGAGACTGGACAGCCATTTGTCCGAAATGGTGTAGGGTTTCCTGCCCGAGCAGGGGGTTGGACTAGATGACCTCCAAGGTCCCTTCCAACTTTACTACTATTACTATTACTATTATCTATCAGCTATATTCTGGGAATATATAAACCAGATATTTCAAAATAAAGAAACAGCAAAGTTATAAGGAAAGAAACAGGAATATACATGTGACTGTAAAGTCATATCCCTTACTAATCCAGGTCTCATCATTCCATAACATAACCAGTATTTTATAGAAACGGCACAAACCCACCTTTTCAAAACCATTCTATCAAATGTTTGAAAGTAAGATTGTCAGGGAGAATAAAAGATTACCCCAGTAACTGCAGCTGCTCTCTCCTCAGATTCAAATGCTAAGGAGCTTGGTAATTGTACTTTATTTGTCAACCATTCTGGAAAGAATTCTGGAGCTTCTCTGTCCAGTGGATTTTTCACTCTGAAGGAATTTTCCTTCAAAAGACAGAAAAATTAAATAATTAAGTCAAATGAAGATTGCAGAAGAAATTGGAGATTATATGTCATCTCCGTATTCACATTCATATTATATGAATTTGTACTATATTACAATATATATTATATTCATATTCAGAATATGGTATGATAATAATAGCTAAAGGTTCTCAAGATCTGGATGTGCTATCAAGGTCTGGGAAGCCCAGAGAACTGGCATATAGTAAGACAGCTCCGTTATTATTAACATACCTTTATCCTTTTTTTAAGTTGTATTCTATCATTTTTAATGTTTTTAATAATTGTTATTATTAAGGAATGAATATTTTTTAACATGTCGTATACTGTCCAGAGTCACTTGTTTTGTGAAATGAATGTCTATATAAGTTTGAAAAATTAATAAATTAATAAAATCTAGAACTTTTAACCTCTGAATAATGTTTATTGTTCAAAATGTCAAAAGAATATGACTACAAGTCTGATTAAAAAGGTAAAAAAAAAAAAGAATGTTGCATTATATCTGGCAACTTTCCACTTTTGGCTCCTGACCTTTCAGAGTAGTAAATTACATCTTTTTTATTTAGTTTATTTATTATTAGACTTCTATGATGCCCATTTTGCAGAGGCAACTCACTTAATCCCAACATTTGCTAAGTAATTGTAATTTCACTGAAAACTACTTACATATCTGTGTTTTACTTCAGCAATGCCTTATTTCTGTGTTTTTAGCACAGAAGAAAATACCTAAGCATGCATTGCTTTTAATACAACTCCAGACTTCTAAACAAAAGCCTGCTTCTGATCAGCTCTAAAGATTGCAGAGGGAGATTTATCTACAGTATTTACTACCCTGTACTTCAATTAAAAATAAAAGCTCCATGTAGGCCTATAAAGCACAATTTTATTTTTTTTAATAAATGATATTAAATGATTTTTGCTGAATTCCTTATTTCTTATATAAAGTTCAATTAAGAATATTACTAAATACTAAACCCCAAAATATTACTAAATATTACTAAATTTCTTCCACGCAACTAATCTCTTGAGGAGCAAAGAGGATAATAGAAATTACCAGTTTCTCTCTGTTTGTTGTTTCATTATCCATCTCCTTTCTGGTCAGTATTTTATATTTGAGTATATCACTGTGGATATCCTCAGCCTCGTGCTCAAGTCCATAATTTGTTTTAAGGTGCTTCGGCTTAAGTTGGGGTGCATCTATCTCATCTTTCGTACATGTCTGTTCCAATCTGATGGCGCCCATTAGAGCAACAACTTCATGTAGTTTGTCTTCAGCTTGACAAAGAATATCATACTGTATCTTAAGTGAAAAAGGAAGGCGAGAAGATAATAATGACAGAGAATCTGCAGTTAATAATCTTATCGCCCTCTATAAATATGCAAACAGAATAAAATAGTTAGGATAAATCACTCATGAAATTTTTCATAAAGTATTTTGATAGTTCATAAAGAAAAATAAACAAAAGACAACATCTTTGACAGAGATCATGCTTGTTCTCTGATTTTCACAGAAACCGACATCCATATTAATTTAAATACATAAAGTCCTCGACTTACAACAGTTCATTTAGTGACCATTCACTAAATGAACTGAAAAAAGTGACTTATGACCATTTTTGACATTTATGATCATTGCAGCATTCTCAGGGTCACATGATCAAAATTCAGGCCCTTGGCAACTGACTCGTGTTTATGACGGTAGCAATGTCCCAGGCTCATGTGATCACCTTTTGTGACCTTCTGATAAGCAAAGTCAATGGGGAAGTCAGATTCACTTAACAACTGTGCTACTAACTTAACAACTGCAATGATTCCCTTAATAGCTCTGCCAAGAAAAGTCATAAAATGGGGCAAAATTCACTTAATATCTGTCTCGCTTAGCAACAGAAATTTGGGGTCGTATGTTGAGGACTGTCTGTAAAAGAGAAAGCACCATGCTCCCAAAGGAACGTGCATTCAGATCTATATTCTTCAATGAAATGAATTAGGTCACATGAGCTTTGGTGCTGCTCATAAGAGACTGATACCAAACTGCTTTAAAAAGAATATCAATTACTTTTACTTGATTCCCAGCTGACTTATCTGACTACTAGATAAGTTGTGTAAGATGACTCAGTTGTGTAAGAAAGCAGCCATGGAGCACATAGCAAGAGGTTTTTTTTACCCTTGTTCAGTTAATTGTTCATGTGCAATCTAGAAAGCACTTGACATTGATAAAAATTCTGCACCAACAATCAGTCATAAATAAAAAGATGCTGTTCATAAAATTCTAATTTTCAATATTTCTGTTTCTTGTTTTATCAATCATTATTTTTATTCAGGGATGGAAACACTGTTGTCCAAATTTCCTTACTCTCTGAATTTAGCTCTTCATTAAGGTTTTTGGCAAGGGAGAGTGAGACCCCCTCACTTCATTGTGCTTGCTGTCTTTTGTCTTTTATGTGTAATGGATTTTATTGTAATTTCTTTGATTTTTTTTGTGAGCCATTCAGAGTCTCAGTATTCGGAGGCACACAAGTTTAATATGTTATCATTATTATTACATTGTTACTCTTTCTAATTTATTCATTTTCAAATTCGCTGGAAACAAAATTTCTCCTGACCTGTTTTTGCTCTGCACCCACAGGCTCCCACAGCTCTTCTAGGGAAGTTATCAAAAGGGTTGTCAACTCTTCACACTGCTGGTGCCCCTCTACACAGCCTTCCAAGAGGTTTGTTGTATTCTGCAATTTAAGGAGAAACTCAAGATCAAAACCAACATGCATAGATAGTTGTCCAATATAATAAGTATTTTCTGCAGACTATTAAGACTTCTCCATAGAAATAGCATATTATCTTCCTGAACCCATATACAAATAAAAAAATATTTTACAAATATGTACAAATATTTTATTTATTAAACAAATCTACATAGCTGCCCAGAATCACTGTGTGAGAGTTAGGCAGCTATATAAATTTAATAATTAATTAAACTTTTACAAATAAATAAATAAAATAAAATAAATATATCCAACTGGTAATTGAAATGACGTGGTCTAGGTCCATTTCATCCTATCCTACCTGTTTGTTTGAATCAAATCTAATCCCACATCTAATGAACATTTATATTGCAAAAAATACACTAATAGAATTTTATTCTGGATCTTCTAGATCAATAATCTGTCATGATGCCAACCTGTAATCGGCTAAGAAGACATTTGTAGAGATGCTGTAAAGCCATCAATGATTCTGCACTCAATTTATTAGTGCAAGTCTCCAAAGAACTGCGTTGTCTTGTTAGTTCATTTAAGAGAGGCGTTAGGCCTTCAATTTCTTTCAGAAGTGCAGAATAATTGTTTAACTGACTTTGTACTTCCTGTGAATTGGGATGAATATCAACATTTAAGCCTTGCTTCTGCTTCTCTACTTCATAAAATAGCGCTTTGATGGCATCTTCTGTCTGCTTCATGTGTTCCATTTGATGCTGGAGTTGTTCCTGGTCCCTTTGACGGAAAAAAAAAATCAATATCAGTTTAACAACTTATCACTGAATATGTAGGAGAACAAAATGACAAACTTATTGTAGTGTTGAAAAGCAAAAAGTTCATGTTTGTCACAAGAACAGGGTAGAATGCTAAATAAGTTAATAGATATAGTCAGGGCTTTTTTTCTCATAGAACACCCAGAACGGAGTTCCGGCACCTTTTTTGGATGGAACCTTGTAGGGTAGGCAAGGCGGATTGTATGATGTATGTGAGTTACGGCACCTTTTTTTTTTTTTTTTTAGAAAAAAAGCACTAGATATAGTACACATACAACCTTAAAATACATTTAATCATCAACTTCTGGGGTCCTTGCCTTTTTTACCAGATCTTTTTGTAATTAAATTTGTTCTTTTTAAAATTAATTTCATTTTTATTAATTTTAATGGTCATCATTTGCCTTGAGAAACCCTTATGCAGTAAAGGAATGGGCTATATTTTAATATAAATAAAGAAAAAATATATTTATAATTTTTCTGCAGTGATTAGTTAAAAGCTTCCAGCCAAAAATCTTCAGTTTTCCACCAATTTCAGCAATATTATCTGAGTGGAGAGTTTCTGGAGGACTTTTACACTGGATGATGTTATTATAGAATGGCTCTGCTGCATTTTCGACTCAGTGGAAATTTTTATGGTGTAATCTAGGCTACTTACCTCAGACAGCCAATAACCAGATGAATAGTGGAGTCCCACTTCTTTTGGACATTAGAAACTATCTGTTGAATAGCTAGGTTCTTGCTGTTATCGTCACACTTCAAATGTTCTCCAACAGCTATGATAGTCTGCAGTTTAGCATTGCCCTCCTCTTTCAGCAAAGCAATCTCCTGTATTGTAAGAAATAACATGAAGATAATTGATTTTACTCACTGTCTTTGACCTAGCACCCAGGCCAAATAACATGTAAAACTATCAAGAGAAACAATGCCTTTTTAAAAATCAATTAACTGTGGTTCCAATTAAACCTCATACAATGAAAATTAATAAACTGCTTTCAGTTCTTTTGTAACTCCCTAAATATCGGAAGACATTGCCAATATTGGAGAGAGTGGGAATGGAAAAAAAAATAGGAAGAAGAAGATGAGTTGGATATGTTCGCTGCCTTGAATTATTTGTAAAAATAATAAAAGGATGCAAATAAATAAATCAAATATATAAAATGATTAAATGCTTATTAAACCTATAAAGTGCTTTTGTCAGGAGCTAGTAATCAGGAACAAGAGTTGAATTCAATGCACTGTTTATTACAGGCTATCTATACACAAGAATCTGATCTACTAACAGTCAAGCCAAATTGGTGCCAGATAAGAATCAACAGAATTTACAGGGGGGGGGGGTGGACTTGAGTCTCTTGGCAGAACACAATGGCTCCAAACTGGCAACCCCGCCATTGTGCTTAGCCTGCTCACTTTCTACAGCTTTGACATTGAAATACCATAATACTATTCTGCTATTTCACTAATTTAATTCGTGCTAGTAAAAGTTAAGGGTTCTGAAATATGGACTGATTATAATGAAAAACTGACAGAATAAGGGGTTCTAAATGTGGGGAAAATCGCTAATTGACAATGTTGCCAAGACAAGATCTCAGAGGAAAATAGATATTGAACAAAAATGCTGACTCGTAAGATTGGACAGAGGGGGTATGCTCTTGATCTCATCTATTAAGCAATGCCATCTGATGAAACCTAGAAAGCATGACTTCCTTGTTGTGGTGCCTGAACTCTGGGACAGTATCATTCTGGAAGTTTCAGCAGCCCTGTCCCTCCTATCCCTTCAGTTAGCCTTGATGCCTTAGCCTTAAATGAGTTAATCTGGATTAGGGTGGGGTATACACCTATTTGAACTAGATTATGTTTATTATGTCTCTCTTCCCTCTGGCTATGGACATATTTTTGCCAAGAGTCATTGTGAGTTGAGTAGCCTTGTGAACTTAAATGATTTAATAAAGAACATCAAAAAGTAGAAGGAAAGCAAGTGTTTGTAAGAGACTAAATTAGTCTTTAGAGAGAATTAATGGAAAGTGGACTCACAAAATAAAATATGGAAATTGCTCAGAAAAGAATAACAATAATTATATTGCAAAGTATGTTATGCACAGTAGTGGAAAGTACCAAAAAGGATGAGGATACAGATGAAAGAAAAAAATATGCATTTAAGAATGACTGTTGCAAGAATGAGGATGAAACAAAGATATTGTATGATGTATATACATAGAAAAGATAGCTTTCTATTTAACATCTACATGAAACTGCAGGGACAAGTTATCTGCTGGCCTCAGATTCAGTATTATTACTGTGCTGATGATACCCAATTACACATTTTGACTCTGGTCTGGCCAGGTGATGCTGTCAAGATCCTCTGTCAATGTCTGGAAAATGTTTGGCCTTTGGTGGGGAAGGACAGGCTTTGGCTCAAGCCTGACAAGACTGGGTGTCTGAGGCTGTTTTCATTTTCTGAGTTTGGAGTGGTTCCATCTTTGGTCCTGAATGTAATTGTACTTCCCCTTTTAGGACTGGCATGCAGGAGCTGGTGGCAACTATGCCCAAGGCAGCCTTTGTACAAATTTATCTGATGCACCAGGTATGCCTATATGCTCACATAACACTGTACTTTGTGGCTGTACTAGTTGTCAATATGCTTAAGGATGCAGTTCAAGGTTATGGTTATCACCTATAAAGATATGACTTTGATTATTTGAGGGTTACTTATCCATGGTTTTGGCCTATCCTATACATTCTAACATACCCAGCACACTGTGGGTCCCATCAATTAAACAATATCAACTACTGGGATGCAGGAAGTAGGCTTCTCTGTCTTATTGTGGTCTGCCAGAACACCATTCAATATGAAATTCAAATGCCCACCTCCACCTGGCCTTTTTTTAAGTAGACCTTTAAACCTGGCTCTATCCCAGGCCTCAGAATAAGTGATTTATCTCTTCTGGAATATTTTAATTGATTAACTGACTGCTGCTTTCTCCAGACTTTCTTTGTGACTTATGCATTCAATCTTTTATTGGTTTTTTTTGACAAATAAATAAATAATAGCTTCAAATGGAGCATGGAATGGTTAAGACTAAAATTCAAGAAAAATGTCAATCAATTTTTAAAAAAGTTTTTGAAATGAGAAAGGACTAAACAAAGAATTATTGGATGGTTGTTTTATTAATAACATATAGAGCTTCAAGTATGTCTTGGTACCTGGATTTTGAACAACCTTTTTTCCAGTGATAGCTCAGATTCTTCAGCACTCATCTCCAGGATAGGCTTTTTCAGATTTTCCACCCAGCAAAACATGTTCCTGACAAGTTCTTCAAAATGCTTTCTTTCTACACAATACATCTCAGAAACTCCAAGGGTTTTCTGTACATGATTAACCAACCTCTTGTATTTACTGACAAAATGGGCAGATTCTAGAACTGCTTCATCATTCAAAAATCCTGAATTTTTCAAATAATTTGCCTGGTGATCAAAAGAATCAAACCACTCCCTGTAAAAGAAAAACAATTATGTGAAGTTTAATTGTCATCATTATTCCCCATGCTTTACCCATGATATCATCCGTTAAATGTTATTAGAACTGAGCAAATTGAGTCAATTATCAACCTTCATAGAAGACAACTTTATATCAACTTTTTTTCCAAATGATCAAGACAGGATGACCCAACATTTAAAATCACACTCTTTGCATTCTTCTGCTTCGTCACTGCATTCAATAGTCGTTTTTTTTTAAATAGATAGAGATTGACAACCACAACTCAAAATCATTATATTTACTCTTTTACCTATGTGGGGAAATATAATACATTTGTGTTCAACTGTGAATATCAAAACTTTGAAAACACGTTTTTAGACAGGAACATTTTCAGTAGAAAACCTGAGCATGCCCTTGAAACTAGCTCTCAAGAGTGGAACAGAGTTAAGTGAGCTGCTATAGTTTAGACAAAATACCTTTGTTTGAGTAGAATTTGATAAAAATGTTCAAGTCCTGTCTTCTCTTTTTGAACTTGTTGCCATTTTTCTTCTTGAATTCTTAACCACTTCTCCAGACTCTTAAAGTCCTTTTCAAGCCTTCAAAGAAATAGAATAAATACTTACAAGAAAATCCTGTTAAGCTGTAAAAAAAAACCATGAACAGTAATACTTAATCTGTACAGTAAATTAATCTTGAGTCTAGTTCATCAAGCTTACCTATTAATACATTTACTTATTTAGTACTGTAGGAGGAGGAATGCATCAATCTCAGAACTAGATCTTAAAAGCCCACCTAATCACTCTGGATCACAATATAGATGAGGCAAGCTTAATTCAACTGGGCTTCTTACCTAGCAAACTGTTGAAGAAAGAAGTGAAGCTCAATTTTTCGTGCCTGACATTTGGAAATTATTCTTTGCAATTCCACTTCTTGGTCCCTCACCCAGTTACTCAACTGATGGATGTTTGGTTTGGGCAAATAGTTCTTCACCTGGTTCAGAACAATCTTCACCTCAACAATATCACTGTCTTTGGCTTCAAAATTTAGGAAACTCTGGAAAAAAAAAACCACAATGAGAGATGTATCCAAGATCAGCAGTATCTTTTAGCTGGTGCAGTTGTTTAATATGTTTTACAGTTTGCCTATCTATCTTTCTATCTATCTATCTATCTATCTATCTATCTATCTATCTATCTATCTATCTATCTATCTATCCATCCATCCATCCATCCATCCATCCATCCATCCATGACTCACACTGATTATTGCAATAAGTGACAATTTCTGAATAGATTATAACCAATTAATCAGCACCTACAGAACTGATTTTTCATTTAACATTGGTGCATGATTTTTCAATAACACTAAATTCTCACTGACATTTCTCTTGGCATAGCCAAAGAGAAGGCTTCTATCTCAAAACAGGCTTCAAAGGCTTCTATCTCAAAACAGAGGCATAGAATCAAGATCACACAAGGTATTAGTATTGCTTTATAAAATCCTAGTGAGACCACACCTGGAATACTGCAATCAATTTTGGTCACCATACTACAAAAAGATGTTGAGACTTTGGAAAGGGTTCAGAGAAGAGCAACTAAAATGATCAAAGGCCTGGAGACTAAGACATATGAAGAATGGTAGCAGGACTTGGGTTTGGCTAGAAGAAACAAGGGTGACATGATAGCAGTATTCAAATATCTAAGGGGCTACCACAAAGAAGAAGGGGTCAAATTATTCTCCAAAGCACAAGAGGGCAGGACAAGAAACAATGGCTGGAAACTGACCAAAGAGAGAAGCAACCTGGAATTAAGGAGAAACTTCCTAGCAGTGAGGACAATTAACCAGTGGAACAGCTTGCCTTCAGAATCACTGGAGATTTTTAAGAAAAGACTAGACAGGCACATGTCTGAAATGGTATAGGTTCTCCTGCTTGAGCAGAGGGCTGGACTAGAAGACCTCCATGGTCCCTTCCAGCTCTATTCTATTCTATTCTATTTCTAAACACAGGGCTAATTTATTTAAAATCTGAAGAATCCTGAAGGAAAGTAGTCAACAGAATTTGCAGTCATATGCCTTACCATTAGTTGATTAATTTTCTTTTCTGCCATCTCTTTTGTTTCTGAAGAGTCAAAACACTCTTCCAGGGAGATCTGGACATTACTGAACCAATCATCAAAATGCTTACAGTGGTCTGTGGGAAGATGCAGTTTAAAATATGCAGTATAAAAAGATTAGTAGGATGAAGAGGCACAGGACTTCATTATTTGAATCTAAGCAATTACCGGTAGTTCTATTATTGCTGGGCTCCTCTTGGCTATTGGATGAAAAGTCTTTGCAAATTAAAATATAAATCAGGAAAACAATTAGAAATTGCTGAATAAGAATTTAGGTATAGATATTTAAAGCTAATTGAAAAGGGCAGTTTTCCTTCCACACAATTATGTTTAAAGTTAAGTGACAAATTTATAATACTATATACTTATTATAGTAACTATATTTTAAGTATATAAAAAACCAGAAGTAGTTACTTTATGAATGTTTCTAAACAGTTTAAGTATCGTATTCTGTTCCCCTTTGTGGTTCCAAAACACTTTTGCATAAATCAAAGCAAGTCAGTTAAAATTTGCTTTTAAAGAAAACAGGGACTGCTTGAAATTGACAACTTAAGAAAAATAAAAATAATAACTTTTCACTCACAGTTTAAGAGAGTTGTAAAGTGATCCTGAAATCTTTGTTTTTTTGAATTAAATGAGTCAGTGATACTTATCAGCTGCTTATTTAACTCAATAACATCCGGGTTCAGATAGCCTGTCGCTTTCTGAAGTAATTTCACATGTTGTTTTTGATGAAGAATCTTCTGATGTATTTCCTAAAGAAGAAAAGGAATATCATTTACATGTTGACAGAAAACCAATCTGGAAATAATTTTGATAAGCTTGATCCTGGAATGTCAACACTACTTAGACTAGAAAGTAGCGTGCAGATTCAGAGGGAAAAAGCAAATCTGGAACACTGATCACATTTATTAGCACCTTTTTAAAGAACTTGCATCTTTTCCTGGGCTCATACAGAGTTCAGGGAAATGGTATCCTGCCATAAATTGCGAGGGATGGGGAATGAACCAGCCAGCCATAAATTGCAAGGGAACCGGAATGAACCATCCTCCAAGGACACCTGGCCTGGGAACTGAATGTGAAACTGCAGTGAGAGGTGCCAAACATCTGAGCTGTTCCCCAAATATCCAAAAGGCATCCTACTGGACACTAATGGACTGATCAATGGGGGAGGGCAAGGGAAAGGGGAAAATGTAACCTTTGTCTGGGTATATTCAGATCTAGCTTTACTTTTGCTGCAACTACTTAACTTTAGCAAAAGAACCTATCAATTCAATCAAATGGAGTCGAGGGTCTTTCTTATGCCAAGTTGGGGCATATCTGACACATTTGATTTAAAGATATGACAACAGGTGGGTGCTTATTCCTACATGCTCTCCATCATTCCTACTGAATTTGAACCTCTTTACAGTCATAAGTAATAGTAATCATATTAATATACCATTACCAATGTCCATGTGTAATAATTTGGCAATGCTGACAAGTAAACAATGTTGTTTTTAATAAGTTTTTGAAGCTAGTTACAAACCTCAGATTATGTTATATTATGTTCACATATACTGCTAAGCAGGATTTCAAACCAAAGCTTGCTGACTAAGTTACAGTAACCTGACTATGATATAACACTATTATGACTTAGTATGTATGTATGTAGCCTATGTAGACTGGCTTTTTTTTTTAACTTATATGCCCATCCATTGTGGATTAATATTTTGTACAAACTCAGTCTCTGAATCCTGGTTCATAATCATGGTTGAGATTGATATTGACATAACTTTTAACTGCTGTGAAAGGCAGCAGGAGAATGGAGTATGGGAAAGTCACATGGAGGAGAATGATGGAGTTCCTAATTTTCTGATCCCACTCAAAATACTGTGATATCTGCAACAACCACTGAAATTCTGTCATTCTGTCATTGTAAGAGCAGTTCAAAATGTTATCTTCAGGTGGAATATCATCTGCATTGCCAAACAAACTAAAGATGCTTCTCTATGATGTTGTATATGTCTGAAGTACCTCCAATTTTGTAAAAATCTCCAAGGGATCAGAGGGAGATAAAGCTTCCAGAAGCGATTCTGTCATTCCGATTTGAGTCTTGGCAAGATCAAGGTCTCCTTTCAGCTCTGTTGTACTGCCATTCATTTCAATGGGTACTGACCTATTTGGTAAATGCTTTCTTATTTGCTCCATTTTGTTCAAAAGAGAAGATTTAATAACCTGAAAAGGAAAAGAACAGATGCCAATTTAGGAATTTTATTATTTTAGTAGAAATTGGAGAGAAATATTGCTACATATACCTGCCTTCTTTTTAAATTACAATTTCCTTCTTTTTGCAAGAATTGATAAACACATCTTATATTTTTAGGTATACCCAGGATTTATTTAAAATGTTGAAGCTAGTTGCTATTGAAAAAGGTATTCCATATTCAAATTATTTTCTGTTTTTCCCTTATAGCCAGTAACAATATCTACGTGATAACATTACAATGTAAAGTTTCCTTCACCCCAACACAAAATCTTATCATCTAGTGAGTTTTGTTTCAGAGGATTAAATCAAGAAAATCAGTTTTAATTAATGAATGAAGGCAAATACATGTTGCAGGACACAATCTGGGTCGATCACTGGGACCAGAGGTTTTCTCTTCCGAACTTTTGGACTCGTGCTGGAAGCCATCCTCAGGGAACTTCTCTGTGTTCTAATTAAAGTTGCCAAGTTTGTTTTCATAAAAATATGTTTGAAACCATGTTCTATCATAACCTAGCATTCAAAGAAGCTCTTGACCGACAGCATCACGACTGATTAAGGGTAACAATCACAGTCAGAAGCAACAATATATGTGCTTCAGGACAGAATATTTCTTCCTTCAGAAAAATCATTTCTACTATGCACTACCACTACTTGTTAAAATAATTTCCCCATACTTAGGTAGAATATTTCTAGCATTTTCTTGAGAACATTACTGAAAATATTTCCCTTCTTTCATGGCGTGCAAAGGATATTGTGAAAGTAGGGCAGATGTTTCGTTGCAGTCCTCCCCCCACAAAAAATATCTAATTTAGGTGCTAAGTATCTTTATTAGTGTTATTCTCTTTCCTGTCATGTATACGTAGAGACGCTTATGAGAAGTTTCCCCTTCTACACAGATACTCAAATACTTACAAGGAAGGTACTCTCCCCACACACAGATGCACATTCTGAGGCACAAACATACTTCTGGGTTTTTATAACTGCATTTGCCAGGCACTTCTGGCAAAGCAAGTTTCCAGAGATTTCTGTTTGTCAGAGTGTACACAGAATTAACCTATGTCCCAATCCTTTTAATCTCAACTAAGATGACTAGGCGGGCAAAAAAAAAGTTGAATTAGAGCTACTGCATCTCACCTTCAAAACTCCAGAAAATCACTAGATGGGAGCATTTTCAGCCTAGACGTGAGCCCAGCTAATTCCTGACCAACTCAACCTTCCTCCTTTGAAGTTAAACAGGAAGGAAGGGGCCTTCTCGAGGTTTTCTTCCTATAGTCATCTAGAGAGACCTAGAGCTTTTTATGAGTGAAAGAAAAAAAAATGAACCCTCTTCATAGGACTCAGGGAGAAATATAAAACATTTTGACTTCTAAATGCAATGGACAATTAGATGGCGCCAGATTGTATCTTAGTGGCTGTAATCTGGAAACATAGCTCAGAAACAGGCACCAAAGTTTCTGTTACTTCCGACATATCACAGCACTTTGAGTCAGTATCAGATAGTCAGCCTGAAGAGAAGTAACAGAATGGAAGGCATTTTCTTTCCTTCACCTTGCTCCTATATCCTTGGTCGAAGAGAATAAGACAGTGATACTGAATACCAGCCGAAACAGTAATTACCCTGCACTGTCCAGTTGAATGGGGCAGACCTGATAGCAAAAGAGGCCTTTACAATTGTGTTTTATTTTCATTATTGCAAGGCAATACAAAAGGAATAGAAAATCTTTTTGGGACAACAAAAATAAGCAGGCCTATTATATTAACCACAATCATAATTCTTATTATTTCTCCTCTTTCACCTGTAGTTCAAGTGGGGGTTCACTGCCATTAAGAAGACACTGAATTTCATCCACCTTTGTATCAAATTCCTCTAACTTTTTTTCTTGGCACAGGATATCAGCCTGAGAAGATACAGAAAACAGATTATGTACAAACTATCCAATTGTAAATTTTATTTTACCAGTTAGTATTGAATAGAAGTCATAATGCACTGCCCTTGAAGATTGCCAGGAAACAACAACTGGGCCAAAATGCAATGGCTTAAACAGTTATGAGCACAACTCAGGATACCCAATGTAGCACCTCTGCTATTAAGCTAGACTGATTACCAGTGATGATTACCTCCTATAAAGCCCTTCATGGCATGCCGCCTGAATACCAGAGGGATTGACTCTTTCCCATCTTTTCTGCCTGTTCTGTAACAACCATAGAGCTGACTGGGGAATTCTGGGAATTGAAGTCCACATGTCTTAAAGTTGCTGGGGTTGAGAAACACTGCATTAAGCAATGTAATTAGATGGGAACTAGAAGGCATTCTTTTCATGGCATCTGCTCTTTGAAATAGAATCTCCCTGGAGATTTAGGCTGCCCTGCCCTAATTTTGGGTCAAAAGCCCCAAGATCAATTTCTGCCATCTTCAGGTACGATGGGGAAAGATTGCTATTTAATGTAGGTAATACTGAGCAACATGAGGGAGTGATTTGACTAAAAATAAAAGAACTTTCTCATGACAAATTATTTGCACTGGATTCCTTTTCAAACCAGCTGCATCTTAACACAAGAATGGTAAGAGTTTTGAAGACCTAATATTAATCTTTGTTGTAACACCAACCATCATTTCAAATTAAAATTCCCCTTTCAATATAAAAATAGCTTTTCAAACATATCTTTTTCATATCTGCATCTCATAAAGAAATGCTAGGTATTTTATGAATGAATCTCTCATTGCATTCAAGCAGGAGAAGAAAGTCGGAGAAAGGATGGCAATATGGAAAAGAGAACAAGGAGGAAGAAAAAACAGAACTTTAGATCTTGAATCACAGCTTGATGGCATTGTACCATTTTTCATCCAGTTTAGAAAAAGCTGCCTGCAGTTACTGAATGACAACAACCATAGCAATCATACCTCCAACTCTTCCAATTCCTTCTCAGTCACATTCCCATCTTCTAAGTTCTTCTGCATTGCATCTGACCATTCATCAATCACACTGGATAAGTTAAGAAGCTTGTCCCATAAAGTCAAAGCTCTTTCCAGGTTTTCACAATAGCTTTCAGTCCGCTCATTGATCTGGAAGAGGGAATTCGGTTTTCCAAAAAAGAAGAAAGAAACAGAACATAAAGCTTTCTAATCAAGTAAGAACATGAAGAGAGGCAAGGCATAACGAAGCTAGATACAAA
This sequence comes from Crotalus tigris, assembly GCF_016545835.1. Lineage (NCBI taxonomy): Eukaryota > Metazoa > Chordata > Lepidosauria > Squamata > Viperidae > Crotalus > Crotalus tigris. Next base: position 267,712 of record NW_024100068.1, read on the forward strand.
AACAAATAAGGGGAGGGAAGTAATCCAATGTTCCCATAGGATACAGCCAGTTTCTTGCCAAATATGATTATCATATCAAAGATCACAATAGCACTCCAGACTCTAGAGACAGGTTTGGCGAGGTGGCTTGGTTTATTAGATGGAATCTTCTTCCAATAATGTGTCCTAACTGGTTTTAGTTAGGAATTGCCTGGGCATATTCATAAAGCAGTCAGTGTCCTTCTCTAGCTTTTTAAAATATTGAAGTAAGACACTCTTAAGATATGCACCCATGGAAAAACTCCTGGGAGTGCTAAGCAATATAAACAGCATAAGACAATATTGCTTGTTTGTTTATATCTTTGAGAATAATTTAAAATAAAATAAAAATATGCATTTCTTTGAGTCCCACTTTGTATTAAGCATGCTCCAATTTCCCTCTTTTTTGGTTCTTCATCATGCTAAATTTAATTTAATTTACTTTGACTAATACTTGGAAGTCAAAATTGATTATTACAATGAATGATAATTTGGAACATCCTTACAGTTAGCTTCTATAACATACATCCAGCCACCGGTCCACAATAGCATTAGCCTCATTCTCAAATGGGGGTTCCTCAAAACTCTTCATTTTGTTCACTTGAGACTGAAGATTTTTGCACATTTGGTTTAATCTATCAACATCTTCAGAGTAATTGTTAAATTCTTCCTTTGCCATGTTGACCTATGAAAAGATGAGAATGAACAAATTTATGAACAGGTCTGTTGCATTTGTGGAAAATTCTAAAGAGTCAGAAACTTGTCAAAATGGAAAATGGCACTGCCTTTGATTTTCAATATTTATATTCGTTTCAGCATCAACAAGAATGAGAAAAAAGTAACAGAGTTATGCTTTATTATGAATCTTCCAAGTTTTAAAAAATTCATCATTAAATCTATTCAAATATTTTAAAACGTGAACAATATTCTGCTTTCTTTTTATGCAAATGAACTCATTAACTTGCATAATAGCTACAGTATATTTCAGATTTATTTGTTTGCTTATTCATCTTCTTTTCAATTCTCCTCTCACACATTTGCCATATACTGTTCCTATAATATTGAATTATACTGTCAAAACTATGTTGAAGGCAGGACCTGAATTGTTAATGGCAAATTAAACCTAAAATATTTTGTTCTACACATAATAATAAACAGATAGTTTTTCAGGTAATACAATATTTCCTTTGATAACTACAGTTGTTTCAAAAAATGAATCATCCATTTTAATTTATAGAATTGTGTCACCAAATTTGTGTCTCTGAAACTTGCAAAATACCATTTTTATCTTCTACTTTGGGCTTCTGAAGTGGCTCTTATGCCCCCAAAACACACAAACACAGGCAGTGGAGAACTGACCTATACCACTTGGCAATTATAAAGCTTTTGTTAATAACAGCTTTGTTCCCTGTCAGACAGTACTCTGTTTTTAGTACATCCAGCTAGACAATGAGAAAGCAGGACAAAGGTTTTCAAGCAACAGATGATAGACAACTTGTCTTCTTATTCCTCTAACAGAAAAAAAATAAGCATGAAACTCTGCATACTTTGGGTGGGGAGGGGGAAGAATTCTCACCAGTTTATTTACTTTAAAATATCAATGCACATGAGCCAGATCAGGAATGACATGGCAGATCTTTGTGCCAATACTCTTTAAAAAAACAAATCCAAAGCTAAGGACCCTTTCTTCGCACCTGTGAATTAATAAACTGGAAATTTAGCAATGGATGTGTGAGATAATGCTTTACTCTCATGACATTGCCCAATCCAAATAAAACAACCTTGGCAGAAAGGAAAGATACATCAAATGTAAGTATTTAGATTCTGACTCTTATTATTAATCACATTATGCATAAACTGGAGAGAATCATAAAAGACCAGGAATGAGAAATCTTTAGACCTTTATTTAAGTAACAAAGATACAGAAAGTGTTGTCAAGATTCTTCTGAAATGGAATGACCCATTTCAAGTCCTCCTTGAGGCAAAGTTAAATCTTCAAGGCAGGTAATATAACAAACATATATTATCAAATTCTGAATATTTACCTCTTTTCTTTATATATTTTGTTAATGTTGATGTTGTTGACTATTGATAAACTTTGCTTCCCATTCAAGCATGGAAATATTATTGACATTTTAAAATATCCTAAACGGGTAATCCTTGACTTACAACAGTCCATATAGCAACCATTTGAAATTATAACAGCACTGAAAAAAGTGACTTATGACCATTTTTCACACTTAACGATGTTGCAGCATCCCCATGGTCATGTGATCTAAATTCAGGCACTTGGCAACTGACTCACATTTATGACGGTTGCAGTATCCCAGGTTCATTGATCACCTTTTGGGACCTTCTGACAAGCAAAGTCAATGGGGAAGCCAGGTTCACTTAACAATCGTGTTACTAACTTAACTGTGGTGATTTACTTAACAACTGTGGCAAGAAAAGTCATAAAATGGGGCAAAATTCATTTAACAAATGTCTCACCTAGCAATAGAAATTTTGAGCTCAATTGAGGTCATAAGTCTCTATTAACATCTTGTTCCAGAGATATATTTCATGATTTATGGAAAGTTGGGTACCTGTGAGTAAATTTTCCTCTATCATATAGTAAGCGCTTTGCATGAAACTTATCTATGTCTTAATCGACAGGAAGCTTGCCTATAGACATGGTAAAAGCTGCAAAATCTTAACATTTGCAGGATGAGGCCTGGAAGAAGCCCAAAGATTTTTGGTTTGGAAGCTTTTCTCCTATCTCCCCATGGAGTGTTGATGGCAACACTGTATACAGGTGGGGCTTCTCTAATGAATCACTGCTAAGAATTCTGTTCCATGGCAGAGAAGATTTGTTTTCAGATTGTATCTACTACAGGCTGGAAGGAATGTAATCAGTGCTTAATAGGTATTAACCAAAGGGCACCAAGCAATGCATCTCTGGACTGTAATCTACATGGATTCATAATTCCCGTTTCATTGGAACATTGGAACACACTCGTAGAGTAGGAAAATTAGGATTTTATCACTGTTCACAATGAATCTGCAAGTTACTAGCTGCACTGGATAGACAGCAACAGACCAAAAAGTAAGACACAGTTTCTGCCCATAAAACATAGTGTTCTTGATCCAGACAGAGGCAACTCAAATTGATGATAAAACTTTATAGGTTTTCATGATTAGGGATTAGACCTTTGCGTCAACTGATGATATACCTAAACAGTATATAACTGATGATACTGTATACTTAAAGCATCAGTGCTGTCTTTTAATAAAGTGATCAGCAGTGAAAGAGGAAAAATACTTATGGCTAATTGCTAAGTCTTTGTTTGGAGTTTGTCCTCCAGCTCTCAATGCACTGTGTCTCATATCCATCATTGAATGCTACAGGGTGTTGCTCATTTGCACAGAATCAGAGAAATGGTTTCCTATGTACAAAAATGCCCTAAAACTTCACCTTAGCAATTATCTTCTGTAGGTTTTCTTTTCCCATGTAGGAGGCTTGCTGTGATAGGGCATTTTCTTGCTTCAGAATAATGCTAGTCAAACAGGTTTTGCAGCTTTGATATTGCTTCAAGAGTTCCATTGTGCTTTTACAGTACTCACGCCTATAGAAGGAAACAAAGCCAAAAGAAAATTGGAGACATTTACACACCGGCCTAAGATTAGAGAACCTTATTTTTCAAATGATTATGAACACGTCAAGGAATTCAGTATGCCCACTCAACTCCAAAGTAAATAAGCTTTCTCAAAAATGAAGAAGAGAATTAGTAGCCTTTAGAACTAAACTAGGGATTAAATGCAGGAATATTCTTTTATAGTTTCATATACCATCTTAGAGGAAAATTAAAATTAGAATTGTACTACACAGGGAGAGGAGTTTAACTTATTTCCAGTTTTGCATTGCCCACTCCTAAACTGCTGTTCTAGTTATGATAGATGCCTATGATAATTGGCATCAATTAATTATGAAGATAACTGACCATGTAAAGACAGAAAGAGACTGAGAGTATTTATAAGAATGTCTCCCAAAATTGGAACTAACAACTTGGTCATTAAGCAAAGTGGTTGTTAAATGAACACACAACTGTGCTTATGATCTTACTTCAACTTACAGGTCTGTAAAAATCCTAAAGGCAAGAATAGATTATATTTTTTTCATCACTGTTATAACTGCAAAAGGTTACTAAACAAGGCAGTCACTAAATGAGGACTACCTGTATACATCACTGGCTGTAGAATATTTATTTATTAATCAAATTTTTATAGCTGTTCATCTCTCTAAAAGTGACCCTAGACAATATACAACAATCAATTAAAATCACAAATACGAAAACAACACATATAAAAATATAACAATCCACATTTAAAATAAATATTATAAAAACAAATATACAAAGTGAGCAAGGAGAGGATAAGAATGGCTATTTTAAAATATCAAAATAGGAGATCCCTTCTTGGACTCTTCCAGTTAGAATGCAAGAAAAGGGAGTTTTCATTCTTCCATAGTGGAAAATTTAATTCCCTGACATGCTACTTCCTTACCAACATAGAGATTCTTACACAAACTAAAGTTCAATCATGTAGTCTCGAGTTATCATTTAAAAGTTGTCCAGTCCCCAAGAATTATATTATGCAACACTTCCAAGTAAGAAAACTGACCCAGCCAGGATTTAGGAGAATTCTGGCTTTCTATGAACAAGTCAACACACAGGTACATACTGCTCAATTGCTCTAGTTTCTTTTAAGAGAAGCTACTAAATATACTGCTTGTGTATACATTTTTCTTGCAAAAAGACATTTTGTTTTTTCAATTTCTAGGCACATTTTTCGTCATTTTCTTTTTATAGTATTTTAACCAAAAGTTCCAAGTTGATTTTTCCCACAACCAGAGGCAGAAAATATGGCATATTCTTGGCTTCCGATAATTTACTTGTTTTACAGAGTTAATAATTTTGATAAACATAAAAAAATTTTCACAAGTTTTTTAATTTCCAATTAAAGAAGATATAAAAGGGAAGTTATGTATTCCAGCATGAGTGATCATTTATCTCTAATGTATTGCAATGTGGGAAGATGAGCAATGTCTCAATCTACAGCTGCAGCAATATAGCAGAACAGCATTATGTATGTATGTATGTATGTATGTATGTATGTATGTATAGTACAGTCCTAATGAAATCTATTCAGAAATAAGTTTTATTGAATATCAGTAGGACTTCCTAGGAGGTACATATAAATATAGAATTGTTACCTACTTTTCAGTAATGGCAAGTTTAGTCTTCTTCCATAGGTCCTGAGTAAGTGTCCATTGCCGACTGACCTCATTTTCCTGGGCTTTTGGCAACTGGGAAAATTGACTAATCTCATTCAAGGCTTTCATTTCTGGAGCACAGCGATCAAGCTTCTTCCACAGTTCACTGAGCAACTTCAACCTATATTATCAAGAGAAAAAAATAGATTGATACCTTATAATTTCACTGTGACTATTCTAATATTCTATTATTTTAAAATACTTTCAGATTTATTATATTATATTTATTATATTGTATTTTATTATTATATTATTTTACAATATTTCCAGTTTTAAGAAGCTTCCATAATTCCCAACCAGAAGATGTAAAATTAGTGGAAAAAAGGCTTTCTCACCTTTGCGAAATAGCAGGAATTGTTGGGTCCCGCAAGCCTATCACACTGATTGAATCATATATATCTTGAAGATTTTTAAATAGCTCAATATTCCTCAGTGAAAATTCTTCAGTCTTTTGATTCTGGGTATACTCTGTTGCTGCTTCAAAACCAATAGAGGAGCATTCCTTTACAAGTAAAGCTGCTACAAACTCTTCACAGCTCATATTTTTACCACTTTCAGCCTCTACCAAATAGATATGAAGTTGCTTCAATTTCTCATCTAGAGACTTGGCTTCTTTCTCCATATGAGAAACCTCCTGCATTAACTGAGGAGACCAGCTCAGTGGTGTAGAGGCATCCACAGAACATTGAATATGTCTCAGGGAAGCCAGAAAACTTTCAAGATCTTGTAAAATTGTTTCAATGACTTCTATCTTTTGACTCAGTTCTTCTAACTGTGTTTTATACTTGCTGATCATTAAACCAATGGCCTGCCGATCTCTTTGGTCAATTGTCCATCCTGCAGGGCTTTTTTGCTCTTGGCTGTTGCACTGTTCAATACAATTTGCTATAGATGCTTGGATTTTCTGAAAGAAAGGACGATAGGATCTGGAAACTATGTTTTATGTATAATATTAATTACTATGCAATTACACTTACTAAATCTGAAGAATGACAGATGGCTCTATAGCAAAATGGTAGCCTGCATACTTTTATTCAGAAGGGCACTTCTCTATCTAGGGCTGGAAAAACTCCTGCCTGATACTTTAAAAAGCTACAATATTACTGGTCAGTGTTGATGGACCAACAGATCAACTTGATATAAAGTACTACAATTTCTTATATTCTTAAGCACCACATCTACTTTTGTTGATGAAAAATGATGAGCAGACAGACTTAGATATGATTATTCTTCTAAGGGATTAAACAGATTTGGAGGAAAGCACTTAAAGAACACCAGTTTGGGTCTTTGGGCTATAATAAGCATTATAATATAATACAAAATAAAGAAAGATTCAGAACCTCTCTTTCTGTTTACTACCACTTTCCCTTAGAGAAAAGCGGCTGAGATTGGGAAGTTGAACTGAGAAAAGAGGAGACTTCATCTTTCTACTTCCAAGTTCTTTTCTGAAAATTTCTTTTTGCAATTTTGCACTTAGTATTTTTGTGAATATAGTCTTAATGCTCTAGAAGAATCTGGGGCTAATCTATTGAAGATGAATAGATATTATTTGAATTCCAAAGAAAATTTTAACATGATCAGTACAAACCTTCACTTTCTTGTACAGAAGATCAGTTTTACTCATCATATAATGTGGAATGTCTCTTTTACAAAGTTGTTCTTCTGATCTGCAGAGTAAGACCCACTCATTTTCTATTGGCATAAGAAGGGCCAAACCAGCCTTTAAAGATTCCATCCTGAAGGACAGCAAGTGCAAAATGAACAGGACATCACCTAAGGAAATGTCTCCACACATTGTACAATATATAAGAACAAAAAAGTTCTTGATACAACTCCATTAACACAGAATGTGGTATACACCCAAGGATTTCTGCTTTTTGCTTCTTCATTAAAAGTCTTAGCTTTTGAGCATTAGTCGACTTCATAAAATTTTGCCTAACAGGAGTAGAATAATCAATAATCATTTTGTTTAAAATATCTAGCTCATATGAGTATAAGGATAAAGTCTAGAAACAGAGCAAAACTTCCCAAGATTACTTCCATTGCCTGCAGAAGTTATTGAAAGTTATTCTCCAAAGCGCCTGAGGGCAGGACAAGAAGCAACAGATGGAAACTAATCAAGGAGAGAAGCAACCTAGAACTAAGGAGAAGCTTCCTGACAGTTAGAACAATTAACCAATGGAACAACCTGCCTCCAGAAGCTGTGAATGCTCCAACACTGGAAGTTTTTAAGAAAAGGCTGGATAGCCATTTGTCCGAAATGGTGTAAGGTTTCGTGCCTGAGCAGGGGGCTGGACTCGATGACCTCCAAGGTCCCTTCAAACTTTATTATTATTATTATGGATCTTTGCACAGTCAGCCAGATGTTCAGACTGGATTTGGCATTTTGTCTACCTATCGAGTCCTTACCCAGGACCTGGGATAGGCAGATGTGGATGTTTGATGGTATTACAGATATCGTCGCAGGATGGAAGCAGTTCCTAGTAAGGCCGCCTTTTGCAATTGACTAATAGCGAATTTGTCAATGCCAATGGTGTTCAAGTGGTGCTCCAGTTGTTTTGGGATTGCACCCAAGGCGCCTATGACTATTGGTACTACCCTTGCTTGCTTTTGCCACAGTCTTTCTATTTCTATTTGTAGGTCTTTGTATTTTGTTATCTTCTCCAGTTCTTTCTCGTCTATTCTGCTGTCTCCAGGCACTGCCACGTCCACTATCCAGACTTTTTTGTCTTTCTTATCGACAATTGTTAAGTCTGGGGTGTTATGTTGCAGGTGCAACATATTATTATTATTATTATTATTATTATTATTATTATTATTCTCAATCATCGCACAGTCAGCCAGATGTTCAGACTGGATTTGGCATTTTGTCTACCTATCGAGTCCTTACCCAGGACCTGGGATAGGCAGATGTGGATGTTTGATGGTATTACAGATATCGTCGCAGGATGGAAGCAGTTCCTAATAAGGCCGCCTTTTGCAATTGACTAATAGCGAATTTGTCAATGCCAATGGTGTTCAAGTGGTGCTCCAGTTGTTTTGGGATTGCACCCAAGGAGCCTATGACTATTGGTACTACCCTTGCTTGCTTTTGCCACAGTCTTTCTATTTCTATTTGTAGGTCTTTGTATTTTGTTATCTTCTCCAGTTCTTTCTCTTCTATTCTGCTGTCTCCAGGCACTGCCACGTCCACTATCCAGACTTTTTTGTCTTTCTTATCGACAATTGTTAAGTCTGGGGTGTTATGTTGCAGGTGCTTGTCTGTTTGAATTCTGAAGTCCCAGAGCAGTTTAATTTTATCATTTTCTATGACTTTCTCTATTTTATGATCCCACCAGTTTTTGCTTACAGGCAAATGATATTTTTTGCAGATCTTCCAATGCACCATTGTTGCTACTTTGTCATGCCGCTGCTTGTAATCAGTCTGTGCAATCTTCTTGCAACAGCTTACCAAGTGGTCCACTGTTTCTTCAGCTTCTTTGCATAGGCGGCACTTACTGTCTGTTGCTGTCTTCTCAATTTTGACTTTGTATGCATTTGTCCTTAAGGCTTGGTCTTGTGCAGCCAGAATTAGTCCCTCGGTCTCTTTCTTCAATTTTCCTGCTCTTAGCCATTGCCAGGTTTTATTATTATCTGCTTTCCCAGCTATTTTTTTCATGTATTGGCCATGTAGTGCTTTGTCTTCCCATGCCTCTATTCTGTTCTTCATTTGGTCTTTCTTGTAGGCCAGTTTGGTCTCTCCAGTAGTTAGTAAGCCTTCCTGATATACTAATTTCAGTGCATCTTCATCATTGTTCTTCAGATATTCTTCCAAAGCCATTTTTTCTTCTTCAACCATCTGATGTACTTGTAGCATTCCACGCCCACCTATTTGCCTTGGTAGATAAAGTCTATCAATGTCACTGCGTGGATGAAGGGCATGATTCATTGTCATTATTTTTCTGGTCTGCCTATCCATTGCTTTTAGTTCTGCTTGAGTCCAGTCCACTATTCCAGCTGTGTATCTAATGACTGGGATTGCCCAGGTGTTGATTGCCTTTATGGTATTTAGTAATAGTAGTAAAGTTGGAAGGGACCTTGGAGGTCATCTAGTCCAACCCCCTGCTCGGGCAGGAAACCCTACACCATTTCGGACAAATGGCTGTCCAGTCTCTTCTTAAAAACTTCCAGTGTTGGAGCATTTACTGCTTCTGGAGGCAAGCTGTTCCACTGATTAATTGTTCTCCATTGAGTTTGGATTTTAAGATCTTCTTCACTCTCTTGATGTATTCACCTCTAATCTTTTTCTTGACTTCAGTGTGCTTGATGTTGTCAGCTTGAAGGATACCCAAGTATTATTATTATTATTATTATTATTATTATTATTATTATTATTATTATTATTATTATTATTATCTGGCCATCTATGTGGATGTGCCATGTTTGACAAATCTAATCTGATATAATGTTTGATATCAGTTACTACGACTTCCCTTAGAAGTTCATAATGATAGGGAACTTGGACACATCTTTGTTATCTTCATTTTTGGGAAATCTCTGTTGTTCCCTTTCAAGACTAGATGAATATGATTTTTTTTTTAAAAAAATGAGACTTTCCTAGAAATCAATCCAGATTGTGCATTACCACTTCTTCTCACTTTCTGTGGTCTCAGTCCATAAGGAGTATAAGCCATCCCCTCTTCACATGAACAGCTGAATACTTAGGAGGCAATCTGCAAGCTAAACTAACTTTCTCCATCTCTCACACCATCTGATAAGTCAGACTAGTTCAGAACAGGGCATTACTGATTCTGTTGAAGACAAAATCTATGTGTGTTTCCCTTATGTCCATTCAATTAGCCCACTGCTTCTTCAAATTTTAATTTGCCAACTGTACCTTTTATCTAAAGCAAACTGGAGCTCATCCCATTCTTTGTGCAAATCTTCCAGAGATTTCTCAGAGATGACAGGATTGTCCATCTCACTTGAGAACTTTACTAACTGTGAAGCCACAGAATCCAATAGTTTCCAGGAAGAATCACCTTTGCTATCTAAAGCCTGAAACAAAATGTATAAATAGTGACATGCTATATTTTTTTTAAGTAACATTGTCAGATTTATAAACAAAAACATAGAAATAAAGTTCAACTATGCCTTTTTCCCTAGTTTAACATAGTCTTTTTACTGAGACAATGTACAGCCAGTTCATCTATTGATTATAATACATTCATATAAATTCTAATTGGAATATTAATAAATTTAATAATTAAAATCAATTAATTTAATTTTAATAATTAATGTAATTATTAAATTAATTCATTTGTCAATTTCTCTGCATAGGAACCTAATGAATGCTCAGTAAGTACCAATGCTAATTCTGTTCAAATTGAAAAGATAAGCCTAGAGAAGGTATAATTCAAACTCTTGTGTTAGCCATTGCTAGATTCCAAGAAACAGTTAAGGATTGCAAACTATAATCTTTACTTTCATAAACAGAAGTGTCATGCAATATGTCCTGCAGTATATTTCTTTTGCAAGCTGTTCCATGGGGTGACCCATTAGAATCCATTTGTTTTTTACTGGCAAAATAAATGCCTGTCTACATAATACCCCAAGATTACGTTTGATGCTTGTTGAGCAAAAGTGCAGTGAATTGCATCATGACACATTCTTTGGCATCCACCAAGCTTCCTGCTTTACAAATTCATTTTTAAAAAATCTTTTTTAAAAAAAATATATTAAGTTAACAGGTTATAAACCAAAGCATCCGCCTCAAGCAGAATCTTATACTAACAGTGCTACTGGTTCTCTTAGTGGCCCCCGAGTCACTGTCAGAAACTCAAATGAGGATAGTTGTAACCTAGGGTGTTATTTGTCCTCTGGTTTACAGATATTTTATAACTGGTTCCACCTGACCTAATAACCATTTTATGAACACGTCCATTATATTCTTTCAAAATTCCAAATAGATCCACTTATGCTAAATGTCTGAGGAACCCTGATTTAACAGAAAGTACCTAAACACTTACTTCCAGTGTTTGCAATTTCTTCTGAAGGAAAGAAATGTTTCTCACATCATCAATGAAAGACAGAGTTATAGTCTCTCTGATGCTCTTCAGATGAAGCTTCAGATTATGTCTTGCTTTGTCATAGCTAAGAGAAAACGTGACATCGTTAGTATTATGCAAAATTGGACATGAAAACAAGATTCTTGCTTCTTCTAACGCTGCTTCTCCTCCTCATTTTCATGAAATAATACAACTGTTTGTTTCTTAATACTTTCTCATTTCTTCTATCAGCCATCTTGACTTATGCAATCATCTTCTTACTTGCAGATCCTAAACTGAATGTGCTTTTTTATGTTTAAATTTACTTTCTGGCAAGGGGCTACAAAAACCAAGTACAAAAAAAGAAGCAGGGTCTTAATTTGTTCAACATGCAAGTAAGCAAATCCAACCAGGAGAGGTCTGATTTCTGAGGCTGAGGAAGGAACACCATAGAAATTTCCCAAAAGAAGATAAAGCAAGGCACTTCTCTCAATTGGAAGAGCCCCTAGGCTATTTCAAGACCAAATGATTGTGAAATCTAAAATAATTATTCAGAGTAGTCCAAAGAGAACAACTTGAGGAAAATGCATTTTATGTTACTCTCTATAATAATTCTAGGACTGGAATCTGACAGATTAAAACAAGGTAAGCCAGTTTGAAGATTCAGCTTTATTTTTTTTTTAAAAAAAAAAGATGTTTGCAAATTTATTTCAGATACTTCTGGTAAATACTTATTTCTTGTCACTTCCATATTTTACACTGAAATATACCTTTCTTTTAATTTTTTTAAGGCCAAGTCTCCATCACTTTCCAACTTTTCTGCATGCTGCCTGACATTTTGAAATTCCTTTTTTGGTTCCAAATTTATACAAGAAACATCTTCTGAATCCTAAAAATATAACCAAAATATATAAATAATTGCAATATCCATAACAATAATTATGTATATTTAATGGAACAATACCTTGTTAATTTTCCATATAAAAGAAATCTCACCCCCAAAATTAAAGATTCATTTAAAAAGACTGAAGGTTATAAAGCCACAAGGGAAATTACTTTCACAGATTTATTTTATCCTAATTCAGGACATTTTATATGAAAAGTTGGGATACTGAATATTTATATTTTCCCATTCATGTTGATAAAGAGGTGAACTTTCCATATGCATAATGGCTGGGTTCAGCCATACCTAAAGCCAAATGTCCTTATTGCACTATTTTTTTCCTATGTATTAGGAATGGTAAAATAGTAAAATATGCTCAGGCTAGAAATTACAACTTTTACAGAATACAGTTCTAAAATGCTTGTAGAAGGTAGTTTTAAATAAATCTTAATTTTCAAATAAGCATCTGAGATTTGCTCTCTCTGGTTTACCAATCAGAATTATGAAAGTGGCAAATACTATTCCTCACTATGCAGAACAAGTAAGTTCAACTATATTTATTTATTCAAAACCATTATCCGGGGGAGGGGGGGGGCAGAGTGTCAATTATATTTAAAAATGTAATTTTTAAATTACATTTATCCAGACATGGAATTCAGAGGCTGTCAAGGGAATAACTTATGCCTGATTTCAGGAAGGATTGTAATAACTTTTTCTGCTTCTTTTAAAAAGTTGCAATACAGAAAAACTTTGGTTTGAAAGGTCTTAGTGCAGCAGACTTTGCATGCAAAGGATGAAATTTCACTGCAATTTATGCCATCTGCATCATGATGCAATGATGTCGAGGATCCACCTCTAAGCACGCCTGTGACTTTCACTGCCTTCTCACCCAACTCACTGCCCCATAGCCAGCTATATCCATATACTATCCAGTAGGTCTGAAGTGTCCAAGCAAAGCATCTTGGTCAGTGAGAGGGAACTTTCAGGCAGAAGAAACCTGCAACTGCTAAGCCCAGTATTTCTCAATCTTGGCCACTTGGACTTCAAGCTGCTAAGGTTGAAAAAGACTGGCTTAGCCAGCTCCATTCTGGAAGCCCAAGAAGTTAACACTCAAGGTAAATGTCAGTAGGTGATGCTGCAGAAGGGATGCAACAGACTGCTTGTATCTGAGGAGGATGCAGCACAGCTGCTATTATAGGATAACAGTTTGTATTAAAAGCCTTGATATCAAAAGATATTAATGAATTAATAGCATGAATGTTATACTGCTATACTAAACAGACCTTATCATCACCAAGGGACAAAAATGTTGTGCGAAGAAGGGCAAATTCTACAGCACCTATGAATTTCAGGTTTCCAGTGTGTGGCTTTGTAATCCATGCAAAACTATTTTTCAGGCTGTCACCTAATAACAAACAGACATTGATCTACAGACATTTATGTACATACATCAGTCTTCATCAGCCAGATGGAATGCAACTCCCCAAACCCAGTTTTGGATTAGGGAAGGCTGATCTAAATGAACATTAAAATGTGACTCTTACCTTTTCAGCTTCAGGATTCTGAGATGATACCTTCTCTTCATTGACTGAAGCAGGTGTAAAATCTCTAAATTTCAAAATGAAATAACATCAGAGCAGAGCAATGAAAAATACCTCTTAAATCTGGAAAAAAGAGAAGTACCATCCCAATTCTATTTATATGTAACTGAGAAAATAATTCAAAGTTTCCCAGACTTCATTTCTTGTCTTCTTTCCCTGTCATCTCCATCCCTGGCTCTTCTTGGAATTAAAATCTGACATGTTCTATTCCTCCATCACAAATAGTAGCATTTGTGGGGACTTGCTATTTTCATCATAATGATGGAAACAACATTACAACATTGTGCTATAAGTTCTGCCCTTTTTGGGCACATGTGTGATACAGCAATGCATGTAAAAAATAGTTGGAGTCGATGACATAAAGTCACCCCACTGCTATTCTGAGTCTGACTTTCTTTGCTCTCATGTCTCATATATGTAGTGTATATTGGAGGAGATGGCCCTTTGTGAGCTGAATGCAATGAAATTTCATGTATGCCGATTAGTGTACATTCAAAGTGACAATAAAGTTGTTATTATTCTATTCTATTCTATTCTATTCTATTCTATTCTATTCTATTCTATTCTATTCTATTCTATTCTATTCTATTCTATTCTATTCTACTCTACTCTACTCTATTCTATTCTATTCTACTCTACTCTACTCTACTCTACTCTACTCTATACTCCACTCCACTCCACTCAGAAAAAGTATTTTAATTTCAGGACCAATTTACACATAATGGTGACTTATAAACTCCTTCCTCCAAAATAGCTTACCACACTAACATTTTGTAAAATGACTGGTTTTAATTTACAGCATAATGAAATCCATTACTCCAGCCATGAAATGAAGGACTGTCAAAGGTGTGTAATAGTTAAGAATCTCCCACAAAAGCATTTTTATGCTAAATCAACTATAAGTGCCCCCATGCCACAGTTCTACACGAATTATTGAAAATACCCACTCTTTCTCAGATGAATGGTCATCACCAGTCCTAGATACCAACTCATTGTAAATAGTTGCTGCACATTTTTGAAGTTCTTTTTTCTTTTGCTCATATTCTGCAATTGGCAGCTTTATTTTGGACTCCTTTTCCACTTTGGTTATTTTATCATTCATTGTCTTCAAAGCTTGTAAGCAAGTGTTAAGCTCGCCCAGGCTACCTTGCTGAGAAAAGAAGGCCTAAATGGATACAGAAATGCAGATACATCCATCTTGAGTACTCCAAGTCCTTGTTAACTTGCTATAAAACTCTTAATGACAATCCCACAAATGTATTTAAACCTAACTTAACCAATCATATTCTTGAAGCATCATGGCTATGGCTGCGCTATGGATGAGGAATATCTGCTGAAATTCAGAAGCCAGAGGGGTGATCTGTTAACACATTCAATTGTCCTTGTTGATGAACTCTTTGCTCCATTAGATGACTAGTCCATAATGTGCATCAAATTCAATATCCAAAGGTGCCTTGGAATATGCAGAGGGCAAATTTAACTTCTGTCTGCCATGCTTCAAACAGGCACATGCTCCAAAGCACCTTTTAGAAAGAAAATCCAAAATACTGGACAACCAAATAGCAGAGAAAAAACTAAAAGGATCAGAATACCTACCCAGTTATTGTTCACCTGTAATTTATTTCACAGGTACCATCATGGATAAAATATATATATATATATATCCTGTCTACTTACTGTAGACAGGCAGAATGTGCACGTTTTCATCTCAGGTATATAGATTCTACTGAACTAATAGGTTATAATTATTTCACTTTGGGATATGCAGCTAACCAACTTACTAAATACATCATTATATCATTACTGTACTTTCCGGTGTATAAGACGACTTTTGCAAGCTTTAAAATTGGCGCCGAAGTTGGGGGTCGTCTTATACACCAAGTCGTCTTATACGTTGGAAATAATGGTAGTTTCCGGCATATAAGATGACTTTCTAGGCATGCGACTCGGCACCAAAGACGGGGGTCGTCTTATATGCCGGGTCGCCTTATACGCCGGAATACACGGTACACTAAGGCATCATTCAGTTTTACATTGTTTCCCAGTTGAACAGGCAGACAATTCCAGTTTTAGTTTTTGGCCTCTCCCAGTGACAATGATGTCAGGAAACAGAGTCAAAGGAAATCTCTTGTGGCATTGAAATGCCAGAAAACCACAATGGTAATTCTGGTCGATTATATGGTATCTTGTAAAATAAAAACTGTCTGAGAAACAAAAGAGAATGCCAGTTTTACATGGTACCTCATGCTCCTCAATAAGTCCTTTTGTTTTCCCTGCATTGAGCAGTTTCTTCTCTTTATTTATCTGCTTATTGAGATTTGAAAAAGTCTTATTGAACTTCTCTCTTTCGATTTTCAATTTCAGATGAATATAGGACATGATTTCACAGCGAGCAGCCTGCAAAAGAGATGGTCAAATCTGAATATTCTTTTTAAGTACAAGGGAAGAATTTTACATCCAAATCTTGTAGTAAGATCAGAATAACATGTTAGTTTCAGAACCCTGCAAGCTATGTGTCTGTTCATTGCAACCTTCCTGAGTTTCCAGTTAACACAACACTCAAGGCATTTAACAGCAAAATAAACATAAAAGAATTAAGCTGTAATTAAAAGATTAAATTTCATCCAAAGGAAATGTAAATAAGAGAAAGAGAAAATAGAAAGGTTCATAAAAATCTCCTCTACGTATTTGTTTAGTATATTTAGGCACTTCCCTTCATTAAAAATGTCTATAATGATTAACAATGAAATCCATGATGAAAAACAAATGAACAAATAAAACACACAGAAAACAATAGCAAAATATCATTCTGTATGTGTTTTATTTCTTCATCTATTCTAATATTTATATACTGTAAATACATCAACTTTAAATATTGACAATTTTATTGAAAAGGGAAGCAAGTTAAAACATGAATATACTGTGGCCTATTTGGAACTGAGCTGTGTGAGTAGCTGGTCGGCTCACGTGCAGCTCAACTTGCGCGAGCAGCAGGTCAACAGGCACTTGCGTGCATGTGCGCCAATCCGCTGCTCATGCAAGTTAAGCTGCGTGTGTGTGTGCCGGCCCACCACTCATGTAAGTTGGACTACGTGCACACATGTACACCAGCCCACCAGTCGTGTGGCCCAGTTTATCTCTCTCCCCACCAACTGGGCTGCCAAGCCGCAATGGTTGGGGACTGCTGCTCTATACAGTTGCTGTAGATATAAAGTTCTGGCAACCACATAAAAGTAACTTGTCCATCAATACTTAGTGGAACTAATTTATTGAGACATATCTTCAGCCTAGGTCTCTTGGGATGAAGCTAATAATTCTCACCATTGTATCACTCATACTGCAGGAAAAAAAACCCTGCAAACATTTCATGTAAATATTAAATACTCGAGTGGCTTCTTCTTGATTAAAATATCTATTTCCAAGTACATTTTCTCACCTCCCATCTATCACAAACATCTTTGCTCCTTTCCTCCACCAGTGCCTTTTCATGAGCTGATAAAATGCTTTTCAGCTGTTCCACTGCTTTCAAAAACTTGCTAAGAATGTTAGTGTCCAAGATGCTAAAAGCCTCCTGGAAGAAAATGACATAAAATTATGGCATGATAATCAAAACAGCCCCCCCCCCTGCCCCAAAGTAGATCATGCCTAGGTGATACAAGGGTTCTTCCGATTCCAGTATAATTACAGATTAAAACAAGGTTTGCTGGACATAGAGGGACAGCCTTTGAAATAACTTGTTTTAAGCCACTATCAGAACAAGAACAGCTCATCTGATGTGCATTCAGTATTTTCATGCTGGCTTGGAGAATTCTGGGAATTGAAGTCCACATATTTTAAAGTTGCCAAGGTCAAGAAACATTGAGTCAGCCCCTAGGACATAATGAACTGAATAGCTTCTGTAGCCCTAACATGCAGATAACATCACAGACTGGTTTGTGAATCTTTCTTGGCTCTCTGGTCTTATTAGTTTGAAGACCTGTTACTATCCTTCCCATTAGATCTTTGATATAACTCCAGGGCACTGAATAGGGAAATTATAAGTATCTCCACTCTACCCTGTGCTGATCTCAGCTCCATAGCCCTTACTAGATAAAACCAGCAGGTGTAGCCTACTGGATTCCTGAGTTAAACACTCAAGTGTATTTGTATATTTAACAATATTAGATGCAGCTTTTTACCAAGAAGCTGCATCCCTTGAGGTCATGCCATCATATTTCAATTAGTTTACAATCAAAAGCAGAAGGAAAAAAGGCATTGCCATTCCTTTTTTAAAAAAAGAAAAATATTATTTTACTGAACTATAAGATGCAAGTAATATATTATATTAGTTGGGTACACTGGTATCTATACAATATGAACCCTAACACTATGATGATTTAGGCAACTTAATATTTACAGGTAAGGAAAAGACTCTAAACCAGTGGTTCTCAACCTTTTTAATGCCGCGATCCCCAACCGGTTGTAAGTCGAGGACTACTCAACCGGTTGTAAGTCGAGGACTACTCAACTGGTGCAGCACCGTTTGCAGAATGGGACTTTTGGCGGGCTCAGCAGGGCAGAGACAGCCTGGACAATTCCTATTGGCTTTTGAAAGGGATCCCATTTGGGATCCCGACCCACAGGTTGAGAACCACTGCTCTAAACCAATATTAACTATAGTTTCTAAATTGTAAATGTTAATGAACATAAGGTTGCTGTTTCTTTTAACAGGTGGTTAATCTATGATAGCAAAAAATCAGGGGTCTGGTAATATCTTTTCCAACCAATGCAGGAATTGCAGCTCACAAGGCTTATGCCTTTTAATAAAACGTGCTAACTGAAAAATGTGCTTTCAGACTTGGTTTAGAGATATCACTTTGGTGAGACATCACAGTCCAGATTATTTATATCAGGGATATACAATTTCCATCAATTCAAAGATGCACCACATTTTGCATAATATTTTGAGGATCTCATTCCAAACGTATACAGAGCCAGGCTTGTTTTGGGAGTTGGCTTTAACAGGTAAAATGACTGCCTTAAGCATTTACAAAATTTAAAGAATCCATTAAGCCTCTAAAAATAATGACAGACTTCAAGGTATCATAAAAGGAACACTGGTAGAACATACTTTTTTTTTAACTTCTGTCTGGAGACATCCTTAACATGTATTTTTAAAGCTCGCATAGTACCCATTTTTGTTTTTTCATTTATGACAGCCACAGTACTCTGCCCTTTAGGGTGTTTATTATGCAGTGATATCATGGATTAACTTACTTCATATTTTGAATGTGGTTCTTCAGAAATTGTCTTTTGGCCTAGAAGATGCATAGCTTTTAGAAGGATTGTTTCGAGTTCCTTGTGAGCTTTTTCAAAGTTTAGCTTGACCTCATCTTCTGAGAAGAACTCATCTGGTGTACATGGATCTGTCTGAAGGCTAACAGGAACAATCTAGGAAGAAAAATCATAGGAAAAAGAGTCATGAAGTCTCATCATGTATTCACTGTCATCAAAAGGCCTGTGATCCATCTTTTCAACTTTCTGTAAACTTATATTTATTGCATGCTAAAATTATTTTCCTGGAACTGGAATAATCCCAATGACCATTATCAAAAACAGACAAGTATGGGAAGATGTATATATTTCAGGATTGTGTACATTTTTGTAATTCATTCTCTTACAGGACTGCATTAAAAAAAATTCCTTTATGGATCTGATCCTCTTAAAAACTAGAAAATGGAAAAGATAAATATAAGACATAGATAATATAGGATGAGATGTGGCTGAAAAAAAGATAAGTTTCATAAACAGAAGTACCATCTTTAAATGGTAAAATAATCCCATTGTATTCTGCCTTGATCATACCTCCACATCGAGTACTACATCAAGTTCTAGCCACTACACTTTAGGAAGGATTCAGAGAAAATTGAAAAATGTTCAACTATGGGCAATGAAGATGGTAGGAGAATAAAAACTGTTATGAAGAGGGATTGAAGGAACTGGGTATGCTTATCCATCAGAAAGATAACTGAGGGAGACTATAATGACACCCTTCAAATACTTAAAAGGATATCTCTCAGAATAAGGTCAAGACCTCATACTTCTCACCAGAGTGCAGAATATGAAATAATGGACTTCAGCTACAGGAACATTACAGTTGATTTTTTAAAAAAAAAAATGAAAGCATACACTGTATGCAGATGTTGGAAAGAGCTGTGAGAGAGGGTACCTATGGAAGGGGAGCTGGGGTGATGGACTACAGTGAGACAACAGTTTCCCAGCAGGAGGACACATATTCCTGAAGGTGGGAGGGGGGGACAGAAGAGGCAGCCCAACCCAGACCTGGATTGGAGGCAAATCAGTTTGGATAGCCATTTCCTAAAATCTCCCAGGGAATATCTGTTAGGGTAAGAGAAATAAGGATTTAGTTTGGCAAGATTCCATCTACTACATAAAGCAAATAAAGTCCTGAACTCTAGCTGGATTGTTCCACGTTGTTATTGGGCTTAGCCTAATAAGAAAGCTCCATTTTCCAATAAGATACAGTTAGAAGTCTATGCAAGCCTTTGTTCTGGATAACTGACTTTTAGACCTCTCCAAAGCAGGCCTGAACCAGGTTGACCAAGCCAGAGAGTAAGTAACAGTCCAGGAAATATAAGTGCTTTAATCCAGGGGTCCCCAACCTCTGGTCCGTAGACCAGTACCGGGCCGCAGCATGCCAGCAACTGGTCCATACAAACAAGCAAAGCCCCAAACAACTGGAACATACTTAAACACCATCAACATTGATAAATTTGTCATCAGTTAATTGCAAAAGGAACTTGGAACAGCTTATATCCTGCGATGATATCTGTAACGCTATCAAACATCCAGATCGATAAGCAGACAAAAATGCCAAACCCAATCTGAATATCTGGCTGGTTTTGCAAATAATAATAATAATAATAATAATAATCATCATCATCATCATCATAGGTACACAGCTGGAATAGTGGACTGGACTCAAGCAGAACTAAAAGCAATGGATAGGCAGACCAGAAAAATAATGACAATGAATCATGCCCTTCATCCACGCAGTGACATTGATAGACTTTATCTACCAAGGCAAATAGGTGGGCGTGGAATGCTACAAGTACATCAGATGGTTGAAGAAGAAAAAATGGCTTTGGAAGAATATCTGAAGAACAATGATGAAGATGCACTGAAATTAGTATATCAGGAAGGCTTACTAACTACTGGAGAGACCAAACTGGCCTACAAGAAAGACCAAATGAAGAACAGAATAGAGGCATGGGAAGACAAAGCACTACATGGCCAATACATGAAAAAAATAGCTGGGAAAGCAGATAATAATAAAACCTGGCAATGGCTAAGAGCAGGAAAATTGAAGAAAGAGACCGAGGGACTAATTCTGGCTGCACAAGACCAAGCCTTAAGGACAAATGCATACAAAGTCAAAATTGAGAAGACAGCAACAGACAGTAAGTGCCGCCTATGCAAAGAAGCTGAAGAAACAGTGGACCACTTGGTAAGCTGTTGCAAGAAGATTGCACAAACTGATTACAAGCAGCGGCATGACAAAGTAGCAACAATGGTGCATTGGAAGATCTGCAAAAAATATCATTTGCCTGTAAGCAAAAACTGGTGGGATCATAAAATAGAGAAAGTCATAGAAAATGATAAAATTAAACTGCTCTGGGACTTCAGAATTCAAACAGACAAGCACCTGCAACATAACACCCCAGACTTAACAATTGTCGATAAGAAAGACAAAAAAGTCTGGATAGTGGACGTGGCAGTGCCTGGAGACAGCAGAATAGAAGAGAAAGAACTGGAGAAGATAACAAAATACAAAGACCTACAAATAGAAATAGAAAGACTGTGGCAAAAGCAAGCAAGGGTAGTACCAATAGTAATAGGCTCCTTGGGTGCAATCCCAAAACAACTGGAGCACCACTTGAACACCATTGGCATTGACAAATTCGCTATTAGTCAATTGCAAAAGGCGGCCTTATTAGGAACTGCTTCCATCCTGCGACGATACCTGTAATACCATCAAACATCCACATCTGCCTATCCCAGGTCCTGGGTAAGGACTCGATAGGTAGACAAAATGCCAAATCCAGTCTGAACATCTGGCTGACTGTGCGATGATCCATAATAAAAATTATTTTTACTATTGTTCCCCAGCTATTAGTAATTTGAAAATAGCATAGTTATCATGACTTGTAACCGCCCAGTACAAGTACAGGCTCTTTTAGATGGCTAGTCTTAAACCAGTACATTTGCAGATCTGGAAGCAGGATTATGGGTGGGATTTTTTTCCTCTCCCTCCATAATTCCTTGCAAATGCACAGAAACTACGTCACCCATAATGAATGGCAAGAGTAGAGATTTAGTTTGGAATGCAGCAAATAAGGCAAGTACTAAAATTCCAGTTTATATATAAAGTAGCAGATTTTTACCTCTGCCTTTTCAAAGCACTTTTTAGGAAGCTCCTTTGAGGGTTGTACTGGATTATTAAACACGTCTGGATTGAATTTCCTAGAAGTCTCAACATTTCCATTGTTATCTGTTACTAACATCATTTCTCCCTCTTGCATCCTCAACAATTTCATTTCCTATAAACATCAAGCAACATTTGTTAAATATCTCAAGTCTGTTCATTGGACTTTGGTGGCTTTATTCTGTGTTTGCATTAATGAGAATCATGTAAGGCTCTGAAAACATGATACTTTTAATTGATTTTATCAATTAACACAATAAAGTAACAACTATTATGAATGGTTAATGTTCTTGTATATATAGTTGGAGTCTTATAAATGTGGCAATATCAACATATATCAAGGTCTTTTCACCATGCTTTTTAAAAAAAGAAATCTACTAATTAAGAATATTTCATGCATACAAGAAAGTAGGTCTATTAAAGCTTATGCCACAATAAATCTCTTGTGTTACTAATTTATTACAAAACCATCAATAACTTTTATAAACTTAAATTGATAGGTCATATGCAAATTCCATTTCTGTAAAACTGATAACTGCAGTCTAAGAAAACCTTGAGATTAGTCCCTACAGCCACTGAATTCTAATTTTAACTTGATAGAAAGGAAGAAATAATTAAATTCAGAAGGAATAACGATATTCACTGCAATTTTACATAATATTAAAATTAAATATAATTGACTATGAATGACAGGATTAAAATTCGACACATCTCATAAGCATCTATCTGGGGGAGGCTGCTTATCACTTCATTTGAATTTTTTTCGAAAAACCAGGGATGAGTCTACAGATTTAAAATGTAAATATAAAATATGGAGCCACGGTGGAGCAGTAGTTAGAATACAGTATTTCAGGCTAACTCACTGCTCACTGCCAAGAGTTCCATTCTAACCAGCTAAGGTTGACTCAGCCTTCCATCCTTCCGAGGTTAGTAAAATGAAGACCCAGATTGTTGGGGGCAATACTCTGACTCTGTAAACCGCTTAGAGGGGGCTGTAAAGCATTGTGGAGTGGTATATAAGTCTAGGTGCTATTGCTATTGCCATTTAAATCTAACACTGAACTATTGGCATTGACCTTAAACCCAAAGTGATGATATGAAACTTTTTATTCTTTCTCTAACTTCTAACCTCACAGTACAGCAAGGAGTTAATATTATAACATCTCACAGTACTTTAAAATATGATTTGATCAAATTAGGAAAGTAAAGTATTTATGTCCACTCACAAACTTTGTCTTCTTTATAAGCTTAGCCCATTTTCTGTTCAATTTTTTCAATTCTCCAGAAACAGCTGATCCCACTTCTGCATTGCTGGATTCAATCAAAAAGTTTCCAGCTTCGTTCAAGGAACCATGCCGTGAATTCCAAGCTGCCAAAGTTTCTGGGGATATCTAAAGGACCATGTTAAAAGTCATATGATGTTTATGGTGCATCAATAATTTACAAAACAATTTCAATAACTGCTGGAAAAAATAAACCTACCTTCTTAAGATGGTCTTTTCGAGTCTCTTCCAGCCAAGATTTTAGCAATTGGATATTCTCCATATAGATGGCCCAAGATGATAAAACTTTTTTTAAGATATCGTTCACATTGTTAATGTACTCTCTGCACTTGGAAATCTGAACTTCTGTCATCTTAAGCAATTTGATTGTTTCTTCAGGATCAATTTCTAAAATGTTTTAAAATATTAACATCATTAACCATTTCTACAGTTGTATACAAAGACCTTCCTGGTTCATTTATACAACCAGAAGCTGTAAGCAGCTTTTACAGATCAGAAATCAAGACTGAAAGAGAACACCTTGCACAAGGTAAGTAAATACGTCATTGGGATGAGACTCAATCCATATTTAACATACAATTATAACTCATTTCTTGCATTTTATATATATAAATGAACTGCAGTTAAGTAAATTTGCCATAAGGATCAAGCCTTCAGCCTATATTTAATGAAATTGTCTCACTTCATCTTGCCATTCAAAACCATTCTTTTGTAGGCTCCCATAAGATGGAAAGCACTTACATATCTACTAACGAGGGAATAATAGGTATACAATATGTTTCTTCTGTCCCAAATAACTACCTTATAGATGAATCAAATCTTATTAATACAGCTTAGTGGCTCTTAGGGTACCAGTCATAGATAAGCAAATTCAAGAAACAGGCATTCAGGAAACTTGTCAGTGTTTCTTCCCTATCTTACACCAAACGAAACCATGTGGCGTTATTTAGTAGTTTTTCCTGAAAGCCCTTCCTTAAGAATTTAGGAATTCTTCCCACTTCTAAGGCAAGTTGTACATTCCCTTGTTCTCAGGAAAATATTGAATATATTTTGGGGTTCCACAAATTGCTTTCATTAAATGCTTATTACTGCTACAACAACAACAAAAATCACTTTATAATGAAAACAAGAACACTTGGGAGAAGATGGGGGTCATCTTTTTGAAAAGCTAAATTTGTATCTTAGTGAGGACAAGCCCAAAGATCTCATGACAGTGTAACAAATGCATGTCCTTGAATGTTCAAGATTCTAGTTATTCCATTAGAATATAGAATAGAGCTGGAAAGGACTTTGGAGCTCTTCTAGTCCAGCCCATTGCTCAAGCAGGAGAACCTATACCATCTCAGACAAGTGACTGTCTAGCCTCTTTTTAAAAATCTCGTGATGGAGCGTCCACAATTTCTGGGGGCAAGCTATTTCACTGGTTAATTGTCCTCACTGTCAGGAAGTTTCTCCTTAATTCCAGGTTGTTTCTCTCTTTGATCAGTTTCCAACCATTGTTCTTGTCCTGCCCTCTGGTGCTTTGGTGAATAATGTGACCCCCTCTTCTTTGTGGCAGCCCCTCAAATATTAGAATACTGCTATCATGTCTCCCATATTTCTTTTTTTCTTTAGACTAGCCAAACCCATGTCCTGCAGCCGTTCTTCATATGTTTTAGTCTCCAGGCCTTTGATCATCTTAGTTGCTCTTCTCTGATTTTTTTCCAAACTCTCAACATCTTTTTTGTGATATGGTGACCAAAAGTGGCTGCAGTATTCCATATGTGGTCTTACTAGGGTTTTATAAAGCAGTACTAATACTTTGCGTGATCTTGATTCTATGCCTCTGTTTATACAACCCAGGATTGTATTAGCTTTTTCGTTTGCTGCTGCACACTGCTGGCTCATGGTCAAGTGATCGTCCACTAGGACTCCAAAGTCCCTCTCACAGGTCTCGCCCAATCTATACTTGTATCTTTGATTTTTCCTGCCTAAATGTAAAACTTTGCCTTTGTCCACACTGAAATTCATTTTGTTGGATAGGGCTCATTGTTCAAGTTTGTCAAGATCTTTTCGGATGCTCAGTTTGTCTTCTGGGGTGTTGGCTACTCCTGTCAGTTTGATGTCATCTGCAAATCTGATGAGTTCCTCATCAATTCCCTCATCTAAGTCATTGATGAAGATATTGAAGAATACTGAGCCTAAGACGGAACCTTGTGATACCCCACTGCTTATTTCTTTCCATGTGGATGTAGGGCCATTGAGGACTAGTTAGTTCCTTACACTTCCTTTGCTCTGTCTCTAGCCAATATTCACTATTCAATACCCAATGAACTCACTTCATTCTTTAAGACTGTTTTCAAGAAGGAAAATATGTCCTCTAACAGTTCCCCTTCTCCCATTTTTTATATGCCCTTAAATCTTAAAGTTTTTTTAAATGCATTGTTGTAATTCTGGCTCTGTAACAATAATCCTCACAGACCAAGCACTGAAAATCAAGGGAATGACTGGACAGAACCACTGTGATGTTTATGAATTCTTACCCAAATTAGGAGTCTGTATCATTTTGTTCTTCTGTGCTTCACATACTTGCAATGCAGCGTCTAGTTGACTAAGAAAACCATTTTCTTCAACAAAATTCTGCCCCAAAATAAAATAACACATTTGTTTAACAAATGTTTGCTACTGTAGAGAATTAGAAGTAATTCAATTTGAGATTTACAGATTCTCTGATTTTATGTGGATCAGATGAAACAGACAAAGTAAGGGATAAAAACAAGGAATCTGCAGAGGTGGAGGAGGGTGAGAAAGAATTTTAATAATTAAAATGTCCATGAGAATAACATGATGAAAGAAACAAAAAAACCCTCATCCAGGACAGTTTGTACCATGTATTAATTTTGAAATATCTGACAGTCCTGGAACAGATGATCTCAACTGAAATTTAACAAACAGTTTTTAAGAACAGCAGGACTTTGTACAAGCAGTTCAAGAATGAATAGTCTTCTCTGCCTCTTAAATCACCAACAACACTGTCAAGGTTTAGACCTTACAACATTTGGCAAGTCTTCCTTCCTTCTTTGGAGAAACAAATCATGGTTTTTCTCAGGCCTCTTATTAAATGTTTGTAGATTTACACTGACATCTGCTGGACGTTCATATAAGAATTAAGACTGATATGATGGGAATTTCTGATGCAAAAAAGCAATTTTAAAATGGGAGAGATAGTTGAAACCTTCAAGGACAGGGTTGTCAAACTGGCGGCCCACAGGCCAGATGTATCATGGATAGGCCACGCCCACCCTGCTTCCGCTAAGGCAAAAAACATCGCGATACATCATGTGATGCAATTGAGTTTGACACCCGTGTTCAAGGACAAAAAGCAAGCAGTTCAAAAGCTGTTGACTTGAAAAGGGAGGAGGAAGGAGCCCAGTATTTAAAGCTTAGACCAGTTCATACTATATGAACGCTGGCTGTGGAATTCTGGGAGTTGAAGTCCACATGCCTTAAAATTGTCAAGTTTGGGAAACACTGCTATATAGGGCAGGATTCCTGTAGACTGCTAGATGCTGCATTGCTTTGTTCATATGGGTTTGTAATACTCTGCAATGAATGTACTTATCTGAACTTCTTGGGTCTGCTGGGGGATGCATTGCTGAGAAGGAGTTTGTCATATCTATAAAAGGCCTTGACAATATATATATATATATATATTACTTATTTACAATGCAGCTAAAATATGGCACTTATAACATGCTAATTCCATAATGCATATTTGGATGAAAATTACTTGCTGGTTAAAGTACTGGCCTAGAAACCAGGGAATTGTGAGTTCTAGTCCTGCCTTATGCATGAAAGCCAACTGGGTGACTTTGGGCCAGTCACTCTTTCTCTCAGCCCAACCCACCTCACAGGGTTGTTGTTATGGGAGAAATAGGAGGTGGAAGAAGTATTATTTATGTTCACTGCCTTGAGTTAATTATAGAAGTAATAAAGGTGGGATAAAAAATTTAATAAGATTAAAATGAATAAATAGTATGTACAAAATCTGTATGGGTGCCTTTAATTTAACTCTTTAGTCTCTTCTGCATAACTATCCAAGAAGCAACTATAATGCTTACATGCCAGTCTAATAGCAATAACTCCACAGACTCCTTGGTTTCAAACTTGATATGCCAGATGTTCAGTTTAGATGTCAGTTCGTTGAAGACAGCTGAGCTGGATGAGCAGTAGTATTCCACAGTTATGCTGAAATGTTCAAGTTGAATTTTGCTGAACCTGAAAATAAACCCAACATCTTGTCTATAAAATGTAAGACAAAATCAATGAGCCTGATCTGCACTCCACAAGACATACTGTGATCTAGAAAAATGGATAGCTTTTTACCAGCTAAATAAGTTGATTCGTTTTTATTATCAACCAATTTACAGATGTGTTAGGTTGAACTGGGAACAGGAAATGCTGTGATCTCCAAAATTACTATACTTTGAAGGACACAACTTACAACTTGGATGGAAAGAACAAAATCCACAAATGCTTTCAAAATCACTATGTAAAAAATACTTTGCTTTTAACATGGGAAAAGATAGAAATGAAAATTTATATGAAAATACCAGGATGGATTTCAACAATGGAAGTATTTGTGCACCCAAATTTAATTAATTATGAGAAATTTGTAACTTAGAGATATTTTGAATACTGAAAGGAAACTACAAATTAAACAAGAACTGAAAGAAAAGGGCACTGAGCTATCATGGTGGCCACACTTGCAAATGCAAATGTGATATGAGAAAGATCCCAAAACTATGTTTTTTATAAAGACCAGATAGTGTTTGACCAGATAGTATTGATTTAAAAACTTTATACATTTTTGTTAAACCTGAAGATGAAAGATGAAGAAGTCAAAGAAATAATGATAACTTGCGCAAAAAACTTTGGGCACAATGTAGAGTTAGAAAAATGGCAAAAGGTTTGAGAGAATTATGACCAAGAAGAATGATTTGAATACCGAGAGGAAATCAAGCTTAAATAAGAATTTTGAAAAGACATAGTGACTTAACAAGATGACTTTTACAAATACAATTGAAACATAAGTTAATTAGAAAAGATGTTATATATGGTTGTCATTGTTATTTGTACAAGCACAACCTTTATATCCAACCGTGTATGCATTGAAAATATTAAGAATTATATTTATCTAATGTTGACAAAGGAGAATACCATTGGAAGAAGGGAAGATCAAAGAAACATACTATTAATCAGTATATTGATTACGGAATTATAGAAATTAATCATTATTGATTTTTTTAAAATGTATGAACCCAGACATGTTGTTTACTAAGCACCAAAGATTGTTACTGTAAAAAAATCAATAAAATACATTTTTTAAAAAAGAAAAGAAAAATGGCAAAACTTGCGGGAAAGAAACTATAAAATAACAAGGGCAGCTACCTATAAAGAAAATGTATATAAAATGTTTTATAGATGGCATTTACCACCTGCAAGGTTAGCAAAAATGTTTAAAACATGTCTAGCAACTGTTGGAAATGTAAGCAAAAGCCAGACATGTACTACCACCTTTGGTGGACATGCCTTAAAGCAAAAAAATTCTGGTCAAAAATACATATGTGATTAAAGAAAATGTTAAGAAAACATGTAGACTTTAAGCCGGAACTACTTATTTTAGGTATAATCACAGGAAACTATGATAAAGAACGTGTATATTTAATATTACATGTACTAACAAGCAGCGAGAATTACATTTGCACAGTATTGGAAAAATGAAGAAACACCAGCCGAAGAAGACATAATTAAGAAAATTCTGGACTGTGGGAAATGGACAAGCTCACATTGAAAATGAAAGGAAAAGAAGATACAGAATACTTTCAAACATGGGATACTTCTTACAAAGGCTAGAAAAATGGAGTAGAGAGTAGGAATGGAAGTTGTATTATTATTAAGTTAAATATATGTGGACCCAGGCAACACATTGTTTACTAAGCACTAAAGATTTGTAATTATAAAAAATTAATAAAATATTTTTTTAAAAAAAGGAAATGCTGTGATATGATCATGGTAGTGCAGGAATGAAAGAATACAGCTGAAGAGCAGAAGAAAGTGCTACAAATGCTGGACCGATCCAAGACTTTAATAACTACATGAAGTCTTGGAGGACTTTAAAAGACCCATGGCAATTAATATAAGGAACATTGAATCAGATGGATCAAGTCTGATTCAGAATTAAATATCTTCATATATTTATAAACTGGATACAAAAATATGAATGACAAAAGTCAGGAAATTGGCATTATTTCCAGCAACAAAGAATGTAGGAAGAGCTGTGTTGAATCAGGTCTGGTGTCCATCTACATTTTGCTTTCTATTAGCTGGATTTGTACAAAGTACAGGTGCTTAATCAGATCCTTTAGAGCACCATTGGCTATGTTTGCCCACATTCCTGGTGAGCTTAATTTGTTTTAAACTTCGTTAATTAGTTTTAACTTTGTTTGGTAAAAATTCAGACTATTGAATTAGTTTATATTACAAAAGGTTATATAAACCCCCAAAAACAAGTTAAGCATGTTATACCAATCCACTCACTGTAGTCCAGGTAGTACTTTCAGAGAAACCACAAGCTCGGCTTAAAAACATGCTTTCTTGATCATGAGGAGAATAAGACCACACAATTTGCAATGTAAATATATATATATATATATATATATATATATATATATATATATATATATATATATATACACACACACATTGCTTACTGGTATACACTGCTTAGAGAGTGCTTGCACTTAAAGCGGTATATAAGTCTCATAAATAAATAAATAAATAAATCTGGAGGATATCAGGTTGTGGGAAATGCGTATGAGTGTCAATAAGAGCAGCAAAGATGCCCACCATCAGTCTGCAATTAGGCTACTAAATTTCATGAGAATACAATTATATTTAGCTGAATGCAGCAACTGAAGGAGGAATTTGACATCACAAACCTTTTTCTCATTTCTTCCAGCTTCTGAGCTGGAACTAGCAGCATTCCAGCATTATCTCTATTGTCAAAGGACTGTAGGGTTTCCAAATGTTGTTGAAAACTTTCCATCAAATTCTAAAAAGCAGAAGCATTATTCACAAATGTCTTATAATTAAAGCATCATTTATACTGTATATGCATTTATTTTCCTAGCATTTTTTTAAAAAGATAGCAATAGGCTAATAAATTTCTTAAAAGAAAAGTATCATTAAGTAATTACGGAATATAATAATAATAATAATAATAATAATAATAATAATAATAATAATAATAATAATAATAATAATAGTAATGACTCGATAGGTAGACAAAATGCCAAATCCAGTCTGAACATCTGGCTGACTGTGCAATGATCCATAATAAAAAAAAGTTGGAGAGACTTTGGAGGTCATCAAGTCCAACTCCCTGCTCAGGCAGGTAACCCTATACCATTTTGGACAAATGGCTGTCCAGTTTCTTCTTAAAAACTTCCAGTGTTGGAGCATTCACCGCTTCTGGAGGCAGGTTGTTCCACTGGTTAATTGTTCTAACTGTCAGGAAGTTTCTCCTTAGTTCTAGGTTGCTTCTCTTTTAGTTAGTTTCCACCCGTTGCTTCTTGTCCTGCCTTTTTGGAAAATAGCTTGACTCCTTCTTTGTGGCAGCCCCTGAGATATTGGAATACTGCTATCATGTCCCCCCTCGTCCTTCTCTTCGTTAAACTAGACATACCCAATTCCAGCAACCGTTCCTTATATGTTTTAGCCTCCAGTCCCCTAATAATCTTTGTTGCTCTTCTCTGCACTCTTTCTAGAGTCTCAACATCTTTTTTGCATCGTGGTGACCAAAACTGAATGCAGTATTCCAAGTGTGGCCTTACCAAGGCATTGTAAAGTGGTATTAATACTTCACGTGATCTTGATTTATAGAATGGTTTATAGAATGGTTATAAAGACAGATCCTGAAATATTGCATCTTTCTTTACTTAAAGAGCTGACCATATTGTTACTGAACAATATGAGGTAACATAGCTGAATATTACATTGCTTTTATTTTATTTTATATTATAGTGCACCCTGAAATATATTATTGGCTGCTGTAATTCTTGGGCAGCTGCCAAAAGCCCCAAAACCCAGCAGATCCCACTGAGTATGCCTGGTGAGTATGCCTGGTGTTGCATTTACCCACAGAGATAATATTCAGAGCAATGCTAGATTTGGTCACCCTTTATATCAGGGGTGTCAAACTGCCGGCCCGTGGGCCAGATGTGTCATGGCAAAACCACGCCCGCTCCATTGCCGGCAATGGCAAAAAAGTCACAATACATCGTGACATGTATGTGACATTGCGAGTTTGACACCCCTGCTTTACATGTTACACTCAATAGCACTAAAAGGCTGAATGAAGTCACTGTTTAAATGTTTTACTATGTCTGATCCAGCATAAAGAATGTGGGAAATGTCAAGAGTTTTGGCTTATCTCAAAATGTGAGTTCAACCAATCATTTGAAAAGCAACCCCAAATCTATCAAAGTCATGCAATGCATCTTAAAACTGTATATACTAGCAGACAAACTGCAATAGAAATGCATGCTTATTCATTTGAAGTTAACCACATTTAGTTGATTTGCCTTATTTATTATATTTATATACCACCCATCTCACTCTTTGAGGTGAATGTAGGAAGCTTACAAAAATGGTTCATGTAAGTTGGATTTACTTGATAGTTTAGATTCTTATTCTATTATATAGTGAACCAGATATAAGCTTGTGGTCCTTTTTTCCTCAATATTATTCAGTTCCCCAAATAAAAGGCACTGCTGATTGTATTACAGTGTTAAAACGCCCTGATGCTTGCTTTAAGCAAGGCATATATATAAGAGGATGATATATTTTACTAATGCATATTAGTAAAAGGAATTTTGGCTGGTGGGGTCTAGGAGAAGAGTCTTCTCTTCTGTGGCTCTTGTTTATTATTATTATGTTTATTATGCTATAAACTGCCCACGAGGTGAGAGGTAAATACATTTAATCAGTAAATACATAAAAATTAAATATTTTACTTTCCTTAACCAACCTGAACAGCTCTCAATTTTTCTTCAAGGGCAGCTGTTGCTTTCAAATGATCTTGAGAAACTGGTAGAGTGTGTGCCAGATGCTGCTCTGTTTCTTTGAGCCATGCTTCAGTGGCATCTAGAGGTGGAGGTAACATATTGTCCAGCTTTGCTTTCCATTCGTTCATCTAGACAAATAGATCAGAGAAATGCCATTCATGTTGATTCTTCAACTATTCATACTTTATATCACAAAAATATACCAGCATATTGCTTAATCAGAATAGAGCTGATAGGGACCTTGGAGGTCTTGTAATTCAACCCCTGCTTAAGCAGGAGACCTTATTACTAGGGGTAGTCAACCTTGGCTCTTTTATGACTCGTGGACTTCAACTCCCAGAATTCCTGAGCCAGCACAGCTGGCTCAGGAATTCTGGGAGTTGAAGTCCACGAGTCATAAAAGAGCCAAGGTTGACTACCCCTGCCTTATACCATTTCATACAAGTGGCTGTCCGGTCTCTTCTTAAAAATCTCCAGTGATGAAGCACCACAATTTCTGAAGACAAGCTGTTCCACTGGTTAACTGTTCCCACTGTTAAGAAGTTTCCCCTTCAACTATTCATACTTTATGTCACAAAAATGTACCAGCGTATTGGAACCACTGTTCTGATGGAGCAGATATGTTACCCCTTTATCTGGCAAATATTATATTGCTCCCATCTTTGCTTCATATTTGTGTGGCAGGAAATGTGTTCTCATGAAAGCCAGATGTTCAAATGCATGAACAAGAAATCTTTTACAACAACAAAATAATTGCAAATTCCTTTAAATATCTTAATGACCTGATACAATAGGTTATCCCAGGCTTCCTTCATCTCCGAGTAATCTTCATTCAGCTCTGACCCTTTTCTTTTAGATTCCAGAATGGGAATGAAGGCCTTTTTTTCTTCATTAAATGCTTCTGTAAATGATAGCACTGCCTAAGGATTTAAATTGATATTTAAAACTGTAAGTGCACTCAATATACTTAAGATACTTAAAAGAATTAGGGATATAGAACATAGTATTTAAATGGGACTGGGTACAAGGATAGTTTATCTCTGAATAAAAGATGCTCAAGTGAACAACAGAATATTCACATAATGAAATTAACCTAATTATATCTTTTACAAAGTTTCTATATCTGGGAGTTGGGCTGTTTATACATTTAATAAATAATTTGCACACTAAAATTATATGCAAAATGAAATAAGATTCAAATAACAGCTTATTCCACAAAAACTAACCAAGCTTAAAATCACTCACTAGTTGTTTTAATACCACTACAAATAATCCTTGATAACGTGACCACAATCCTTTGACTAAAATTTCTGTTGCTAAGCAAGACATTTGTTAAGTGAGTTTTGTTCCATTTTACGTTTCTTGCCACAGCTGTTAAGTGAATCACTGCAGTTGTTAAGTTAATAACACAGTTTTTATGTGTATCTGACTTTTTCAGTGACTTTGCTTGTCAGAAGGTTGCAATCCTGGAACACTGCAACCATCATAAATACATGCCAGTTGCCAAGTATACAAATGCTGAACACATGACCGTGGGATTCTGCAATGGTTGTAAGTGTGAAAAATGGTCCTAAGTTATTTTTTTCAGAGCCATTGTAACTTTAAATGGTCACTAAATAAATTTTATTTTGATTAAGTCCTATTTTGAGCTGCATAAAAAGTAGAGAAGGAATAGTTTTGGGTGCTGCCTGCATCCCACGGATGGGGCTTCACTTGTTTGCGTGGACCGGTTGCTGGCATGCCGCGGCCCAGTACCAGTTCATGGACCGGGGTTTGGGGACCTCTGCCCTATATGATTTCAGACAAGTGACTGTCTAGTCTCTTCTTAAAAACCTCCAGTGATGGAGCGCCCACAATTTCTGAAGACAAGCTGTTCCACTGATTAATTGTCCTCCCTGTATGTGGCCTGAATCACAGTTTGCTGTCACAAAATGCAACCATGTCTAAAAAGAGCACAGAAAGCAAAATCCGAAATCTTCATTTCATAAAAAGTTACCAAAAAGGGCTCAGTTGTTAACATTTGATATTTATTACATTACTGTAATAAACAGTAATGTATCCTCCAAAGGATACATTTACAAAGTTACTTACTTCAAACTTCTTGTAGAAGGATGCATTCTCTAGCTCAGTCAGCAACTTTGTTAACTTACATTCCTGTGCATTGAGCCAGCTCAAGGTCTCTTTTATTTTTCCCTAGAAAGCAGAACAAAAAATGTATATATTGCACAGATACTCCTGTTTGCATTGTTACAGAAAATAGTGTTTTGTTAATCTTATTCCCAGAGATCTTGTCCTTCATAGACTATTTTGCAAACACCTGTGAAATATATTTGCTTCTAATTCATATGACTTGTTTAGTTTTAGCTCAGCAATTTGTTTGACCCCAAACATTGAGTGTTTACAGCATAATTCAGCATTATCTGTGACTGAGACCCCTATGCTTCAACCAATAAACATGGCTAAAATAAACCACTGTTTAGCATGTGATATAGTGTCCAAAATATATCAAACTGGCTGTATTCATATATTGCACTATAGCAATAACACTTAGACTTATATACCACCCCATAGAACTTCACAGCACTCTCTGGGTGGTTTACAAAGTCAACATATTGCCACCAACAATCTGGGCCTTCATTTTACAACCATGGAAGAATGGAAGACAGAATGAACCTTAAGCCCTATCAGGATCAAACTCCAGACTGTGGGCAGAGTTTGCCTGCAATGCTGCATTCTAACCACTGTGCCACCCAGACTCCTAAGCCATCATATAAACTATTTGTATTTAGTGTAATGTATGAACCAAACCATTATCACATTAACACATATTACTTGTTTTAATAAGCCATGATTTTAAAGAAATGATTTAGCATTATATATGTAACAAGATCATAATCTTAAGCAACATTAATATTCATCAGTGAATATTCTACCTGAACTAGCTGCAGGTCTGATCAAATTCTGAACAATAAAATTTATCACGGCATGGATTTTCTACAAAGAACATTCATAGATAAAATTGTAAAAACAGGATGCAAAAAAAAGTATAAAACATGTTCTAGAGCTTTAGATGTCACATACTGTACCTGCATTCTATCTTCAGTCACAGGTAAACTTTTAAAATACTGGAGAAACTGAGCTACATAAGTCATGATGGATTTTTCATCTGGACTGCTGACATCAACATCTGTGGAATGCCAAGAGATTTGAATATATTCCAAAGTACAAACTTCTAATAATTCAATCCACTATGTATATTACTGATTAGATTTGCACTGCCCATAATTGTGTTAGTGTTGGGTTTCAAAATTGTCCGGTCGACACGTAAATTATTTTTTATGGATTTCAACTTAGCATGATTTATGAACCATTCATTCTAGTTTAACATTATGTATAAATTAGACCAATATAGCATGTTCAACAGAAATGTAGACATGTATGCTTGATAGTGATATTAAAGAAAATTGCAAAGCACATGTTTGGTTATATCTGTCATTATCACTTTTAATATGCATAATGTTGATTTTCTTTAAGAGTCTTATCATTTTATCTGTTCCAATACAATATAATTAATAATAATTTAATATTAATAAAATTAAGGCAAGGCAAAGCAAGGCAAGACCAAAATTGGTATAATAAATCAGCACAATACAGTAAGCACTGCTGGGTTTAAAGATGCTCAAAACTCAACACCAAGCAGATTGAAGCTAAAGTGCATGTAAAATCTATGAGTTACCTTCAGGTTCAAGTAGCTGGGGTATACTGAGTTCCTTCTCTGCAATTTGAAACGCCTCTCTCAGATTCTCCTTATTTGATCTCTTTTTTGCTTTTTCCACATCAACAAGGCCTGGCCTTAATGCATGAATGATGGCTAAGAAAGCCAATCCATTTCTCCAACTGGATTTGAAATCTGCAACATTGATAGACTCATGCCTATGATCAAAAGCATAAATACACAGAAAATTTAAAAACACAGAAAATTAAAGTAAGAGGGGGAGAAATATGCTGGACAAGAAAATAAAAATTTGTATACCAGTCTATTCCCTCATCCTGGTTTTAAAACTAGCTATAATCCTTCTGCTCTTAGCTTAAAGAGCAAAGTAAAGAAGCTCCATTAACTAATGTATGGATAGATCTTTTTAAAGAAAGAAAATAGCAAATGTGGGAGGTGCTATATAGCTTGCCCTGACTTATATAAACTCTCTGAGAAAGTATAACTTAAAAGTTGGAGGAAGGGGAGTTATTTTCTATGTCATAATAAACTGATTACTGACATAATTCAAATATATTTTGAAAGAAATGTTACATCATTTGTTCCTTAAAGCACGTTTCCTTTCTATGCAGTTCAAGGAAGGAATGCTACTTGTATCAGATAGATTTCTTGTTTAGCTGCATATATTAAGCCTAGGCAAATGAAAT
Organism: Crotalus tigris; assembly: GCF_016545835.1. Classification (NCBI taxonomy): domain Eukaryota; kingdom Metazoa; phylum Chordata; class Lepidosauria; order Squamata; family Viperidae; genus Crotalus; species Crotalus tigris. The sequence continues at coordinate 304,845 of NW_024100068.1, forward strand.
AAATTTGTTAGTTAGAAGAGTAAAAGCTCCTTGCAAAATGGGAAATCAGTTCTGTGTTGACAGAGAATCACAAAGAGACTCAGCAAATACTAGTTTCACTTCCTAAGCCCCCTTTAGCCCAACAATCCCAAGGGTTCATAGTTTTAGGAGCTCTCCCTACCCTGCACATAATTTCCCTCACAAGCAAAAGACAGACTTGAAACTAAGAAAGCTCCACACAGGTAGAGAATAGGTTGTATTTATGAAAAGTGATGTTTCCTGGGTGCAGAAAGATGAAATGGCTCATTGATCAAACACAGACATCATTCGCTGCACTTATTGGAGGAGCTTCAGTTGTTCACAGAGGGAAGTAGGAAATCAGCTTGCCATTTGTTTCAGCATAACTTACCCAACCCTTTTGATCTCCCAAAAGCTATTATCAGTTTGATTACAACTACGCAAGAATTTGGAAGGATAGCCACCTACCTCTCAAAAAAGATTTGTTTATAATGCTACAACATCAATCTGTAATTACCTCTGTCAACTCACCCTGCATTCATTATAAAGTCAAGCTGCATGCTATCAATATGTTTATATTATGCACTCATAATGAATTTATTCAACCCAGTCTTCCCTCAACTAATGTATAGCAGATGTTTTAGATTCTGACTCCCATAAGTTCCAGGTAGTTATAAAGGGCAGAGTTTATTGGAGTTGTTGACCAAAATTTCTGGAAGGAATCAGGAAAGCCTCCCATAATCTTTATTTAAAGTCATCTGTAGTAAAGTACATTTATTCCTAGCAAACTCTGAACTAGAGCTGCTATATTGCAGCTTTCTAATGTCAGTCCAACATCAGTTTATAATATGCAACACAAAGAAACACTTCTTTCTCTTCCTCTGTTGCTCTTTTTTATTTCCATCTATCATTCTTTTCCTCTACATTTTTAATTTAGATTTAGCACTGAGTCGTACAATATGGTTTTATTAAGTGTTAATAACCTCAGGTACTGTTATGTTCCATACTATGAACTTTCCATGAAGAAAGACCAGCTGAAAAATACACCTCAATATGCTTGTTGAGGTACATCTTTTAAATACTATATTATGCATTTAGAAGTCTTTGAAGAATATAATTTTTGTGAATTCTGACACAAACTGGATGGTCCATAAATAAGACTAATATGCTGATATAGATGTAGCTGCTTCTCAGATCTGCATTTGCACTACAGTTCAAAGTTTAAAATAACAAATAAATGCAGAAATGGGACAGAACAGATTTATAACTGATAGGATCAGACTGATTTTCCTATCCTGACATACTTGTCACACTGCTCCTTAGCCCATAGCAGGACAGCCTTCTTTGCTGACATCTTCCATCGTTCCTTTGCTTTGACATTAGTTCTAGCTGTTGGGCTTGTTGCTGGTGATAAATCCACAGTGCTTGGACTATCCAGAGATGAATAATTGTATCCACAAGAAAGAGCCTTGGCTAATTCTTCAATCTATCCATGGACATCAGAAAAAAAGAAAAGACGCATTTGAAAATGTCTGACTATACCTAAAAGAAAGAGTTAACTCAAATGGCTGGTTTTGATATGATCTGCTCCAGCCAGAAAAACTACGCAGAAAAAAAAAGACTACCCAAAAAAATCTAGTTAACCATAATTTTGACAAGACACATTTTTCATGCAGGATTTGGCTTCTCTATTACATTAAATAAGTATAATCACCCAATACTCTGAACTTAGTATCCTGCTAGGAACTATTCTATCTCAACACTATGTATTTGAGTTGAAAAAAATCTGTAACTAAATATTCAATATTTTCCTTATCAACCATATGGAGGAAAACATTCAACAAGTAACAAGTATAAATAACATAATATTTGAACTTCAATTTGTACTAACCATGTTAAAATATGATAAATAACCTCCCAAAATTATTGAATGTAGCCAAAAGATCGTAATTTAAGCAGAGATAATAAAACAGTACAAAAAATTATCATAATTTTACATTACAAGTTACATGTTTGAAATAGTTTCTTAGTTTAGCCATGTTAGAAGAAGCAGAACTGACAAAGTCAGAACTGTATTAAAATTATGGGACAAACACTAATTGGGAAAAAAATTGAAAAATCTTTTTCTTTATGTTGATTAGTACTTACATGAAAATGCAATATAATGATCCATATGAGACCAAGCACGATGGATGGTTTTCCTTCTATGATATCAGCAACATGGATGTTTATAAGTTTGAGCTGGAAAAAAGGAGTATTTATTGTTTTGATGAACTAGGAGCCTCCAGATGTGCTGAGATTATTTCCCAAAGTTCTCAGTCAACTGAAAGAGGAAAAATCCTTGCAGTTACAATCCCAGGACATTTGGAGGACACCCATAGGAAATACTGGCTTGTGTTACAAATCTGCAATGCTTAGTGTATGATTTTCACAATAACAATCTTAATCCAATGTTAGTGGTGAAACAAACAACAATAGTATAGAAAGAAAATAAACTTGTTTTAAGATGAGAACACAGTGCCCCAAATCCAGCTACTGATGGGCACAAATATTTGCTTCTTTCCCTTGAAAAAGTAACAACTAACTTGTTCAATTGTGATTCAGGCACCAAAAAAGGACTACCCATGTGTGCTTGTTGCAAAAAGCAGATACAATAAAAATACAAAATATACAAATATCACAGAGACCTAGCAATCAATCTGGATGTCCTTCACATGTAGGAAAATGTTCTTATATAGCTGAAATCTGTAATTAATTGTATAGTGAAATTGCTGGAAATAAATAATGAACAATTCATTTAATAATTCATTTAATGCTTTAGCAACTAAGTAAACTCGGGCTCCTTTCAAAGCTGGAATACTAACTGATCTATTCTTCAGGAAGGTTAAGGCATTTTCAATGTTGCTTCTGCACTGGAAAGTATTCGATCCCTTTTCACGTGGCTATAAAATATAAAGAAACAGAAAAAGAACAGTTTGATCAATATCAACAGTGACAATGTTTCACTATTTGTAAATATATATTCCTGACTGAAATCTTACAAGACAAATTGACAATTATAAAAGGAAATTCATGCAGTATATTCATGTAGGATGTACTAATAATAGATTATATTTGCAGATGGCTGGATTCTGAAGTTATTTTCTATTTTGATTCTTTCCTCTTATACACTGCAACTACTGTTCTTGTAAATATTGCAGGAATATCTATGTGCAGTATGTGTAATGCTTTACAAAGACTGAAAGTAAAGTTCATTGCCCCAAGGGACTTACCCTCTTCAAGGAGTTATATAGGAGGGCAGAGGGAAATTGAAACATGAAGAAAACAAACATATGTTCTGAGACAGTTATTATCCTAAACACTTTTGGCACAAAATACTTTGCATTTTGAAAAATAAACTAATACAAAATCTTACAAACAAGAAACTGTGTTTAACAGTCTGGTGAACTTTATCCATTTTACATAATTTGCTTTTGTGATTCAGATATTTCAACTAGTTGAGGAGAGGCATATATCTGTAGGAGCTACTTTGGTCTAGTGCAGGAGTAGGCAACCCTGGCCCTTTTATGACTCGTGGACTTTAACTCCCAGAATTCCTGAGCCAGCCATGCTGAGGGGAAAGGGAGAGGTTTCCAAGCTGAGCCATGCTGGCTCAGGAATTCTGGGAGTTGAAGTCCACGAGTCATAAAAGAGCCAAGGTTGCCTACCCCTGGTCTGGTGGTTAGAGCATGAGGTTAGAAAGCAGGAGAATGTGAGTTTAAGTCCTCCCTTAGCCATGAAAGCCAGTTGGGTGACCTTAGGTGACTCTCTCTCAGCCCAACTTCACAGGGAAGTTGTTGTGGGGAAAATAGGAGGAATGTGTGTTGGATATGTTCTCTGCCTTAAGTTTTTGTAAAAATAATAGAGACTGGCTATAAATAAAATAAATAAATGGTAAACAAAAGCTTTAGGAAATGCATCTATGTTTTTCTCAGCTGAGAAACTTAGGCTATTTGGTTAAGTGACTGTTGAGAAACATGAGAACTACTCCTATGTACACAGCCTTTCTATGAATTCTTTTGGTTGAGTTAACCTTGATATTCTTACCAATTGTTGTCCAGAAAGGACCTCCAGCAGATCCAAAAGCACATGTCCCTTCCCAATGTCTGAATACAAGTCCAAGATAAGAGAAGGTGACGGATGCTGCAGAATAATTATTTATATTTGATTACATATACTATAGTGCTTTTAGTGTGCATTACAACAAAATAACATGCATAATTGAATGCATATTTTGGACCCAAGGGGCTCTTGTACAAATACTTTAGCAACCAGTTCTCAGTGTGTTAGTCTCTGGATCATCATAAAAACCTGCTAGCAGATGGTGCTATTGTCATACTGTCAACTATAGGTTAAGCAACACTTTCTTGCTAGGCTTGGTATTCCATGAAACTTTAGTACTTTTTAAAAAATGTTTATAATTAGTAGCACTAATAATGATAGTAAAGAATCTGCCAATTTGAAAAACAAAGCATCAGTATTTACCATCATCTCTTTATTTACAGATTTATAAATCAATTTGTCAACAGGCAAATTGAAAATAAAAATAAAATTAGCAGGGACTTCTTCTTTCCCTACCCTTCAAAAGACAAAGCTACTGCAAAATAGGGACCATCCTAAGAGACTACAAGGAATGTTTGGGAGCAATATCACCAGCCTGATAATTGGGCATTTTGTGACTAGACATTTTGTGACATGTCAGCAATTTAGTGAAAGTGCAAGCAAAACATTCACTGTTCCAAATGGCCAAAACAGGTTGCCCATTCTTGGATCTGTTGAGCTGAGGTGCCATCAGGGCAGCTACCCAAAAATGTGCTGAGTCATACTTCAATCTAGTGCTGTTTAAATGGTAAAAGATGACCAACTAAGCTAATAAATCCAGAATGTTGGTTTAATTAACAGTCAGCTCTGACAATTTTTTTACACACGTGGAAATAAGATACTATCAGTTCTATGCCCTACTGTATACGTATACCCTACAAGCAATTCACAAGCAATTCAGACATTTCACCAAGTTTTGATACTTGCTGAAAATACTGTTTCCATTTACTTTTTCCTACTGAGATTCAAATATTTAATCAGATAAAAGGAACTGAAACATTATTATACTTTACATATATTTTTTAAAAAATCAACATCACCACCATCCCATTACCTTTTCTAGCTGTGAGTTCACCCAGCTTGTGAAAGTTCTTTTTTGAATATCCTCTTGCTCAGCTATTTTGTAAAATAAAAATAAAATTATAAAATTACTTATAAATTTAACCTGAGGTTATTAATATATTTACTACTCTTAATGCTTATTTTGTATACAAATTAAAACAAGATACATAAAACACTTTTAGATAGCCAGGTTATAATTTGTGGAATTTAGGAAAAATCAGTGCTGCCACAGATGTTGAATATATGCAACTCTATGAAAAATACTATGAGAGATGTAGACTTGAAAGTTAGTCAATAATTACAATTCTTGAGAATGCATTGTTTGCAATGATACAGATCTATCTTCTGCCCCATGTATCTGTAGTTTGAAACAATCTATAAATTCTAATTGTCAGAGAAAACAAAATATATACATTAATTATTTTGACATCAAGTTCAGTCCATTTTTACAAGTTGTCTGCTATTTTAGCCTTCCTCAGTCTGATGCTGTCCAAGGATTTGAGCTCCAGGCTTGGGAAAGTCTGTTTAAAAGTCTTATTTAAATATCCACATTTAGTTTAAAAACCAAAAAACTCAAGAAAAGGAAGGGCTTTCAAATAGCACCTCTCCATTCAAATCTCTGAAAAGCAAGTACAGCATGCATACATATCATCTGGTCACAGCATGCTATTTAAATAGACAGCCAGTTTGGCGTTGTGGTTAATGCACCAGACTAGAGACAGTTCTAGTCTTGCCTTAGGCACAAAGACAGCTGGGTGACATAATAATGGAGGTCATGTAGTCCAATCCCCTGCTCAGGCAGGAAACCCTATACCATTTCAGACAAATGGTTGTCCAGTCTCTTCTTAAAAACTTCCAGTATTGGAGCATTCACAGCTTCTGGAGGCAGGTTGTTTTACTGGTTAATTGTTCTAACTGTAGAAGAAATTTCTCCTTAGTTCTAGGTTGTTTCTCTTTTTGCTTAGTTTCCATCCCTTGCTTCTTGTCCTGCCTTCAGGTGCTTTGGAGAATAGCCTGACTCCCTCTTCTTTGCTGCAGCCCCTGAGATATTGGAACACTGCTATCACGTCACCCCTCGTCCTTCTCTTCATTAAACTAGACATTCCCATTCCAGCAACTGTTCCTTATATGTTTAACCTCCATTCCCCTAATCATCTTTGTTGCTCTTCTCTTGGGCCAGTTGCTCTCTCTTAGGCCTAAGAAGAAGGCAATAGCGAACCACTTCCATAATCTTGTCCATGCAAAAAACCTGATTTGAAATCAGCCCCTCTCCCTATACATATATATATATATATATATATATATATATATATATATATATGAAGCTGAGTACTATCCATATATATATGGATTCTTAAGAACACACACACACACACACATACACACACACACACGTGTGTGTGTGTGTGTGTGTGTGTGTGTGTGTGTGTGTGTTCTTAAGAATGCTAAAAACAAAAAGTTGATTCCTGGGTAAACTCATGTTAACTAGCAAAAAATGCATGAACACCAGGAAATTATAAAACTATAAAAAAGTTTTAATAGGATAAAACACCAAGCTTTCGCTGGCAGCTGCCAGAATCATCAGGGTAACTTCCAGTTGATGGGGGAAGCTATTTATAAATGTGGCGCTCTTTGCGCCCGGCTCCTAGACCTTGTTACAGGTCCCAGCCAATCCACCTGCGTTTTGATCGTAATATATATATGGGAGAGATTCCTTTACATTTGGCTTAACTGTGCTCTCCCCATGTACAATGTTTTTAAATACCGTATTTTCCGGCGTATAAGACGACTGGACGTATAAACCCCAACTTTTGAGAAGATTTTCATGGTTTAGCAAGTCGTCTTATACGCCGGAAAATACGGGTACTTTAACTTTCTAATAAAAGTAATGTAAGTCCTAAACATATTGGCATTTCATTATATTTCATCGCTTGTTCCTGATCTGCTGAAGACAAATGTAGCTGGGTAACATCCCATAATAAGCATGGGGGTGCACTTGTGAAGCTTTGCAGTATATGAGGAACTGCCTCACCCCAATGGGACTAGCTGGCCCCTCTCGTTCCAGTGGAAGCAGCCTAATTTGGATCCCACTGGCCAAAGAATTTCTGCTGCTGGGCTCCAGGAGATTTCTGCTGTGCCCCCCCCCCAGAATATTCTACAATCAGAGGTGAGATTTCCCCCCCCCCCGACACACAAGAACACAGTCCTGGCTTTCTGGCACAGCCAGAAGTTCCAGTTGATGGTGAAGCCAAAGGTGGGCTGGGGCCCCTGGTGCTGGATGCCCTGCAGTGGGGATGGCCCAATGGGATTGTCGGAAGCCGAGACTGCCGTTTTGTAGAGGCCGCTGAACACCCCCGTGTTACCGATGCTGTTGATCTCCATGGTGGAGTTGAGGTCATTCTTCCATGTGCCGATCATGGAGGACTAAAGGATAGCGGGAGGGGGGAGGAAAGCAGGTAGTGGCGCTAGCCAAGCCAGCTATCCAACAGGTAGAGACTTTGGATCCATTTGCTCCAAATGGATCTGAAAACACCCTCTACTCCCACTTGCCCGACCCCCAAGACTGCCCACGCTAGGTGGGGCTGGCAAAGGCGGCGCATCCTAAAGTCCGTCGGTGGAGCTGCCTGCCAAACCACTTCCGAGATGACACCCCATGGGCGGATCGCTGTCATCTGCACAGCGAGAGCACCAGCCACAGCGGCAGGTTGCCAAAGAAGCGGCCGAGCATGGAGGAGGAAACGCTGAGCATCCGTCTGTTGGGGTCTCAGGGCTTCTGGCACTCAGCGCGACGCCACCAGGTGCGGTCAACCCCAAGGAAGCGGCACCCTCTGTGCAGCCCACTGGCTCCCACCAGCTGCTCCTGCTGCCCACCCGAGCAGAGGCTGGTGGCGGGGGGGGTTTCCTCGGGGGAGGAAAAGCCCTGCTCACACCGCCTCCCTCCACCGCCCTAGACTGGGAGCGGCAGGATCCCCGCCCGAGGGGTGGACGCTTCTGCGAAATCGCTGGCTTTCTGCGAGCACTGAGCAGCACTTCGGCAGCAAGGGGGGGTGGGGGCACTTCTCGGGAAGCCCCTGCCGCTGACCCAACACGGGCATTCTTACTTGGCTGGCTCTCCACCAGCGCTCCTCTCCCACCATTGGTCCGCCAACGCTCCAACCTCACCCCTTCCTCCCGGCTGTTTTTCGGAGGGACACTTTTCTAGGGCTATTTGGCTGCGTGGGACACTTAAACTCTCATCTGGACAGCCAATCCCGCGCCAAGGGGTGAGGAGTATGGGGCACAGGATACGGGGGAGCTTGCTTTGATGTACCATATTTTCCGGCATATAAGACGACTGGGAGTATAAGACAACCCCCAACTTTTGAGATTTTCATGGTTTAGAAAGTCGTCTTATATGCCGGAAAATACGGTAACAATCTTAGTCTTACATAACATTGAGCTATACTCTTTATTAGCGCCTTGACTTAGTGCTTAGTGAGACTGCAACTTATTTAGGCACATGTGCTCTGGAGCTCTAAAGATTGCAGAAAAAACAAAACACCCATTAACCTGCAGGTGTATGCTGTGAATTAATGCTAATGCAGAAGAAAAAGAACCTGGAATTTAGCATCCATAAAACCTGAGTGGAAGACTAGAGATATCTAGAAGTGCAGACACACTAGGCAATGTTGTTATCACTCACAGGCAATTTTTTTCAATATTATTTTTGCTGGCTGGAGTCACTGAATTCTAGAATCTTCTTCCTTTTCCTCAGGTGTATTTTGGAGAAAGGAGTAAGGGGTCTTTTATATTTTCATTGTTATAGGTAGGTCTTGCAGTATTTTATTGGTGTATGGCAGTCCATATTTCCCTTCTCCTATCTCCTCCATCTCTAGGTCCATTTCTTCTGCTTCATCCTCTGGTTTCTGGTTTATTTGTTTATACTTTGTAGTCGTTATCTGGGAACTTTCCAGTTGTAGCTTCAATTTGGAGATTGGTCATATCTAAGTTATTTTTAGTTATTTTTATGGTTTCTTTTTATGTCCTCTTTGTGCGCAACAACTGTTTGATGAATTAGCTGTAGCATGGAAAATATTTCCTTCTGAAAGGTATTAGTTTTTTCTTAAGGCATCATTCCTAGAAATCCTCTAGTGTCACCAGTCTCAGTAAGAGTGGAACAAAGTTTCCTCTAGTTTTCTAGTCTTTATATGTAGCCTTTATAATCCAGTCCTAATGGCATTATTTTATAGTAATCCTTTTGTCTCAATTATCCTGAAAATTATCAGTCAGGCAAGATTGTAATCCACAATGTTCCAAGTATTCAAAATGTTCAACCTCCCTGCAACCAGACATATTCAAAAATCTTGTTTTTTCTTTCTCTCCCACTAGCTCTTGAGATTAAAAGTCCAAGCTCAATAGGTATTTATAGTCCAAGAAGGTCAGGATGATAAGTATGCCAAAATATTTTCCTTTATTGCCAGCTGTTCTCCTTTCAGCTGAAAGTCACCAAGCAGCCAAGGGGCTAATTATAGTGCTGTACTCAAATCCACCACTTGATGTCATTCAAAGTCCATTTTCCACTCTTTAAAACAAAGGGTTGATTTCTTATATTTCACCTCAATGATTTTTTTTCCAAAGAGAAAATCTTAACAATTATCTCAGTTCTCAAATTTATCAAAACTGTAGCTTTGCATTACTTTCACTTCAGTATTGTGTTTTTCTGTCCCCCATAAAAAATTTAAAATGTCACTTCTGTTCATATCCAGAGGTTTTTAGCTTCTTGGAAGCCTTTCCCAGGAAATTCAGTTGTAAAATAGTAAAAAAAAGGATCAATATTCTCACGCAGTTCCAAGCAAGCTGTTTATGATGTGCTAATTGAAGCTTTTGTTCTTCTGTTGTCAGCAGCTAATGGCCAGCCGCAGAGGTGTAGCCGGTCTTTCCCCTGCCAGTTTAGAGGGCTTTCCTTGGATCAAACACCATCTCTCCATAATCAGCAAAGCACCTCTCCTTCTTCATCACTCTTCAGGGCGACTTTAGGCCCTTTTCAGGGGCCCCAGCAGGGTGAAATTGGGCACAGAAGGCAGAGCCCTGCCTTCCTGCGTCCGTCTTACTGTGACGCAAAACCGGAAGTCCTGTCTGTTAATCCTTGTGCAGATCACCTAATGCAGGGCTTTTCAACCAGTGGTATAGGTACCACTGTGGTACATTGGCACCTGGCAGGTGGTACGCGACCATCCTAGAAAACTGGTAGCGGGGGAGGGGAATGAGCTGAACCGGTGGCAGCACTGCACAAGCCTGAGTAAGAGATGGCTGGAGTTGCAGGGCTGTCAGGACTCAGCGGAAGCGCCAGAATCAGCACTTCTTCAGGGCTGTCAGGGCTGAACAGAAGCACTAGAATCAGTGCTGCTTTCCAGCTGATCGGCGCTTCTTTGGAGTTGTCAGGGCTCAGTGGAAATGCCAGGATCTGTTCCAGGCTCCAGCTGGAGCTCGGCGCTGATCCTGGCGCTTCTGCTGAGCCCAGAAGAAGCATCGATCAGCTGGAATGTTGCAGCATCTCCAGGATCTTGTGATTTACATTCAGATGCTTGGCAACTGATTCATATTTATGATGGTCAGTGTCCCAGGGTCATGTGAAGTGACCAAAACCTGTTGCAACCATCCAGCAGACGGGGGGGGGGATAAAAACCAAACACCCCCCACCCCACCCCCATTGCCAATCCTCAACAGAAATGCTCACAACAATGAAAACCTCAGACAGGAGGAAGAGCGCGGCCGGGTGGGCAGGCAGGTGTCTTGCTCGGCTGCGGCTTGGGGGGCACTTTTTTCAGTGCCATTGTAACTTCGAACAGTCACTAAGCGAACTATTGTAAGTCAAGGGCTACCTGTACTTCATCACTTTTTTCCTTTTGGGGGGGTCAGCAAGTTTTTGACACCTTGCTAGGAGACTGGTGGTACTTGGATACTGCCATATCCTACAAGTGGTACAATGGGTGAAAATGTTGAAAAGCCCTGACTTAATGCATATTGTTCCCATATGTGGGTTTTTATCAATTTTCCCCATTTAAAAAAAATGGATGCTTCTCCCAAAGCGTGCAAAAGTGCAATTTCCTTTCCGAACAATCTAAGAAATGCTCTCCCAGATACATATACTGTGGTGAATTAGAGAGCAATTTACTCCTACTTTGTCTTAAAGGTGCTTTTTCAAAAGACAACTGGACTTTGTTTTTTCCTTGAGGAAGAAGACCTTTTGCTTCTCATCCAAGAAGCTTCATCAGTTCTGACTGTACTAACTCAGTGCTAATGACCAGATGACTGTAAAGAAATATGATTCTTCCATTCCCCACCACCACCACCATCCAGTCAGAACTGATGAAGTTTCTTGTATGAGAAGTGAAACATCTTCCTCAAGGGAAAAAACAAAGTCTTGTTGCCTTTTGAGACAGCCATGACCTAGATGCCTGAGAATATCCATGGACGCTCCAACTTTGTACTTTCAAAAATATACTTTTCTTAAAAAGAAAAAAAATGCTACCTTATATCACCAATTTATATTAAAATCCCTGTTTACAATCAGAAATAGTCATACTGTACTTCATGAGTAAGAAAGGGTTTTTTTAACTTTGAATTCCTTTTTAAAATGCTTTGCTAGGTAAATATTTTTCAACATCTCTAGGATGACTCAAGGAAGCATTAAATTTGCATTTAATTTACATTTCACCAGTATTTGTTATGCAAAGAGTCACAAGGGATTATCTTGTTACTAATTCAAACTAAGGATTAAATTATTAGCATAGGCATTTTCAACAAGAAAGCTAATATTCTCAAAACCATTGCAAAGAGAATTAGACAATTAAGCTCTAAACATGGTGTACCCCTTGTGCTAACACTGTGTCAGTCCTCCCAAGTAAACCAGATGGGACACAATTAGATGAACTAATTCTATTTTATTGTAAGGCTGCATTAGTCTTGCAAGTCTGAAGCTACAAATTTCCCTTTGTCACTCTTAGCTGCTTGGTCCATTAAGATGACTTCTTCCTAAATTTCTATCTCTGACTTTTAAGGCACTGGAGGCTTCTGCCTCTCTTGTATGATTGTTTCCTAAGCAGCATCTTTTCTCCTTTTTCCCCAAGGTGACCCATACATTCTATTACAGTAAGGCTATACTGTATAGTACATGTTCAGCACATCCAATTCTTTGTAGGATGGAAGCCCATGGTTCATGACTTGCAATAGATAAACCCAGCCACTATAATCATATTCAACAAATTACTGCCAAAACAATAGTTAAACATGATATATGATCCAGCCATCATTTGACTAAAGTTGCAAACAGTGTTTTGTATTCTTTATGATGAGAAGATGATAGCAGCCAAGGAGAGCAAGCCTGAATCCCTTTGATCATAACATTCAGGGCTTAAAGATACCTTACATCACTCTAACTGTTGGATTTTCTGTATGGCAGAATTGCCCTAGTGGGCAATTAACATTATCCCACAATTTCTTTTTCAGTTCCATGATCTTTTAATATTGGCTTTGTCTTATCCATACCCCACAGATGAGCTAGGTTCAAGTTGCCTTTAGTTATTCCAGTTTGTATTGTTTTCTCTCTTCACCGAATATAGGTTTGATCACTGACATGACTGATTATGCTTCCTTAAACAAACAATTGATGACACCTATGTATTGAGATCCGCCAAGCTCTTACAGGCACTTTAGGCTTCTGAGAATATGCATCACCCTCCATGGGTTTTGTTGGGACTGCAAAGAGATAAGCACCTAAATTCTGCTGAGGCAATTGCTTGCATAACACCTGATTGGCACTTTGGAAACTGTTTACAGTATATTAAATAGCAGAAACAGTAAAAGTTAAACATGGTGGCACATATACCTTCAGTAATTAGTTACAGCTGAACATAGCAGAGGACTATTAACAATTTTTGATACGATCCAGGCAAAAAAGAAAAAAAAAGGAAAGAATGAAGACTACTCTCTCAAGGCTAACTAACTAAAAAGCAAGTGCAAGGTTTCCTCCTTAACAGAATTCTGGGGATACTTTAAGGACAATGGCTGCAACAAAGAGGTCTTTTTTGCAAAGGAAAGCAAAATGGAGGAAGTTAATGAAGTGATCAGGGAGCCTAAGAGCCTATTACCTTACAGTAGAAGGATTAATAGGCTGAATGGCTTTCTCACAGAAGGGTAAACTTTGGTGTAACTGAAGATAAAGCAAACAAATTTCAAGGATGACAGGGCAGGAGGCAAGCCTAGGTGGTCTTGCTGGCTTGCTTTAATGATAGGTTCAGGTCATGTTAGAGATAAGGGAAAGGGTTGTATTCATACTATCAGAGCCAAAACAATTATTTCACTGCTGAGAGACCCTCTGCAAAAGAGATGAGTGGTTTAGATAGATAGATAGATAGATAGATAGATAGATAGATAGATAGATAGATAGATAGACAGACAGACAGACAGACAGACAGACAGACAGACAGACAGACAGACAGACAGACAGACAAGATTAATGCAGTATATTCAGGTAAATGAGGACAGAATTCAGGTAAATGAGGGCAGATATGATATTGTTGTCATTATGGAAACTTGGGATGCCATTATGGAAACTTGGGATGAAACCCACAAATGGAATACACAGCTAGAGGGATTTAAATTATTTAAAAGAAATAGACCAAATAAAAGAGGAGGCGGAGTTGCTCTCTATATAAGAAATAACTACATTGCTACAGAAATAGAGCACGAAAATGATGAAAACTGTCTTGAATGCATTTGGGTCAATATAAAAGGGGGGGGGGAATGACATTGCCATAGGACCAAGGAAATAAAAATTGGATCACCTTTTCTTACACAGAGGAACAGATATTTTCTGACCTGCTTGAGGAATCAACATCAGAACAAGAGATAGAGGGTGATCCATTTAAACTGGGAGCAGCCATCTTGGCTACTATTATGGCTATCTTTTAAGTTGACAGCTCCCTTTTTTTGGGTTTTCTGATTTTTAGAGCAGTGGCCCAGACCTTTTGGGCACCAGGGATTGGTTCCGTGGGGGGGGCGCAAAATTTCCATGGACTTGGAGGGGCATGGTTTTGAGTGCTACCTAGGAAAGTTTGTATTTCCACATGTGTGTCCATACTTTGCTTTGGCTATGGCTTCATGCACAACTGCTTTATTCACTTATGATCCCAGCTAAAATATCTGTGCAAACAAATGTGCAGGGGACCAGGGAATGCTTTTGTAATAGTCACATACAGCCTTCCAGGAGATGTGGCTGCTTTAACACTTTTAGGAGGACTACTTGGTTAATGCCACTGTACTTTGCCCAAAGCTCCTTTTAAATGCTTTGCACAGTTCGAGGTTCTTTTGTTCTACATGAAACCTTTTAGATAGGGCACTAGACTGAAGATGTGTATCATCATTTAGAAAGCACATTAAGACATAGGCACGGCTCAATCATCCTGCTAGGTTATACGTTGCTTGACTAATATAGGTGCACATATTTTTTTAAAAGCCTCAATTGAGTGGGTTGGCTGATCACAATAAACCAAAAAAACATTATTTACAAACTACCGTGTTTAAGTTCTCATGACATGCTAAGTGAAAACCAAACAAACCACATTACAGCTTAGCACCATTTGGAAGTCCAGCCTATATACAGTATAAAGGTGATACCATTTTTTATGCTATCTTCTATGTTGGTATTAATAAATGTTATTGTTTTATTTACTGATTGACTTTACAATACATGTATCTGACTCCAATCTGAAGAGATTGAGTATTTTACAATTATCAGAAAACAAAAAAACCCCTTTAAATCAAAATCAGAAATCTGTTTTTATTACTGTTAAAATATATTTAATTGCAGGTTACTCGTAGTCCTATTGTTTGAAAGATAAAGAAATTAGCAAGGGTATCTGGGGAAGCAGGGCATTTCACAACCCCATTATGCAAATAAATTAAATTAGGCATTGTATGCATTTTGTGCAATGACATCTTGATATATATCTTGCCATTAGAGTTTCTATCAGGCACCTATGAAATTATTTCTTTAAAAAAAACAAAGCAAGTAAAAGCATAGCGTAAAGCATCCAAAGTCAGTCCAGTGGCATTTCTTTCTGAACACATGCAATGCAATCTTTTGTATATGTGTTCAAAACTAATCCAACTGATATTAACGGACCTTGGGCCCAGTAACTTTAAACATGTTGGCTGGGGAATTCTGGGAGTTGAAGTCGATGTATCTTAAAGTTTTTGAGGTTGAAAAATATTGGCTAGCCCAGTGTTTCTCAACCTTGACAATTTTAAAGCATGTGGACTTCAACTCCCAGAATTCCACAGCCAGCAATGCTGGAATTCTGGGAGTTGAAGTCCACATGCTTTAAAATTGTCAAGGTTGAGAAACACTGGGCTAGACAAGTGTACATAAAGTCTTTCAGCCTCAATCAATCAAACTGTTCACAATTCAATGAAGTCTGTGGCAGCCAAAAGACCATATAGTCTGCCACTAATACTCTGCAGGCAGTAATTATCTATCTATGGTACCCAATGGCATTTCACTCCCCATTGCAGCTGCTTCCACACTCCACAGTTCCCCCTCATTTATTTTCAACATGAGGCTATTCTCTTTCCATACCAGACAACTCCAGGGTGTAATAATTTTGCAAAAGCTCTCATTCTTCTACCATGTGGTTCATTAAAACAGGCTTTTCACATTTAAAGGAATGATGAATGGACTCTTTGTGTCAGAGGATTTTAATAAGACTGTAGATTATCTTGGATTTATCTTGCTCCACTTGCTTGCTTAGAGTAACTGACTGGCCTACAGTACATTTTACTCAAGATGTTGGATTAGAATTGGGGCATTTCCTTTTTAAAAGTACTACAGATGCAAGGTTATCTTTTTTTATAAAGTTAAATAACTATTGATCATCCACATCAGAGGAAGGTAACATTACATCTGCAGTAATTTGTGTGAAAACTCCCCAAATTGCCAGTAACTTTTGTTAATGTCTAGACTAGAGGGATTATAACCCATTGCATCCGAACTGCCTTCCCCATTTGGATGCTCCCCAGATGCATGAAAGTCAATCCCCAGAATTCTCAGCAGAGATCAAACTAGCAGAGAATTTGGGGGGCTGAGATTTATATATCTGGAGAGTGTTCAAGTTTTAAAATCCAAGTCTACTAGAACACTGGTGTAAGTCATATGCCAATGCCCTTGTTTTCACTGCTAGAAATCATCCATTATTAGAAGTCTGCCATTCTTTGGTTTTGCTTTGGTAGCTTTATTCTAATCTGGATATCTTATTTATTACATTTATTGGCCACCCACCTTACCATAGGGTTTCTATTCTGCCAAATGCCACTGACAAACCAACAGGATTAATTTCAAAGTCTACATACCTGGGACTACAAAATGGATAGGTGTAAGGAGAACCAGCTGATGGACCAAAGGAGCAGTTTCTCATATTTTAATTTACCTGTCCACCACATCTATGTGTACTCATTTTTAGTTTGTTGCCAACTTTCCTGCACATTCTCATTAACAGGAAACCTTTGGTTTAATTCTCAATTAAAATAAATCTCATATGTACATGTGTTTGTTCATATTCATATACTATCAGATTTTTCTCTTAAGAGCCGTGGTGGCACAGTGATTGGAATGCAGTATTGCAGGCTAACTCACTGCTCACTCCAGGAGTTCGATTCTGAGTTGCTCAAGGTTGACTCAGTCTTCCATCCTTCCGAGGTCAGTAAAATGAGGACCCAGACTGTTGGGGGCAATATGCTCACATATGCTTAGAGAGGGCTATGAAGCAGTATATAAGTCTAAGTGCTATTGCTATTGCTATTTCTCATTTGCCCAACCCCCAATCAAAAGATAGTGTTGGTGATGCAAGAATGAAAGCTTTAGAATCACATACCCTAGACTATTGCACATAATAATAATTGGGCAAGCTACACTGAATATGTGAATAACTCAGTATCAGTGGGATACAGATAAACATCGTGCTTTTAAATAGGGGATGGATCTTACTCAATACTCAAGAATTATTTGAAACTCCAAGAACATTAAATGATCATGGACAGAGATTTTAAAGCAGATGTACAAAAAAGGGCAATCTGTACATATATTTCATTAAAAATAAAATGCAACTGTAAGTTGAGTATATGGAATTTAGGTTCAGTCTAGCTTTCCCAGTACTGTCCACTATAACTAAAATGAACTATGAGATTTGCAGAGGTTATATATAATACACTCTGAATTAAGATGGTTCTTTGAAGACTCTACTCTATCCTCTATTCCAGGGATCCCTTAATATGTCAATGCTGGGTATTGAATGTGGGGCCTTTTGCATAAATTAAAACTTTTCCTGACAAGAAGACAATTACTGATGTTATTATGGCATCTTTAGTTTAACCCAAGGCTGGGAAAAGCTGCTATGACCCAACTTCTAACCTATTATCTATTATATGAAAATTTACAAAATATCTTTCTGAAACTGACTCAATGGAAATATTATATTTCCAAGGACATTGTGATGCAATTAAGTCACAAGATAAACTGTGACAAATAGTCTAATTTTTAGAAAACACAGCCCTTTCCTTATAAATAAAGGACAAAGCTGCAAGTTTTTTCTAGGTTATGTTTCAATGTTCTCATTAGCTCTTCTCTGATAGAAGGTATGAGTGTGGCCTGTTCAATTAAACAAGTACCTGCTTTAACAACTGATTTGTCCAAATGTCCATTGAATCAGGTCCTGAGCATGAGAATTAAATAGGTTAAGAGAGGGAATTATGCTTTGGCAGATGGTCTGCAAATTGGATCAGCATGGAAAGTAAATTCTGCACAGACTTGTTCATTGGGAGTTCACACCCACCTCTTTCTTCTCTCCCAGATGCACACCTCATTCCCTTTCCTGGTACAAGCTTAGTATCCATGGGAACTGGGGGCCAGAACAGGTGTGATGGAGGGAAGATCAGTAATTACAATCTTTGTCACCAAATCTCTGAAGAGTTCTTCTTTCTGTCCATAGGTCTAATAGATGCTAAGCAAAATTAATTTGCTTTCAGGTAAATTCATGTAAGCAGCACTGCTGATAAACAGCATCATCCAGGTTCAACAATAGACAGTGAACTTCTAATCAACATTGCATCATAAAACAATGTCTACCTTCAGTCTGTCTGCTGCATATTACTAACTTTGGCTGGTGTACACCGGTAACCATACACTGAGATTACAGTAGAGTAATATGTTTTCTTTTTTTTATTGAAAATTTTTATAAACTTTTTACAATAAAATACCCCCCTCCCACCCCATAACCCTCCCCCCTCCTTCCCAGAGCTGAATACAGGGTTAAAGAAACAAAAAAAAACATACAAATTAAATGAACATCAATCCACTATACATACATCCCCCAAAAAATTTAAAGTACTTTAACTCCAATACATAGAAACTACAAATCCAACTATACCCAGTTTAAACTATAAATTATTCAAAAGCTAAATAATACTTCCTAATCCCATATTTATTCTGTACAAAATTTACCCATCTTTTCCACACCGAAAGTAATATGTTTTCTTTATGGAGCTGCAATTGATGCAGAATACAATTACTTGTTTGCTGAGTAGGGGATCAGTTATAGAGATGTTACTGCTGTGTTCAAGCAACTGTATTAGTGGCCAATTAATTCCCAAACTAGGTTCAAAGTTCTTCTTTGGGCTTATAAAGTATAAACCATCTCAGAGTAGGCGATCTTCCAGACTGTTTTGTCCATTACAGAACTGGATGATCTCTAAGCTCATGAGAAGAGGTCTTATTGTGTGCTGCGATTGGCAATGTTCTCGTACGGTTACTGATAGGGGACATCTCTATGATGTTATCTGCTGTCTGGAATGCTCTTTCCCCTGAAATTCATGAGAACTTAGTATATAGGTCATCCTTGACTTATGACACAATTGAGCCAAAAATTTCTGTTGCTGAGACATTTGTTAAGTGAATTTTGCCCCATTTTACGACCTTCCTTGCCACAGTTAAGTGAATCACTGCAGTTGATAAGTTAGCGACACAGTTGTTGAGTGAATCTAACTTTCCCATTGACTTTGCTCTTCAGAAGTTTGCAAAAGTTCGCAAAATGACCCCAGGACACTGCAACCGTCATAAATATGAACCAGTCGCTAAGTGTCTGAATTTTGATCACTTGACCATGGGAATGCTGCAATGGTCATAAGTGTGAAATACTGTCATAAGTTATTTTTTCAGTGCCATTGTAACTTTGAATGGTCACTAAATGAACTATTGTAAGTCGAGGACTACCTCTAATGCCTTTCAGATATTTACTGAAGATTTACCTTTCCACTCAGGCCTTCCTTGTGGGAATGCTATGGATGAATGTTCCTTCTTTTCTATTCATTTTTTAAGTACAGTACTGCAATATTGTTGCCTTAACAATTTTTTATATTTGAAGGTCACTCTAAATGATTACATAAGCAGCAGCATAAAATGAAATTGTTCCTTGTCCGTAAAGTATCTGTGCAGGTGGCACAACATCAGAAATATTAATTTATTCCTTCACACCCTGCAAAGAAGAGTATGCAACTACAAACTATAACAATTGTTGTCAGTTCACAGAACAGATTTACAAATGTGTTCCGGGTGAATTAAGAAGATACCTGGGGCATCCAAGGAGGAAGCAAGCACTTCATTAATCCCACTGCAAAAGTGGATATCCATACCCATAATGTTAGGTGTAGCCTGGCTTTCTTTCCCCATTGATGTCTCTCGGATTTTCATATATCAGTAAGCTGTTGGCATCCATATTTTAGCTCTTTGTCTCTAGGAAGGACATACAGACTAAGGAGAAGCAGATTAAATCACACCATCTGTCTTTCAGATAATATTTCTCTCAATTCAGTGTGGTTGCACAGTAACTCAATGAAATGGAAAATGCCATGAGTCATCACAGAATTTGTTGACTGTTTCTTCATCCTTGGCATTTATGATTTTTTTTAAGGAGAAGGGTGTGGTAGTAGACACACCTAAACTGATTTCCCTTTCTAACAAAAAATATTAAACAATGGTGCTACTGCACCATAGCAAATGACTTCAATAGCACTTAGATTTATATACTATTCCATAGTGCTCTACAGCACTCTTTGAGCAGTTTACAAATGTCAGCATATTGTCCTAATTTTAGTAACTTCAGAAGAATGGAAGGCTGAGTTAAACTTGAGCCGGTCAGGATTAAACTCCTGGCAGTGGGCAGAGTCAGCCTGTCAGTCTCCCTTATGTTTTCAAGGGAAACATAAAGCCTATGCATTTCTATTAATGAAAACCAGCTAGGAAAATCACTACCAACAGAATTCCTAATTAATAAATTATACAGCTCCTTCACATTTTTGCAATGAAGTGGGATATTCATAACCAGGGCTAAAGTTTTTCTTTGAACTCTACTTTCCTTCTCTTTCCAAGAGAAAGATAATGTGAAGATATATACCAAAAGATTTGATTTATTAAATCACTTCAAGTAGACTTGTGCTTATCCACTTTCCTAGCCAACCACAATTCCAGAAAAGTGACTAACAAGGTGTTTTTGCTCTGTTACTCTTTCTTCATTATTAGCATGTAGATACAGGCTTGTAACTTGCCTAAGAGCCAAGAGCAACTAGAATTCCATGCAGGTGAGCAAGCAAGCTGTCAAATATTTTATAGACTGCCCTATCCCTCCTTTGCAATTACTAGCATGAAATTTTAAATTCCTAGCTTCTGAACTAATAATAATAAACAAGCTCAGAAGAGTAAATTTTTGTAGTCTTATTTATATATCCTGTATTCACATTGTTTTATCCATAGTTTATCAATCAAGCCACAAATGATTATCTTAATATGTCATATAAACCTCATGTCATATAAACTTCATTAAATGGTTTTCATACCACTGCACTGCCTTCACATAATACAGTAAATTGGAAAAAGTGATTTGCCATGTTGAGTGATTTAAGTGATATTTCTGTTAATCTGTTCAAAAAATCTTGCTTATCTAGTTATTTTAGCCCAGGGTATTGTGCAAGTCCAGTTTCTGCTGGCAATTCAGATATAGAATGAATTCGGTAAACCAAAATTAATCACAGAATACAACTAACAAATATAATCATTATCTTGCACTGATCACATATGTTTTGGTGATGAATTCAATTAATGTAGTTAATTCACTAGATCATCTTTAAGCAAACCATATTTAGGAATCATGTATGAAGATAGCCATGACCTGTTATAAATTTGTCCACATATTAAATCCATGATTTTGGCAGCAGGAATGAAAGTTGTGATTTGATTAAAGGAGTAGCCAACATGCATCTCATATTCTTAAAGTTAAGAGGGTACTGATTTACAATAGAGTAGTAGACCATTCATCTGTGTAGCATAGCATTCTCTGCAATGTTTGCAAAAGTTCCCCAGGTTTATGGTCAGGGGTCTTTTTCAGCCCTAGATGACAGGAACTTGACTGGTGACATTCTATCATCAGTATGTATGCTTTACTGAACTATAGCTCAGTAGGCTATAATGCCGGTGAATGCCTATTGAGCATTCAGAAATAAACAAACATCCCATTTTCCAATCTGCTTTTTCATATTAAGTGAGCACCTTCACTCTATACATTCAGCAAAGTGCAAAACAGGTATTTGGGCTGAGGATTTCTGAACATCAAAAAATTTTCTCAACAAGTCTTCACAAGAGCAAGAGAATGAAAGCAAAATTATTTCTATCAAGGTTGTGCAAAACCTTTGAAAAGAACGCTTTACAAATTTTATTGAGCCAATGCATACTTTAGGCATGTCCTGTGGAAGGTTCCCATTTGACACACACACAGAGAGACACAGACTGGTTTGGATATATCAGAGACACCACTTCCAATGGACTGGAATTGGTTCACTTGTTTTAGGTTTCACCAATTTGATTTGAACATCATTCTTCTTCCAAAGACAAATTACGTTTTTCAACTAATGAAATAGAACAATCAATACATTCTAAACAAGAGGAAACAATTGATACTAATACTATTAAATGAAGGTTCAGAGCATAAATCCATACATTTACAATTTTGTGAAATTCATTCATAGAAATGAATGAATTTCAATGGAGATTCTATGTCAATGGAGATTCTCAGTCATCCAGGTCATGGTTGTTCCAAAGGTGCTTTTTCAAAAGGCAACTGGATTTTGTTTCTTCACTTGAAGATGTTTCATTTCTCATCTAAGAAGCTTCTTCAGTTGAACTAAAAAAGCTTCTTGGATCTTCAACCAAGATATCTTGGTCTTCAAGCAAAAAAACAAGTCCATTGCCTTTTGAAAAAGCACCTTTGGTATAACCCAAGATTTATTAAACTATGCTCAGTTGTAAAATAATGGTTTGACTTGTATATAATTTTAAAGGCCTGTAGTTGTCTCATCCCCTAAAAGATTTGGGGATATCCCCTCACCAATCCAAACTGTAGTTTTAATATAGCAGAAGAATAAAAATACATGACTATATTCAATTGCATGTAGTAATGTATTAACATTTCATTTCAATTCCAGATATATTAATTTTAATATTTGACCTCAGTTTACCCACCATTTTTGGAATCAAGTTCTTGGCATATCTTCAGAGACAAGTGGCTCTTAGCAAAGAATAAAATAATGTCTATGTTGTGATCTCAAACCAAACACATAGCAATATAGCTTAGCATGACACCAGTATTCAGATGACATCAAATTTCTTTGCTAGAAGAATCCAGCTGATTATGAACAGAAGCAAGGCACCACATTAGATTAATCTTATTCATTTTACTTTATTTCAAGTCTATCCTGTGATCTGAAATAATCTAATGAGGCCATGACCATAAACATATATATATTGGCATTTAAACAAAGCCTACCTTGCAATGAATAATGACGATCATCAATCTCGGTAGATAATTGTTCTTCAGATACCAATGAAGTTTTAAGAGGCTCCATGCTTTTATGGCCAAGCAGTTACTGTAAGCTCATTTCAGTGGCCAAACTGGAAGACAGAAACCTAAAAGAGAAACCAATATTAACAACAGTCAACATGACTAGATTTCTCTTGTAAAACTGATGCTTTCTGAAAAAGCCTCTGGCCTTTGAAAAAGGCAACTCACTTGCTTCTGTCTGCTAAGAACAATGTTTGCTTAAATTATCTGGATCTGGAACTACTCCTTTCTGAATCATAAATTTATCAGTTAACTTTCTAGGCTGTACTCCTATTGGCTCACCTCCATTTTTGCAAAGGTCACAGCCAAAAACCGGAGATATATTTCTTGAAAAAATCCAAAAAACATGAAGTATAGATTGGAAAGAGTGAAAAGTCAGACTGACAGTTTCCTGAGGTACTTTCAGTTATTGGATCCAAGCTACTTTGAGAGAAGTTTCTTTTATTTCACCCTTATTTCACCCTTTTGCAAGATGGGATCCTTTTCTTTGCTCAGCAATTACTACAGCAGGCTGGATACAAAAGTAGCTAACCAACAAAAGATTAAAAGGTAGCTATGAAAGTAAAGTTGCCTGACATAAGAACAGCCTTTCTTGTCCTATCTGTATCTTAGCTACCACAGTGTACCCATGCACATTCCTTTTGCAAGGGAGTTCATGTTTCAGCCCTGAATTTGGTAACTTGCCTAACATTTGAATGCTAACACTTTTTAATTAAAAAAAAAACATTTTGAGCTGCTATAGACATTGCAAACTCATCTAAATGAAAGCAAAGTTCATGAACTTCCAATAGATCTCTGCTATCAGTTAGTGAAAGCTCTAAAAAAGAATCAAACTAAATCTAAAAATCTAAACCAAAAAAAGAAACAAACAAAAATCTGGGAGCAAGTATAGGAGCCAAACAAATCTGTCCTTCACTCACCACAAAAATGGCAATAAATTTACATTATTTCCTACTGAGGTGTAATAGATGTTCAGTCCATACAATTTTGTTTTGGATCAAAATTCCTCAGTCCTGAGAAAAAACACTTCTTCGTGCTATTTGTTTAAAACGTTAAAAACAAATCTCTCTAACACCTCACCTCATGATCTAATGGAAAAACAGAAAGGCAAGATGAATACATGGAGGGTAGATCTGTCAGCAGTAATTTGGTGCATCAGAAGTGAAGTCTCTGGGATTCAGTTCACTCATAATAGTAAGCCAGAATAGGGGTTTGTTTGGTTTATGGCTTAAAGTGTTATGCAAAGCCAGCCAATTATGGTTTATTTTTGTGCTATGAAAAGACAGAACTTAATACAATGTGCAAACTTAACCTAAATCTAGTCTACGCTTTGTTCCAAAACTAAACACTGGGAGGAAACTGATAAATCTGGTGAAAAAATTGTTCATAATTATTTTTTTGTGATAGAATGGAAAGACTCCATAATGAAACAACTTGCAACACAATAACTTGGGATTGTCCCTTTTGAAGAAGCAGAACACGGAAGTTTGTTTGTTGGGCTGGATTAAATTGGATTGGATTGGATTCAACAGGAGGCCAGTTCTCCATCCTCTAAATTACATTGTTTTACCTTATGTTTGTTTTAATGTTATTGAAAGGCAGTAATTTCCACACAGTTAGGCATGTTCCATTTGATTCTCCAGAGAGTATTTATTTATGATCTCGCCAAGAATTCTGAATCATTTTATATCCTTATATGGTCAGAGCTTTTTAATATAAGCAAATGAATACTTCCAGCAATACACTGTTAATTTATAACAGAGGTCAGATGAGAGAAAACTCCCTTGGAAAATATATAAGATTAGTACAGGCTTTGTGTAATTAGATTTCAGTTTCCTTTTTAAGTACTGAACAGAAAGTTTGATTTTTTAACATACTGGAGGAATCAGGGACATAAAATTCCTGCAAGCACTTCTTAGGCCCAAATAAATTTTCTTATTCCACTCCTAAAACTGATCTATGTATGCAGCAAAGGCAGTTTTCTTGGGTTTTCTGGACTGTACCACTGTTCTCCAAAGCACCTGAAGGTAGGACAACAAGCAATGGATGCAAACTAATCAAGGAAAAATTCCTGACAGTTGGAACAATTAATCAGTGGAACGACTTGCCTCTAGAGGTTGTGGGTGCTCCAACATTGGAAGTTATTAAGAAGAGATTGGACAACCATTTGTCTGAAATGGAATAGGGTTTCCTGTCTGAGCAGGGGGTTGGACTAGAAGACCTCCAAGGTCCCTTCCAACTCTGTTATTCTGTTATTATGTCCCTGAAGAAGGGAGAACTGAGCATCTGAATGCTGAACCACTCACATACCAAAAGAGATTATTACAAAATCCTGCTTCTTAACACAATAATTGTCTACACTTTTAATAAAAATGAGTTATTTTAATGAAAATACATTTAAATTCTTCATTGCATATTAGCTACATAATAGTAGAGTTCAGGGAAAACAGCACCATGTGATTCTGATAGTTGTATGTTGAAATTTATAATAATAATAATAATAATAATAATAATAATAATAATAATAATAATAATAATAAAGTTGGAAGGGACCTTGGAGGTCATCTAGTCCAACCCCCTGCTCAGGCAGGAAACCCTATACCATTTCGGACAAATGGCTGTCCAGTCCCTTCTTAAAAACTTCCAGTGTTGGAGTATTCACCGCTTCTGAAGGCAGGTTGTTCCACTGATTAATTGTTCTGTCAGGAAGTTTCTCCTTAGTTCTAGGTTGCTTCTCTCTTGATTAGTTTCCATCCATTGCTTCTTGTCCTGCCTTGAGGCGCTTTGGAGAATAGCTTGACTCCCTCTTCTTTGTGGCAGCCCCTGAGATATTGGAACACTGCTATCATGTCCCCCCTCGATCTTGATTTCATGGATACTAAAACAAAATCACATGGTAAAGCCTAACTCTCCCCCTTAACAGAGATTATCCCAGAGAAGGAAAAATAAGTTTAGAAATCAAACATCAAAAGAGCAAGATGTTGATTCCCAAAAAGTGAGAGAGCCACATATTATATTATGTTTGGCTTGGAAGCCTGCCACCATTATATAAATAGAGCCACAGCTGAAATCTCATAGAGGAAAAAGAAAAGGCCCAACTTAGCTTGTCCTGAAAATAACACATTGAAAGGTTTTCAAAGCAGAAAGTGAAAAATAGTAGTAATAATATTGTGGTTATGGTTTGTTTCTCTGTCCTTCCATTCCAAACTGTTTTAAGTGATACATAAGGAAAAAATGACAATACTTCAAAAACAATATCGATACAAAGGGCACCAATTAACATTCCCCCCAACCCCCAACCAAGGCTGCTGAGTCTTGGTGGGGGGGGGGGGAGAATAGAAGCTTTACATATCTTAAAAATCCTTCACAGTGTAATGCCTGGAATATGCACAGACATGGTAAGTAAACAGATTAGATTCTCTAACTAAAGTCATCATGGACATGAAGGCTGTAACTCAGTGGCATTCCACCTTGTTTGAGTCTCTAAATCAGGGGTAGTCAACCTTTTTATACCTACCGCCCACTTTTGTATCTCTGTTAGTAGTAAAATTTTCTAATCGCCCACCAGTTCCACAGTAATGGTGATTTATAAAGTAGGGAAGTAACTTTACTTTATAAAATTTATAAAGCAGAGTTACAGCAAGTTAAAGCATATAATAATAATTACTTATCAAATACTTTATGTCGGACTTTTGCTAAGTTTGGCAGAATAAATCTTTATAAAACAACTTACTGTAGTTAAATCTATCTTTTTATTTATACTTTGCATACATAGAAGCATGAAGTCTGATGAAATTACATTTAATTAATTAAATTATTAATGCGATCCCTGAGGCTGATGCTGCGAAACTAAATACTGGATATCTGGCTCAATTTTTGTAAGGAACAAACAAAGATCTCCTCTTTCGGAAATATTCAGGCGGTTTCTTTCTTTGGTCATAATATGATTAACAGCACTAAAGCCTGATTCCACAAGATATGAGGTAGGGAAAAGTATCAATAAACTGAATATCATTTTCCACATATTTGGATATAAGACAGGCATTTTTTTTACTTTGCCAAAGGTTTTCATATCGAATTTATGTTTACTTTCTTCATCATATCTAATTTCTAACAGTTCTTCTTGGCAAGTTGTATCAGCTTCTTCAATATTTGCGGTAAAAGGATTTTTCATCCAATCATACACCTTCAATTTCAAAATATCTTCAAATCGTTTTTCCATGTCCAATTTAAGTTCATTGAGGTGGCCACTGAATCTGTCAATATCCTCTGGAGTTACATCATCTTTTATAGATGATAATTCAAGAAACTGATGAAATTCTCTCTTCAATAGATTATAATGAAGTAGTTCAAGTTTGTCAATAAATAATGACACAATACTTTGGCAGCCTATAAGAGTTTTATTAGCTCCTTGAAGCTGCAAATTGACATCATGAAATCTCTTGAAAATATCTGGCAAATAAAAGGCATCATTCTTTACTGTTTTTAACTGTTGACACAGATTATTACTTGCAAAAAATTGTATTATTACAATTATTTGTAATAATATTACAATATTACAATTGTATTATTATTATTACTTTCAAAAAATTGTATGACACTATCATATAATGCTACAAAACGAGCCAAAGATGTACCTTTTAACAGCCACCGAACTTCTGTGTGCAAAAGTAACGTAATAAAATCTTCATTATTGTCTTGGCAAAGCTGTCGAAACATTGTATCATTTTTTGCATTGGATTTGATCTTGTTTATGGCTCGAATTATTATAGTTAATGATGAATGGAAACTTGTACTTAGATGTTTTCCTACAAGATGTTGTCTGCACCACACAATGAATACATAAAACATTTGGCACTTCTTCCTTCAAATAAACAACAAATCCACGATATCAACCTACCATTGATGGTGCTCCATCAGTACCGCGTGCAACAATATTATTCAAATGAATATTATTTTTTGTAAAGTATGATTTCACAGTATTAAATATAGATAATCCTCTTGTATCTGTAATGAGATTTATTGTGGATAGAATTTCTTCTCGTAATGTATTGTTTTCATCAAAATAACGTACATATGCCATCAATAAAGCATTATTATCTGCAATGGTAGACTCGTCCAATTGCATGGAAAATGAAGAGTTTTGGAGAATACTTATCAGTTTTTTTTCAACATTAACTGCCATTTCTTCAATTTGTTGCTTTACTGTGCTATCGCTTAGGGGCAATGTTTTTAAAATTTCAGGTATATCCTGATGCATTATTGTTGAGATAAATTCTTTTATAGAGGGTATTATTACAGTTTCTCCAATATTATAGCTTTTACCACTTTTTGCAATTAATTGTGAAATGCGATAAGTGGCAATTAATCCATCTTCGTTCGCTGCAGGTTGTTTCTTAAATGATGCAACGATTGTTGAATGATTTTGAAATTTTTTATATATTTCCTGAAAATATTCAATGGGCTTGTCCTTATCATTTGGATGCTTTGTAGAAAGATGTTCTTGCAATCGACTTGGCTTCATTGCCTCATTGGATAATGTTTTATGACACAATAAACACATTGGATGTTGTTTATTTACAACAGATTCTATGAAACCCATCTTTAGATACTCTGGCAAATAGTCACGAGTGTATTTCTTTTTTTGAGACATGGACTCACAATATTTTGTTTAAAGCTGTAGGCACGTGCTCACTCTCACAAATCTAACTGTGTACTGACCAGTGCGACCGCAAACAAAAGAGCCTGCACCGTGCATCGTCATCTGTGCTTGCCTCTCGCGCATCGTGGATTGGGTTTGGGGGGGATGCCGGCTACCAGCTCTGCTTGTCTGTTACAGCTGGGTGGTGTGGGGGGAGATGTGCGAGCTATTATGAGACAAGGCTGTTTTGTTTGCGGTCGCACTATAGCGCCATTTAGTTTCACTTACGTAACATGAACTAAACTTATGCGTGGGCGATACAAATAGTATATTTTCAGAAATTTAAATTGTCACAGGGAATTTTATGAAAACCTAATGAAAATGTTTTTAAATAATGCTATGAAATTTTTTTTTAAAGTCAATTAAATTAAAAAAAAGGAAAGTGTTTCAGTATCGGACAAAACCCCTACCGCCCACCATGAAAGCTGGAACGCCCACTAGTGGGCAGTAGGGACCAGGTTGACTACCACTGCTCTAAATGCTAGTAGGCATTTTCAGATCTCAGCTGGAAGCCCTGAAAGGATTATCAATCCATTCATACTAATTTAGATGAATCAGGGGAAGTTTGAATCCATTAATGTGTTTTCTTCTTTCTTCCAATTAAGTACAGGTAATCCTTGACTTACAACCACAATTGAGCCCAAAATTTCTGCTGCTAAGTGAGACATTTGTTACATGATTTTTGACCATTTTACAATCTTTCTTGGCACTGTTGTTAAGTGAATCACTGCAGTTGTTAAGTTAGTAGCACAGCTGTTAAGTGAATCTGGCTTCCCCCTTTGACTTTGCTGGTCAGAAGGTCACAAGAGGTGACCCGAGTTCTCTGCAACCAGCATAAATATGAGTCAGTTGACAGATCTCTGAATTTTGATCACATGATCTTGGGGATGTCGCAATGGTCGTAAGTGTGAAAAAGAGTCATAAGCCTCTTTTTCAGTGCCGTTGTAACTTTGAACAGTCACTAAACAAACTGTTGTAAGCCAAGGACTACCTGCATTAATATTACAGGAAAAATAGAACAACACAGTTTTGAAAATAATATATTGGCAAATCTTCAAATCACCCAACACTTGAGGCAGGGCTTCTCTGACTGAATCAAACAAGTGTGTTTTCCAACTATGTGTTACATTCTGTGGAGGTTTATTGCACATCTATATACTATTTTAAAAAATCTTGTTTGTATGTAACCTTTAACCGGACAAAACAGTCCATCGCAGGGTAACAATTTTTGAACCAAAATACTCAAACTTACAGAATGTGTCCAAAATTTGGAACCATGACTCCTATGGAATGAAATTTGGTATATTTTATTAAAATGTTATAAAATTTTATGTGAGGCTCAAGCCCAGAGACAACACAGCAAAATCCAATCAAGTTCATTTGCTTACACCTATTGGACAGAATCTTGTCAAACTAAAGCTATAACTTTCTACTACATACATATATCCTGAGAGATTCTAAACCAGTGGTGGCAAACCTATGGCACGCATGCCAGAGGCGGCACTCAGAGCTCTCTCTGTGGATACGCGTGCCGTGCCCTGGAGATAGCAAGGGACTAACCCCCACCACTCTGGCCCTGCCCACCCAGTCTGCCATGACCACCGTGGCCACGCCCACCCGGCACCTGGTGATAAATAAATGGGTTTTGGGTTGCAGTTTGGGCACTGGGTCTCTAAAAGGTTCGCCATCACTGTTCTAGACTGTGGCTACGCTGAATCTCTTTCTCCCTCTCTCATCCAGCTCAGGACTACAGTCTTTTAATCTGAGGCTCTCTCTGGGATTGCTCTATGTTGCCAAAACTCGCTCCCACTGTTTCTCCAGGTTCATATTTTATCATATTTTATGACATAAGATAAAATGCCATAAAACATTTCCCGTGGTCAACTCCTGATTCTTGGCTGTGCTACATATGCAGTTCAAAATGGGCTGTTTTTAAGGAAGATAGATCTCTGAATATCTTCCTGAATTTTAAGAACTTTTCCAGTGAAGGCAATACATTAGAAGCCCTGCCACTGTTGAAGGCACTGAGGAATTTGGTAAAGAAATATCTCTGAAATGATGACCCAATGTATCACAGATTGTCTAATTCTCTACAAAAGTCCTTACAATTCCCATACTCTTATAAACATACAAATATAGAAAGCGAAATTGTAATATTGGATGCTTTGTTGCAGTACAACGTAGGACTTTTTAATATTTTACTTAGTTGCATGGTTTTAACTTATCAATGATGAATTTAAGACTAAAGGTATCTACTATTTCAAATGCTACTTCTAAAGCATAAATTGTATTTTCTTTATGGACCTGTTTATTACAGCAAACATCAATTTAGGAGATTGCTACTGTACAGTATACCTCTTGTGAAATGACAGAAAGCTACCTTTCAAATTCAGATTGACAGATATAATTGACCATAAAAGAGAGAATAAGCAAGGAAATACTATAAACTGCTGCCCAAGAAATATCATTTGAGTCATTTAAAAATGTTATCAAAGTGTCACCAACAAGCTTTCTCCAGAGCTGTCCTTAAAAATGTGTTTGGAAATTGAAACAGGTGCAAATTGTTATAAGCAAAAGCTTATAACCTGGTGTAACAGACAAGGTTCACCTGATGCCAGTCCAATTGCCTACTGGTCACAGTTTTAGGTGTTTAATATCTGAATATCATCTACTATGAACTTGCTCAGTTACATAGAACAGGAGGCTTTGGGGAAGACGTCCTACTGCCAGAAGTTCAGCTATCAAATATATTAGAAAGACTCTGTGGTTCCTATGTGGCTCTCAGGCAACTGAATGATCTCCCCAAGAAGACGTCTCCTTTTCTCCTAGAACTGAGGAAATCAGCTAAGAGACCTCATTTTGTTTAAGGGTTTTAAAGGTTTGTATCTTGCCTTTTTTCACATACAACTCAAGGCAGCAAACATACCAAATGTATATGATCTTTACAAGAAGAGATCTTCTATTATCCTAGAATTGAGGAAGTCAGCTAAGACCACATTTTTGTGTTTAAAGATTTTAAAGGTTTTTATCTTGCCTTTTTTCATTTACAACTCAACTCTTATATTCCCCCACAGCATCAACCCTAGGAGGTGGGTTGAAATGAGAGGGTGTGACTGGCCCAAAGTCACCCAGCCAGCTTCCATGCCAAAGGCAGGACTAGAACTCACAGTCTCCTGGTTTCTCTCGGTCAGCACCTTAATCACTGCACCATTAAAAGTCAGGCTTTTAATTATTTTGAATACTGATTTTAAATTTGGTTTGATTTTAATTGCATGAGTTTTATTATTTATGCTCTATATTTTTATTGCCATGAGATATTTTGAGTATTGGAATAAACAAAAAAATATATAGAAAATAAACAAATAAATCAAAATAATTATATTCAGTATGTTACAATAAGGATTCTTTCAAAAAATGCTGGTTTGGATTAAAATTAACTGTAGCCTAAAAGGTCTATAAAGAACTACAACTAAAGCTGGTAACAGACTGAATAAAGTAAAACACTGTGGCAGGGCAGTTCTCTGCCTTTTGTAAAGGTTAAACCCAAAGCAGAATAGGGCATATTGGTATGTGGTGGTGGCAGCTTGTTTGCTTGCTTGCTTATTTATTTGGGTTCCAATAAACTGCTATAAAAAGCTTCTTCACACCAAGTTATTAATGTATATGATTAATTCAGTCAAGGCAAAACAAGGGTTTTCCGTTCACTCTGCCTCCTATTAAAATTCTGTGCAGAGCTTTGCTTAAATGCTTGTGCATTGGCCATGCCTGATGCTCTTGGATGTATGATTACTTGAGTAATGAGTTTAAGCTGCCTTGGGGCCAAATCTAATAGAGATATTTCTGTGATATCTTGGGTCAGAATTAGTAGAGATATTCCTAATGAATTTGTTTTTAAATGTAGAGTATCTTGGGATCAACCCTCCTGGAGAAGTTCCTTAGGCTAGAATTGGTAGAGAAGTTCCTATGATAGTTCAAATCAATTTTGATAAAGCCCAGAACTGATTGATCAGCTCAAGATGTCAAATGTAGGAAATCCAGAGTAGTGTTTTGGAACATAGTGCTAATTGATACACACACACACACACACACACACAAACTCCAAAACAGGATCCACCATAGCTGTGTGAACAGAGAAGAAAGAAAATGCAGATATGTCACTGGCCCCAGGATAGGCATAACACAGATGGCTTCTACTTAACTCATAATTATTTTGTGCTCCTAAATCACGGATGTCAAATTGCCGGCCCACGGCCGGATGCATCATAGCAAAACTGCGCCCATCCCATTGCTGGCAATGGCAAAAAAGTCGCGATATGTCGCGACACGTCACATGATGTTGCGAGTTTGACACCCCTGTCCTAAATCAAGTGAAGCAACATGAGGGAGCCTTAGGTAGTTTTGGAGAGGAAGCTCCTGTGACGCTAATGCATATAGAGAAGAAGTTAAGTAAGGAATTAAGAAATTTTTCCTAGAAGTGGTACCAACACACAGGAGTCATACGGTATAATAATAGAGTGCATTCAACTCACTTTGCAACTGGAGGGTTGGGGGTTTTTTTATCCAATAAGGCTATAAAATACAGTTGACCTTCCAAATGAATTCAGAAAGTATAAAAATGAAAAGCAATTAAATATCATATTAATTTTTAACACTGATTTTAAAAACAAGGAGAAGAAACATTCAAGGGAAATATGAAAAATAGGATTCATTCAGGAGAACAGAGAGGAAAAACAGAGAGGTCTTGTTATTAAAACAACAGTAAAACAAAGCCAATAAAATGTGTTGGGGATGCACCATATAGCATAGATGACCTACTTCTTCTTTTTCCTTTGTATAACTCCTCTGGGTACCAACATTTCTGCAGTAGAAATGCTGAAACAAAAGTTCTTTGGGCTTCGTTTGCTCAAAAAGACAGCAAGCCAATGAGATATTGACAATTAAAAGACTACTAACTTGGTAAGCTGCTGAGAAACAAGGAAAAGCAGCCTTTTTAAAAAAGAAATGTACACATTACCTTTAAATTGAGAGTATTTCACACACATTGTTCACTTTGGCTGTTTCATTAGTGGAATTCTATCTTGAGAAAATCACAAGGAATATAATGAATGTGTAACATGCATTTGCAACTATTTTTTGTTTTCCTTCTGATTGCTGAAATGGGACATTGAATTTCAAACTGTAACTCTTCACAAGGACTTTTTCTCTTACACCCAGTAAGTCGCCATGGATCTTGTGGAAAGAGAAAGGAAGATATGGGAGTCTTTAATAAATCACTGTCATAGACTGATAATTTTCTGCTGGAAGTGGAAAATCTCAGGGTGATCAATGTACCAGTGAGAATTTAGATGCCCCATTCATACAGACTACATTTTAGCAAAATATGGTTTTTACAACTGATTTAAATTTTTCTGTTGATGGCTACCAAGAATGATTTCAAAAGAAAATAACATCATATATCATCATTTGCCATTCTCAAGTTCAAATACTGAAAGAGAATTAATGATAAACCTTACAAGATTTATCAGACTAGAAAGGTCAAAAAAAATTTCTTCAATTACGAGTTATGTATATGCTCCTTGGTTTGTAGGGGAAAAAAGTATATTTATGAACTGATACCAAGGAACATTGGGTCAGCTATAAAAATAAAATCTGAGAATCTCCATTCTAGGAGAAGGGCTGTACTTCAGTTATAGCATATATTCTATATGTAGAAGGTCCATTTCCTAATCCTTGGCACCTTCAGAGAGATTGGAATGGACTCTAATTTGGAATCTGAGAAGGGCAGGTATATCTGGTACCATTTAATTTTGTTAAACTGCAGTTCGTGTCATCCCAAATGAAAGACATTTGGAGTGTACCAACAATACTTCAGATCTGATTCTACAAAGATGCCTCTGTAAAGGAATAAGTGGATAACATAGGGGAATAAGAGAAAGCGATACGGCATAGGAAACAATCATACAAGAGAGGGAGAAGCCTCAAGGACTTAATGATCAGAGAAAGAAATTTAGGAAGGGTCTGTCCTAATTGATCAGATGGTTAACAGTAGCACTGGGAAGTTTGTATCTTCAGACTTACCAGATTGATGTCAGCCCTCCTGAGTAAACCACAGAGGAAATACATCTAGATAAACTAAATCTACTCTATTGTAAGCTTACATTAACTGTATCTTGAGTTTAAATGTGCAAACTTTCCATATAGATCAGATGGATCCTTCCTAAGTTTCTTTATTTGATTGTTAAGTCACAGAGACTCGTCTCTTATCTGACTGTTTCCTAAACAGCATCTTTTTCTTTGGCTTCCAAGGTCATCTAGACCTTCCATTACAGCTTCACAGTATCAGTGGATCTTTGTACCAATCTGGAACTTTTTAAAACAGCTGCCTCCCTTTCAAAGGCTCTTGCAGCAATGCAATGAGAAGCCATGCAATCACATAAAAAGTATGTGACTGCTTTAAAAGAATTTTAGAAAGCTGTTTGGACTCTTGATCCTCTGAAGCAGTTTTTCTAAATTATCACACAGCCCTTATAGATAATAGTGGCTAGCTGAAACAATGGATTGTCTCAGATATTGTCAACCAGACCCACATGTGAAGAGTTCAAATTAGCTACTTCATTGCTCAAAACCTATTTCACAGCAAGCTTCCCAGAAGCTTCAGTTGGTTCAAAATGCAGCAGCCTACTTGGCTTTGTGCAATCCTATATGTGCACATGTCATCATTTCTGCAGAACCTGCATTGGCTGCCAATTTGCTTCTGGGTTTAATTCAACATGCTGGTCATCACTTTTAAGGCCCTATATAGGTTGAAACCAGGTTATTTGAAGGACCATCTTTTCCCATTTGACCCTCCAGAGCAAGGAGGCGGGTATTGCTACGGTCCCCTCTCCTAAGGAGGTTTCATCTAGGGAGACCAAGAAGAAGGGCCTTCTCTGTAGTAGCTACCTCTCTGTGGAGCACCATCACTGAAGAGATAAGATTGGCCCCGAATCTTATTTTGCAAGGCTCTGAAGATCTGGTTTCGCCAATGGGGATGGGATGGAGATCTGGTTTCGCTTGGGACCCTAGAATGGGATGGAGCCATCAAATGGCTTATTTGATTGACTGATTGCTGTCATCAGGGGAGTGGGGATTATTGTTTATTGTTTTTATGTTGGGTTTTTGTTTTTGTAAGCAACCCGGAATTATTAAGTGAATTGAGCAGCCATATAAATTTTCTTATTTTATTTCTTTATTTTCTAAATAAAATCCTGAAAGGGCACCAAGTTATTTACTTCTGATGCAATTTGGTTACTCCTATACAATGAACAGAAATGAACTAAACTGGCAGGTGAAATTTAATGGAGCATAGGGCAAAATACTTAACTGCACATGAAGGTCCAATTTGTCCTCTGTGACAAATCTTGGTATTTTGGATATTGTACAACAATACCAACTGAAGCATATAAATTAATTTTAAGCTGAGAGGACCAAAGAGAATTAATCTTTTGTTTTAAAAATTAGTATCCCATAAATTTTCTACAATGTCACATCTAATGAAAACTTTTTTGAAGTGCTAGATAGATCTCTTGCCCTCTGCAGAATTCCATTGTTTTGCTTTTCTTTTTCTCTGGCATTATTGCCATCATTGCTAAGTATGCATCCTGATGATGAGTGGCATGCACAACTAATCTCATAACTCCACATCAATATTTTCAATAAGTTAAATGGCAGAAATCAATGGCTGAAGCTTTTCATGATGGCAAAATAATCTTGTTATTCACTGCAAAATTATGTTTAATGTCTTCCATGCCTATTGCACCAAAGTTTGTGGTCAAGTGGTACAACTTGTACAGCTGTTGTACAGTTGCTTGGGATAGTCACAGCTTCACATGCTATCCAAACTGAATGGAGAGGTAAGATATAGAAGTGGGAATAAGTGCAATCTGATCCTACAAATGCAGCCCGCTTGCATTTCCTATAGAACATAAAAGTTCTTCAAGATAAATACGGGATGGGTAAAAATTAGCTGTCCTCCATCCTAAGCAGATTAGCCCATATCATGTCACCATATTCTGGCTAATTACACTTTTAATAACAGTGCCAGTTACTCAGTTACCCAAGGATGGCTGGTATATCAGATGAAAAGGAAATCAAAATAGGCTATAGAAATTTAACTGCTAGGCTATCTTGATCATTCTTAGCTTCAGCCACAGAAAAGCATGTTGCACAAATGTACTGAGGTTTACAAAGTTTGATTATAGAGTACAGTTATATTTTGGTTAAAAGCTTAATGACGTACAGTTGACAGTCTTTTCATCTTCTATCTTTAATTGCACATCAATACGAAGGATTTTCCCACCACATAATTGCTTTGCCCAAAACACTTCCTCTGCTAAATTTCTGCATGTCAGGTTGCTCTTAAAGACACAGAAGCAGGGAATGTAAAAATGCAGACTTTGGCATTTAAATGTTACTCTCATAATTCAAATTAGAAAAGAGAATTTAGGATTTGCCTCAAAAAAAGCTAAATCATCATCTTTACAAAGGCCCTATTCTCCCCCAACTCCCCAGGTATACCTCTTTAGTTCAACACAAGTCTAGGTAAATAATCCAGTTCCAACATTCACCATTCAGGCAGAACATTTACACCTAAAATGTAAGGGTAAAAGGAGGTATATGCCAATTCAAGTAACTTTGTCAATCTTATGAATACAAAATCTGAGTAGGTCAGGCAAGGTGGTGGAGAATGAACATTAGCAAGCTTTGTCCCCTTCAACTTTGAAAGACAAAGCAACAGCTAGTGGAAAAAAAAAATTAAGATCATTAGCTCATCTTTTTCCAAGTGTTCTCTGTTTTTTGAATAGATGCACTATAGTTGCACTATGCTGTCATTTGAAAATCCATTCAAAATCCAATCCATAAACACGGTACAGCTTTTCAGATTATGGTTCCCAAGTCAGAAATGAGCTGTAGGTTTGGGTAAGTCCCACCCACTTCTACCGGTATGGTTTCACGTTACATATGTACTAAAGACAAATTGTGGAGAAAATCAATAGTATTGTTTCTACAATTCACAACCTACAATTACAAGTTCTGGTTTGAGGGCAACCCAAGTTAGCTCTAATTGTCATAAGTCCCAGTGTAGACTTAATGTAAGCAACAGATACAGGAGAATATGAAAAAAGGAGGAATATTCTAGTTCCTCAAAGTAATGAGAAGGAGGTGATACAAGAAATGATGAAACCACCTATTCACAAGGACTTTCAACCCTACAATTGCTATACTTCACAACGACCTTCTCTGAATAGTAGCTTTCAGTTCAGTTCCAACTCACATGGCCTTATAGTATAATTAGTTGTTTCATCGCTTGACATTTTAGCAACATCACAAGCAGGATGAGAATGCTTCACAGTATTAAGGCCCATTGATTTCAACAGATTTACTCCAAGTATGACTAAATAAAAGATTGCATCTACTTTCTTCAGTATTTTTGACCACAGCTCTAAATGGTAGGACAGACTCCTGTTTATGAGGGGGGAATAAGGTTGAAAGAGAGAAGCATTTATAGCACTCAGGGTATAGGTAAGTTTCAACTAGAAACAAACATGAATTACTACCTATAGTTTCACATGGTCCATCATTAACAATTGTTAACAAAAGTACTTACAAAGTACTTTCAAGATTTCTACTGAACCAGTTCTGGTATCTGATTTTAATGCTTGGAAAAAGTAATTTTAAGAAACACTGACACAACACAAGACAGTTTGACACTAATACCAATGACATAATAGGAGTTAATTCAAAGAAGCAGTTACTGACAGACAGTTCTGGCAAAACCATGTCAATGGGGTCATGAAGAATTGGAAGTAATGAACAACAAAATTAACTATTGATTTGTTCTGGGTTATTATCATCATATAATTTTATTTTTGTAAAATATCTTGATAGGGCATTTGTTGTAATTTGTAATCTGATTTGTAGTCACAGCTTCAGAGAAATAATAATAATAATAACGTTGGAAAGTCATCCAGTCCAACCCCCTGCTCAGGCAAGTAACTCTACACCATTTCGGACAAATGGCTGTCCAGTCTCTTCTTAAAAACTTCCAGTGTTAGAACATTCACCGCTTCTGGAGGCAGGTTGTTCCACTGGTTAATTGTTCTAACTGTCAGGAAGTTTCTCCTCATTTCCAGGTTGCTTCTCTCCTTGACTAGTTTCCATCTGTTGCTTCTTGTCCTGCCCTCAGGCGCCTTGGAGAATAGTTTGATTCCCTCTTCTTTGTGGCAACCCCTGAGATATTGGAATACTGCTATCATGTCCCCCCTAGTCCTTCTTTTCATTAGACTAGACATACCCAATTCCAGCAACCATTCCTTATATGTTTTAGCCTCCAATTCCCTAATCATCTTTGTTTGCCCTTCTCTGTATTCTTTCTAGAGTCTCAACATTTTTTTTACATCATGCTAACCAAAACTGGATGCAGTATTCCAAGTGTGGCCTTACCAAGGCATTGTATTCTTGGTTGACAAGTACTCCTTCCAGTCCTTGCCATAAAGTATCTTTGCACTACCATTGGCTATATTTCATTCACAGTAAATTCCATCTTAATCCAATTTGCATTATTTCCTCACAAAAATTAAATCTAATGCAACACTGTCTTAAACTATTAAAGGTCACCCATCCCATTCACTCAGAAGTTACGTTTCTTGAAATATTTGATGAAAAGATTGCCTCTTTTAGAATTCATCTGTAATCCACTTTTTGGTCCCCAAATATTTTACATGCTATACCATCTTTACTAATTTCTAATCTGCATAAATCTAAGCAATGTCACATTTCTTAAATTCCACCTTGCAGCAAGTAGTGAACTAATCTGTATCTGCCTTTAAGTCAAACTTTCATCTTCTGCCTACTTTGTATATATTTTTGCTATGAATATGCATATTTATTACATGCAGCTGATTTTATCTGAATTTTGTAAGCCAAGAAACAGTACCCTGCCTTGCATTATACAATAGATATCTATTAATAAACATTAATAAAATTAATTTCTGTGTTTTCATAAGATTTCTCTACTTTGATCATTTCAAAACAAAACAAATTAAGAATACTTTTTCATCTCCTCTACTACTGCCTCCACCTTGTAAAGCAGTAGAAACCTGGGCCCTCACACAGTCCCCTACTTCATAGCTAACTGTCCCTAACAACTATATGGGGTTTTTCCCAATCTCAAAATGTCACAGAATTCTTTGTTGTTTCTACCACAGTCCAAAACTACGTTGGTTTCTTTTAACTCAGAAGAATAGTAAAGAGCAAGCGTGCTCAGTAGAGTTGCCCGCGTTATCTGAGCAGAGAAGCGGGTTAAATAAAAGGTTGAAAAAAAGAGAGAGAAAGTGGAGTTAACACCTTCCGAGAGAACAAAGGCGGCTTCAGACAACAAAGGCCGCCAGGTAAAGCAACCAGCCAATAAAATGCAGGCGCGAGGAAATCGCCAGGCAAAGTGACGGTCAGGAAGGGAGGGAGGGAGGGAGAGAAAAGGGCTCAGCCTAAAAAAGGCGGGTCGCTCCTTGGACCCGATTCATGGCATCCCAAGTCCCAGCCAGGCGGAGGAAGGGAACGGAACTTTCCCAGAGAAAGGCACGCCGTGGGAGGAACCGATTTCTTCCTTGTCACTAGAGCAAATGGCTCCTTTCTTTTTCAACCTAATCTTTCCCGCCCAGGCATGTTTGGCTCCGCTCTCGGGAGTGTTTACAGCAGAGGCTCTTTTGCTACCCGGGGCGCGCGCGCCTGCGTGCACACACAAACACACCCCACAGATGGGAAAAGACTGGATGCTTTCTATCCACCTTCTCATTCAGGGATGCTTCAGCAAACTAACTACTAATAATCCGACTAGCAACAATCATAAAACCAGCAGCATCAAAAACAAATTCCCCTTTATTGCTCTTTCTTCGGTCAAACGGTTCTTTCTCCTCGCTCCAGAAACTTGGCGGGCGCGCAAGACCTCCCTGTTTCCCTAACTGCAAGCAATCTACGCGGGAAGAGCATTCCGCAGCTGCAACGGCGCTTCCTTGCCTCAGAAGCCCCCGAGGCTGCCGCTGGCGCAGCTACGGATGGGCATCCACGCGCGGGGCGGCGGCGGGGGCAGCTCTCCTTGACTCTCCCTGGAGAAAACACGGTGAGAAAGACTCACTTTTCAGCGCGCGCTGCGATCCAAGATCTGCAGGGGGCAGCCGCTCCAGATGAGCTGGGGAGGGGGGGGAAGGTGGATGATGGGTTGGAAGGGGAGGGAGCGAGGAAAAGACGGAGAGAGGAAAGGTCTCTGAGCGGCCCCGGTTGGATCTGTCTCCCTCCTCGCAGGACAGGACTCTTCGACGCTCTCGCCCTTCCCTCGGGAGCGCAAACTCCGCCCCAAAGCCGCCTTGCACGGTCGGACCTCTCAGGCTCCGGCGCTACCGCGACCTCTTCGGATGTCGGAAGCGGAGATTGCGCTCCCCGCCTCTCCCTCCCTCTCCTTGGCCGACGGCCCAGCAGGCCGCCCCTGGGAGAGGAGGAATAAGGAGGAGGATCTTTTCGCTCTCAGCCTAGCGCGAGTTCCTTTGCACCGCCCCCTTTGGCCAGGCAAACAAACAAACAGCACGTGGCTGGGAACGGGAAGGCTGGCCTGGGCAGACGCGAAGGGCACCTGCTGTGGCCGGAGGAGAAGAGGGGGCCGGGGACTGCTCGGTTCCCAGGCAAAGGGAAATTGAGTTATATGGGGCTAGTCAAGTTTACAGCAGACCGGGAAAGAAAATGGCGCGAGCGCTGAACTTTCCTCAAGACAGGCGCTGCGTGACGGGACTTGCCGGGCTGGAGTTTAAACCGGGTCATTCTGCTTCTCATCAAGTGGTAAACCCCGCAGGAATAATTTTTTGCAAACGAGGAGTTGTGATAATTACAGATGTAGAAATTGACTTGGGCTCGACCTACATCCTCAATTCACTTCGGAGAATTCATTCTGTTAGAGCTCATTCAGTCGAATAAGGGTGGTTCCGTTCAGTTGAGTTTAAAATCGTGTGAGTGTGCACAAATCCATATCTTTCCATGGACTCGGTTCCGAAGCGTCGTCCAAGCTTTGCTGAATGCTTTAAAAGCTGAGCAAATTAAGTTCACTCAGATAAATGCAGACAAAAGCAATAACTGCCGGAGACAACTGCCAACCAGCTAGAACTATAAACCACTTCCATTAAATTAATCCAGAATTCCCACCTTTTTTGATTAAGGTTTATTTTGAATTTTGAAAGCCAGTTATGGGCATGCTCACAAAATGGTTTCCTTGGGGTGTTGATCAGTCACAAAACGGTACAGTCTGTAACACTCCACCCATGTAAGAGCGCTGTTGATTTAGTGATAGGTTCGGAGTGTGTGTGTGTGTTTACATTTAGCATTTTCGGTTTTTTGTTTTGCTTTTTTTGCTTCATTTCAAGCAATCCCTTCCAGTTCTGGACTGTTGAGTATATGTTGAAATTGGAGTAAATGGGTTTTCTACACATTTCTCCTATTCAAGGGCTTGGCTTAGAAATACAAATTCAGTATTCCCTTGAAGCTGAAAAGAAAAAAAGTAATTAATTTTGATCAATCAGAGACATTCTTAGGACTGTAAAGTGAGAGATTTCAAATTATGGCAGTTCTGTGATTTTCTTAGAATAGTTGGTTGATTGCTTTATTTATTTATTTATGAGACTTATATACCGCTTTAAAATATTTATCTGCTCTTTTCACAATAATGGCAATAAAATGCAACATTTAAACAATATATTAAGAGATCATCATTTAAAAATGCAGAAAGCAAGGATAATTTAAATTAAGGGTTATATAAGAATATACTATGACTATTTTCCATGATAATTATCAGTCTCTGATTGTAATGTTTTCCTTTTTGTTTTAAGATTCAAGTAAAAACAGTGAGTGGCAAATTAGCTGGCATGCCAAGCCAAGCTTTGAACTCCTGAATTAAAGGCTGGTTGTAAATCTTTTCTTTTTTCTCTTCTTTTAGTATCTTTGAGTCTGTTGACTCCTGGAGACTGCCTGAATTAGTCTCTGCAGTTTATTTGAAACATTTTTGAATGTGGTTTGCCATTGCTTTCTTCCTGGAACCAAGACATAGTGACTGGCCCAAGATCACCCAGTTAATTTGGTGCCTATGGCTTATGGTCTCCCAGTTTGTAACCTGGTACCTTAATCACCATACCAGACTGGCTGTCATATTTAATAATAAATAGACTTCATTTCCAAGAATGGCACATAGACTCTGTAGGCATCCTTAGGAAATAAACATAATTGGCAGCGGCAGCCCAGCATTTTGTTAGTAATCTGTCAACCTGTCCAGAAAACAGAGACCACAGGATCAATGACTTGGAAAGGGCTCGAGTCCAAACTCTGACAGTGCTCGGAGCTGAACAGGAAATGAGGAACCTCCTCACTGGTTTGCTTATTAGTAAATGGATGCTTTGTGGTTGTCACATCTTTATTATAGGTTTTTTTTTTCCAGGAGTGTTTCCTAATGTGCCTATCAGTCACAAAATATTGCTTGCCTCTGTTCTAAATCAACCAAGCAGATGAGAAGGCACTTGGGGGACATCAGCATGCTGCCTTCTTAGTGAAGTTAGATGACTATGGTTTCTTACACATAAAGATAAGTCATTTCAGAGCATGGAATCATCATAGAGGAGGCCTGCTTTTAAATATCACAATTCTGACTTGTCTTCATGTGGGTTTTATTACATGCAGGCCATTAGTCAAGAGAATTCTAGACTATCAGCAATTCTGTCATCCACCTTGAATCTAAATATACACTGAACCAGTGTCAATGACATAACTTTGAGTCTGAAGGATCCAATATAAAAGTGGTGCTTATAGAACAATTGATCAGGATGGGAGTGGAGTGGAATGGAATGGAACCGAACGGAACAGAATAGAACTGAAGAAGATTCTTGGATAAGAAGTGAAACGCCTTCAAAGAAAAACAAAGCCCAGTTGCCTCTTGAAAAAGCACTTTTAGGACAATGGAATAGAATAAAAACT
This sequence comes from Crotalus tigris, assembly GCF_016545835.1. NCBI lineage: Eukaryota > Metazoa > Chordata > Lepidosauria > Squamata > Viperidae > Crotalus > Crotalus tigris. Next base: position 348,765 of record NW_024100068.1, read on the forward strand.
TCATTGTCATTTTAAATGTACACTAATCAGCATGCATTAAAATGAAATTTCATTGCATTCAGCTCTCAAAAAAATATGTGTGTATCCACATACACATATGACACAGAGAAACATCACAGTCTAGTTCAAATGTATACTTATACATGGCGAAAAAAAGAATCTTGCAAATTTATAAGACAGATAGCATAAGGAACAAAACTGTTACAGAATTTAGTAGTTCTGCTATAAATATCTTTATACGTCTTACTTTTAAAACTAGCTTATATAAAGAATAACATACATGATAGCAATGCTCTTAACAGGATCAATCTTAAGAGTGGGTGATTAGGCTACTGCCTAGGATTCTAGATGAGGAAAGTGTTAAATTTTGGAGGAACCGGTAGTCCTTGCTTAATGACAGTAATTGGAAACAGAATTTCCATTGCTGAGTAATACATTGTAAAGTGTGATGTCATGGCAATTCCAGTAGTCCCAGTTTTTAAACCAGGATTGTAGGTCATTAAGCAAGGACCTGATCACAAATTCTTGCTGCCTTCCCACAACCAAACTCAGTAGGAAAGCCAGCAAGCAGGCAGGCAGCAGGCAAGTGAGTGTGAGCGATTTCAAGAGTTGAATGCAGTCAGGTAGGGGATAGTACACAGGTGTCCATAGTGGTACACAAGAATGATTTATGGCACAGGGTATGGCTGTTGCCAAATGGGGGAATTTTACCTGATGGTTGTAGTGAAAACTTCAGTCAGTTCATCTTTACTTATAAATTGTAGAGCCAGTTATGAATTAGCATGATGCTTGCTTTCATTTTTAACAGAAAAAGGAAACGCATGGGTACCTATGTAACAAATATGGTTTACATCTTAGCAATAATCTGATCAGTTTTATCCATATCAAAAGTTAACCCAGTATGTAAAAAATATATTGAAATTATGAAATGAATGACAAATGCAACAGAAGATCAAACAGTAAATATGTATGTATGACAAACCTGCCCCATAGATTAGTTCTATAAGGATATATTGACATATCAGCTAGTGAACTTTCAAGCACTTCATATGAACAAAACCAACAGAGAGAGAAATCTAAAATCACAGTGAATAGTTCTAACTGCCCAGAAAAATAATGGGAAATTTTCTTCTATCAAAGCCAGAATTTTGGAGAAATCCTAAAGGAACAATTCGGAACATTTCCTCTAACTGATTTCAAGATGAAGATGATCACTCTCAACATGTCTATACCCATCAATGGGTGTGCTCAAGAAGAGACCAAAGAATTTTTCCCGAGATTCATTAAGCAGTACAAATTGGGCTTGATGACTTCATTAGTCCTTACCAGCTCTATGTTTCTACTATATCCAATCTAGAAGGATTGAAGAAAGACATTTGACTAAAAAATTCTTAGAAGTAGTCAGCCACAATTATTACTTTCTCCCAAAGGAAAAGTTTACATGGAATCAATGAAATTTTGAGAAAGTTCTGAATTTCTCAGATTCTGTACCTCAATATCTAATAATGTGTGAATATAATGTGCTCAATCAGTTTGTTTTTACTTTTATTAGAAGCTATACTAGTATCTTCATTTGATATACTAACTCAGTGTTTCTCAACCTTGACAATTTTAAGGCATGTGGACTTCAACTACCAGAATTCCATAGCCAGCAATGCTGGCTGTGGAATTCTGGGAGCTGAAGTCCACATGCCTTAAAATTGTCAAGGTTGAGAAACACTGTACAAACTATACCCTTTCCTAAACAGGGATGACCTAGTTAACAGTTGTTCACATGGCCGTTTCATATTTAATTACTGTATAATAATGTATTCCATGTGGAATTGTTCTTATGCTAGATCCAGAAACTGCAGTTGGTACAAAATGTGACAATCCCATTGCTGGGTGAGACATCTAGCCATACACATTTATTATTTATTCATGAAATACATATGTCTGCCTATTTATCAGTGAAACGCTGGGTGATAAACAGAGTAAATATCCATTTTTTTTCTCTCTCATCTCTTCATGCATTCTACACTTCTCTACATAATTGTTTCTGCTTCCACAAATCTGACTAACCACCCCAAAAATATTACAATTTGGGGTATGGTTGGTTAGAACTTGAGTCTCACCTTGGCAGCCACCCATGCTTATATTGTCAGTTTGAGGGAAAGCAAACCACTCCCGTGAGACTGTATCTACTGCAAAATTCTGCTCACTTCTGACTTTACCATTTTTGATTATCTTCTTACTTTGTGATTTAGCTGTAATAAAATACCCATTACAACATTAGGGAAAAAAAATCTCCAACATTGCAGACAGTGAGGTTTTCATAGTCCATCAAGCCTTGATTTGCTTAACCACGATTTATTAATTAAACCTCAATTGTCTAGTCTTACGCAACACCTTAAGCCAAAATTAAACTTCATTATCTCTTAACTGAAAATACTTAATCTTTCTGTGAAAAGTTATCAGTCTTTTATTCTAGTAAAGGGGTGTTGTCTTATCTGAACGTCTTTTCTCAGCATGATGATGGAGAATCCATAAGTGGGTTGTCTTAATCTTCCTGCTCCAATAAGACTAAGTCTGAAGTGTAGCTACGCCTCTGCTGTGCAAGAGCACCCCAGTTTGAGACTAAGGCGAGACACAGACGTTAGTCCAACGCATGTGCTTTCCTTACAGTGGAACCAGGGCCAAAACTGACCCTAAAAGGGAGGGAATGGATTCTCCATCCTCATGCTGAGAAAAGGCGTTCAGGTAAGACAATGCCCCTTCTCCAGCATGATTGGATGGAGAATCCACAAGTGGGACATACCAAAGCCCTGTTGTCCCTAAGGGGGGGAAATAGTTTGGGCCTGGGTCCCGCTGGTTGATATTACATGTTGCAATACCCTGCAAACAAATGAGGCATCCGAGGAGGCATATTTGTCAATTTTGTAGTGCTTGACAAAGGATGAAGGTGAGGACCATGTCGACGCCCTACACATCTCCCCGATAGGTGCCTGGGTTGCCCAGGCTGCCGATGTAGCTGCACCACGGGTGGAATGGGCCGTGATGTGTCCAGGAACAGTCAAAGATTGTGACCGGTATCTAGGGCAATGCAAGCCCTAATCCATCTCCCTATCATTGAGGAAGAGACCTTCTGACCCATGGAGGAAGGTTGAAATGAAACAAACAATGCTTCGGATTTACGGAAGGCCAAAGTCCGTTTGATGTAATGTCGCAGGGCCCTGCGAACGTCCAGAGTATACCATTGTTTCTCGAGATCATGGGAAGGGCTTGGACAGAAATTTGGTAACACTACCTCTTGGGACCTATGGTACAACAAATTGACCTTGGGAATAAAGGAAGGATCTAGTCTGAGGGTCACCCTGTCTGCATGGAAGATGCACAGGTCCTCTCTGACATAGAGAGCGGCCAGTTCTGAAATTCGCCAGGCTGATATGACCGCCACAAGAAAGGCCACCTTCATGGACAACAGTTTAAGAGAGCATGTATTAATGGGCTCGAAGGGTGGCGAGATGAGGGCCTACAAAACCCGGTGTAGGTCCCAAGGATATCGGTGAACCGCTGGTGGCCTAACGTTAGTCGCTCCCTTTAAAAAGGAATGCACCGTAGGGTGGTAAGCCAGGGGAACGGAATTGTTACACAGGAGCACCGTGGATAGAGCTGCGACCTGTCTGTGGATGGTGCTCGGAGATAGCCCCTTATCCAACCCATCCATCAGGAATTCCAAAACAATCGGAACAGAGATGTCCGAGAGTTCCTCTTTATTACCAGAGCACCAGGTACAGAAGCTCCTCCATGTGGCATCATAGATTCTATTCGTTGAGGGGCGCCTAGATTGCTGAATCATGGCAATCACCCTCAACGGATATGAGTCTCGGGTCAAGGCCCGCTTCTCAAGTGCCAAATGGTTAGTTGGAGCCACTGTGGGTCTGGATGCTGAAGTACTCCTTGAGTAAGGGTAATACGACCTGCGGGGATCTTCCATGGGGGGGGGAGATGGAGAGCTCTACCAGGTCGGCGAACCACGGACGTCTCGGCCAATGTGGGGCAATCAGAATGACTTCCGTCTGTTCGTGTAGGATTTTGCAGATCATCGTGGGAAGGAGTGGCAAGGAAGGAAAGGCGTACAGTAGCTCCCTGGGCCAGGGACTGTGGAGGGCATCCATTTCTTCTGCTGTCGGAGACGGGAATCTGGAAAAGAATCTTGGGAGTTGGGAATTGGCTGGGGCGGCAAAGAGGTCTAAAGTTGGGGGACCAAACCTGTCCACGATCTCCCTGAACAACCCCGGGTCCAGATGCCATTCGGCGTGGTCCACAGTTGATCTGCTCAATGAGTCCGCCTGCTGGTTGGCCACTCCGGAGATGTGTTCCGCCCTGATGGAGGCAAGATTGTTCTCTGCCCAAGACCCCAACAATTGGGCCTCCTCCATGAGAGGCTTGGACCTAGTTCCCCCCTTGTCTGTTCACGTGGGCCTTTGCAGCAATGTTGTCTGTAAGCACCAGGACATGTTTTCCCTCCACCCTGCTGCTGAAGTGGCATAAGGCCAGATGTATGGCCCTGAGTTCCAGCCAGTTTATGTTGTTTTTCAACTCCTCTTGGGACCACTGACCCTGAGCCCATTGAGACAGGAGATGCGCTCCCCAGCCGAAGAGGCTGGCATCCGTGGTCAGAGTAATTCTGGCAGGGTCCTTGAACTCTGTTCCCCTTGACATTGCTGGGGAGGCCCACCATCGAAGGGAGTTCAACGCCTGACGCGGAACTCGAACCTTCTTGTTGGAAGTGCTGATGCGTAGCCTCTGGAACAGAAGTAGAAGCCACTGCAGCTCCCTGGCATGAAGACGTGCCCATGGTACAATCTGTATACAGGACACCATCTTCCCCAGGAGTTGTGAAAACAAGGCTAGGGTGATCACCCTCTCCCTCCGGATCCGATGAACTAGGACCTGTATACTGTCCCGTCGGTCCTGTGACAGATAGACCATGCAATTGTTTGTGTCTATGACTGCCCCTAGATGTAGGAGACAGGTTGAGGGAACTGTATGGCTTTTCTGAAAGTTGACAGAAAACCTGTGCTCCTGAAAGGTCCTGACGGTGAGGGCGAGGGTGAGGGCGAGATCCGACTGAGCTAGCTGGATGGAGGGGGATTGTATCAATATGTCGTCCAGATAGCACTGAACCCTTATCGGGATCTGTCTCAAGTGGGCAGCCAGCACTGTCAATAACTTTGTAAACACCCTGGGCACTGAGGAGAGACTGAATGGAAGGGCCCTGTATTGATAGTGCTGATGGGCATAACAAAATCTGAGAAATTTGCGATGCCCAGGGAGAATAGGGATGTGTAAGTATGCCTCTGTTAGGTCTATTGATGTCAGGAAGCTCCCTTTTCTGATGCTGACTGAGATCGATTGCAGCGATTGCATCTTGAACTTCCTGTACATCAGATAGTAATTTAGACCCTTTAAATCTAAAATTGCCCTCCAGCCCCCCGAGGACTTCATGATGACAAAAAGAGTGGAGTAAAACCCCCGTCTCTTCTGGTCTTCCGGTACTGGCTCTATGGCCTGTATCTGTGACAAGTGGGAGATGGCCTCTGACATGAGGTCCGCTCTGTTCTTGTTCGTGGGGGTGGGGCAAGACCGAAAATGTTCCGGTGGACTGGACCAAAATTCCAGCATTAGACCTTGAGCTATGGTGTTCAACATCCATGAGTCCATGGTGGTGGCTGCCCATACATCGGAGTAAAGGGACAGTCAACCGCCAATGGGCGGAGTGCCCTTGGAGTCACTTAGCTCTTTTGAAAGGGCGTCCTCCCGAGCCTCAAAAGAGCCATTTGGACTGGAATTGTGGCCTGGGTTTGGATGCGGGACAGTCCTGCTGGCGCTCCGATCTGGTAGAAAGAACGAGAGGTCTGGGGACAGTCCCAGTTTGAGGCTGCCCGAAAGGACTGCCTACGATAATAATTTTGCGAAACCCCGCCACCTGGTCGCTTATCCCCTTTCTTACTGGTGTTTATAAGAGTCTTGTGTTTGTCCTTTCCCTCCACTAAGTAAGGGTTGAGGACTTCGCCAAAGAGGTGTCACCCAGCATAAGGCTTAGTAGCTAAACACCACTTAGTCTTCAGGTTCGCCTGCCAGTTCTTGAGCCATAAAAGTCTACAGGCTGAAATGTCTGCCACTATGGCACGCGAGGAGTATCTTGCGGCATGGAGGGAGGCATCAGCCATATACTGGGATGTGGCCACCAACTTATCCAGGTTCTGATGAACACAAACCTGGTCGGGAGGGATCATATCCTGGAGCTCATGGAGCCACAAGATGGAGGCCCGAGCGAAGAAGGACATGGTTGTAGAAGCCTTGATTGCCCAAGCCGAAGCCTGATGTGATCAAATTTTTTGTCCTCTGCCTTGAGCGCTTCCGCCATGTCCCCTGGAATACTAGAGTTGGAAAAAAGAGAATTTAGTGGTTCATCAATTAGAGGGACCTCCAGCAAAGAGGCGAAAGAGGGAGCCACATTAAATAAGTTTTTCTCTGAAGTCCCCAGATTAGGGATAGATCCCAGGTTTCCCCACTGCTTCTGCACTGTGTTGCGGAAGAAGGGGGGACAGGGAATATGTTTTTGTGGCACCACCGGCTCAGCATACAGTGGATTGGGGTCCTTGGATGTAGAAGGTATTGGCTGGGCCTCTTGTTCCAGAGTGATGTTGGCTGCAGTACAAGCCTTGAAAATAATGAACTGAAGAGGGATTGATTAAAAAGGCCAATGGGGGGAGCCGGGTCCGGTGGTGAGACATCCTCGTCATCTGACAGGAGCAGTCCTGAAGGGTCGAATTCTGCAGAATCTGATTCCGAAGAAACCTCTTGGGTGAAGTCTGGCGTTCCTTGTTGAAGGAATGGTCACAGAGGTGCTGCGGGGGCTTGTTGAGGTCGTTGGCAGACTGATGAGGCCATGAATTGGGCAAAGGCCTGAGTCATCATAGCCTGAAACTGGTCAGGCCATACTGCATCTGGTTCAGGGGGGCAGAGCCCTGCTGCAGTGGGCGTAAAGGTAGCCTGTGGCCCAGATAGTGACATGTCTTGAGCGGCACCCTTTTGTGCTTCTAGGTCTAGTCCTGAGCTAACAGATCCTACCTGTGCCGCCTTCCTTGGAGGAGACCAGGCTCCTGGGGCCAAATTACAAGGGACTGACTGGGGCTCAAATAATGAACCTGCAGGTGGAGTAGTGTTATGCACTTCATCTGAAGTCAATTTCCTTGCCTTGGGATTTTCTCCCTCTAAGGCCTGATGACACCTCTTGTCCTCCTTGTCCGCTATTCAAGGCTTTTTAGAGGACTGAGCCCTGGCTTTTGCCGTGATCTTCTCCGCTGCCTCCATAGTAGAGGACTTGTGTTTCTTTCTGGCAGGGGAGTCAGTACTGTTTTGAGTCTGGGGAAGGGGATTATCTGCCATGCTAACTGGGCAATTCCCCTTCTAATGTGATTCTTGGGTAAGGTTTCCCCCTAGCTACTGCTTTCAGTAAAGTCTGAAACCACAGGTACCTTGACAGGGCCAATTTCAGTGTTGTAGCGCCCCCCCCAGCGCTACAAGTGACCGCTGAAGTGCCCACCTCCCTCTAGGAATATCCAATTCCGAGGGGCAGTGATGAAAATAGATGAGAGGGGGTGGGGGTACATTGATGAGGTAATGCGTCCTTGTAGGGACGAGCTTGCTCCTCAAGTTCCGAGCAGGATCCAAAGGCAGCAAAAAGAGAATTCCTGGGAGGTGCGGCTAATCAAAATGGCGGCCGCAACTCAAGCGCGCCAAAAGTAACTACCACTAGAGCTCTGAGGCTGGAGAAAGAGCCTAGCTGGTGAGCTTTGCCAAAATGGCGGCTGCGCCTCAATCGAGTCAAATTCGGCTGTCAGTGGAATCCCTGAAGCTGTCACAGGCAAAACGGCCTGTGCAATTTTCGCCCCTAGAAACGCCTCCCAAGTTCTATAAAAACTCATCCTGATCGCTGATCTCCACTCCGCACCGATCAGCAGGCTGGCGCTCCTTCAGAGCCATCCCGATCGCTTTCTTCTTAACTGTGTCCCAGCCGGGTCAGCAACATTAAGAAAGACAAAGGAAGGCATCTGGAAAGGCCGCCTTGAGTCTGCCTCAGCTTTAGCCCCTGCCGTCAGATTGTTTGAAGGCTCTAGGACTCCGCGCCGACCAACTGGGTGAGTTAAGCGATTCAGCCATTAATGACCTCGGAATCCATTAAAGTGAGAGTAGAATGGCTCGTGTGAGGGCGAGCAGTCCCAACCTGGGGAAGCAACAGCCTGCAGGGAAGCCCTACAAGGTAAGGTCTTCCTGGCCAGAAAGGGAAAGGGAAAATGTCAATTAATTTTTCCTGTTATGATTAAATTAAACTAAAGTCCAGAATGAAAGGAAAGAAAATCCACAGGGATTGTACAACCTGCTGGTAATCTGGAGTAAGCAATACGCATCTGTCGAGCAAGAGACTAAGTCTAAAACTGGGGTGCTCTTGCACAGCAGAGGCGTAGCTACACTTCAGATTTAGTCTTATTGGAGCAGGAAGGTTAAGACAACCCACTTGTGGATTCTCCATCCAATCATGCTGGAGAAATACCTTGAGTGGCTCCTTGATTGGCAGGGCTTCAAATGAAATTCCATTTTGGTTCGGTATCAAATATCGGTGGAAAAGATTTCAGGTCAAAAGAGCCTATAGTGCAAAAAGTATGTCAGAGAAAAATTATATTAACCATGAATTGGATTAATTTTAGCCTTGAACTGGAATATTCCATTTGTGTAAAATCTCTCTGACTTCAAAATAAAGTTGTATAGAATTGCACTGCTAGCTGTTCAGTGCATTATATCAGTTCATGACTTTTGTTCCTGGAAAAGAACAAGCAGATGGTACTGTTTTGTTCTTAGGCAAGTGATTTTTTTTTTTTCATTCAAGGACTCTTCATGACCTTTGTTCTCAAAGACAACCAGTTTCCTATTCATCTGCATTCTTGATGCATTTCCAGGTTCTGCAGCTGTTACATTAACATGGGAATAAAACTGCTGCTGAAAATTCTTGAATTAATTTTCATAATATGCCTATCTTTTACTTTCTGATGCTGTGAAAAGGCTCTTTGCAATTTGCAGAGATATCTGGCAATGATAACACAAGTAACAGAGCCAGGAAATGCTGCTGCTATTTGTAAGCAACATGACGTAGAGCTATCTCCTGCCCCTAGTCCTTAGTAGGATCCCAACAATGCCAATGGCTAGTAATATTCTGGGCAAGTTTAAGAAGGATATGGTAGTGGCAGATGCTATTAAGTGTGTATGGTTGCTTCATGGCATGGATTTTTCAAATTCTTATCCATGAGATTTCAACCACTCAATAGAATAAAACAGGCAACTGTAATCCCTACAATACTAGTTTACTATCCTAAAACTTATATGAAGGATATTTCAAATCCTATGAATTGATCTGAAATCTTAGTTGCTTCTTCAATTTGCCCCCAGCTTTTCTTCTTCTTTTTCTTTCCCCCACTTTATGTTCTTCACCAATTCTTTTCTTCTCCACATACTTGTTTCTGTCTTGCCTACTGCTGCATTGATTCATAGTATTTCACATAGATGAGCCCTAGTAGGCTGTTTCACTGGGGTTTTATATGGTTGCCTCCTAATTTATTTGCCTCCTTAACTTTCATCCTTCCTCTGCTGCTGCTCATAGTTTTGGTAGTGTGGATTTTCTTTTCATGTCATTTCCTTTTACAAAAGATAGGAAGCCAAGTAAAGAGTCACAGCAAGAGAAATTTGCTTTAGACACAGCTGCCCCATGTAACCTAGACGCAGCACTGATAATTTTAGGAAGAGGCTCATTGTCTATATCATAGGAAAGTCTCTACAAACCTGTTCAAAACATTTATGCTATGTAGTCATGCTACCAAAAGAAGATTCTAAGAATGGCATCATGTTTTTTAAATTTCATTTTAAAATGCATTATTATTTTTTTTATTATTAAAAAGTTTTATAAATTTTACAGAAAATAAAAGACAGTACAAAAACAAAAAACAACATATACAAATAAAAAACAAACATTACCCAACAAAACCCCCCTTCCCCCACCCCTACCCAAACCCCCCTTCCCCCCCCAGGGCTTCCCAGAGCAGAATATAGGCTTAATTAAAAAAGAGTTAAAAAAATTTATATTTATAAAAAAAGAAAATATAAAATAGAAAAAATATATATAGAGAGAGTTAAAAATTATGAAAAAGCTATATAGTATTTTTTTATATCAAATTTAAATTGTATGAATTTTATCCATTTATCCCAAACAGCAAGAAATTTCTCTTGCGTTTGTCCCTTTAAGAAAGCCGAAATCTTTGCCATTTCCGCCAAATGAGACACTTTAAGAAACCATTCCTGCAATGTAGGCAAAGATTCCTTCTTCCAATATTGTCCTACTAACAGCCTCGCAGCTGTAATCAAATTTAACATCAATATAACCTCCTTTGTATCACAATCAATAACTATACCTAACAAAAATAATTGTGGAGTAAATTTTACCCTCCTTTTAAAAATTCTCTGGATATTCCACCATATCTTAATCCAGAATGCTTTTATCTCTCTGCACGACCACCAGATATGATAATAAGTAGCGTCCATACAACCACATCTCCAACATTTAGGTTGTAAGTCAGGGTACATAAAAGACATTTTTTGTGGATCAAGGTGCCATCTATAAAACATTTTATAAAAATTCTCCCTTAAGTTCTGTGCTTGTGTAAATTTGACATTTCTCACCCAAATGGTTTCCCAGGTGTCCAATGGAACTGGCTCGCCAAAATTCTGCGCCCATCTAATCATACAATCTTTAATTAGTTCCGTTTCTGAATCCAATTCAACTAAAACCCCATAAATTCTCTTAATGTGGGTTTGTCTTTGATCCTTCACTTGCTTGATAAGATTTTCATCTTCTCTGAGAAAACCCACCTTACAGTCCATCTTCCATCTATCTGATAATTGCCTATATTGGAACCAAGAATAAATGATATTTTCTTGTGCTAACTCTTCCCGTGATTTTAACTGCCAGTTTTGTCCATCCCATTTAAGTAACTGTCTATAAGACACCATATCCATTTTAACCCCTCTTTTTATTCCTTCTATCGCATGCCAAGGTATAGCCCATAATGGTACTTTGAAATCACTTTTATAATATTTTCTCCAAATCCTAAGTAAAGAAGTTCTTAAGATATGAGATTTAAAAACCCAATCCATCTTTTTATTAAATATTAAATAGGCATGCCACCCAAAAAGTAAATTCCATCCCTCTAAGTGGAGTATATCAGAATTTGTCAAATTTACCCAGTCACTAACTAATGTTAAAAATGCATTATTATTTACAGTTCATTTTTCAGTATTGTAATTGTCCATTTGAATATTGGTGTTTTTTGATAAAAACTGGAAAAGGCATACTTTAAAAGGGGGAGATGTGTGGTTATAATTTCTCAAACTAAAAAGAAAAAAGATGCATAAATAGCTCTAACAAGGTTTTAGGTGAAGAAGCTGACAAGAAAATGCAATTCCCCAAGGGAAAATATGGATATAAGCTGCGCTATAGGCAAGGATACAGAACTGATGGATATATTGTAAGCAGGAGGCACAAGTCTCTGGGCTGATCCCTGGCCCACAGATTGTTACCCCAAATATGTGGGTCACAAGCAATTGAGGTTCTGATTCCACGAACTAATCACCTTTAGCTCAATGCTACTGAAAATACCATCTCAGTGAATCATACCAGGAAAGATATAACAGCTGTTTGTAGAAAAATAATGCAGTGTGAACACATCAAATGTCATTGTGTACATGTTTAGCATCTTATTGCAAGCAACAAAGTTGACAATGCAAATATGGTTTCATTTACTGAATTCAAAATAATGCAGGATAGAAAATAGCAATCATAAAGTTTTTATTACCTTTTCATTCTTATTTTATACAGTTTAACCCATGTATGTGATTTTATCTGCCTTCTTGCTCCATAATACATAGACAATAAATGGTTAATAAACAATACTGGGAAAATGATATTGCCTAATGCTCAGCAATCAGACTGGATAAACACTATTAAATAAATAAATGAACATAGTCATTAAACATTCCACAGCACTTCTGAAATAAACGTGATCTGAAATAACAGTTCTGAAATAAACATGAATATACAGCAAATATTAAAGAAGTTTTGTCTATAAATTGTAACATTTCTATGTTCTAATATAGAAGAAAAATCCAAGCTTTAATTCATCTATTTCTTAATTCTTATAGCTATAGAAAAACAGCATATGTCTACACAGAGCTTATGGGAGTGATGGTGAACCTTTTAGAGACAGCAACCCAAAACCCACTTATGTATGGTTGGGTGCTGGGTGGGTGTGGCCCATTGCGTTGGCGTGGCCCATTGGGTGCGCATGGCTGCGGTGGTAATGGCAGACTGGGTGGGACTGTGAGTTATGTTCTTTTATTATCATTTCCTACTTTTAAATTATAAGCTGTACAGACTCTTGTGGGTCAGGTGGCTTCTAAATTGTAAAAATAAAATTAAGTAAATGTTCACATCATTAACAGGGCACTTAGCTCTAGTAAACATGTCACTAGCAAGGCCTTTATATTAAGCATCAATATTCAATTAGAAGGTGTAGACTAGGGGTGACAAACTGGCAGCCCACAGGCCGGATGCGTTACACGCAGGCTACACACCCCAGCTCCATAAAGGCAAAAAAGTCACAATACGTCATAGAACGTCACGTGATGCGATCGGGTCTGATATGTTGTAGGTTTTTATTAAGTAATTTAGGTTGCCATGCTTTGGCAGTCAGAGCGATATTGTATTAAAAGGGAAATGTCTTAGTTCTGTCCTGAGGTTTTGATTAAGGCTAACTGTGTACAATTTCACAACCCAGAATAAAATAAAAATTCAGGAAATAATACATTTCAAAAATACAATAAAAATCAAAGGAATAAGAAAAGAAATCATCCACCTCTCTTGGTTCGGTGTTCAGAATAAACCTGCTTCCATCTTGAGACTTCTCTGCTTGTGGGACTGTATCTTTGAAATACAAGGCATCAAACAAAAAGGAATGATACTTTCAATACAGAATGCTGTTGGTGATGATCAGCATTTGTAAATGTCCCATCTCAGCTGGACATCATTCTTCATTTGTTAGACATTTATATGGCCAGTCCTCTCATTTATGACATGGCAGGTTTGCTTTGCATCTTTGGGCAGATGCTCTGGAGGGAAATCAGGTTCCCTCAGACCAGGGACTAGCTCTGGTACATAAAGAGTTCCAAAAAGGGCTGCACATCTGAAAGAAGACCCTGCCAATATGTATCTAGGGCATGAGCATTTTTTAAAAGGTTTTATTAGCAACATGCTCAATGATGGATATAGCAGCAGAACAAAGAAGACCGGCTAATTTTTAATGAGGTAAGAAAGAAGAAGAAAGCAGATTCTAGGACTTCAAAAGAGAAGCAGGAAGCATAGCCAATTGTAAATTATCCTTGAGGTCTTGCAAATGAGATCTGTCCAAATTGTAATGTAGGCTCTGAGTAAGCACAGATATTGCCCTTCTCTGCTTCAGGGTTAAGAGAATATTGGGCATTGTTAAGCAGAGCTTTGGAGAGATCTACAGAAATCTTTACAGGCTGGACTGAGATATTACAGCCTTTACTGTTGAACTACTTTGCTTATAAATAAGTGAAAACAAAACATATGCTAAAACGTTATGTTCCCTAACTAAGGGAACTAAAATGTTCCTGGTTGTCTTCTTGAACAGGCCTAATCACAAGAAATATAGATTCCTCAGTAGGTAAAAGTAGGATATAAAAGAAATAATATAGATACTGTCAAGGTAAAAGAAATAGCAGTTATCAGGTTGCAGTAGACATTTTTTCCCAAAAGGCTAAGAGGGGAGAGGAACTTGGGAGAAAAGTGTGAGGCTCACTTCTCTGATATAAAGAGAAAGAGACAGGCATGAAATAGATTGATTAGAAATTTCTACAGTATGTACTAAAGAGGAAAAGAAATGGATATCCTGGAAATCAATGATTGGATAGTGAAAAGGGAAGTTAATATGCTTAAAAGGCAGTTCATAGTTTTTCTGGGTATTCTTACAATATGTACTAAAGAGGAAAAGAAAGGAATACCCTAGAAATCAATGACTGGACACTGAAAAAAGAAGCTTCTGTGCTTAAAAGGCAGCATATAGTTTTCATGTATTTTATACTGCACAAAGGAATCAGTAGAGGGAACAGAGAAGAGACATGCTAAGATGCAATTACTTACATTTGTTCTGTTCCAGGGCTGCTCATCCATGCTTGAAATTAATTGATGTCTTTGGGACAACCTCATTTCCAGTGCCCAATATTCTCACAGGCATGACAGCCCCCTAGAAGGAATGTAAGAAAATATCAATTTTGATTTCATTATTTGTTTTCCCAGTAGCTTTCTCCCATTTCCTTGGTAAGAATTAAATCTGAGTGCATCAGCTGAGTTTCTATTTTTTTCCTCTTTTACACAGTTATTTTGGGGATTGAGTACTGGGGTTACTATTTCAGCAATATTCTTTCCTTCCCTATAAAGAGTTACTGATTAGAGATGATGCTCTATTTTGGGTTGGAGCTTTTTTACAAAAGAGGCTTACATAGAGGTGACCAATTTGATTTATACTGGAGAGACCAAGTATGGCAGAACCATAGTTTTTAGAAGAACCATAAAATCTCAGCATCTTCTTTTCCTTTTTTACATTTGCATCTTCTGGCAATCAATTTTAATCAGACAGTTAAGATATTGTTTATACAATTGCTCCTTTTGCTCAACTAATTTCTTATTAAAATTGTGAAGGCTGATAACAATGAATTCTTGCCAGTATATAGCAGCTTCTATTTCCGTACCTTAGAGGCACGGTATTGCTTTGGACCTACTTTGTATTGTTGTGCAAGCAGCATTTAAATTTGTTAATTTCTCCATATTCCAAATCCTATTCTATGAAAACTGGGCACCTCATCCCAAAAAGAGCTTACATCCTGCGATGGTACCTTTAACACCATCAAAAAAAAAGCAACATCTTTATATGGAAAAAATAGAATCAAGTCTGTCAACGTAAATGTAACTAATTGCTACCAGTAAAAAATACTCAGAATTTGGCGGGAGAAATAAACTAAAATAAGGACTGTAACAGGATTGATGATAAGGCAATCCAAATGAATGGAAAGAAAAGAAATGCATTAATATGATGATTATTTTTTTAGGAATATTGGAAAAAATATATACTAAATTGTCAGTTATTAAAACAATAAGAATTGTATTAACGCAATGTTTGCAAAAAAGGATGTTTTTAGGGAAAGAGGAAAGTAAACAAAATTAATGTATGAAATACAGACTATAGAAATTAATTGTTAACTGTTTTTACAAATGTAACCCAGACACCACACTGTTTACCAACTATTAAATGACTTATGTTTGTGTTAAAAACTAATAAAAATTATAACCAAAAAAAAAAAGCAACATCTATCTATCCTAGGTCCTTGGGAAGAACTCGATAGATAGATAGATAAAAATGCCAGATAGATAAAAATGCCAGATCCAGTCTAAACATCTGGATGACTGGGCAAACAAACATAATTTATTAATGAATGACTCTCTGTGGTTCACAGCTATCAAAGAAATTTCAATAAAAAAATAAAGATAAGAGCCACTCTTTCCTTCCAAATTACTGCCAGCAATATCTTGGAGTGGCTATCTCTCTTTATTCAGACACACTTAAGACAGCTCTAACATACAGCATAATAATAAGTGTGCACAAAACCCTTTAAAAAATATCTTCTTTTTCTCCATTTTCTTTGTCCCAGGATTTTGTTTATCCATTGGTCCAAAGGTTAGTAGAAATCAGAATAGACAAAAGATCTCATGGGCAATTGAAAAGGAGGACAAATAGAGAAGGAGGAGAAACTATTTAACTTTTTTGGCATCCATGACAAAAATTACAGTGAAAAATTGCAAAAGAAAAAAAGAAAGAAAATGTGCTTATACATACAGTACATGTATATGACATTACTTTCCCTAGGATCAGAAAAGACTGTTTTTTCAATCACAGGAATGTTCTAGAGATGATTAGGATGCAAAAGCCTTCAGCATGTAACTGGTTAAAGTCTTGTCCATTTTGGGCAGGAGCCCAAGTTAGTTGTTGGGTGCTAATCAACTAATTAAGGTCATAGAGCAGAGCTTGTCAATTTGTGATTTGTGCTTATTGGGGAAGTACTGTATCATAGAGAAAAGCTGCTGCAGAAAAGATACTTTCTTAGATATTCAAAAAGCTGGACAGTATTTGAATTTCAGCCTATGCCTGCTGGAGAGAAGACATGAGGGCAAAAAAGAGGACACAGACTGCTTTTGCTGGATGTCTGCTAACCCAGTGTAACCCCAATTGGAGCTAGACCCCTGCCTTAAGGCTCCTGTCTATCAACCTGGGTGGGGTTTCCCAAATGCTAGCATACTAACCTTTCAGTATTGCAAGCATGGGCCCTGTTATCCTCAATATTGGAAGTCTGGAGATGCAGACTTCTAATAAAATACTTGTGGCTAAGGGTTGAACTGTAGGCTCCTTGATGCTCTCTGAACTTGGTTGTTTTCTTGCAGATATTTTATTACTCATTTTATTACATTTTATTTAATTAAATAATATTATCAGTGCACTAATGACAAGTCTGCAGGAAAACAACCAAACTCAGAGCACACCAAGGGCCCCAAGGTACAAGCTTCTGTAGACTGTAGATTCCAGAATGCTAGGAGCCATCCAGAGAACCCTGCAAAATGCTTCTGAAAGTGGGGGGGAGGGGTCCTTCATCTCTTGTGGTGACAGGAAGGACAAGCTTTTGCCTGAGATTGATGGTGTAATGAGCCAATCTCAGTGGGACTTCCACCTTGTTAATTAAAAAATACTGAAAGCACCAGGCACATAGCTGAGAATAAGAGCAGTAGTCAGGCTAGTGAGGCTGGCAAACTGAGGAAACAACAAGCATTTATATTTCTGGAAATGTTATTGTTATTATGGTAATGTAACAGAAACCCTGTCAAAGCACTATTCCTGCTAAATTTATATCTAGCATAATTAAGGTGGAGTTATTGCAAGTCTCTTTATCATGCTTCCAATCTTCCCTAAACTTAAGGTGTATCTCTGCAATGTTCCTGTTTCTTCTTCTGCTTTCCTAGAGGAATAGCCTGTTAGATCAGTGTTTTTCAAACTTGACAATTTTAAGATATGTGGACTTCAACACTCAGAATTCCCCAGCCCGAATGTTGAAGTCCACACTTCTTAACATTGCCAAGTTTTAAAAACACTACATCACAATAGTTTATTTACTCACAAGGAAATAAGAACAGAGATTATGTCTTTGTTTTCTTACTCAAAATAGTGTCCGATAGTGAGTTAGTAACATTTCGTGGAGGCACATAATTGAATCACAGTCACACTTGGCTCACAGTGAGCCAAGCAGAAAACCAAAGGTCTTTAAGGGATGCTTTAGCATCATGTAGTATTGCATTTTGTACGAAGTCCAGCCTACAAATAATTAGACTACCATTGAGTTTAAAAATGCTCCCTCAGCAACATAGTCCACCCACTCCCACAGAATACACAAATTCCCACAGAATACTTTACATCTTATAAAATATTAATAGAACATAAGATTAATAATATGATTTTTAAAAGAACTATAATAAAAAAATCATAGGATTTCTTGAACTAACACTTTTATTTAACATTGTCCCCAAATCCATATTTTCCACAACTTTATGCATAAAAATATGTGATCAGAAAAAGTGTTTCATAAAATGTCAACCTGGACTATTTTCTAAGCCATTTTTTCTTTTGATATCCAAATTATATCAATTCTTGAAAAATAGTTACCTGTTTCCCTGAAAGTAAGATCTACTCCAAAAATAAGCCCTTGCTTGATTTTTTGAGGTAGGCCTAATATAAGCACTACCCCAAAAATAAGCCCTAGCTTTTGGGCGAGGTGGATGCCTAAAAATCAAGCTAGGGCAGGGGTGGAGTTTACCATTGCAGCCAGGCCTCCCATGGATTGACACTTTCCTCGCTTTGCCAGCCCACTTCTGCAACCGAAGGAGCAGCTTCACTCTGCACTTGAGAATGGAGCTCCGGCCTGCATTTTGCAGTCAGAGGCCTTTCTGAAAGGCCTCTGCAGCCAAGAACTGAGCTATGGATTCAATCTTCACAGCAGCAGCAGAAGTGGGCTGGCTGGGCAGAGCTGTCAGTGCTGCCACCATGAGGTGAGTGGAAAAGAGACTCCCCCCAAAATAAG
Organism: Crotalus tigris; assembly: GCF_016545835.1. NCBI lineage: Eukaryota > Metazoa > Chordata > Lepidosauria > Squamata > Viperidae > Crotalus > Crotalus tigris. Next base: position 367,116 of record NW_024100068.1, read on the forward strand.
ACTGGTGCCTCTTTTGGAGGCAAAATAAATAAATAAGTCCGGGTCTTTTTTAGGGTGGGGAAAACATGGTATGTCTATCTCCAAGAATATATCAGCACCAAATTGTTAATCAAATTTAAAAAAGAGAGATTTTTGTAGCTTACCTTGATTAGATTTAATTCCCTTACCATATGTTCTATCAAGTTGGGGAAGGGGTTACTTCATTCCAATTCCCCAATATACAGCAATTCTTCTTTGAAAACAGAACCAATTGGTCTATTAAGTATTTGAAAAAAAATCTTTTTATCATCATGTGGCACATATAATCCAACAATAATACGTATTTGTTCTTTGGAACTTTGCCTCAAAAGATAAACCAAAAAATCTCTTGGGATGTTTTTTCTTTGCTACATAGACTAAATTAATACAATATACCTTATCAAATTTTGTTTCCAGTCCGTCCTCATACTATATCAATAGTTTTGACAATGCCTGAATAATTACCTTTTTAATGTCTTAACCAAGATATTCAGACTCTGCTCATAATCGTAAGCAAAACCTTTTCTCTCTAAGCTTAAGCAATACCATTTTATCCAAGCCCTTCTCCACCTCCAGGTCTTTGGTCTTCATTCTATTTTCTACCTTTGTCTAACCTATCACTAACTTGATGTCAATATCTCCAAATCAGTTTCCTTGATCTCTCTTTAAAGCCATAACAAGCCTATAGTACACTTAAGGGCCTAAAGAGAAAAACTATAAACTCATTAAAATTAAATTTAATTAACGACTTCCGGTTTTACACAGTAGTGAGCAGCCAAGGGATCGCGGGGTTCTGCACTTTATGGCTGATTTTCTTTCTAAATGGGCCAGAAGTCACCCCAAAGAGGCGGCAAAGAAGGAAGGAAGTCCCGTGGACCATGGAGAGACGGTGGTCGACCTGATCGGTCGGGAGAAGCCTTCCAGAAACCAACAGGAGAAAGGCTAGCCTAACTTCAGAATCTAGCCCAAGCTACAAGTCAAAAAGTACTACTTTAAGCTGATTGTAAACAGCACAATTGAATTTGGGTAAAAACATTGATTTTCTCTATCCTACTTATCAACTAATTTCCTGAAAAAAAACAATCCCAAGGAAAAAAAACCTCTGAAAATGAAAGAGGGGGATTTTTGCCCCACCTTTTTAGTAACAGAAGTGGTGAATTAAATCTTTTATGGAGAACTAAAGCATATAGAAATGAAATGAAATGAATATAAAACCTAAATTTGGATAAGTTTGAAATTGCTGAATCGTTAAGATTCTCATTTTAAAGACAACTGTTTATTTTGAAAATTGAAAAATGAACTGGTACTGACATCTAGTGGTGGGTGAAGATTATGAAAGCTATGGGGCTCTCATATAGGACTTGGCAAAATCTGGAAAAAATTAATCTGTGCTTCTACCTTCAAAGCTCCAATAATAGAGAACAGCTGTGAAAAAAAAACAATCTGGGCTACAGACAAAGAGAGAAGTATAAACTTCAGGTAAAAATTTTTTTTTTTAATTCTTTGAATTAGAAATATCTACTTAACTGTGACTCCAAAGCTATTTGCAGAGAAAAGAAAACCTTGATTCTTGGCTATCGTGGAAAATCAGAGATTTGTAGAAAGAACTTATCAAGAAAAAACAAATACCTTTCAAGAGGAGATATATGATATGCTGCAACTAATTCAAACAACAATGATTTCAAACCACAAAGAAATCCAAAATAACTTTGAAAATATAAACCAATCTATCTCCAACTTAACCTTACCAAAACAAATCTCAGAAAACAACAATAGCGGAGCAGATAAAAGAGATAACTGAATACAAATTCAAGGATAGAGACTTAAAGATGGAACCTAACAAAACAAAGAAGTGTGATTTAAGCCAAGTGGAAAAAAATTCACAAGAAATATTGGATTTGGAAAAGACAATTTATACTTTAAGACCACACAAAACGAATTTGAGGACAAGAAAAAAGATTGGACAGAATGGATTGCAGAGATGTCAAAAACACCATGAGAAATGGAGAGACAAGAAATGATAAGGGAGAAAAAGAAAGAAAAAGATTTTCAACAAACATGAAAGGACAAAAGCCTCCTACAAAGACAGTGTACTTGACCTACTTTTTATATCTACAGTAACATCTACAAGAATATGGAAAGATTATTTGATTCAGCAGAACATATTGATTAAGAAAGATACTGGCAAAAGAAAAAGGCTAAAGTGAAAATTAAGAAAATAAATGATGGGACCTATCAGAGAGAATATTTAAAAAAGAAACACCTGTTTGAATATGGCTAAAGAAATAGAAAGATTTTGGATATGAATTTTATTTTAAGAGGGATAAGCCCCTCAACTCCTTCATGGATTACTGCCTTGTCGTGGCAAAGGGGCTTGCGTAACTCAATGAAGCTATGAGCTATGCCATGCAGGGCCACCCAAGATGGACAGGTCATAGCAGAGAGTTGTGATAAAACGTGATCCACTGGAGAAGGAAATGGCAACCTACTCCAGTACTCCAATATCTTTGCCATGAAAACCCCATGGACAGTACCAAAAGGCAAAAAGATATGACGCTAGAAGATGAGCCCCTCAGGTTGGAAGGTGTCCAATATGCTACTGGGGAAGAGCAGAGGGCTAGTACTAGTAGCGCCAGAAAGAATAAAGCGACTGGGCCAAAGCTGAAAGTATGCTCAGCTGTGGATGCATCTGGTGGTGAAAGGAAAGTCCGATGCTGTAAAAATCTTTTCTCCATAGGAACCTGGAATGTAAGATCCATGAATCAAGGCAAACTGGACGTGGTCAAACATGAGATGACAAGATTGAACATCGACATCTTAGGAATCAGTGAACTAAAATGGACAGGAATGGGTGAATTTAATTCAGAGGGCCATCAGGGCAAGAATCCCTCAGAAGAAATGGAGTAGCCTTCATAGTCAATAAAAGACTAGGAAAAGCAATACTGGGATACAATCCCCAAAATCACAGAATGATCTCAGTGCGAATCCAAGGCAGACCATTCAATATTACAGTAGTCCAAGTCTATGCCCCAACCATTTGTGCTGAAGAGGATGAAATTGACCGGTTCTATGAAGCCTTACAGTACCTTATAGAATCAACACCAAAAAATGAGGTTCTTATCATCATAGGGGATTGGAATGCTAAAGTAGGAAGCCAAAAGATAACTGGAATAACAGGCAAGTTTGGCCTTGGAGTACAAAATGAAGCAGGGCACAGGCTGATAGAATTTTGTCAAGAGAATACGATGGTCATAGCAAACACTCTTTTCCAACAACCCAAGAGCCGGCTCTACACATGGACATCACCAGATGGTCAACACAGAAATCAGATTGACTATGTGCTCTGCAGCCAAAGATGGAGAAGTTCTATACAGTCAGTAAAAACAAGACCAGGAGCTGACTGTGGCTCAGATCATGAGCTTCTAGTTGCAAAATTTAGGCTTAAATTGAAGAAAGTAGGGAAAAACACTAGGCCACTCAGGTATGAACTAAATCATATCCCTGATGAATATACAGTAGAGGTGACAAATAGATTTAAGGAATTAGATCTGATAGACAGAGTGCCTGAAGAACTATGGACAGAGGTTTGCAACATTGTACAAGAGGTAGCATTTAAAACCATCCCAAAGAAAAAGAAATGCAAGAAAGCAAAATGGCTGTCTGAGGAAGCTTTACAAATAGCTGAGGAAAGAAGGGAAACTAAAGACAAGGGAGAAAGAGAAAGATATACCCAACTGAATGCAGAATTCTAGAGAATAGCTAGAAGAGATAAGAATGTCCACTTAAATGAACAGTGCAAAGAAATAGAAGAAAACAATAGAATAGAGAGAACCAGAGATCTCTTCAAGAAAATTGGAGATATGAAGGGAATGTTTCATGCAAAGATGGGCATGATAAAGGACCAAAATGGCAGGGAACTAACAGAGGCAGAAGAGATTAAGAAGAGGTGGCAAAATTACATAGAAGAATTATACAAGAACGAGCTTAATGTCCCTGATAACCACGATGGGGTGGTCATTGACCTCGAGCCAGACATCCTAGAATGTGAAGTGAAATAGGCCTTAGGAAAGCTGAGCAACAACAAAGCTAGTGGAGGTGACAGTATTCCAGCTGAGCTATTCAAAATCTTAAAAGACGATGTAGTAAAAGTGCTACACTCAATTTGCCAGCAAATTTGGAAAATTCAACAGTGGCCACAGGATTGGAAAAGGTCAGTTTACATTCCAATTCCAAAGAAAGGCAATGCCAAAGAATGTTCAAACCATCGCACCATTGCACTCATTTCACAGGCAAGTAAAGTTATGCTTAAAATCCTACAAGCTAGACTCCAGTAGTATGTGGATCGAGAACTTCCAGAAGTACAGGCAGGATTTCGAAGAGGCAGAGGAATAAGAGATCAAATTGCCAACATACGCTGGATCGTGGAGAAAGCTAGGGAATTCCAGAAAAACATCTGCTTCTGCTTTATTGACTATGCTAAAGCCTTTGATTGTGTGAATTGTGGCAAGTTCTTAAAGAGATGGGAGTACCAGACCATCTTATTTGTCTCCTGAGAAACCTATATGCGGGTCAAGAAGCAACAATGAGAACTGGACACGGAACCACTGATTGGTTCAAAATTGGAAAAGGAGTCCGGCAAGGCTGTATTCTGTCGCCCTGCCTATTTAACTTATATGCAGAGCACATCATGAGAAAGGCAGGGCTAGATGAATCAAAAGTTGGAATTAAGATTGCCGGGAGAAATATCAACAACCTAAGGTATGCAGATGATACCATTCTAATGGCAGAAAGTGAAGAGGAACTAAAGAGCCTCTTGATGTGGGTGAAGAGGGAAAGTGCAAAAGTTGGCTTGAAACTCAACATTAAGAAAACCAAGATCATGGCATCTGGCCCTCTCAATTCCTGGCAAATAGATGGGGAAGAAATGGAAGTAGTGACAGATTTTATCTTCCTGGGCTCCAAGATCACCGCAGATGGGGACTGCAGCCAAGAAATTAAAGACACTTGCTCCTGGGGAGGAAAGCTATGGCAAATCTAGACAGCATACTGAAAAGCAGAGGCATCACCCTGCCAACAAAAGTATGTATAGTCAAGGCCATGGTTTTCCCAGTTGCAATGTATGGCTGTGAAAGTTGGACCATAAGAAAGGCTGAGCACAAAAGTATTGAGGCCTTTGAACTATGGTGCTGGAGAAGACTCCTGCGAGTCCCCTGGACTGCAAAGCGTTCAAACCAGTCAGTCCTAGAGATCAACTCTGACTGCTCTTTAGAAGGCCAGATCCTGAAGTTGAAACTCAAGTACTTTGGCCACCTAATGAGAAGGAAAGCCTCACTGGAGAAGAGCCTAATGCTGGGAAAGATTGAGGGCAATAGAAGAATGGGACGACAGAGAATGAGGTGGCTGGATGGAGTCACTGAAGCAGTAGGCATGAGCTTAAATGGACTCCAGAAGATGGTAGAGGACAGGAAGGCCTGGAGAAACATTGTCCATGGGGTCACGATGGGTCGGACATGACTTTGCAACTAACAACAACAAAGCCCTTCAAGTAACATAGTACTCTCTTTTTTTTCTCTTTGTTTATTTTATTTCTTCGTATGAGTAATATAAAAAAGTTGGAATGACTTATATAAAAGAAATGTTTTAGATATTTAAATGTGATTGACTTTAAGAAAACTACAATGGATAAAAATATTTTGAATAAGAGTTAAAAGATTAGATGACTAGATTTATTAAATGGAATATTTAAAGATTAAACATATTTTTAATCATGGTAAAAAAGAACAGAAAAATTTTGGAAATAAATATGTATTAATTTAGGAGGACCATATGTTTTAAGTAGTATACTACCTTTTTATTTTTCTTTACTTTTTTTTTATTTCTTAAGAAAGGTAAAAGTATTGGGATGGCTTACATGAGAAAAATAAACTTAAATATTTAAATGTAATTAACTTTGAGAAAATCTTAACCAGTAAGAATGTCTTGAACATTCTTACATAAATGTAAACAAGAACTGTAAACAGGATCTATGAGGAAGCAACCAGAATGGCTAGATAGAAAAGAAATATTATATTGATGTGATTATTATCTGTAGAAATATTAGAAAAAATTTTATACTCAATTGTTATCTATTAAAACAACAAGAATTGTATTAACTTAAGGTTGGAAAAGAGAACATTATGGGGAAAAAAGGAAATCAAGTAAAGCTATTATGTGGATTATAGATCATAGAAACTAATTGTTAATGAATGTTTTATAAATGTAAACCCAGACAACACACTGTTTACCAAATATTAAGGTGATCATGTTAAAAAAATCAATAAAATATATTATAAAAAAATAAATTTAATTAAAATTAAACGTGAACTCCCTGTCCACCCCAAAAATCAATTGGATGTCTTCACTCATGTTTATTTAAACGTTTGAGGCAATCAGCCTCAAAGATAGATAAATGGGAACATTCCCACAAAAAATTAAAAACAAGGAAAAAGGGAACCAGCCCCCAATAACTCAATCATAGATTCACCAAAAAAAGAGAAAAGTATTGAGACTTCAGTCTAATAAAACAATTTAATTGCTTCCCAATAGCAATCCAAAGTCCAAGTTTTGATTCTTATTTTATGCCAAATCTACCACCTAATTGATTAAAAAAGGCTTAAAAATAATAAAAGCTTCCAATAGGAAAACTTCTCTGTATCCAAAGAAAGTCTATCTTAAAAATTAATACAATATAAAAAAGTGCATAAGAAACGGGGAGGTCATTTCTAGTGTTTATATAAAATTTGGGCTGCTACACAGTGGTGAAATATTGGTTAAACACCCCCCCCCAGCCAGACACTCATCAATTGATCGCAAAATCCATTTCACAATCTCCTTACAAAGATGGCTCACTGGAGGACATCTGGTCAATTTCATGAACTCCTTAACTCCGGAACATTCTTCAGGCTTCCAAGGATACTCCTGAGCCATAAACCAGCTGTGATTGCAGGCTCCTAAACAAAAAAAAGGAGCTTGTTCAAACCACCATTTTCCACAGGAAGTTAAGGTTTTAACATTCATTCAATACATCACTTATTTTTTTAAATGAAATTGAGTATAGAGTCTTAATGTGAAGGCCTTAAATTTTGTATTCTGTCTTGGCAGTTTGGCCTTAGGCTACTTAGTTCCTTTTACTCTTCAGATACTGTATATTAACTTCATGCTTCCAGAATCCTATTCTCATAAACTTGGTTCATTCGTAACTGGCAGCCACTGTATGTGATAAAACATCCCTTAGCAACCTGGCATGAGTGATGTCTTCCAAATCAGTCCCAAATACAAATCCACACCAAGTATATTACAGTAATCCAGGCCTGACTTGAGAAAAAACGTTCATAAATTAAAGATCAAACATCTTCCAGTAACAATGTTTGGAACAGAATGGAGAAATGCAGACAAACACAGTACAGCCCAAGCTTTGATCTAATTAACTCACAGTCCATGGCATGATTTCTAAAGCTCTTCACAACAACTCTATTCAGGGCATCAGAGAGAGAGTCAAAGGACTCCTCGCCCATTCCTAGATTATTTCAATACAAACCTGGTACTGGGACAATCCAACTACGGCACACGACATGCTTTTTAAAATAAAAAGGAAAGCTATTTCATGTGGGTATAGTCATCTTCAGTTTATAATTCCTTCAAAAATTATTTGATGGATAAAGTTAAATTTTATATTTAATTCAAATTCCAACTAAATTGTAGAATTGTAGAAGCAATACTGACATCTAGTGAGTAATCTTTAAAACATTACACAAAGTGTTGAAGGAATTATATTACACTTAAAAGCCTTCAAAGAATATGTTGAAATTTAATCAGTATTTAGGAAAATATTTTTAATAATATCAATAACACCAACAACAATAATAAAGTTGGAAGGCATATTGGGGGTCTTCTAGTCTAACCCCCTACTCAGGAAGGAAACCCTATACCATTTCAGACAAATGGTTGTCCAGTCTCTTCTTAAAAACTTCCAGTGTTGGAGCATTCACAACTTCTGGAGGCAGATTGTTCCATTGATTAATTTTTCTAACTGTCAGGAAATTTCTCTTTAGTTCTAGATTACTTCTCTCTTTGATTAGTTTCCATCCATTGCTTCTTGTCCTGCCTTCAGGTGCTTTGGAAAATAGCTTGACTCCTTCTTCTTTATGGCAACCCCTGACATATTGGACCACTGCTATCATGTCACTCCAGTCCTTCTCTTCATTAAACTAGACATACCCAATTCCAGCAACCGTTCCTTATATGTTTTAGTCTCCAGTCTCCTAATCATCTTTGTTGCTCTTCTCTGTACTCTTTCTAAAACAGGGGTGTCAAATTCGCAACGTCACAATTGCCATGATGCATTTGGCCCACGGGCCAGCAGTTTGACACCCCTGTTCTAGAGTCTCAACATGTTTTTTACATCATGGTGACCAAAACTGGATGCAGTATTCCAAATGGTGCCTTACCAAGATGTTGTAAAGTGGTATTAATACGTCACATGATCTTGATTCTATCCTTCTGTTAATGCGGTCTAGCACTGTGTTGGCTTTTTTGACAGCTACTGCACACTGCTGGCTCATATTTAAGTGATTGTCCACTAGGAGATCTCTCTCTCAGTTACTACTATTGAACAAGGCACCACCTATATCAGTGATGGCAAACCTTTTAGAGACCAAGTGCCCAAACTGCAACCCAAAACCCACTTATGCATCGTCGGGTACTGGGTGGGTGTGGCCCATTGGGTAGGTGCGGCCCATTGGGTGGGCGTGGCTGCAGTGGTAACAGCAGACTGGGGGGGACTGAAAAGTTCAATCAATCAATTCCAACTTTGCAAGATCTTTTTTTTTCCTGTGAGAAGTTGAAATTGACTAATTGATTGAACCTTTTTTTTTGTACATGGCGGCAGAGGCCTAAAGCGAAAAGGTTTTATAAAACCCAGCTGAAGGCCTAGGACTGGGGCGATGATGCGCGCGCCCACAGAGAGGGCTCTGAGTGCCGCCTCTGGCACCGGTGCCATAGGTTCGCCACCACTGACCTATATTATATCTGTGCATTTGGTTTTTCTTGCCTAAATGTAGAACCTTACTTTTTTCACTATTGAATTTCATTTTGTTAGATAGTGCCCAATGTTCAAGTCTGTCAATATCCTTCTGTATCTTAAACCTATCTTCTGGAGTGTTGGCTATTCCTGCCGGCTTGGTGTCATCTGCAAATTTGATGAGTCCCCATGTATCCCCTCATCCAAATCATTGATGAAGATGTTGAAGAACACTGGGCCCAGAACAGACCCTTGGGGCACCCCACTACACACTTCTCTTCATGTAGATGCAGTTCCACTGAGGACCACAGTGCTGAGTACGGCCGGTCAGCCAGCTACAAATCCATCTGGTGGTGATGCTGTCTAACCCACATTTTTCTATCTTATCAAGTAGTAGGTTGTGGTCTACTTTATCAAATGTCTTACTGAAGTCCAAGTAAATTATATCCACAGCATTTCTCTGGTCCACTAATTTTGTTACCTGGTCAAAGAATGCAATAAGATTTGTCTGGCATGATATGTTTTTTTTTTCAAAAAAGTTTTTATTTTCCAATTATCAATTACATAAACAAAAAAGAAGAAATTTCACATTTAACAAGATAAAATAAATACACCTAGATGTCGCCTGCCCACCCCCCCCCCGAAACTGCATCCGCCCTCTCTTGTACTCTCCCTTACTTCCCTCCTCCTTCTCCCTCCCCTCACCTCTCTCTCCCTTCCCCCTCTCCTCTCACCATCCTACTTCCTCCCTAACCTTTCTCCTCCTCTCTCATCCCTCTTCGGATACAGTACCGGGGAAATGCCCAAGCAACATCTCTCTCATAAGTTATCCCTTATTATCTTACTTTAATCCTATCATCTAACCTACCTACCTCCCCACCCCAGCCCCCCTCCCCCCCAGTCCCAAAAACCCACCCACCCCAACCTCCCCTCCCCCCCACTTCCCAGAGCTTGGCACAGGGTTTTCAAACATATTAAACAAAATCTACTTAACCTTAACTAATGCAAATTAAATCTAACTAAACCTATGATATGTTTTTGACAAAAGCATATTCGCTTTTAGTTATGACTTTGTTTGCCTCTAGGTGTTCGCTGATTCGTTTCTTGATTATCTTTTCCAGAATCCTCCTAGGTATTGAAGTCAGGCTGATAGGTGTGTAGTTTCCTGGATCCATTTTTTCCCCTTTTTTGAAGATGGGAACTACATCAGCTCTTTTCCAGTCCTCTGGTAGTTCCTCAGTGCTCCAGGATCTTTGAAAGTTGTAGTTCAGTGGTTCTGAGATCGCATTTTGGTGATCTGAACTCGTTTAGGGTGGACAGGTGCTCACTTACCATTTCTTGCCTATTTTAACTTGTGTTTCTAATCTGTTTCTTACAGTACTGTTTTTAATAGGTTGGACTGTTTTTTCCCTTTGTGTAAAGACGGATCAAAAAACAAATTAAGTAGTTCTGCTTTCTCCTGTTGCTTGTCACCTTCTTGCCACTTTCTCCCATTAATGGACCAATTGTTTCCTTAACTTTTTTTTACATGTTGTAAGAAGCTTTTTTTGTTATGTTTTTACTTTTGCCGCAAGTCTTAATTCATTTTGAGTCTTAGCTTTCCTCACTTCATCTTTGCAGGCTCAGGCTATTTGTTGATATTCTGCCTTAGTTATGTGCCCCTCTTTCCATTTTTTACTTAGCCTTTTTGTTTTTCAATTTATCAGAGAGTTCTTTATGCAGCCATGCTGGTTTCTTTTGAGAGCTATTGTTTTTCTTCTTCGTTGGTATTATACTAGACTGGGCTTTTATAATTTCACTTTTCAAAATTTCTCAAGTTTCTTGAGTTGTTTTCCCCATGAGGAGTCTCATTCATGGAATCCTTCCCAAGCAATCTCTAGATCAGATCAGATGCAGAAGGCAGTTTCTCCTTCTCATCTCTAACTGGTTGCAGCTGCATGCTTTCCCATCTGTGCTTCAGCCAAATCACTTTCAGCTGGCTGATTGAAGCCATTGACCAACTCCCCTCCTGATGTGCCCAAGACTGGTTCATCCTCCTCTGAACTGACATCTAGATAGGCATCAGGGATAGCATCTTGAGAAGTCATCATGCACTCATATAAATGTAAAAGAGAAAGAACTGGATCATGTACAAAATAAGAGCAAAGAAAAGATAAATCAGTGCTTAAATCAATAGACTTTGTTTGCTGTTGCATGGGCTTCTGATCCTATGGCAGAGATTCAGCAGTCACTGTTAAAGAAATATTTTTTCTTTACTTGTTGATATTCTTTAATTTTTATTTTTTCCATAATATCATGCCATTTACAAGATGACATCATGGTGCAAATGACATCATTGTGTGCTGAATGTATGCAAGCCCCTGAATCTGTGTTTTGTACTCCTTATTTATCAATTCAATGCCTTTGCTCAGTATAGAAAAGCCCAAACACTGCCTTCTCTTCTCTTGCTAAAGCCTGTAGATATAGATAAATATAGCAATGAAAGCATTCCTTCCAAATCAGAAAAATGCTTTTCCATTCTTAACTAGGAACATGACTAAGTACAAGTGCTCATGTTGCTGCCTCCAAAGGTTGCCAATATAGAAAGTTGAATGACTAGATTTAGACTCTGGTATACATAAGTACGATGAAAGAAAATACCTATCTAGAAGTATGGCAGCAGAAGATGACAGTGTGCCTGATGATACAATCCTTGGAGCTCGGTTCTGGCAATGGTGAATTCGTCCTTGAAGCAGAAGATTATAATATTGTGGTTCCTGTCAGCCAAGGACTGAAATTGGGCCTTTTTTTGCTGTAACCACCATTCTATGGAAGATCAGTTCCCCCTCCCCCATAAGGTTGGCCCCAACCCTATTAGCCACCTGAAAGGCTCTTAACCATGGTTTTGTCAGTTAGCTTGAGGATACCACAGTAAAGTGGATCTTGTTAGATGGTTCTATGATAGTTAATAGAATGCACTGTTTTTCTGCCATTTTGCTTTTTAATTAGTTTTTGTATTTTTATTTTAAATGGATTGTTTTACTAATTTTAAGCATTTTTTATTATTTTTATGTATGCCACTGAGAGTCACTAAAGGAGGTGGGCAGCTATAGAAAAGAGATTAAATAAATAAATGAGTATTTTGTGATTAGCCACAAACTCCATGGCAACTGCTCTCAAAACTTCAAATGTGTCTAGACCCAAAAAGATTGTTAAATCTTGGCTTAACCTAATGTGTAAATAAAGCCATGCATATATACATAAATATATAATCTTCCATATTCCACCAGGGGGCCTTGCAACACAATAAATGTTTATGCTTCTAAAATCTGCAGCAAAATCTCAAAAACCAATCAGAATGGGACAAAGTGAGCTAAATTTGAAAAATATGGTGCATATTAAACATATAAGAAGACCAGATAGTCTGTTCTTTAAAATCGTAAAATAAGCATCCTTATAAAAATACTGTAACAACATTTGGTTTTAATAAATACATGTATGTTCTAGGCAGGCCTTCAATAACAGGGCAGTGTTATTAACTATTAACCTTTTCAACTATGCATGTTAAAAATTCAGAAAATACCGAATTTGACTCTGCTGGCATGTTATTCTCTCCCCTTAGACAAAAAAGAAGCAATTCTTTACACTCCATTTGTGGTTTTTTTTTAAAAAAAAAACATTCCAATTATGTGGTGTTATGCATTACATAAAAAGTCCATTAATTAATTATGAAAAAGAAATGAGTAAAACTCAGACACATGTAAAATAATAAAGAACAAACAAGATTCATTATCATTCCAGTTTCATTATTAAAAACAGTTTCATGCAACATATTAATTAAACCAGAGGAAAACTGCAATTATGCAAAAGTATAAAGTGAAAGAAAAAGCAGTGACTTACAGCAGAGAAAACGACATGCACACTGATTATTATTGGGCTTAAAATAGTGCAGTAAAAATGACCCTACTTTTAATAGTAATTTTTCATTGAACTGAAAAAAATATGGAACACATTGCATTTGATTTGATTAGCATCACTTAATGACTTCTTTATTGCTGAGTTCTAACACATACTGTAACACTGAAATGGAAAGTATCTATTTTTGAGTGAGGAGGAACAGAGGGAAGTTGGTGGGAGAGAAAACAAGTAGCATTTCCCATGCTTGCTTTCATCTCCTTCCATCATTCAAATAATCTGCAAGAAATCTGACTTTGTGTTAGACATCTCCATGTGTTTCAAAACAGTTGTTGAAGGAAAAATCTTCATCAGGGTCCAGTCCAAGCTGGGAATAAACAACATGGAGACTGCTTTAGAAAGGAGGTTGTAGTTTATTGAAGAGGAGAGCCAGACAAAAAGATGGCACTAGAAAAAAACTGACCACATGGAGCAGGGTGGTGGGCTTTTATACCTTCTGGGGCTCTTGAGATTGTTTCCTGTTCCTGTTTGAGGATTTGTATTTCCTGTGTCATGTACTTTGACCTGAGTCTGAGTTGCCCTTTTGGTATTCTGATGGCGGTGGGTTAATCCTATTATGTCCCAAAGGTCATATCCTGCTTCCCTGGGGCTGTGACTGATGACAGTTGGATTTTTTTGTGTGAGGGATTGTTGATTCTAGGGATCTGTCTTTTTAATCCCAGCTTCCTGACTCCAATCTTTCTGACAAGATTATCACATCTGCATTTCTGCAGACCTGGTTTCTGTTTGGGGCAGAGAGATGTGGGGGAGATCGGTTTCTGCCTTTAAAATCCTTTGGGGGAATATATTCTGCCTTTTTAATATTTCCCAAAATATTTCTTTCTCTGGATTCTTCCCACACAGCAATAGAATTTAAGGATACTTCAGAAGATAGAAGGTATATGAAGGGTAGGTCAAATAAATATTCTGCCCGAGCCCCAGATACCTTTCAGGAAAAAATGCCCATTCAAGGCAGTTTTAGGTCACACAAGGCCTTCACTTTGGAAACTTCAGAGAATGCTCTTGCATGGCTTTGCAGTCTCCCAAAATAACAGGAAAGCATGCCCTCTTCATATATACTTTCTGGAATCTATAGAGGCCATATGAGAGCATGGCCCTCTTGTGCAACTTCTAGAGGATCCAGAGGCCACATGAGAGCACACCACATTCTCGTGTGTCCTTTAGAGCTTCCAAAAATTTCATGAGAACTTCCCATGCTTTTCTGAGGCTGCAGAAACCCCGTGAGAATGTGCATGGCCTTGAACCCTCTGGGAGTCACATGATAATGCTGTGCTCTCATGTGACCCCTGCAGCCTCTCAAACACGTGAGAAAGCACCTCCCATTCTCTTGTAATTTTTGGAAACTCCAAAAGGTTTTGGGGGGCTATCCATGCGAGAGCACAGCCCTTCTTGTGCAACTTCTAGAAGTCTCAGAGGACATACAGGAGCACACCATATTCTCAGGTGGCTTCTGCAGTCTCAGAAAATTGAGCAAAAATAGGGCATGCTGGTCAACCAAAATGACATGGTATGTCATGTGACACATGTGTCATAAGCTCACCATCACTGCAGTAGGGCATAATAGGCCAGAGGGAGAGATTCTGAAAGCAAGAAATATGGAAGTAATGTACTTCCTTTTTTTCCTGCATGTTTGAATAAAAAACCCTCTAAAAGTTGGTTAACAAGCATGCTCATGTCACTGTCTTGCCCTCCCCATTTGCAATCTAGAAACTGGATTGAGTAACCTACAACGTTGGTTTCAGGCCTCCCAAATGATGTCCATGACAGATCTCAACAACATAGTTGTTGTGTCCTGAGCCTGCAAAAGCATGCTCGGGACATTGCAATGGTCCCGGGCGTTTGCAAGCTGCCCGGGACCAAACTGAATGGCGCCAGCCTTGCACACATGCGCAAGGCGCTAAAGTGCGCCTTTCCCTGTAACTGTTTTGCCCGGGGATCCGGTCACAAGATAAGAGGCCTGCGAGCCTCAGAGTTTGTTGTTGGAGTGAGCAGAAGAGAAATAAAAAGCTGTTGGTTACAGAATGCGTGCTCTTCATTTGCCATTAAGTCAAGGACTTAACACTGGCGACGAGGATGGGATTACTTGCAAGTTTAAAGAAGAAAAGCTGTAAGACTTACCCAAGGAGTCCTTGAGGAAGGGAAGATGGCATTAAACTCAGTGTCTGGCTTGCCAGTACATCGTTGCTAGAGGTAAGCTCAGCTGATAGACACCTTCCCAAGCCTAGAAGTAAGGATGGTGAAGATAGGTTGTTTGTCCGAATTTGATGTTGCCCACCCAGAGTGATGGGAGTCCTATGTTGCTAGAGTAGAAAATTACTTTAGGGTGAACCAAGTCAGAGAAAATGGCTTGAAGGCTGCAACCCTGTTGTGTGTCTGTGGTCAGGACACGTTTGAAATTGCGGAAAATTTGGCGGCCCCTGCTCCTCTGGAGTCTGTAACGTACACAGACTTAAAGAAATTATTGAAAGAACATTTCCAGCCTAAGATGTCTGTCATTGCGTGGAGACACACGTTTGAACAGAGGGACCAGAGGTCAGGTGATTCAGCCAAGGAATTCACTGCAGCCTTGAGAAAACAGCCAAACCCTGCGAATTCAAAGATTTGGAAGAAAGGCTGAGAGACCGTTTTGTATGCAGGTTAAGGAACAGAGACTTACAACAGAGACTCTTTGCAAAAGAAGATATTTCATTCCAAGATGCTTTGAGAGAGGTGACGGCTGAGAAGGCAGCAGGTGGGGCAGTCAAGAATATGCGGCCCATCAGGAACAATCCAGAAGCAGTCTCCGTGCACCATGAGAGCGTCCAAGAAGGCTCAGAGGAAGATCCTGAAGAAGAGGTGGGTCGCCTTTACCAGTCCATGGAAAGGAAGCAGAAGGAAGGCAAAGAAAAAGCTCCAGCTGCGTCCAAATGCTTCAGGTGTGGAGGTCGCCATAAGAGAGCCAACTGCAGGTTCCGTTCCGCCATCTGCAGAGCGTGTGGCAGGCAAGGCCAGATAGCATCCGTCTGTTTGGGTCGCCAGAAGGTACAACCTCGAGAAGAATTGCGTCTGAAAGGTACCAGGGTCCCCAGCCAAAACAGGGTGGGTTTCTGCTCATTGTGCAGATGTATTTACAGAACAGGCACACACAAACCACTTAAAAAGAAGCTGTCACTTAAGGTGAGGTTGCAAGGGGTCCTTTTGGTCATGGAGCTGGACACTGGGTCCGCTCTATCAATTATTTCCATTCATACATTTAGGAAGATTTGCAACAGTAGTAGGTTCCAGGCCAAACTTAGGCCATCCAACATAATCTTAACAGATTTTCAAAATTCCAAGGTGTGTGTAAAGGGGGAGGCCACCTTTACACTGCAGCACAAGGATTTTGAAGGTTCATTGGATGTGCTGGTTGTTGGGGCTGAACAAATGAGCCTTATAGGACTCGATTGGTTTGAGGCCTTGGGAATCCAGGTTACTGGGCTGCAGTATTTGCAAACGTTGGGCTTAGCAGAAGTCTGCGAGGAGTTTGAAGATGTGTTTAGTCCACAGCTTGGGTCCTACAAGGGGCCTCCAGTTTAATTGAAGCTTGACCCTACCATCACACCCATTAGGGTTAAAGCTAGGAGAGTACCTTTTGCACTAAAGGGTAAAATCGATGCTGAGCTGGATAAATTGATCCAGCAAGGCATTTTAGAGCCTGTAGATTCCAGTCCATGGGAAACCCCCATAGTCACACCTCTCAAGGCTAATGGGGACATACGCATATGTGCAGACTACAAGTGCACACTAAACAAGGCGCTGCAACAGCACGCGTACCCAGTGTCAGTTGTCAGCCACATTTTGGCCTCCCTCAAGGGGGGGCAAGTTTTTGCAAAGCTCGATCTGGCACAGGCATATCAACAGTTACCTGTTGATGAAACAGCTGCTGAAGCACAGACCATTGTAACGCATAGGGGTGCATTCAAGGTCAAGAGACTGCAATTTAGGGTAAATGTAGCCCCTGGCATATTCCAAAGTGTCATGGAGAGTTTGCCCCTATTTTGATGATGTCCTTATTGCTGGAGAATCTACTCAGAATTTAGCAGAGAGGTTAAGGGCTGTTTTGCTTCGTTTCCAAAGAGCAGGCCTAAAATTAAAAAAAAAAAGACAAGTGTAAGATAGGAGTCACTTCTACTGACTTCTTAGGATTCAGGATAGATGCTCTGGGTATTCATCCTGCTGAATCTAAAGTGAAGGCTATACAGCAGGCTCCTAGCCCCAAGTCTAAAAGTGAGCTGCAGGCTCTTCTAGGTCTCTTGAATTTTTACAATGCATTTCTCCCACACAAAGCTGCAGTAGCTGAACCTTTACATAGGGTTTTAGACAAGCAGGCATCTTGGCAGTGGACAAAGGTCCACGAAAAAACCTTCAATGAGGTCAAGGCTTTGCTCACGTCTAATGCTGTGCTTGCACATTTCAATGAGCAGTTGCCTGTCTGCATTGCCTGCGATGCATCCCCTTATGGGGTGGGAGCTGTACTCAGCCACTTGAGGGCTGATGAGACCCAGGTTCCTGTAGCATATTACTCCAGGACTCTATCTTCTGCTGAGCGTAATTATGCTCAAATAGACAGGGAAGCATTGGCCATAGTAGCTGGAATTAAGAAATTCCATGATTTTTTATATGGCCAACATTTCACGATCTACACAGACCATAAGCCTCTGCTGGGGTTGTTTACAACCAACAAACAAACCCCTCATATTATTTTCCCTAGAATGCTGAGGTGGTCTATTTTTTTGTCAGCATATGATTATTCATTAATTCACAAACCTGGTAAGGAAATGGGCCATGCTGATGGCTTAAGCAGATTACCTCTGAAACTGGTAGAAGCAGACCCTGCTCCTGCCATAAATATTCTCTCCATTCAGGAGTTGCCTGAATCTCCCCTCAATGCCAGGGATGTGGCTGCAGAAACTGCCACAGATCACACGCTTACACATGTATTATCATGGGTCTTTTCTGGGTGGCCTGACAGAAGTCCAGGTACGGAGTTCCAAAGCTTCTGGCTCAAGAAGCACGAGTTGTCCACTTTTAAGGGTTGCCTGTTGTGGGGCAGCAGGGTAGTTATCCCAGCCTCATTGAGGCCTAGAATCCTGGTCTCTCTGTATAAGGGACATCCTGGCATTGTCAGAATGAAAGCGCTTGCGTGCAGCCATCTCTGGTGGCCTGGGTTAGATAAAGATATAGAGGCTCAGGTGCACGGGTATCAGTTGTGTCATTAGTCACAGCCAGAAATGCCTCAGGCCCCAGTTCATAGGTGGGAGGAAACCATATCACCATGGTCCAGAGTGCATATAGATTACGCTGGGCCCTTTCAGGGGCAATTCTTCTTGGTTGTTGTTGATAGCCATTCAAAGTGGCTAGAGGTTGTTCCTGTTTTCTCCACTACTACTGCCAGGACAATCCAGGTGTTGAGAGGCATTTTTGCAGCACATGGTCTTCCACATGTTCTGGTTTCAGATAACGGTCCTCAATTCACTTCTTCTGAGTTCCAGGCTTTCCTTCAGGCCAACATGATCCATCATGCGACTTCGGCTACTTTCCACCTCTCCACCAACGGTATGGCTGAACGTATGGTGCGCATCACCAAGGATGCCCTCAAGAAACTGACTTACGGTGACTGGCATCACAGGTTAGCAGACTTTCTTCTTGCTCACCGCACCACACCTTGTACATCCACTGGGAAGTGCCCAGCCGAACTCCACTGAGGTCACAGACTTATAACTAAGCTTGACAGATTGCACCCTGATCGGGTGGCGCCTCCGTTTTCACAGCCACGGGCACCTAGGTGCTTGCAAATGGGCGCTCTGGTTTGGACCCGGAACTACAGGCCCGGTTATCTTTGGATTCCAGCTGTGGTCTGCAAGGTCTCTGGACCTTTGTCCTACGAGGTGTCCTTGGGCGATGGCCGCGTTCTCCGGCGGCACATAGATCAGCTGCGTACGAGACTGGACTCTTCCGCTCCTGCTTCTTCTCTGGGAGGGGGAGAAGAGTTATAGTGTGCACATTGAAGGTCGCTGTCAGCAGTCAAGGACAGTTGAGGAGGCCGGGGAAAGCCCCTCTCAAGGTTCTGCAAGTGTGCCCAACAGGAATTCATGGGGACAAGGAACAATACCCACACCATTACTTACTCCAGCCAGGGATTCATACAGGGGGTACCCACACTATTCACACACACACTACAGCACTCCAGACAGGGAGACTAACCGGGGGTATCCAAACAAATCAAAGTCTACGAGAGAACTGGCATCAACCCAAGGAAACTGGCCCAATTCTGCAATTGCTCCCAGTAGAAAGTCACTGGGAAAGGGGGTAGACAGAGAGGCGAATCCTGACTCTGGTACCTCTGGCACAGAATGGGGGACCATAGGGTATTGGGGCACCGCAGCTATCCCGGACAACCCTTCTGCTGGACTGGGGAGTGAGGGACTGTGTTCCCAAGGAAGGTCCATTGCGGACCTGGAGAATACCACAAGTCCACGAAATACTGAGTGGGACTCAGAGGGTCTAGCCAGCCTACACTCAGGCAGGTCAACCGGGTATGGGGAGGAGCAAAGTCCTGGTCTGCCAAGCCCGGTGGACAAGCAAGCAGGCCAGGCAACAGAACCAAGGTCACTGGGGTTATCAGGGCAGCAAAGAGGGGGCACCTCAACCCCGGTAATTGAACAGGGAAGCCAAGGTCCGAGGAGGTCGCAACAGGTTAAATATCCACCCAAACACCTTAAGGAGTTTGTGACATTGTTGTCAAGTCAGGGGAAAAACAAGGCAGCAATGCTATAAATAATGGTGTAGTTTGGGGTTTGAGAGTGCCCGGTACCGTAATTTCCAAAACGATGGCACAGCATCATTCAAGGGTGTGACCCATGAGTAACTATATATATATATATATATATATATATATATATATATATATATATATATATATATATTCGCGTTTAAGAAAACTAAAAACATGAACCCTGGGAATGTTCATGATAGGAAATAAAATGATCACCAGGGTGATAAAAACTAATTAAAAAGCGCCTAGCTTTCGCCGTCACCTGCCGGCATCCTCAGGGCTAGTGCGCCAGGGAGTGAGAGAGTCATTTTTATAGGTGTAGTGAAGTCTGCGCACGACTCCTCGACCTCGTCATTGGGCCTGAATAGAGTGATTGCGCACGGCAAGGAACAGACCAGCCGTGTGCAATCACTCTATTCAGGCCCGATGACGAGGTCGAGGAGTCGTGCGCAGACTTCACTACACCTATAAAAATGACTCTCTCACTCCCTGGCGCACTAGCCCTGAGGATGCCGGCAGGTGACGGCGAAAGCTAGGCGCTTTTTAATAAATTTTATAGTTTTTATCACCCTGGTGATCATTTTATTTCCTATCATATATATATATATATATATATTTTCTGAGGTTTTCGCGGGTGTTTGTATGTAGGTTTTTGGTTGTTCGGGTTTTCTCCCGAGTAAAATTGGAAGTGTCTTGCCGACGTTTCGACGAAGTCCCATTCATCATCTTCAGGCTGGTGTTTTCAGCTTCGTGCTGAAAAACTGCTCGAAGCACGAAGCTGAAAACACCAGCCTGAAGATGATGAATGGGACTTCGTCGAAACGTCGCCAAGACACTTCCAATTTTATGCGGGAGAAAACCCGAACAACCAAAGACCTACATATATATATATATATCCACAGTCCATGCATTTAAATGATGGATTCAGATACCACGTCCCTTCAAAGAGGTCGCACATGTGTGCAGAGTAAGCTTTATCTGGGGGGGAGAGGTGTTATGTCCTGAGCCTGCAAAAGCAGGCTTGGGACATTGCAATGGTCCCAGGCGTTTGCAAGTTGCCTGGGACCAGACTGAGTGGCACCAGCCTCGCGCGCATGCGTGAAGCACGAAAGCGCGCCTTTCCCTGTAATCGTTTTGCCCGGGGATCTGGTCACAAGATAAGAGGCCTGTGAGCCTCAGAGTTTGTTGTTGGACTGAGCAGAAGAGAAATAAAGAGCTGTTGGTTACAGAATGCGTGCTCTTCATTTGCCATTAACTCAAGGGCTTAACAATAGTAAACTGCAAATCTTTTAAAACCTGCTTATACTGGGGGAGGGGGGGGAGGGAAGAGCAGCATGCAGAAACAATTTAATAGAACTTTACAGCTTTACAATAGACTAAGATCTCCTTTCCAGCTGCTACCAGATATGTAGAGGAAAACATATTATGATTATTAGTAAATATTTGTAAGTATTCATCTGCAGGACAAATAGCAGCATTGGCTTTAATGGGGGAAATGGAATGAGAACATTCAAAAATTCTGGTCCAAAGTCACAATCTCAATCTAACACCTTGTTTGGTTCTCTGTGTTCAGGGTAATCTTTGACCTGTGGGCAGTCAGTCCAAATTCCCTCTCTTAGGTAATAAAGCTGTTTGCAAATAGGATCATCTCTTGCACTGCATAATTTATTTTAACTAATTTGCCCTGTACTTTGTGGCCTGATAGTCTTATCTTTCTGCTCTTACAATCCAGTACAGCTCTGCTGGTGAACTTCAAATCTTCAGATACATTATTCTCCAGATTTTTTAAATTGCAGGCAAGCCAGTTCCTTAAAACTAAATACTAGTAATTGATTGTGGCTTCAGAATCCTCCAGCCTGGCCAGTACCTTTTTTTTCCTGAAATGCTTTGGTATAACTCCATTAAATCGTCAGAATCTTATTTGAAAAATTATTAACTAATCAGTGTTTCCAAACAAGTCACCTTGTACCACAGCATATTATTAAAATAAGTAAATATATGCAGTTTCATAGTAACACAGTTGGGACTGGTACTTCCATCACTAAGTGATGCAGTTATACAGTGAGTTACGCTCCATTTTTGCCACAGTTGTTAAGTGAATAATCCTGGTCATTAAGTGAATCACATGGTTAAGCAAATCCAGCTTCCCCTATTGACTTTGCTTGTTGGAAGCTCCCTGGAAAGCTCCCAAATGACAATCACACGTGTTATGTCCTAGGCTGCAGAAGGCCCGGGCAGACCATGTGGTTGCCTGGGACCAGACAGGCTTTCTCCAGCCTTCTGAGCATGCGCAAGGTGGGAGACTAGCCTTGCATTGATAGGCTGATGCTGTCCCTACAAAGGGAGTATAAAAGGGCCAGCACCATTTTGTTTGCTGTTCTGTTCTGTTTGTGATCTCAATAAAGAAGTTGTGTTTTATTACTGCTGCCTCGCTTTGATGTCTCTGATTCTAAAACAGAACAACATAATCCTGGGATGCTATAACCATCATAAATACTTGCCAGTTGCTAAGCATCCAAATTTTGATTACATGACCAAGGGGACTATGCAATGGTCAGAAGTCACTTTTTTCAGCACCATCTAATGTCAAACAGTTCTTAACAATAGTAGCCATAGGTCAAGGACTATATGGATCAGTGCATGTAGTGTGTCATGACTCAGAAAAAGCCTTAGTTGATAAATCAACCAAAATTGGTTAATTGATTACAGATCCTGCAAAATTGGTTAAGATTATATGAGCCATCAAAGCAAAGGAAGTAATCTCTTTTCTCCTTGTGTTATCTTTTCAGCAAATTGCTTTCCCATATAAAACAAGACATACAGTTTTCTACACTCAGAAATTACCACCATCCCCTTCCATCCTCAGGTCTTTAGTTTTTCTCAGGATTCAAGTTCAGTTTACTGGCTTTCCTCAGCCTATTAAAATGTTTAGGTAGTGCTACAGCAACTGCAATGTTTTATTTGATTTAGATAACAGAAATAGCTCAAAGAAGAATGACCTGCAGATGATCTAATAAATAGCATATGTGGACTGCTCCAAAACTGATTGTCCACTAAGTGGTAGCAAAAAGGTACAGAAATCCCTACTATATAGCAATTGTTTGTTATGATCATCCCAGATATGGTAAACCTCCATATAAATAGGACTTTGAGATAGGTCCATGACTCAACTGTGAACTTCATGCCTAAGTGGGGATTTGACCTCTGTACCAACCGGATATTTTAAATATTCCACTACACTTAAAGCATTCATACATCTTGTAGTTACAAATAACACTAAATGTGGCATGGGAAATGTGTGGAATTGCTTATTTATTGCCTCCCCCACTCAAGTTAAAGGAAATTATTGGATTCAAGGTATCATTTTATTTGATTTTATATATCACTTTTTTCAAGAATTCAAGGATATATACAGTGCATATATGTACATACTGTATGTACACATTTCCAATTTTACTGCTACATAAACTTGAGTTTTGATAGTGGAATGTGGCCTTGAATCTGGTCTTCTCTATTCCAATTCAACAAATGGAACTTCCAGGGCTTGCAAGTAGTTCAGAAGCTTGCTTTGATTGTGGCAACAGTACAAAGAATGTGCCAGTTCTTGAAGCAGGGAGGCAATTATGGATCCTAAAGTTTCAGTGTAGCTACATTCCAGGTCATTTGTGCATAATGCCCTCACCAGAGTTATTACTAGAGTGAAATGAAGTGACTTCCCAACTTGGAGAAACATACACACATGATCTGAGAAGACTCTCATGGCAGCTATGGCAGTGCTTTGGGGAATAGTCCTTTCCCAACACATTATTAGTATTGAACCATTATTACAAACACATTGCACATCCACTACACTGGTGTTCAGCAGTACAGGAGTTTCAGTAGTTACAGATCTGCAGAATTTCCATCATTCTTCCCCAACTAGGGCTCCCATGATGTATAGCTACTGTGACTGTATTTGAAGGTCACCAGAGGGAGGAAATAGCTTGAGGTGAAGGGTTACACAAACATCTTTCATCTGCCACTTTGTGAGTAAATCAAAATCAATCAGTCCATTGAGAGGAACAAAAACTAACCCAGAGATCTGGTCATGTGTTTTGGCTCTAGATTATGCAATAGAACAAAAATAAACTAGAGTATTGGACTTTAAGAGAGCTGATTTCAGTAAACTTAGAGACCTTGGGAAGGATTCCATGGATGAAAATTTTCGAGGGGAAAACAACCCAAGAACTTGGGAAAGTAAAAAGTAAGATTATAAAAGCCCACAATTCCAATGAAGAAGAAAAATAAGAGATCTCAAAAGAAACCAGCATGGCTGCACAAAGAACTCTGATAAACTGAAAGACAAAAAGGACAACTATAAAAAATGGAAAGAGGAGCACATACATTGCAGACAATGGGTTTATTGCATACATGTTTTGTCTTTGAGATCTGGGGCTAAACTCAGCCCTCCATTCTGTTGTTTAACACACTAATTCTTCACCACAGAAACTGCAGCAGTTGAAAAATGGTGAGGTATAATGAAAGGTGCTTCAGAGGAAAAGGAAAAAGAAATTAACAGCTCAATGCCTTGAAGCAAGAGCTCATGAACAAGACATCTGTCTTCTAGCAAAAGTTAGAAGCAAACAAAAATGTTGAAGTTTGAGGCAAGAGATGCAAAGAAAGAAGGCAGGGAGGATTCAGGGAAGAAGGCCCCAGCAAAAACCTTTGGCAGATGGGGGAGAAGCTTAAATTAGCTGAAGTCAAGGTTGGGCTGAGCTTGTTATCCCTTGCTTAAATAATAATTAGCCATCATTCTCCTTATGCAATCTCTTCAACACTAATTGAAGAGAGGGCCTAACATACTGAGTTCACAAATTCCAGGAAGTCCTGGTTGCGTTTACCATGGTTTATGCTAAGTAGTTAAAATATAAACTATGGTTCACAAACTGAAATGATAGGACTCAAGCATCATTGTAAACCAAGGTCCACTTACTTGGGAAATGGTATTAAATTTTTTAAGATTCTTGAGAAAACAATATGTGAGTGAGTTGACAGTCAGAAAAATCAAAGAAAGGAAACTTTAAGGATTATCATGTGATTTCCCCAAACTCCAAATCAGCAAAAACTTAGTTCTCTTTGCCTTTCGTTAATTCAAGCACACTCTTGATAGTAAAAATTTAACTTTGCAGTTTAACTTTGAGGTGTAGGAAGAGTCTATACTTCCATCTTACAGAGAAACATTTAAGAAGGTCTGAGTAATCTTCACGGTTACTCAGCAGATTAATAAACTGTTTTTGTGATGTATAAATGGGACTACAACATAATGTACTTTAAAATCCAAAATAAATCAAACACCAGAAAACAACACACATTCACCAATAGTTTAGATTACAATCAATAAATCTGTAAAATGCATGCATTATTTTCTGCCTTCATTGCATTCACTGACCGCCACTAGCAGCCCTGTTTAGGGTGATCAGACAGGAGGCTCTTGAGACAGTCACTCATAACCTGAGCACCTCACAGCTTGACTGCTGCAATATGCAATGAGTGTGGCTGCCTATGAAGACATCCAGAAAGCTTCAGTTTATCCAGTATGCAGTGGCATGGGCAGTGATGGCCATGCCTTGGCTTGCTCATGTAGCTCTCTCCCCATAAGTTGTATTGGTTGCCAGTTTGCTTCAGGGTGCAAGTTGTTGGTTTGTTTTCTATAAATCCCTACACAGCATAGGGCCTAGTAACTTGAAGGACCCACCCATGGTCAGAGCCTTGAAGACCTGGTTCTTTGTGCAGGCTTTTGATAAGTAGTTAAAGCCCCTTCTGAGTACAGATAATCTTGATAGTCAATAACTTGGCAAACCGTTCAAGGTTACAATGTTGCCATAAGAGGTGAATTATGACCATTCTTCTTAGTTGCAGCTGTCACATTCCCTCCATGGATGCACATTCAGAGTTGGGTATTAGCAACTGGCTTGCAATTATAATGGTCATAGCATTCTACAGTCATATGATCATCATTTGCAATCTTCACTGCTGGCTTCTAAGAAGCAAAGTTGATGGAAAGGCCAAAAGAAGGCCACAAATTGTGATCTTGTGATTGCTGATGCTATTGCCATATGGGATTCGCCTAACAACAGTAGTTAGAGCTGCTGCAAGTGCTGGCCTAAATCATTACGGTTGTGTGACATCATGCTTTACAACTACCTTGCTTAATGACAATTCTTGGTTTTAATTACCATAGTTAAGTGAAGATTATCTGTAGTATGTATATGTTTTCATTATTGCCCAGTTTTGCTATTTTTTTGGTCCTTTCTCTTTATCATGATATGTTATTATGGTGGGGTTTTTCCTGTTCTTTTCACATTGTGAGCCACCCAGAGTTGCTGGGACTCAGATGGTATATAAATGTAATAATAAATAAATATTTTGACATGCCTAACCTGATAGGTGACATCCCTGGTCTGCAAGTGCATCGATTGCCAGTTAGTTTCTGGGTATAATTAAGATGCTGGTTTTCACCTATAAATCCCTT
The DNA here is from genome assembly GCF_016545835.1 of Crotalus tigris. NCBI lineage: Eukaryota > Metazoa > Chordata > Lepidosauria > Squamata > Viperidae > Crotalus > Crotalus tigris. Next base: position 393,450 of record NW_024100068.1, read on the forward strand.
ACTAGCATAGAGCTAGTTATTTGAGATTACCACCTCTTTATAGACGTTTCTATCCATCCAGTACAGTTGGGCAAAATGGGGGTGTGTGTTCTGAGTTCCCTCAATTAAGCAATATCATCTGTTGGGACTCAAGGAGCATGCTTTCTCTGCTGCAGTACCTACCCTATGAAATACTCCTGAGATTCAGAAATCTTCCACCCTGCAAGGGTTCTGCAAGTCTTTGAAAGCTTGACTTTGCTTCTCAGACTGAGAAGGCCTTAAAAACCTGGTTGTGTAACTAGGCCTGAGGCTTGGAATATGTTAAAGGCACATTTCTTGTCTTTACTGTTAGTTGCTCAATCATCACAACTGCTGCTTGTATTTATTTATTTTGAAGATGTTTGTAGTACTTTAATGTTTTAATTGGTTTATAATTTTAGAATTGTGGGCCACCAGAGTCACTTGGTTGAGTTGGGCAGCTATAGTAAGTGAATATATATATATATATATATATATATATATATATATATATATATAATCGTCCCGTATTTATGGACGTGAATAGCGATGTTACGTCCATAAATGTTACGTCGAATGAGATCATAATGAGATTATGATCTCATTCGACGTATATATATATATATATATATATATATATATATATATATATATATATATATATATATATATATATATATATTAAAAATTACATTAAAAATTGAAGAATAGCGATTCCTGGGTACATACATTTCAGTAAAAAAGGAAAGCGATCACCAGGAAGTAATGATGGCAGGTGCTAGCCATTGAAAGCTAGGTGGATGTAAGTAAGAGCTAAAAGAAAGAATCACTGAAGGCTGTAAGTGAAGTAAGGATTAGTTGGCTTGGACCTGTTACAAGGTCCATACGTAGAGTTTAGGTGTGGCTATGCTTATAAGCAGGTTTCCTCACTGACTGGCTTGTATCCTGACGATGATGGCAGATGTTAGCCATCGAAAGCTTGATTTTATTTATTAAAACCTTGGTGTTTTACTTCCTGGTGATCGCTTTCCTTTTTTACTGAAATATATATATATATATATATGTAGTCCTCTAACTACGACCACAATTGAGCCCAAAATTTCTGTTGCTAAGTGAGACATATGTTAAGTGAATTTTGGCCAATTTTATGACCTTTCTTGCCACACTTGTTAACTGAATCACTGCAATTATTAAGTTAGTTACACGGCTGTTAAGGGAATCTGCCTTCCCCATTGACTTTGCTCATGAGAAGGTCGCAAAGAGTGATCACATGACCCTGGGACACTGCAACCGTCATAAATATGAGTCTGTTGCCAAGCATCTGGATTTTGATCACGTGACCATGGGGATGCTGGAACAGAAGTGTAAAAAATGTCTTAAGTCACTTTTTCAGTGCCATTTTTAACTTCAAACAGTCACTGAATGAACTGCTGTGAGCTGAGGACTATCTGTAAAAAGAAATCATGAATAACTTTTTCTACTTTTCCATTTACTTTATGCTGAGTCTGACAAATCACTGATCCTGCTAGTTCAGAATAATTTTTCAGACTAGCAACAGTTTTCCAGCATCAACACACGACTTTATTAATACTACTAGCTTGATGTTTTGAACTGGAGACATTTAAACCCAGGCTTTTTGCAAATAGCAAGGGAAACTGATTTATGATTTCAGTATTGCTGTATTAAGATTTTGGAAGGAGGTACAATAGCAATAGCACTTAGACTTATATACCACCCCATAGTGTTTTAGAGCACTCTCTGAGCAGTTCACAAAAGTCAGCATATTGCCCCCAGCAATCTGGATCCTCATTTTACCAACCTTGGAAGGATCGAACGCTAAGTCAACTTTGAACCCCATCAGGATCGAACTCCAGGCTGTGGGCAGAGTTTGCCTGCAACACTGTACTTTAATCACTGTGCCACCAGGATGTCAATGTTCTCCACATGACTAAAAATTCTTGGAATCATTCAATCTTAATTTGTCCCCAAATCTTTTTTAAAAAACACTCAATAGTCTATTTCTATTGGCATTGTGAACATAGAACATTTACATGATAATATCACTTCTAAGAGTTGTCCCTTAAAGATAGCCTGAGGGCACAGCACTTCGACAAGGATTCTAGCAGTGATTTCTGAGGCTTCCCCTCATTTAAAGTTACCATTCTCAAGGAAAGGAAATTTAAGGTAGCAATTAAACTTTAACTTTTTAGCTGATCACATTAGAAGCATTGTTTGCATTGCTTTGTCAGTGTAAGCTAGATTTGTAAAGGATTTGTGTTTCTACAACCCATTTTAGTAAAATCTAGGAAGGATATTAAAGCAGATATCATTGTGTAAGTGAGACAAAGGAACTCATTGTATATGTTTTTTTTTAAACAAGTTTTATTAGTTTTTTCATTTTACAAACCAGTGCTTAAGAATCACTGTGGTGGCAGGGCAACAGAAAAAGAAATAGTGAAATTTTACCTTTTTCCACAAGGTGTCCTCAGTAGAATATAAAATCTCCTCCCAGACACCAAAAATATCATTAACAAGATCAGAAAACATAGAAAAAAGGAGAATTCTTCAAATGTAGACAAAGTCCAATAGTAGATTCAATATTCAATATTAAAAAGATTTTCCAAGACCTCAAAGTGAATAAAAATAAATAAAAATAGAGAAAAAAAGTCACTTTAAATTAATTCAATCCATAAGCTTCTTTTCCCCACACCCACCAACGCCACCTTCTCAGCACAGGGAAATGATTTCAAAAATGCTTTTTACAGGCACACACAAAAAAAAGGAGAACCAAGAGAGGAAGAAAAAAAAGTCTCACCCGGCTCAGCCATGGTGGTTCCTGTGCTTAGATGTTCTTCTGACTTCTGTTTCAGCGGCAAGGTGAACAGCCATTTTACTGGCCGTTTTTTCCACCATCGGCCCAAAGGAGCAATCTCGGTCCATGGAAGAAGCTGCCACTCTCCCACGGATGATGAGGACCTCTTCAGTGGTACCCACCCCTCCAAGGCGGCTTTTCGACCCGATTAAGGGTCTACTGGCAGCGGAGAACCAGCTGGCGAAGAGAGCAGTCTCCTCGCGCAGCTGCGAGCACCATGATCCAGAACCAGAATTCTCATTGTATATGTTACATTTCAAAATAACTGTAATGATTTTTGTAATATTTTCTTTTGCATGTAATTTTTTAAAAAAAGACTTTAGAAATAAGGCATTTTACCATGCACATTGCAATCAGGCTTATAAGTCATAAAATATTTGTTAAAATATATAAAAAGAGAAAGAAGCAGATGTTCACTGACCAAAACAGTTTCCTTCCTTATTGGGATTCTAAAAATAACAATTTCTACTGTAAAGTATTCTGTAAATCCAGGCTCTATCTACTTTTGATAGCAGCTGGGCTTTTCTCGTAAATGCATAGAGATAAGGAATGGGTCTTTTTTTTTTTTAATATTGAGAAGTGTGTTCCTTATGACATTATCCCTGTTAAGGCTGGGAAAGTCTGAAGCAAACAAAAGCCTCAGCTATAACCCCAAATGGACAAGATTACTTCTTCTCTGCTACTGTCTCTTCTCTCCTTCACACAATGCCCTAGAAGCACTTTCCCACTCTCACTGTTTTCTCTTCCTAAACTTTCACATGGAATTTAAAAGTAATCCTTGATCACTTCTGCTGACTTGAAATGCTAAGAGCAAGCAAAAAATCAGTGCCACACCTTCAGCTGCCTACAGATGCTGCAATGGCAAAAATCCCTTCATCTCCAAAGGAAGGAAGGAAGGAAGGAAGGAAGGAAGGAAGGAAGGAAGGAAGGAAGGAAGGAAGGAAGGAAGGAAGGAAGGAAGGAAGGAAGGAAGGAATTAGCTGACATCCTCAGGTTGCTCCTGAGGAAAAGACCAAATTTCTATCAATATTCTTAATGGTGAAGGAGAGCTGCAAAGCCTGCAAGAATATTTCTCTTAATGGATAAGATCTAAAGGTTAGGAGCCAGGAGGATTCATGAGTCAAGAGTTTCTTCTGGTGGGGAAATGCCAGCACAAAGAAAGAGAGACTCACCCTGTCATCACAGCAGTTTCAATACTACTGCTGAGCAAGGAATAAATAAAGTCAGCCCTCAAACACTGCTGATTTTGGGGAATACAGAGGTCCAGAACTGCTTTCAAATTGAAATAGAATGAAAGTGCCCTTGATTAAAATATGGCTGGCTAGTAGTGGTTCAATTAATTGAGGGATAGAATCAAGATCACGTGAAGTATTAATACCACTTTACAATGCCTTGGTAAGGTCACACTTGGAATACTGCATCCAGTTTTGGTCATCACGATGTAAAAAAGATGTTGAGATTCTAGAAAGAGTACAGAGAAGAGCAACAAAGATGATTAGGGACCTGGAGACTAAAACATATAAGGAACGGTTGCTGGAATTGGGTATGCCCTACTGATCAGGCAATGGGTGCAGCTGGTATCGATTAGGGCCTTATACTCCCCACAGTGGCCTGTCTGTGGACCCATCAAGGTGACAGAGATGACAAAGTGCCATAGGGTTCACTCACCATTGTGTCCTTTGTTGTATCCTCATTGCTGTTGTAGGTGACCAGTTGATATCTCGTTGCTGCCGTCGCCTCCTCCTCCTTTGGATCCCTCCCTCGAGGGGTTGTGGCCTCTGCCTGATGCGCAGCTCTCGACTTCTCTGGGGTCTTCTTGGGTGTGACTCCAACTCTCCCAGGAGTCCTGGTTTCCCCTGTGGAATGGGAACTGGACACTCCACAACCCGATATTCCGGCTGGTTGCAGCAGAAGCATCGAAACAATGGGCAAGGAGTACCCAGCCATCGCCCCTCAGTTTCACCATGGGCCTGCGCAGTCCTGATGGCCTATCCCTCTTGGACCAGAACTCCTGCAGCCCTGCATCCAGGTCCACCATCACACAAAACCAGTCCTGTAACCTGATTGGAATGCCGTGGTAAATGCATGCTTGATACAGGTCATGGTCCAAACCTGCCCAGAACTGGTGAACCAGTAGGCATTCCGGCCAGGACCGCACCTACTGGCTACCCGCCGGAACTCCCGTACGTATTTAGCCACGAACCGGCCTTGGTGTTTCAGTGCTAGCAACTCCCCCTCTGCTTGTTGAACATGGGAGACATCCTTGAATTGGGATCGCAGAGCCTCTAGAAACAACCCGGCATTTGCTAAGTTCCTCGCATGGTCATTGTGCAGATTCGCCACCCACTCTGCAGCCTCATCCTGCAACACTGCAGTCACCGCCACCACCATCGCCCACTGGGATGGATAAAAGCAGGCATATTGGTCCAGATGTCTGATGGCCTGGCTTAAAAACAATGCCAGATGGTCCGTGTTCCCATCGAACGTTGCCTGCAATGGCGGAGGACCCCAGGATATTCCCTGGGGCCAGGACCCTATGGGCTATCCAGAACCTTGCAGGGCATCAACAGCAGGTAGAGGGTGCTGGTCCCCAGCACCTGCACCCCACCAGCTGTCGATCCAGATGCCGGAACTGGACGCCTGGCGGGACCACCACTTGGATCCAACAGCGACCTGCCGTCCCACGCAGCCTGCGGTTGTCCTCCTGGAATGGGGAAGAATGCACTCTGGGTGGGGCCTCTCACCTGTGGAGTGTCAGCAACATGGCCGGCATCCAACTTCAGTTTCGGGCTGACCAATCGGAACCGGGACTGTGACGTCTGGGTTGGCAGGGGTCCTGTTCGTGGCCAGGCTGCCATGTCAGGGCTTACCTCCCATTGCGTCCATGAGGGGGGATCCTGGAACCCAGCCTCTCCAAACCTCTCCCGCAACACATCCATCGTATGCCGTCTTGGCACCTTGGGATAGCTCCACTCCCTGTCATTGTCATCCGTTAGGCGCCTCTCTCTCTACTCCGTCATTGGGTGGGCCGAAGCACTCGGTGTGTGTAGGTGGCTGGCTGCTAAACCAGTTACAACCGAACTATGCCACCACTCTCCTGAAGCTCCTGCCTCCTGTGCCGTCCCCAGGAACGCCCGTGTGTCACTCACCGGTTCTGCAGGTTGGCCTTTATGCACCTTTGGCTGCACCACCATCTTGGCATCGTTGTCCCTGGCATCCGGGGCTGGCACTGCCACCTCAGCCTCTGCTGGCTCTCCCCCTTCACCCACAAGCGCCATCTCCTGTGTGCCCTCAGCCATTCCCTGGTACCTGTATAGAATGCTGTCAGCACACCAAGGGATACGGGTAGGGGCAGATAGAGTAGAGTGCTAACTTTCTATCAGAAGTCCATGCCACACCCCTGGCTCCAACAAGAAACAAGCTGTTGAGTTTGCAGTTGGTTGGTTTATTCACTGAACGTTCTAGCATGCGTTACCACAGCAAACAGCAAACGAAGTTAGCGCTGGGAGCAATTTCCTCCCAACACTCTATACCTACGCCTCCCAACCGGCCCTACCCCGCACCTACCTAACTAGCATCCGGCATGCGCACCGGTAAGAGCAGTCAGTCAAGGACGCAGCCAGTCAATCTTTTGGCTCCTTGCCGCTTCCCTGCGTTGATCAGCTGTTCTGCAGGACGGCTGCAGGGCCAACGGTCACATGGCTATGCTCCACCGGGTCACCTTCCAACAGCCAGGTAATGGAAGAGGGAAGGGCTATCACCACCGTTTCTGGCCTCCAGCTGCTGGTCCTGTCCCCCTCCCCCTCCCATTAGTGTCGAGCCCACCAAGGCTTGACAGTTCCAACAAGTAGCATCATAGCTTGTTGCTGTTTGTGTGCTTATAGCAAGAAAATCATCAGAGTTCTTCCAGGGTTCATAATGCAAGCATGGTACATTGAGGCAGAGTTGTACATTTGAAGTATATTATTAGATTATGGGGTTTTGTGCACAACTAAGATGTAGTCAAGACAGAATGCAAGCATCCCTATCTGTCTTGGCAGTACATATGAAAGGGATCCAAGTTTCTCTGATTATCACAAACTATTCACAGGCCAACATGTGATGCAGCTCCTAAAAAGGACGACACAATCTCAGGAACATACAAATCATGGGAAGTAATTGTTTTACTCTCTTGTGCCCTGGTTAAATCCCATATGAAATACTATGTCTAGTTCTGGGCAACATAGTTCAAAAAGGACAGTGACAAATCAGAGTAAATACAGAGGAGGGTGAAGATTTGGAAATATCATTGAAATATCATTGAAATGTCAACTTGCACAAGAGGGCAATCTGTCTTAAAAGTCCAAGTTGGGTTACAGCCTGTTCTGATAAGAAGATAAAGAGATTTACCTTACACAAAAAATAACTTGTTCAATTATTGTAGATAATGTGGGTTTTTTGTGCCAGCTGAATTCAATATGTCCAAAGTTCATAAACACCTGAGGATGGCATACTCTAATTGCAATGGAGTACAATTCAACTGAAAAAAATGCCTTCATTTGAAGTGTAAACTTACTCTAGGTACTGATTGCTACAATCAGGCAGCACATTATATCTGAGCCACGTGTATATATTTTTAGGAACTCAGTACACTGCTATCATAGATTTCCAACAGTCTTGTGTGATAGATTTCTGTCACAAGATTTTCTACTGCAAAGGGTAGAAATGTTTTATTCCATGGGCTGCCAGAACTGAGGAGGAATCTGTCTGGTCGTCTCTTTCCTCACTCCTCCTCCTCCTCCTCCTCCTCCCCTTCGTCATCTCTTTCTGGGCCTTCTCTCTCTCTGCCCTGCTCTCTTGCAGTGTCTTTCCATTACTGCTTTCTTCCCCATTGAGGCAAATTTAATTTTATTTATCTTCCTGCCTACTAGTCCCGCTCCAACACTGCCAATTCCAGTCTATTGAAGAAGGGATTCTGGAGTATTTAAAGTACAATATTTTCTTCCCTTAGCAGCCACTGTGAGATTCTGCCTTGGAGGAGGGAGGCAATGAACTCACTGTTGCTTCAGGTTAATGAAGGTGGAGTGAAATAATTACTTTCCATGATGTTTTATGTTCTTGTTAATGCTTTTTAAGATTGTGTTGTCCTTTTTAGCAGCTGTATCACATGCTGGCCTATGAATAATTTGTGATAATCAAAGATACTTGGATCCCTTTCATATGTACTGCCAAGACAGACAGGGATGCTTGCATTCTGTCTTGTCTATGGCTTAGTTGTGCACAAAGCAGCATGATCTAATACAGGTAGTCCTCAACTTATGATCACAATTGAACCCACAATGTCTGTTGCTAAGTGAAATGTTTAGGTGGATTTTACCATTTTATGACTTTTCTTGCCACAGTTGCTAAGCAAATCACTGCAGTTGTTATGTTTGGAACATGGTTGTTAAATGAAACTAGCTTCCCCATTGACTTTACCTATCAGAAGGTTGAAAAGGGGATCACACGACCCCAGGATACTGCAACTGTCATAACTATGAGTCAGTTGCCAAGCGTCTGAATTCTGATCACATGATGTTGGGGATGCTGTAATGGTCATAAGTGTGAAAATCAGTCATGTCACTTTTTGAGTGCCATTGTAACTTCGAACAGTCACTAAAAGAATTGTTGTAAGTTGAGGACTACCTGTAATATTCTTCTCTGAAATGTACAACTCTGCCTCAATGTATGGTATTATGCGATGGTGGCAAATATCTGTAGCTTGGGTGTAGGATGAAGATGGAGGTTCATTTTCCGAGCTTATGTGTTGGTTTCCGAACATTTCATTACCAGGCTAGATAACGAAACATTTGGAAACCAACCCACAAGCTTGGAGAATGAACCTCCACCCCCATATAGTATTATGTTTGCATTGTGAACCCAGAAGAATTCTGCTGATTTTCTTGCTCTAAGCCAGGGGTCTTCAAACCTGGCCCTTTTATGCATGCCTGGCTGAGGAATTCTGGGAGTTTGAAGTCCACAAGTCATAAAAGGGCCAAATCTGAAGACCCCTGCTCTAAGCACACATATATAAGGTGACCAACAGTCCTCCTTTAGGGAGGACAGTCCTCCTTTTTTAAGTTCTGTCCTCCCTCAAAAATTGTCCTCCTACATGTCCTCCTTTTTGATATTTGAAGACTAATCTGCAGGGCTTTTTTTTTCTCATAGAACGCTCAGAACGGCGTTCCGGCACCTTTTTTGGATGTTTTTTTTTCAACTTTTGCATGAGCTGTGCTACTCCCCCTATTGGCTTTCGAAAGCCAATAGGAATTGCTGCTGAGCACGCCAAAACACCCAGCCGGCAAACTTTGCACATGTAAGTTGTCTGCAGCGAAGGTGAATTGGCAGGAACTTTGCACCCCTCCCTGCTACCCAACTACACCATCTCCTAGTTAGTCCCAAAGATACCTGGAGGAGACTGGAGTGGCGACGCCACGGTAACTTTCTCTTGATCTTCGGTCCTGCTAGGGCAATAATGGCTGCGGGTGCAAGAGGCAGAGGCAGAGGGGCTGCTGCAGGGTGTGTGTGTGAGGAGCGGCGGTGGCTGGCTGCCCCCCGTGCTGTGGGAGCCGCAGGGCCTGCTCTACATGGGGCTGTGCAGGGTGGGCGGTGGTGCTGGCGGGGCGACTGCAGGCGGGGTGTGTTGACGGCGGGCTGCCCCCCGGGGCTGGAGCCGGCACAGCTGGTGATTTGGGAGCCGTGGGGCCCGCTCTACATGGCGGGGCCGCAGTGCTAGTGGGGCCGCTGCGGGCAGGGGCGCGGCATGTAAGCATAATTACAATATAAAATGTTATTGTTACAAATGTTTTGATTATGCATTTATCATATTATAGTGTATTCTGTATTATTGTTGCAATGAATAAAATGTTTCTTTTATTTATGATATTTTTTTCTTCAATTTATTTGTGTCCTCCTTTTCATTATAAAAAAAGTTGGTCACCTTAACATATAGCAATATGCTGTGATGTTGGAACAATTAAGCAGCCACTTGTCTCTGAGAGATTCTGCTTTGGGGGAGGCAATGAACTCAATGTGGCCTCAGGTTAATGAAGGGTCTGCCTCCTCAAAATGTTGCAATTTATTGAACAAAACATGCCTAAAGTAAATCATGGCTTGGTATGATGGAAGAACTGAATCAAGATGTGCTTTGAAATCATAATAGTACTGATGATGTTACCTAGTTTGCTAATGAAACATCTGCAAGAAAACAGCCAAGCTCAGAGGGCACCAAGGATCTTACAATTCAACCCTGAGCTAGAAGTATTCTCTTCTATCGAAATCATAATTTGTAAAGCAATGAAATCATTAAAAAAAAATCAGAGAAAGGGGAATGCTTAGTTTTTAGAGATAAAAAATATGAATTGCCTTAGTTTTGTATTTGCAAAGAAGCCACAGACAGGAAGTCATGCTGAACGTTTTCCTTGACCAAAAGAGGAAGTCAGATGCACAAAGCAGGAAGTGTTAGACTGGGTTTTTAACTGAGGCCATGATGCTTATGTTTGTTGTATGCTGCCTTCAGCAACAATTAGACAAAGCTGTTAGGAGGGATGAATGCTGTATAATCCAGTTACAACAACTGGGCAAACTCTTGGGCACCCACAGCAATTGAGCCTCTTTAGAAACCAAGAATGGAACCTAACATTGTTCATTTGAAATTGATTGAGCTTCTGGAATCAATTTTACAAGGCCCTTGAAGGACAGCAGCAGTAACACTTGGAAAGTTTTTCACTGCACTTGAGCCCCAATAAGAAGTAAGGTACTTGTGGGGTATTAAAATGTTATAATGTCAAGGCTGCTTCACACATTGCATTAAGCCACGGTCTGCTGAATACAGGTAGTCCTCAACTTATGACCTCAAGATTTATGTCATTAAGTGAGACATTTGTTAAGTGAATTTTGTTTCCATTTACAACCTTTCTTGCTACAGTTGTTAAGTGAATCATTGCAGATGTTAAGTTAATAACATGGTTGTTAAGTGAGTCTTGTCAGAAGGTTGCAAAAGGGGATTACATGACCCTGGGACACTGCAACTGTCATAAATGTGAACCACTTGTTAAGTATCTGAATGTAAATCACGTGACCATGGGGATGCTGCAATGCTCATAAGTGTGAAAAATGGTCATAAGTTGCTTTTTTCAGTGCCATTGTAACTTCATATGGTCACTAAACAAATGTTGTAAATCAAGAAATACCTGTACATCATAACAAGTGATTTATAATTAGCAACACATAGCTAATCTTATTTGGACTCAAAAGCTAAATGGGTTAATATTTGAATAAGAACTTTCCTGTCAGCCAAGGAAACATTCTGGGAAAAAAGGAGTGGCAAACCATGTATTTATCATCACCACAAAAACTGAATGGATATGTCTGTGCACGGGATCTGCCAGACTAGACAAGGAAGAACAAAGGACAACATGTATGTGACTACCTCATTTATTTGCTTCTTTGCTTAAAACATTTATATAGTCACCCATCTTCTAATCCAAGGTTAAAACTGGGCAGTTCCCAATCTAAAGTTAAAACAACATATAAAATCGTATTAAAACTATAAAACTAAACAAATTAAAATATTTAAACATTAAACACAACAAGGATCTGGCACCAAGTCATACTTCTAACTTGCAATTACCCAATCTTATCTCAGTGCTTGGGGAGAAAGCCAAATACTCTCCAAAGCTATATAGAAGTCTAAGAGGGCAGAAGCCTGCCAAACTTCAGGAAAAGAGTGTTCCAGAGGGCAGGGGCTGCCACGGAAAACACCCACTTCTTTGCTCCCATTAGATGGCAAAATTTAGGAAAAGGGCTAGGAGTGTGTCCACCCTTTCTGACCTGGCGGGACATCATCACATAAATGTCATGATAACAGGACAAAAGTACATCAAAGTGACATTTCAATGATGACACCACAGCATGTGGATTATTTTTATGCCATCATTGTTTACTATGGATAGTGCTATATCCAGGTATTCACAAGGAATTGAATTCAACTAAAATGTTTTATTTTTAGATTAGCTAATAAATCAGAGTCAAAATAATCACATATTGGCTTAGCATGATACACAAACCTGACCTACACATGGGCACTGAGGTAGAAAAGAGAGAAGGAAATTGTATAACAAACATATTATGCTGTGACTGAAGCTTCAAAGAACCACATTTAATCAAATTACAAGATACTGATTAGACCCGTAGCAAACATGATGTGGGAAATATCTTTTTACACTCTGGAACTTGTTATGTTTGCAGAGGGAGAGAGGCTATCCAAACGTGGTTTCCCTAAGCCAGTTTAAAACAGAACCTTGATCATTATTGTTTATCAAAAATGAACGTAATTTTCAGGCCTGGAAAATACATGTGACTTATTGAGTACTACTTTGGCAGAATCAATTACAATGTAATTCTGATGGCTAAGAAAACATAGCTACTGCTTACCAGTTTCTTGATTGGCTGCTGCATTTATTCTTTAACTTTCAAGTAGATGACTCACATGCATTAGGAATTGGGAATGAAAGCATTCTCCATTTAGAAACTAGCTTCTGATAAGGCTCCTGGTGATTCTCAAATCTTCTCTCTCTCTCTCTCTCTCAGTGATCACTCGTCTAGAGAGATTTGGGGCTTCTTAGGGTTTTTTCCTTTTCAAAGAATCTCAAAGGCTGAAAGATTTTCAGTATTTTTCGTAGTTAATAAAATACTTTGGTGAATATTCAAAAACATTCCATATATGCTGCTAATTGTAATTTGATCTTCAGCAAAGTTTTTGAAGCAGTTTTCAATTAAAAATATCCTGAAATGTCTATATTATAAGGAATATGGTAGCATATAGGAAACAGTGGATAATAGGTGCTTCTCTCCAGAGGCAGAAATTGCCCAGTAATTCATACACAACCACTCTGCTGATTACTTTTATATATTTAAAATATATACAGTATATGGCTCCATGTTGCATTAATAACAGAGCTATGATTCATCCCAGCAAAATGAAGTTTAATTTTCTATGTGAAACCATATCCAGTACTTTACACTATTTCCTGATTGCAGTGCTTTTATGCCTTAGCTTTTCTCCCAAGCCTCTGTCCCAAATCTTTCATTAAAACAATGAAAGAGTCACTGATTGTGCAACTGGACTGGTGGGGTTTGGGAACATTTTTCATCTTTTTTCTTCTTACTCATTGTTACTTGAAAACTTTCCAATCTCAGCTCTTAAAGCTTTCTTAAGAAAACTAGAAAGGAAACATTTTCAGAAAGAAAGACAAAAGGGAATTGAACCTTATTGATTTATGTCTATGCACAGTTGATTGGGAAGAGTACAATTTGTTTATTTGAGATTCCTAAATCCAGAAATGTAGCGGGATGATGTTTAGAAGCTGCTAGGTAGGGCATGTAGCTTAGTTAGAGCCAGATAGAGTGTGGGACTAATCAGAAAGGGAGCACATTCAAATCCACAAGATCATAAATGTGGCTTTGGCCTTTCACCATAACTTTGCTTTTTTTTTGGACATTAATATATCTTACCCTTTTTTGCAGCTCTGTTTACTATGTAAGCAATTAAAAGAATCACGAAATCAGAAGCAAAGAAACTTGCGGCGAAATAATTTTCCATGGATTATCCCTAATTATCCCTAATTTGTTAGTTAAGTTAAAACTGCTAAGGTTTTAGAATTAATGAGAAGGATCTTTTTTTCCTATCTTGGTAGACCGCAAGAGAGAGTCTTTTTTTTTTAAATAACTTTTTAATTAATTTTCGAATTTAGATATTTAAAAAGCAACGTGGTGGCTGGGTTAATCAATAGTTCAGTAACATACAAAATTTTTTAGTACAAATCTCAAACTACAACCTCAAATATTTCCTCTTTTTTTCCCTTAATATCTACTATCTCATATTTAAGCTAATACAGTTCTTATTATATCAACTAAATAAAAATATCATTATTACATTTATCGATAATTTTTTAGCTTATACATATCTTAATTACTTTTACATTCAATCTTTACATTCAATCAATGTCCTGTTGTTGGTTTTTCCCAATTTTTAGTTTCCCATCAATATTCAAATTTAACATTTGATATTTATAATTTCCAGGTTTTAGGTAACTAAAGTTTCCTTTAATTCATAACAGAATCTAATATTCAAAATAGACATCTTATCTATTTGGGTATAATCTTGTTCTATTTCCTAAAAGTTATCTATTTCCACCCATCTTATATCATCTAATTAATAATACAGTGTCTCTGTAGTAAATCAAAGCCCATTATATATATTGTTTGAGTTAATCAGTAAATCAAACATATTCATAATTCTTTTTCCTTTGGGGGTCTAATTTTTAAGTATTAAACAAATAGCATCCTTATTTTTGACTAATTTTCAAATATTTTAAATTTAATTACCATTATCTCAACTTCTCCCTTTGACCCTCTAATTAGTAATATGCAGTGCTTTTTTTCTAAAAAAAAAAAAAAAAAAAAAAGGTGCCGGAACTCACACATGTCATACAACAGATTTTATAGTCCAAGGTATTTCATCATCTCATATAGTAATCAATATTCCTCAAATAAAGAGATTGGAAGGCAATTCCCCACAAACTGATAGCAGTTTCCACATTATAGAGTTCCCTGCCAAAGGTTTAGGGATTAGCTCCACTTTTACCATAATGTCTGCCCTTTCCATTGAGAAGGAATAAATAACATAATTTAATCACTACCTCATCTTGAATTGCTGCTTCAGGAGAACTGTTCTTATGAGTTGGAGCTACAAATTCATCAGGCTGTGTTTAGATAAGCTTAGTAGATGGAAAATTAACTCCCAGAAGTACACAAAGCTTCATAATTAAATCAATATTTCAAATATATTGCAATTGATTGTTTGATTATACATCCTCAAGTTGAGGTTGACTCTTAAAGATATATGGGTAGATTCTCTCTATGAATAGCTGGCCATAATTTGGTCTTTCACGTCTCCCAGCACCATAACTAGTGCAACTGAGTCCATCCACCTTGTTATGCCGGTCCTCTTCTCTTTCCTTCCAACTGTCCCCACATCAGAACCTCCTCCAAAGATTTGGGTCTTTGTATAATGTATCCAAAGTAGGATCATCAAGAGCTGTAGTGGTGCAGTGGTTAGAATGCACTGCTCACTCCAGGAATTCGAGCCTGACTGGCTTAATCCTTCTGAGATTGGTAAAATGAGGATCTAGATTATTGGGGGCAATATACTGATAATATTTTGGGAGAATAAACAGCAAAATAGTGACTTAAACACTGATTTTGGAAAGTTACAAATGGACTAAAATGGATTTGAAATGTATTTATTTTTTTAAATAAGATTTTGAAACTAATTATAAGAATCCTTCCTGTTGGATCGTGCTGCTGTTTTGAATACTTAAAATATGTAAAATAGTATTTTGAAGCTTTGATACTAGAGGGAACCAAAAGGAACTAAAGATTATAATTAAGGTGAAGAAGACTTAAAGTAGTCTTAATACAGAATAAGGCAAAATAATACTGGATGTATTGAAGGATAATCATGAATCACAATATATGCTGCTCAAAAAAATAAAGGGAACACATCCTATAAGAAATCCTATAGGATGTGTTCCCTTTATTTTTTTGAGCAGTATACTTTTATAAGCATTTGCCATTATAGAAAAACTGATTATTGAAGAGGAGCAATTTTTTTCAGATAGGTCTGAGACTGATTTTAAAATGGATTTAAAAATTACAGACTATGGGAATCATCCAGAACAAGATGTTACACTGCATCTACAAGTGAAGTTGGCTGATGTCTTAACAAAGAAAAAGAGTGACCTGGATAACTTTTTCATACTGGAGTTATAAGAGACTTATTAAAATTTTGAAGAATTTTGTGAGAATGGACAAAGAAAAAATGAGAAGAAATCAAGTGTTAAGACGTTGTTTGAGGGGATTAAAGAACAAGATTTTTAAAAGGGAAAGGAAGGAATATAAAATCAAGATTATCAAAAGTAAAAGGAATATAAAGTTGGTTTATTTGATCAAGGTTAAAATAGGTATGTTATTGTCTCTGGTAGCCCGTAATGACCAGGATTGAACTTTAAAGATGTTGTTTATAGAAAAGAGAAATGGAAGAAAAGAGATCATTTGTTGTACTTTAAGAGGTGATAAGTTACTAAAATGAGCCCTGGTGGCACAGTGGTTAAAGTGCAGCATAGAGGAAAACTCTGCCCAGTCTGGAGTTCAGTCATGACCAGGTCAAGTTGATTCAGCCTTCCATCCTTCCCAGTCAGTAAAGTGAGAATCCAGACTGCTGAGAATATGCTGATATTGTAAACCAGTGGTTCTTAACCTGGGTGATATTGCCCCCCCCAGGAGGCGATTTCGTTTTTCAGGGGGGCGATGGAACGAAAAGGGGCGACGCGGGGCAAAGGAACAAAAAGGGGGCAATATGGGGGCGATGGAGTGAGATGTTTTGGGGACATTTTTGAGCCTTCCCCTGTGGCTCCGAGCCTTCTTCGCCATTTGCAGAGAGAGACAGACAGAGAGAGGCACTTGTGCTTCTCTCTCTCTCTCTCTCCCTCTCTCTCTCTCATGCGGCTCCTGATTGGCCCTGCGCCCGGGTGCCCTGTCCCCTGGGAGAAGCGCGGCCAGGAAGTCCCTTTCCCTGGCTGGAACCGTCCAAGGTGCATGTGGCCGGGGAACCGCGTGGGGAAGCCCTGAGATCCCCGCTGGGAGCAGCCCACCAGAGCCTCAGCTGAGCAGGCCAGCCATCCCACAAGACGCGGCCCTGAGGGAGAGCAGCCCCTGCAATCCCCCAGCCGCCGGACGATTGGCCCAGCTGGCTGGGAAGGTGTGCCGGAGTCCCGGCTGTTTTGTCGGCAAAGAATATGAGGTGAGCAGAAGATGGGGGGGGAGAGAAAGGGAGGGGGGAGGCATTTTCCAACCAGCAGCAGAAGAGCCCCAGCCGGACCCGTGGGAGTGCCTCCTCCTGGGGCCCGGCGTCGGCTTCCTTGCCATCCTCCTCCTCCTCCCCTTCTTTCTCCTGCTGTTCCCCAGGCGGCAGTCCCGGCTGGAACGGTGGCCAGCGGGGGCATCACTCCCTGGGTGACTCTGGTGGGTCGCAGATTGCTGGGAGCGCTGCGCGGTGTGGAGCAGCCCCAGCTCCTCCAGCATGACGGACCTACCAGAGGCTCCAGCGTTGGTCCTGGCGGGAGGCAGATCATTGCCCCAGTTCCGACTGAGGATGCCGGCGGCGCGGGAGGTTTGGCGATGCAGCTGATGGGGGCGTTCCGCAGATGCCCCGCGACTTAAGCCCAGGGACGCCGGCAGTGCGAGGGGAGACTTGGTGATGCTGCCAATGGGCAGGGCATTCCGTAGATGCCCCTTGGCCCCGACATGAGCCCAGGGATGCCAGCGGCACATGGGATGGTCTGCCAATGTGATCGTGGAGCTGGGTTCCTCCAGCGGCGACAGGGGGTCTTCTGCCTCCTGCCCCCCTCCCCACCCATTCGGCGCCCTCTGCCTTTCGTTCTCTCTCTCTCTCTCCTCACCTGAAGAAGGGGGGAGGGAGGGAGAGGAAAGAGAGAGGAAGAGGGGAAAGAAAAAAAAGAGAGAAAGAGAGAGGAGAGAGAGAGAGGAAGCGCAAGGTCCTCTCTCTCCCTCCCTCTCTCTCTCTCTCTCTCTCACATACACACACACACACACTGAGTGGGGGAAGAGGACTGGCAGACCAAGGGCAGAAAGAAGGACAGAGGGAGGGAGGGAGGGAGGGAGGGAGAGAGACCCTTTTGACATCTAAAATGAAGATAACACTGAAGATATATATATATAATAAAGATAAAAACGGATATATGCAGTGTTATCTTCATTTTAGATGTCAGAAGGGTTTTGCGGCTCCCAGTGTTTTGTTTTCGGTGGGAAACAGGTCCAAGTGGCTCTTTGAGTGTTTTGGGTTGCTTACCCCTGCTCTACCCATACAGTGGCGTGCCATTGGCCAGAATGGACAGTGATGGAGGGGGGAGCGCTTCTTTTGAAACATCGCATGTCTCTTTGTATTGTACTTTTTTAGTGTGCACTCCAGTTCGATATTATATTTTCTTTGTGTCTTTTTAATCCTTCTTACAGTGTGTGTGACTATATATACTTTCCTTGAATCTTAATTTAGTTTCAGTTTTCGTCTTGAAATTCTTCACACAGTTTTGATATGGGAAAAAGACTGGAAATAAATTATTTGCATCATATGTCCTGATGACAATTTAAAAAAAAACAAAAAAAGTGTTTGCATAAATTGAAGAATTATTTCCTATCTTGTGATTGAGAGGTTATGTTGGGGGCGATGACAATTTCCTCATTGGCTCAAGGGGGCGATTCGTTCAAAAAGGTTAAGAACCACTGTTGTAAACCATCCAGAGTGCTGTAAAGCACTATGGAGCAGCATATAAGTGCTATTGCTAAATTTATACTACGGTCCAAAGACATCCCCCACCCCAGCTGATACAGTTGTCAGCTCCAGGTATAGGCTGGAATTATAAAACTGCACAGTGTGATTTATGGGATTTGTATTTACTTTAATATTGTGATTATCAATTTTGGTGGGCTTTTATTAGACGCCTTAGAAAAGCGTCATCCGCGGCCGAAAGGCGGGATACAAATTCGATTAATAATCAGGTTACGGGAGGGAACACCTGGGCGCCACCCCTCCCCCGCCTCTTCTTTCCTTCCGCCATCTCGCGCACGCCCTGCGGTTCATATTTGGCGTGCGCGTTCCCGCGCAGCGGATTCTTCGGACGGGGATTAATCGCGCGTGCGCGCGCCCCAGCTAAGTAAGAGCAGCCCACAGGCGCAGGCGGGACTTGTACGGACTTGGTGCTGCGCGGAGCAGCGAGAGACGGGAGAGGCTGCGTGGGGATGTTAGGCGGAACGGCCGCTGGATCAACTGACTGAATGCCCGATTGACGCCGTCTTTTTCGGAGGATCGTGATTTCCCATCCGGAGCTATTCTTTGCTCGCTCGTCAGCTGGCTTCCCTTTTTTCTGGAGGTGAACCCGTTCTCAGCCGCCTCGCGCCCCGACGGGTTAACCAGCCGTCCTCCTCTCCTGGTTTTTTTGGACTGCATTTTAGCTTCACTTCTTTTTTTTCCCCGTTTCTTTTCGCTTTCTCCTCCCTATCCCGAAGCTCCTCCTCTTCTGCCCTATTTACTACTCTCGTTGCTTCTCCCCTTCTCCAGCCAGCAAGGTTTAGTGCCCTTCCCAGCGTGCCTTATGAAGTCATACCTGCCCTAGTTCCTTCCCTGCGCCCACAGGTCCTACGCCTGTGTCATCTGCTGAAGCGGCTCCCCCTATTTTGCAAGCCGTTCCTCACTTTGAAAAAACTCCGCTGCTTGTGGTCTCTGCTGAAAATTATCCTGAAGTATTTCCAGATCTCTGTCCCTGCTTTGGTATTTTTTTCCATCCTGGATTTCGGATTTACCTACTTGAGTTGCCCTGTGACAGAACTAGTATGTCTCTGCTGCATCGCTTGATTTGTTACCTGCAGGATGCCGAGAAAGTTGCCCGTTTCCAAAAACTATGCGGTGTAGAAGCACTCCCGGACTGGAGGTCTGTCTCTTCGGCTCAGATGGTGGACTCAGATCACCCCTTGGCTAACGGGAACTGCACCATTGCCAAGACCCAGGGTGAAAGTGGCAGACGATGCGTGTCCCCAGGTTCTTTTAACATGGAGGAGAAACGTGAGGAGAGCCACTCAAATGGTATGAAGAATGTGATGGTTTCTGAGGACACCTGTGGAGTGGAATGGCAGCAAGCATCTCTAGAAAAGCAGAAGAAGTGGGTCTCAAAAAGCCATCCTCGCCGCAACTCTCTGACTGGAGAGTCCATATCGCAGAAGTTCAGAATCCATAATTTTTTCCTTTATTACCTCTTCAGCTTTGGCACAGAACTTGGCAATGAACTTTTCTATATGATGTTTTTCTCCACCTCCTTCTGGAATGTGGATGCTTGGCTGGGCAGGAGACTCATCATCATTTGGGTTTGGATCATGTATTTGGGCCAGTGCACCAAGGATCTTATCCGCTGGCCAAGGCCTGCTTCTCCCCCAGTAGTGAAGCTGGAGGTTTTCTACAATTCTGAATACAGCATGCCCTCAACTCATGCGATGGCAGGCACTGCCATTCCTGTGTCATTGTTCCTACTCAGTTATGGACGGTGGCAGGTAAGAACTCAGTTTAGTTTATATTAAGATACTTCATGTTTGCTTGCGGCTGGTGAAACAATTTCCTGAATATATAAAACAATGTTTTTATTTTTCTAATCCATTTTAAAATGGAAAGTATCTGTTCCCAGGTAAATGCTTAGACAAGTAGGAATTTTGGAGCATATTAATTCTAGCCTTTGCTGCATGAGAATTAGTCTTGAAGCCGGATGATATAGGCCACACCTGAATTTGAAAATAAAAAAATACGGTGGATTATTATCTTTTCTCTTAGTTGGAATTTTGAAATATTTTCTACATTACTGAACTGGCTTAGATGTTTGTCACAATTTACAAAGGAAATCATTTTTGCAAATCCTAAGATCTTTTCAATATTTTACCTGACTTAGCTACCTTACTCCACAAAAGTAAATGATATCCCCATAATCAGCACCCATACTTTTAAAGTCTTCCTGGAATTGGCAATGATTGAGTTTACAGCTTTGATGACAATTTGCATGACCTCCATTTTTAAAACTTCTGTACATAAATGTTCTTGATATATGATGCAGTGGTTTATCAAATGTGAGTTGCTGGTGGCAATTGCACCATCTTCTATTATCAATAGCACTTAGACTTACATAGTGCTTCACAGTGCTTTACAATCCTCTCTAAGCAGTTTACAGAGTCAGCATATTGTCCCCATCAATCTGGGTCCTCATTTTACTGACCTCAGAAGGATGGAAGGCTGAGTCAACCTTGAGTCGGTGAGATTCAAACTGCTGAACTGCTGGCAGCCGGCAGTCAGCAGAATTAGCCTGCGCCACCATGCCTCATTAGTCTTATAAATCCCTTTTTTTTACCAAGTATATCTGCGGTGCCATCAGTAGCTATACCAGATAGGTTGGCAAAGGTTAAAGAAAATTGCTTTTATGTAATTCTTAACTGCTTTATCAAGAGATTTAGTTATGGCTTTTAATGGCATCCAAGAAGCCATTTTTTCAGTGAGATTGCACTCATTATCAATACTCCTAATAAAAATAGCCCAAATATTGACTTTTTATAAATCTGTGAATATTTGGAATACTGTGTGTAATTCAGGTCTCCTCTCCTTAAAATGGATAATTGACAGATGAAAAAGTGCAGAAATGGCAGTTTAAATAATTACAGGATTAAATATGTTTACTATCAAGAAAAAATGTCAGTATTTATTTATCTCATAGATTTATAGGGCTGGCCAACTCAAATAAAGTGACTGGATGGCATATAGAACTTTTAGTTAATTTGGAGTTTTTTAGTAAATACAAATAATTCTCTGTCTGGGAACATGTACCAAGAAGAATTTACTTCTAGGAAACTGTTTTTGTTTGGTTGCTGTTAGATGCAAAATATTGAACTAGATAGGCTATTGGACTAATCCAGAGGTATGCAACCTCGGCTCTTTTATGAATCATGGACTTCAACTCTTTTTCTAAAAGCTATTGGCACTCGCTTAATCTAGAAGAATTTTTGGCCAAGCTTTTCTCCAGGATATTCTCAGGATAAAATTAGTTAAAAAACCCCACAGAAGTGGATTTTCTCAAATAGTGAAAGTTTTAAAAGTCCAATAGCCAATATTTGTAGAAATGTAAAGGTTGCCAGGTCTCTGTCTGGCCAATGACAAAATCCTAATTGGAATCTTTTCCCCTTATACAGTTTACTTGTTTCTAAACGCTGCCAAGCAACAACGTCTGTTAAAGTATTTTTGTTTCAGCAAGCTTTGCTGCTGGTTGCAGTCATAATTACATTAAAAAGAAAACCAATAGCATTTCACATAATTAAGACTATAATTCTGCACAAATTCCCAGGAATAAGTCTCATTGAATATAATGGAATTTAGTTGTGAGAGATACAGATAGTGAAATAAACCTCTTTTTTTTACTTGTCCTCTAATTTATATTTTTTCATTAGCCTTCTCCATACATGCATGAGGAATACAACAAAATTATTCCTTCATTATAGAATTCCAAGCTTGTATATAACAATAGATTTATATATAGAGAGAAAAAGTGACAAACATTGGCTCTACATGAATTTTATGTAATGTTCCTGTGACAGCCATATATGCCAATACATTTGAATATTCAATAGTCTATAGTTTGTCAAGAATATACATAGGTTATTTTTTAAGGGGAAAAAAGAGTTTGTGGGTGGGGGAAATAGATGAGTAAGAAATCATTCTTAATCTTTAAATATATTTGCCACCCTTAACATGATGGATCCATTGAAGTGGCTGGTGAATGAATAGATACCGGTAGTATTAATTTTAAACTGTGGATTTATTTTTTAGTAAATTCAGAATTATTATATTCACTTTTTCCTCTAAATGAATGTTTAGAGATGTTTGGGAAGAGGTGTCAACTGTCTTGTTGGCATTTCCAGAAAAAGAAACTCCTCAAACATGATTTTACAAGAGTATAATACTTTACTGAAAATTTATATTGGCACAGGAGAAGCCAAACCAGCTCTGGTTTTCCCACTTGAAGGCTTGCTTAGTTATACAATAGATTCCCTCACCCTCTGGGTGTTCACATTGTTAAATAGTAATATTTCTTCTTGTTATGGAAATAGTCCACTTCTCCATCGAGCACCTGCGTTAGTGACTTTGGTTCTCGATTGTCTAGACATCATCCCTCCTCCATTGTCAAAATATGAGCAAAAGAGAAAAATATAGGTGAAAGGGTGAATCAGCCTTGACAAGAGGGACTTCTGGGGAAGAAATGGTTAACTGAAGATATGTTCACTAAGAGCAGACCTGAAAATTATGGAGGAATAAAGAATAGGCAAATGGACTGGCTCTTTGGGATTCCTCTTTGGACAAGGAGAGGACTTGGTATTGCCCAAATATACTCCAAACAATTGTTCCTTGTGTTAGAGCTCTAAGAGATTGGGAGTATCATCTTTGCCCAAACTATGGTCAGTACTTTTATGGACACATGTTAATATATTTCCTTTCTTAATTACTTTTGGAAATTGCTTATTAGCTGCTTTTCAGATATAAGGAACCTTCAGAACATCATGTTTTACAACACCGGATGTAGCTTCCTTCTTATTTCTTAGTGAAATAAGTTTTAAATGAGAACCTAAATAATTTGTGGCAAATAATCAACAGAATGTATGATGTGTTGTGCCCAAAACTTGGTACATCTAAAGCAACCAAATCTCTTTGAAGATACAATGTAATTTTATTTGCTGGCATACAAGCAATAATACATTATATACTGGACTCCTAGAACAGCTTTGATACTTTGCTGAGTGGCTATGTGCAAAAGCAGAACCAGGACTTAACAGTATATACCTTTGATCCATGACATTGCAAAGGCAGGACAAAGGAAAAGGCAGACACAGTGGAAAAATTACAATGTGAGGCAGGAATATTGTAGATAAATCCATTTATGCCTTCCTACTAGGTCAGCATGCTAGCTGTGCTATCTTTGAGATATGGTTTACTGGGCCACAGGCTCCTAACTGAGTTTTCTCCTTGTTATCGCACAGGGTAATTGGCTGTGAATTTTCTTAAGGGCACTTTAAGCAGTTCATATGTGTGGGGAGCACCTCAGCTTATATATGTGTATATGTGGCGGGGTGTATTTTTTATCACCACAGATAAAATGAGGAGTCTGGATCAGAAAATTACATTAAAAACTAAGATAGTTGTGTTTGATAGGGTGCATATTGTCAGAATGATTACTAAAAATGAAAAAGAAAATTATTATAAATTATAATTTAAGAAAATAACTGGTATAAGGATAATGAGTGATATGTGGTCTTGGGATGGATTTTTGTCAAATAATATGAATTTATATGTAGCACAAACTGTGTTCAAACAGTTGTATGTATTATATGTGATGTGAACAATATGTATCATACAATACATTGATAATATATGAGCCGAGGTGGCGCAGCAGTTAGAGTGCAGTACTGCAGGCCACTTTAGCTGACTGTGTTCAAATCTCACCGGCTCAAGGTTGACTCAGCCTTCCATCCTTCCGGGGTAGGTAAAATGAGGACCCAGATTGTTGGGGGCAATATAAATATATATATATATACATTGCTTACTGGTGTACACCGCTTAGAGAGTGCTTGCACTTAAAGCGGTATATAAATCTCATAAATAAATAAATAAGCCACAATGTGGCTTGTTTAGTTTTGGCTTAATGTTTACTTGTTTCTAAACCATGATTTGAGGCTTGTGTAAATCCAGTCAGTTGTGTGTTCTTCAATGAATTTTAGTTAACCTTGATGTAGGAAATGAACCAAGATTTAAGATTATTGTTTTGTTTTGTTTTTTGCTGAAATAGCATATATTTTTATCTATCTGGGCCCTCTGTTTCTTTATGGAAATACAAGTTTCAGAGTCTTCTAAAAATGAATTTATATTTAAATGAACATATTGTGCTGATTGTTTTGCCAGAGTTCTGTGTTATTTCCTGGACATTTTTGGTATTGCTTATACATTCTTACTTTAAATTGATACTTTATGCTGCTCAGAATCATAATAGAATTAAAGTACTAAACTTCCAAACCAATTATTTTCGCTTGACAAATAATGCGGTAGTTTCCAATGGTCTAGATCAGGGCTTTTCAACCTTTTCACCGATTGTACCACTTTTAGGATATGGCAATATTCGAGTATCATCCAGCAAGGTGTCAAAAACTTGATGACCAAAAAAAAAAAAAAAAACTGTTCAAAGTTGCAATTGCACTGAAATGACGTATAACTATTTTTCACACTTATGACCATTGCAGCATGCCCAGGGTCATGTGATTTATATTTGGATGCTTAGCAACTGATTCATATTTATGATGGTCACAGTGTCCCAGGGTCATGTGATCTCCTTTTGCAACCTTTTGACAAGCAAAATCAATGGCAGGGCTGCTGGTGGCCAAGTGCTAAGGCGGGACTTCCCGCCCTCCTTCCCTGTCTCCCTCTTTCTCATGCCCACCTCCTTCTGAAGGAAGAATTTGAAACATCCCCCCCCCATATTTTCCCTCTTCCGTATATTCATCAAACAAGGAAAACCCTCCAGAGACAGAAAAGACAAGCTGCTGAGTGAACTAGCTTAAAAAAGCACATTCCCCTTTAAGAATTAGCTACTGGCTAGAAAGGAAAGTTAAGGAGCACAGCGTACTGGCTGCCAGCTAAGGCAGCCTCCCCAAATGGCTCCATTCACAAGTAAAGGAATGCTACAGGCAAAATCCATTCAGGCGAAAAATACTTCAAAATCCCTTGCAGCAAAACTTACAGCTAACAACAGCAGAGCAATAGAAGCTAACAGGAGACATCAGCCATCAGCCAAATAGAAATTGCCAAATACTCCTTAAGAACACAAAGCCCACATTGCACAAATCCCAGAACTTCAAGGTCACAAAAGCACGTAAGAATCCTTCCACTCTCCATCTCCTTCCCTCTTCCTTGCCTCACCTCTAGCCATTGCTGCCTTTTTTCATTCCTCTTGGAGGGCGACCCCGCCCCCACTGCATTTCTTGTCTGTTTGTTGCTGCCAGCACAGGTGCCTGCCACAGCAGCTGTAGATTGGTTCATCTGCTTGATCTCCTCTCCTCTCCTTTCCTCTCCTCTCCCCTCATCCTCCTTTTCCTCCGTGCAACTAGAGCTGACTCTGCCTCCTCCCAAGACTGCTGCTTTCTCTCTCTCTCCCTCTCCTGCCCAAACTGCCTCCTGCCCAAACTGCCTCTCCATCCCCCTTCTCCTTCTTTCTCATGGGGGAGGGTGAGCCAGAAGTGAGCCTGGGGCCTTTGCCTCACCCCAGCCACTCTGCAGCTCCAGAGGACTCTCTAACAGTAAGTCCTTGCCTGTGCTGGCTCTTTCCCTCCCCCACTACACTTGGCTAGGCAGTGCTGCGTACCACCTGCCACTCATTAAAGTACCACAAGTGGTATGCGTACCACCCATTGAAAAGCCCTGGTCTAGATGTCTTCTCTCAATTCTTCTCTGTGATTATATGATCAAGGTTTTAATTTTTTAAACTGGGTACAATCCGGCCTTGTTGATCTTGTGCACATTATCCCTTATCTTAATTTTTTCTTTTACAATTGCCTGTGTCCTGACACACTTATATATGACTTCTTCAAAGAAGAAATGAAAGCAATCCATGCCAATCCATGTTAAACTCTGAAGAAATTAGTATGAGGGGATATAGAAGCAAATACTAGCTAGGTGGTTTGGTAGTTTATATAGGAAAAGCTACAAATTGCCAATATATATGCTATCACAGAATTACATTTTAATCTAAAAGGTGGAAATTAGGGACCAGCAGCTGAGACAGATCAGTAGAAGTTTCCAAAGGAACTATTACCAGTACATACTATTTTCTATACTACGTCTGAAAATCCTCAACATATAATTGCTTTCTAACTGAGCTGGCATTTCTGTCTGTCCTTGGAAGGTCACAAACAGTAATAAGAACATTATTGTTGTCTCAGACCAAAGGTCTTTTTAGTCCAACACTCAGTGATAAATCAGATATTTATCAGATGCTCATAAGCAGAATAAGAATATAATAACATTTTTTGCTTTCCAAGAGTAGCATTGAGAGCAGTCATTAGTCAGATAATCTTATCCTCCATGAATTAGATCTTTTTAGTTATCTTACGATAACTATTTTTTAATTATATGGTATGTGAAGGAAACTATCATATGCCTTCTTCATGCAATAGTCCTTCAGAGGTCATGTCACGTTCTGTATTAACTAGCTCTAGTACTTGGGTTTCTCATAAGTCATAGTTACTTATTCTTTATGGAGAGATGTGTTACAAATCCAAGATTTTGAAAGCAGGACAGTCTGTTAATATTAGAGCAGATTGTGAAGCAACATAATACTAAAGAAGTGGTGGAGTGTTCTAACAAGTCCTAAAATGATTTCAGATGCAGACAAGCAGGATGGACTTTGTAAATGATGCAATGTATGTTTGTAATCATTCTCTATTTCATGTACGGGTTAATTCTCACAATTTGCTGGTCTTCTCTGGTTTGTTTCAGTCGAATATATATGGGAATGCATTCAGAATTATGCCAAATTGTATGGCTCTTGTTGCCTATTTTCTGAATGAGAGGGCTGGAAGAGACCTTGGAGGTCTTGTAATCCAACCCTCTGCTCAAAGCAGGAGTCTTATTCCATTCGAACCAAGGTTGAATTTGATGACTTCTATGATAATAAAAGAGGACTTTTAAGACAATGAAAGAGGGTGAAAAAGGATGACCAACAGCAAGACGGACAGATTCAATAGCAGTGGCAATGAGTACACTATTGGGAGACTTGGAAGGCCAGGTTAGGGATAAATCATCATGGAGAGAATTACCTATGTGGCCATTAGGACTCAAAAATGACTTGATGGCACATAATTAATGATCATAAGTAAAAATAAATCAGACAAAGTGGTCAAATAAATTTGGATTTCAGTTAGAAATTTACCTTTAACTGAGAAACACTTCTCTGCAGAAAGCTTCGCCTATTCCAAAAAAGCAGTCTTTATCGTTTTTCACTTGCAACAGTCGGATTGTTGTCTACCTACATCAAAGTAGCAGAGATTGAGATTATATTGTAAAATGAAACCAAGAGAACAATTGGTTACAGAGGGATTGAGTTTTCAGCAGTTTTTATACACACAGTTTAGAGAAAAATTCAAAGTTGATAGCTGGAGGTTTGGAATTGAGCACAGAATATGTACAAATGATGAAGATGTAATTGTCAACATGTGTATTGAATGTGCTGAAATTTGAAATTGAGGACGAACAAATGAAAAAAGCGTATGATGACTGTATTTTATGTTTGTATTGTAAGTTACTATTTTGAATGATGGTGTCCATGTATTGTAAAAGTTCAGTTGCAAATAACTCTTGTTTTTCTTTCCTTAGTATCCTTTCATGTACGGGCTAATTCTCACAATTTGCTGGTCTTCTCTGGTTTGTTTCAGTCGAGTATATATGGGAATGCATTCAGTTCTGGTAAGAAAAAGTCATAAATTCTAAAAACTATTTTAATATTAAATAATGGTTGTATTATAATACATACTTTTCTGAAAAAGTATGTCAGCTTATGCTCTGCGGTCAAAGACAATGATGATGATATCTCTTACAGCAACATATACTTGATCATTTGGTAATTGGAGATTAGTTTAATCCACCTTGGCAACTTTAAGATGTGTGGACTCAATTCTCAGAATTCCCTAGCCAGTTCAAGTTGTAAACTTTGAAACTAAGAGGCTAAGCACTCCTTCTCGGTCTTAGCTCCATCTTCTGCTGTAGAGGAAGCAATTTCCCCTTTTGCACCATTTCAAGGCTGAAGATCCAAAACTACAGATGGAAGCTGGTTGATGCTCCATTGGTGGAGTGGACAGGCAGAAAATAATCATGCTGACTACGATTAGGCTGGAGACACCTGCAGAGTATTTTCTTTACAGTCAAACAAGTTATGTTGCATGGAGCACGGAAGCACATATTCCTTCCTGTTTTGGCCTTCTTTTCATTCTCTGGCTGGGGTTTCCCTTTATTGCTCTGATAGAGCCAGAATGTCTCATTTTGTATCAGGTTGCAGCAACTACCTTAACTGATCTTGAAAAGGCTAGACAGGTTGGATGTGGTTAGTATTCAGTTAGTATACTGGCATTGGGACAAAATTGAGAAATGAGGAAGAAAAGAAAAGGCACTGAGAAACCATTTCTGTGTTGTTTCTACAAACAGTATACAGGTAGTCCTCGACTTTTGAACCCAAAATTTCTGTTGCTAAGCGATACATTTGTTAAGTGTATTTTATCCCATTTTATGACTTTTCTTACCACAGTTGAAAAGTTAATCACTCAGTTATTAAATTAGTAACACAGTTGTTAAGTGAATCTGGCTTCCCCATTGACTTTGCTTGTCAGAAGATCACAAAAGGGGATCACATGACCCCAGGCACTGCAACCATCATAAGTACATGCCAGTTGCCAAGTATCCGAATTATGATCACGTGACCGTGGGGATGCTGCAATGGTCATAAATGTGAAAAACGGTCATAAGTCACATTGTAACTTTGAACGGTCATTAAATTGCTTTAAGTCGAGGACTGTATGAGCTCAACTTGAACAAATCCTTGTTTTATCACATCAATGAAAGAGATTGCATTGACTTCAGAAGTCTATCCAACTTATTTGATTCCCTGAATTAAAGAAGCTTAAAACAGCCAAAATCTTGACTACAAGCACATATAATATAGACTTAAACATTTTTCCTAATATATGTGCATGGATAACATACACTGTGTGCACAATTATTAGGCAAGTGATTTTTGTGCATATTTTCTACCTCCAAGCTGTATAAACTTGAATACTTAGTGGATATAAGCATATCAGGTGATATGTATTTGTGTAATGAGGGAGGGTGTGGCCTTAGGAGATCAATACTCTATATCAAGGTGTGCATAATTATTTAACAGCTTTTTCTCCCTCAGGCAAAATGGGCCAAAAAAGAGATTTAACTCACTGTGAAAAGTCAAAAATTGTAAAAAGTCTTTCAGCACTCTTGAAATTGCTAAGATATTGGGGCGTGATCACAGAACATCAAATGTTTTGTTGCAAATAGTCAACAGGATTGCAAGAAATGTGTTGAAAAAAAAGAAGATGCACATTAACTGCCAAAGATTTGAGAAGAATCAAACGTAAAGCTACAAAAAACCCTTTATCCTTCAGTGTTGTAATATTCCAGAACTGCAACCTACCTGGAGTGCCCAGAACTACAAGGTGTTCAGTGCTCAGAGACATGACTAAGGTAAGGAAGGCTGACAGTAGGTTGGGAGTTCATTTTGAGTCCATCTTCAACCCAAAAAGGTCCAACTAGCCGATCTTTAATAATACCAGCCCATACCAGTACCCCACCTCCACCTTGCTGGTGTCTGAATCAAAGTGAAGCTTTGTGCCCGTTACTGATCCAGCCACGGGCCCATCTGTCTGGTCCATCAAAGGTCACTCTCATCAGTCCATAAAACTTTCGAAAAATCTGTCTTCAAATATTTCTTGGCCCAGTCTTGCCGTTTTAACTTATATGTCTTGTTCATTGGTGGTCAGGCTTCAGCCTTCCTTACCCTGGCCATGTCTCTGAGCACCGAACCCCTTGTAGTTCTGGGCACTCCAGAACTTTCACTTTCACTCCACCCTTTCAAGAGTGCTGCATCCCCCGAAAGAGTTTTTAGAATTTTTGACTTTTCAGAGTGAGTTAAATCTCTTTTTTTGGCCCATTTTGCCTGAGGAAAAGAAGCTGCCTAATAATTATGTACACCTTGATATAGGGTGTTGATCTCCTTAGGCCACACCCTCCCTCATTACACAAATACACATCACCTGATATGCTTATATCCAATAAGCGTTCAAGTTTATACAGCTTGGAGGTGGAAAATATGCATGAAAATGATGATATGGTCAAAATACTCACTTACCTAATAATTATGCACACAGTGTACACATGAACTCAAACATAATTTGTGTAATAATTTTTAATCTGGAGTTTGTTTCCTTTTCTAGATCCTTTTGAGATGCAGATCTAAACTATCTTAGTAGTCAAGTTCATTCCATCTCTTTTTCACAGGGATAATTTATTTGTTAACAGGTTATGTAATCCTTTCTGTCATTTTGGACGGAAATGTGTGCATTGCATTGGATTATCCTTTGTAAATGCAGCCTTTCCCCCAATGTATTATATTCCCCCCCCCCATTTTTTAAAAGAAGGTAGACTAATGATGATATTCTTCCTGTTCAAAGAAGGACAAGTTGTTAAATGAAGGATGATACTAAAAAATGGACTAGATTTGGCTGGAGTTGCAGAGAAAAAATAATCCAGCAAAGATTCCTGCAGTGTATCCCTAAGAAAGAACCGGTAGGTAGCAGTTCAGAACATTGTTGATGGCTCCATTCCATTCCATTCATGTGACTCGGGAGCATCTGCAGCCTGCCCTTATAGGGAGTCAGGGAGTTGATCTTGAAGGAGGAGTCTGGGGGCCATTAGGGAAATATCAGGTGCAGAAGACGTGTGTTAAATCCAGAGGCACAAATTTATTGGAAGCAGATTCAAACTGCCTCCCTCCCCCTCCGCTCCCTAGGGAGAATTGCCCATTTCTGTCATAACTGTTTCAATCAAATACAGGTAGTCCTTGACTTATGACCACAATTGAACCCAAAATTTATGTTGCTAAGTGAGACATTTGTTAAGTGATTTTTGCCCCATTTTATGAACTTTCTTGCCACAGTTAAGTGAATCACTGCAGTTAAATTAGTAGCACATTTAAGTGAATTTGGCTTCCCCATTAACTTTGCTTGTCAGAGGGTCGTAAAAGGTGATCACGTGATCCCAGGACACTGCAAAAGTCATAAATATGAATAAGTTGCCAAGTATCTGAATTTTAATCATATGACCATGTGGATGCTGCAATGGTCATAAGTGTTTGAAACGGCCATAAGTCACTTTTTTCAGTGATGTAACTTTGAACGGTCACTAAATGAACTGTTGTAAGTTGAGGACTACCTGTATAGCTTTGGTCATCCTGTAGAATCTATTTCCTGATCTGCATTATCTTGAAGAGACTGGTAGCTCTTTACTTCCCAGTGCAAACACATCCACAAGTGCAAAGTTAGAGGAAAGCAGAAATATGCACATAGACATAGATGCCACACACTTCTTTGTTACACAGAAGAAAATATGGGACTTCTTCTGGCCATTACCTCTAAAGAGGTTGGAAAGAATTCCTGGAATCAGGCTCTTCTTTCTTTATTCAGTTTGTATATGAATATGGGTAGTCTTACTTGTATTACTTACATCTATTATGGAGCGTGCCATTGCAAATTGTGACGGTCCTTAAACAAAGGCACCCACGTGATTTTGTCGCTTAACAACCCCCTCCCTGTTCTTCCCAGTGCAGTCACTGAGTGAGCAAGGGGTGCCTCAGGGACAGGGACAGACCTGGAAGCCTAGTACAGCCCTGCCCCGGGCCTCCCAGTGCTTCCCCTACCCCCTGAGGCACCCCATACCCCACTTTCCAGCTCTTAGTGACCCTACAGGCCTTGGGTCTGCTTCCCATCCTACTGTCTCTGGAGCTACAGAGACTGAATTGGGGATGAAGAGCAGGCCTCCTTTCCCCTTGGTGTCCCTGGATTCATCGAGGCTGCTCTGAAATGGTGCCTGCTTCCAGGACAGCCATGTGACCTCCACTGTATAGGAGTAGCACTGTATAGTGCAGAGTAGCAACTGCTTTTAGTAGGAAATCTGCAGTAACGGTAAGTGACTGATTGGTGACAGAGGAGGTGGGGAGAAGAGTGTGGGACCCAGCAGGATAGGAACCATGCCCAAGGCCTATGGGGACCTAAAGGGGCAGGACGGAGGGAGATAGCCAGAGGTGTGATACAATGTCCCTGAGATCACTTGTAAGGGTAGGCAGCTTGCCAAGCACACAATTTGTTCACGTGACCGCAGGGACACTGCAGCGGCTTTAACTCTGAAACCAAGTCGTGAGTAGCTTTTGGGGGGAGGGGTCCATCATAACTTCATTGTAAGTCGAGGACTACCTGTAGTAGAGAAAATATAAAATGCCAACAGAATTATATGTCATTTTTTTTAAAAGAAATTGATTTATCTTGATCTCATTTTTGTACATAAAGTTCTGTCACTCATTTTATCTATAAAGTTTGTCCAACTCATTTTTGTATTTGTATTAATCTATTAATTCTTTTGCAGCAACTCTCTGAAATTTTGGAGGAAGAGTTTCTTCTTACTACTTCTTTGTTCTCATTTGATATCCTGAGGCTCTTGCTGTTCCTTCCTCAAATAAATATAAGCTCCTTTCTGTCATGAACAGCTAGCTATGCACACAGGGACTGCACCCTACACTCTGGATTTTGAGTAATGTTGTTGGGGAAATAAACTTCTGCCTAGATCAGGGGTAGTCAACCTTGGCTCTTTTATGACTCGTGGACTTCAACTCCCAGAATTCCTGAGCCAGCTAAAAGAGCCAAGGTTGCCTACCCCTGGCCTAGATGCACACATTTTGAGATTTCTCATAGTAACTAGAGACATGGCATGGTTGAGATTATTTAAATTTTATGCAGGAAAGTTATCTTCAGGGATGTGGAAGCTCTATTGTGACCTTGTTCCACAAATGCTTCATTTATCTGAATAAATAGCATTACTGTTCTAACCCAGTAACTGTCAGGTACTGTATATTAAAATCCTCCTCCAAAAGGATACTTACTGTAATTGTTCTATGTTGGGAAAAACACATTTTTCTATAATGAACATGAGTGCACACTGTAATCTATTCCTCTTTCCTTTGTTTTTAATGTGTAATTTCAGTATCATTTCTGAATAGCTTTCTAGGAAATATATTTTGAAAATATCTAATTTATATTAATTAAAACTCACAATTCATATATGTTATTAATTATTTCTCTCTCTCTCTTGCAACAGGATGTTATTGCTGGTTTTCTTTATGCTCTTCTCATCTTGGTCGTCTTCCTTCCAACTGTGGATCTAGTTGATAATTTCAACTTAACTTTCACATATGCACCACTAATCATTGTCAGTTTTCATCTGGCTTTGGGGGTGTTTTCCTTCACTCTAGATACGTGGAGCACATCCCGAGGAGATACAGCTCAGATCTTGGGCAGTGGTGCTGGAATTGCCTGTGGCTCCTATGTTAGCTATAGGCTGAATCTAATGCCAGATCCTCCACAAGAAATGCTTCCGTTAGTTCCCTCCCTCACAGTAAATCTCTTTGGAAAGGCTGCTCTGCGATTATTGATTGGATTAGTTTTTCTGTTGCTGGTGAGAATGATCATGAAGAAGGTCACCATTCCATTGGCCTGTAAAGTCTTTGGTGTTTCTAGTGCAGATGTTCGAGAAGCCCGACAACACATGGGAGTTGAATTGCCTTATCGCTATATTACTTATGGAACAATGGGATTCTCAGTGGCTTTCTTTGTTCCTTTCTTATTTTGCCTAATTGGACTGTCTTCATGTTAGTGTTTTCTTCATACGGAAACAATGATGGACAGTTGATCTATGCGAGAGATGGTATACCTTTTGAGAAGTGCTATGGTATTGCCTCTGCAAAAATTATATGCTGCAGGCAGTGAGCTAAAATCTTTGATACTGGTTAAAAATCTTATAGATTCAGATCCTTGTGAAAGGCCATTTCTAATCTTATCATTGTAACAACATTATAAATAACTAATTGGTTTGTGTGTATGCATAAATACGCTTCAGACTATAAATGAACCATTTTCTCTTTACTTAAATATGTTAAAGCAATTATGTTTACAGCTGATCCAGAAGCTCTGTCTATGGTCAATTAAAGTCATGTCATATCCCTCAACCACAAATGGTTATATTGTAACGAAAAAGCTTTTCCCCCTTTTTTCCACCTATTTTTTCCACCTATTTTTTTTTTACACACAGAAAGGAAGCTATGCTAATAAACCTAAAATTTAATGAAATTTGGCTTACAGCACCTGATAGCTTTAGAGCCTTTTTTGTACTCCATATTTTAATGTGTGAACACAGACCACTTATTTCCATGTACTGTATTATTTGTTTGATAATTGTGCCTTTCTGTTGGAATGCACCATATACTGTGAGATATACACACACACACACAACTACTATAAAGTAGTATAAACGTATTCTAAATTAAGGAGATATTTTAAAATGTAAGCTGCAACATCATTAATAAAAACAATTTTTATTATGTAAACTAAAACTTATATTAGGGTTCACTCACTGTAATCTATATTCTAATAATGTTTTAATGAATATTTTAAGTGCAATATACTGTATGTTATTGGCAAGAATACATTTTTTCTGATTCTCTTATTTTTTAATTAGGCATTAATTATATCTGAAATTAATGTAGTGTTAAATTATATTTTTTAACATACATTTTCTTGATTTCAAATGAAGTCATATTCTTAACAATGGTGGTTTTAATAAGAAACATATAACAGACTTGTACTATTGCATTGTATTTCCCATGCTATTAGATCAGTTATCATCAAATTGTGAAAAAGGTTCTGTTGTCCTTTTTTATCCTCCACAAAATAATCAAATGTATTATGGTACCAATTACATCTAAGGCCATATAGCCTATTATTTCTGATTTGTGACATATTGTCTAAAGAAAAACTAGTGAGGGAAAACCTTTATTATTCTTATGACATAATGACATCTGACATGATCTTTGTTGTCCTATAGATCTTTGGAGATCAGGGTATATAGAAGAAAGGTAAACAGGAGGAAGATCAGTAATAAGAGTGTATTCTCTCATATGTCTCCCTTTGTATTATTCCAGCAAAATTAAAACACTCTTCATGGTTCTGTAATGTACAGGGGTGTTAAATTCGTCATGTGACGTGTTGCAACGTATCATGACTTTTTTCCCCTTGCCGGAGCTGGGGTGGGTGCAGCTTCTGCGTGATACATCTGGCCCATGAGCCGGCAGTTTGACACCCCTGCATTAGTGGGATGGGCCAGGTGTCCTCCAGTATATGTGTTGTTTACATATTTCTTATGCACTTGTAAACTGCATTTATGGATGCTTCTACTAGGGCTACACAGTAATCCAGATTCAGAGGGCAAAATATGATTTGTTACATGTGGGATATGCATGGAGCACATGATGGAAACCCATTAAATCAAGTGCACCTTTTCCTGGGATTATATGGCATCTGTGAAAGGCACTTTGGGTGAGTCCAGTGAGACATGGTGTCTTGAACTGTTCTGAATAGGTACTCCAAATCCCATTTTGCTTTTTGAATCTGCAAGGCTGCACAGACCTCATCTCTATTCCCAACTGTCCAAAAAGTACCTACTGTGTATATTGTATAAATGGAGAATATAGATGGGCAAATGATCATGTGTGGTAAAGGCAAAAAACCCCACTGCTGCTATCATATTCTTACCTGTAAGAATATGTTCTTACAGGAATATGTTCACGGTACATCCAATTGTGTAAATTATGGTGATTAAGCCTTTGAACAGGGCGGTATTGGTTATCATACAAGTCTGTTTTGTTTCTCTGGGACCTCTTCGCAACATAAAATTTTGCAATTATAAGAACTCAGAAAATTGAACCATTTTAATTTCATTTGAGCCTTATGATTTGCAAAATTAAACAGGTAGGCCTCGACTTACAACCACAATTAAGTCCAAAATTTCTGTTATTGAGTGAGATATTTGTTAAATGAATTTTGCTTCATTTTATGACCTTTCTTGCCAGTGAATCACTGCAGTTGAGTTAGTAACACAGTTGTTAAATTAATCTGGCTTTCCCATTCACTTTGATGGAAGATTGCAAAAAGTGATCACATGACCACGGGACACTGCAACCGTCATAAATATGAGTCAGTTGCCAAATGTCTGAATTTTGATCATGTGACCATGGGGATGCTGCAATGGTGATAAGTGTGAAAAACGGTCATAAATTACATAAATTTCAGTGCTGTTGTAATTTTGAATGGCCACTAAACGAGCTGTTGTAAGCTGAGGACTACCTGTATATGGTATGCGGTCTATTGTAGGTCTAGTGTTTCCTTTTTCATAGAATAGTTACCAGTCATTTGTTTTTTGTTGTTGTTGTTGTTTTTTTAATTTTTATTATTTTAGACCAACAAAACAAAACAAAACACATCAAACATTGCACACATACACATGTAATATATCCTTTTTTGTTAACAGCAGTTTGTAACAGTACTCTTCTATTCTTTACATTTCCCTTCTCTTTCTTTTTTGAAATATTTGTCCTTATTGCCCCATTGTTTCTTATTTACATTTTCCTTCTTTCATATTCAACTACTTACTAGGAATCCAAAATTATTCATTGTAGTAACACTCATATTTTTTATAAGACTCGACCGGAATTCCATCTAAGCATGATGATCATACAAATATTCTCATATTATTTAATACATATACTGTTTCTACTCTAATACTATTTCCAACATTAAAATTCACCCCTTTTCATCCAAGTGTATTTATTTAATTTTATTTTTCTTTGACATATATAATAATTCCTCCTTTCTTGTTTTATGCTAATATTGTGTATGTTTCTAAATTTTACTTTCTCTAGTAATTTCCTATAATCCTATTTTATGTAAACTTCCTAAAAATACATCACATCTACATCTAATTTCCTTAAATTGTTAAACGTCTAAACTCTTTTTCTTGATATTATAGAAAAGAGCTTAATTATGTCTCCCATTTTTAACTTGACCTATTTTTTTGTTTTTATTTTGTTTTGTACTCCTTGTCTCTATAAGTCTTCCTTTTGCTTCTCTTTCTAACCTTTCTCTTTCTTGTAACTTTTGTATTTCTCTACTTCCTCTAATAGATCTTCATCATAACTTTTACTCTCCAGTTCTTCCCTACTTTCTTGTTCTTCTCCTTGTGAAAAGTAACTCTCATAAAAGTCCTGTGCTTTCTCAAGTGTATCTATCTTGTATTTTTTCTCCTGCCAAGTTAAAAATATGCCTTCAGATATTAACCAACGAAACTTGATTACCAGTCATTTGTTATTGGGCCTCATGTAAAAGGGTGGAAATGAATCAGGAACTTCTATTTTGATAGTACAGTACACCAGAACATTCAAACAATGGAAATCTCTATAATTCTTAAACAAGTTGAATGTTTAGGAATTAATATTTCTATGTTGAGTTGTGGAAGGAGTACACATGAGTTGCTGTTATCCAGGAGCCTATAATTTATAATAAAAAAGAGCCCAGGAGCATGAGACATTTTGAAAGTATAATTAAATTACACTTGTTGGATGCTGCTTAGAATAACAACAACAACAACAATAATAATAATATAATTGTACTCCAGTGTTTACGGTAGAAATATACACATCTAGTTGTAGTTGCTTGGTTTTGTTTTCCTGCTATAATTCAAATAAGGCATTGATATTTTGTCTTATTTTTGAAATGTT
The DNA here is from genome assembly GCF_016545835.1 of Crotalus tigris. Lineage (NCBI taxonomy): Eukaryota > Metazoa > Chordata > Lepidosauria > Squamata > Viperidae > Crotalus > Crotalus tigris. The sequence goes on from NW_024100068.1 coordinate 431,493, forward strand.
GCTAAATTCATTTTTTGGGGGGGGAAGGGGGGAAATGTTCCATTTTCTCTGGCCTCATTCTTCTGTAGATGAGACCAGAACACGGGATCCTTTGTGTCACTGCAGCCTTTTTTTATCAAAATAATATTTTTTTTATTAAAAAAGTTTTATTAACAATTAACAAAATTATTTTCCCCAAACCCATCCACCCCCACCCCCTACCCCCCCCACTTCCCAGAGCCGAGTACAGGGTTATTACAAACATATTAAACAAAATCTAATTAGTAGTAGTAACTGTGAGAGGGACCTCGGAGTCCTAGTAGACAATCATTTAAATATGAGCCAGCAGTGTGCTGCAGCTGCCAAAAAGGCCAACACAGTGCTAGGCTGCATTAACAGAGGGATAGAATCAAGATCACGTGAAGTATTAATACCACTCTTCAATGCCTTGGTAAGGCCACACTTGGAATACTGCATCCAGTTTTGGTCACCACGATGTACAAAAGATGTTGAGACTCTAGAACGAGTACAGAGAAGAGCAACAAAGATGATTAGGGGACTGGAGGCTAAAACATATAAGGAGCGGTTGCTAGAATTGGGTATGTCTAGTTTAACGAAGAGAAGGACAAGGGGGGACATGATAGCAGTATTCCAATATCTCAGGGGCTGCCGTAAAGAAGAGGGAATTAAGCTATTTTCCAAAGCACCTGAAGGCAGGACAAGAAGCAACGGGTGGAAACTAATCAAGGAGAGAAGCAACCTAGAACTAAGGAGAAACTTCCTGACAGTGAGAACAATTAATCATTGGAACAGCTTGCCTCCAGAAGCAGTAAATGCTCCAACACTGGAAGTTTTTAAGAAGAGACTGGACAGCCATTTGTCCGAAATGGTGTAGGGTTTCCTGCCCGAGCAGGGGGTTGGACTAGATGACCTCCAAGGTCCCTTCCAACTTTACTACTATTATTATTATTATAAATTTAACAAATTATACAATAACCAAATTCATAAATAACCCCTAACTCCCTTTAAACCTTAATGTCATAATATTATAAACAAATCCATTTTAAAACAATTATTATAAAATACCATAATAACAATAAATGAACTAAATAATTCTCATTATAAAATACTATAATAATAATTATTTAAAATTTAATCATAAAATAAATGGAACTTTTTAGTTCCATATTTAGTCTGAATATAATCTATCCATCTTCTCCATACCATAATATATCTTTCTTGTGTATGATCCTTTAAATAAGCAGAAATTTAACCATACAATCTTTTACCAAGTCCATTTCCGAGTCCAATTTTATTAACGCATTATAAATTCTTTTTATATGGGCCTGATTCTGATCTTTAATCTGAATTACCAAATTTTCATCTCCTAATGTTATTCCAACTTTCTTATCTAAAGTCCACCTATCCACTATTTGTAAATACTGAAACCATGACTGTAAAATATTTTCTTGCCTTAATACATCTAAAGATTTTAATTGCCAGTCAGTACCTGACCAAATAAGTAATTCTTTATACGAAATTTTTTCAAAATTCATCCCCTTAGAAATCCCTTCAATTGCATGTCCAGGAATCCCCCAAATAGGTATTTTGTAATTTAACCTATAATAATACTTCTTCAGACTCGAAGTAAAGCACTTCTTAAAATATGCAATTTAAAAGCCCGATCTACTTTCTTATTAAAAATTAAATATGCATGCCAACCATATAATAAATCCCACCCTTCCAGAGAAAGAATATTTTTGTTTGTTAAATTAAGCCAATCACTTATCAAAGTTAATGTGGCTGCATCATAATATAATTTTAAATTAGGTGCTTTAAGCCCTCCTCTTTCTTGAGCATCTTGCAAAATCTTAAGCTGCACCCTTGGTTTCTTCCCAGCCCAAATAAATTTATTGATACCCTTCTGCCACTCATCCAAATTAGCATCTTTTTTTAAAATGGGTATCATTTGAAACAAAAAAAGAAACTTTGGCAGAACATTCATTTTTACAGCTGAAATTCCCCCCAACAACGACAGTTGCAATTTTTTCCAATCATTTAAATCCTTTTGTACTTTTGTCCATAATACTTCAATAATTATTCTTATATAATTTTCCATTAGGAGCAGTTATATATACTCCCAAATATTTAACCTTTTCCACTATCTGAAAACCTGTAAGTTTAACTAAAGTTTCATTTTCCCTCTCAGTCATATTCTTAGATAATACCTTAGTCTTGTTATTATTTACTTTAAAACCAAAAACTTTCCCATATTGAGTTATAAGTTCCAACAAATGACTAACCGATTGAGTCGGTTGTTGTAAAGTTAAAACCAAATCATCTGCAAAAGCTCTCAATCTATACTCATTTATTTTTATTCCCTTAAGTACAGTTGACTCTCGAATCTGAATTAACAAAATCTCCATTGCTAAAACAAATAACAATGGGGATAATGGACATCCTTGTCTTATACCCTTTTCAGTATTAAAAGTCTCTGTCAATCCCCCATTAATAATAATTTGAGCAGACTGTTGTTGATATATAGCCTTGAGAGCATATAAAAACTTATCTCCAAAATTCATTTTCTCTATACGTAAAAATAAAAATTGCCAATCTAATTGATCAAAAGCTTTCTCAGCATCCAAAAATATAAAAGCCACAGGAATCTGATTATTCTTATCCAAATACTCAATTAAATTAATAATTTGTCTCACATTGTATTTCATATATCTTCCTATTATAAATCCAGACTGATCACTGTGAATTAAATCCTTCATAACCTGCATGAATCTATTTGCCAAAATTTTAGAAAAAAATCTTATAATCTACATTTAAAAGAGATATAGGTCTATAATTTTTAGGTTCGGTAAGATCTTGATCCTCCTTCGGGATCAATCATATAAAAGCCCTTCTCCAGGAAGGGGGAACCAGAGCTCCCAGCAAAATACTATTAAAAAGTTCTTTTAATGGCTCTATCATCTCTTCAGATAACATTTTATAATACTTTGCCGTTAATCCATCTGTACCTGGGGCCTTTTCCACCTTTAACTGCTTAATAGCAAAACCAATTTCCTCTGAAGTAATTAAACAATTCATCACATTTTGTTGTTCATTAGAAAGTTTAGGAAAATGTACTGATTGTAGATACTTCTCTACATCTAAAGCATGTATATTGTCGCTATCATATAATTTTGTATAAAAATCTAAAAAACTCTTTTTGATCAAATTCTGTTGATAGACCTCACTACCTTTATATTTTACTTTCTCTATAATTCTTGCCTTCTGTTTCTTACTTAATTGATAAGCCAACCACCTCCCAGGCTTATTTGCATTACAAAAGGTATTATGTCTCATATAGCGCAAATTAGTCGCAACCTGGTCTGCCATTAACATATTGAATTGCGCCCTAAGCATATTTATAGAAGCCTTTAACTTATTATCCGTTGGATTCAAGATAAAAACCTTTTAATTTAATCTCTTCTTCTATTTCTTTACGTTTTTGTGTCAATTTAGACCTAAGAGCATTATTCATGTGAATCAAAATTCCCCTCATATAGCATCCCACACCATAGACATTGAAGTACCCTTATTCATATTTAAGACAAAAAATTACTTCAAATGTTCTCTACATTTCTGTACAAGCTCCTCTCGTGTAAATAAGTTTTCATTCAGTCTCCAAGATCTTCTATTCCCGTCTTCCACAAATAACTCCAACCACACAGGACTATGATCAGACAATGTCCTAGGAAAAATCTTGACTTTCTTAACCCTGGAAAAAAAGATCAGTAGTAATTAAAAAGAAATCAATCCTAGAAAATGATTGGTGTCTATCCAAATAGAAAGTAAAGTCTCTGTCATTTAAATTCCTTTCTCGCCAAGTGTCAATAAGTTCCAAATCATCTTTCATATCAAAAAAGCTTTAGATAATCTAGTTTGATTAAAAGTTTTAAAAGAACCCTTTTTATTCTTCCTTGAGTCCAGAACTCCATTCCAATCTCCCATCAAAATAACTGATTTATAATCCAACTGAGTTATTTTTCCATTCAAAAACTTATAAAATTGTTTCTGTTGCTGATTAGGAGCATATAATCCAACAATAAGGAATTTCTTGCCTTGTAATACTAACTCAATAATAACATATCTTCCTTGAGAGTCAGAATCAATTAGTTTAGCCGATAAGTTTTTTTTTCACATAAATTACAACTCCACCTTTTTCCCCTGGAGCTGAAGCTGTAAAATGTGATCCCAAACGAGAATTTATCAAATATTTGGAGTTCTTCAAAGTTATGTGAGTCTCTTGCAGACGTACTACATCATTATTGTGTTGTTTCAGATAGTGAAATACTTTTTTTCTTTTCTGTGGTGAGTTCAGGCAATTAACATTCCAGGTCAGAAACTTTGCCATTTCTGGCGGCCTGAAGCCTCTGAAGCATAACTTGAAGATCAGCTGTTGAAGATCTTTTTGGACTTGCTCCTCCCACAGGCTCTATAGCGATGGTTCCTTCTATTATTTCACTAGCCTTCTGCTTCTGATCTTTCTTTCTACATTTGTGCGCAGCACGAGTCATCCTGTGTTCTTTTATCTCCAGAATCTGTGCAGCAGGTTCCGCTTGTGATTCTTTAGCAATCAATGAAGTCGCACTTCCAGTTATTTGCTCTTCTTCAGTTTTACTAGCTTGCAGAGATAAGGGCGAACCTGCCTTTAGAACGGAAGAATAAAAATCTTTTGCCTTTAAAACTGTATTTAATCTATGACGCGTTCCTAGGTAATTCACCACTATCCCAGCTGGAATCTCCCATCTGAACTGAATTTGACGACGTTTAAGCTCCTCAGATAAAAATAAAATCTTTTAATTTTCTTAAAATTTTTGGAGGTATTTCTTTTAAAATTATGACATCTTGAGCTGCAATTTGAAACCTCTGTTTGTAGAAAGCTTGTACAATTTCATTACGAATTAATCTTCTGGAGAAATAAATGACCACATCTCTAGGTAGATTTCTTTGTCTGGCAATCCATGAATTAACCCTGAAAATTTTTTCAATCTCATTCCAAATTTCCTCCGGTCTCCATCCCAAATTAAGAGCAATATCTTTAACCACTAACTCTTTTAAGTCTTCTTACGGATTTTCTTTCAAACCTCTAATACGCAGTGCAAATTCCATATCCCTATACTGTGAAATAATTAATTCATCCTGTGTCGTGTCTATCTTATTCTCAACCTCATCAACTCTGCTTTCCAATTTCGCTGCATTTTCCGTCACTTCATCCAATCTATCATCAAGTCTCTCAATATGCATCGCAAGTCCGTGAAATGCAAACATTATATCCTCTCTCATTTCTTTGTTTTTTTTCTCCAATAATTCTGCCATTACAGCCCTCTCTGAAGTCATTTTATTATCCAAAAGATCAGCTACCTCCTCTTTAATATCTAAAGCAGTTTTTTTAAAGCTTCTTGTAAGTCTTTAAGTGAAAATGCAGGTGGAGGAGAAGGAGGGGGTGTCTTTGGCTTAGGCTGAGAGACAATCTGTGTTATCGGAGACGAAATAGAAGCTTTAGGGACCGAGGAAACAAATCGTTTTGAAGCCATTTTTATAAATTCACAGTCTTATATTATAAAGTCAAAAAAGAAAAAACAATTTCCCAAAGACAAAAAAGAAAGTTCTTGCCTTGTATATAGAACAGTCTATTAACTTTGTTGCGAAACCTTCAAACAAGAAAGCCAAGCACCATCTTTAACTTCTGTCACTTTCCCTTTCTCTTCTTCAAACAGAAAGAAAAAAAGATTGGAGAAGATACTTTTCAGGAGTTAAAGTCCCAGATAATCACAAATCTAGTTTCTCCTGGTCAGCTCCGTCTGCTTTTAAATACTCACAAGCTCACTTTAAGAAGCAGATGTGGAAGCGGCGTCTAGCTTTGTTCCTAAATTTCGGAAGACAACCTGGAATGCGGAGTTAAACTCGGGCTCCAAGGGAGCTCTTACCCTCCGACCTCCCTGAAGTTATGGGGGTCCAGGGGAGCTCTACCTTTACCCAAGAAGCTCTCCTCTTTCTCTTCTCCCAAGGAAAGAGGTTTTAAGCCACGGAACAGCTGATTTTCGCTGTCTCCGCAGACTTTTACGCGAGCCCAGGGTGGGCGGCTAGAAGAAAGCCGCCATCGGCGCAGCAAACGCCACCGGAAGTCACTGCAGCCTTTTTTATGCTCTGCCTTTCTGCAGTGTTTATGTTTAGTCACAAAAATAGCAGTTATGCTCTTATATGGAATTTAAGAATTTGGCAGATGGCATTTGCACTGTGATAATATCTGGTTACAAATGTAGGCCAGAATATTCAGCTTGGACACAGAGAATTTAAACTAGTTTCATGACACTGGGAAGATGGATTTCTCCCCCCCCCCCCACTTGATCATAATTATTGCTACCATCATGGTAAGGCTCAGGGGCATCAGAGGGGAGGAGGCAAAGGAAAGCGGGTGGGCGGGTATCAGAATTTGCAAGATGGTCATGTCTACCATCTTACAGGTTTTGATGAGATGCCTGTGGCTATTTTGAAAACTGACGTGAGATCTAAAGAGAGTTTAATATTGATCAGGACTTACTAATTAAGACTTCTAAAACTAAAAAAAAGCTATTTACCTGAACATAAGCAGGCATCTGAATTATAATCAGTGAATAATTATTTTTCATTATCAAGATTAAAAAGTAATGTACTCACTCAGTACTGGTACATTTTCTTCTGCAATTCTATCCAGACACTAGAAATTACTTTGATTAGATACATATTAACTCCCCCAACTAGTACTATATAGCTTTTTGTTCAATGTGTACCAGAAGAAAAAGAAGTTTAAGAAGAAAGTGGGTAAACAGACTTTTCTTTTACATTCCTAAAAATGCAATTAATCTTAATGAAAGCACAAAAATTAAATACATTTTTGTTACAATCTCATTTATTGTCATGCTTTTTAAAAACAAAAAAATATTAAAAATAGCTAGATCTGAATGACTGTTGCAAGTAACTTGCAGTTTTGGGTGGGATTTATTATTCAGGTTGTTTAGCACTATTATAATTAATATTAAAAACATTGCTGAAAGAGTTCATTTCATTGGGTATATATTTTAATGAACAAATCATTGTCTCCAAAGTTTTAAAACATGCACTGTAATATATTCTACTATTATTCTGTATATTATTTTTTTATGCTATCTTTAGGTGAAATTAAATCCCACATTGACATTTTACATTTATTTTGTGTTATTTTGCTTAACTTGGAACTGAAAGCTGTCATCAAACAATAAGGACATATATTAAATCGATTCATGGACCTGAATTATACAGAAATGAAAAGCAATGCATATGTATTAACAATTATATGTATAAAGTGGTGGTAACAGTGTGCTTTATCAGCAGTAAGTTTTATGTAAACTACTCTGAGGATACAATGCAGAATGAAACACAGCTTTAGTTGGGGGATCACAAGAAGAACGTTTTTTCACTAACACATTCAAACAGCATGAATTGGTTTAAAAAAATCAGCTACAAGAGTTTCCACCGTAGCTAATGAAACTATAAAAAGTACAATACAAAATATAAAATAAAATATAGCCAAGAACAGCTGCAAAAATGTTTGTGTAACTTATTATAGATTTTAAAAAGTCTAGGAAATGAAAAATGTTGTTGTCCGTTTCATTAATGATGTTGACAAAAGTACCAGACAAGTCATGTGTACAGCTACAAGGACTGATCCATGGCTCAGCATGATAGCATGCACCTTGCAAGTAAAAAGTTCCACATTCAACCCTGGCATATCTGTGTAGCACTAGGAAAAAAATAATTGCCTAAAATCATGGAGATGCATTGCCAGTCAATGTAGGGAATTTCTGGGAATTTAAGACATGCAGAGTAGGAAAGAGACCAGCACATTTAAGACAGGCTAGATCTGTGGTACTGAACCTATGGCACGTGTGCCACAGGTGGCACACAGAGCCATCCCTGTGCGCATGCGCGCCATCTCCACGTGTGCCAGCGCTCTCGCTCTCTCCCTGCACTGGAAGTCAGGGAGCAGCTGGATGGTAGAGGCATACAATGCAGGTACCTTTTTTTGAATGGAAGCTGCCAGCGTGAGTCCAGGTATGCCTGCAGAGCGATTTTGCGCCCCCCCCAGCAGCCCGATCCGGGCTCCAGAGGTCTGGAAAAGGCCTCTGCCACCCGGATCTATGGCTGCAGAGCAATTTTGCACCCCCCATGGCCGATCCGGGCTCTGGAGGCCTTTTCCAACACTCTAGATCAGGCCACGGGGGGAGATGCAAAATCGCTCCGCGGCCATGCATCTGAGCTCCAGAGCTCAGATCGGGCTGCTGGGGCGCCGCAAAATCGCTCCACGGCCATGCATCCAAGCTCCAGAGGCTTGGAAAAGGCCTCTGGAGTCCGGACCGGGCTGCTGGGGGGCTGCAAAATTGCTCCATGGCCATGCATCCAAGCTCTGGAGGCTTGGAAAAGGTTTCTGGAGCCCGGATTGGGCCACTGGGGATCACAAAATTGCTCCACGGCCATGCATCCGACCTCCGGAGGCTTGGAAAAGGCCTCCAGAGCCTGAATCGGGCCGCTGGGAGGGGCACAAAATCATTCCGTGGCCATGTATCTGAGCTGCACTGGGCTGGACTGGCTGGGTGTGGAGCCTCACTGCTTCTTCCCCCATGGACATTGGGAACACCCACCCCACCTACCGCTCGTCCCAGGGCAGCTGCTGCTATATGGCGCTCTCCAGCCTGTTGCCAGCCAGCTGGGTGTGCCGAGCTCAGGGTTTGGGCAGATGGAGGCCAGAGGGGAGCGAGAGCCATGGCTGCCTGGCTCCTCTGCCTGAGGACGCATGAGGGGGAGAGGCGTCACCCGGCTCGCTAAGCTGCGGTCCGCCCACAGGAGGAGGATGGAGGAGGGCTGGCCGGGGACGGGCATAGCGCTGCCCATGAGGGAATCTGACCAGCCCCAGCCTGGAGGGGGAAGGAGAGGCTGAGGGAGCCAGAAGGGAGGCATCCCAATGCGCCCAGCAACGGGCTGGAGAGCGCCGGATGGCAGCAGCTGCCCTGGGATGAGCGGTAAGTGGGGTGGGTGCTCCCGATGTCCATGGGGAAAGAAGCGGCAAGGAGGCTCTGCGCCCAGCCAGTCCAGTCCCAGCAAGCGAAGCAGCAGCCCCACATGCCTCCCCAAGCGCAAGTGTGCCCCCGCCCTGCCAGGCAAATGGAGCCATGGTATCTGTGGCAGAAGAGCGCAGGCAGGCAGCAGAAGGCACAAAGAGCCCCGATCCCAGCACAGCCCCTCCCCACTCTCATCCCCCCCCCAGAAGAGCTGCGGGCTCAGGAACCTCCCCCCATACCCCCCATCCCCACCTAGGGAAGAAAATCATTGTGAGACACTCTTCTGTTTTAATCTTTTTTCCCTTGTTGCTTTTTGGAGTTTTCATCCTGTTTTTGTGAGATGGCAGTGTTTGGGAGGGGGTGTAGCTACCCCCTTCGCTCCCCAAGCCATTAGCTAAGCAAGACGCCTGCCTGCCCATTGCCCCACCTGCCAGAGACCTCCTGGATCTCCCCCAATCCTGCCTGCCCTCACAGGCATTCCTCCCCAAGAGCAACATTGAGCTGGCCATGCCCACTCTGACCACACCCACCCAGTCTGCCATGACCACTGTAGCCACGCCCACCCAGCATGCAGTATACATAAGTGGGTTTTGGGTTGCAGTTTGGGCACTCAGTCTCTAAAAGGTTTGCCACCACTGGGCTAGATGAATGATTAACATGGCTAAAAAACAAAATATAGCACTGTTTTCTATACCTGCCTTGTATTATTTTTATCTCCCCACTCCTATCAGTGTGAGACCAAAGCTATTACTTTTATTGGTTTTACTTGTTTAAAAATATTTCATGAAATAACCTCTGAGTGCAGAAAATCCAAATTGAAAAGAATCTCTTCATTCCTGAAAATTTGTTAGATTGTATTTATTCATTTTACATCATATGGATTAATTTCTGAGAGTTGTGTTTGTATTCCATGATGCTGTCTCTGGGCTTCTCCCATATTGGTTAATCTCTGTATTAATAGCTCAGAAATGGGAATGTCCCACTTTCTTTGCAAGGTCAGCTATGGTGTTTAAACTACTGAACTTTTCCTCTAGATCAAGGGTCAGAAAAGTTAATTGAAAAAAACCCCAAAGACTATCTATCACTATTTGAGCAAGACAACACCGACAGGTTCTTACACACAGAATTATTTCAGAAGTCATCTAGTGTACCTCTCTTTTCACTGGGGGAGTTTAGATTTTCTCTAATATAATACCTCCATTGTGAAGGAAAGTCTGCTCTATTGTTGTTGTTTTAGGACAGTTCTATTTTGCCGAATTGTTTCCTTACAAATCCAGCCATTCTATTCCTATCCTTCAGAGCAAGTTATGATGCACAAAGGGAATGTAAAAATATCCTTGCAGTGAATCAATTTGAAATATTTCCCTCTAGAAATGAATCTCTAATGCATTTGACAAGAGGATTTTCTTTTTATGGCAATTTGAAAACTTTTTGCTTACTGAGTAAAAAACCAAGCAGTTGTTGGAAGCTCTTCTGTCTGTAGGAGATGATACAGAAGTACAAAATGCCAAAAAACTGTAAGTTCCTTGGTAAAGATGTCAGTTATTTTATTCAACCATAAGGTTCAGCTGTAATATTTTTCTGGAACTCCATTCCATGGGGAAAACTATCCAATTTTGGTCACCACAATATAAAAAAGATGTAGAGACTCAAAGTGCAAAGAAAAGCAACAAAGATGATTAGGGTACTGGAGGCTTAAACATACAAAGAACAGTTGCAGGAATTGGGTATGTCTAGTCTAGTGAAAAGAGAGACTAGAGGTGACATAATAGCACTGTTCCAATATTCAAGGGGCTTGCACAATGAAAAGGGTCAACCTATTTTCTAAAGCAACTAAAGGCAGAACAAGAATCAATGGATGGAAACTAATCAAGACGAAAACCAACCCAGAACTAAGGAGAAATTTTCTAATAGTTAGTACAATTAATCAGTGGAATGGATTGTCTCCAGAAAAACTGGAGGTTTTTAAGAAGAGACTTGACAGCCACTTGTCTGAAATGGTATAGGATCTCCTGCTTGAGCAGGGGCCTGGACTAGAAGACCTCCAAGATCCCTTCCAACTGTGTTATTCTGTTATTCACGCAGGCATGGGAGATTACAGATAGCAGTACCAGGTGGCCTTGTTTATTTCTGGAAGCCAAGAACAAATGTCTATTTAATACTTGACTGAGAAAAATCATAAAATAGTAGGCCTGTAAACTACTGTAAATTGGAAAACTTCCCAGAAGACAGCAGTGTAAAATCCATTTCTTATTGCTAAGAAACTTCCCAGAAGACAGCAGTGTAAAATTTTGTTATTGCTAAGAAAATTATATGGTGTGTTCATGTAGACCCATGTAGTTCATGTAGATCCCTTTTAGTGTAGCTAAAAAAACATACAATAACATCATGAAGTGTCCCTCAAAAAAAAAAAAAGGTTAAGTAGAAGCATAACTAGTATATATGTTTTCTGTCTCTAAGGAGAATGGTTTATCTGATGCAGTGTTTTTCAAATTTGTCAAGTTTAAGATGTGTAGACTTCAGTTCCCAGAATTCACCAGCCAGCATTGTTGACCCGGAATTAGGAGACAGCATAGGAAGTATCAATTGTGAATATGTGCAGATGGCCCTGCTGATTTTGGGCACTTGCAGAGTCATGGATGCAGGGTCATGAAAGGACAGCAAGGAAAAACCTAATATCCTAACCCACCTGGGAACATACGATGTCTTTAGGGAAACACCCAAAAGGGAACATTTTTAGCTACTTCTGCTTTCTCCCTTCTTATCTAAAGTGTGCCAGACTTACTGGGTGAAATCTATCTTAAATGTGTCAGCTTTGCTGGGTGGATTGCTTATGTAGTCAGAAAGAATAAATACAAGGATTTCTTGTCATTCCGGGCTTCTCTCTTTTAGAGGAGCCCATCTTTGTTCAGCTGAATAAAAACGTAAAGCTTAAAGACAATGTCTGGTTTCCTGTATTTTTTTATCAAGCAAAACCCCCAGAACCTGCACAAGAGCATGAAGCCCACATATCTTAAACTTGTCAAGGTTGAAAATGCTAAGTTGATGGGAGAGGAAATTATTAAATGCCTTCACTGCAATCTGAATTGGCTCTAAGGTGTGTCCTCTCAGATTGATTGGTTTTGTTTCTAAACTTTGAGACAACTAGATATGAGAAGGGTATTGGAAGCATTTTTTTAGGGTCATTGGCAGGAGCTGAAGACTTAAGATATTTTTCTTCAATATTTAATGCCCAGCTCTCATTACTGCACTGCAAAGTATATCTGCAAATCTGTATTTTTTCTAAAATAATGCTAACCATAGTTTGAATGTTTCTTTTTCATTCCAGATCTTAAACAAGTGCTAACAAGAGAGAGTGAGCAGGAATAAAATCACTTAAAAAGACAGGTTCTGCTGGATTAGATCAGAAGATTATGTAGATCAGCACTTGTTGTTTCTAGTCTTAAGTAATACCTTCAAGAGACAATAATAAGAGCAATAAAGTTTCAGTTTCTTTAGGAACCTACACCAAGAGGTGCATCAGTACTGATATGGCTACAATAAATAACTGTTGTGACTAATAGCCTTGTCTGCTATAATTTGTCTAATATTTTAGTTGGCCGAGTTGGAAGGCATTACTTTATTTTTTCAAAAAGCAGGCAAACAGTTAACAGGAACAACAATTTTGGGACCATTGTAGGTCAGGTGTGACTCCCTTTGAAATGTGTAAGCTAATACTGATGCTTCCTTACATATACCTCTGGTTAAAATTAGAATAACAGAGTTGGAAGGGATCTTGTAGGTCATCTAGTCCAACCCCCCCCCCCCGCCGCCCAAGCAGGAGACCCTCCTACATCATTTCTGACAGATGGCAGTCCAGTGGCTTCTTGAAAGTTTCCAGTGATAAAACTCCCACTACATCTGGAGGCAAACTGTTCCATTGATTGATTGTTCTCACTGTCAGAATTTTTTTCCTTATTTCTAGGTTGAATCTCTCCTTCATCAGTTTCCCTCCGTTATTCCTTGTCTAGCCTTCAGGTGCTTTGGAAAACAGACTGATCCCTTCCTCTCTGTGACAGCCCCTCAAATATTGGAACACTGCTATCATGTCTCCCCTGGTCTTTGTCTTCACTAGACTAGCCATTCCCAGTTCCTGTAACCTTTCTTCATATGTTTTAGCCTCCAGTCCCCTAATCATCTTTGTTGCTCTTCTCTGCACTTTTTCTAGAGTCTCAACATCTTTTCTATAGTGTGGAGACTAAAATTGATTCCAGTATTCTAGTTTTACTAAGGCTTTATAGAGTGATACTAGTACCTCACGTGATCTTGATTGAATCCCTCTGTTAATGCAATTTAGGATTTTTTGGCTGCTGCTGCACACTATTGGCACATATTTAATTGATTGTCCATCAAGATCCCTCTCACAGTTACTGCTATTAAGCCTGGTTTCACCCAATCTATATGTGTACTTTTGGTTTTTCTTGCCTAAGTGTAAGACTTTACGTTTCTCCACATTGAATTTCATTTTGTTAGATAGGATCCAGTGTTAAGTCTGTTAAGATCCATTTGGATCTTGAGCCTATTATTCCTGCCAATTTAGTATCATCAGATGGTCTCCATACCATATTTAATTGTCACTATAGATTTCTGCCAACTTAGTTGTGACAGGTAGATATGAATATTGTACTTAAACTCATGTAAATCCTGAAATTCTTGCAGATTAAATCTTTTCAATGTCTTTTAATTTTAAGGACAAGCCAGAACGATTCCCCTCCCTATTCCTTAAGGAGTTTATTGTGTAATTCCTCAGATTTAATTTTGATCTTTGCCATGTAATTTAAAAAACAGAATTATCACTAATATTATTTTCCGCCCTAACCTAAGGGCTGCAGCTGGATTATAATTTATTTCGCTTAGTTCTTCAATAAATATGTAAGATAAATTAAGCTGCAAGAAGAAGAACTTGTCCCAAACTACTATGTAAGCTTCATTGCTGGGATTGGAAACTTCATCTACAATTCTGTGCACATCTAGGCCATATAGTTAACATAATTTATTCCACTTAATTGATTTTATGATAACTGTCAGTTGCCCTTCTTTTGAGTTCAGAGTGACATTTGGGCAGATACATCATAAGACATAAAAACAATTAAAATAGTACAAAATAAATACATTTGGTAACCAAGTAAAACTATTACTGTGGAAATTAATACAACCAAGAAATTGGGCCCTTAACACCACCAAATCGTCATGGCCTTACAAAAGGGCCATCCTGATAGCTGAAGGGAGAATATTCCAGAGGGCAGGGACTGTGACAAAGCCTTTCTCAAGCTGGTAACTCCTCAATATATTGTATTAAAGCTTCTGTCGTTACTACTGACCCAGCTAAACTGGAGATGCTGACAGCTGCAGTCTAAAACAGGGCTGTGAGATTTTGGTTTGCTGATATTTTTATTTTATTTGTTAAACAAATTTATATAGCTGCCCATTTCACCAAAAGCAACTCTGGGCGGTACACAACAATCAAATTTTCCATATTATCTCATGATTCCGGATGCTTCACAATCCCAAGAGATGTTATTTGAAAGAAAGTTCACATTGTGTGCTATACCCAAATATAACAATGTTGGATTGACTTAAATATTTAAGAAAATTTATATGACTGCCCAACTCACTCTCAGTAACTCAGCTTGGGCTTCATATCTGGTATGAGCTTAGCCAATTTTGAATTAATTTGCAAATAATTATATGTCAACACTGCTAACATTAAATGTTCTTGCTTTGACAACATATGGAGATGCAGCCTTTTTCTTTCTTATGCTTTACTCTTAGAATTAGATGATATTGGGGGAGGGAGAGAAATGTAATAGGAGTTAGTTAGACATACAATATTGTAATAGTATGTGAATTCAGGGCGTTTGTAATAAGAGATGATAAGGCATGGCGGGATGAAGAACTGGGTGGAAAGCCAACATTTTAAACTAATTAGAGAATGTGATTTATGACTGTTAGTTGTAGGAGGGAATTGTGCTTTGATCTATGTGCTGAGGGGAGGGGAAGTCAGATTTTGGCTTGAACTATGTAAGTGCCGATGTTTTGCTGCTTGAATAAAGATTCTTTAAGGTAAACAATGCCTCAAAGTTCTTTGAAGAGTTTCATATGTCGGAACCATAACATTAAGCCAAAATCTCCAATTTTCCTAACTATCTAGGGGTCCCGAAACCCAGCCGCTGTCCCTAGAAAGGAGGGATAAACTGGCAAAGATTTGGGGAAGATTTCATCATGGACGAAAAGGAAATGCCTGAAGCCAGTACCCCGGCAGCAGCTGCTACCCCGGGGGGGGGGGGGAAGCAGCAACTGCTTGCACGCCAGTGCATAAAGAGCTTTTTCAAGCCTCCCAGCTGGGGAGAGCTACCAGGTCGTCTGCCACTGAGGACTCAGGTGAGTGGAAATATCTGCCTGCAGCTAGTAGTCAGTCAGTGGAGAGGCTGGTGGAAAACTTTGAGGGGCTAGAAATGAGAAGCAGAGAGCAACCTTCCCATTCCCCACGTGCCAGAGATTAGGATGATTGATGGGGCAGCCTTCAACTCCTGCTGATAGGAACGCCCAGCCCCTCCTTCATAGATCAGGAAGCCTTCCTGTCCCTGAAGCCCCCTACCAGGGCCTCCAGCCCCACAGAGGGAGACAATCCAGTCCCCGCCCCTTCAGAAGCCCCGACCACCACCGATGATGTGAGGGCCTGGGCAGTTGCCGGGACAACCAATCCCCAGACCGGTGTACATATTGATCACCCAATCTGGACCCCCTGCAGCAATGGAGAATAGAACAGCTCCTGCAGGTGGGAGATCAGCAATCTCTGAGCCTGCAGCAGCTAATAGAGGCCTTGCAACAACTGGGGGTGATGCAGAGGCCAGAAGACCAGCAACCGGTGGGAGGATGGCCACAGCAAGGGGGATGGTCACCACCCCCTAATGTACAGCAACCACTGAGGGGCCTGCAGATGACGGAGTTCCAACAACAACCCCCTCTGAGGCCGCAGGGGGCCCTACAGCAGTTGAGGATGCCACAGCTCTCAGCAGACCAACAGCAGGGGGAATGGCAACAGACCCCAAACATGCTACCCCTGGGAATGCATCAGCAGACCAACAGCAGGGGGAATGGCAACAGACCCCAAACATGCTACCCCGGGAATGCATCAGCAGTTGGGGGTGCAACAACCATGGTGGGGCCCCCAGCAGCCATTGAATTAGCAGCCAGATTGGGGCCAACAGCAACTGGGGGAGCCACAACCACAGTGGGGAGCCCAGCAGCCAATGATTGCTCCACCATTCAGAGCAACCTTTGATGGGGACCCAGAGAAGCTGATTTTTTTTCTCAACCAAATGCGCTTTCATTTGAACCACTGGGCCTATCTCTACCCAGACCCAGCCGCTATGGTCGATGTGACTACGTCCAGCTTAGAGGAAGAGGCATCTGAATGGCTGAAAAACTTATATAATGAGCAAGCCCCCAAATTGGAGGACCCCCATCTCTTCCTCCTAGGACTGAGAGAAAGATTTGAGGACCCATCCATTGCCCTCAAAGCAGAAGAACAAATCCATAAAATAAAGCAAGCTGACAGGCCTGCCCTGGAGTACATATGAGAGTTTCTCAAGTTAGTTGGTCGGATAGAGAAGTGGCCTGAGCAGTCCATAGTCCATCACTTCAGGGAAGGGTTGGATGATCACCTCTCTCAGTCATACATCTATCGAGCAATATCTGATCAGCTGCAAGAATGGTACCAGGCAGCGGTAAGACTAGACATTCAGTTCACCCGCTATAAGAAACCTTCCCCCACCTGAAGCCGAGCCGAAGCCAGAGCAACCCAAGCAGCAACCACCACTCCATAAACTTCCAATTGCTGCGACTGTTGAAGGACCCAGGCCATCTGCAGGCCCACCAATCAAGTGCTTCCGATGCAGACAGCAGGGACATCCAGCAGCTAATTGTCCAGTCCCCTACCCCCAACAGTAGAGTAGACCAGGACCAGCAGCGAGAAAAAAACCTGCCCAGTAGCCAACAAGAGAGAAATCCAACTGGATCACACAGGAACCGGTTGCCGAAGTCACATCCCCCACGCAGGAGGTTGCCGGAACTAAGGCTGGATCCACCTCCGCTCTACCCTCTTTCGACAGTGACGACGGAGAGAACAACCAATGGTGAGTCGACATGTCCCATCTTTCTCATTGCTAGCCAAACTCATAATCCCTAAGTTGGGAGCACAGGCAGACTTAAAAGTGCTAGTCGATTCCGGATGCTCCCGGTGCGTCATTAGCTTTGCCATGAAAATGGGCATACAAGCAAAGCTGCTCTCCAAACCTGTGAGGTTTGAGCAAGCCAATAGCTCCCTGATGGGAGGGACTTTAGTCACCCAATTAACTCTTAGAAATAGGGGAGCACTGGGAGTTCATTCGTTTCCTGGTGGCTCCAAAAATGACTGAGACTGTGATCATAGGATTAGCCTGGTTGGACAAATGGAAGCCGTTTATCTGGTAGGAGAAGGGAATGAGAACTGTGAAGCCTACCTAAAGGGCCCAAGCCCCCTATTGATTCAACAGATGTTACAGGAAACTTTAGCCCACCCAACGACTGAGTGCACATGGCTGCCTCACCGCTACCAGGTGAGCCACTCATCCCTAGCGAGTACCGGGACCTGGCGGAGGCATTTAGTGAGAAGGAATGTGACACCCTGCCTCCCCACTGATCCAATGATTGTTCCATTGAACTGTTGCTGAGAGCCAAACTCCCACAACCGAGAATATACACCATGCCCCCCCTCGAAATGGAGGAGATGCAGTGATACATGGACAAAAACCTAGAGAGGGGGTTCATTGAATGGCCCAAGTCTGCTGTGGGAGCCCGTGTTTAAAGAAAAAAAAGATGGGTCTCTTTGTTTCTATGTAGACTATAAGGGTTTCAACGCTGTGAGTGTGGAAAATAAATACCCCCTCCCTTCCTGAAGGACTTACTAACCCACCTGGCTAAGGGGAGTGTCTTCATTAAATTAGACCTGAGAGAGGCATATTACCGGGTGAGAATAAAGGAGGGAGACAAGTGGAAAACTGCCTTCAACTGCCCCATGGGGAGCTATCAGTTCAAAGTCATGCCATTTGAACTACAGGGGGCCCCAGCCCTATTCATGCAGTTGATTAATGAGGTCCTACATGATCATTTATACAAAGAGGTTCTGGTGTATCTTTTTTTTTTTTTTATTAAAAAGTTTTATAAATTTTACAAAAAATAAGAAACAATACAAAAACAAAAAACAACATATACAAATAAAAAACAAACATTACCCAACAAAACCCCCCTTCCCCCACCCCTACCCAAACCCCCCCTTCCCCCCCCCAAGACCTCCCAGAGCAGAATATAGGCTTAATTAAAGAAAAAGTTAAAAAAAATTATAAAAAAAGAATATAAAATAGAAAATATATATATATATAAAGTTAAAAATTATGAAAAAACTATATAATATTTTTTATATCAAATTTAAATTGTATGAATTTTATCCATTTATCCCAAACAGCAAGAAATTTCTCTTGCGTTTGTCCCTTTAAGAAAGCCGAAATCTTTGCCATTTCCGCCAAATGAGACACTTTAAGAAACCATTCCTGCAATGTAGGCAAAGATTCCTTCTTCCAATATTGTCCTACTAACAGCCTCGCAGCTGTTATCAAGTTTAACATCAATATAACCTCCTTTGTGTCACAATCAGTAACTATACCTAACAAAAATAATTGTGGAGTAAATTTTACCCTCCTTTTAAAAATTCTCTGGATATTCCACCATATCTTAATCCAGAATGCTTTTATCTCTCTGCACGACCACCAAATATGATAATAAGTAGCATCCATACAACCACATCTCCAACATTTAGGTTGTAAGTCAGGGTACATAAAAGACATTTTTTGTGGATCAAGGTGCCATCTATAAAACATTTTATAAAAATTCTCCCTTAAGTTCTGTGCTTGTGTAAATTTGACATTTCTCACCCAAATAATTTCCCAGGTGTCCAATGGAACTGGCTCACCAAAATTCTGCGCCCATCTAATCATACAATCTTTAATTAGTTCCGTTTCTGAATCCAATTCAACTAAAACCCCATAGATCCTCTTAATGTGGGTTTGTCTTTGATCCTTCACTTGCTTAATAAGATTTTCATCTTCTCTGTGAAAACCCACCTTACAGTCCATCTTCCATCTATCTAATAATTGCCTATATTTGAACCAAGAATAAATAATATTTTCTTGTGCTAACTCTTCCCGTAATTTTAACTGCCAGTTTTGTCCATCCCATTTAAGTAACTGTCTATAGGACACCATATCCATTTTAACCCCTCTTTTTATTCCTTCTATTGCATGCCAAGGTACGGCCCATAATGGTACTTTAAAATCACTTTTGTAATATTTTCTCCAAACCCTAAGTAAAGAAATTCTTAAGATATGAGATTTAAAAGCCCAATCCATTTTTTTATTAAATATTAAATAGGCATGCCACCCAAAAAGTAAATTCCATCCCTCTAAGTGAAGTATATCAGAATTTGTCAAATTTACCCAGTCACTAACTAATGTTAAAACCACCGCATCATAATATAATTTCAAATTCGGCACCTTGAGTCCTCCCCTCTCACGGAAATCTTGCATAATTTTAAATTTAACCCTTGGCTTTTTCCCTGCCCAAATAAATTTATTAAGGCCTTTCTGCCACTCAGTTAAATTGATCTCATTCTTCAAAATCGGTATCATTTGGAACAAAAAGAGAAACTTGGGTAGAATATTCATTTTTATCACTGCAATTCTTCCCATGAGGGATAATTGCAACTTTTCCCAATTCTTCAAGTCTCTCTGTACCCTAACCCACAACCTTTCATAATTATTTTTAAATAATTTTGCATTAGAAACAGATAGCATCACCCCCAAATATTTTACCTTATTAACAATTTCAAAACCCGTCAAGTTAACCAAAGTCTGCTTCTCCCGACTAGTCATATTTTTAGGTAAAATTTTTGTCTTATTAACATTAATCTTAAAACCCGAAACCAAACCATAATTATGAATCAGCTGTAATAATTTTACTACAGAATAAGTAGGTTGCGACAAAGTGATAACCAAGTCATCCGCAAAAGCTCTTAACTTATACTCTTTTTTATTAACTTCTATTCCTTTAATTTCCTGCGACTCTCGAATTTTGATCAACAGTATTTCCAGTGTTAAGACAAACAGCAACGGTGATAATGGGCAACCCTGTCTAGTACCTTTCTCTATTGTAAAAACCTCTGACAAACCTCCATTAACGATAAGTTGTGCCGTTTGTTTTTGATATATTACCATAAGAGCTTGCAATATCTTTTCACCAAAATTCATCTCTTCCATTACTCTTAACATAAAATGCCAATTCAATTGATCAAAAGCTTTTTCAGCATCTAAAAATATCAGCCCTGCAGGAACTTGGTTGTTTTTATCTAAATATTCTAATAAATTAATAATTTGTCTGACATTATTTTTCATGTACCTTCCAGTTATGAACCCAGATTGATCTTTATGCACAAGGTGGTGCACAACCCTCATAAGCCTATTTACTAAGATTTTTACAAATATCTTGTAATCCACATTTAAAAGAGATATAGGCCTATAATTCTTAGGTAAAGTAAGATCTTGATCTTCCTTTGGAATCAATGATATAAAAGCAGTACGCCATGAGGGAGGAATCTCTTGACCCTGTAAAATGCCATTAAAAAGATCACCTAATGGTTGAGTCATCTCCTCCAATAAGGCTTTATAATAAACAGCTGTTAACCCATCCGTACCCGGTGCTTTCCCTGGTTTCAATTGTTGAATTGCTAGCGAAATTTCCTCCTTAGTAATTAAACCATTAACTTCATGTTTCTGATCCTCTGTCAATTTAGGGAAACTAACCTCACTTAAATATTTATTTATCTCTAAAATTTGCACATTAGTAGATTTATATAATTTTTGATAATAATCCAAAAAAGATTTCTTAATCAATTCCTTCTGAGAAACTAATTTACCCTTGTAATTTATTTTATCTATTGTTCTCTGTCTCTGTTTCTTTCTCAACTGATAAGCCAACCATCTCCCTGGCTTGTTAGCATTACAAAATGTGTTTTGTTTCATAAACAATAAATTGGTTGCAGCTTGATCTGCTAACAACATATTAAATTGTGTTCTTAACAACTTTAAAGATTCTTTAATACTTTCATCAGAAGGATTTAAAATCAAAGACTTTTCTTTTAATTTAATTTCATCTTCCAATTCTTTACGTTTCTGAATCTGTTTTTGCTTATGACAGTTATTCATTTTTATCAAAATCCCACGCATAAATGCTTTCCCTGCATCCCATACCATTGACATTGAAGTCCCCTTATACATATTCAAAACAAAGTAATCCTTTAAACACTCCTTTAGTTTCTGAACATTTTTTTCTTGTCTAAATAAATTCTCATTCACCCTCCAGGATCTTCTCTCCTCTTTTTCTTGAGTCAACTCCATCCAAACTGGACTATGATCCGTCAAAGACCTAGGGAAAATCTTGACATTCTTTACTCTATTATATAAGTCCGTTGTAATCAAGAAGAAGTCAATTCTTGAGAAGGATTGGTGTCTATCTGAAAAAAAGGTAAAGTCTTTCTCCTCTTGATTACATTCCCGCCAATAGTCCCGTAATTCCCAGTCCTCTTTCATATCAAAAAAGGCTTTAGGTAATTTTGCCTGCTTAAGAAGAGAAGAGCCTTTTTTGTCCCTTTGTACGTCTAAAACACCATTCCAATCCCCCATTAATACCACGGATCTGTAGTCCAGCAGATTTATTTTTTCATGTAAGAGTCTATAAAATTGTTCCTGTTGCTGATTTGGTGCATATAGTCCCACTATAAGTACTTTCTTACCATATAAGCCCAATTCAACCATCACATATCTCCCTTGGGGGTCAGACTCCACCAGACAAACTGGTAGATTTTGCTTGACATAAATAACAACTCCCCCCTTCTTCCCGGGAGCAGAAGATACGAAGTGAGATCCCAGACGGGCATTAACTAAATATTTCTGATCCTTAAGTAAAATATGAGTTTCCTGTAAGCAAATAACATCATTGTTACGTTGCTTCAAATAATAAAAGATTTTTTTCCTTTTCTGAGGAGAATTCAATCCATTAACATTCCAGGTCAAAAACTTTGCCATCTCCCTTGGCCCGCAGCCTGGAGAAGACACCTTGGAGATCTGAAATTGCAACATGTGTTGCATGACTCTTGGGTCTTGCTCCTCCCACCGGCGGTGATACATTTCCAGGAGAAATCTCTTTGGCCTCTTTCTTACGTTGCTCCTTCTCTTTACGTTTATAAGCTGCACGAGTCATTCTCTGCTCTTTAACCTCCGTCTGGCGTTGCCATTCAGCTTGCAGCATCCCAGCAGAAACCGAACTTAATGCCTCAGACTGCTGCTCCGCCTCTTTGCCACTCAGGGATTTCTGAACAGGTAAAGTTGAGCCTGCACCTAGGACTGAAGTATAGAATTCTCTAGCTTTATCAACCGTATTCAATCTATAACGTGTCCCCGCATGGCTCAGAACAATACCCATCGGGATTTCCCATCTAAATGGCATCGATCTAGCTTTAAGCTCATTAGCTAAGAAAGCAAAATCTTTCCTGCTTCTTAAAATTTTTGATGGGATTTCCTTTAGTATAATGACATCTTGGGCAGCTATCTGAAATCTTTTATTATAAAAGGCTTGTATGATCTCATTACGCAGAGACTTCTTCGTAAAATAAATCACCACATCTCTAGGCAAATTCTTCTGCTTAGCAATCCAAGAGTTAAGCCTGTACACTTTTTCAACTTCTCTGTGTAATTCTTCTTTGTCCATGTCCAAAACCACAGCCAAATCAGTAAGGACCACCTCCATCAGATCTTGATTCATATCTTCCTTGAGGCCTCTAATCCTCAAAGCATATTCCATCTGCCTGTACTGAAACATCAGAATATCTTCTTGTGAAGTCTCCACCTTCCTTTCCACATCTTGAATTTTATCATCAAAGGAATCAACTTTATCTTCAACTTCCTCGAGTCTTGCATTCAGCTTAACCACCACTGTAGCCAAACCTGAGACTGCTGCAAGTATATCTTGTCGCAAAATATTATTTTTCTTTTCCAATTGATCCTTCATCCCACTTATCTCTTCTTTGAAGTCAGATTTAATTTCTGATTTAAGCTGTGTAGAAAGTTGCTTCATTTCCTCTCTCAGTTGAGCTACAGCCTCTCCCATTATACCTCTAGCCTCTTGTGCTGAAAGTCCAGGCAAAGGAGGGGAGGGTGGTGGCTGTGCCGGTGGTGCATGTTTAAGTTGTTGTTGTGGTTGTGCAGTAGAAGCTATAGGAGAGGAAATCACCTTAGATGTTGTAGAAGGCGGCTGTCTCTTTGAAGCCATTTTAAATAACACAGTTCTCACTTCCCTTTCCCCCCCCAAAAAAAGGAGATGAGGGGGAAAGAGAAAAAAATTTTACTTTTAAAAGAGGCAGCAAAAACACTATAATCCTTGAAAATCCAGAGAAAAAAAACCAAAAAGAAAAAGAAAATCAAAAAAGAGGATTCAATACCAAAAGCAAAAGTAAAGTCCAGTCCTTAACAGGAGAAAGTGAAACAGGAGAAAGTGAAACAAAAGACAAGGAAAAAAAACTCCGTCACTTTCAAAACGCCATCTTAATTCCTTCTCCACAGTAATAAAAAAAAAGGAGAAATAGTCAGAACTAAATAAAAAAAAATAAACACCTAAATTATATAAGAAAAAATCCTTTAAACTGCTCTGTCCGTTTTTTAGGAATTACTCACCAACTCTCTATAAGCACGGAGATAGAAGCGGCAGTTTCTTTTGCTTCCTAGGAAGCAAAAACAGCTGGGAGGCAGAGACAGCAAGAGCTCCGAGGGAACACTCCTTTCACCCCCTCTAGGATTAAATCCAGAGAGGGTTCAGGGGTTCTACCTCTACTCTTGCACTCTCTGTCCCTTCCCTTTGCCCGGGAAGGGAGTTCCGAGCCGCGGACCAGCTGATGTGCGCTGTGCTCCGCGGCTCTGACACTTTCCCAGCTGGACGGCTAAAAGATAGCCGCCATCGCTGTCGCTCCGTACCGGAAGTACTCCTGGTGTATCTTGATGACATCCTGATATACAGCACAAATATGACTGATCATATAAAGCTGGTGAGAGAAATTTTAAAGAAACTATTGAATGCCGAGCTTTATGTCAAACTGTCAAAATGTGAATTTCACCAGACCCGATTAGATTATCTTGGCTATAGAATTTCCAACAAGGGCATTGAAATGGACCCTGCCAAAGTGAAAGCTGTAATTGAAGGCAGCCCTCAAAGCCTGCTCCAGAGTTTCCTAAGTTTTGCCAACTTCTACTGTCAATTCATCCCCTCCTTTGCTGAGATTGCCCTATCCCTTAGACAACTACTCAAAACAGGCAGAGGAGGAGGGAAACCGTGACCGGGCCAACCACTAGCATGGACAATCGAGAGCATCCTGTCATACAGCATCACAGTCTGGTTTGGAGGCATCACTGCTTCAGACAGGAAGGTGGTGCAGAGAGTGGTGAGAATGGCCGAAAAGATCACTGGCAGTTCCCTCCCTCCCATCCAGGACATAGCACAAAAGCACTGCTTGAGCAGGGTCTGTAAGATTATCTGGGACACTACACATCTTCTTCACAACCTGGTTTCCTTGTTACCTTCTGGGAGGAGGTTTCGTGGTATCCGAAGCAGAACATCCAGATTCAGCCAGTTTCATTCCATACAACATTAACCTTGCGAACTTTCAAGCTTCCTCCTTCCGTTATATATTCAAGATGGACAATATTTAATACTTATTTGCTACATGTATGTAGAGATATGGGTCTACACATATGTTGTTCATAGTATGTTTAGGTATGTGTCATGTATGTTTCACTTTGTGAGCGAGCAACTAAATTTCATTTTTGATGTGTGCCATTGTGCCCACAGTATATTTATTTATTTATTTATTTATTTTTAAAATTTATATGCCGCCCAATCCCTAGGGACTCTGGGCGGCATACAAAATTAAAACAATAAATATAACAATAAAACAGTAAAATAAGTGCATTCATAAGCATGTCCCAATCATATCCCGCCCCCCCCGGGGACATCAACCCCAGGCCTGACGGAACAGGAGAGTTTTAATGGCTTTCTTAAAGGCCGGCAAGGTGGGAGCAGTTTGAATCTCGGGGGGAAGTTGATTCCACCAGGTCGGAGCCACCACAGAAAAGGCCCTTCCCTGAGGGCCCGCCAGCCGACATTGTCTGGCCGACGGGACCTGAAGGAGGCCCAATCTGTGGGACCTCACCGGTCTCTGGGAACTATGCTGCAGTATGCAGTCCTGTAAGTAACCTGGTCCTAAGCCATGAAGGGCTTTAAAGGTGATAACCAACACCTTGAATTGCGTCCGGAGACCCACAGGAAGCCAGTGCAGCTCGCGGAAGATAGGTGACATGTGGGTGTACCTTGGTGCACCCACAATCACTCTTGCGGCTGCATTCTGAACCAACTGCAGCCTCCGAACGCTCTTCAAGGGTAGCCCCATGTAGAGCGCATTACAGTAATCCAGTCTGGAGGTGACAAGGGCATGAGTGACCGTGAGTAGAGCCTCCCGGTCCAAATAAGGCCGCAACTGGTGCACCAGGCGAACCTGGGCAAAGGTCCCCCTGGCCACAGCCGATAGATGTTGTTCCAAATTTAGCTGTGAGTCCAGGAGGACACCCAAGTTGCGTGCCTGCACTGAGGGAGGTAAATTTACCCCCTCCCCCAGGACTAATGATGGACCATCAGGATGACCGTTGGGGGGCAAGACCCAGAGCCACTCGGTCTTGTCAGGGTTGAGTCTAAGCCTGTGAAAATGACAATAAATGTTATCTTATCTTGTCTTGTCTTATCTTATCTAAAAAGACTATCTGCTGTTGAACTGGTCCTAAAGCACCCATGCCCAGGGGAGCCCTTTGTAATTCAAGCTGATGCCAGCAATGTGGCCGTCGGAGCTGTACTGCTGCAAAAGAACCAAATGGAACCTTGCAACCCTGCGCCTACACCTCGAAAAAAATTTACTGAGGGAGAAAGGAGGTAGGCAATCTGGGAAAAGGAGGCTTTCACAATCAGATGGGCTCTATTAAACTAGAGACACTATCTAGAAGGGAGCAAGTATGGATAGATCACAAAAATCTAGAAGCACTGAAAACTCCCCACAAATTGTCTCCGAAACAGGTGCACTGGGCACAATATTTTAATTGTTTTAATTTCACTCTAAAATACATTCCGGGAGTGAAAAACTTCCTAGCTGATGCGCTATCCCGGTTACCCCAATACAAATGCGAACGGGAGGAGGTTAATGAGGCAATTATCCCCAATCCACAAATTACTGCTCAACTTACGTTTCGCAAGATCCCCAATCCTGATGACCCTGGGGTAAAGAAAATAAAACGAGAGCTTCTCACCGATCAATGGTTCAAAGATAATCAAACCTCCCTAACGTGCAGGGATGGCTTGGCTTACAAAGGGGGCAAACTATATTTGCCAGAAGCCCTTCATCTTAATGCTCTCAAACATAGCCATGATGTAAAACAGGCTGGACACTTTGGATATTTGAAACCCTACACCTCACCCACTGGCAATTTTGGTGGCTGGGGCTGAAAAGGGATGTGGAAAACTATTTAAAAAGTTGTACTGTATGTGCCACAATGAAAAGAATCCCAGGAAAAACCCCTGGGTTACTGCAACCCATGGCAGACCCTTCTCAGCCATGGGAAGAAATAGCTATGAACTTTATAGTAGACCTACCTGAAAGTAGAGGAAATACTGTCATCTGGACTGTAATAGACCTGTTCTCGAAGCAGGCTCATTTCATCGCCTGCAAAGGACTCCCATCTGCCCAACGACTGACCAAATTGTTCCCGAAACATATCTACCAGCTCCATGGCGCCCCTAAGTGAATAATTTCAGATGGGGGGGGTGCAGTTCATAGTGAAGTTTTGGAAGAGTTTTCTTAAATTAATTGGATCTTCTCAAGGTCTATCATCTGCTTTTCATCCAGCCACCAATGGGGCTGCAGAATCCGTTAACAAAATGGTGGAGCAATCTTAGATGCTATGTTTCTTACCAACAGACGAACTGGACTGACCTCCTCCCTTTTGCAGAGGTGGCATACAATAATTCTGTGCATAACAGCACCGGCTACACGCCTTTCAGAGTGGCCACAGGAAAAGAGTTCAGCCCAATACCTGAATACCCTCAAGTGCCCTCTGCTTCCCAGACACTTGACCAATGGGTGAGGGGGTGGGAAGAAGTTTGGAGAAACATAAAAACTTTTGAAACCTATAAAAAAGCAGGCTAATAGAAAGAGGGCTCCCCAAAGAACATTCCAAGTTGGGGAAAAGGTTTATTTGTCAACTAAATATTTACGCTTCAAATTGCCCAGCAAGAAATTGGGACCAAAATTCCTGGGGCCTTTCCCCATAGTAAGGATCATCAATCCGGTCACCATAGAACTAAAACTCCCTAGACTTTTAGGGAGAATTCACCCAGTCTTCCATTGCAGCTTGTTGAAACCTTATCGGGGCTCCACTTTAAGACCTCCCCCGAAGAAGGCACCTGGGCCTCTCGTAGTTGCGGGACAGACTCACTACGAAGTGAAATGTATTCTTGACTCTAGAATTTTTAAAGGGAAATTGCAGTACCTAGTACAATGGAAGGGATACCCGTTGTCTGAAGCCACCTGGGTGAAATCCAGTGAGGTGAAAACTGACAGGCTCGTCAAAAGGTTTCATGCGAAATACCCCAACAAACCGAAAACTAACATATGCTTTTATATACATTACAGGATCTGTCCTTTTTGTAAGGGGGGGGGGCAGATGTCAATGCTGCTAATATTTTTTTTATTAAAAGTTTTAAACATTTTTTACAGTATATAACCCAAATCCCTCCCACCCCTCCCCCACTTCCCAGAGCTGATTACAGGGTTACAAATAAGCAATCATAATCTAACTAACATTACTCAACTCTATTAACAATCAAATCCATAACATACTTTAACTCCTTTTCAAAATAAATATTAACAAATTAAAAACCAAAAATAATAATATAATTAAACAATAATACTAAAAATAATATAAATTCAATCATATTAAACTATTAAAAATAATCTAAAATTTACTTATAAGCTAAATAATACTTTTTAGTCTCATATTTGTTCTGGATATAATCTATCCATCTTCTCCAAACCAAAATATATCTTTCTTGTGAATAATCCTTCAAATAAGCGGAAATTTTTGCCATTTCTGCTAAATTAGACACCTTGAGTATCCATTCTTCCATAGTAGGCACTGAATCTTTCTTCCAATATTGCCCCACCAGTAATCTTGCAGCTGTTATAAGATTCAACATCAAATTAATTTCTTTAACATCAAAGTCTACAATAACACCTAATAAAAATAATTGTGTCGTAAACTTTATCTTTCTCTTAAAAATCTTTTGAATATTCCACTAGATCTTAATCCAAAAAGCTTTTATATTTCTACAAGTCCACCAAATATGAAAATAAGTTGCATCTAAGCTTCCACATCTCCAACATTTGGGCTGTAAATCAGGATACATATAAGACAGCTTTTGAGGATCCAAATGCCACCTATAAAACATTTTATAAAAGTTTTCTCTTAAATTTTGAGCTTGAATAAATTTTACATTTCTAACCCAAATTGTCTCCCATGTATCCAATAGAATCGGCTCCTGAATATTTTGAGCCCATTTTACCATACAATCTTTAACTAACTCCGTTTCAGAATCCAATTCTATTAAAACATTATAAATTCTATTTATATGGGCTCGAGTTTGATTTTTAATCTGTTTTACCAAATTCACATCCTCTAAAGTAATACCAACCTTTTGATCTAAACTCCACCTAACTAACAATTGATTATACTGAAATCAAGAGTGTACAATATTTTCTTGCTTCAACTCAGCTAAAGATTTTAATTGCCAATCCTTCCCTACCAAATTAAGTAATTCCTTATAAGAAATCCTATCCAAATTCACTCCCCTAGATACCCCCTCTATCACGTGTCCAGGAATCCCCCAAATTGGAATTTTATAATTTAACCTACAATAATACTTCTTCCAGACACGTAATAAAGCGTTTCTTAAAATATGAGATTTAAAAACCTGATCTACTTTTTTATTATAAATTAAATATGCATGCCATCCGTATAATAAATCCCATCCCTCAAGAAGTATATTTTTATTTGTTAAGTTAAGCCAATCACTAATCAGAGTTAAAGCCACCGTATCATAATACAATTTTAAATTAGGCGCCTTAAGTCCTCCTCTTTCCCGTGCATCTTGTATAATCTTAAACTTAACTCTTGGTTTTTTTCCCTGCCCAAATAAACTTATTAATACCCTTTAAATGATTGGAAAAAACTACAGTTATCTTTGCTGGGGAGAATCTCAGCGGTTAAAATGAATGTTTTTCCAAAGTTTCTTTTTTTGTTCCAAATGATACCTATTTTGAAAAAAGATGCCAACTTGGAGGAACGCTGCTAATATTGAATATTCTTGCTTTGGTAAAATATGCAGAACTGTCTGGTACTTTTAGAGTTAACTCAGAGGAGAATGAGGGAGGAGGGAAAAGCCCACAAAAGGGCTTTGCCCTTCAAACTAATTGGAGAACGTAAATCATGACAGCAAAATAAGGGAGGGGAAATACTAGCAAAAATAAGGTGGAAATTTCAGATCTTAGCATCCCTTTTATCATGCCTTACCGACATTTTGTCACATGAATAAAAAGACTTTTTAGGATAAAATGCCTGGAAGTTCTTTGAAACTGTTTCATTAGTCGGAACCATGACAAACAGATTGTTGATTTATCCCTTCCTTAAAAGGCTGCAAAATATATAGTAAGCCTATGTGTGCATACAGACAGGCATGTTACAATTAAAATTTCCTTGATTTATATATTGTCTTTTTCACTGAAATGAACACTCAATTGTATCCATTTACAATTATCAAAAATATGGAGCACTCCTAGATTCTGTAGCTGGGAATGACACAAGAGAGGTTCTTCTTTCATGTGCCTGATAGATTGGCCTCCACTTGGAAAAACAAGTAATCCTACCCTTTACCCTATGCAGGAATCCACTACTTTAGTAATCTCATCACACAGCCATCTAGTCTCTTTTTAAATACCTCCAGCCAGTGGAAGGGGACAGTGGGGATTAATGCTTTACTCCCCATCACAACCTCAATTCCTGATTAGTGTTGCAATTTGCCTGGAATAAACCAGGTCCCATTTGTTTCATCTTCTAACTAAAAAGTACAATCATAAAAGATTTAGTCTAGCATCTTGTTTAGTGCAGCACCTGTAACACAAGACCCAACTCTTAAAGGCACAGAACAGATGCATAGCAATTCATCAGATCTCTAAAGACTACTATGATGTCTCCCCTATTCTTTATACTTTGTTGATGAATTTACAAATCTGCTTCTCATGCCTCACAGCTCTTAGGATTTTCTGCCCATGAAAATAGTGAGGACAGCTAAATTCAAGGGCACACAATTTAGTCATGCATTTTGTTTACTAGATACAAGACTTTTGCTTATTTGGAGTGAACGAAAGGGGCCAGTCCAGCGATATATACTTCACTTTCCATTATGGGGTAGTAAATGATGATAGAGGAGCACCAGCTTGGGGAGTGATTAGCTACATAAGGACATCTCATGGTGTCAAAAGGATTTCTGGTAAAGGGTCAAATGCTTTAGGATAGCGATATACGCTCGTCAGGGGACACGATGGCTCAGCAGATAAAGACGCTGCATTTGTTAGTGGGAATGTTGACAGCTGGGATTTGAGACCTGAGTGCTGCATGATGAAGTGAGCTCCCATTACTTGCCCCAGCTCCTGCCCACCTAGCAGTTCAAAAGCATGTAAATGCTAGGAGATAAATAGGTACCCATTTGGTGGGAAGGTAACAGCATTGTGTGCACCATGACCATGAAAGCATCTTTGGACAACACTGGCTCCCTCTGCTAAGAAACAGAGATGAGCACTGCCCCCTAGAGTCACACATGACTGGACAGGGGAAACATTGACCTTATGCACTCCTCAAGATCACTCACACTGACTATCTGTAAGCTCTTTTCAAAAATCTGTGATCTTGCCACTGTTCTCTTCAAAAGACAGAAAGTGCTATTGTGGCATGACATAAAAGGTCCCTGGAAACCGTATAAAAATGAAATTAGATTGCATGGCATGGCAGGATCAGATGTTCAAAATTAGTTTCATACTCTTTTTATACTTAGCTTGCAGCTGGCAAGCATAGTCAGAGACAGGATTTTTTTAAGGCATGTTGGGAATTGCTTTCATTTCACAAGCCTCTCTACCACCTACATGCTGAGCCTTTGCTTCAGTTTTTAGCATATTGCTAACTTGCAACGTATTAACAGTTAGGAGGATGTTGAGAAAGTCTATTCTGATTAGCCTGTAGTAACTTGCTATTTGAGAAACTAATGGGAAGCAAACCTGTAGCGCTTTTTTTTTTCTTAAGTGGAAGAGAATGGGATTTATTCCTTTCTTACAAAACAAAATTTTAATTTGCATAGGCAGATCCTCAGAGAGTAGCTATGTCCCTTTTATCAAATGATTGGACCTCTGAGGAGAGGTCACTGGCTCAGGAAGCTGAGCAAAAGATGGGGATAATTGTCCTGTAAAGAATGAAAAGAAAGCAACAATATTCATACCAATACTACAGTGTAAGTGGCAAAGCAAATAGAAACATATGTTATCTATTGATTTTGCAATCTGTGGCATGTGAATTTAAGTTGCAGTGATATTCATTATAAAATACATTTACATGCATGAGACCTAATTATTTAGTAACCTAAAAGAAACAAATTAGTCATCTGCATTTATAATAAAGCCTGATTCTGAGATTCCACCTTATGCCTGCTAATTGCAGACCAAGCCCTACTGAACTGTGGGACATATTTAGGAGCCAATATGACCTGCTATCCTGCCTCATCATGGTGGGGGTGCGGTTAGTGAAGAACACCAAGAATGAATGTCAAGTATATAATCTCAACAAACAGGCACCACTATTGGTCAACAGCCATATAGCATCAAGAATCTGGTGGTATCTCTTGGAAATTATAGTTTCTACCAGAACTAATGAGTGTTCATAGATTGAGTGATTCCCCAAGCCAGCTAATTAAACAGAAAAGGCATTACAAAAATCCAATTAAAATGAAAAGAAGATAATGAAAACTGGGAGCAGCTTTTTTTAAAATACAAGGAATAAGATCACTGCTGTATTCTTGAGGCTCATTACCTATTCATCACAGAAGAGGACTGGAAGAGTTTCACAGAACACTTTATACTTATGATTGTCATGATTTATGATGATAATTGCCAGGCTCAATTATACTGAAACTTGAGGACTACCTATTTGACATAAGGTGTGGATATTTGAGGGACCACTTATATCCAATTGTTTCTGCCCATCCAGTAGCCCAGACAGTGTGTACCAGGTGCACCCTATTAAACACTGTCACGTTATGGGGCTGAGGAAATGTGTCTTCTCTATTGTCGCTCCTACATCCCAGAGATATGAACTGCACTTTCTCTAGAGCAGTGTTTCCCAAACTTGACAATTTTAAGGCATGAGGACTTCAACTCCCAGAATTCTGGGAGTTGAAGTCCACATGCCTTAAAATTGTCAAGTTTGGGAAACACTGTCCTAGAGTTTTAGAAAGCTCTGAAAACTTGGCTTTGGTCCCAGGCTTGGGGCTAATATATTATTGTTTGTCTCAGATACATTTTGTTTGATTTTTGTTTTCTATAAGTTTATTTCAACCTGGGCTATCCCTTTCATTTGATGCTTTTATCTAGTTGTTATGGTTTTGTACTTTTGTATGCTGCCCAGAGTCTACTGGAATTGAGCAGTCTAATACAGTGGTTCTCAACCTTTAATTCACCATGGCCGTGATCCATGGCCACAAAAAGGTATTTAAAGGGGGGTTTAAATACCTTTTTGTGGCCATGCACCATGGCCATGGACCCCAAAGATTAACTCTAGATTTAAATCATAACATTTCTTCAAGCCTTCATGAACCTCTGTAACATCACGGATGCCACAGGTTGAAAACTAGTGGCCTAATACATACAGATAAATAATACAAATAGGGATCCCCTATATTACCATTCGATTAGTCTACTGAGTGTATCCAGCAAGCTATTGCCTTTTTACTAGCTATTGGACTGGCTGAAATGGGAAAAAATCCTGGTGGATGAGCTAGTGGGATTTAGAGAGGGCAGAATTACAATGGATCAGCATACCATCCTGCAATTCTTGAGAAATACACATGAGAACTGCAACACTTTTTATACATTGCTTTTATCAATGTAAACTTAACCCCAATTCCATCCTTAAGTCTATAGACCATAAGCTACTTAACAGAGTGCTGCATGAAAACAGTCATTTTTATTACATTTAACTTGAGTGACTTACTGTCTTAGTCCAGATATTCCAATCAGACTAAAGGTGAAATGGGGTGCATTTTAGGCCCCCTATTTTTTTTTATTAAAAGTTTTAAAGATTTTATATAATATATATCCCAAATCCCTCCCACCCCTCCCCTACTTCCCGGAGCTGATTACAGGGTTACAAATAAACAATCATAATCTAACATTACCCAACTATACAAACAATCAAATCCATAACATACTTTAACTCTTTTTCAAAATAAATATTAACAAATTAAAAACAAAAATAATAATATAATTAAACCATAATACTAAAACTAATATAAATTCAACCATATTAAACTATTAATAATAATCTAAAATTTACTCATAAGCTAGAGCAGGGGTTCTCAACCTTGGCAACTTTAAGACTTGTGGACTTCAACTCCCAGAATTCCTCAGCCAACAAAGCTGGCTGAGGAATTCTGGGAGTTGAAGTCCACAAATCTTAAAGTTGCCAAGATTGAGAACCCCTGAGCTAGATAGTACTTTTTAGTCTCATATTTATTCTGAATATAATCTATCCAACTTCTCCAAACCGAGATATATCTTTCTTGTGAATAGTCCTTCAAATAAGCGGAAATTTTTGCCATTTCTGCTAAATGTATCCATTCTTCCATAGTAGGCAAAGAATCTTTCTTCCAATATTGCCCCACCAATAATCTTGCAGCTGTTATAAGATTCAACATCAAATTAATTTCTTTAACATCAAAATTTACAATAACACCTAACAAAAATAATTGTGGCGTAAACTTTATCTTTCTCTTAAAAATCTTTTGAATGTTCCACCAAATCTTAATCCAAAAAGCTTTTATATTTCTACAAGTCCACCAAATATGAAAATAAGTTGCATAGGCCCCCTATGGTAGTGTGTGCGCGTGGGCATATATCACTTCTGGTTTGATTGGGATAGATAGATAGATAGACAGACAGACAGAGAAATGCTGCTTTCACAGAATTCTGCAAGAAGAAAGGATTTACAATTACTCCAAGGCTAAAATTATGTATGCTGTTAACTTCAACGACAAATAGGAACCAACAAAAAAGAACAAGTAATTAACAACTCTTCCTAATGTTAATTATTAAAGAGTAACAGTTCTCCCTCTTCACCGTTCTCCTCCTAACCTTAAGCCGCCTTTGACCAAGAGGACTGCCACAAGGTTTTTTGCAAGTGCAGAAATACTTTTGATTTTCAAGCAAATTTGCGATACCGTACAATTGACTCTCAAACAGATTAGGGGTTTGGTGGGAAAGAACGACTCCTTCAAGTAAATTAATGGACATCCCCCCCCCCCCACGAGAGGCACCGAATGAAGACCGGAAGTTACAGGTATTCGTCTCTTTCCCCCCTTTATCTCTACGGTAACCGCATTACGACTTTGGGTCGTGCTTGAAGCGCCCCGCCTCTTTCTTTTCTTGACCTATCAACGCAACATAGCGCTGCTTTTGACGCCTGCGCCTTTCTGCTGGAAGAGCAAGCTAATGGAATTGCTTCGGAAGAGAACGCTGAAGCAGGAAAAAAACGTTGAGCACGCACACACGTACGCGCGCACGCACGCAGGGGCTGAACAGAACTTTCATTTCACTCCTTCCGCGAGGTAATAAGCGTTTCTTTTTTTTTTTTAACACGTGTGAGCGTTTGATCGCTTGCGATAGCTTGTATGTCTATTAATTTATTTGAGCCAAAATATTTTCTTCCAGTTTGGGAACAAGTTTTTTAATGGCAATTTAGTAAAACAACGATCAAAAATCGTAGAGCAAAAGAAAAGGAAAACAGCTCGGGTGGGGAATCCTGTAAATCGAATGCCATGACGTACTTTCTTTTCGCTGCACATTTTTCTGCTTTCCCTTTCTCCCAATTCAGCTAAAAATTCAGGTCGGGATTGCTGAATGTTTTGGGTGCAGAACTCTGCAAAGACAACTTTTCCATCGTTTAAAAGCAGTTTTTTAGTGACAAGGATATATCAGGTCATATTTGGGAGAGATGTCTGCCAGGGTACAATTAAATATGAACTGATACCTAACAACAACATTTTCTTCCTCTCATTCCCATTCACGGTTTGTGTAAGTAGTTAAGATGTTAGATCTGTATGGGATCCTTGCTTAGCTTTTCATTCACTTCCAAAAAAAATCCTATTTCCGTTATGGTCACTCTGGATTTTTTTTTCCTTTTAGGTATAAGCACATGATTAACAAAATTATTACAATTGCTGGTAGTTTTTAAAATTACATCCCTTTCTTGCTCTTTGACCACATTGTTGACAACTCACTTTCCCTCCATATACATTATAAAATATAACTTTCAGACCCATTTTTTGCAGCCATCATTTTTTAATATCCATTTTTTCTCATCATTTTGAAGCAAGGCAATTAGTTTGTATAGCGCCTCTTGGCACTGTCTGAAAGCAACTGCGTTTTTTCCTACAGTTATGCAGTTCCTTTCTACAGCTGAAGTGTGATCCAAAAGAAAGTGTTTGCTTCAAGGAGTTGGTTTTAGATATTATATGCATGTCCCTGGAATCTTTTCCGTTCAGATCAAAAATATTGCAGAGCTTTAGGCTGTTCTTACTGTCAGAATCATTCTTACACTACAGAAATCTGCTGTGGTTAGGGGAACCTATGGTACAAATCTTTGTAATCCATATGTGACAGTTATTAAAATAGATAATTTTTGAGGTTAAAAAAATAAAAAATATCATAATTCGATAAAACATTAATGGTTGCTATGGCAATGACTTTTCAACAAAATTGTTATTTCTTTTTTATATTGGATTAGAAAGAAAAACTAGTAGATGGATGGTAAAGTTGAAAATTTTGCTAAATTTTGTATTGTTTTACATAAAACAGGATGAAAGTTCTAGCAATCTAAATGGGTAATTTTTTAAATACAGCATATTTTATTAATATGCTATCAATAAAGTGAGATATTGTTGTTAGTTGCAAAGTCGTGTCTGACCCATCGTGACCCCATGGACAACGTTCCTCCAGGCCTTCCTGTCCTCTACCATCTTCTGGAGTCCATTTAAGCTCATGCCTACTGCTTCAGTGACTCCATCCAGCCACCTCATTTTCTGTCGTCCCCTTCTTCTATTGCCCTCAATCTTTCCCAGCTTTAGGCTCTT
Source organism: Crotalus tigris (assembly GCF_016545835.1). Lineage (NCBI taxonomy): Eukaryota > Metazoa > Chordata > Lepidosauria > Squamata > Viperidae > Crotalus > Crotalus tigris. The sequence goes on from NW_024100068.1 coordinate 468,323, forward strand.
CTCCAGTGGAAACAGAAAAAAACCTTGAGCTGATAATGACTGAGCATTTTTTTCTGATAATTTTACCTCCTTTACTTTAAAATAGCAAAGAGAACTTGGTTCTTTTTTTTTGTATGGCAGGTATGGGTTATGTGTAACCTTCAAGATGTTGCTCAGCTCCAATTTATTTTTTTTTTTTTTGCTTAACCAGCTTAGGCAATGGTGCTGAAGATGTTGAGCACTGCAGTGCATATAACATCTGTAGCATCAAACATTATCCATCCTATTTTTGAACAAAAGAAAATGTACTTGGTCCAAATTGGGTAGCTGGACCCAGAGTGATAAATTTTCCAGGTGCTGAAGTTTTGGCTGTAGTGCTTAGTGCCATCAAGTGGGCTAACTAAGGAATGACATCATTCCCATTGAGGGCAATAACTGGGGACAGCGCCTACAGAGGTAATTTTTTCTGTAAGATTGGCAGTTATTTGCTGTTGCCTTCTTCCATGAAGTTCTTTTGACTTCACAGCCTAATCTACAGCGGTGAGTTCTTGATGATCTGGCATTCAAGTGTTAATACGGTTCAATCTTGCTTCGCTCTTTCAGTCAAGGGCTTTGTGAAGCACCCAATAATGCCACCAGTAAAAAAAAAATTGCAGCATTTAGACATTTTGTTTAATGAAATCATTACCCCGATTCTGGGTGAAGTTTTTGAGGTACTTAGTAAGAAAATGTAGTAATGTACCAAAAGCTGTTCTTTTAAAAGCAAGCCACAATAGACCTGTGGAATAATAATAAAAAAGAACTTAATGCTTCTTCCTATGCTCTCTCTTTCATCCCCCATCCCCTTTTCTTAAACTCAGGAAGCAGCTGGGATAGTATTGACTATCATTCTGGAATATGATTTAGAGCTACGTTTTCTAGAATTCGTATAAATGCATGCAGCACCTTGCATATAATATTGGAACAATACTTGCACATCTTCTAAGGGAGGCCAGTTTGCTATCAATGTGATCTGCCTGCCAGACTGCAGACACAGATTTACAGTCCTTATCTCCACAAGTGAAAGATTGATCATTTTCTATATGGATTCAATCAAATTATCTTATCCTCACCTTCTACTGCATGACTCCCTCTATGTTTTCCCTTGTCCCCAGCAACCTCTGATTAGTCTTGAGAATTCTCCAAACTGAAATTTAAAAAATTAAAGCAGAGCACTCTTTGCTTCAAAAAGTTTTTTTTTCTTCCTGTAAATTATGTTTGGTAAACACATAGTTGTCTACTATGTTTTTGATTTCTGTGCTTAGTATTATGCTGAGTCTCATTTTCTTTATCACTATAGCAGTTAAGAATTGGGTATTTAATTTCAGTCTTCATATATCTCACAAGGTGTGAGAAAATCAGTCTGAGATAATGATTAAGATATTGGCCTGGAATCAGGGAGAATCAGATTCAAAGTCATCTTCAGTCTTGGCAGTTCACTGGCCAGTCACTTTGGGCCAATATTCTCTCTCATCTTAACCAACCTCACAGAGTTGTTGTGTTGGGAGACTAGGAGGAGACAACATTATATATCATGAGTTATACAGAAGAAAGATGGGAACCTAAACTCTCCTCATACTGGCACTAGGGTGTGAATGCCAGGGGAGACACTTTTTGGAAGGTAGGTAGTAGCAAGAACTACCAAGTACTATGGTAAAGTAAGACGCAGGATCAGGATGGGAAGATCTAGACCAGTGGTTCTCAACCTGTGGGTCGGGACCCCATTTGGGGTTGAACGACCATTTCACGGGGGTCGCCAAACAACGCAGTCCGCCATTTTCCCCCCTTTTCCTTAGCTGTGCTACTCCCTTTTATTCTATTGGCTTTTGAAAGCCAATAGAATAGACTCTTGAATAGAGTCTAATTCTATTGACTTTCAAAAGCCAATAGGAATTGTCCAGGCTGTCTCTGCCCTGCTGAGCCCGCCAAAAGTCCCATTCTGAAAACGGTGCTGCAAGTTGTCTGCAGCGAAGGCGAGCTGTCTGGAAGCTTCCACCCCTCCCTGCTGAGCAACTACTAAAAATGTAAGTAAAAGAGGGCCAGGGGTGGGAGGTGGGAGGCCGGCGGGTGCAGGAAGAGTTGCTGGCGCGTGTGGGGCCCTGCGGGTGCCTTACCTCCCTTGGGCTGGGCCAGCTGGTGGCCCAGCCGGTGGTCAGCCTGCGCTGTCTCTGCCGCGTTGTCAGCTACGCCTCGGTCGGCGCAGGGGGTGGCACCACGCATGCACGGCGCTCCCAGGCAGGGAAAGTCCTCGACTTATGACCAGTTGGGTAGTCCTTGACTTACGACCGGTTGGGTAGTCCTCGACTTACGACTGGTTGGGTAGTCCTCGACTTACGACCGGTTGGGGGTCGCGGCATTAAAAAGTTGAGATCCACTGATCTAGACAGTTCCTGGGAGAACGTAGTTGGGACTCACAGCCTTCCACCCTATAGTCCTCGGATGAGTTTAGGTTTAAACAGGAGGAAACATTTTTAGTGCAGGGATTAAATGCAGTAATGGATCCCCCTCAGGATTGCACCGTTGAACTTTATGAATGTTTAAATGGCTTGTTTGAGCTAATGTGATCAGGTGTTTGTAGTTCAATCTCTTATTCGCTAGGGTACATTGGCTCCTGTGTTAAAAGTGTTCCTTCAGGTGACATTTCTGTAGATTCTGTGTAAAAATAATGCTAAGAGGGCAAAATAAATGTGTGCTTTTAAAAAGGTGAGCACAAAAATATTCCTGTAATCACATCTGCCTACTTTTTATTGCAAGGGGAAAATACACCATATGTATAGCACCAGTCTTTATGCTTATGTATTCCATAGACTTCACTAAAATTTAGTCACGGTAATTAGGGACTGAATGTAGTTGTAAAATATTTATATTAATATAATTAGCAAGTAGAAAATGGGAAAATAGTACTACGAGTCAGCTGATAGAGCTATAAGATGGATTCATTAACTGGCTGAATGACTATTTTGGCAAGAATAGTCATAAATGCTCCATATCACATTGGAGAGTAGTAGATTGCCACAGAGCATAATCCAGAGCTTGATGTGGTACATTTATATTAATGACCTAAATGAAGGGGTTGTAGGGACAATCATCAGATCTGCAGATGACACAAAATTAGGAATGGATATCACTTTAGAACAGAGGAATTTAGAGAAATGGACATCATTTTAGAAGAAAAAGGCAAAATTCAAAAAGTTCTGGACAGGCCTAAACAGTGGGCTTAAACAAACAGGAAGAAGTTAACAAAGAGAAATGTAACATTCTGCATCTGGAAAGAAGAAAGAATTAAATGATGGGGGAGATCTGGTAGTTGGATTAGGAGACCTCTTCCAACTTTGTGATTCTATCATTATTTCAATGGTGCTCAAGATAATTACATTTATTGAAACAGTCACAACAATCACACTCTAAAACAGGGATGTCAAACTCAATTTCATTGAGGACCGCATCAGTATTGTGGTTGCCCTCGGGCCGGGTGGGTGTGGCCAGGGTGGGTGAGGCCTACTGAGTGGGCGTGGATGGAGTGGGTGTGGCCTACTGAGTGGGCATGGCCAGCTCTACATCATTTGCGTCAAGGGTGCCTGTGGGAGCCTGGGCATGAGTGGGACGGATCCGAGGGTCTCTGGCAGAAGGGGTTGGGACCGGGGCAAGCGCCAAGGCATGGTCCATTTCTTCATTCCTCACAAAGGGTGACACCTCCCCAGCATGCACCCAGGGGGCGGGGCCGATGCGGCAGGGGCTGGTTCCTCGCTGTTTCTAGACGGCCTTGTGGTGCTAAGACTGAATGCATTTCACCATAGATGGCCACCACAAAATTGTACATTGGCTCCCGGCTGGCCTGGGCCAGGGCCAAAGCAGCGGGGGCCATTCCGTCACTGTTTCCAGGATGGCTTCATGGGCCACATGAAACCACTTCGCGGGCCGCATCTGGCCCCCGGCCTTGTGTTTGACATGTCTGCTCTAAAACATAAAGAGGAAAATGGGCACATTTTATTATGATTTCATTCTTCTCTTTAACTAAGTTCTTGTGTTTAGATTTTTGTGAGAGGGAAATTGCATGTGAAGAATCACTGGTGAAATGTTTGAAAAACAAAACATTTACTTGAAAAGTTCCTGATTTTGATCTTCTTATAATGGTGACCTTAAATTCAGCCCCAGTTTATCCACCCCACAGTAAAATGTGGGCTTACTAATATTTATGATATAGTAATGCATATGGGTGGATTTTGAAATAAACTGCTATATATAGTGGATATAAAAAGTCTACACACCCCTCTTAAAATTTTCTCTAATTTCTCAGATGTAAATAAACCAGACCAAGGTAAATCATTTCTGATTTTTTTCCACCTTTAATATAACATACAAGCTGTACAATTCAATTGAAAAAAAAACCAAAGTGAAATCTTTTAGGGGAAAATAATAAAACTACACTAACATGATTGCATATATTAAAGATGGAAAAAAATTCAGAAGCGATTTATCTTGGTCTGAATTTTGGCCTATCACAAAATACAATATATGAGATAATAGAGCTAGGCATTAAATTGTTAAACCATTTGGGTCAGAACTTTCCTGTCCCACAAGGAGGAAAAATGTAATTTATCATGGTTAATTTTTTTTCTTTTAATTTGACAGGAAGTGAAATCTTCAGGCTGAAAACACCAGCCTGAAGATGACAAATGGGACTTCGTCGAAACGTCGCCAAGACACTTCCAATTTTACGCGGGAGAAAACCCGAATAACCAAAGACCTACATATGTATGTATGTATGTTTTCTGAGGTTTTCACGGGTGTTTGTATGTAGGTCTTTGGTTATTCGGGTTTTCTCCCGCATCAAATTGGAAGTGTCTTGGCGATGTTTCGACGAAGTCCCATTCGTCATCTTCAGGCTGGTGTTTTCAGCTTCTTGCTTCTAGGAGCAATGTGTGATCGTAGCATTAGAGAATCTATAGCAAACATTCAGAATGAAGTGAAAAGGGAAGACGTTAGTAACTGAAAGAATCAATAATAATCAAATGTATTGTGTGATCTTATGCCTGTTCTTAGCAGATATTAATAAATCTTGGTATAAATAAAATCTCTGTTTTGTGGGGGTTGCTCTTGTGTGGTTACATGGACCACTGGCATTGCTGTCAGGGATGTGCAAACTATTGTAAAATCTCATCATTGCCACAGTATTCTCTTTAAGTGGAGGAGGAAGAATGTAATTTATGAATCACTAGTCTATTTTTGAAAACCTTGTAGGATTAAATGACTCATAGGTCTCTTTTTAGTTTAAGAAATGGTGCTTATATCCAGTTTGTCAAAAACTGAACATTATGATGTTTGATATTCCACTATCATTAAAGCTCACTTGGACAAGTTTTTCAGACCTCTTGGGAGATGGTTTCTCAGTCTTTTAGTACTTTTAATTTGCTCTTATACAACAGTCTTTTTCATCTGTTTTTCAAATGACAATTAAATATTGGAATTCATTATGGATCATTCTTGTCACTTTGTATAACTTTTGAGAACCAGCTAAAAGCCAGATGTCATCTTTTGTGCATTGGAAATCTTTCTATAGCAGTGGTTCTCAACCTGTGGGTCGGGACCCCATTTGGGGTCGAACGACCATTTCACGGGAGTCGTCAAACAACGCAGTCTGCCATTTTTTCCCCTTTTCCTTAGCTGTGCTACTCCCTTTTATTCTATTGGCTTTTGAAAGCCAATAGAATAGACTCTCTTTAATAGAGTCTAATTCTCTTGGCTTTCAAAAGCCAATAGGAATTGTCCAGGCTGTCTCTGCCCTGCTGAGCCTGCCAAAAGTCCCATTCTGCAAACGGTGCTGCACCAGTTGAGTAGTCCTCGACTTACGACCAGTTGAGTTGTCCTCGACTTACGACCGGTTGGGGGTCGCGGCATTAAAAAGGTTGAGAACCACTGTTCTATAGCATTCTTTCATTTTTTAGCCACATTGCATGTGAGTACTCCCAATCCATATTTATTTATGTATATTTGTAGCAGTTCCTAAACCACTATGAATTTATGAAAGTTTCTGTGATGAAAGTTCTGTTTGGTTACCTAGAGCCACAAAATATGGAGATAGCCATGAGGTTGGCTTTAAAAGGGGTTAGGAGAATTTAATGGAAGACAGGCCTGTCAGGGCTTTCAATTTTCAGGACACAACAGTTATCTGTGGGAAGAGGTATAGCTCCAAATTCTAGTTGCAGGGGACCAGCCACTCCTCCTGTGATGAATACCCCAGAGGCATCTAGTTGGCCAGTATGAATGAATGAGCTAAGAATGGAAGAAGACAGAGAGCTTGCTAAGTCCTTGGAGCTGCAACTCAGAATAGAAGGTAAATAAGCCTCTCTTTGCCTCTGTCCCTCTGCAGAAATTATGTAGCTTGAGGTTAGATGAAGAGCTGAATTAATCTGGAATCTAGAAATGTTTCCAAATAATATAACCCGGCAAAGAGGAAAAAAAACTATATGAATCTTATTAAGCTGTAGTTTGCTTTATTACGTATTATTTACGTCACTGGAGGAGAAGGCATATAAATACAATTACTCTATGTTACATTGACCTTTTGTGCTAAACCAAAAAGTTTGCATTTTTTCCTTGAGACTGATATTCTAAGATCATGATTTTATGAAATAAAATATCCCAAGTTTATAGAGGCTTCAAATCTGCATTGCTAATTTCTGCTAGTAGAAAGTGTCCTAACTCATAATGTCCTACTATGCACAAAGAACCATGATTTCCCATGTTTCCCACAAATGTTAGGTCTCTTTTTAGATTCTCCTATCATAGTGTAGCAGCAACTTCCTTTTAACAAGAGCAAGAGTTCCTGGCTACACCAGAGATTTATTTTTAACTAGATTGCTTGTTTAACCTTAAGATTTCATTCCTAAAGAGACACAGAATTCTGATTTCACCAATTGACATTTTTCCACATGTCCAAAACAAGATTTAGTGAAATGTTAATGGCTGATAAAAATGCAGCATTACTGGCTATTCCCCCATTGTTTGGGATGTTAGTTTTTCATATAAAAGGCAGTGCCCTCAAAGTGTAAATATTGGTCTAGAAAACATGGACAATATGTCATACCACAGCTAATATTGATTGTATTCAGTTCAGTTTTACAATTTTAAATATACTTGTTCATTATTTGGGTTAAATTGCTTTGCAAAAGTTGTGCTATAAATATCTTAAATAACCTATGGCTTGGCAATTTAAGGTCCATGGGCCATATCTGATTTTGAAGATATTTTATTTGGTTTCTAAAAGTTCCACCCACTTTAATTCAGGTGATAAAGATTTCATTCATTGAATGGACGGGAAGCATTACAAACTTGACTATTCCAATATCAGCCACAAGTTGATTTATAGGTTTGGATCAGAATCTACCACACTGGTCTGGGCTGGAAGATAGAATTTATTTTTCAACTTCCCAGTCTAGGGCTGATAGAGTATTTGGTCAAAATCATAAAAGCAGATTTTTTGTCTCAGGGAGGACTACAATCTGAATTTCCCCTCTCTCCCCTTGTGTGAATGTGCATATATATCAATATCTGTCTATCTGTTTGTTATAATAGTCATTTATAACCCGGTGCTATCTGAATGAGATGGGTAGCATATCTAACTGGTGCTGGGCTATGGAAGACCATGCCATGCTTTGCTTTATAATGCCAAACTTTTATGGAACACTGATAGTTCTCTGATTCCTTATGCATTCAGTAATGAACGGCTCTCAGATTTAGAGAAATTGTCTATTCATGTATAAAATATTAAAGGAAGGATAAATGAGGTTAGAGGTGCAAGTCTTTTCTCTGTGCTGAAAAATATTATAGAAATGATTAACAATATAAAGTTGATTTATTTTAGTATATTTATTTATTGCAGACCTTTACTTTCCTGGATGCAGCTATAAATGCCAGTTGCCATGGAGAAGATCAAGGAACAGTTTTCTAGGCTTCAAATATCAAAACGGTGTTCACTAACAGAAGACCCATCTTATTTATTGGACATAGATATTTCAAGAGGAGAAGGGAGCCATTTAGTGGCTGTTTCCTGCTCCAATAAATCAATCAAAGTTTACAACAGGGAGACACTGTCCTTGCTACAAGAATATAATAGCCATCCTGCATTGCTAAGTGGTGTCAGATTTGCACATACAAATGAAAATATATTATTTTCAGCTTGCAGTGATGGATCATTGAAGTGTTGGGATACTCGTTCATCTGTTGTGAAGCCTGTACAGCTGTTTTGTGGCTATCCTTCAAATGTTTTCATTAGCTGTGATATAAACTGCAATGACCTCATAGTATGTGCTGGCACAGAAAAAGTGGAAGAAGATGCATTCATAACATTCTGGGATGCAAGAGGCTGTACAAATAGTGTCCCTTCCAGCAAACAGCCACTAGGTGTCTATTCAGAATCTCACAACGATGATGTTACTAAAGTATGTTTTCATCCCAACAAACCACATTTGCTTGCTTCAGGCTCAATTGATGGATTGGTAAATGTGTTTGATATTAACAAAGACAATGAAGAAAATGCTCTGATTTCTACTTGTAACTCTGATTCTTCTGTAAGTTTTATTGGATGGGCTGGAAAAGATTATTGGCAGATTTACTGCATGACACATGATGAAGGATTTTGTTATTGGGATCTTACTCAGCTGGATTCTGAAAAGTCAACTACATTATTGCATATTCCAGATGTCAGAGAAGTAGAAAATATCAAACTGGATTACTTAATTGGTGGTGTTTATCATGAAAAAGTGGACAAATTGTTTGTGGTTGGAGGGATGTCAACAGGAAGCATTTGTCTCATAGAGTGTTGTGCTCATGAGCTGAATTCCAGGGGAATACTTCAAGGTGGACACTCTGCTACTGTTCGTTCCTTCTGCTGGGATATGGTTGATGATTCTCTATTTACGGGAGGAGAGGATGCAGAGTTGTTGCTATGGAAACCGGGAGCCATGGAAAGCGCTTTGAATAAGAAGACTTCTATGAAAGTGGCATCCTCTGTCTATCAGCGAACAAAAGCTCATCAACGTTCTTTGAAAAACAAGAAAAAAGTAAAGAAATGAAGAGGGACTTCCATTTTTAATACTTCTAAGAGATGGCTGTGTGTCTGGTGTTGCAGCAGAAACAAAAAAAATGAAATCTTTTAGGCAATTGAATGTGATAACTGTTGCGTAGACTAGAATCTACTTCATTGTACACAAAAATTATATGCTGAAATAAATTTGTTTCTATGGTGCAACAATAATATTCCTGCTTGTATGAGTTGAATTTTCAAAAAAGTTGTAGTAGTTTTAAAAGGATGAGTTTTCAAAATTTGGACACAGTTTATACTTTCATCCTGAACATGATCTTCCAGTATAAGAAATGTATACAAAAATCTTTTACTTTATTATTTATTATTCATATATGGCATAGGGCCTGGCTACCTATGAAACCGGCTTCAACTCATCACATCATTCCCACTCATTCAGGCAGGGAAGGCATGCCACAGACCCCGTCAGTCAAGGAAGAGGGCCTGTTTTGCTGCTGCCCCGCTTTGTGGAATATCTTGCCCTCAATCTCTTGCCCTTTCACAAAGAGTCAAAACCTGGCTGTGTAGTCTTGTGAGGGACACAGGCCCACAGAGCTATGGGGCTAGTCGGCTCTACGAGAACCGCCCTGCCTATATTAACAACTTTTAATCTCCCCATCTTGGAACTCTCCATCTTTTGTAATTTTATAATATTTTACATTGTTAAATATTTTAATCTTAAATTTCATGGTTTTTAATATTTTATTACACTGATTAAATTGTACAGAGCCCCTCTGTGGGGGACATGGTTAAGAAGTTTGATACGTAAATAAATAAATATTGCTACTTGTAGTTTCACTTGTATGTTTCATTGAACTGTATTTTTGCAAATCATTAGTATATTGATACATGCAGGGAGGTGGGACTTAAGCAGTCTTGATCTGTGATTGTGAAGAAATTGCAGCAGAGTCTGCAGGCCATATTTGGGAAAATGAACTTAAAAATTATATTCAATATTCTTAAAAAATGGATGTCAATACTGAGGAGAAAGAGAAGGAAAAATCTGCTTAAATAACCTGAAAAAGCAAACTACCCACATTACCTATCAAAAGAGATCAAATTAGAGAACAACCATGGTACCTGAGGACACCGAAAATGAGACATGGAATTAGTTTATATTACAATGTCCATTCCCAGGTTCTATAAAATTTTACCTTTATTCTGATTTGAAATAAATTTTGATTCAAGATGGTAAAGAATTTCATGTCTCTTTCTGAAAAAGAATTTAGAGTTATCTATTTAGTATTAAGAGTGTTTTTCTTTGTTATGCAGTCATCTATATGGTGGAGGTTGGCAAATTGGTGCCCACAGCACCAGGGCCCATATCACCACTAGATGGCACCCACTATTCTATATTTTTTTAAATCTCAAGAGATAGCCAAGTTTTGCAAGACTATTTATTCAGTGTTGTTATGTCAACTCTTATGAAATTTTGTTCATTTTTTTTCTATTTCCAAAGTTGAGTTTTTAAGATTGAAAACCTGCTTGCTATCTGATAAGGTTATTGAACCTTAATTTATACTGAACCACAAATATTTTGGGGAGGCTATTCTGTTTTGTATATCTTTTGAAAGGCACTAACATTACATTAGGATTCACTTATTTGGAACTCTTCGCTTTAACCTGAGATGTCAGGAACAATCTAGAAAATGTTTATTTTGAGAGGAAGAATAGTTTTTGGTAGAGGGAGGAGGGAAAGCCCTAATTTACCAGAATGTTGACTTTACATTTCATATTAATTATTTTGTTTGTTATAAACAGAATTATTGAGACTTGGAGGGAACATACAAGATTCACAAATTATTACTATATATAAAAAGATGTGAAATCACAGCTGCCAGTTCTTTAGCTGGTGTTCAAGTTCTTTCCAAGATCCTTGCATATCAAAATGTATTGGTGTAGTATATGTGCGGATTCATATTTGTAACTGATAGGTGAAAATTTTGTCAATATGCAGTTTTTCTAAGTGCCATCCAAGATTTTTTGGAATGGTAATTGGTGAGCTGATAAACACAGGGATCACTATGGCCATTTTATGCCATAATCTTTCCATTTCGATTTTCAGATCTTGATATTCTGTAATATCCCCTGGTATTGCCACAATTATTCATATCTTCTTTTTTTTCAACCACATATATTTAGTGTGTAAAGGGTCAAGAATTTATTCGTATGTAGTTTGAAATCTTTGTGGGATTTTAATCTACTCATGTTTGACTACTTTTTAAGTATATGTTCCTACCAATTTTTCATTATTGGTATGTGATAATTTTTACAGATGTTCCAGTGAATCATTTTGGCAACTGTGTTATGTCGTTATTTATAATCAAGCTGAGTATATGATTTACTGTTTCTTCTGCTTCTTTACACAATCTGCACTTTGAATCATTTCATGATTTTTCATTCCTGGTCTTGATTGCATCAGTTTGAATAACTTACTCTTGAGCAGCCAAAATCAAGTAGTCTAGTAGTCAAACATCTTGAACTAGATATGATCCAGTACTGACTACTGTCCCCTGGTGACCATGTATTGGCATTCCTCTAGTTTAGGTTTGAATTTAACTTTGGTCTCCTTTGAAACTGCCTTACTTGAGGACAGAAAGAATAAAAGAATTATTTCCCTACTTGAGGACAGAAAGAATAAAAGAGTTTAACCTTATGGCTAGTTGTCCTGATTGTAAAGGAGTTTTAAAGGATTTGAAATTATTTGTTATCTATTTCAAGGAATGTGCTTCAGCATAATTGTGAGGGGAATCAGTTGATAAGGATTTATTTCCTTAAGATTATGGTGTATACCTTCATAGAACTGGGCATATGGAATGCCTGATGTACTACTGCCTGATGTACTTTGCAAATGCTTGTCAAAAACAAGGAGATATCCGTGTCTACTTTTTCAACAAGAAAATATCTGATTTAATGTCTAAATAAATAAATGTGTAGCTGATTGTTCACTTTCTTTTGCAATTGAATGTGGAAAATATTCTCTCAAATTGGAAAGGGATAAAAAAATGAAATACTGGACAGCATGCACATGTTATAATCACAAAGTAATTTTAAAATCATATGTAAATATTACCTCATTTCTATGGTGAAAATAGATTTGAGAAAATGCTGTCTATGCTTGGTAATACAAGAGCCATGGTTAGATCAAAGCTGATAAGAGAACATTGCACTGAAGCAAGTTTCTTAAATGTTGCTGACAGTTAAGAAATGTTTCCTTTTGCAGAGGAAGTCCTCTCCTGCCTCGCTGCGCTTTATTTCAGACAACTCTTTCTTTCTACATTTAGTGGTTATTGTAACTATCACTCTGAGTCCACCCATAATTTTCAGTGCTCCTATTCTAAATGAGTCATGCCCTGAAAATATTCCTGAGAATAATTCACACAAGAATATACCACAAAATTGAAGAGTGTCTAGGTAACACACAATTTGGTTTCAGAAACAATCTTGGTACACGAGATACACTATTCAGCATTCAAGTTCTTGTACAGCGTTGCAGAGATGTCAATCACAGTGTTTTTACATGTGCTTCATTGATTTTGAAAAAGCATTTGATAAAATAAGACACAGCAAATTATTAGAAATCCTGAAACAAGGGAGACTAGATGACAAAGACATCCAAATCGTAAAGAATCTGTATTGGCATCAGGTAGCAAATGTGAGACTAGGCCAAAAATACTCAGCTGATGCAGAAATAAGAAGAGGGGTCAGACAGGGATGTATTCTGTCTCCACTGTTGTTCAATATCTACTCTGAGTCAATCTTCAACGAGGCACTGGAGAACATCAATGCTGGCATCAAAGTAAACAGTGTTTGGATCAACAATTTAAGATATGCTAACGATACAGTTCTGCTTGCCAGTAAGCATGAAGACCTTCAGCTCCTCATCAACAGAGTCACAGAAATATCTGAAAAACATGGCTTGAAGCTTAACACCTCAAAAACCAAGATCATGGTCGTCAGCAAACAACCCTTTAATTTACCACCAATAAATTCAGAAGGAATGCCATTAGAAAAAGTTGAAAGGATCATGCATCTCGGTTCTAATTTACATGAAAGCTGGGACATGACCACTGAAGTAAAGACTAGGATAGAGAAAGCTCAAACAGCATTCTTCAAAATGAAAAAGGTCTTCTGTAGTCACGACATAAGCCTAAGACTGAAAATCAGGCCTGTCAGATGCTATATTTTTTCTATCCTGCTCTATGGAGTATAGAGTTGGTCTCTGACAGAAGGCCACCTGAAGAAACTAGAAGCATTTGAAATGTGGATTTACAGGCGGTTGTTATGTATAAGCTGGGTTGACAAGATCAGAAATGAGGAGGTGATAAGCCACCTGGGAAAGCCAAGGGAAATCATCAAAACAATTAAAAAACAAAAATTAGAATATTTCGGACATGTGATGCGACACCCAGAAAAATATGGAATATTCCATTTAATCCTCCAGAGAAAGATTGAAGGCAAACAAGGTCCAGGCAGAAGAACATCGTGGCTTCAAAATCTAAGGGACTGGTTTGGACAAAACTCAGCAGCACTTTTTTGTGCGGCTGCTGATAAAAACAGGATCACCAACATGATCGCCAATGTCCGATAACGGATATGGCACAAAAAGAATAATAATTCTAAATGGCAGTTGTCTATTGTTCATGAAGGGTGATAGCTGTAGCCACTGTTTGAAGTAAGTCTTCATCCTGGTTCATCCAAGCCGGGGATAAATAAGCAACATGGCGACTGCTTTGGGAAGAAGGTTACAGTTTATTGAAGAAGCAGGAAGATGGTCCTTGCAAGAAAGAGCAGAGGAGAGGAAAGAGGAATTGAGCACATGGGCAGTAGGTTTTTATACCCTCTAGTCTTGTTTGGAATAGTTTCCTGTTCCTGTGGCATGAACCTTGAGGCTATTTCTGAGCGTTTGTCTAGGCCTTGATATCTGTGGTTTAATCCTATTATCATATCCTGCTTCCCAGGTGATGGGGCTAATGACTCCTAGAGTTTGGGTGGGGCATGCAGATTTTCTCTTTGTCTTCTTGATTGCTCTGGCTTCAGCTTTCTGATGGGTTTACATCTGCATTTGTATGGGGCTAGCTCTTGCTTGGGGCAGAGAGATAGATTTGGGGCCAGGTTTGGTTTTTAAAAAAATCCTTTTGAGGAAAAATATATTTTTCTGCCCTTTTTAATATTTCCTTTTCTGGGCTAACTTCCCTCATCACAAAAAGCCTTATTATATAGAAGTTTCTAATATAAGCCTTATTATATAGAAGTTTCTAATATAAAAAGTTCAGCTACAAGCAGCTATAGGAAACTGATTCTGAAAACTCTTATGTAGTTGTAAAACTATCTTACTGTTGCAGAACCACCAATAGAATATAGCTGGAAGGGAGCTACCTATAATATTATGAGGCTGTATCTGCAGATATTTCTTTTCCGGAGCTTGTTTAGCAATAAGTCATTCACAATAAGTCCAATCAAATCTTTACAAGCAGTGCCCAATACAAATAGAAAATGAAAAATATTTCAAGTTGTTCATTTAATTTTTCATCCATTCACAGAAGAATGGATTGGCTAGTCATGAAGATACTGTCTCAGTATGCTGAGATTCTTGTTCAATTACTTATATTGGATTGAAAGGTAAAAATGCCACTCCAAGAAAAGGAGCTTGATCCATTTAGCTTATTGTACCTACCATAAGGATTATTCAATTCAAATTAAAAATCAATACACTAGAAAATCTGACTACGCTAGACATAAAGTTAATTGATTTGTAATATTTATATTTCACATTTTTCATCAGAGTCTTCATTTACTGATCACTTGTTCAATGACCACTTGAAGTCACAACAGCACTAAGAAAGAGCTTTACAACCGGTTGTTGAATTTGCAGTCTATTGTACCATATCCGCAGTCATGAGACCACAATTTGGACACTTGGCAACCAGTGTGCATTTATGACAGTCACGGTATCCTGGGGTCATGATCATATTTGCAACTTCACAGCCAGCTTCTGACAAGTAAAGTCAGTGGGGACTATGTATTTTAAATTATGTATTAATTTATTTTTAATTTACTTTATGATTGTTTGCTGCTCAGAATCACATGTTGAGATTGGTGGCCATACAAATTGAATAAATAAATAAAGTTAACCAATCAACCAGACTCCATTGCTATTTCAGAAATGTCACCATTAATAAAAACAAGTAACCTGTGGATGTTAGTATTTGTATCAAAACTATTTCCCAACAGAAAATCATATGAGAAAATACGTCCTAATGCAGATTATCTTAAGTCCTGAAAGACCTCCTAGTGGGTAGCTGTCTCCACTCTCCTTCAGCTTTCTGGTTTCTGAATGATGATAAAAATAATATTCTGCACTTTCTCAAGGCTAGGAGTCTGCATTTAATGTGGGAATTGAGCAGTTCAAGCATTAGAAGGCTGGGTTTTCAAGAAACAAGCCTGGGCATATATCTGAGGAAAAAAAATTCAATTCCTTTCAGCTTGATGTGGAATCACTGATATATGTTCATTGGGTATTCACTCAGCTTGGTATCCATTTCATGTTTTGGCATTTCTCTATTAGGAGTGCCTGGGAAGCATTGTATGCTTTGCTGAAATAAAGAGGAAGGGAAAAGAAGAGGGAAAGGAAGTTGGAGAATAGAATGAAAATGTCATCTTTCCTTTTGTAAACATATCAGGTTTTGTAAGTCCAGTAGACTACAACAAAATATAGAAATAATAGAATCTAAGTATTTAAAAGGATTTTGGAAGTTACCTAGTCCAACTTTCTACCCAGTGTAGGAATCTACTATTACAACATCCCTGACAGATAGCCATTCAGGTTCAAGAAGTTAGCATCCAGAAAAGAAGAGTACATTATCTTTCAAAGCAAGGCTGCATCTACATGTTAATTAAAAAATAAGAATGTTCAATTGTTAAGAATTTTTTCCTAATGGGCAACCAAAAATCTACTCCTTTGTAGTTTAAAATCATTGATCTTTGTCCTGTCTTCTAGAACAACACTGAGCAATTTTCACTGTCTTCTATATGATAAACTTTATTAGCACCATGACTCTTTTCTCCATGCTAAACTTACTCAGTGCCTCTAACTGCTCCTTATAAGTTTTTTTTCCCAAGCTTCTTCCTTACTATCTTGGTTATTCTCTTGTGACTATACTGTCAATGTCCTTCCTAAAATGCAGTACCTAGAACTGTATACACTGCTCAAGATGTGATGTGACCAGTGAAGTATAGCAAGAGTTAGTAACTTCTTTTTTTCTGATATTATACAAGAACTTATTGGAGATTGCTTTTCTTTTTTTGCAAGTGTGTTACACTCTTGGCTCAGAGAGCTATTAAATGAGGTAAGAATTCAAAGAGACAGATACAGAAAACAGAAGATATTTACAATCACCATTTTTTTCGGTTTAGCCCTTGTCATTGCATTGTTCCTTGGCTCTCTTTTCCATAGGGGTTGAAAACCTTCCACACCAGTTTTGCAAGTTCCTAAAGTTGCTTCACTTTTTTGCTCAGTCCTTCATAATGTCTTGCAGTGTTTAAAATAAATTTGCTTATATATTTGTTCCCATATGCACTGATGGCTACAGCACTTAGACGTATATATCACTCCATAGTGCTTTACATCACTCTCTGGGTGGTTTATAATGTCAGCATATTGTCCCCAAAACAATCTGGTTCCTCATTTTACTAACTTTAGAAGGATGGAAGGCTGAGCCAACCTCAAGCCCCATCAGGACTGAACTCCAGGCTGTGGGCTGTTAGCCTGCAATACTGCACTGTAACTGATGTGACATCAGGGCTCCTATCATCAAAGGCTCCTCTTGATTGAAAGAGATTTCTCACTGGGATTAAAGATTTGGTAGTATTTGTTACATTCTCTAAATGAAATGCATCTACTGGTAGACTGTCAAGCCAATAGATTGATGATTTGATTCTTTCCAGTAGAGGATATCTATTCATCACAATCTGTTGCTTCTTTCTCTTCAGGAAATTTTTTCTTTTACAGAGCCTGGAGACTCCACTTCCTTTGTTTTTGAGAGCTGTAGCTGTTGTTCTTCACCCAGGAGTCCAGAAACATGATCAACAAGAGTCTAGAAAATTCTGAAGCTCAAGAGAATAAAAACTCTTTTTAACAGGTTTTGGTCCTTTGTATCACATTCCATCATGCCCTCTGGTAGCTTTCTATCTTCTGTAAGATTTTTTGGGGTAACTTTGTTCCTTTGTATGTGCTGTTCTGATCTGGTCTACCTAAAGAAGCTGATATTCATAATGCGTGCGTTAGAAGTTATATGCATACCTTGGTATGCCCATATAAAATCATAATCTGTGATCCGTATTAGTTCCTAGTAGGATTCAGATGCAATTCAAGATGCTGGTTTGACACCTATGTAGCCCTTCATGACACAGGACTAAATACTTGTAGGATTCTCTAACCCTTTGAATGTGCCCATCTCATGATATCTGATAGGTCCATATCTGACAGATGCTCTAGGTTCCCTTTGTATAACGGTATCATCTGGTGGCAGTCGGAGGTGCATCTCCTTTGCTGGGATGCCTGCCCTCTGGAATAGCTTCTTGCTGGCTGCCAGGAGGGTACATAGACAAGCTTTTGGAAAGTGGGTAGGTAATCAATTAAGGTGGGCCAGCCTCAATTACGTTTTAAGTTTTATTTTGTTTGGTTTTTGAATTTGTTAGCTGCTCAGAGTTGCAATTTGTGAGTTGGGTCATCATATAAATTGAAACAACTCCCAAAAGATGCCTAAATAATAATACTTTATTCATGGGCATGGCCTACCTTACTATGGCATAAAATAGGTGTTCCAGAATACGTAGGAAATGATAATGGGCCACAATTTGTAAATAAACAGTTTCAGACATCACTCCCCCCCCCCCTGGACTCAGACATAAAGATATCAACCCTGTATCAACTATACACAAGCTGATCGGCAGAGTTTCAAGTGTTTTATGAGCAAGTACTGCAGAAAATATCAACCTGAAGCAAAAGCTTGCAAGTTTTCTATTTGCATAGTTCAGTGTAGGGCACAAAATGCAAAACATCAGTGATATTTTAAGGTGGTACCTTATAATCATGGTGAGAGCTTCTCTAATTTGAAAAATGTTCAAGACAAGCAGCTGAAACAAGTTGAGCAATCCCATACTGAAATGAGACATTCTGATATCCAGCAAGGGCAGAAGTATTGGGTGACATGGTTGGGGACTCAATTGTAACTCCTGAATTATCACCAATAGCATCTAGCTCTGAAATAGATACAGATCTAGTGGCTACTCCAAAGTTGCTAAAGTATGACACTGAATATGCCCATTTGTAGTGACATTCCCATTTGCATATGAAAGCCTCCATAGGACTCAGATTTGTAAATATAATATAGAATCTATATCTTAGAGGGAAGAAATATAACATACCGGATTTTTATCACTGATTGATCAAGCATGCCTATGATCTCGTATTGTAACTGAGTTACTCACTCCTGCTTACATATGTTGCAATTCTCGCAAGTGGCTGTTCTAGAACTGGAAGCACCACAAAAATATACTCTTAATTCTAGTGTCTTTTCTTTGATAAGTAAAAAAAGACATAACGAGGGCCATTTCTGGTATACCTACTATATTGTACTCCAACTCCAAAAGCCCAACAATGCATATTTAATGAGATTGACAGTAATATATACATCCAAATTTGCCTGTTCTAGATTGTAATACCGATACAGTTAGCTGAGGCTAAGAGGTTGTCATTTTTGTTTAAAAGTTCACATAATAACAGCTTCTGTGAAAGAGCAGCAGCTGCCTTCCTTGAGAAAAAAAAAATCCAACATGGTCCCAGAGATAGAAAATAAAGACAGGCTGATTTTGGACAAGTTTTGTCATCCTTAATATGAAATAACTACTGAACAAGAAGAGAATTTTCTCAGTTTCTCTTTTACGAAAGGTCATTCCACATTTTTATAGGGTTGAAGTTAACTGCTTGGATACAGGTAACATTAAAGAGGGCTGTTTTTCTGTCTCTTTCATTCAATATGAAAAATCTTGTAAGCTAGAGCAAAAGAATTCCAATTCCCCCACCCCTACAGTTTCACCTAGTCAACATCATTCTCATGTCAACTGAATTAATCATGTGGAAAACATGTTTCATGCATCACCTGAAATAACCCTGGAACAGTGTTCATGATTACTAAAATATGGTGAATTGATTCACATTATATAAACTGTATTATTAAAACAAAAAGCATATTTATTTGCAGACTGCTTTCGTTTTTACAAATAAAGCAGTGAATATATCCAACACACCTTCTATTTTCCCAACAATAGGGAGATGTGAGATGGGTTGGGCTGAGAATGATTGGCTTAAGGTCACCCAGCTGCTTTCATGGCTAAGGCGGGACTCATTGTTATTTTGAATAATATATAAGGTATATTTAGTTTTCATGTATTTATTATTTATTTATTGGATGTTTATCCCATCTTTATTACTTTGTAAGTAACTCAGGACAATAAAAATACACATTCCTTCCTCCACCTATTTTCCCCACTACAGTCCTGTGATGTGGGGCTGATGCTACCCGATTATGAATACAACATAGTGGATAAAGTATTTTGTAGTCCATCACACAAATGGACTACAGAGAGTGTGTAGAGTGCTGTAGAGTGTGTAGAGTGCTGTGCTTAGGTTTTTCTTATACAAGAAACTATGTAAAAAAGAAGATCACAAGAAAACAAATGTGCATTCTGGTATAAATTTGAGAATAGTAGCACAATTAATTAAAAAAAAGTATTTATAGGGATTTAGTAGCTGTCTTTAAACTTTAAATTATCAGAATGAAGCCACCTTCTTGGCTTTGTCGTTGGCCAAAATAAGTCATTATCAATACATGTTTCCAGTAGTAGTTGACATACCAGCAGATGGGTTCTGTGTCTCTCCCATTCAAATAGCGTGAGAACCTTGAATAGGTTGAGAGGTGGAGTGCCTAAGAGTAAAACCAATATGCTGAAGTGGAGGCTCTTAGCAAATAACAAGAGCTTCCACTTCAGCATATTGGTTTTACATTTAGGCACTCCAACTCTCACCCTAACCAGGGTCTTCCAAGTAGTATAAGGGAGAGTACACAGACGGAGCTCCTCGAAGATTGTGGATCAATGCTTCAAATCACAATCGGGCATACCCTGTTTACCAGCTAATCCTTCTCACACTAGATCAAATTCCTTGAGGAAAACCAAGGAATGAATTCACTAAAAAGGTCTTTGTCAAGACTAATTTTAACAATGATCTTAATAAATATTGAGGGATTCTCTAGCAATAAGAGTACCTTATTAGAGGATATGTGCGATTTGTTCCTCATATCTTACACAGTTGCCAGTGTGACACAATTTTTTTAAAAAAAAAGATGTAGAAAATATCAAAAAATGTTGAAATGGTAATGAATGGTAATTAAAAAACGCTTCTGTTGGGAATTCTACTTTTAGACTTATTCGCAAAGGATCTTGATTTGAGTAAGTAATGAGTAGGAGAACACTGCAGCTGGTGCTGAATTATTACAAGTGGTAAAAACCAAAATCAATGAGAAAAAAGTCAGAAGCCATCTTTTTAAAATGGATGCTTATTTAAATGGCAAACACGGATTTATTTTAAGTAACAATAAAATGATGCATGCTGAGGCAAAACACCTAATTTCACATGAGTGCTGATGTCATCTAAGCTGGGTCTTGGACTGTTAGTAGATAATGATATTGACTTGGTATGCAGTGGCAATGAAAAAAAAAATCCAAATTAGGGATCATTAAGAAAAGGATTTAAAATAAAATGGCCAATGCTTTTATATAAAGTTTTGGTATAAACATATTAAAATACTCCTTTGAGAAAGGATATAATAGAGGTGGAAAATAAGCAAAATGTGAGCTGAGGAAGGACATGATAGACATGCATAAAGTCACACCTGGCACGTAGAAAGCAGCCATAATTTGTTCCTCACCAGAGGTCATCCAGTTAAGCTAATTTTAAAGAGATTTAGAATAGGCAAAAAAAATATCCCTCCTCACAACACATAATATCTTGTGGCATTTGTTAAAAGATGATGTGGTATTAGTTTCAAATTGGTATGGCTTTAAAAGTGGTTGCACGGAGGACATGTTTCATCATGCGTTATCAGTCTTGCTACTCTATTACATACTTGCTGGAGCAGCATGATTCCAACTACTAGGTGCAAGGGAAAAATAGAGGATGAAATGTGTATCTTCACCTCTTGGTTTGACATCGGCATAGGAATCCAGTTAACCAGTGAGCGAACCAAAATGGTGAAAATAAATGAGCTGTGGCTTATTTCCTCAAAACTGTTTTTAACAAAGATTGTTTCAGACTAGCAACTAAAAATACAACAGAAATTTCATTCTGAAATGCATCTGAAATGCATCTGCAAATGAAGTTCATAAAAATGATTTCTTAAGAAATAGCATCCAAAATCAGACCCAGTGATTGTTCAGGAAGGAATTGGTTATTTCAAATTCAACTTTTTATTGTTTAAGTCATTAATTTATATTTCATATTTCATCAAAGAATTCAAAACTGCAGTTATATGATTCCTCTTTCATTCAGAGCAAGTCTAATCATATAGAGCAGGCAACTGCATCATATTTTTAAGCTATGCTTTACATATTGTAAGACGTTAAATGTATCTTACTGCACAATGCGCAGAATTAATATTTTAACTGAATTCCCATGCTACAAAAACATTTACTTTGTTCAGACTTTGCCAATGTAGATGTGATTTTAATCCTTGAAGTTTTCTCAACTCTGAAAAAATGACTGAAGCAAAGATTTTCTTAAATTTACTACTTTAGAAAATTAATGTATGTATATTTGTATGACAGTACCTCTATAAAAATCATTAGTAAATATTAATATTTTTCCATCATCAGAGAATAGTACCCTTAGAGGATTTGAATTGGGGTAATGTTTCTGATCCTTGCAAGTTGATTTAAGAGCTGTTCTCAAATCAAGAATAGATAAAATGTTTTTAAAAGTAGAGGTTACTCATTCCAATGACTCCAACAGGCAGGATTTATGCAAATTATCTCAGAATCTTTGGCTATGACAGTTGAGAATAACTGCTATGTCTAGTTTTCTAGAATCTATCTGATTCTCTGAAAATTTCATTTGCAATTTTATTCAGTGTACATAGTCAACTGAAATCCATACAGTGTGACTAATCAGTTTCCTAGCAAAAGGTGCATGTTTCATCTACTGGGTTATAACTTAAATGTTAAATTTCTATTTTGGAAAAAAAATGCAGTGTCAAAATATGAATAAATGTTATGAAATGAAATTCCACATTCCTAAGGTTTTTATTTGCAAGTCCTAGATATTAAATAATTTCAAATAATCAAGTCACATTTCAATTAGCTTAACTTCTTTAAGTTGTACTTCTACTTTAAATATTGTACAATGTTCTAAAATTTTAGATTTGAGGATCATTATATTTAGGGATTATTAAAACGACAAATTTAAAATTAATGAGAAAACATGACCATCTTTGGATTCTGGCTGTATATAAATGAGATATATACAATTAAATGGTACAATTTAGAAAAGTAATTTGAGGTGCACTGCTAAGTTCTAGAAAGTTGCTTCTAAGACTCCCCCCCATAGTTTGTTTTGAACATGATTATAATTAAAGGTGCTCAAAAACATCTTATTTCACAATATTTAAAAAGCCTTATAAATATAATGATATAACCAATACTTTTTGCTTACCAGGCATTTTTTGTTCATTTAAATCAAAGACAGATATCTACATGTTATATGATGGATTATAGTACCTTGCCAGACCTATTAAAACTATGTTGCTTTCAGAGATAGAAAGCAGAGCAAGATATAATGCAAAGGCATATAGACTTATTATATCTGTTGTCCTCAAGTATAAATTTATTGTTAGTTTTTATGAATGACAAAGAAAACTTTGTCATGTTCCACTGTTCTTTCACTTCACAAACCAATTTAATTTCAGTACTGCAGATGACCAAGGCAGGTGAGAAAACTGCATGAAATAATAGATAGATTATAATAAAGGAATAAAGTTACATTTTTGCGTATCAAGTCTTGTAAAACCTGAACTGCTTCCTCCATTTTTTATACAGGATAACTTTGTGATCAAAGAAACATGATTGCTTCCCCCAAATGATTTAATTGATTCTCCGTTTTGAGGCCCAATCCTTTCAAATGAAAGAACAGTTCTGTACCATTCTGGGTAAAATTGCTGTACTGTAATGTAGTCCTTGGCTTACAACTATTCATTTAGTGACTGTTTGAAGTTACAATGGCCCTGAAAAAAGTGACTTATGACTGTTTTTCACATTTATGACTGTTGCAGCACCCGACTTCATGTGATTAAAATCTGGATGCTTGGCAACTGGAAAGTATTTATGATGGATGCAGTATCCTGGAGTCATGTGGCACCTTTTTGCAATCTTCTGACAAGCAAAGTCAATGGGGAAGCCAGATTCACTTAAAAACCATGTTACTAACTTAAAAACTGCAGAGATTCACTTAACAACGGTGATAAGAAAGGTTGTAAAATGCGGCAAAAACTTAATTGTTTTGCTTAGCAACAGAAAATTTTGGCTCAATAGTGGTTGTAAGTCGATGGCTACCTGTTGTAAGTAGTAATTTCATTTACCCCTGGTTAATGAAAACAAGAACAAAATCATTTATGTAAAACAAGTTCTGCTAATATAACTAATTTACATCACATAAACAATACATGTAATCAGAACTGAACACAAATATAAGATTACTATCTCAGTGTGAATAAGATTTGCTTACGTGTGTAGAATGAGCATTTTCAAATGAGTATTCTATGATCCAAAATCATGTTTACTGATAACCACACCTATACTAAAGTTGATTTAACAAAGATATATAGCAAAGCTCGCTCTTCTTTAGGTTCAAAGTAGATATTTATAAATATGGTCTCTAAGAAAAGTTTTAATACATGTCAGACTTCAGAATTTATTTATTTTTTACTGAATGGATACAAAATATAGATAGATAATAAAAAAATTAATGCATAGCAGTCTCAGTGAGATACTACTTCATATCTTTGGCTTCTGCCATTGACAATGATTGTCAAAGTCAACAGGGTAACTACATCAGGCTTGAGATCAAGCTTAATACTGGCTCTGTTTGAACAATATCTTTACATACTGTAGGAATAGTCACTGCCTTTACCCCTCTATTTTCCAAACAGGGTTGAAGTCTGTTTTTCATTTTCTTTGCTACTTTATACAAGGTTCAGCTTCAATAGTATCAAATGGTAGCCCTAAATATTTTATAAATTATAAGCTTTGTATGTTATATAAACATTTTAAAAAAGTTAGTTATATAAACATTTTTTCTTTTTCCAACCCAGTTCTAATATTAATGAATTAAAACATAAATTACCAATTTGTCTTAAGAAAGAAACATTGTTCCTTTTTTGCATGATAAATTCTCATGTCCAAAGGTTTTTGCCCACTATAGAGATGACTAATTGGTGTGATATACTATGGCAGTGTACATAAATTTGCAGAGGTTAACTATCAACCACTGATTGATAACCTACCCTTTGGAAAGAAAAAAAAAGCACAAAACAGCTCAAATGAGCAGATGTAATTTATATATTTATTTGATTTATATAGTTGCGCATCTTCTATATGTAACTCTGGTTGACTTACAGAGAAAAATATAATCAAAATCATAATAACAAAAATCCATTAAAACAATCAAAACTATTACAATCCCCCAAAAATATAATCTGTGGGACAGTGCAATCAATCTCACTAATACTCCAGCCACGTTATAGCAAAATTATGCCTTCAGGTCCCTTCTGGAAGACCAGTAAGGTCAGGGCCTGATGGGTGAGTGAAATGACTGGTACAGAAAAATGTTTTGGCTGGCAAAAAAAAAAACAAGAGAAGATATCTATGTTAATGAGAGGCCAAAATGATGTATTGTAATGATTAATGCTAGAATGTGTTGCAGGAAAGTGAGGTTTTATATTTTTACTCAGTGAATTAAGTTTTATTGGTCTATCTTTCTTAACATCTAGCATCTTACCATTCTAATATGCAGCATTTGTGCCCCCAGATTAACTATATATCTTTAAACACAGCTTGCCCAGTTCAATTTCTAAGCAGCAGACTGGAATCACTACCATATAAAAAAATTCTAAACAGCCAATATATGAATCTTCCAATCCATGTTACCTGTTTCATGGATTATTCAAATGAAAGAGAACCAAAAAAAGAGTAACATAACGAACTGTATAGAACCAGCCTAATTACAACTGGTTCTTAATTTTCTCACCTTTTCAATTGGTTTCATCATGCTTTGTATTATCAAGGTTAATGTGACAAAGGCATTTTGTTAATGTACACATAGCTAAAATTCAATGCTGCTTCATAAACCATACATAAAACCTTCAAACTGAAAATGTTCCATCAATTAAAAATTGCTAGCTGGGTAAATAAAAGCAATATACTACTGTTGCCTGGAATTTTAGGCTTCGTTATTAGCTTTCATTAAAGGTTATATTAACATTTTAGCCTTACAGTCTAGGTCCCTTTTCTAATTCCAGAAAAACAAGTTTTTCTTTTTCGCCAAGACCGTCTTTTGCTATGTGAGAGTTTATCTTTTCAGCAACTAAACAATATAGATAGCCCTCAACTTATGACCACAATTGGATTTGGAATCTTCATCATTGAGTGAAGTGGTCATTCATACAAGATGTCATGTGACTGCTTCATTCAATGACTGCAATCCAGGTGCTCCTGGTTATGGTCATTAAGGGTTCTTGCAGGTTATTAAGCATATGGAGTATTAGGTAAGGCATACTGAGTGCCTGAGGGAGGTGGAAAAGACCTTAGGAGGCTTGGCACAGGCCATGCTCAAGTCTTCCACCCCCAATGCACCCTGCACTTCTTACCTTATTGTACTGCTTCTCTGCTCGGGAATTGAAAAATTTGCTTGGATTTCTGTCTCATTCATCTCTGGAGACTGGCTGAAAATGCTTCCTACTAAAGGATTTCAGCTGTGTCCCTGCTTGGATTTTGTAAGTGTGAATAGGATGCCAAGCCCAAGGGGTGGTGTGCTGTTTTGCAACTTACAGGCCATAAAGCACCCTTTTTGTTAATTCGAACCATCATTAAGAAAACAGTCCTAAGTTGAAGGACTACTTATTTGCACGTTTTAAGGAAGATACACATACAGCTGGGAAGAAAATAACGTAACTCAACAATTTAGCACTAGTGGAATGTTTATCTGGAATCAATGTTTTCTATTGTTCAATTCTCACAAGTAATCAGTTTGATCACTTGCTTTCTGAGGTATCACATACATTTGTTTCTATATGTACCCAGTAAAAAACTTTAATTCCCTTTAATAAGTGCTTTTTGATTTGCCTGAATTATTTGGCAATTCGAATTTTTGGTTGGGTGAAGAAGCCCCTACGCAAATTCAGGGATCAAGTTCTTATCAACTCCCTGCTAAATTCAGGGTTTCTGAATTTCAAGGTAACATTACTTGTTTTAAATCTTCAACTTTCAACAGATAATAGACGACAGGGAGCAACACATTTCCCGTTTGAAAAGAACCATACAGAAACGAAGCAGGTTCTTAGCGCAGAGAAGTTATGTGGTACTCTACAAAGCAAACCTTTTATTTTAGGAAACGCGTAACCCGCATGAAGTGCCCAGTACGCTTCAGTTAATTTTCCTACAACATTTAGGGGGGGGGAATCCAAACAGCACACCTTTTTGCTCCAGATCCAGAAAGAAAAGTAATTTCATTTGTAAAAATTATTATTTTTTCTGACAAGACAGCCGTTTAATTTGAAGACCTGTGGAAACTGACCATTCATTGAGGCGGGCGGCGCGCGGAAGAACTCTGTTCTCGAAGCTCTTCTTTGCCTCAAAGTATTGTCCGCATCCGGGTAAAGAAATTCCCACAGCAATTCCAGGGAAAATCGGATCTTTCCCAGCAAGCCCGTCAGCAGTAAAGTCGTTCAAATTTTTTTAAGAAGAAAAGTGAGGGTTCTTTCATCGCCTCATACCCTTTGCCACAGGGACCCCTTCCTCCTCTCAGCGTGATCCTCGCCGTCAGTACCACTACCCATGCGGGCCTATCCAACAACTGCGGGAGAGGTGGGAAGAAGGCTTGATTGAGTGATTTTCTTGCCCAATGAGGCCGCGCGTCGCGGTTCACTGACAGAAGCGTCGCGCGCAGCCTAACGGCTCCGCCTCCTCCTCCTTCTCTGGCCCGTGGGCGTGTGCGCGAGGCGGAGCGGTGAGGGTAGCATGTTCGGCTGTGAGTGAACGGCTGGTTTGGGTGACGGCGTGAGCGAGCGAAGGAGCGCGCTCCACAGAGAGAACGAGAGAGCGGGAGAGGGCGCGAGTGAGCGGGCCATGGCCGGAGCTCAGTGACTGACTGACTGACAGACAATAGAAACCAGCGAGAGCTGCAGAAACGCCCGCAGTCCCAGGAACAGAAGAGGAAGGCCGCAGCCGCCAACAGAACGCCTCTCATTAGCTTTCGCCGAGCCTTCTTCCTCTCCTCCTCCTCCTCCTCCTCCTCGCACCCCGCAGGCAGCTCGGGCCGCGCTCGCTTGGCGCCCCTCCTTTCCCCAGGCCGACTCGCCGGGAATGTGAGAGAAGCAGCCGCGGAGAAGAAGGAGGAGGAGGAGGCCTGGCAAGCGGCGGCCGGCTCGTTAGCAGAAGAAAGGCGGGAGAGGCCCCAGCCCGGAGCGTTGCATGGGACCAAGTGGAAGCCGCCGCCGCCGCCGATCCTGACTCCGCCGCTAACGCAGTTTTGCGCTGGGGAGGCCGACGAGGCCTACCAGGCTGCGGCTGCTGCTTCTGCGGCAGGGAGCGCACCGCAGAAAGAGAGAGGGAGGGAAATACACGCGCCGACTAGGCTTGCCGCCTTCGCTTCAGCCAGGGACCGACATCGTCCTTTTTTCTCCTTCTTGTCTCCGGATTCTCTACCAGGAGGGATCAAGGTAACTTGCATACCAGGCCAGGGAAGCCGACGACCCGCCTGCCGATTGGGAGAAATGGGGGAACATTAGAGAGGGGGCGGAGAAAAGGGAGCCGGTGGAGGGAGAGCGGCTTAGGCTTTTTTGTACAAACCCAGCACGCGAGATCTTTTACGATTTGGTCTCTTCCTTCTTGGGGGTCATTTGGCATAGGCAATAGCGAGCAGCCGATCCCACATTGGGATTAGTGTCTCCTCTGCTAGCAAAGGGTATTTTTCCTTTTAATGTCCTTGGTATTCATTTTTTCAATATCGTTTCCTAATTTTCCCTTCTTCCAATCTCTGACGTCTGTGATAAATCAGTTGCTTTATAGTAATCATATTTACATCACTTCCTATAAAAAATAATCTTTCTCATCTCTGCACTACCTCGGTGGTGATGGGGGGTGGGTGGGGGTGGGGGACAAATGCTGCGGTTCGCCTTAAGAAATGGCAGTTATTTCAAGAATAATTTGTTATTATTTTTAAAGAATAAGGCCTATTTTAGAAGATATGAAGGGGGAAAGCCTTCCATGATCTTGTTTATCCTTGTTGCCGAGGATGGCTAAGTTAGAATGAGGTTTAATAATTTATAAAGCAGGAGAGAAGAACTGTTACTAAATTTATAGCTGAGAAGTGTTGCTTCTTATTGATATAATAATCCTGCAACTGAACTGATCTGCTGTAGGACTTGTCAGTTAATGTAGTGAGTGGTTCTGTTTTGAGACTGTGGAAATATTTCTGGAGGGATGGAGATAATGTATTCTAAGGGTTATGGGCAGTGCAAATATAATCCATTCTTAATATATTCAGAACCTAAGATTCTAGTCTAAGTAAAGTTGGGGGCGAAGGTTTGTAGAGCCTTTGGATTTAGTGGCTGGAATTGTGCTGTCAGTGTTACAGTATTTGGGAGGCGGAATTAAAGTAATAACTTTTGTTATTCTTTGAAGAACATTTTTCAGTATGCATAAGGTGCTGGTTTCATGCAACTAAAATACTGATAGCAATGTTAGTCTTGCAGACAGTCTTACATAGAAATTATTTATGTTATATTAAAATTTACAACTATTATACTAATCAAGTATCACTGTACTTTCAAACTAGGCTATATAACAATGCATGGTGACCATGAGAATAATTACTTTATAAAGTAGCAGTTGATTTTGATAAATCTGCTCTTCCCACTGAACATCAGTTGATGTGATCTTTGTAGAATATCTCTTATGCACACAATTGTGGTTTGTCCAACTTAAATTTTGATAGCTATATTATCATGCTAAAAGTTTATAATACCCAGATATCAAATTTCCAATTTGATGAGATAAATTCAAATCAGCATTCAGAAGTATTTCATCATGGCAATAATATCCTTTGTTTTAAAAAATATTGTGTAGATGTCTTCTTGTGTGGTCTTATTGACCTGATTAAATTTACTAAAAATAAATGAATCTTGTAGTGACTTTAGTGAGTTTTCTATAATATGTAATTTTACTATTGTGCTTAGTAGCACTTGAAAATCTGCTTTGGGAACAAGCCTTGTTTTAAAAGCTTGATTGTTTGTTGTTGTTAATTGCAAAGTCGTGTCGGACCCATCGCGACCCCATCGACAACGTTCCAAAAGCTTGATATTATATATTTAATATATTGTCTCAGACCTACATCTCCATCAAAACAAAAACAAAAACAAAAAAACAAAAAAACACTTCTTTCTAGGAGGACATTTATATATTTTTAAAGATAATAAAACATGTTTATTTTATTCTGTTACTATATTTACTTTTCCATCTTTAGCATTATTGTCATCATGATAAGGTGGTAGCACATAAAGACTTTTTCTTACAACATAAGCAAAGTTGATCTAAACTTGTCTGAATGCCAAGATACTCTAAGAATCTTCTCAGGCTCCATGTATTTGCTATATAAATAGATGCTTTGGTTTGAATGGACTGAAACTAGTAGAGGAGAAAGCCCCTAAAACATGCCAGGTGAGAAAAAGATCATAGCATAGAAATGCTACGAAGTTATGAATTTGAAAAAAAATAATCTTGTGCTTAACAGGATGCTACTACTGCATTTATCTTTCCAGTCTTTCCCAGGCTATTCTCTATATTTTGCTTAACCAATGCAGAGTGGTATCTTTGACTCACTGAGAAAGGTGACCAGATGCCACATACTAGGTTTAGAAAGGAAGCAGCTAGTTGACTGATAATGCTCATAGAAATAAGATGTAAAAAGCAAAAGGGTCCACCAGCTCCTCCCAGATCTGAATTAGCTATGAGAGGGACAGTCCGTGTGATACGAAGGGAGCACAAGTAATGGGTGCAGTGGGTTTAGGGACTTGACCTAGAACTAACTTAAACAGCTTCTATGTTCCAACAGCATACATCTGATTGAAAAATCACTATCTGATGGGAAGACTACATAATGATGGAAAAACTTTAATTTTAAGTTTAAATAAACAATTATGTTATGTATCATCTACTGTTTCCCCCATTTTCTATGAAGCAATAGATAAAAGTAGCATAATAATAGATATATTAACTGTCTAACTTTTGCTATTGGGTAGGTGTACTTGAATGTGAAATTTTTCAATTGTGACTGGAAGGCACATTATACTCTTGCCAAAGTATAATAATTATAGAAAAAAATATATTACACACACAAGTACATGTGTGGGTATATGTGTGTGATGTATATTTATAAGTCTTAAATGCTATTGCTGTTAAGATATTACAGACTTGTTTTCTCTGCACTGTTAATGGTAGATGAATGTAATACATGCAGGAAAATTTTGAAGTATATCTCAGAAGAAGGAGAACACAGTTTTAATAAAATAAATTCATGGCACAGGAAACTGGAAAAGTTCAGGTAGTCCCTACTGTAGATCGATAGATCTGACTAGTTGCTTTCAAGATAGTGTAATCAGAACTGGATTAGGATAATGGGGCTTTAAAAAGGGTTACTGCATATGCCCATGTATTAAAGACACTCTTCCTCAACTACCGTATATGCCGGCGTATAAGGCGACCCGGCGTATAAGACGACCCCCGTCTTTGGCGCCGAGTTGCCTTCCTAGAACGTTGTCTTATACGCCGGAAACTACCAGTATTTTCGGCGTATAAGACGACTTGGCGTATAAGACGACCCCTGACTTCGGCGCCGATTTTAACGCTTGCGGAAGTCGCCTTATATGCCGGCATATACGGTATATTGAGGTCACCATTTTGAACTGTCAGCATTGGTCAAATTGGCTGAAGAATTCTTGATAAAGGTCCACACAACTGGAAGGTATGCAGTTTGAGGAAGGATAAACTAAACTATACACAATAGTTGATTATCACTTGGTACTTTATCTGAATGAGAGAGTAAAACATGGATTAGGACTTTTTTCCCCTTCATATTTACTTGGAAATAATGTCTGTTCTTTTCAGTAGGGATATGTCCTCAGCACCAACCACTCCTCCATCAGTGGATAAAGTAGACGGATTTTCTCGGAAGTCCGTCAGAAAAGCTAGGCAGAAGAGGTCGCAGAGCTCCTCCCAATTTCGGTCTCAGGGCAAGCCTATTGAGTTAACTCCACTGCCTCTGCTAAAAGGTAAGGCTTTGTAGCCCTTTTAAATATTGAGTAACAATGGTTATACAAAGTTTATTTGTATACAAATTTTGATTTGTGTTAATAAATTTGAATATTTGTTCACTGAAAAAAAGTTCAACATCCTATATACAGATATGCTGTTCTTTAAGCCTGACAGGCATATAATTATATTGTTGGAATATTGCAGGCTCACCTCTGCTTGTAAAATAGCTGCTATTTTATCAATAAGTGCAGGTTTGTAAATTACTGCTTGATCATAATATACAACTATTTTTGAAACATTTAATCTTTAATAAATTTGTAACTTGAAGAGAGAGGAAAATGTGTGAAAAATATAAAACTATGGAAAATGTTTGTTTATTTTCTATTCTGGGCACGATTTTACTGTCAACCATTTCAGCCTATGGAAAAGTATAGTTCTCACTACATGTTATATTTTGTAAATATGGCAAATAGATATTAGAACATTCTGTTTCAGTTATTTGAACCTGTCTTCGTTTTGTTCAACAGCTGCTCACATTGTCTCTTCCATCTGGTTATTTAGTTCATTTATCAAGAGCAAGGTATAGACTGTAATTGAACAAGGATGATGCATCATCATTTTGCTAGAGTTAAACAGAAAAAGTTTATATGTATCCCAAAGTAGTGCAAGTAGCCTGATAATCGTGACTTTGTATGATAGAATTGGTTTGTGTTGGATTTATGAACATATTTTGTTGATAGAGAGAGAATGGATCTTTACTCAAGCTCAAATTTAATCAACTTGTCTACTTTTAAACAAACTTCAGATATCAGAGAAGAGGGATAAAAAGGATATATTGTCCTTTCCTAGTTCTGTATACCGTGTTTCCCTGCCCCCAGAATAAGCCCCAGTTAAGATCGTCAGCCAGGTGGATGCATTTAGTACCACATTTCCCCGAAAATAAGACCTAACCAGAAAATTAGCCCTAATGCGTCTTTTGGAGGAAAAATTAATATAAAGGACCCGGGTCTTATTTTCGGGAAAACACAGCAGTATGTTCTAAGACAGAGTAGCCAGACCCCCTGAAAATCCTATTGCAGTTAGGCTTTTTAGGCTTTCTCCAGTTTTCTCTATGTGCACACGTATATTCAGAAAACGCTTCCGTTAGGACCAACTCATTAATTTTGAGGACGGTGCTTCGCTTGCACAGAATCATTTGTGAAGTGTACTATGCATAGCTGTACTAAAACATTGCAGTCAACATTCTTGCTTTAAAATATCTGATTTCCATCAGTTTTGATAGGTTTTTATGCTTTGTTTTAGATGAATATTGTATTTGAACATTAAGTATTGTTTAAGTTTTCCGTATAAAATTCACGTGACAGTTGAATTTTACATAAATATCAAAACTAAAATGCTTAGAAAGTAATGGAGCTGACTTTCCTTATGTTGGGTCAAAAAATTGCAATTTGACTGATCAAATGGTGATTGAGACTAGAGAAATTATATAAGAGAAGAGAGGGTGGTAGTAATTAGAAAAGTTTTGCTTCACAGATTTATAATGGCTAAGCAATATTATAAACTAATTATTAGAAATAATTTATGGATTGTTACAGATATCAGGAATTTAATATGGAACCTTCTGTATGCAAGATATTTTTTAACTGAGTACATTTTCAAGTTTTTGAGAAAGTGGGTTATTTTTATTAATTCTAAAAATATTAATTAAAATTATTAATTTAAATTTGAACTAAAACAAACTAACCATCCCATAAACAGAATCGTTTTTAATGTGGAAGTAGCAGTGATCAGGAAATTTCTTATGATTATCATGTGTCCAGTCCTTGTGCAATTGGGTGGAACATTGATTTGTTTTGTAATTGTTAGAAAAGCATGCCACATTTTTCATGAAGTATTCTTTACTTCATAGAATATTTATTTATTTACAAGGGCTTGTTTTCCTCTCCAATTCTATAAGATGTTTGAGTACCTTAGATTCCTTTCTAACAAATTAAAATACAAAACTGTATTTTATAATTAAATGGGATATTTGATCATGGACAAAAATGAGCTTGAAAAACCTTGAGTGCTAGCCTTAAAACTAAATTTGTGAAATAGTGCTAATTGCATACTTAATATATAATTGTACGTTATAGATAGATAATATATGTTCTGCGTTACATACTTCTTATAATTTCTCAAATCTCATTATTAAATTGTTGAGAAAAGAGAATGTTCCTTATTTCTCAATACCACCATTACATTGCACAAGGGTGAATAAATATTTAGTAATACTGGTGATCATTTCTTCAGTGTTCAAAACATACAACCTACCTAACAGTTGGTAACAGTTGCTGAGATAGTGTAGTTCTATATTACTTCATATGATGGGGACTCTGTATTCTTGATTAAAAATGAAATCATATACTCATTTATAATTCAGTCTACGTATTACTACATTAATTTGGTTTATTTTTTTAATGTCTGCGAAATCATTTACTAATTGAGATTTGCAGATTTAGGGCATCAAAAATGTTCAGTTCTTTGGCACAAATATGTAAAAAAATTCATTTACTAATAAACCAAGTACATATCAAAAGTACTTGAAGACTGTTTACACTATGACTATGATTTACTCAGTGAGTAACTTGTTCAGATATGTAGGTTTGATAGAGCATGTTACCTTTTAATTCTAGAATGTTAATCTGAATTATTGACTACCTGCCAGAACTTCATTGATTTAGGTAGAACGTTATATATTTAAAGAGCTAATAATTGTGTTAGCAGCAGGTATGTCAGTTAAGAATTCATCTATCAAATGAAGACTATTGAACTTATGCAGACTGTTGAATCGTATATTAACTCTGTATTGTAAAAATAAGTTTACTTCAGGA
Organism: Crotalus tigris; assembly: GCF_016545835.1. Classification (NCBI taxonomy): domain Eukaryota; kingdom Metazoa; phylum Chordata; class Lepidosauria; order Squamata; family Viperidae; genus Crotalus; species Crotalus tigris. The sequence continues at coordinate 502,934 of NW_024100068.1, forward strand.
TTCCCTCTCATAGAAATTATGTTTGATATTCTTGAACTTATATTACATTCATTTCTCATTATCATGAAATATTTCTTTTATGATATCAGAGTAGTATTAATTGCTCAAATGAAAGACCCATGATAGAAAATGGGCAGAAAGAATAAGTAGTTTGATTGAATTACTGGTCTTATCAGAATTTTATTGGGTGATGAAATCTTTCAGGTAAACTCAGAATATCTAATTATGCTGATTTTAACACTTTCTATCAGAACATTTTGATAGAAAGTTATTAAAATAAATCAACATATCTGGACTTGGGGAGTGGAAGCATATGAATGTATATTATTCACATTTTCCTCATTTTTTTTCAGAACCTTTTGTGACTCTCCACATCTTTAGTTGGTGCTGTTGAAAGAAGTACTAAAGGGATTTAGGTTTTACAAATTGTCTTAAGTGAATTTATTCTAGCAAAGTAACTTAACATAGATGTTGATGGGATTTGATCTAAGATTGATTGTCTAAGGGAAGGATATTGGATTTCTGCAGGATGGCTTGAATATGTTTATCCAGTATCTGGCTACTGTGAAAAAGGCAAATTCTATATTAGGAATAGAGTAATTGTAGATATCAGTATCATAATACTGATATAAGCCCGTTTTATGCTATCTTTATTGTGAGTCTCAAGCAAATATATGATACAGAATAAACTTGTATAAGGACGTATTATGATGTTTGGTTTTTTAATTGAAACGATTACAGATTGAAATGGTAGGAATATATTATGCACATTGTAGAAAAGGTTTATTCCATATGAGAGTTGGAAAGAAAGATTTTCTAAAGAAGCCACATTTCATTTATAGATTGTTTTGATGTTAATGTTGAATATTTCCGCCTGGTAAGAATGGTATGAGAAAGCCAGAGGAGAACTGGACACAGTATCCTAAATGTGGCCTAACAGAAATAAAATTGAATGGTTCAAGTTCCTGTTGATGTATTCAAAACAAAATTTGGCTTTTTAGCATCATACTATTGGGTGAAGTTCAGTTTCTGATACTTTTCAAGATTGTTACCACTACTGCCCAGGCAAATTCCTCTTATCCTTATAAGGTAGCCTTCAACTTATGACCACAATAGGACTGGATGTTTGGTCATAAGTTGTATGTCGAGGTACCCACATGACCAACTCCTTTTTACAATAATTTTTACAGTGGTCATTAAGTGAATCATAATCATAATAAGTTTTAAGTCCTAATATATTCTCCTGAATGGGTGTTTTTTGCTGGAAACTGGAAAAAAACATTGCAAATTATGACATGTGATCACGGGATATGTGTGACATTTTACAACAGCTAGAAGTGCTTTACAAGTAAAGAACCGGTCATACATCAAGGACTATCTCTAATTATGACTTTTGTTTTTCTCCCCAGATGCAGGACTTTACAAGTTAGCAAAATATGATTTAAACCTGGGAAAACACAAACATATTAGAGAATGACTCTGACCTTATTTTTTTCGGCATAAGCGGGATGGAGGGAAAATGCTGCCAGGCCTTCAATTCTGTTTAGGTCTATAACGGTCCTACTATTTCATGTGGTTTCTTGACTTGGCCTGCCGCAGAGAGCTGACATGCAGTCACTTCAGTCATTTTCTTCAGCACCTGAGGATGTAATTCATCTGGTTCTGGATACTTGAATTCATTTAAATTAGCCTAGTACTTTTTTACCCTCTCTTTTTCAGTCATGAGTTACAGTTCTTTCCTTCTACTAATGGTGCAGTGATGACCAACTAGGGCTTCATTTTTCTTCTGAGAGGATATAAAACTTGAGTTAAGATATCCTGCTTTCTTACTATCAACTGTTACTAATGCAGCTCTTTCTCATCTCAACAGATCTGTGGCCTCTTTGCTTTTTGGAAGGTTTGACATAGTTGAAAAAGCCAGGTTTTTTTTTTTGTTCTGGACATTTTTTGCAAGCCTTATCTCATTTAGCACTTTAACCTTTTTGATATAATTATTAAACATGTAAGATAATTGCCTTCTATTCTTTGGGCCATTGGGTACAGCCTATTTATTATCTGAATTCATCAAACTCAGTATAGTCAAATGTACACATTTTTACTTTTCTCTAGTACATCTCTTAATATAATGAACTCAGTGAAAGCATGGTTACAGACAGCCCTTCTTAACATCCTCTTGCTCAGTAACTGTTCAAAGTTACTAGGGTGTTGAACAAGGGGTACTTACTCCAGTCCTCATAATTGTGGCAGACACAGCATGTCATGTGATTTATCATCTGAGTGCTTGACAACTCGATCACAATTATGTTGTAGCATCCTGTGGTCAGGTGATCACCATGTGCAGGCTTCATTGCCAGCAGCCGACAAGCATCATAAATGGGAAACTGGCAGGAGGTCACAAATTATGCCCATGTGCCCATGGGATACTATGACCGTATGGGATTTACCTAATAACAACTGGGATTGTTGGAACTGCTGTCATAAGCACATTTATATGATGTTATATCTTACGACTTTGTTACTTAGCAATGGAGTTGCTGGTCCCAATTACTGTCAGTAAGTGAGGACTGCCTGTGCTTTCTTCTAAATTTCAGTCATTCAGTTCTTCAATCAGTTCTTCCCTGTTGGTAAGGTACATGTCCAGGATAACAGACCTAGTTCTTTCTATCCCCTGATAAATGAAGTTGATAGGAAGAGAGAACAGGAATTTGTTTGACTTCTAACTTTCATTAGATGTCAAGGTAATTGAGAACCTTCAATATCATGATTTAACTGTTTCCATGGATTGGTTATTTTCTGTTGAGGTTTCATCTTCCAGCATTTTTCCCTTTACTAGGATTGAAATCCTAAAAGTTTGATTTATTGTCTAGGCGTGAATAGATCGTATCACCTACCTGAAAGGGCTTTATGGGATGTATCTATTGCTATGGTTGCCATTGTGGTCAGTTCTCAGTTTGTTGAACTGAGAGTGGTGAAGAAAGTCGTCTTTTCTCTTTTGCAAAATTATTCTATGTAATGGTGTATGGGACTGTCCTGAGGAAGAAATGCTGCTTAGGGAATGGTCAGATAAGAGGAAGCATAGTTCACAGCTGTATAGTAGGCCAAGCAAGAGGTGCAAGAAACGACCCTCTTTAAGTTACTGGGTTATAAACATGATGGGAGGAGAATTGTACTTTCAGACTTGCAAGATTCTGATAATGTGGTTTTACATTAAAGTAGAATTAACTTAAGCTGTGTTTCCTCTCTGATCTACCTGGTTAGGCCGACATTCTGTTACTTTGGTAAGGAGTCTGTTGCAGCATGGTTCAAATCAATATTTGATTGCATCTTAAGGGAGTACACTTTGATAAATTTGTAAGTTAACTTATTTGTAATTTTGAAAATTAGGAATCCATCATTATTTCTTTTTCCAGCAGTCCAAGAGCAGTTTCCTGGTTGTCACATGAAACTGTCAAAACACAAGCAGAGCCTAGTTTCATCATGCTAAGGCTGTGGTCATGCAGACATTATGAATTCAACATCAGGTTCATTCCTCCATTTTTCCCACCTGTGGTTTTATAGTATGTTTGTGAACTTGAGAAGGCATTTTTCCCTCTTGCGATTCAGGATGTTGGTGCTACGTGGGAAGCAGGATTAAAACAGCCTCACCCTCTCCTTAATTGGAGGGTTTGTTTTATAAAAAGGGAACTGAAAGCAAGCATGTGCATAGGTGTGCCATGAAAGGAGTTAAGCCAGGAAGGTAGCAGAGACACAGGAAAGAGAAACCTCCATCCCAAAGGCAAGCTCCTCAGCAGTAGTCTTCAGACAGCAAAAGAAAACTTCCATCAATGGAACTGAAAAACTGACTGAGAGGCATTGCTGAGACACAGGGGAGTAAAAGAGTCTGACCAGAATCTTCAAACCCAAGCAAGCTTGCAAACAAACCAAGCCCACTGTGTGCAGCAGCCCCGTTGTACAGAGTTCTACAAACCAACTCCAGTAACAGGAATTGTAAGGGGAGAGGGAAGGGGAGAAAAACCCATTTTGACGTCCATAAAAGAATGTAAAAATTGTTCACATGCAAATAGATTGAGATTAACTTCCAAAGCTGAAAACCTGAGTTGGACTGCCACATAAATCAGATAGACAGATAAATAAATGAAACTCCTTCTACTTAGAGGTGCAAGTAATCCTAACCTTGTTAATATTTTGTAAGCAATACATGGCTGAATTGTAACTTGATTTAGCAAACATTTAGTTCTTACTAGTCCTGAGAGGGAGTATTCATCCTCTGTATTTAATTTCTGGATTTGGTGATGCTATATTTGTTTTATTGTCCTCCAGGATTGAGGCAGGTCATAAACATTGCAAATTAATAAATTAATGCTTGCTGTTAATTATATTGGTTATCATTGAAGGAGTTGAAATTCAGGGCATGATGTTATTCCTTTATGTTGAAATAGAATATCTGATTGATTATTTGTATTGGATATGTTTTATTTACTGAAATACGCTTGTTCATATTCAGAAATCCATTGAATGTTTGCCCTTTGTATCTCTTAGCTTAATTTAATCCATGAGGAATACATTTTTATTATTTAAGAGAGGGACACTTTAATCTGACCTGAAGAAACTAACCTGAACTTCAGCTATAAAAGCAATAATGATTTGCCAGTATAAGAATAGTTGAACCAGACCAGATTAAAGGTCTGCCTAGTCTTGCATTTTCTTGCAGTGGCCAGCCAAAGATCTATCTAAAACTAATAAGACACGAAGAAAGTGGGACCATGTTGGTCATAATATCTAGTTGGTGATTAGTGAATTGCCTCAGATACAGATATCACTAGAACTGCGCAGGGCTTTGGCTTCAGTTTCTGAAAGCTGCTTCAGAGTGCACAGGAGAACAAATATAGAACCCATATATAATTCAAAGAAAAAAACAGCTGGATTATGTTCTTGCAGATAGTGATACACTAAAACATCTTTTGCAAACTGGAGTTATGCTGTTCCGTAGCCTTTATATGTAACCCATGTAGAGCTTAAGTAGTGCTTCATCAAAAATAAACAAACTTAATAATTTTTTTCTTAAAATTCTATTCCTGATTTCAGAAACTTGCTTGTAACTTAATTTTGTTTATTGTGAAAACTTCATTTATGTATAATTTTTAAAAAGGAGCACACATACAATAAGCAAAAACATGATATAAGTTTAATGTACCAAGTCGTTGCTTTTCAGTTAAAGTAATTTATGCTACTCAGAAATTTTAAAAAAATAAATGGCTATAATTCTTCTCTAGTATTAAGACATCAATAACTATTATCATAAATTCAAATTTAAAACTTTAGGAAGAAATGAAAACAATTATGAGCCTTGAATCTTCCCTTTGGTTCCCACTTCTTGATTACCCAAGTTTTAAACATGTGATTTAATATGAACAATGAATGGGAAAAATGTCTTTACAGGTAGTCCTTGTTTAGTGACCATTCAAATTATAATGGAATTGAAAAATGAGATTTATGTCTGATCTCAAAATTGCAGCTGTTGCAGCCTCCCTGTAGTCACATGATTGTGATTCAGGTGTTCTGGCGTATGTTTAGAACAGTTGCAGCATTCTGCAGTCACATGATCATTTGTGATCTTCACAACTGGCTTCTGACAAGCAAAGTCAAAGGGGAAGCTGCAAATCATAGTCTGTGAAATTGTGCTTAACAACCCACAGTGATTAGCTTCATGAATACAGCCAGAATCAATGCCATAAGTTGGCGTGGTCACATGACATTGCAGTTAATGACTTAGTGATTGGTAAATGAGGACTATCTGTATAGAATCAGACTTAAATATTAATGGGAAACCTATGTCTCTGAACTTATCTTTCAGACGAATTAGTTACAAATTACAGGCTGATTTCAAATATGATACACATAATCATATATTTTTAGGTTCATGTGATCTTACTTGACCTATTAATTATATGCTTCAACATCATTTTATATCAAAGGAATACCTTCAGTATTGTACAAGACTCTTAATGTCAAACACAGAAGGCTCTCTTCAAAGTATGGAAAAAAAATTTGGTCATTAAATCTTTCACCTTCCATATTATCATTAAAACTCCCAAACTTGCTTTTTGTTTTTTAATTGGTACGTAAGCCTATTGTCCTCTATGAATGTTAATAGTTTAGAGGCTTTTGTTAAGGAGTTTTATGAAAATCCATTTGAAAATCTAAATATATAATGTAATATATTCTAAAATCCAATTTTAATACGTTGATAGGGAAGTCTGAAGATGTGCTGTTTCTTGATGTCTGAAGATGCTGTGCTGTAATGTTAAATGATCAACTATTTAAAAAGGACAAGCACTTGACAGGATAGCTTTCCTAGATTCACCTGGTTATTTTTTTTTAATTCACCAATCACTTTTGATATTTCACTGTAAAGAACCAGCAGGGTGTGATCCTTTAATAGTCTACTCTATTGCCTCTGTGCCTAACAAATTCTTTGTTGCCAAATGCCCTGTTAAAACAGAGGTGTTAAACTGCCGGCCCGCGGACCAGATGCGTCATGGTGAAACCGTGTCCACCCCATTGCTGGCAATGGAAAAAAAGTCATGATATATCGCGACACATCACGTGACGTTGCAAATTTGACACCCTTGGGTTAAAATCTTTGTCATCCACTTTTAAAAATATGGTTGCAAATGTAAACTTTAAAAGGAGGATAACAGCCCTTTCAAAATAAATAAAACTTCCATGCTTTGTTTTTTCAAGATCATTATTTTATACTGTCAATTAATAATTAACAGTGAGGTCTGTATTACCAACTTCACAGTGAAGGTTCCTCATGGGCCTATCAGTATATTCCCTGCCAACTATACTGGTTCCAGTTCTCTCATTGCAGTTTGAGGCACTGAGCACAAATTCCTAAGCCCAATTAAATAAAATCTATTTCTTAATGGTTCAATCTCCCAGGAGTAATGCTCAGGAATAAAGAAACTGTTTGCTTTCTCACTTTCTCTCCCACTTCCTATTCCTCTTTGGAAGAGGATATCACTATGTTTTTATAAACACCTAAAGGTTCTTAGCTAGCCAAAAGTCTATTCATTTTTAGAGACACCCAGGTTAGCTTTCAGACCTCTGTGTATAAAGCTATAAATAACTTGATTATTTTACTGTGTTTCATTTCTAATTTGCCGACAAAGGCAAATGTAAGTTTCTTAAAATATTAGAAATAATGCAATATACTAATAAGTACCAATGGAAGAATATAGTACAATTATATAAAAGCATATATCTCAGTATAGTATGGTCACCTAAAATAAAAGCTCATAAAAATTATTTGAAGAAAATAGTTGAAGAAAAAGAATGGCTTAGTTCAGCATTAAACATTGCCAGTATGACTCTCAGGCTTCTTTTAAGTAGCCATCTCACAAATTGTAGACATGTCATAAAGCCACATATGAGAAGGCTATACTTCTTTTTATAGTTGTACATGAAAAACAAGCAGAAACAGAATCTGGTTTCCCCTTAGGGTCGAGTGAATAAGACAATTGACTGGTGTATCTGCTACCTGATGTACTGACAAGAAACTGGTATTCTCCAGCAGGATGGCTGTAGAGTCCAATGGATGGGTTCTATGACAGCCTTCCTGCCCGGCAGACTGGGTAAAATCTTTGGCACACCCCTTCCTTTGGGCGTGACCCCAGTTTTGACTCAGTTTCAAAGCCCCGTAGCAGTGCGAGAATCAGCTCTTAAAAGATTCCAATAAAAAAAAAAACTCTCCCTCTTCCTAGACTAAATTCCTGGAACAAATTGGCAGATAGAAAATCTCCTTAGCAGCTGGCTCGGGTACGAGCCATTGCCGGATCTCCACCCACCGGAGGATCGTCGGAGCGGTGAGCGTATCCCCAGGGTCTAGGGCGGCTAGCCAAGGGGTTCGGGTTGCTCACCGGATCGCTCACCGTTCTCCACCACGCTAACCAGCTGAGCGGCGCGGGGATCACAGCCCAATCAGCGATAGAGCTGGGGCAAGGCTCGGTGCCAAACAGCTGATCGGCGCAAAAAAGTTACAGCAGCTGATCGGCGCGAGCAATTTGCGGCCGGATCGGCCGAGGGAGCCACGGCGCCGTTCGCCGCTTCGGAGGAGAGTCTCTGCCCTGTTTAAAGCCCGGAAGGGCGTTTAATCGGAAAAATTTTTTTCCTCTTTCCTCCTACCGGCGCTACAGGGAGGACAGGAAAGATCACAGAGCCAGCAGCTAAGATTCGCCATTTTGAGCCTCGTGGCTTCCATCGGCTGCAGCTGGGGGGCGTGGCTTCCCCTAATTCGCCATTTTAAACGAGCGGATTAACCCGCCGTTCCCTTGGGGGTGGGGTTACCATCCGGAGGAGTTTTCCCTTAATACGAAGAGAAAAAGATCGTAGTAATTGCCTGACGGAGATCTCAAAGAGGGAAGAGGGGGAAATAGACGAGCTGCCATCAATTTGAGTGTGGTCTGTTTTCACAGTCACAGATTGGGGGAGATAAAGTCACCAGTTATATCGGGTTTATATCAGGACTGGACCGTCCTCAGCTTAGGTGAGGAGGTGAGGAGGAATAATTTCTCTCTAACTGTTCCTATAGTGACCTTTAGTCACTGCCTTGCAGGATCTCCTGTCCAAAGAATCCTGTCTGTCCGGCCATTGTTTGTATATGCAGAAGAGGACTTTAGTCCCAATTATCTGCAACTGATCTGCGTACCTTATTCCCCCACTCCAGGTATTGCCTACTCGGGGTACCTGGCACAATGGCAGACAATGTCTCGTATTCAGCTATGCAGGTCCCTCAATTATCCCCTCCACAACAACAACAAAAACGCAGATCCTCTGAGCCGGAGGTGGGGGGAAAAAAGAAGGCTAAAACAAAACACCTTACTCAAAAGGGACAATCTAAAACGGCTGAGTGAGAGGCCTCGAGGAGACATTTGGCTCTAGAACGACAATTTGCCAGGGCACAGAGGTCCAACTCCAATGTGACAAGTATGGTTTCCCCTGTCCCATTGGCGGCACCCACGGTAGAACCTTCTGCCCAGGAAGTTCTCAAAACTTGGTCTCCTCCTGGGGAAACTGAACAGTTGGATTCCTCCAATCCCTCCTCACCAGCATCTGACCATACTCCCACTGCAACCATGTCCAGTGACAGAGTGCAGGAGGACATATGGTCGGCACAATTTCAGGCATTCATGCAGGATGCCTTTTCCCAGTTCATGGCTTCTAGGGGACAGGTGGCCTTCCACACACCCAAAAAGGGACGGATTAGACCACCCCCTACTAACATTTCCGAAACTTCCTCTCAGATAGGAGAGGGAGACTCATTAGACCTTGACATGTCAGACATGCTCCTTTCGGAGGACGAAGGCACCGCACCTGAGCAGACGACGAGCTCTGGCCTCTTTGATCCAGTGCTACTCAAATCACTTTTGATAAAGGCAGTCTCTACGGTCAACTTGACATCAGTACAGGAGGAGAATCCTTCTACAAGCAAGGAGGCCAACCCTCTATTTGCCAAAAAAGTTCCACAGGACAAATACATTCCCTGTCCGGAGGTCTTCCTGACTACGGTAGAGGAACAATGGTCTTCCCTTGCAAGCCCATCGGCACCTAATAGCGTGGAAAGGAAGCTGTTCAATGTCTCTCCTTCCTTCTCGGATATGTTAGAGGTGCCCACGATAGATAACCCCCTGATCACATTGTTTTCTACTTCTGCGATTCCAGGAGACATGGCGGAGGCCTTGAAACCTGAGGAAAAGAAATTTGAGCACTCCCTCCGCCGTTCCCACATGGCTGCTGCCTGGGCGGCCAAAGCAGCAACTTCATCGTCATTCTTCGCGAGGGCCTGTATCATGTGGCTGAGGGAGCTGCAAAACACTGTGCCTCCAGATCAGGTCAGAGTACACCAAACTTTGGCCAAGATCCTTGCGGCCTCTCAATTTATGGCTGACGCTTCGTTGTACGCAACAAAGTATGCGGCAAGATCCATCGCGGCCACAGTGGCCTCGCGTAGGCTACTATGGCTCAAAAATTGGAAGACAGACCTGAGGTCCAAATGGCGTCTTTCGACGTCCAAATACACTGGAGCATTACTATTTGGATCCATACTGGATCCACATGTCAGCGAGGGTAGAGATAAGAGAAAGATCCTAGTACACCCATCAAAGAAGTTAGACAGGAGAGGAAATCAGGAGTTTCGGAGGCAGGGTTTCCGTCCAGGAAGCCCCTGGGACTGGAGGCAGCCCTTTTGATCAGGGCAATCCTGGGACTGGCCCAGAGGCTCACGATCCTTCTACCCGAGGCAGGATCGGCCCCAGGATCGCCAAAGCACGGGAGCCAGAGGCCAGTTCCAGTCCAGACGCCCCTATAGGGGATCGGGAGGTAGATCCTTTAAACGCACCAAGTGACGCCAGACAGGACACTCCCATCGGAGGTCGGTTAGGAAATTTCATCGAGGTCTGGGAGCAGACCACTACCGACGCCTGGGTCCTGGAGACGATCAGACATGGCCTGACCTTAGACTTCTGCTCTCCCCCACCAAACCGGTTCATCAGATGTCCCATCTCCAGAAAGGCACACAAGGCAAGGTTGGTAACTTCGGCCATAGCTCACCTTCTGGCAATTCAGGCCATAGAGAAAGTACCAAAGGGAGAGGAAGGAAGAGGATTTTATTCCATCCTCTTCGTGATCCCAAAGACATCCGGAGGGTGGAGAGCAATATTGGACCTGAAGGGCCTGAATTATTACGTAAAATACAGGAGGTTCAAGATGCAGTCCTTGAAATCCATCCTAGCCAGCGTCAGGAAAGGCGACCTCCTATCCTCAATAGACCTCACAGAGGCGTACTTGCACATCCCCATTCATCCCAGTTACCGGAAATTCCTCAGATTTACCTACGCGGGCCGGCATTACCAATACAGGGCCCTACCCTTCGGGCTATCCTCAGCCCCAAGGGTATTTACCAAAATCCTAGCGGTAATAGCGGCCCATCTCAGGCTGATGCCGGTATGTGTACAGTTTTATCTGGACGACATCTTGACTCAGTCCAGCTCGCAGGAGCAAGCAAAGGCAGACCTCCAGACCACAATCCGAACCCTACAGGGCATGGATTCTCGGTCAACATAGGCAAGAGCCATCTCACTCCCTCAAGGAGACTGCAGCACCTAGGCGCAGTGATAGACTCATCGCAGTGCAGGGTATATCTTTCCCAGGAGCGGCAGACCAGCATTTCCAAACTAGTCCACCAAATTCAGAGAATCAGGAGAGTGCCCTTGATACAGCTCTCGAAACTCCTGGGAAAGATGATATCTTGCATGGGCATTGTCCCATGGGCAAGGCTCCACTCGAGGGAGTTACAGTGGTTCCTCCTACCCTACCAGAGGAGGAACCTCAGTACCTCCAACAGGAAGGTCTTGGTTCCAGTACAGGTGACGAGATCACTGAAATGGTGGATATCTCCCATGATACTCAAGGGGAGCATATTCAGGGAGCCGAACAGGGTTACGCTCACGACAGACGCGAGCCTATTCGGATGGGGAGCCCATCTGGGAACCCAGATAGCACAGGGCCAGTGGGACCAGAAGGACCTTTCACACAGCATCAACTGGCTAGAGCTTCGGGCCATCCACCTGGCTCTATGGCATTTCTCCCACCTAGTAACAAGAAGACACATTCTCGTATTAACAGACAATGTAGCAGCCAAGGCACATGTCAACAAGGAGGGGGGAACGCGATCAGCGGAGCTAATGAAGGAGGCATTAGCTCTGGTTCGGTGGGCAGAAAACAACGTGAGTTCCATCAGGGCGGAACACATCTCAGGGGAGACGAATCTCCAGGCAGACTTCCTGAGCAGAGCCAAGGTGGACCAATCGGAATGGCGACTGGACACGGCTCTGTTTGAGGAGATCTGTCAGAGGTTCGGACGGACGCATCTGGACCTATTTGCCACTCAAAGGAACACACAACTCCCCAGGTTCTTCTCCAGATTCCCGTCTCCGGGGTCGGAGGGAACAGATGCTTTCAGGTGTCGGTGGCCGGCGCAACTCCTGTATGCCTTCCCACCACTGCCCTTAATACCGGCAACCATATGCAAGTTGATCCGCGAAGGTGCAGAGGTAATCTTCATTGCCCCACATTGGCCACGGCGCCCGTGGTTTGCCGACCTCGTGGATCTTTCAATATCACCCCCATGGAAGATTCCACCGGACAGAGTAAGTCTCAGCCAGGGCAAGTTTTTGCACCCAGATCCCCAGTGGCTACAACTAGCCGTTTGGCATTTGAGCGGCAAAGTCTAGTCAAGCAATCCTACTCCGCAGGGGTGATATCGCTCATACAAGCATCAAGACGATCTTCCACAAACAGGATTTACGACGCTACATGGAAAGGTTTTTGCAGGTGGTGCGTCCATCTTCACCTAGATCCAGTCGCAGTATCCATTCCCAACATCTTGGATTATCTCTTGGTCTTAATAAAGGCCTATCAGTCAACACTATTCGCAGACAGGTATCGGCCCTCTCAACCGTCCTTTCCTGTGACAACTTAACCTCCCTAGCGCAACATCCAGCGATTAGCGCTTTTTTAAGAGGGGCGGCCAACACTAAACCTCCTGTTATACACAGGTACCCGTCTTGGAGCTTGCCTAAAGTTCTTCTAGCCTTGACATCAACACCCTTTGAGCCTCTTGAATCATGTTCTCTTCATCACTTATCGCTGAAGGTAGCCTTTCTTGTAGCAATAACCTCAGCAAGGAGAATTTCAGAACTAGCGGCACTGTCGGTAAGGAAGGATCTTTGCACCTTCTTTAAGGATAAGGTCGTTCTTAGACCGGACCCGGCCTTCATTCCGAAGGTAAACAGCATCTTCCACAGATCTCAGGAACTGACTCTTCCTGATTTCTGCCCAAAACCCAAGCATAGGCTAGAGCATAGATGGCATAAACTGGACGTGCGTAGAGCGCTGTGTTTCTACGTGAAATGCACTTCGTCCTTCCGCAAGACGGAAGCATTATTTGTTTCCTTTCAACCATCAGCTATGGGAAAGAAGGTGTCATCTTCTACCATAGGAAGGTGGATCAGAGCATGCATAGCCCAAGCCTACGTCTCGCAGGAACTTCCAGTACCCACACACGTGACGGCCCATTCAACACGAAGCGTAGCTACATCTGCGGCGTGGTCGACACAAGCGTCGGTGGAGAAGATCTGCAAGGCCGCAACTTGGTCCTCGCCTTCCGTCTTCATTCGGCATTACCGTTTAGACTCCTTTGCTGCAGCAGATGCTGCCTTTGGTAGAAGAGTGCTACAGCAAGTCGTATCGGCTCAGGATTCGGTGGCCTAGACATTCCCTCCCAGGGGGACATGAGGGCTTTGGTATGTCCCATCCATTGGACTCTACAGCCATGCTGCTGGAGAAGGGGCGTTGTCTTACCTGAACGCCTTTTCTCAGCAGGATGATGTAGAGTCCAAGCCCACCCAGGTATTAGGTCTAGGCAGGTATAAGATAAGGAGCTACAGTATTAATTCCAAAAATGTTTCTCGCCTAAGTCAAAACTGGGGTCACGCCCAAAGGAAGGGGTGTGGCCAAAGTTTTTACCCAGTCTGCCGGGCAGGAAGGCTGTCATAGAACCCATCCATTGGACTCTACATCATCCTGCTGAGAAAAGGCGTTCAGGTAAGACAACGCCCCTTCTCCAGCATGAAGAATGGAGAATCCACGAATGGGTTAAATGTGCTCTCCTGCCCAGTTAGACCAAATCAGCCACGTTGCCATGCTCAGCTGGCTGGGTCATGCCCCAGTTTCAATTTGGTCTCAGCCCATGACGGATGTGTTAACTTGGCTCCCTGCAAATTTGAAAACAGGCAGGTTGTAGACATATTTCTTCCATTCGTGGATTTTTCTTCTTCTGCAGCCATCCGGTCAGCGCTGGGATCAATGCTGCCTCAGGTGGCTCTTTCTTTCATTCCCTTTACTTCAGGTAAGGCTAACTCATAAGGAAAGCTCAGCTGTTCGTTGCAGCCGCCATTTTGAGCGCCTCGTGATGAACGGATCGTTTCTCCAGCACTGGAGATGGAGAATCCACCAATGGGTTTAGACTGTATTCCTGCCCAATCAGATCAAGCCAGCCAAAGTTGCCATGCCCGTCCTGGACCATAGAGATCCCAGTCTTTGACTTGATCTCGCCTAGGACAGACGTGCAAGTTTGGCTCTTAGGCAGGTACAGTCTCCATTGGTGGATTTTTTTCTCAGTTGCTGAACTGTGCTTTGATCAGTAATAGAATTTGGCTTCCCTATTATAAACTAATCCATTCAGGATCATCATAAAATTCCAAATTTTCAACAAATTACTTAAAGGGGGGGGGAGAGAAACTGAAAGTATAGGAGGGATCTCCATATTTTCTTTCCCCTCTGCTTCCAACCCTGTTCAGTTTCCCTTACCAGAGTCCCTAGATTAATTGAGACACAGGTAAAATAGCGGCTGCTATTTTCCCAACCGGTCTCAGCTCGGTATTCCTCTGTTTCGGAGCTTGCGGCTGCAGCTCCGGTGATTCGTCAAGCAGTAGGTGGGGGGAGACTTCTTGTTTCTTCCGACGCGGTTGGGAACCTTTACAAATATTTGGAGGTTGCGGTTGCAACTCCGAAGATTCCTTCTGCCGTTTTTTTACCTCTGTTGCCCCTGTAGTTCGGGCTTGCTCCACCGGTTCCCAGGTGGTAGGCGCGCTTGTGTGCTAAATCGCTACCGCCGATCAGCTGATAGGTGGCATAGGAGGGGGGAAGTTTAAAACAATTGGCTGAGTTTTTTTTTCTAGTTCGGGAGACAGATTTAAAGCAAAAGGGAGCTCTCTCAGCAGTCTTCTCTCTCGGAGCCCCCTGAAACAAGGCAGATGCAGCCATTATTTTCGTGGCGGCTGCCATCTTGGACCACATGGTCCCGGATTTTGAAAAGTTCCATTTATTGTGTTTGGAGGAAGGGGCTCCTTCCTCCTCAACATGTTGTCCATTTCTCAAGAAGGGAACTATCTCAGGACAGGCGAAATTGGGTGGGCAGTCTTCTAGGACATACTGCAGATCCACCGTCACTACGCAGGCAGTCATTTAGGGGAACGGCCACCATCTTGTTTATGCAGTCAGTTTCCCTTTACATTAAGTCCTGACAATTCTTGCTGCTCGTTGTTGAGCTCTAATTGGTTTCAACTACAATTGTTTGATATTAAGATCTAATAGGTTGTTGTTATAGAGAATCCACAGCAACCCAGAGTCATTCCTTGGTTCATTACCTCTATTAGCTTTTTGCATACTTGGTGTCTCCTGGCTCTGTTCTGTTAGCACTGACCCATTGGATTTGAAATCTCTAATTCACTAACAAGTTTTCCTTGGGTTCCAGGCGTACCCCATCATGCGTCTGTTCTTACCCATAACAGCCCTTCCTGGATTCCAGGCATCCCCCATCGTACATCTGTTCTTATCCGTGCACAGATATAGCTGGGTTCCAGGCGTCCCCTATCGTGCGCCTGTTCTTATCCACGCTGCTGACTTACCTGGATTCCAGGCATCCCCATTAGTGCGCCTGTCCTTATCCAGTGTTTAATTCTCTCTGCATCTCAGGGGCCCCCTATCATGTCCCTGCAGAATCAGAGAATGGAGGAGTCTATGTCAACCACAAAGGGCACTCTACCATCCTCAGTGACTCCTTTGAATCCTAATCCTACTGGCCTGGTGAGCGCTGATAAGCCTGCGGTTAAAAGCAAGGACAAAACTACCACCAAGGCTTCAAAGAGCTCAGAAAAGCAGGCTAGCCGGAGACACCAAGCTCTGGAAAAAGTTTTCCAAGGTACAGAAGAGGGCCAGGACACAGGCCTGCCAAGTCAAGGAGTTAGCCTTGGACCTACCTTTAGGTCCCCCAACTTCCCCCCTGGGCATATGGTCAACGGGGGATTCATTCCATTCCCCAGCGCAGAGTGGAAGTGGAAGAATTCTGCCGGTTTCCCAAACCACGGCTTCATGGGCTCCTCACAGAATCCCAGAGGCGACATTCACTCCTACTGCGGCTGGTCTCCGACCAAACGAGCCCGTTCTCCTCCCTACAGAGGACCGTCTCGCCGTATTGATAGCACAAGCGGTAGACCAGGGCGCAAGCTTCTGGTTCAGGGACTGTCCCTCCTCCTACTACACACCACTCGTTCCCTCAGACCTATTATGCCCCATCTTCCCCGTCTGGGTCCACCTGCTCTGAGATGTCTTCCCTTCAAGCACACGACACCAAACAGGGGATTCCAATGTCTGAGGAGGAGGATCCTGCTCAGAAGCCCCTTCGTTCAGTGATCTCTTCAATCCTTCCTTCTTTGTCACCTTGCTCCGCAAGGTCACATCCACAGCCCACCTAAGCCCTGAGCCTTCCACATCTACTACCACAGTTTCCCCAGAATTGGAGGCGGATCCAAATTTCATCGAACTGGTGGCTGCTCAGTACTGTATCCCTTGTCCCTCCATGTTCTTGACTGCAATAAAGAAACAGTGGACATCTCCCGCCTCCTTCCCTCTTCCAGGAAATACTGATAAAAAGTTATATAATGTGGCTAAGGAATTGGAGGAGGCACTGGAAGTGCCTGTGGTGGACTATCCATTCGGGCCCCTTGTATCTCCCACTGCAATTCTCGGGGATGTCTCTGAAGCCCTCAAAGTGGAGGACCGTAAATGCGAACTCACTTATCGTAGAACGCATCAGGCTGCTGCATGGGCTGTTAGGGCGGCCACCTCAGCATCTTTTTTCAATAGATCTGCTCTCCGCTGACTCAGGCAACTTCAGGCCCGCGTACCAGCGGAGGATATCCATACACATCAGGATCTCAGCAAACTGGTGGCTGCCACAGAGTACGCGTCAGATGCCACCCTCCAGGCTGCCAGGTTTTCGTCCAGAGCTATGGCATCTAACATGACTGGTTGCCGGATGCTGTGGCTGAAGCACTGACAGGCAGATGCCAAGTCTAAATGGCACCTCTCGGCTGCTCCATATTAAGGGGGTAAGTTGTTTGGGGATGGGTTAAATCCTTACTTAACTGAGAACAAGGATAAGCGCAAGGTCCTTAATCACCTCATTAAGAGACCAGACAAGCAGCAAAATTATTACCAAAGGCGACAGTCATTTCGTGCAGGAGCTAGGTATAGTTACTCCCAACCTATGCATTCCTTTCCACCCAGACAGGACAGACAGGAGAGACAACCTGACAGACAGACAACCAGGCCTAGACAGCAATCTCAGGGCAAGCGGCCCTTTCGCGGGAACAGCCGACTTTTCCACTGATCCAGGTGACTCTCTGGCGAGTCCTCCCATAGGGGGCAGATTCTCCCTCTTCGCCCACCAGTGGGAGGCCATCACCACAGACACAGAGGAGGACGTGGGTACTAAACACCGTACGTCACGGTCTGTTGCTAGAATTCATTTCCAACCCTCCAGCTTGTTTTCTCTCTAGCCCCTACCAGCGAAACCGAACAAAAAAAGAAACTAATGAGGTAGGCCGTTCAACATCTGTTAAACATACGGGCCATAGAACTGGTACTGGTGGACCAGAGAGGTCGGGGATTTTATTCTATCCTCTTTGTCGTTCCAAAGGCGTCAGGGGGATGAAGAGCCATTTTAGATCTCAAAGGTCTGAATTTTAATCTGGCTTACTGCAAATTCAAAATGCAAACACTCAGCTCCATCTTGGGAAGCGTGAGAAAAGGGGACTTCCTCACATCTATTGACCTTATGGAAGCCTATCGTCATGTCCCCATCTCTCTCACCCACAGCCGGTTTCTAAAGTTGGCATACAAGGGGTGCCATTTCCAATACAGGGCGCTCCCATTTGGCCTCTCTTTGGCTCCCAGAGTCTTTACCAAAATCCTGGTGGTACTAGCAGCTCATTTACGAATGATACTAGTCAGAGTCCAATGATACTTGGACGACATATTAATCCAGTCATCGTCCATCCAGTCCGCAAAGGTGGACCTCAAACTGGTGGTAACACTACTCCAAGACCATAGGTTCTCCATAAATTTTCCAAAAAGTCACATGGTCCCCACAAACAGACGGTTGCATCTGAGGGCCATTATAGACACAGTGGAGTGTCGGATGTACTTGTCTCAGAAACGCCAGAACAGCAGAAGAGACTCCATCCTGAAATTATATGGGGGGCGGTCAGTAACATTGGTAAGTCTTTCCCAACTGTTAGGCAAAATGATCTCGGCCATAGCAATCGTCCCCTGGTCTAGGCTTCACTCCAGGGAACTACAGTGGTTCATGCTCCCATTTCAGAGACAGAACCTCAGTTCCTCCCAACGACGGACAAATCTCCCACCACAGGTGGTGCGTTCTCTCAGGTGGTGGCGATCAACCGCTATTCTCAAAGGGTTATGTTTCAGGGAACCAGATTGGATAGTGATAACTACAGATGCCAGTCTATTCGGCTGGGGAGCACACCTGCATTCGCAGTGGGCTCAGGGCCGCTGGTCTTGCTCAGACCTGCGCCACAACATAAATTGGCTAGAACTAAGAGCTATACATCTAGCCCTGCGTCACTTCCACAGTCTGGTGAAAGGGCATCGTGTACTGGTCCTCGTGGACAACGTGGCCGCCAAGGCTCATGTGAACTGACCGAGTCGCTCTTACTGGGTTCTTGGGCAGAACACAATCTGGCCTCCCTCTCAGTCAAGGGACCATCCTTCATCTGGACCCCCAATGGCTCCAGTTAGCTGTCTGGCACTTGAGTGTTCGCTCTTAACGCAGGAGCTCTGCTCGCCAGGGGTCATTACTGTCATCCAGGCCTCCCGTCGTCCTTCCACAAACCGGATATACGAGGCCACGTGGAAGAATTTCCAATCATGGTGCTCCGGCTGTCACTTATTACTCTCGGAACTGATGGTTCCGCGTATTCTGGACTATCTGTTACAGGGCCTAGAGAAGGGCCTGGCCACAAACACGCTGCACAGACAGGTTGCTACTCTTTCCACAGTCCTCACCTGTGGCTCTATCTATCTCTAGAGAGATAATCGTTTTTTCCTGATTTCTATCTGTTAATGTCAGTTGATTGTCCATCTCCTCTACTCTCTTATCCATTAATTCAATTTTCCCTTCCACTTGTTGCAGTCTTTGTTCACTTTTCCCCATCAATTCTTTGACCTCTTTTAATTCCTCTTCTAATTTACCTAACCCTTCCTTGAAGTCTGTATGTAATGCCTGTATCATATTTTTCAGTTCCATATTAAATTTATCTTGTTGTATTGTAGAGTCCAGTGTTTTCTGCACCACCGGACTCTGTAGTGTTGAGGGAGCTGTTGTTAGATATGTTGTGATCTTCTTCATTTTATCCAATGATTTATAATCCAAATGTCAGTGTGCTATTATAATCCCAATATGTTCCAAGAAGAACATATTGGGATTCTCCCAAAAATAGGAGAAAAATCCCACCTCAAAAGTCCAAGGGCAGGAAAAAGTACAATTTACACTTCTTTATTTCAGGCTCTTCGTGCCTTAATCCGAAAAAAAGGAGATCGAAAACAAAACCTCCATAAGGCAATCCACCATTCTCCAAAACAAGAAATAGTTTCTGTGTTAAATGCAATTAATGTCTCATTTCTTATCAGTGAGCCCAGCAGATGTTGTTCAAGATCACTTAGTCTTCTGCTTTAGAAGAAGGAAGCTGAAGAAAAAGAAGCAACCCACTTAAAGGAAAAAGCAAACAATTTACTTTTGCAGTTATTTACTCTCAGATCAGTTCTATTAGTCCAATTGTTTTCAATAGGCTTTTTAAATTTCATAGTCTTTACATTGATTTATTGCCTTCCGCTTTTTTCGCCGCTGAAATTCCAGAGGAGGAACAGGAGCAGCTTAAGGGTCCGCTTCCCCCCCTTTTTTTCCACGGCTTCAAATTTTTCTTATTCCACCCCTCAGCATTCCTAGCATTTAAGAGAGAAAGTTTTCCTCCTTTTAACAATCTCTTGATCAGCTCACCCAGGCGATTCTCCAATTTTCTTTCTGATTCTTGGAAGCAAATGCCCAGCTTGTGACAGCTCGCAATGGCTGTCTGACAGCTGCTAGTCTGGGAAGGGGCGTTGGTCTTACCTGAACGCCTTTTCTCAGTACGGAGATGGATAATCCACGGATGGGTTTTCTCTGTCTGCCTGCTCTTGAGACCAAGTAGCCAAAGCTTGACACGCCCCCACTTCCTGTGGAGTCCATTCTTAACGAGGGCGAATTGGCTGATGATTGACGAGGTATTGGCTCTCAGCTCCCTACTAGCGGCCTGCTGGCCTTGGGGTGGGTGTGGATTATCCATCTCCGTACTGAGAAAAGGCGTTCAGGTAAGACCAACGCCCCTTCTCCAGTACAGGAGATGGATAATCCACGGATGGGACGTACCAAAGCCTCACTGTCCCAAGGGGTGGGAAACAGATAAGGCCGGTAGATTGATCTCTGAGACAACTTGCTGGAGGACCCTCCTACCAAAGGAGGCGTCCGCCGATGCAAAGCGGTCTATCTTGTAGTGTCGTATAAACGGGGAAGGCGAGGACCATGTCGCGGCCCTGCAAACTTCCTCGATTGACGCCTGGGTAGCCCATGCCGCCGAAGTTGCAGCGCTTCGGGTGGAATGGGCTGTGAGATGACTTGGGGGCGGCAGGGATGATACATTGTAAGCTTCTGCGATACAGCTTCGGATCCACCTTCCAATGGTGCCCGCGGAAACTTTCCGCCCCAAGGTGCCCGCTTGGAAGGACACAAATAGGGCCTCCGATTTGCGGAAGGGTTCTGTACGCTTTATATAACGCCGCAAGGCTCTGCGGACGTCCAATGTATGCCACTGCCGCTCCCGGTCATGTGTTGGATTTGGACAGAAGTTTGGGAGAATTACTTCCTGTGTCCTGTGAAAGAGTGAATTCACCTTCGGTATGAAGGCAGGATCTAACCTAAGGACCACCCTGTCCTTGTGGAAAATGCATAGGTCGTTTCTGACTGACAGTGCGGCCAGTTCCGAAATTCGTCTGGCCGATGTGATGGCAATCAGGAACGCCACCTTTAGCGACAGGTGTCGCAAGGAAACGGTCGCCAATGGTTCAAATGGTGACCGAGTGAGTGCGTGAAGGACTCGCGGTAGTTCCCAGGACGGGTACCTGTGAATTACTGGAGGTCTGGTGTTATAGGCGCCCTTGATAAAGGCGCGGATCCTGGGGTGGTGAGCTAAGGGAACCGAATCCGTGCAGGTGAGGAGGGTGGACAAGGCCGCCACTTGCCTGCGGATGGTCGCGGGGGCGAGGCCTCTGTCTAGTCCCTCCAAGAGGTAATCTACTATCTGAGGGATGTAGAGTTTGTGTAAGTCAAACTGCCGTTCCCTGCACCAAAGGCAAAAATTTTTCCAAGTGGAGTCATAAATGCGGTTTGTTGCCGGACGGCGTGAAGCTTGAATTATGGTAATGGCCCCGGGAGAGAATAGTTCCTGTGCCATTATCTGGCGCTCAAGTGCCAGGTGGTCAGTTGTAACCATTGGGGTTCCGGGTGACTGATGTTTCTCTGGTGTAGGGACACTTGATGAGGGGGAATGTTCCATGGGGGCGACTGAGACAGGTTCATCAGGTCGGCGAACCACGGTCTCTGTGGCCAATATGGTGCTACTAGGATCACTTCTGCCCGCTCCTGAATCAGCTTTCGGATGACCGCCGGTATGAGTGGTAGTGGGGGAAAGGCATAAAGCAGACCCTGAGGCCACTGAGTTCTCAGAGCGTCCGTCCCCTCTGCTCGCGGGTTGAAGTAACGAGAGTAAAATCTGGGGAGCTGGGCATTGTCTGATGATGCGAACAGATCGAGGATCGGGTACCCGAACTTGCGGGAGATGTCTAGGAACAAGTTCGGGTGTAGCCCCCACTCCGAAGGGTCCACTGTGGTGCGGCTTAGGAAGTCCGCTTGCTGGTTGTTGACCCCCGATATGTGTTCCGCTTTTAGTGACTTCAGATTGGGCTCTACCCAGCTGAATAGGAGTCGTGACTCTGTCATCAGGGTTTTTGATCTGGTCCCCCCCTGCCGATTGATGTGCGCCTTGGCTGCTACGTTGTCTGTTAGGACTAGAACGTGGTGGCCTCTGATTCTGTCTTTGAATTGTTGCAAGGCTAGGTGGATAGCCCTGAGTTCTAGCCAGTTGATGTTGTTTCTCAGATCCGTGGCGGACCAACGTCCCTGTACAAACTGGGAGTCCAGATGGGCTCCCCAACCATACAGACTGGCGTCTGTAGTGATGGTAACTCTGACTGGTTCCTTGAAGGGTGACCCCTTGGTCACGGCCCGAGAGCACCACCAGCGTAGCGCCCTGCGGATTTGTGCCGTGACCCTGACTAGGTGGTTGGATGCGCTGGTGTTCTGCCGTTGGTACGGGAGCAGAAACCACTGTAGTTCCCGTAGGTGGAGCCTGGCCCAGGGTACAATGGCTATGGCCGATACCATCTTGCCCAATAATTGGGAAAGTGTTAGTATCGGAACTGAACGTTGCCTGTGAACCCAGCGAGCCAGTTCCCTGATGCCGGCCACCCGGTCTTGGGAGAGATAGACCATACAGTTGGTTGTGTCTATCATGGCCCCCAGATGCAGCAGCCTGGACGAGGGAACTGTCTGGCTCTTCTGAAAGTTTACTGAGAATCCGTGTAATTGGAGGACGCGAATGACGGTCCTTACGTCCGCCTGAGCTGTCTGTAGGGATGTTGCTTGGATTAGTATGTCGTCTAGGTAACATTGGACGCGTATTGGGATTTTTCTCAGTTTGGCGGCTACCGCTGCTAGTATCTTGGTAAATACCCTGGGTGCCGAAGATAGACCGAAGGGGAGAGCTCTGTATTGGAAGTGTTTTCCCCCGTAACAGAAACGTAGGAACCGGCGGTGGTTTGGGTGGATGGGGATGTGAAGGTAGGCTTCCGTGAGGTCTATCGATGCCAGGAAGTCTCCTTCTCTGATGCTTCCCAGGATGGACTGAAGGGATTGCATCTTGAATTTTTTGTATGTGATGTAGCGGTTGAGGTTTTTTAGGTCCAGGATTGCCCTCCATCCTCCTGAAGTCTTTGGAACCACGAAGAGGATGGAGTAAAATCCTCTGCCTCTGTATTCCGCTGGGACCGGTTCTATTGCTTGAATGTCCAACAGGTGTTGGATGGCCTCCTGCATGAGTTTGCGTTTGGTGGGGTTCCTGGAGACCGAGCAGTTGATGAGTCGGTCTGGGGGTGTGACCAGGAACTCCAGGGACAGCCCGGACTGGATGGTTTGTAGTACCCAGTTGTCCGTGGAGGTCTGCTCCCACTGGTGGAAGAAGTGAGCTAGTCTTCCTCCAATGGGTAGGTCTATGTAGGAGTCATTTTGTCTTCCGGTACGGACGACCCGTTCCACGAAAGGGTCGTCTCGACTGGTTTTGTTGTCTGGGCTGGAACCCCGGTCTGTCGTAGGGGCGGCCGTACGGTTTGTTCTGCCTGGGAGTGAATGGCTTGGGTGCCTGACTGATAGGCGTGGTTGTCGGTTGGCGAAAGGACTGCCTACGAAAGTAAGGTGTGGTACGTTTGTCTGACCTTTTGTTCAAGTGTGCCATGACCTTCCGCTTGTCTTTGTTCTCTACAAGATAGGGGTCCAAGGCCTCCCCAAACAGACCGTTGCTTGAGTAAGGGGCGGTCGCTAGCCGCCACTTAGCCTTGGTGTCAGCTTGCCAGTGTTTTAGCCATAGCATTCTCCTGGCAATTATGTTGGATGCTATGGATCTGGATGAAAAAATGGCCGATTGGAACGTTGCGTCTGCAGCGTATTCCGTGGCTGCTACCATCTTAGCCAGGTCCTGGTGTGTTCGTATGTCCTCCATAGGAACTATGGTTTGTAGTTGTTGCAACCAGATGAGGGTGGCCCGGACAAAAAAGGAGGCCGAGGTGGCTGCTTTGATGGCCCATGCCGCTGTCTGGTGGGTTTTGCGAAAGGCTTGTTCCCACTTTTTGTCATCTGCCTTAAGGGCCTCCACTAGGTCCCCAGCCATGGCTGTCTGGGAGACCAAGGGGGTCCAGGCTTCATCTACTTTAGGAATTTCTAAGGCCTCATTGAGGTCTGTGGCAGTGCTGTATAATTTTTTGTCCGTACCACTCACTGATGGGAAGGAAGCGGGAGAGTCCCATGGCTTCTTGATCCCTTTCAGGAAAATGGCGGGGCAAGGTATATGGTGTTGCGTTGTCACCTTTTCTACGAATACGGGTCTGGATGTGGTGGCCGGTGTCGCTTGCGGCTGAGAAAACTGATCCGTCCCCATGTCCGCAATGGCTGTGGCCTTGCGTAGTATCGTGAGGAAGCGGTTGGGATTAAATAATCCCCCTGAGGGGGGCTCAGGGGGAAGTTCCTCATCCTCTGACATAGAGATCCCAGGTTGATCCTCCTCTTGTGGTGAAGAATAACCACTCATGGAGGACTGGGCCGGGGAGACGGGTTCCTGAATGCCTGAGGACTCTGAGGGGAGTTCCGAGTGTGGCATGGCTGAGATGGAGGGCCCCTGGTCGTGGTGGGCGGAGCGCTGTGCTAGGGCTCGGTCCACCACTTTGGTTAATAGGGCCTCTAGCCGTCCATCTGCCCAGATGTCCCCTATGTCATTACCTTTGGGTGTGGTGACCGCAGGTGGAGAGTTGGACTCAGTGGTTGTGCCTGCCGCCGTGGTTGTTTGTTGGGCTGATGTAGATGGCGGATCCAGTGGTTGCGGTGTTCCTGGAATGGACCACGCGCTCTGGGTTGATGTGGATGGACCCAATGGTAATTCCATCTCGGTGGCCGCTATTTGAACCAATTCCAATTGGGCCTGCCTCTGCGCTCTGGAGAACTCCTTCTCCAGGGCCTGGTGCCTACGGCTGGCTTGCTTTTCCGCCAACTTGGAGGGCCTCTTGAGCGAGTGTTTTGTCTTCGCTTTGCACTTGCCTGCCGCCTTCTGGTCAGAAGGTGTGTTGCAGCCGTAATTGGGAGGTGGAGGGGTCGTGCTCATGGATTGAGGCAACGAGGGTCCCTCCATTCCGCTTGAGCAGTCCCAGAAAAACTGAGAAGACGCTCAGGCAGGCAAGTATTGGCGGGAGCGAAATTGGAACAAGTACCAGGACTGTTCCCCTGATCACCCGACCACAACAAAAATATTCTCTCTGGGCTAAGGTCACGGTAGCTGAGGGAGGTACCGAAGGCACGTTTGGAACCACTCTTTGGGTTCCGCCCGGAGGCCTTAGGTGACCAGGCAACGTGCACCAGTAGAAAAAGGAAAAGGGAGGCAAAAAATATCAGTGGCGACCTCAAAAGGGTCTGTAGGCCTAACTTAATACACAGCAGGTATCAAATGGCGGTCACCTAGAGCGGAATTTATTCTTATTAATACTATTACTATTATACTAATAATAGGAACAACAATAATAATAAAATAATAATAATAATAACAACAACAACAATAATGGTGATGATGATAATATTGTGTGTTCTGTCTTTAGGCCTGTTGGCCCTGCAGTCGCTTAATTTTTAGCTTTAAAAAAAAATTTTTTTTTAAATTATTATTATTATTATTTTTAAAATTTATGTATCTATTTTTATTATTATTATATTTTGTCCTATTATTATATGTGTGTATCGGGGGTGGAGCGCTGGTTGTGTGCTCCTATTCCGCCTCTATCAGTGATTCCAGATATGATGTAGAGCTTCCTTAAGCTCGGTTTGCCTTTCTCTGGCAAGAGATGGCAGCCACAGCTCGTTTCTCCCTGAAAAAGGGCTTTGCAGATCCCAGGAGGGTTCTCTAGCCTCCGTTTCTTGGTTGGGGCTTACTCCCTTCCTGTGCTTCGTTTCCCTCTGAAGATAAGCTCCGCAGCCTCCCAGAAGCTGCTTGTGCCCGGGGATTTAAATTTGGCGCGCTGTGACGTTTTAAGGGAATCCCAGGCAGGGATTGCCTTTGTTGTCTGAAAACGGCAACTAAAATGGCGCCCGTGGTTGCCCTGGGCTGCTAGGGAATCTCCGATGATCCGAATTCAAGTTTGAATCCGGACCTGGAGATTGTTATTTTTTCCCCCAATTTGAGGAAAAAATCCCTTGGAAGGTTGGGGAGAAAAGCTCAGCAAGTGGTCTCTGCTGATGCCTTTGTTCCCCCCCTTTTTCACCTCCAGAGCCCTGGGGCTGACTGGGATCCGTGGGGAGTTTTCCCCCCCCACACCCCCTTTTTCAATTTTAATATAGGATCAGGGATGATCCCAAGGAAAACTTAGTGGTTGGGGAAAAGGTTCAGCAAGTAGTCTCTGCTGATGCCTTCTTCCCCCCCTTTTCACCCCCCAGAGCCCTGGGGCTGGCTGATATCTGTGGGGAAATTTCCCTCCCCACCAATCCCCTTTTTAATTTTAGGTTTGAGATCAGGACTGATCCCCAGAAAATTTTGTGGTTAAATTCCTATAGGTGGAAATTTTTTGGGAAGGGGAAGCCAATTATCAAGGGATAATCAATCAATGGATTTCTTGTCTAACCTGATAAGCTGAGAGCCACGCCAAAACGAGTCTTCTCCGAGCAGAGACCAAGTTAAGAATGGACTCCACAGGAAGTGGGGGCGTGTCAAGCTTTGGCTACTTGGTCTCAAGAGCAGGCAGACAGAGAAAACCCATCCGTGGATTATCCATCTCCTGTACTGGAGAAGCTTCCGTTTGGCTCTCCAGGAGATTGCATCGATCTCAGTCTCTCATGGCTGAGGCCCAATTGTTGGGATCCTGGGCGGAACAGAACCTCCTCTCCTTGAGAGCCGAGCACATTTCGGGCGAGGCGAATTGGCAGGTGGACTACTTGAGCTGATTGACAGACCATTCCGAATGGCATCTGCATCCGGATCTCTTCAGGGAGATCGCGCAGAGGTTTGGTCAACCAATTCTAGACCTGTTCGCCTCTCCGACAAACTCACAGCTTCCACGGTTTTTTTCTTGGTTCCCCTCTCCGCGGGTAGAGAGGACGGATGCCCTTTGCAGCCCATGGCCAGGGGGGACTACTGTATGCGTTTCCCCCTCTCCCGCTGATTCCGGCAGTCATCAGGAAAGTGCTACAAGAGCAAACGGAGGTGACATTTGTGGCCCCACACTGGCCAAGGCACCCATGGTTCGCAGATCTTGTGAGCCTCGCCGTAGCTCCTCTGTGGAGGATCCCTCTGAGTCAGATAGCACTACTACAGGGAGTCATACAACATCCAGATCCATAGTGGCTCCAGTTAGCTGTCTGGCGTCTGAACGCTGGTTCTTAACACTGGGATCATACTCAACAAAGGGTGATTTCAATGATTCAGGGTGCCAGAGGCCGGCGATGAATCGCATTTATGATGCCACATGGAAAATTTTTTGCCACTGGTGTGAACGTCAACACTTAACCATCTCGGAGGTGACTATTCCACGGCTCCTAGAATATCTGTTGGAGGGCGTGGACAAGGGCCTAGCACCCAACACTATCCGCAGACAGGAGGCGGCTCTCTCCATGGTCTTCACTTGTGACAGCTCGATGCCATTGGCCCAGCATCCCAGGGTCCGCTCCTTTATTAAAGGGGTGACGAACAGCAAACCGCCCGTAGTCCATCGGTATCCCACTTGGGAGTCATACGAATCCTACAGGCTGTTACCGGGTCACCCTTCGAACCCATCAGAACCTGCAACCTACACTCCTTGTCTCTCAAGGTGGCTTTTTTGGTTGTGGTGACCTCGGCTAGGTGCATCTCGGAGCTGGCATTCCTTTCTGTCAGGAACGACTTATGCGTCTTTCACCAAGACAGAGTGGTCCTGTGATTGGACCCATCTTTCATTCCTAAAATTAATACCATGTTTCACAGGTCACAGGAAATCGTGTTACGAGATTTTTGTCCTAACCCGTCTCATGACTTGGAACGGCAATGGCATACTCTGGACGTCCGCAGGGCATCGCGTTATTACGTCAAATGGACAGCTATCTTTCGCAGGTCGGAAGCCCTTTTTGTTTCATTCCAACCCGCCTCTAAGGGTCAGAAGGTTTATTCTGCCACCATCAGCAGGTGAATCAAGGCCTGTATAGCAGAGATGTATCAGACACGTTCCTTGCCAGTTCCAAGTCATCTGACAGCACACTCCACCTGTAGTGCCGCTATATCTGCTGCATGGGCTACACAAGCGTCCATACAGGATATTTGCAGGGCGGCGACGTGGTCCTTGCCTTCCCCTTTTGTGCGGCATTACAAGCTCGATAAGTTTGCTTCTGCAGAGGCCTCTTTTGGCCGGAGGGTGTTACAGCAGGTAGTGCCGATGGCAACGACACAGGCCCAGTCTGCTTCCCACCCATAGGGACTAGAGGGCTTTGGTAAGTCCCATTCGTGGATTCTCCATTCTTCATGCTGGTGAAAGGGTGTTGTCTTACCTGAACGCCTTTTCTCAGCATGATAAATGGAGAATCCACCCCCATCCCTTATCCGCAGTAGGTCCAGTGTCAGGGATCTGGGAGCTAACATGTCATGCAGTCATTTGCTTCGCCCTTTTCGAAACTGGGTGTGGCAACTTGGCTGATTTGGTCTAATTGGGCAGGAGAGCACATTTAACCCATTCATGGAGTCTCCATCATGCTGAGAAAAAGCGTTCAGGTAAAGCAACGCTCCTTTTGTTTCCTGTTTCTTTGTTTTAGTGTGCTGAATAATTGTTACGGCCTGGCAAACTATTCAGTCAACAGTAGGAAGGTAGTACTTGACTATATTACTTTCAAGTGATAGCTCTCTTCCATTTTATTTTGTTTACTATCCATCAATACCTTTCACCAGTTTTCTTGCTCATTACTCAAAAAGAAGTTTCTCATAAGCTTTATCATTTTTGATGTTCTACTGTCAGCTGCAGTGATTAGCAGTAGCCACTAGAGAGGGACAGATAACACTTGTGGTGATGTTTTGCTGCCTTAAAACCCTATTTTATGAAGTGAGTATTTCAAATCAAACATTTTGTGTGTTCAGCAAACATACAATATCTTCTTAGTGTTAAGATAATGAAATGTTGTATAATATGCTTGCTTTTAAATATGCTAAGTTTTAACAATTTAATTGTTATTTTGAGTGGAAATACATTTTAAATGGTTGTGTATATTATAAAAGTTTATTAATTTTTACAGAATGTTGTATGTAATAAGTACCTTCTTTTACCAATTAAATGTCTTCTGATGGTAGGGACTCCATAATTTAAATGAATATTGAAAAATGTAGGGATGAATAAGCAAGTATTTGTATTGGTGCTTTTCAGTTGACAGAATTTTGTTATTTATGCCATTTCATTTTTCTAACATATAGAATATTTGCCTCATTTCAAAAACTTCAGAATCCCTTTGAGAACTGGGCCTTGGTTAGTATTTGTGGGAATACAAAATTAAAATAGCTGCTTCTATGCCCTGTTGAGATCTACATTAAAGGAGAATATTTTTTACTCTTATTTTATAAAACTGAAAAGAGAAGGATAGAATAAAACAGCAACAGCAAAGGGGAGGGGAAGCAATGTAAAAATAAAAAAATGTATGTGTATGTATGTTCATACATTGAATGTGTGTATGTGTGTATAAATTTTATGCAATTTCAACAAAGGATAATCATATTTCC
This sequence comes from Crotalus tigris, assembly GCF_016545835.1. Classification (NCBI taxonomy): domain Eukaryota; kingdom Metazoa; phylum Chordata; class Lepidosauria; order Squamata; family Viperidae; genus Crotalus; species Crotalus tigris. Next base: position 532,540 of record NW_024100068.1, read on the forward strand.
TTATTATTCACAACTTGCTAATGAATTGCTTACCAGTGTTGCTTATAGATACGGTATATAATATATATGGCCAATTACAGTGAAGTATGGTTATATTTGGAGGCTGTGGGTTCATCAATCTTTAGTTGTCATAATTCTGTTGAGGCATTTGATCAAAGTCTTTTTCACACAGCTAGAAACAACAAAATATGTTTCCAGAAAACCATAGGGAATCCCAGTTTCTAATTACAGGAAATAATTACTTGTAACCACATAATGGTTTGTATCCATGTAATGAAGGCTGTGAATATCATATACACACAGGCTCTAGATTTTGCTTAGATATTTTTGGTATTAAAGGGTATGCTGTTATTGGTGACATGAAGATCTATAATCATGATTTCCAAAGAAACAAATTTAGTAGCTGTTTGGGATTTTTGAAAACAGTGGCATCCACGGGGTTTGTGTATGTCAAAATCAGTAAAATGATGGGTGGAGCAAGCTCTGCCTCTTTTGTACATGTTTTAACATTTCACTGCAGTTTCAAAAGAGGAACAGCTTGCATTGCAATCCTCTGTCTGCCATCTTTTCCATTTGGATTCCTCCTCCTCCTGTGGACGCCACTGTTTGAAAATCAGATCTACCAAGATAGTTTTCTCTGAAATGTTTTTGTGGATGGCTAGCACCAATAGATGAAACAGAGACGACTTAACATGGATGAGATAATGGCATAAGGAGGAAGGATATTTAAATGTAATTATATAGAATTGCAGCTGTAGTATTTTATAAACTTGATTATTTGTACATTGGATTTGGTAAAATCCTGTACTAATAGGCCAATTGGAACAGATTCACTAGCAACCTGAATTAAAGCAAGATTCCTCTGAGAGACTAAAATTTGCTAATGTTTTAGAGCAGGGGTCACCAACCCCCGGTCCGTGGACCAGTACTGGGCTGCGGCATGCCAGCAACTGGTCTGTACAAACAAGCAAAGCCCCATCCACAGGATGCAGGCAGCATATAAAACCACACACCCTGCGGTCCGCGGAAAAACCTCTCCATGGAACCGGTCCCTGGTGCCCAGAATGTTGGGGACTTCTGTTTTAGAGATTTAGAAGTCTAGAAAATGTGTGTTCAGTTATGGTAATTTTTCTCCTCATGGGAAAAATATGGCAGTAGGGATGAGTTGCAGGAAAAATGATAAAGTATAGTTTTGAGAATATATAGGACTCAATCTCATCTTAATAATAATAATAGTAGTAAAGTTGGAAGGGACCTTGGAGGTCATCTAGTCCAACCCCTTGCTCGGGCAGGAAACCCTACACCATTTCGGACAAATGGCTGTCCAGTCTCTTCTTAAAAACTTCATGTTTGGGGAGCAGGTTATTTCAATATTTTATTGTATGACTGTTTTAGAGTTTTCTATTTTTTTTTTCTTTTTGCTTCTGAAGGAGGTAGAGGTTTGGTGGAGTCTTAGAAAAAGCTTGGTATAGTTTATGGGATGTAGAAGGGTGTAGCATTGGGTGTTTGCTTAGAAAATTCTGGATGTTCAAGTCTTTCTGCCTCTATCATTGTTTGCTTACATCAGTCATCCAACCCTGTCCTATTTGCCCTTTCTGTGATTTAGGTTATAATCGAGAATTAGACCAAAAATCCTTTAATTATTTTTCAGTCATTACTTATTATAGTGATGGTTAAACTTTCGGGTTCAGTGTGTCAAAAATTCAGAAAATGCCTAACTTCACCTTGCTGGCATGTTGCACACATACACACACACCCTGTGATAAAAGAGAAACAATTCTCTACTTCCCCCTGCCCCCATCTAGGCCACTCTGAATAATGGCTCTCAGTGGCAGCACTGTGACTGGGCCGGAGGTCTTGACTTCAGTTGTAGCACCACTGCTGTCACTTAAAAAGTCTTCTTCCCCCATTGGGGAATGGCGCAATTGATCCCCACAACCCAGCATTCCCAGGATCAGCTGCACACATTTTTTACCTTCAAGCAGTGTTCTCTTTCCATTGACAGGCCCCTGTGGCCTACCTGAGGCTGCTCTGGGTCATACAAAGCCTTCGTTCTTGAAGCAGCTTTGGAGAATGTTTTTCCATGGCTTCCACAGCCTCCAAATACCATATGAAATCATACGAGATTCTCACATAATTTTTAGATGCTCCAAAGGCCACATAAGAGTATGGCTTTCTTGTGCAATTTTTGGAGGCCTTGCAAGAGCACATCCCAGTCTTTCACAGTCTCTAAACTCTGCACCAGAATGGAGCATACTTTTGAGAATAGCTGGATTTTTGTGAATGTTGGCGTGTCACCGAAATGTGACATGTCATATTTCACATGTTCTTAGGTTCGCCATCACTGACCTACCAGGTTGAATATCCCGAGCATGTGAAGACAGACTCTCGTGGATTGAGCGGATGAGATCTATTAAAATAGAACCTACGGTCATGAAGGCAGTTTCTGCAAGCGACATGGTACGCTGAGAGCACGGCAAGACACAAAAGATGTCCTGGTCAACCACTGCACCCAGCCCATCTCCAACTGTCTCGACTTTTGTCCTGCCATTGGAATAAGATGGAATCTGGGAAGAGAGAGTGAGGCTGACTATACGCACCTCTCCCTCACTTAAATCCAATCCACATGCAAGTCTTGACACCTTGACTTTCCCTAATTCCGACTTGTTCAGCATGATGTTTTCAGCCATGCTGTCAGATGCCTTTCAGAACAGCTCAGTGGGAGTTAATCTGAGGTACAGAACCAATGGGAAATTGTTCAACCTGCGAAGACTTCAGGCTGTCACCAAGGTAAAGGAGACTATGCTACGAGATCTCCTTTTTGCTGATGATTGCGCCCTTAATGCAGGATTGGAGTAAGAAATGCAAGCTAGCATGGACAAATTTGCAGGTTGTGACAACTTTGGCCTCATCAACACGAAGAAAACTGAAGTGATGTACCAGCCAGTTCCAAAAGCCCAATATCAAGAGCCTACCATCACAGTAAAGGGACAAAAGCTGCAAGCAGTGGACCAATTTATGTATCTTGGTAATACCCTCTCCTGTGCAGTGACAATTGACAAGGAGGTCAACTGTAGAATTGCCAAGGCAAGTTCTGCATTTGGCAGATTGCGGACTAACGTGTGGGACTGCCGTGGAATAAGCCTTGCTACTAAACTTAAAGTTTACCAGGCAGTAGTGCTAACTACCCTGATGTATGCTACTGAGACCTGGACAGTGTACAGGAGGCACATTAGGCAACTGAGCTACTTCCACATGACTTGCCTTCGTAGAATTCTGAGGATCCATTGGCAGAATAAGATACCAGACACAGATGTCTTCTCCAGAGCAGGCCTATCATCAGTTTACACTCTGTTGATGAAAGCCCAGATGCGCTGGGCAGGCCATGTTGTAAGGATGCCAGATCATCACATCCCTAAACAGCTCTTCTATGGTGAGCTGTCTCAAGGAAAACAATCGCACAGGGGACAAAAGAAGTGATACAAAGACACGCTGAAAGCCTCTCTCAAGTCCCTGGATATTAACACCATCTCTTGGGAACTTCTGGCGCATGATCGACCGACATGGCTCACCTTGGTGTACCAGGGTTGCCAGACATATGAACACAGAAGGACAATCTTGGCACAAGAGAAGCGAGCACTCCGCAAAGCCAGAGCTGTAAATGCTGAAGTAACAGTGTCTACATTTGTTTGTTCTTTGTGGTAGAACATTCCGTGCTAACATCGGTCTTATCAGCCACCTACGAACACATCGTTGATGGCCCATAATCCACAAGATGTCAAGGTCTTCATTGAAATCGATGGACAGACAACTAACCAGGTTGAAACTTTCCTGGCTTGTTTCCAAATAGGACATTCCAGTATGCCATTATTCTATTAATTGCCAATAAGTTAGGCAAATGGAGTACTTGATTCTGCTGAGTTAACTGAGATTGATGTAGGGACTGTTCTGTAATAGTTTTACTTGGCACCCACGCTGCCCGGTAGAACTCCGCCGGCCACTGGTCTCCTTTGCCACCCCGCACGTCTTCCTCGACCACTCCCCCAGCCCGTTCATGTCGAGCCCGCTTGGCTAGGCTAGGCAAAGAAAAGCCACGGATCCGCGAGCTCAGATCGCAGGGAGGCCGGGAAAGGGGGTGAAGAAGGGGAAGGGGATTGGGAGAGAAGAAATGCCAAGCTTGTCCTCGCCTCTCCCAAGGACCACCTGCGCCACCTCACAGGAACAACTGTTTTCAGATTTACGCCGCAAAAGTTTTTCTTGCGCAGAGAGGAAAAACAATTGCGGAACACTCGGGAATCCCTTGCAAGGCACCATGTACCTTGGTGCTTATTTCCTAATGCCTTCCCCCGTGTTTTCTCCTCCACCCCGAATTCGCCTCCCTTCCATTCTCCTTATGCAGCCATCTATCATCTTAATACAGCCCTAAGTCTGTCTCGCTTTCAACTCCCTCTAAAATTCTTCATTCAGGCAGGCTTCCAGAGTTTGGCTAGCAAGATGCAAGTAACCCCTCCGCCCCGTCCTGCCACCTTCCATGGCATCGTGCCGCTCCGCGTCCCGTTGAATGCCTTACTGAAATCTAAGTATACTATGACCACAGCGTTTCACTGGTCTACTAATTTGGTTACTTTATCAAAGAATGAAATAAGATTGGTTTGGCATGATCTGTTTTTAACAAATCCGTGCTGACTACCAGTTATAACTTTGTTTGCTTCTAGTTGTTCGCAAATCTGTTTTTTGATTATCTTTTCTAGGATCTTCCCGGGTATTGATGTTAAACTGATTGGTCTGTAGTTTCCTGGGTCCGTTTTTTTTTTTCCTTTCTTGAAGATGGGAACCACATCAGCCCTTTTCCAATCCTCAGGTACTTCCCTGGTGCTCCAGGATTTTTGAAAGATATGGTGCAATGGTTCTGAGATAACACCTGCCAGCTATTTCAGAACTCTGGGATGTAATTTGTCAGGTCCTGGTGATTTATATTTGTCAAGGTCAGATAGATGTTCTCTTATCATGTGCTCGTAAGTCCTAATCCAGTCTATCAAATGGAGTTTTTTGACACTTCTTGCCAGAAAGTGGCAAAAAAATGTCCCAAATGCAATTAACTGGGACTGCAACTGATTGTAATTGGTCCAGTTGCCAAACACCCAAAATGTAACTACATGATTACAGGGGTAGTGTGGCAGTCGCAACTTTGAGGACAGGTTATAAATAACTTGCTTTGAGTCTGGTATACCTTTGAACAGTCATTATGTGACTGTTGTAAGTCGAGGTTTACCTGCACTCTTTTCTGGCTGTATTTAATGATGCACAGAGCTTGTTCTGTTCAGTCCTTGATTTTTCCAAAACAGCTCTTTTGGAGGTGTAAGAGACAGTAGGAATGTCTGGTGGAAATGTGCTACAATACTTGCATTGATTGATTAAGTCATATACAATTTTCATTCAAGTTGGATTTTTGTTACTTTATTGTATTATTGCAAATGACAGCATCTAGCCAGCCTTTGTTATCTCAAAAAAGCTAAGGCGTGTCAGGCCACTAGGAAATCCTGTTGCATGAGACTGGAAAGTTGAAAAAAATTCAAGAAGGCATTGAACTTTCTTCATGTTGTGAAGAAAAGAACTATCAGGTGCAAGCAACTAGAACAGTGATTCTCAACCTTTCTAATGCCGTGACCCCATAATACAGTTCCCCATGTTGTGGTGACCCCCAAGTGGGTGTGGCCACCAATAAGAGGGAGTAGGACAGCGAGGGAAAAGGGAAAAAATGGCGGACAGCATGGTTTGGTGACCCCCGTGAAATGGTCATTCGACCCCAAATGGGGTCCCGACCCACAGGTTGAGAACCACTGAACTAGAACCATTACTGGATAGGCACAAGTAGATATTTTATTGTTGATCTCTATATTATAAGAATCTGGCTAAGTTGTCTGCCTTCCCTTAGGAAACAGCAGATATAGATCTGAGGGTTTGACCTCAGATGTTTCCTCTCCTGAACAGACTCTAAATTGGAATGTCTCTTTAGTCCCTCTAGAGAGGCCCCTTTCCCTTCAGCTGGTGGTTCTACCACAGCAATATAGTCATGTCCATTTAGTGAAAAGGGAGCGTTATCCTTTGTTTAGTAATTAGAAAGCTCAATCTGTTTAAATTTGAACAGTTAAAATACAATAATATGAAAATACATTAAAATAATATAAAAATAGCATTCATTTTAAAAGGGAGAATAAAAGCAGAAACAAAATAAACGTTCATACAAGGACTGGCATAGAGATTTCTTTTCTCCTAGCATTTTCCAGCAAGTGCAGGGACCAGTTTTTTGGGGAGGAAGGATCAACTGAATGTTGGTACATTGGTTGCAGCAAGAATTGACTGGCCAGCTTGTCGCCTGAGTCTGACATCATGGGTTGAGAGACAATGCGTGACCCAAAATCACACAGTTGGCTCTTATCAATAAGGCAGGATGATTTTGGGCCAGTTGCTCTTTCTCAGCCCACAAAATCAGTCTCAGGTGATAAGCTGGTTGGTCAATTCCTGTTGTAAGCAACGGATCAACTTGGTTGATCCAGAGGAAAAAAGGCAGACCTTGCACTTGTGGGAAAAAGCTGGGAAGAAAAAAAAAATCTTTATCCAGTCCTACCTGTATGAATGTCTAGTTTGTTTCTGCTTTTATTCTCCTCACTTTTTTAGGACTGTGTTCAGATCAGTTATTATAAGTGCATCTCATATTTCAGATGTGGGGAAGAGAACATGAGAATGTGGTCAATTCCTAAAAACACAGTAGTAATAATTTACATTGTTTTAGGTGAATTAAAGCATACTTATATTCATAAGGATTTAATAATCTGTATTAGAGTTATGAGCTATCCACTCATTCTTTGCTAATGGGAAACATCCTACTGGAGAAGGATAGAAGTGATTTCAACTTCCCTTTTCCTTTCTCTGAAAAATTTCAATAGAGGTAAGAGACTCTTTTGAAACAAATGGAAAAAGGTTTTTGAGCTGCACAGAAAGTGTGTGAAAAACCAATTTCTACCTCTTTTTCTGTAGTAAAAAGCATCTTCGTGCTTTTGCATATACACAGTATTTTCTTTCAAATAATTTTAAAAAGATAAAACATGTCTGTTAAACAAAATATTTAAATCAGTAATTTATAAAATATTTTTCAACCAGCAGCAAGGTGGACAAAGCTTGCTAAGGTAACCTAAAAGGCCAAGTTGAAGACAGATCATCATCTTTGTGACTTTAAAGAGTTGATACTGACTTGATGACACTTAACTCAGTTTTTGCAAGGAACTTTTTTTAAAAAAATATACTTACTATAGATATAGAGTTGTAATTGAAAAAAAAAATGTTTTGCTTCTTCTTTGTGTAATCCTGGTGACCCAAGTGATGCTGTTGCTGCCTTTTTGCATTGCCTGGAAACTGTAAGGGCCTGCATGGGGGACAATAGGCTTCGACTGAAACCTGGCAAGACCAAATGGCTTTGGGGGCCTGGGGCCTCAAGATTCGGGACTTTGACATCTTTAGTTCTGGATGGGGTGACTCTACAACTTGGGGATTCTCTTGGATTCGCAACTCCTGCTTGAAGAGCAGGTGGCAGTTGCAACTAAGAGAGCCCTTGCACAACATTGGGTTGTGTGCCAGTTGCAGTCTTTCCTTATCACACCCTACTCATCTCACCTTTGGATTATTGTAACATGCTGTTCATAGGGCCACCCTTGAATAGCATTCAGAAGCTACAGCTGGTGCAGAGTGTGGTGGCGGGGTAGTTTTTGGGGCTTCAAGAGTGGCCATGTAATATCACTGCTCTGCAAGCTGCACTGGCAGCCAGTTTGCTTCTGGGTACAATTCAGGGTGTTGGTAATCACCTTTAAAGCTCTTCAGATAAGATAAGATAACCTTTATTGTCATTTTTTTACTATGGACACAACGGCACACATCAAAAATGAAATTTAGTCGCCCACTCTCAAAGTGAAACACATATATGACACACACCTAGACATACTATGAACAACATATGTATAGACCCACATCCCTACATATATGTAGCAAAAAATATTAAATACTGTCCATCTTGAATATATAACGGAAGAAGAGTTGAGAGTTCACAAGATTAATGCTGTATGGAATGAAACTATGGCTGAATCTGGATGTTCTGCTACGGATACCACGAAGCCACCTCCCAGAGCAAGGAAAACAGGTCATGAAGAGAAAACAGGTTGTGAAGAGGATGTGTAGTGTCCCAGACAATCTTACGGATCCTGCTCAAACAACGCTTCTGTGCTATGTCCTGGATGGGAGGGAGGGAACTGCCAATGATCTTTTTGGCCATTCTCATCACTCTCTGCACCACCTTCCTGTCTGAAGCAATGATGTCTCCAAACCACTCTGTGATGATATATGACAGGATGCTCTCGATTGCCCCCCTGTAGAAAGTGGTCAGGACAGGGGAAGGAAGATGTGCTTTTGTCAAGCGATGCAGAAAATGCAGGCGCTGCTGTGCCCGCTTCAGCAGTGTCTCACTGTTGAGCGACCAAGTCAGCTGCACACCCAAGGATTTGATGCTGGTAACCATCTCCACAGGTGAATCATTTATGCACAGAGAAGTGTGGCTGTGCCTGCCTTTTCTGAAATCAACAATGATCTCTTTGGTTTTTCCGGTATTTAAAACTAGGCTGTTTTCCTTACACCAGTTCACCACCCCTGAACCTCCTTGCGGTAAGCTTCCACCTTGTCATCCTGAATAAGGCCCACTACTGTTGTATCATTTGCGAACTTCACAATATGGTTGGTGGCAAACCTGGCACAACAGTCATAGGCCAACAGGGTGAACAGCAGCGGGGTTAAGATGCAGCCCTGAGGAGAACCTGTGCTCAAGAAAATGGTATTAGAGGTATTTGTTCCAACTCGCACATATTGGGGCCTGTTGGTAAGAAAATCAAGAATCCAGTTGCACAAAGGAGTGTTTAAGTCTAAAAGGCCCAGTTTGTCTACTAGATGCTGGGGAGTGATTGTGTTAAACGCCGAACTGAAGTCGACAAACAGCAAACACATGAGTATTTCTTTCCTCTAAGTGCTTCAGGCTCAGATGGAGAACGAAAGAAATAGCATCCTCTGTAGAGCAATTTGGTCGGTAGGCAAACTGAAGCGGGTCAAATGCTGGCGGGAGACTAGATACAATAGTGTCCTTTACCAGCTTCTCAAAGCATTTCTTTTTTTTTTTTTATTAAAAAGTTTTATAAATTTTACAAAAAGAGCAAAACAATACAATAACAAAAAACCACATATACAAAGAGAAAAAAAAACTAAACATTACACTACAAAACCCCCCTCCCCCCACCCCCACCCAAACACCCCCCCTTCCCCCCCTGAGCTTCCCAGAGCAGGATATAGGCTTAATTAAAAAACAGTTAAAAATTATATTTATAGAAAGAAAGAAAGAAAAAGAAAAAAAAATATAACATTAACATATATATGTATATATATAAGAATAAAAATTATAAAAAAGCTATATGATATTTTTTTATATCCAATTTAAATTGTATAAATTTTATCCATTTATCCCAAACAGCAAGAAATTTCTCTTGCGTTTGTTCCTTTAAAAAAGCCGAAATCTTTGCCATTTCCGCCAAATAAGACACTTTAAGAAACCATTCCTGCAATGTAGGCAAAGATTCCTTCTTCCAATATTGTCCTACTAACAGCCTCGCGGCTGTAATCAAATTTAACATCAATATAACCTCCTTTGTATCACAATCAGTAACTATACCCAACAAAAATAATTGCGGAGTAAATTTTACCCTCCTTCTAAAAATTCTCTGGATATTCCACCATATCTTAATCCAAAATGCTTTTATCTCTCTACACGACCACCAAATATGATAATAGGTAGCATCCATACAACCACATCTCCAACATTTAGGTTGTAAGTCAGGGTACATAAGAGACATTTTTTGTGGATCAAGGTGCCATCTATAAAACATTTTATAAAAATTCTCCCTTAAGTTCTGTGCTTGTGTAAATTTGACATTTCTCACCCAAATGGTTTCCCAAGTGTCCAATGGAACTGGCTCACCAAAATTCTGCGCCCATCTGATCATACAATCTTTAATTAGTTCCGTTTCTGAATCCAATTCAACTAAAACCCCATAAATCCTCTTAATGTGGGTTTGTCTTTGATCCTTCACTTGCTTAATAAGATTTTCATCTTCTCTAAGAAGACCCACCTTACAATCCACCTTCCATCTATCTACTAGTTGCCTATATTGGAACCAAGAATAAATAATATTTTCTTGTGCTAACTCTTCCCGTGATTTTAACTGCCAGTTTTGTCCATCCCATCTAAGTAACTGTCTATAAGATACCATATCCATTTTAGCACCTCTTTTTATTCCTTCTATCGCATGCCAAGGTATAGCCCATAATGGTACTTTAAAATCACTTTTATAATATTTTCTCCAGGTTCTAAGTAAAGAAATTCTTAGAATATGAGCTTTAAAGACCCAATCCATTTTTTTATTAAAAATTAAATAGGCATGCCACCCAAAAAGTAAATCCCATCCCTCTAAATGTAATATCTCAGAATTTGTCAAATTTACCCAATCACTAATTAGTGTTAGAACCACCGCATCATAGTATAATTTCAAATTCGGTACCTTGAGTCCACCCCTCTCACGGAAGTCTTGCATAATTTTAAACTTAACCCTTGGCTTTTTCCCTGCCCAAATGAATTTATTAAGGCCTTTCTGCCATTCACTTAAGTTAATCTCATTCTTCAAAATCGGTAACATTTGAAACAAAAAGAGAAACTTGGGTAGAATATTCATTTTTATCACTGCAATTCTTCCCATGAGGGATAATTGCAACTTCTCCCAATTCTTCAAGTCTTTCTGTACCCTAACCCACAACCTTTCATAATTATTTTTAAATAGTTTTGCATTAGAAACAGATAGCATCACCCCCAAATATTTTACCTTATTAACAATTTCAAAACCCGTCAAATTAACCAAAGTCTGCTTCTCCTGACTAGTCATATTTTTAGATAAAATTTTAGTCTTATTAACATTAATCTTAAAACCCGAAACCACACCATAATAATGAATCAGTTGTAATAACTTTTCTACAGAGTGAGTAGGTTGCGACAAAGTAACCACCAAGTCATCCGCAAAAGCTCTTAATTTGTATTCTTTTTTATTAACTTCTATTCCTTTAATTTCCTGCGACTCTCGAATTTTGATCAACAATATTTCCAATGTTAAAACAAACAATAACGGTGATAATGGACATCCCTGCCTAGTACCTTTCTCTATTGTAAAAACCTCTGACAAACCTCCATTAACAATAAGTTGTGCCGTTTGTTTTTGATATATTACCGTAAGGGCTTGTACTATCTTTTCACCAAAATTCATCTCTTCCATTACTCTTAACATAAAATGCCAATTCAGTTGATCAAAAGCTTTTTCAGCATCTAAAAATATCAGCCCTGCAGGAACTTGGTTGTTCTTATCTAAATATTCTAATAAATTGATAATTTGTCTAACATTATTTTTCATATACCTTCCAGTTATAAACCCAGATTGATCTTTATGCACAAGATGATGCACAACCCTCATAAGCCTATTTACTAAAATTTTTACAAATATCTTATAATCCACATTTAAAAGAGATATAGGCCTATAATTCTTTGGTAAAGTAGGATCTTGATCCTCCTTTGGAATCAATGATATAAAAGCACTACGCCATGAAGGAGGAATCTCTAGACCCTGTAAAATATCATTAAAAAGATCACCTAATGGCTGAATCATCTCCTCCATTAAAGCTTTATAATAAACAGCTGTTAACCCATCCGTACCCGGTGCTTTCCCTGGTTTCAATTGTTGAGTTGCTAACGCAATTTCCTCCTTAGTGATTAAACCATTAATTTCCTGTTTCTGATCCTCTGTCAATTTGGGAAAACTAGCCTCATTTAAGTATTTATTTATATCTAAAATTTGGACATTGGTAGATTTATATAATTTTTGATAATAGTCCAAAAAAGATTTCTTAATCAATTCCTTCTGAGAAACTAATTTACCCTGATAATTTATTTTATCTATTATTCTCTGTCTCTGTTTCTTTCTTAACTGGTAAGCCAATCATCTCCCTGGCTTATTAGCGTTACAAAATGTATTTTGTTTCATAAACAATAGGTTGGTTGCAGCTTGATCCGCTAACAACATATTAAATTGTGTCCTTAATAACTTTACAGATTCTTTAATACTTTGATCAGAAGGATTTAAAATCAAAGACTTTTCTTTTAATTTAATTTCATCTTCCAATTCTTTACGTTTCTGAGTCTGCTTTCGCTTATGACAATTATTCATTTTTATCAAGATGCCACGCATAAATGCTTTGCCTGCATCCCATACCATTGACATTGAAGTCCCCTTATACATATTTAAAGCAAAATAATCCTTTAAACACTCCTTTAACTTTTGAACATTCTTTTCTTGTCTGAATAGATTTTCATTCACTCTCCAGGATCTTCTCTCCTCTTTTTCTTGAGTCAGCTCCATCCAAACTGGACTATGATCCGTCAGTGACCTAGGAAAAATCTTTACATTCTTTACTCTATTATATAAGTCCGTTGTAATCAAAAAGAAGTCAATTCTTGAGAAGGATTGGTGTCTATCTGAAAAATAGGTGAAATCTCTCTCCTCTTGATTACATTCCCGCCAATGATCCCTTAGTTCCCAGTCCTCTTTCATGTCAAAAAAAGCTTTAGGTAATTTTGCTTGTTTACAAAGAGGAGAAGAACCTTTCTTATCCCTTTGTATATCTAAGACACCGTTCCAATCACCCATTAGTACCACGGATCTATAGTCCAGCAAAGTTATTTTTTGATGTAACAACCTATAAAATTGTTCCTGTTGCTGATTTGGTGCATAGAGTCCCACTATGAGTACTTTCTTACCATATAAGCCAAGTTCAATCATCACATATCTTCCTTGGGGATCTGATTCTACCAGACAAGCTGGTAAATTTTGCTTCACATAGATAACAACTCCCCCCTTTTTCCCAGGAGCAGAAGATACAAAATGGGATCCCAGACGAGCATTAACTAAATATTTCTGATCCTTATGTAAAATGTGAGTTTCCTGTAAACAAATAACATTGTTATGTTGCTTCAAATAGTAAAAAATTTTTTTCCTTTTCTGAGGAGAATTCAATCCGTTAACATTCCAGGTCACAAACTTTGCCATCACCCTTGGCCAGGAGCCCGGAGAAGACACTTGCAAGATCTGCCATTGCTGCATGTGTTGCATAACTCTTGGGTCTTGCTCCTCCCACCGGCAATGATGCACTTTCAGAAGAAGCTTCTTTAGCCTCTTTCTTGCGTTGCTCCTTCTCTTTACGTCTGTGAGCTGCACGGGTCATTCTCTGCTCTTTAACATCCGTTTGACGTTGCCATTCAGCTTGCAGCATCCCAGCGGAGACCAAACCTAATGCCTCAGATTGCTGCTCCGACTCTTTGCCACTCAAAGATTTCTGAACAGGTGGAGCTGAGTCTGCACCCAGGACCGTGCTGTAAAACTCTCTGGCTTTGTCAACCGTATTCAATCTGTAACGTGTCCCCGCATGGCTCAGAACAATACCCATCGGGATTTCCCATCTGAATGGCATCAATCTAGCTTTAAGCTCATTGGCTAGAAAAGAAAAATCTTTCCTGTTTCTTAAAAACTTTGATGGGATTTCCTTTAAAATAATAATATCTTGAGAAGCAATCTGGAATCTCTTATTATAGAAGATTTGTACAATTTCATTACGCAGAGACTTCTTTGTAAAATAAATCACCACATCTCTGGGCAAATTCTTCTGCTTCGCAATCCAAGAATTGACTCTATAAATTTTTTCCACTTCTCTGCGTAATTCTCCTTTATCCATATTCAGAGCAACAGCTAAGTCAGTAAGCACCATCTCCATAAAATCTTGATTCATATCTTCCTTAAGGCCTCTAATCCTCAAGGCATACTCCATCTGTCTGTATTGAAACATAAGAATATCTTCTTGTGAAGTCTCCACCTTCCTTTCCACATCTTGAATTTTATCATCAAAAGAGTCAACTTTATCTTCCACTTCCTCCAGTCTTGCATCCAGCTTCACCACCACCGTAGCCAAACCTGATACTGCTGCAACTATATCTTGTCGCAAGATGGTATTATTAGCTTCTAATAAGCCCTTTATCCCACTTATCTCTTCTTTAATGTCAGATTTAATATCAGATTTAATCTGTATAACAAATTGCTTCATTTCATCTCTCATTTGAGACATAGCATCCCCCATTATACCTTTAACCTCTTGTGCTGACAGGCCTGGCAGAGGAGGGGAGGGTGGTGGCTGAGCCGGTGGTACATGTTTAAGTTGTTGTTGTGGTTGTGCAGTAAGAGTTGTAAGAAACCACCTTAGGTGTTGTCGAAGGCAGCTGTCTCTTTGAAGCCATTTTATATGACACCGTTCTCACTTCCCTTCTCCCCAAGGAGGGGGGAGGAGGAAAAGATTTTTTTTTTCAAAAAAACAGCACCAACATAGTCCTTAAAAAATCCAAAAAAGCAAAAGAGAAAAAAGCCAAAGGAAAAATCCAGTACCAAGAGCAAAAATATCAAAAGCAAAATCATTAAAATCCAGTCCTTTAAAAATAAAGAAAAACTAAAGAGGGAAAAAAAAACTCCGACACTTTCAAAACGCCATCTTAATTCCTCTCTCCGTACCAAAAAAAAAGAACAAAGGAGAAATAACCAAAACTAGCCAAAACTAACTAAAAAAAAAAGAAATAAAACCCTAAACTGTAAAAAGAAAATCCTTTAATCCGCTCTGTCCGTTTTAAAAGTTACTCACCAAGACGCTATATTCACGGAGATAGAGGCGGCGGTTTCTTTTGCTTCAAAGGAAGCAAAAACAGCTGGGAGGCGGAGATCAGCAGGAGCTCCGAGGGAATACTCCTTTCACCCCCTCTAGGAATAAATCCAGAGGGGGTTCAGGGGTTCTACCTCTACTCCTGCGTTCTCTATCCCTTCCCTTTGCCCGGGAAGGGAATTGCGAACCGCTGGCCAGCTGATACGCGCTGGGCTCCGCGATTCTGACACCTTCCCAGCTGGACGGCTAAGAATTAGCCGCCATCGCCGTCGCCCCGTACCGGAAGCTACAAAGCATTTCATGATGGTGGATGTCAGTGCAACCGGACGGTAATCATTGAGGCCTGTAATTGTGGACTTTTTTGGCACTGGCAAGATGATGGCCATCTTAAAACACGATGGGACCACTGCCTGCTGCAATGAGAGGTTGAAAATATCTGTGAGAACACAAGCCAGCTCCTCTGCGCATTCCCTGAGGACACGTCCAGGGATGTTAACTGGGCCTGCTGCTTTCCGAATGTTAAGTGTCTGCAGTGTTTTTTGGACAGAGGTGACATCAAAGCTTGGCACTTGCTCATCAGGATGGGGCACAGCTTTTCTAGCAGGAGTGCTATTTGATGATTTCATTTAGTTACTTGAGCGCCCATCTCATCCCTATGAGATTAACCCACTCTACCTGTGCTGATGGAGGAGGCCTGCTGTGGGCCCCATTGGCCAGTGTACTCTGGCTGCCAGAATCCAGGAGAAGAGCTTTCTCTGCTGTTGCTCCTGCCCTTTGGAACATCTTGTCCTCCAGAATGAAGTCTGCTCCAACCCTCCTGACCTTCCACAAGAGCTTACAGATCTGGTGGTTGATAAATTAATAACAGATCCCATCTTCCCCTCCATACTCATCCTACTCCCTCCCCCCCTTTCATCTTTTAGTTAAGGTTAATAATTTGTATTTTTTATAGTATATAATTTGTATTATATATAGGCTTTGTATAATTTTATCTTTTTTATTATTGTAAGCCGCCCAGTGTTACCCTATGGTAAGATGGGTGGCCAATACATTTAATAAATAATAAATAATAATCCTCAAGAGTCACTGCCACAAAGTGCATATAGTACAGAATTAGATGAATTATTGGATCTATTTGGTATAAGACAGCTTCTGTTATTTATTAAATGTTTGATTTATTCAACAAACAAATAATTGCATAAATATAAAAGATCAATTGTTCAGCATTCACAATCCCAAAATTATGCATGACTTTTGCTCTATTCCAGTGGTTCTCAACCTGTGGGTCGGGACCCCATTTGGGGTCGAATGACCATTTCACGGGGGTCGCCAAGCAAGGCTGTCCGCCATTTTTTCCCCCTTTTCTTTGGCCATGCCCCTGGCACCTGTTGATGTATAAGTGGTTGGGGGTCACCACAACATGGGGAACTGTATTATGGGGTCGCGGCATTAGAAAGGTTGAGAACCACTGCAAGTCTATTCTTTAGAACTCATTATTCTCCAGCACAGGAGATGGAGAATCCACCAATGGGTTTGCTCTGTCTTCCTGCTCTTGAGATCAAGTCAGCCAAACTTGCCACGCCCCCTGTTGCTAGGAGAACCCAGTCTTGACTTGGTCTCCAGCTCTACAAGACATGTCAGGTTTGGCTCTCAAAAGTCTTACAGGCAGTGAGTCTATCCCATTAGTGGGTTCTTCATTTCATCGTCTCCCAAACTATCTCAGCAGCGCTGCGAACAGCACTGCTTTAGATCGTTTGTTAAAAATCTGAGGGGGGTGGTGGTTTTCCTTTCCCACCTCTCTTCACCTCAGGGCTCTGGGGACTGTTGCTGAGGCTTCAGCCTCTGTTCTTTCCACCTTCTCCAGTCAGTGCTTCAGCGCTGGGATCAGCGCTGCAGCTACTATTACTGAGGATTCAGTGTTGAATATCTGAAGGGGGTGGTGGTTTTCCTTTCTCCCTCTCCTCGCCTCTGGGATTGTCGCTGAGGCTTCAGCCTCCGTCCTCTGCACTTTCTCTTGTCAGTGCTACAGATCAGCGCTGCTGCTACTACTGCTGAGGATTCAATTTGTTTTCTCAACCTCCTTCTTTGAGTGAATTCAGGACTAGGCTCAGTACTACAGCAGGAAAGATACACAAGGCCCTTGGCCTCCAGTTCATTTTTCCTCGCCTTACTCGGCACGGCCGCCAGTTTGGCTTCTGTGAACGGCCGCTACATCGCTAGATCTGAGGGGGTCGGAGGTTCCTTATCAGGCGTTTTTTACCAGACAACACAGGGAATAACTCTCACATTGGAGGGCAACAGCTCTTTCCCCCTTACTGCAATTATGATCAATTGCGAAGATAGCATTCCAGCCTGGGCGGACTTCATTTTGGCGTGCCCGCTCTCCTCGCCTGAGGGGAATTTCAGGCCTGTTGTTTTTCGGCGATTCGAGAGCCCACCCCTCAGTCGTGGCCGCAATTAATCACCACTAGCTCAGCCTGACTGGCTTCTTCCTCCTGAAACTTTGACATTCCAGGCAGGCCGCTCGGGAGTCACATAAGCATAACCTCACGGCCGCCATTTTAGCGGTCGTCCACAGACCGTGCGGCCACCATTTTGAACATGGCGAGCTGCTTAAACGAAGGTGTCCTACCCAGTGGTGACTTTAACATTTCGGGCAGTGGGCCATCCTGCGCTGAAACAACTCAGGCCTCTCTGGTGCAAATAATTTCCTTCACCTGGCCACCAAAGAATTTCAGAGAGCTGCGTTCCAGTTGCCGCAGATTGACCCGACCGGCGAGCGTACTGACATCCTCCTCGTCGCCTCCAAGTTGGTTACCGGTCAGGTGGCCCAGGGAGCAGCGCACGTTCCCTGCTCCAGCTGCTCTAGCCAATCCGCCATTTGATCCCCTGCCAGAGCTCCCTCTCAGTACCTCCTGAGATAGCTCCCTTCAGGATGGAGGACTCCACGATGCCAGAACTTATGACCATCGCTTCCCCATCCTTCGGCCAGGACAGGCACAAATCCTCCAAACAGGAGGCGGCAGGTAGGATCAAGGCAAAGGCAAAGACCATTTCCAGAAAACCCTCAAAATTGGTGGAGAAACAGGCGAGCAGGAGGCACCAGGTCCTGGTAAAGGAATTCTCCAGAGCGCAGAGGTAGGCCAGGGCAGAAGTGGAACAGACAGGGGCTCTGGATTTTGACCTTCCGCTGGGGCCTTCGACCTCTACTCAGGAGATATGGCCCTTGCAAGACCATCCCATTACACACACCCCTTCCCACGGGATGGGTCAGCGACCAGAGGCCACCTTTACCCCTACGGCGGCCAGGCTTAGGGGGGTTAATCCCACAGGCACCCCTCCTGATGATTACCTTGAAGCTATGATCTCTCGGGTGGTGGACTGGGCACTTGCCTCAGGGTCCTACCACTTACCCGGGACGGAGTCAATGGCATCTGGAACTCCATCTTATTTTCCCTAGTCAGGGCCTCTGTGTACTATGGTCCCCCCTCACCTTCCCGTTCTTCGTATAGCGGGGCCTGTTATCCAGCAGACCAGCCAGACATCCCATGGTCGGAGGGCCCTCCAGAACCTCCTCCACCTGGAGGTCTCTTCAATCCCGCCCTCTTTCTGCCACTGCTGCGCAAGACCAGCACAACGGCCAACATAGGTTGCCCTCAACCGGACCCTCTGCCCATTTCGAACTCAAATCTGATGTTCTTTGAGACGGTTACGACTCAACACCATGTCCCTTGTCCATCCCTTTTCCTGAGTGCTATTTGGAAGCAATGGGTCTCACCAGGCACCTTTCCCCCTCTGGGAGGAAAAGACAAAAAAACTGTTTGGCTCGGCGCCAGATTTGACTGACGCCCTAGAGGTGGCAAAGGTGGATGACCCTTTGGTCCCTCTTGTGTCCTCGTCCATAGTGTCAGGAGATTGGCTGAGGCACTGAAGACGGAGGACTGGAGATGGGAATTAGCCTTCCGAAGGACCCACAAGGCAGCGGCATGGGCGGTAAAAACAGCCACTTGTGCTTCTTTCTTTACCAGAACCTCTCTCCTCTTGGTTCGTCAACTCCAGGCTAGGATCCCTCCAGAGGAGATACACACTCACCAGGATCTGAGTAAGCTGGTCGTAGCGACAGAGTATGCCTCTGATGCTACTTTGCAGGTGGCCAGATTTTCCTCCAAGTCCATTGCATCCATTGTCTCAGCACGTCGGATGTTATGGCTTAAGCATTGGCAAGCTGACGCCAAATCCAAGTGGCGTCTGACGGCTGCTGCTTATCAAGGAGGGCATTTGTTTGGAGAGGTCTAAATCCTTATTTGATAGAAAATGATAAGCAGAAGGTCATGATACATCTCAATAGGCGGACTGATAGGCGCACTAATCCGTACTCTCACAGGCAGTCCTTTCGGCCTGGAACAGGCTTGGGAACCTCACAGCCTCCCCGCCCCTTCATGGCCACACAGGACCGTCCATCCGACAGAACCAGTTTCAGACCCAGGCAACAATATCAGGGCAAGCGGCCCATTCGTGGGGGAGGTCACCCCTTCAGGAGGTGACTCCCGGGCTCTCCCCAATAGGTGGCAGGCTCTCCCTCTTTTTCCACCAGTGAGAGCTCACCACCACAGACTCCTCAGTCCTCCAAACCGTCCAATTCGGTCTGTCCCTGGAATTTGTGTCCAGCCCATCAAGACACTTCATCTCTTGCCCCCAGTCACGGAACTCAATCAAACGGGGCCTTATGGAAGAGGCCATTCGTCATCTTCTTGACATAAGAGCCATAGAACTGGTACCGGCTGGTCAGAAAGGAGAGGGATTCTATTCCATCCTCTTCGTGGTTCCCAAGGCCTCTGGAGGATGGAGGGCGATTCTAGACCTCAAGTGTCTGAATTCCCACATTGTATACCGCTCCAGTCCATCCTAGGCAGTGTCAGAAAAGGAGACTTCCTGACGTCCATAGACCTCACGGAAGCGTATCTCCACATCCCCATCCTCCCTGATCACCGCCGGTTCCTCAGGTTCTGTTATATGAGCCACCACTACCAGTACAGGGCCCTGCCCTTCAGACTCTCCTCGGCTCCCAGAATGTTCACCAAGATCCTGGCAGTGCTCGCAGCATACCTAAGACTGGTGCCAGTTTGCATTCAGTGCTACCTGGATGACATTCTCATCCAATTGTCCTCTCTTCAGGCGGCCCAGTCGGACCTGGAGTTGTCAGTCCAGGTCCTCCAGCAGCACGGATTCTCGGTGAAGTTCTAAAAGAGTCACACGTTTCCCTCAACCCGAATCCTGCACCTGGGCGCCGTCATAGACACAGTCGGTTGCCTGGTCTATCTTTTATAAGAGTATCAGGACAGTATCCAGGAACTAGCACTCAAGGTATGCAGGGAACGTGTAGTGTCGCTGGCCCTTCTTTCCCAACTCCTAGGAAAGATGGTCTCTTGCATCGCCATAGTCCCTTGGGCCAGACTCCATTCCAGGAGTCTCCAATGGTTTCTGCTCCCCTTCCAGAGGTTGGAACCAGTTCATCTAACCAACAGATAAGGTTTCCTGCCCAAACCCTGAGATCCCTCCGTTGGTGGTTCTTATCAGCGGTAGCCAGAGGGTCACCCTTCAAGGAACCCGTCTGTCTCACACTTACGACAGACGCCAGTCTGTTCAGTTGAGGAGCGCACCTTCGGTCTCAGTTCTCTCAGGGCCGATGGTCCAAAGCAGACCTGCGATACAACATCAATTGGTTGGAGCTCAGAGCCATACACCTGGCTCTCTGCCACTTCCACAACAAAGTTGTGAGACGACACGTGCTGGTCCTTACGGACAACGTGGCGGCAAAAGCCCACGTGAACCAGCAAGGGGGTACCCCATCCAGGTCCCTCATGGCCGAGGCCCTGTTCCTGGGCTCCTGGGCAGAGTCCAATCTTTCCTTCCTCAGGGCCGAACACATTTCAGGGGAGGCGAACCGGCAAGTGGACTTCCTAAGCAGGTTGACCGTAGATCAATGGCGCTTGCAACCGGGCCTCTTTGCAGTGATAGCGCAACGGTTCGGACAGCCTGTCGTAGATTTGTTTGCTTCTCTAACGAACTCACAGCTCCCGAAATTCTTTTCCTGGTTTCCTTCTCCAGGGGCGGAGGGAATTGATGCCCTTCGAACCCCATGGCCTACTCTACGCATTTTCCCCTCTCCCACTGATCCTGGCAGCCATCTGCAAACTGCTACAGGAATGAGCAGGGGTAATCTTTGTGGCCCCGTACTGGCCTTACAGACCCTGGTTCGCCGACCTTGTAAACCTCTCCCACTCTCCCCCATGGAAAATTCCACCAGATCGTGTCTCTCCACGAGGGTGTTCTGCGACACCCAGAACCCCAGTGGCTACAGTTAGCCGCCTGGCATTTGAGCGCCGAATCATGACCCAGGAGTCGTTCTCGGCAAGAGCGATTTCCATGATCCAGGCCTCTCGAAGGCCGGCGACCAATCGCATCTATGACTCCATGTGGAGGAATTTTTGCCATTGGTGCGGAAGGCGGCAACTGGACTTCTTGGACTTGACAATCCCACAGGTTCTAGAATACTTGCTTGAGGGCCTTGATAAGGGTTTAGCACCTAATACCACCCATAGGCAAGTTGCGGCACTATCTACCTTACTTACCTGTACCAATTTGGTCCCCTTGGCCCAGCATCCCAGGATACGCACCTTTCTCAAGGGCGCCACCAACACAAAACCGCCCGTGGTACATAGGTACCCCTCTTGGGAATTACCTCGGGTCCTCCAGGCACTCGCCAGACCGCCGTTTGAATCTCTCACAACTTGTGCTCTACGATCCTTGTCCCACAAGGTCGCCTTCCTGATCGCTATCACGTCAGCCAGACGCATTTCTGAGCTTGCAGTGGTGTTGGTCAGGGACGATCTCTGTAATCTTCCACCGGGACTGGGTGGTCCTTTGCTTGGACCCCACATTCGTGCCCAAGGTCAACTCATTTTTTCATAGGGTCCAGGAGATAGATTTGCTGGATTTTTGTCCTAATCCTTCCCATGACTTGGAGCGGCAGTGGCACACACTGGACGTCCCTAGGGCATTACGCCATTACATCAAGTGAACGGTGTCCTTTTGGAAATCCGAGGCCCTCTTTGTTTCCTTCCGCCCTACCTCTCTGCCTCCACTATACGCAGGTGGATCAGGGCTTGTATTGCGGAGGCGTACCAGTCCTTTTCCCTGCCAGCTCCAAGTCGTATCAAGGCTGATTCCACTCGCAGCATTGCGGCATCTGCAGCATGGACCACTCAGGTGTCCATCAAGGAGATTTGTAGGGCTGAGACATGGTCTCCGCCTTCCTCATTTGTTCGTCATTACAAAATTGACCGCTTTGCTTCCATGGACGCCTCCTTCAGTCGGAGGGTCCTTCAGCAGGTGGTGTCTGGGGATGCGGATCTGGCCTTGTCTATTTCCCCCCCATTGGGACAGTGAGACTTTGGTATGTTCCATTGGTGGACTCTCCATCTCCTGTGCTGAAGAAGGGGCGTTGTCTTACCTGAACACTTTTTCTCAGCATGGAGATGGAGTATCCACTCCACCCCTTATGGTCACTTAGGCCAGGGTTAGGGTCTGAGAGCCAACACTTCGGACTGTCGTCAGCCGCTTTCGCCCTTGTCAAGACTGGGTTCTCCTAGCAACA
Source organism: Crotalus tigris (assembly GCF_016545835.1). Taxonomy (NCBI): domain Eukaryota; kingdom Metazoa; phylum Chordata; class Lepidosauria; order Squamata; family Viperidae; genus Crotalus; species Crotalus tigris. The sequence continues at coordinate 555,080 of NW_024100068.1, forward strand.
GGGGGTGTGGCAAGTTTGGCTGATTTGGTCGCAAGAGCAGGAAGACAGAGCAAACCCATTGGTGGATTCTCCATCTCCGTGCTGAGAAAAGGCGTTCAGGTAAGACAATGCCCCTACTAATATCTTTGAGGAAAAAAGTTACAATTTTTGCATAATGTAAATTTTAGAATCAAGTTCAATATCATCTAAGGCAGGGGTGTCAAACTCGCAATGTTATGTGACGTGTCGCGACATATTGCAACTTTTTCTCCATTGCCGGCAATGGGGTGGGTGTGATATCGGCATAATGCATCCGGCCCGCGGGTCAGCAGTTTGCCATCCTTGATCTAAGGTCAAGGGCTGAAAAAGATATAATTTCTACAAAATACATGTTTGTAGAAACACACACAATCATAAAATACCCTCAAATCTAGTGTTTTGTTAAGCTCTCATGTTTGTGTTGGTTGCTTCAGAAAAGAAGTCTAGGTACAAAAGGTCTCTATTTTGCAACTGAGTTAATTCTAAATCTAGTTATTCCAGTACTATTTCTTCAAGATAGCAAACCTCTGCTTGAACTGCTTGAGGAGTAGTTGGCATTCTGTTTAGCTATGGAGGAAGTAAGTTGTAGCTTGATGGAAAATCTACATTCCAGACATAGCTATTTCAAGGGTGTGTATTTATACATTTAGGAGAGAAGGAAGTCATCAATCTAACTGATGAAATAAAAAGGCATTTCACCTTTGATAGAAACTGCGTTTTGCACCTTTGATAGAAACTGCCTTTTAAAAATGCTTGCTCAACAAAGAAATTATCATATCTTATAAGAACAACAATGTATTTATTTCTTCTGAAAAAAGAACCCCAAATATTAAACAGTGATATCTTTAACCATTTATTAGTAGCATAAACTAATGCAGCAAAATAACATGTATGCCCTGGCTTTAAAGTGCTTTTCTGTACATCTCTCTAATTTATGTAGAATAAATATATTTCTTTTTCCAAATCTATCTATCTATCTATCTATCTATCTATCTATCTATCTATCTATCTATCTATCTATCTTTCTTTCTTTCTTTCTTTCTTTCTTTCTTTCTTTCTTTCTTTCTTTCCCACCTTTATTATTTTTACAAATAATTCAAGGTGACGAACATACCCAACACACCTTCCTCCTACTATTTTCTTCACAACAACAAGGTTGTGAGGTGGGTTGGGCTGAGAAAGAGGTGCTCAAAGTCACCCAGCTGGCTTTCAATATGGGATGGAACAAAAACTGTTCAAGAAAAGTGTGGCAACCCTTTTCATAGTTTATAAATTTTAGCATCATAACCTTGAGGAAACTAGGACTGCAGATTATTTGGGAGTTGTACATGGCCTATAGATTATCCTCTTGTTTTTTCTCTAAAGAGGTTAGTTCCCTTGCCTTATGCCTGGGGGTCTGGCAATAGTGGTGAGCCTTGGCAATAGCTATATTAAGGGATGTATTATTTACATTTGATTATGATTATATTGTATTAAATTTTTGTAGTTTTAGGATAAATGCTATTGCATTTATATTTTATCGTTTCTATTGTTTTAATTGTAATCGCCCAGAGTCACACTAGTGAGATGGGTAACTATACAAATAAAATAAAATAAATTATTTATCACATTTATATAGCCACCAATCATACATAGTGACTAAATAAATAAATAAAACACTGTTTTACAATTGATTTCAATGAGTTGTTTTAAAAATTATATAGGATGAATATCAACAGATAAACACAGCTGTCTTTTGCAAAATGGATAAGGAGAGTTAGAGCTTCTCTGGCATTTGAGAAAGCTGTTGTTATTAATGTTCAGAATAGAAATGGTTTTTTTAAAATCATGCCTTCTTCCTAGGATTTTGTCACTGAGCCTGCCATTGCAGACTGAGAGATAGTGACTGGCTCAAAGTCACTCTGCCAGCTTTCGTGCCTAAGGTGGGACTAGAACTCATAGTCTCCTGGTTTCTACCCTTAACAACTAGACCAAACAGGCTGTCTACCTTTTTCCTAGGATGTCAGGATAGTGAATAGGATAATATATTAAATATATAAAATAATAAATTAAATGAGTATAATAAATAAAACCTTAAAACATACACACACACAGGCTGCATATAATTTTAAATTGGATATTAAAATGATAGTAGCATTAATAGGACGTAAATTTGAATGGGTAGAATATATCAAAGCAACCTAGAACTAAGGAGAAACTTCCTAACAGTTAGAACAATTAACCAGTGGAACAACCTGCCTCCAGAAGCAGTGAATGCTCCAACACTGGAAGTTTTTAAGAGGAGACTGGACAGCCATTTGTCCGAAATGGTATAGGGTTTCCTGGCTGAGCAGGGGGTTGGACTAGATGACCTCCAAGGTCCCTTCCAACATTATCATCATCATCATCATCATTGTCGTCATCATCATCATCATCATCATCATCATCATCATCATCATCATCATAGAACACATGCTTACCATTCCTAGTAGGGCTAGTAAAACTACTTGAAATTCTAGAGTGCTGCTTAAGAGATAAATCCAAGATTTCTATAAAAAAGCTTTCATATTTTTGTATAAAAGCAATAGGTCTTATATGTTACCTTAAAGATTAACCAATATTATTTTTAAAAAACATAATTAATTTCAATAGATGCATCAGATTTTTAGAACTGAGAGAAAATATTTTATAAATACACACTTGCTTAGCAGGGAGAGAGGGAAAAGGTGAAATGGTGAGAAGAGAGGTTAGGGACAGGAATATAATTATGTAGTTATTATAAATAAATTCTAAGGAAGTAGACTTGTCAATATATTGCAGTAAAAATAACCAAGAATCCTATAAGATTACAGACAATAAATCAAATGTCATGAGCTTGTTGATATATTTTCTTAAAATTGGATGCCAACAAAGACAAGGTCCTCTTCTAATTTTCTCATAGTAAATTACTTTAAAACAAAACCAAGAAAATAATTACTTTATTAGGGTGCAGTCATTCTTTTCCAAATGTTTAGGTCCAAAGCAACTTCAAGGACCAGCGCTTAGAATAGTAAATATAACTCCCAGTATTGAACTATTACCAGGTATAATCCTTAGGCAACATTCTTACTACTTGAGGTTTTCAAGTCATCTTCAAAGACAATATTGTGTTTTTCCAGGCAAAATGAGAAGTTATATGTGAATTTAGATAAGTTTTAGAAGGTTGAATGCATTTGATGGTCTAGTAATGAAATATGATGGCCATGTGGACCTTTTGAATTTGGAACTGGAAAGGAATTATCTGGCAGAGAATGGAAGACAAAAGCCAAGGCTAACATATGATTCTCTAAAGTAATAGACAAAAAGGGTGATGTGAGGATGGAGCATGACATTGGTTCCCTTGCTGGTGTAATTACAGCAGATGCACTACACCAGTGATGGTGAATCAGATTAGGTGCAAAGAGGTACATCGCTTATTGCTTAGTTAGGGATTTGCTGGTAATATGCTGACACAGCTTTCAAAGACCATGGCGGGGGTTGTGGTAATGTGGAGGGATTGCTCTCTATTTAGGATCTGGCATCTTTGACAATCTCCCTTTTGCTATAATTACAACTGGGTCAAGTACTTGCACTCGCATTCTCCTTGAATAAGAAACAAGGTGTGAGGTGAGAGGGCTCACCCCACTGTTAAGAGGTTGGGAAGGTGACATCTCTGTTGATGGAGCTCTTATTGAGGGGTAGCTGTTGCAGTACATTTGGTTATAAGCTGGTTGGGTAAGTCAGAATGGTCTTCATGCTATTTGTTTGCTAAAGTATATCTGGATGTGATTGATGGTATGTGTTATGATTGAGATGGCTCAGGATGAGTGTAGTTTCTTAGGTGCTTTGGCAGTAGCTACATGTCAGAAGGTTTTAGGGTGGCATAAAGATGAGGGGGATAAAAAAAGAAAGCAAATTTTGATAGTGATGGGATGGAGATAATGTAGTGAATGACGGGGAGAACCCTACCATAGAGCAAGGAAGACCATTGATTTAACGCTGATCCAAGATTTCGCCCTACAGACTCATTCCTCAGTTCAGGAGTCACTATCACTGACAGCATCTGATGTTGGTAAACACCAAATCTTGAGGTAATAGAGTGTGCAATTTAAACTATAATGACAGGTTGGGGAACTTGTTCATTTACCATCCTGTGACCTGACTAATTGCTTCCGGAACTATAGGAACTCATGTGAGATTATCCTATTGGTATTTGGGGATTTCAATTTCTATAATTTGGGAGTGGTTATGGGAAGTCTTAGCAATTAATTATCTCCATGACACACATGAATTTGGGCTAGGTAACTGAGACTCCAGTGCATACAATTAGGCTGCTCAAGAGCAGTTGACACTTAATCTGAAGATGGGAAACATTATTCTGAGTTGCCTCAGATAATTTGCCTCAGATAATATTTTAGTCCGATTGATCTTTCTTGCCCTCTGCTTTTAAGATGCCTTAATATATGTAAGTGATCTTAAATATTGTATATGTAAGTACATTGTGTACACTTTTAAGTTAGTGGAATATAGATAACAATATATTGGTTTATATTGTAGATACAAATTATTAAAAGTTCTGAGTGTCCAAGGCTTTAGCTTTGATTATTTAGAAGGCTGTAATTGTAGTAATCTAGAGGCACAACTAGAGAGGTTCTCATGGTTCATTTGTGTTTTAATTTTCTACTTTATTTCAGCTTCTCTTATTTCATTATATATTTCTGGCTGCTGATGGTTAAGGATGTCAGTGTGTAGCTTACTGATGCTCCGTGGATCTCAGTTGTTAGATAAAAACAAGATGAAGAACAAAAAAAAAAAAAAAAAAATTGACTCCTGGCCAAACTGGAGTCATGTTGAACTGCAGTTTGTTCTTCTTTCCCCCTGTGAGCTGCTTGAAAACTGTATCTGGACTGCTTGTTAAAAATAATTGGTAAGCAGACATATTAATTAAACTATTTTCTACTAAGTTTTGAATTGGGGAAGATTGAATGTCTTGTAAACACATGAAACAGACTCTTCCTGCTTCCATTTCACCCATTGGGATAGTATTGTCTTGGATGGAAATAGAACAATCCCTACCAGCTGCTGATCCAATTATTCCTGTATATAAGAGCTTGGCTCCAACAGAAGAGGCAATTGTTTTGGCTGATAACATTTTTGAATAACAGAATGGAGATGTGTATCAAGCAGTATTAACTTAAGAGCTGCCATCTGAAATTGAGCCGGTAGTCATTAATTATGATATCTATAACTAGAAGGATGTCAAAATCTGAATAAAGTTGTTACCCTAGAAAGAATGGGTGATTGATTCTATGCATAAAAAAATTAAAAAGCTTCAGAAAATGTTTGAATGCACAAGAAGTGAAGCACTGAAATGAAAGACATAGCGGTTGGAAAGGAAGAAGGAGAAAGTGGTACAATTCAAGGACAAGAGGTATAGAGTGTTAACAGTTTCAGTAAATGGGGGATGAGCAGCTTCTAGTTGTTCTTATGAAGAAATGTTTTAGAAGTTGAAAGAAAATAGGCATCCTTCTCAATTTGGCTTCAGAGCTTGCTAAAAAGTATAAATAATTGAACTATGACAACAAGAAAACAGGAGTTAGACAGCAAAGATTTATTTCCTTATTCTGCAGTTTTTCTTTAATCTTTCCAAGGTGGAGCAACAACATTTATTTGATTTACTTAAAAGATTTATACTGCTGCCCAATTCACTAAAGTGTGACTCCAGGGTATGTATATCTTAACCCTCTTTCTATTGGCTTCAGGCTCAGAGGTGGAACCCAAACAACATTGATTGCATGTTAGTAACTTCTAGCAACAGTGGGATAGTAGTAGTGTGTCCATCCTTGTTGTTCTTTTGACCCCTCAGTGATATTTGATACCATCTGTCATGGTATCCTGGACTGATTCCAGGAGTTGGGAGTTGAGGCACAGAGCTGCAATAGTTAACGTTCTGCTCTGGGATTGGTTTCAGTCAGTGTTGATATGGTTAGTATTAAGACCATTCTTTCCAATTGTCTTTACTTGCAGAATACAATCTGGGTCAGTCCCGGGACCAGAGGTTTTGTTTTCCAAGCTTCCCTGTGGGCTTGCCACTAATAGGAGGGGAGAGGGGGGAACATCGGTAGGAGGCATCCGGAGGCAGCGGATGGGACCAGCAACAGAGATGGCAGTAACAGCCCTTTCTCCAGCATAAGAGATGGAGAATCCACGAATGGGTTAACTCTATCTTCCTGCCCAATTGGACTAAGTCAGTCAAACTTGCCATGCCTGTCCTGGACAAGGACATTCCCCAGTCTCGACTTAGTCTGCAGCCCAGACGGACGTGACAAATTTGGTTCCCAGCTTATTAGCAGCAGGTTGTATTGAAGTTTATTCCCATTTGTGGATTTTTGATCTCTGCTGCCATCTTGACAGTGCTGGGATCAGCACTGTCCTAGATTGCATTGTTGGAGGCTTAGGACTTCCCCAAGGCATTTCATTCATTGCGGAAGTCTTCGCCTCATAATTAGTTCAGCCGATCGTCACGGCCGCCATTTTGGACGCTGCGTGGCGAACCGCTTCGTGGCTGTCGCCTGACTATTTCACCTTGTATTTGGTTTTTTAGTTCATCTGCATCAGCTGGCAATCGGCGGACAACCATTTCAGCTGAAACACAGGTCGATCTGTCCAGTTTTCCCCTGCATTTGGCCTTGCGGAGGCAGCGACAACCGCGGCCGCCATTTTGAACTGCTTCAGCAGTTAGGGGCAGATCCCTCCAGATGGAGGGAGGACAGGGGAGAAACACCAGCGGCCAGACAGCTGAATCTGCCCTATCTTAGGACAATTGGAACAAATTCGGGCCGCCCACAGTTTCAGTCGGCAGGATAACAGACTGACAATCAGTCTATCTCCTCACTAGCTGGATTGCCAGCCTTAAGGCCAACAGACACCTCTCCTGATTGTCAGTAATTACAGGCCTTGAACAAGTGGGGGTCGCCCAAGCATCAACTTGCGCTGTGCGGCCAACATAGGTCCTGACCAAATTCCTCAAACAAGTCCTTCAACCAGCTTGGATCCAAATGTGGTATTTTCTGAGCCTGTTGTGACTCAGCACCATGTTCCCTGTCCCCCTTTATTCTTGAACACTGTTCGGAGGCAATGGGCTATGCCTGGCATCTTTCCCTCCCTGGGGGGAACGGACAGAAAGCTGTTTAGCGCAGCACCAGCTTTGGTTGACGCTCTTGAGGTGCCAGTGGTGGATGAATCCTTGACCCCTCTGTTTTCCTCATCTACGGTGTCAGCGAATATGGCCGAAATTTTGAAGGCTGAGGACAGGAGGTCGGAATTGATGTTTCGCAGGACACACCAAGTGGCGGCATGGGCGGTAAGAGCAGCTACTTGCACATCCTTCTTCGCCAGAATCTCTCTCCTCTGGTTTCGCCAGCTCCAGGCTAGAGTTCCTCCGGAGGAGGTACGCACGCACTAAGACCCGAGTATATTGGTTGCAGCCTTGGAGTATATGGCTGATTCGTCATTACACACTGCCATAGAGCCCTACCCTCCAACGTCACCACACAACGGCTATTGTGGCTCAAACTTTGGCAAGCTGACGCCAAATCTAAGTGGCGTTTGGCAGTGGCCAGCTGTTTGGCGAGGCCCTGGCACCTTATTTGGTTGACAATAAGGATAAGAGGAAGGTAATGGCTTACTTCAGCAGAAGGGTGGGCAGATGTTCCAATCCGTATGCCCACAGGCTCAGGTCCTGCGCAGCCCTCCCATTCTTTCACTGCCAGGCAGAACTGCCCATCTGAGAGATTGGGCACCTGGGACAGGCCCAGGCAGCAGTACCAGGGCAAACGGCCCTTTCGGGGCACAGGAGGTCGCCCCATCAGAAGATCCAAGTGACTCCTGGGAGGCTCCTCCCATAGGTGGTGTCATGGTTCTGAAAAGAAGCAGCGTTTCAAAGAACTTTGAGGCTTATTTACCTTAAAGAATCCTTTTATTTCTGCATAGCATCGGCACATACAAAGGTAAGCCAAAAACTGAATCCTCCCTCCCCCAATCACCTGTGACAAAGCATAACTCATTCCTTCATTTTACAGTCATCAATCACATTCTCCAATTAATGTGAAGTGTGAACTGCCCCTCCCATTACAGCTGACCTTGGTAATACTGTGCTCAGATATTGTTATGGTTAGCTAGCATATTTTCCCATTCACTAGGCTAGTATTATCTGCTTTAACTCTAGAAGCGCTACACAGGCTAAATAAAACAGGTTTGCTTCTTCATATATGGCAAGCAAGAACATCCGATGTTAGCAGTTTTGACAGGTGGCAGACTGGCTCTTTTTGCCCACCAGTAGGAAGCCACCACCACAGATTCCTGGGTCCTCAACACCATCAGTGAGGTATCATCAGTATGCGGATGATACCCAATTGTATATCTCCACCCCGTGTCCTTTCAGTGAAGTAGTCGACGTGATGTGCCGGTGGCTGGAAGATGTGAGGGTCTGGATGGGGGTGAACAGGCTTAGACTCAACCCTGACAAGACCTAGTGGCTCTGGGTCTTGCCCCCCAAGGGTCATCCTGATGGTCCATCATTGGTCCTGGGGGGGCCCTCAGTGCAGGCACGCAACTTGGGTGTCCTCCTGGACTCACAGCTAAATTTGGAACAACATCTATCGGCTGTGGCCAGGGGGACCTTTGCCCAGGTTCGCCTGGTGCACCAGTTGCGGCCTTATTTGGACCGGGAGGCTCTACTCACGGTTACTCATGCCCTTGTCACCTCAAGACTGGATTACTGTAATGCGCTCTACAAGGGGCTACCCTTGAAGAGCGTTCGGAGGCTGCAGTTGGTTCAGAATGCAGCCGTGAGAGCGATTGTGGGTGCACCAAGGTACACCCATGTGTCACCTATCCTCCGTGAGCTGCACTGGCTTCCTGTGGGTCTCTGGACGCAATTCAAGGTGTTGGTTATCACCTTTAAAGCCCTTCATGGCTTAGGACCAGGTTACTTACAGGACTGCATACTGCCGTATAGTTCCCAGAGACCGGTGAGGTCCCACAGATTGGGCCTCCTTCAGGTCCCATCAGCCAGACAATGTCGGCTGGCGGGCCCTCGGGGAAGGGCCTTTTCTGTGGTGGCTCCGACGTGCCCTCGAGATTCGAACTACTCCCACCTTGCCGGCCTTCAAGAAAGCCATTAAAACTTTCCTGTTCCGGCAGGCCTGGGGTTGATGTCCCCGGGGGGGGGGCTGGGACACGATTGGGACATGTTGTATGAATGTATTTATTTTTATTGTTATATTTATTGTTTTAATTTTGTACGCCGCCCTGAGTCCCTAAGGATTGGGCGGCATATAAATTTTATAAATAAATAAATCAGGTACGGTCTGTCCCTGAAATATGTGTCCAACCCGCCAGGGCTCTTCATTTCTTGCCCGCTGTTAAAAAATCTGGTCAAGAAGGACCTCATGCATGAGGCCATTCGACATCTCTTGGAGATAAGAGCCATAGAACCAGTTCCGGCTGGTCAACTGGGACGAGGATTCTATTCCATTCTCTTTGTGGCTCCCAAGGCCTCGGGTGGATGGAGGGTGATACTCGACCTGAAAGGTCTGAAGTCCCATATTGCATACAAAAAATTCAAAATGCAAATGCTCCAGTCCATCCTGGCCAGCGTAAGAAAGGGAGACTTCCTGACGTCCATAGACCTCACGGAAGCATACCTCCATATCCCCATCCTTCCCGATCATCGGCAGTTCCTCAGGTTCTGTAACATGAACCATCATTACCAATACAGAGCCCTGCCGTTCAGCCTTTCGTCGGCTCCAAGAGTGTTTACCAAAGTCAATGCGGTGCTTGCCACGCATTTAAGGCTGGTGCCGGTATGTGTTCAGTGCTATCTGGATGACATTCTCATCCAGTCGCCCTCTATTCTGGCCGCCCAGTTGGACCTGGCCTTGTCGATCAAGACCCTTCAAGACCACGGGTTCTCGATGAACTTTCAAAAGAGCCAGACGCTTCTCTCCACCCGCCTACTGCACCTGGGCGCAGTGATAGACACCGACCGTTGCCAGGTCTGTCTCGGGAACGTCAGGACAGCATCCGAGCTCTGATCCTCAGGGTCCGCAGGGAGTGTGTAGTGACACTGGCTATGCTCTCCCAATTGTTGGGAAAGATGATTTCATGCATAGCAATAGTGCCTTGGGCCAGACTACACTCCAGAAACCTTCAATGGTTCTTGCTCCCATTTCAGAGATTGGGCACCAGCTCCTCCAACCAAAAGGGTAAGGGTTCCTCCTCAGACCCTAAAATCCCTTCAGTGGTGGTCCTCCCCAGCTGTAGCCAGAGGGTCATTATTCAAGGAACCCGTTCGGCTCACTCTGACTACTGCCACCAGTCTGTTCGGCTAGGGAGCGCACCTTCAGTCACAGTTGGCTCAGGGCCGGTGGTCCCGGTTAGACCTGACGCACAACATCAACTGGTTGAAGCTCAGAGCCATACACCTGGCTCTCCGCCACTTCTGCAACAGGATTGTGAGGCAACACGTGCTGGTCCTTACGGATATATGGTGGCGAACACCCACGTGAACTGGCAAGGGGGTACCCTTTCCAGGTCCCTTATGGCCGAGGCCCAGTTGCTGGGATCCTGGGCAGAGACCAACCTCTCCTCCCTCAGAGCCGAGCACATCTTGGGAGAGGCAAATCGACAGGCGGACTTCTTGAGCAGGTCGACACTGGATTATTCCGAATGGCGCCTGCACCCAGATCTCTTCACACAGATATCGGAGAGGTTCGGTCAACTGGTTCTGGATTTGTTCACTTCTCCGGCGAACTCCCACCTCCCGAGATTTTTCTCCCGGTTTCCCTCTTCGGGGGTGGAGAGAGTGGATGCCCTCTGCAGTCCATGGCCAGGGGCCCTGCTTTATGCGTTCCTCTCCCTCTGATTCTGGCAGCTATCCGAAAGATACTGCAGGAGCAGGTGGAAGTGATATTCATTGCTCCACACTGGCCAAGACGGCTGTGGTTTGCCAACCTCATGAACCTTTCCAGGATCCCTGCAGGTTGCATCGCACTCAGCCAGGGAGCTCTGCAGCATCCAGAACCCCAGTGGCTTCAGTTAACCGCCTGGCACTTGAACGCCGGATCCTGACACAGGATATCCTACTCGTCGGGAGTAATTTCTATGATTCAGGCCTCCCGAAGGCCAGCGACGAATCGCATTTATGACTCCACATGGAGGAATTTCTGCCATTGGTGTGAAAAATTCCACCTGGCTATCTCGAATGTGACTATTCCAATTATCTTGGATTATTTATTGGAAGGCCTCAACAAGGGCTTGGCACCCAATACCATCCACAGACAGGTGGCGGCTGTATCCACAGTGCTTATCTGTGATAATTCGGAGCCATTGGCTCAGCATTCCATGGTATGCACCTTTATCAAGGGACCACCAAAACAAAACTGCCCGTGGTTCATAGGTATCCCTCTTGTGAGTTGCTGCCGGTCTTACAAGCCCTCACTACACTGCCATTCAAGCCTATCAGAACCTGTACCCTGCGATCCTTGTCTCTCAAGGTCGCCTTCCTGATAGCTGTTACGTCAGCTAGGCGGATTTCTGAACTGGCAGCTCTCTCTATCAGAGATGACCTATGCATCTTTCATCAGGACTGAGTCGTCCTTCGCTTGGATCCTGCCTTTATTCCCAAGGTCAATACCTTGTTTCACAGGACGCAGGAAATTGTACTGCCAGAATTTTGCCCTAATCCGTATCATGACTTGGAACGTCAATGGCACGCACTGGACGTCCGCAGGGCATTATGCTGTTACATCAAGCGGACGGCAGCCTTTCGCAAGTCAGAAGCCCTCTTTGCCCTTCTTCTATCGGGCAAAAGGTTTCTGCCTCTACCATAGGCAGGTGGATCAGGGCTTGCATTGCAGGGGCATATCAGTCGCATTCCCTATCAGTTCCAAGTCATGTTACTGCTCATTCCACTTGCAGTGCTGCGACCTCAGCAGCATGGGTAACACAGGCGTCCATCGAGGATATTTGTAGGGCGGCGACATGGTCGTCGCCTTCCCCCTTTGTGAGGCATTATAAACTGGACAAGTTTGCCACTGAAGACACCACCTTTTGCCGGAGAGTGCTACAGCAAGTAGTGCCAAAGGGCGGGACACTGGCCCAGACTGATTCTCTCCCATAGGGACCGTGTGGCTTTGGTATGTCCCATTCGTGGATTCTCCATCTCTCATGCTGGAGAAGGGGTGTTGTCTTACCTGAACGCCTTTTCTCAGCATGAAGATAGAGAACCCACACCCACCCCTTAGGGTCCAACAGGTTCAGTGTCAGGGTCTGGGAGCCAACATGTTGGACTGTCGTCAATAGCTTCGCCCTCGTTGAGACCGGGGAATGTCCTTGTCCAGGACGGGCGTGCAAGTTTGACTGACTTAGTCTAATTGGGCAGGAAGACAGAGTCAACCCATTAGTGGATTCTCCATCTTCATGCTGAGAAAAGGCATTCAGGTAAGACAACGCCCCTTCCCTCCTCGTACCTGTATGCTGGAAGGGGGACCTTGCGGAATGCAGCTGTGAGGCCGTCCCATCGAGCAACTGATTGGTGGGGGGCAATGGCGGGGATGAAATCCTGTCTTGCTTCCTTGCTGGATGCTGGCTAGGTGGGGCCGGCCGGGAGGCACCTATTTAGAGCGCTGGGAGGCGGTTGCTCCTAGCGCTGACTTATTTGCTGTTTGTTCGACTACTGCATGCCAGAGCATTCCGTAAATAAACCAACCACCTGTGAACCCAACAGCTTGTTTCTTGTTGGAGTCAGGGGTATGGCAAGGACCTCTGACATTCAGACTCATTCTGGAGCCCATCCTCAGGGAATTTCTCTGTAGCAGAGAGAGTGCTTTGGACTATTCTCTCTGTGTTATTTATATGGTGCCTGATTGTGTGTGGCTTTTTAGTTGTAGATTGGGGTATTGATGACCAGCTATTAAGTTGTTCACTGTTGTTTCCTTGTGCTGTCAAGCCCCTGCCTCCTAACTACTTGATAAGCTGGTAGTAAATCAGTACTCTTGTTGACTGATGGGGGTCTATTTCCCAGGCTTCCATCATTTCCCTTGCTGTTTTTGTATCTGCTCATCCAACAACCTTAGTAGCTGCATAACTGAATATATGTCTTCGTTTGTTGCAGCGTGAGGCTACAATGAGTTTGCATCTCCTTGTCTGAAGGCTTGATAGTGTTCTTGCAATCTGGCGATTAGCTTACTCCCCATCTATCCTACATACTCACAGGGGTAATCCGGTAGATTACATTGGAAGCATCTCCCACCTCCAAGCAATCTTTACAATGCATAATTTTTCCTTGTATAGTAGCCTCTGGGTGGTGTGCAGTGCTCACTTGCAGATCTCGGAAGCTGCATTCTACTGCTTCTGAAATGTTTTTGATGTATGTATGGCAGGATGGGTCATGTGGTTGGTCTTGTACCTTGTTTCTTCCTTTCTCTCCCTGCTCTGTTGTGTAGACATCGTGTAACAAATACTTGTGGGTGCCCATTCTGCCTGAATTGTTTGCTTAGGCACCTGCGAACAACATAGATGGGCTCATCTATGATTCAGTCTCAAAGCCAATTTTTTAAAAAATATTACTAAAGTCTATTGTGATCTGGGACCCCCAAATTTTTTTGTTTGTGTTTGTGTGTGTGTGTGTGGGGGGAAATTGATGGGAATCATTGCAAAAAGCAAATGCTGCAACATTAAAACATGATTCCTAATTCCCATTAGTTGACTTTTGCTCAGGGAGGGCACTGGAGCATGCTGATCTTGTGAGAGGCAGAAATAACCAGAGGCAGATGGTCCCACAAATAACATAATCAAATTGTGTATTGTAAGACTTTGCAAATGATAATATCTTGAACTGCACTCCGAAGCCTGTTGGGACCCAGGACAGTACTACATGGGTGTAGTGTGATGTGTCTCTAATTATCCAAGTTGCTGATTTCTGGACCAATTGCAGTTTCTGAATGGCTTTCTGGAGCAGCCTCATGTAGAGTAAGTTGCAGTTGTCCAAATAGGAGACCAAAGTGTGAGTGACTATTGGCAGGTCCTTCTAATTCAGGAACAGGTACTATCCAAAATGGAATGGCCATAGCTCTCACCTCCTCCAGCAGGAACTGGGAAACTAGGAGGACTCAAATTATATAACACTTCTGAGCTCATAATTCAGAGGCCCTCAAGCCTATAGCCACTAGGTTTCACTACGATTGAGTTGAAGCCTGTTCTTCTCCATCATGCATCCCCAATTTTCTAATACTGGGAAAAGATCTTGTCAGCATCACCTGGTTGGCCTGGAGTAGAGATACAGAACTGAGTCATCATCATGCTAATGATACTTCAGCCCATACTGACAAATCACATTGCTGCTGGTCCAACAGGAAGACCAAATCTGGAGTGTAACCTTTGTCCTGAGTCAGGCTGTGAATGACTTGGCATAGGCTTATGGCTCACATGGGAGCCATGAACTCCAGAGCTGCCTCAGACCCCATTCTTAGGAAAAGCAGATTAAAGTCTTCCAGAACCATAAGTCTTAGGAACTCTTATCACCAATGCAAAAATGAACTCAATGAGTTCAGGCAGGGATATTGCTATGCAGCAGGGAAGTTAGTAGAACAGCAATCCCAATTGATCCCTAAAATCCAGCTTGATGAACAGCATCTCACAATTGGAAATCTGAAATTTGTAAGAGATTCTCTGATAAAAATCGTCAGATTCCCCATCCCTGTCCTATAATCTCAGCTGACACACTTGAAACTTGGCTAGGCAAATTTCAGAAAAGGCATCCTCCCCTTTCTGTCTGGGCAATACATGTTATGATCAAATGGATAAGGGAGGCTTCGCCACAGTGTGACTTGGCATTTAGTCGCAGCAACCAGAGTTGTTTGTCTTTTCTTCTTAAGTTATTACAGCTGGAATTATTCCTTTCCGTCCAACCAGTATGTAACATGGAATCTGTCAGTGATGTTTGCTATCTTACTTTAGACATTTTATTTGTCATATTAGGCAATCTAGCAGTATTCAGTGTAAACAATTACAGCCAATCGTTTAGTGACTGTTCACAAATATGATGGTAATTTTTTAAATAGATCATTTTCTGACCAATGCATGCATTTACAACCAAATTTTGCGTGCCATTTTAAAATCTATTAAGGCAATTAAAGAGGAAGATTTAAATTTGACTAGTTAACACAGATTGGAGTAAAATAGTTTAATATTGGATGTATTGAATATTTGTGAACAATGGACTCAGAAATTAATTTTTATAATCTTTGCCAAAATAGACTGTGTGTAAATAATATGGATGAGGAACGAGTTCTACTGGACAAGGCTGATTTTAATGTGGATTTTAATGTGGATTTTAAAATGAAAGGCTACAAGAATGATCTGAAAAAAGATGATGTACTGGATATACAAATGAAACTAGCTGACGTCTTAATAATTAAAAGGGACATACAGATAACAAACAAGAAGAGTGACTTGATTGGATTTACAAAGGAGACCTGTTGAAGTTTTGAAAACTGGTGAGAAGAGACAAAAAAAAAATAGAATCAAGTTCTAGGGCATTATTTGAAGGGATTAAAGACTGAGGTTTTGAAAAGTAAAGGAGAAGAATGTGAAGTTGGCTTGTTTGATCAAGGTGAAAGTAGATGTTGTTATTTCTGATAACCTTTCCTGGACTTTTGCTGACCAGGACTGAATGACAGAGTTTTAAAGATTTGTTTATAGATAAGTGATGAGATATGGGATGAAGAAACTGCTTTATTTTAAGAGAAGGTGATAAAATTGTTGTTAAACAATTTTAAAAGTTATTAAAATTGTCTATACATGTTGAGACAAAGTATACTTTTCTTTTTCTTTGCTATTTTTATTTTTTCTGCACACTATTTTTTCTTTTTATTCCTTTATCTTCTGTAATTTGTATTAGTTTTTATCTGTATAACTGTAATGCTTAATAAAAGAACCTAAAACAAAGGATAGCCTGGAGGTTATGAGAAAAAAAGCTGTTAACATAAGATAAAATAACCTTTATTGTCATTTTTTTTACTGTGGGCACAATGGCACACATTAAAAATGAAATTTAGTTGCCCGCTCTCAAAGTGAAACACATACATGACACACACCTAAACATACTATGAACAACATATGTATAGACCCACACCCCTACATATACGTAGCAAATAAATATTAAATACTGTCTATCTTGAATATATAACAGAAGGAGGAAGCTTGAGAGTTCACAAGGTTAATGCTGAATGGAATGAAACTATGGCTGAATCTGGATATTCTGCTACGGATAACACAAAGCCTCCTCCCAGAAGGTAACAAGGAAAACAGGTCGTGAAGAGGATGTGTAGTGTCCCAGATAATCTTATGGACCCTGCTCAAGCAATGCTTCTGTGCTATGTCCTGGATGGGAGGGAGGGAACTGCCAATGATCTTTTTGGCCATTCTCACCACTCTCTGCACCGCCTTCCTGTCTGAAGCAGTGATGCTTCCAAACCAGATTGTGATACTGTATGACAGGATGCTTTTGATCGTCCCCCTGTAGAAAGTGGTCAGGACAGGGGAAGGAAGATGTGCTTTTCTCATGCGACGCGGGAAATGCAGGCGCTACTGAATATAATCTCTTGATTGGTACATATTTAAAGAGGGATATTTATGGTAATTTTGCATATATTTTAGACAAATGACTAATTATTACTTTTATATGGAATACTTGGCACCCAAGGTTTTGTTTTTCTCAAAACTGAAGTTGCCTGAGTTTTTAATTTTCTTGATTTTTAGTTATATGTTGGGCATATAGATAGTCCTCAACTTACGGCCATTCATTTAAAGATGGCTGAAAAGTACAACAGCCTAGAAAAAGTGACTTGCAACTTGTTCTTGAAGTTTATGATTATTGCACCAACTACATGGTCGCGTGATTACAAATTGAGTGCTTGGCAACTGGGATGTATTTGTGATGGTTATAGCATCTTCAGGTCATGTGATTGTGATTTGTGAGCTTTCTGGCCCACTTCTGGAAAGCAAAGTCAATTGGGGAAGCCCACTTGTCTTAATGACCTTATGATTCACTTAACTAATGATTTGCTCAATGACTGTGATAAAAATGGTCATAAAATCAGGTCCAATTACGTGGTGACTTTTAATTGGTGCATCACTTAGCAACCAAAATTCCAGTCCCAATTATGCTTGTAAGTCGAGGACCACCTGTATTTATTGACTTTTGTTTTTCATTGGAATATAAATGATATTTTCCAATTATGAATTATTTTTACCCTTTTGGAATCTTACAACCTTTTGTTTCTAAATTTGTTAGGCATGAACAACCAAACCTACACCTGTACTGTTGAATTCAATCTAGCTACTTTATTGTTTTATGCCTAATTTACAGGAATCTCCTCAGACTGGCAGCTTTCTCCAGGGAAAGACAAGATAAGGCTCAGAGGCATGGGGGGGGGGGAGTGTCAGAACTTACCCTCTTGTGTTGCCATAATAAGTCCGGGCTAATTCCCTGCTGGAGCCCTCCTCCCAACTGGGATGGTTACTCTCTAACAAATTATAGGCAAAAATCTATTGTATTTCCAGGGCTGAAGGCTGTTAGATATATTTGGATGAAATTGAGAAAGGAATTTGGAATTTCACACAAATTTGTTTCATTTTTAATGATACTTCAAAAACTTTGAGAGTCACAAGAAGAATATAGCCTGCCTAAACCCATTGAATGCCAGTATATCCAGAAAACTACCTGGATGACTAAGAATCTTCATCAACATATTCAAATAAATCCTTGCTGTGTTCTCATTTTGTAGCAGATGTATTGCATCTTCAGACATTCCTATGATATATAAAGTTTTCTTAAAACTAAGCTAGCAAATCAGTTTTGTTAACAGTTAAATAATTTTATTAAAGAACATATTTAATAATTAACAAGAAGTTTGGAATGGAGAATTGCTGCTATTCACCAAATCTATTGCTCTTTGGTTTTTAAAAAGTTTGGAAATACGCCAGTGTACCAGATACCAAAAGCTCGCTTGGCAAAATGTGTGAACTTACATTTTTCGTGAGTTCTTTTTCTCATATGTTACATTTGGGGATTTTTGTTTTGTTCTATTAAAGCAATAAATAAAAAATTAATATAACGTGTTTCTCTTTTTTCTTTACTTTTTTCACAAGTAATGTAAAAACTACTAAATGTTATAGAAGAAGTTATTACATGCCACAATTATATGCATAAAATCTTTTATATTCTGTCTTAAAATTATTACAAGTAGCAAAACCGAGGGATGTGAAAGTTTATGTAATACTTTCCCTTTCTTTTGCTATTATATCTTTAGTAATATTATAAAACTGTTCTTCAGTTGTTTTCTCTTTTAAGTATATGGATGGTTCAGCATATTCCACTTCTGTTAGGTGGGAATTTAGAATGTTATTGTCTTTTCCAGGACTTAGGCTATTTAAGCCGCCATAGCTATATTACTGAAATAATACAAGTATTACAAATTAATGGCTAAATAAATACTTCTCAGCCCAAAAAGTTAAGTATCAAAAATCACCAATTGTCCTTATTTTGCCAAAAATATGTTATTAATTCTGCTACTGTCTTCTAAATCACAATTTGTTTTATGCAATAGTTTTAAAATTCTTTTTTTTCATCCTGCAGACGTTCCATCTTCAGATCAACCTGAATTGTTTCTAAAGAAACTTCAGCAGTGCTGTGTAATTTTTGACTTCATGGACACACTTTCAGATCTTAAAATGAAAGAATACAAACGTTCAACTCTTAATGAACTTGTGGATTACATTACAATAAGCAGAGGGTGTTTGACTGAGCAGACCTACCCTGAAGTAGTTAGAATGGTAAGTTTTTTTTTAGAAAATCATAAATGCTTTATTGATACTATTATTTGCTAAGCAGGTTTAATAAAGATATTACATCTCTGTGTTAGTATTCCACATTAGTCTTTTCAAATGCAACATAGGAAAGGCATTTTTCACTTTAGTATTTAAATTGCAGTTATTCTTAATTTCAGGTAAATAATATGCCTAGTAGAAGAAGTGGGGGAATATAAAGGCATCTTTTATTCTTAGCTTATTTATATCCAAGACTTTTATGTTAATTTGCTATAGTTCAGAAAAATGTTATGCTTTATTTAAACACTGCATAGTATTTTGATATTTTAGAAAAAAATAATGTTCGTCTGAGAGGTAAAGAAATTTTTTGTGCCAGCAGTTATAATTATAAATCAGTGTTTTTAAAGTGTTGTTTGAATTGCATCTTGTATTATTATTTTAATTTGCAAAATAGTGGGATTCCATTAGACTGTTCCCAGGGTAACCAAAAATAATCTTGATTGCTGTACAGTACTGTAGGTAACAGTTTGAGGTCTGAAATCATTTCTGGATACTTAAAAGCCTACTAACAAGTGCCTTACACCAGTTTTAGCTGGTGCAAAAGCCATTCATTTTTCTGAAAAATGACATCTCTAGCCCAGAAATATGCATATAATAGTAATTTGTGGAGTTTGTCTTTAGTGAACTGTATGTGGGATTAACTTTAAAACATATCTGGAGAATTATTTTGTGGAATGCAATCCACCTGTTCTCTACAAGAAAAGGATTACCTGGAAAAATAACAGCACAGGTTATTTTCTATATGGACTGGCACATATTAGTTGTTATATCTTTCCTGATTATAATGATGAATAGTTGTTTTGGTGCCTGGCCAGTAGCAATATAGTGCTGTTATTGGAAACTGCTAAGTCACCTCTATAACTGCAGATGTTCTTCAGAAAACTTACATTAGAAGAACAAAAGTGTCTGCGTAACTCAGAGTCCCATCTCCGTTACATGATTCCCCCCCAAAAAAGTTATGTTCCATGTAGCAGATTTTTAACAAGTACTCTGTATATATTTTGAGCATATACTATAAGATCTTTGTGTTTTTCATAGAAAGGAAGAATTTTAAAATAGAATTCTATAAAAAAAATATGTCTAATCCAGAAATACTTGAAATAAGATGAAGTTGAATATCTTTATTTTTTTTTAAATAAAAATATAAAGTACATTAAAATGATGGGAAAGTGAATCTGGCAGGTACAGGTATTATCTACAAGAATGTGGACAATCAAGATATTAGCTTAGTTTCTTTGGCCATATTTTGATACTGTTTTGGTGATATTATGTTCGACTTGTTGAAATAAAGAAATATTCTTCTTACCTGATTTTTATCACATAATTGCTAATAAATAAATAAATGTTTTCTTGTTACAGCATTAGACTTCTCTTCTTGTTAATATGATTTATCTGAATAGGGAAAAAGATCTAAAGGATAAGCAAATAGTAAAAGACGTCACACCCAATAAATACTTGTTTCAACAAGAATATACTTGTATCTATATACATCTGTTCCATTTATATAGCTAAATGCTTATTATATAGACCAGAGTAGCAGTTTTGTGGTCAGAAACCACAATATCTGCCCATGGCCCACAAGATCTTTTGTTAATGTGTATTGTCACTGGAAAGGTGCTCCAAATGTTAACTCTTTTACTGGTTTTAGGTTTTAATTTTCAGATGGGAATGCAGGGATTTTTGCTTAATGTAAAACTTGTGTACACATTAGTACCCTTAAAACCTAAAACCAGAACTTCAAGATTGACTGAAAATTACACTAATGAAAATTGGCTATTATCTTACAGTTTCAGCAGTATGAAATCTTTGAGATTGCATATAATGCAGGAGGCATTATACTTGAAATTTTAATTTAGTGATTATACTTTGTATGTAATGTCTGTACATAAAGAATGCTTTGACTTTTATGGAATTTTCTGGTAGAGGGTCAGCATATTTTTATACCAATGGGGTATATTTGGTCTTTGAACACTGTACAGATAGTTCTCCACTTACAACCACAATTGAGACTTGGCCTAATTTTACAACCATTTTTACTATGATTGTTAAGTGAATTACCATGGTAGTAAATCTGGCTTCCCTCATAAACTTCGCTTTTCAGAAGCTGGTTGGGAAAGTCAAAAATTGTAATTACATGTCTGCAGAACTCTGCAGCTATGGTAAATACAAGCTGGTTGCCAAGCACTCAAATTACGATTGCATGACTATGGGGGATGGTGTAACAGTCGTAATTTCGAGAATAGGTCATAAGTTACTTTTTCCAGCACTGTTGTAACTCTGAACTGTTAAACAAATGGTTGTAAGTCAAGGAATATCTATATTTTAAAAAATGGCAAGTCGGACCAGGATAAATTGAATCTAAACTCGTTAACAGTTTAGTTAAAACAATTCAATTAATATAGTTTCTTCCCAGTTAATAATTTCTCTTCTTTTAAGGATTCTGATTTGGTAAGACCTTTTGTGGGCTTGGGGCTCAGGTTGAAAACTTTTGGTGGCTACTTGCATGCTTGCAACCACAGACTCCATTTTGCTTTATAGTAACTAATAACTTTTTCCATCACCGTCATAAATCTGAACCATCAACCATTCAATCTGCGTGTCAAAATGTAGTGTCAAGGTTCCGACTGATGATCCCAACGAAGTGAACATAGTTGAGACATTCAAATCTCTAATGCAAAACTTTATTGAATACAGCACATTGGCACTGATGAATAAGAAACTAGCTCTAGTTAAATTGGTGCGAGAACAATAAATTAAAAGTATAGACCCTTCCTTCCCCACTGATAGTGCCGGTTACATTCCTTAATTGTCAGACATTTGTTATGAGAAAAATCTTCAGCTCCCAACCAGTGGTTCTCCGATAATCTTGGTTCCCACGATGGACCATTCACACCTGCGAAGAGCATTCCAATCATCCCCTCTCCCCCACCACTCCGGGTCTGTTGGCAAGCTAAGAAACAACCATGGCTGAAGCAGAATAAAGTTTCTTTGAAGCTTGACAGTTAGTTTTAATGTTAGCATCTTATAAATATTAATCCTATAAACAGTATACTTGTCATTTGATTTCT
This sequence comes from Crotalus tigris, assembly GCF_016545835.1. Classification (NCBI taxonomy): domain Eukaryota; kingdom Metazoa; phylum Chordata; class Lepidosauria; order Squamata; family Viperidae; genus Crotalus; species Crotalus tigris. Next base: position 577,117 of record NW_024100068.1, read on the forward strand.
GGTGTGTCAATTGACAAACGTTCCTATGAGGGAAATAACAGTCTAGTTCAAGAATTGCAAGAAAACCATCCAGTGATATGTATTTACTCTAAAAAACTCCATAAATATTTCATTTTGAATAAGGGTCTATATCAGTTTAAAGAATGTAATTTTTACAGAATGTTTAAAATGTTATTTTCATAAGCAAAAAGCTTTGATTATTGGTCATGCAACACGTAATTAAGATATTTCTCCCTTTATTTGAAATTATATTTAGAAATCTTAATTGTTATCTTTTTTGTCAGAGATTGGCAATATTAAGTAGAAAAGTAGAAAGTATTTTCCCCAGCCATTTATTTTTCCTTTTTTCTTGCATTATATATCTAAAGTTGCTTTCTGTTAGTTTAAAATAGAGGTTATCTCTGCTGCTCAGAAGCATGCCATTGTTCATTCTTTATTTGGAGGTGGAGAGGGAAATTTAAGGACATACAATTCAGATTGGATATATGACTTCTTCTGTAGAAAGTGGAATTCTTTCTATAACACAAAGGATAATATATTCTGGTTTGTTTCAAGTGGTTTATAACGGTCGTTTTTCTCAGCTTCAATAGTTTTCTTAATTTTTTAATTATGTTTTTACAAATTAGAGTTGTCTTGATTATTATGATAAGGGCCAGCATTAAGTTATATTTGTATATAAAACTGTTGGAAACAGTCTTTGTAGGAAATCCTTCATTTCTTTCAGTGTGCCTAATTTGATTGGCTCTGTTATGCATGCCTGGTCAAATAATATGAATAGCCTACATAGATCCTATGAGATGGGTCTTAATTTATAGAAAACAGAACCTAGATTCTGTTAACAGATATGTCCCAAAGAAAGATTAAATATATTATGGTATTTATTAACTAATAAATAAGGCTTCTTCTGCAAATAACATGCTGTGTGAGAGTCTTGTTTTTACTAGCAGTATATTAGAATGCACCCTCTTGTGGTGAGAAGATGTAGAACAATTTATTCTTAGTCACTGTTTCTCGGTACCTATGTTTTAATTGGAAATGGTTGCTGTTTATTGTATTTGATAAAATCTGAAATGCCTATCAAATCCTGCAGCTATATTTCTTTTATTTACATATACAAAAGTGTATATTATTTGTTACTTTAAATTAATAATAAACTTTTAAATATTCTATATTAATGCTGTACTTCAATAAGTGGCTAATACTATAAGCTAGACAGGGAATTCCAATGTCATTGGCAATACTGGTAAATTGGAAAAAATATCCTAGAAAAAGGCAGTGACAGACCAGATACGTAACAACAAAATTGCAAGATTGTAGTCGAGAGTCAAGTGCAAATTGAGGGCACATTTACTTTTATGCTGTTATTAGAGGGGGTGCATAAAATTGTCCCGCTATATAATGAATGCTTGATTTAAGTCACAGTAAAACCATGGGAAAAATAAATATCACTAAAATGAAGAACAAAATAAAATACACGTAGAATAAAATGGCATTAAAATTTGAAACCTCTATATGTACTTTTTATAATACAATTAAAAGCTAGAAACAAGAGAGCCAAAGCTAGGAAAGGGGAAATCCAGCCTTCAGCTTTAATATATTAAAATGTAAATGAATATATGTTGTTTTCAAACTCATAGCATTAGTTATAGGAGGAGGGGAGGGGAGGGGAGAGAGAGAGAAAGAGAGAGACAGAGACGCTTACAATGTCTGCAGCATCCTCATGGTCAAGTGATCAAAATAGGGCACTTGGCAATCAGCATGTATTTATGACAGTTGGAGTGTCCCAGGTCATGTGATCGCTATTTACAACCTTCCCAACCAGCTTCTGATCTGCAAAGTCAATGGGGGAAGCCAGATTTGCTTAATGACCTTGGGATTCCCTTAACAAGTGCTTTGATTCACTGAACATCTGTGATTAAAAGGTAGTAAAATCAGGTGTGAGTCACTTAACATCTGCCTTGCTTAATTAACAATGGAAATTCTGGTCTCAATTGTGGACATAAATTGGCAAGAATCTGTACTCTTACTTGACTTGGATTAAAAATTAGGGGTCCTTTCATTTCAACCCTGAGCTACAAATATTCTCCTTTATTGGATTAAGAATATATGGTATAGATTCCTCCTTTCCTATGGAATTCATTCCATGATTTTAGGAAGATACAGTATTCAAGGATAATATTCTCCTGTTCTGTTCAATAGTGTAGCTCCTTCAGGCTGATATTAAAAGTGCTAATCACTTTAGAGTAGTAATAAAAATGTAGCCTCTTTAGTGCTGTCAGAAGCTGTTACCAGCTTTTATTACAAGAGTAAAAAAATCTGACAAGAATCATTAATGCACTTCTTAATCATATGGTGCTATATAAATTGTTATTATCTAAGAATAATTTTCCAGAATCTTTTGTAGAAGAATTCTTATAATCTGTAAATTATCCAAAAAGTATTCTATTTTAATCGCTGCAGCTCATCTCTTATAATTGGCTGATTTTTGTAGTAGGAATTTGAATGTTCCTTCTTTACCATTTCAAGGTTTCTTGCAATATATTCCGAACACTTCCTCCAAGTGATAGCAATGAGTTTGATCCAGAAGAAGATGAACCCACTCTTGAAGCATCATGGCCACATTTACAGGTGATTTTACTATTACATTATGTCATTTGGAAAGCACAGTCTTCAAATAACCCCAAAGAGTCATGCTTTCATAGCTCTCAAAACTATAATAGGGAGGCTTAGGCTATTGCAAAGGTGAGGGAGTATCAGTGGGAAGTTTGAAACAAGCCCAAGGCAACAGTGGATGGTGCACAACAAATGAGTAAAATCATATATAAAAATCACAGATACAAAAAACCCCCACATTTACAGTAAATATTATAAGAACAGAGATACAAACCTTAAGTAAAGAGAGAGTAAAAATAGTCAGCATTGGAGCCATCTAAACATGTCTCCGGGTCCCTGGGAATGCCAGGCCTGATAACATAACCAGGTCTTGAGAGCCTTCCAGAATACCAAAAGAACATCTAATTTTTTTTGGGGGGGGGGGAATGTTCCATGAGATAGGCATCAGGTCAGAGAATGCACATTTCCTGGGACCCATCAGATGTTGGCCCTTAGCTGATGGCACCCAGAGCATGCCTTCTCTGGCAGATCTAATGGAATGGTCTAATTAAACAGGTAGGGCAGGACCCTCAAATAGTCTGGTCTCATTTTTTTATTCTTCAGGCTTTAAAGAAAGAGAATATAGATATGAATGATCTTCAGGTGGAAAGAAGCCAAGTTTTTGTAGTATGCTAGAGACTTCTGATTAAATCTGATTAATCAGACATCTCTCTTGCTGTAGTGTAGAATACTCTTGAACATTTTCTGATTACTATTACATGAATCTAAACAGTTTAATTAACTCTCTTACATGTTGTAATTACTTTATTTTATGTGATCTCAAAAGTCTGGAGGGCAAAAAGTATATGCTGTTGATTACTCCAGAGAAATGTGACAATTCAGTGAACAAGTATAGAGGTGGAAAGTGTCTGCTCTCAGTATGAGTTCTTCTGATGATAATTAAATAAGAAGAATTAATGAGCACTAGATTTGAGTCACAAAGATTCATGTGAACACATGGAAATAAGACATTCTTTGTCTGGATTTATCTTTATTTTTTATTTTTAAATGAACAGTAGTGACATCAACAGAAACTATGTGGGGAACAATTACCTTCTCTTAGCAAAAATTACAAAACAATAATATATGTGTAGTAGAATTACAGCATGCATTTAGTCAGGACTAACCTATGTTATTATTTTTTGCAGCTTGTATATGAATTTTTCATACGGTTTTTGGAAAGCCAAGAATTTCAGCCCAGCATTGCCAAAAAGTATATAGATCAAAAATTTGTATTACAGGTACAGAGTTCTATTTTATTTAATCTTATGTTATTAATAAATATACCAGCCTTTGTTAATCAAGATGAATAGTAATGGTTAGTTACTTGTGCTCATTCAGTTCAGGGGATATTTTGTACGAATATTGGAGAATTATAATTAAGTTTACTGGATATAAGCTTCAAGAAATAGTAAATGCCATGACTAAGAATTTTATACAAGTGTTTGCCAGAATCCACTAATTGAAACATTTCTTGCCTCATATGAATATACCCTAAGTCGTGCAGGAAATCTGAATTGATCTCCTCTGTTATCACTTGTTACTAAAGAAACAGATGGCAAGAATTAGGCAGAAAGATAAAAACTAATGATATGCAATGTGATTTTTGGAACGTAGTAAACAAAAAAAACTGCAGGTTTTGGATAGAATAAAGTATTTCAGAAATATTAAAAGCTGAAAGTCAAGTAACATCTGTGACCTGTTGTGTTTTGCTTTATTTTATTAGCTTTTGGAGCTATTTGACAGTGAAGATCCTCGGGAACGGGATTATTTAAAAACAGTCTTACACAGAATTTATGGCAAGTTCCTTGGTCTTAGAGCATTTATCAGAAAACAGATTAATAATATTTTTTTACGGTAAGTTTTAAGAGAAGAGGGGCACAAGAGACTTCTTTTGGTGTTACATGATTTTATCACTGAATAAATATGAACATTTAATGAATGCAATTTGCTTTGTAGGTTTGTTTATGAAACTGAACATTTTAATGGTGTGGCTGAACTGCTGGAAATATTAGGAAGGTAATGAAGTCCCTTTCTTATAAGTAAGATGTAAATATAGTAATATTATGTAAATATGCTGCTTTTTCATCCGAGTTTATATTTTAAAGTGTGCGCACGTGCACACACACACACACATATGCAAAAGCTTGCTTCATTAAAAGTAATATAAAAACTAAATTTAGATGCCAGATCACACAATTACATTTATATTATATCCCGATCCTCGTTTATTCATTTATTCAAAAGACAAGAAAACAAATGACCAAAGCTTGTTTAACCTAATTTGATTTACTTAACTTGGTATACTGCCTAGTACCAAAGTCCCTTAGTATTTTACAAGAAATGCAAAACAACATCGATGCATTAATAACAGTTAAAATGGCAATTAAAACAAACGAAGTAAAATAATTAAAATCAATCAAAGCCTTTACAAAAATATATGGAGTCCTTGGTGCTCTCTGAGTTTGGTTGTTTTCTTGCAGATGTTTTATTACCAAACTAGGAAGTATCATCAAAAGATGTTTTCAGGGCCTTTTAAAAAGCTAATAAAATTAGTTTTACTTATAACTTCCATGTATAGTCTTTTTGAGTTCACAAAGAAAAAGTGGAATATAAATATGAATAATCAGTGATGATGATGATGATGATAATCATCATCATCATCATCTGTTACATAACTACTGGAACTACCAGTCCAGTATCCAGACTAAACAATCGTCAATAAGAATGACAAAAATGTTGAATACTGGACATGGTAGCCCCAGGAGACAGCAATAGAAGAGAAAGAATGGAAGAAAGTCACAAAATACAAAGATCTGCAAATAGAAATAGAATGACCATGGCAAAAGAAAGCAATATCAGTATCAATAGTATTAGGTGCCTTGGGTGCAATCCCCAAACAACTGGACCAAGATCAGCATTGACAAAATCAACATTGAACAATTGCAAAAGGCAGCTTTGCTTGGAACAGTTTATATCTTGCTATGATACCTCTAGGGAGGTCTAGGTTCAAGTCCACTCTTCACCATGGACACTGACTGGGTTTGGACCAGTCGCACCCAACCTACCTCACTGGGTTTTGGTGGTGGGAATAAAATGAAGATGGAGTTCAATAAGTTTGGAGGAAAAGCAAGTTATATGTGATATAACAAAGAAATAAATAAAATGTTTCTTCTTTTCTTATTTCTAGTATTATCAATGGCTTTGCTTTACCTCTTAAAGCAGAACATAAACAGTTTTTGGTGAAAGTACTGATCCCTCTACATACCGTTAGAAGTCTATCGCTGTTTCATGCACAGGTAAGAAACTTAAGTACAATGAAATGTATTACATTTTTGTAAGAACAGTGTCACATTCTGTTTTATACACAATGTACAAAATCACTAAGTTAAAATAAACTTACTATCATACATAACAGACTGGGTCCACAAATTGTTTTAAAATGTTCAATGTTGTAAACTAGGTTTATTGAATAGGCGACATTTGGCTCAATTCTTACAGTACTTTAAGCCATAAAACATGTCACAGTAACTGGATTTTCAAAATTTGCTAAGCCCAAATCAAAGAAATCACTGCTTCTGGGAATCTAGTTATATAATAAATCAGAGGGTGAAACTGATCTAAGATGTGAATTATTAATGGAACTAAATTTCTAGTCATCCATTCTTTAGTCCTCAGTTCTCAACTTGTTTGGAGTGAGCCTCCCATTACATTACTTAAAGGATAAATGAAGCCTTCAATCTTCAAAAGGTAACATATCCTGATATTTAAAAATGCCCCCTATGTGTCCTAGAGTTGTGATTCTTAAACTTTCAAGATCATACCAAGCATTTTTAAATGTTATTTTTAATACTTGTAACCTTTTCTTTAAAATGGAAGAAAAAAAAGAATAATTGAAACAACAAATTTTAATAATACATTTTACAATAAAAATAGTTTAAATCCCCTAATACAGAATATCAGTAGCAACCACCTGTCATACATTGTCAGGTCTTGATTGAGTCTGGTTACTTCTTGGATGAGAAGCCCTGATGAAACACCGAACTTACAGGCTAGACTGGGAAGTCAAAAGACATCCTGGGCAAAGCCAGTGGTAAGCTGCTTAAGTACTATTGCCAAGAAAACAGCATAGATAGGTCCGTGCAGCCAGTAGGAGTCAACTTTATTTTGAAGGTATTTTTTTTTCTTAAAACTGAATCTTTTTTCACCTCCAAGTCTTTGAAAGTCTTGCAAAGGTATAAAGCGCAGAGCAAATTGGTAGCATTTAAACTCAAAGTAAAATTTTTACAAAGCTAAAAGTCAGGTTACTTCAACTTTTAAAGCTCATCTTTTTACCTAGTATTGCGTGCTCAGTATCCATTTCGTAGAAAACAAACTGATGTGGTTTAGAGCCAACTAAAGTGAATAAATTGTGCCAGAGTTTGCACCTGCATTGATAAGTGCTAAGAACATGGTAGAAAAAGATTGTGGTCTGACTAGATCGTACTAATTTTTTTTTAAACGTTGTTTAATGTTGCACTGAAATATATACCTAGCAGAAAGATTGATGATGTTTTGATAGCTGTGCTACAATGAATGATATTGCATAGATTTAAGCCATATCAGTATGATTCAGAGATGAGAAGGTTCCCATAATTTTTTAAGAGTTAAACTATTTTATGCTTCTGATGCGTTATTTAAAGTCATAGAAAACTGTCACTGATTTACAGCAATCATATAGGTAACATTCTTGTTTGAAAGATGCTCTGAGGTTACAAAAGAAAGACTTTGAATCTTTATATAGCTTGGGGAGTCACAAGCCCTCTCTTGCCCCTACAAATTAGCACATTTGAATAAGAACAAAAATGGAATGGGTTCTGTCATCAAAAATAGAATAGATCAAGCACAGCAATTTACTTGTTTGTTTATTTGTTTGTAGCTATTTCCTTTCAAAGTAGGAAATTCAGAGTTTATATGTCCCCATAACAGAGTTGGAAGAGACATTGGAGGTCTTCTAGTCCAACCCCCTGCTCAGGCAGGAAACCCTATACCATTTCGGACAAATGGCTGTCCAGTCTCTTCTTAAAAACTTCCAGTGTTGGAACATTCACTGCTTCTGGAGGCAGGTTGTTCCACTGGTTAATTGTTCTAACTGTCAGGAAGTTTCTCCTTAGTTCTAGGTTGCTTCTCTCCTTGATTAGTTTCCATCCGTTGCTTCTTGTCCTGCCTTCAGGCGCTTTGGAGAATAGCTTGACTTCCTCTTCTTTGTGGCAGCCCCTGAGATATTAGAACACTGCTATCATGTCCCCTCTCATCCTTCTCTTCATTAAACTAGACATACAACTGTTCTTTATATGTTTTAGCTTGCAGTCCCCTAATCATCTTTGTTGCTCTTCTCTGCACTCTTTCTAGAGTCTCAACATTTTTTTTACATACTGGATGCAGTATTCCAAGTGTGGCCTTACCAGGGCATTGTAAAGTGTTATTAACACTTCATGTGAATTTGATTCTATCCCTCTGTTAATGCAGCCTAGAACTTGTTGGCTTTTTGGCAACTGCAGCATACTGCTGGCTCATATTTAAGTGATTGTCCACTAGGATACCAAGATCCCTCTCACAGTTACTATTATTGAGTGTAGTACCACCTATACTATACCTGTCCATTTGGTTTTTCTTGACTAAATGTAGAACCTTACTTTTTTCACCACTGAATCATTTTGTTAGATAGCGCCTAATGCTCAAGTCTGTCAAGATCCTCCTATATCTTAAGCCTATCTTCTGGAGTGTTGGCTATTCCTGCCGGCTTGGTGTCATCTGCAAATTTGATGAGTTCCCCATCTAACCCCTCATCCAAATCATTGATGAAGATGTTGAAGAGCACTGGACGCAGAACAGAGCCTTGGGGCACCCCACTACTTACTTTCCTCCATGTAGATGCAGTTCCATTGAGGACCACACGCTGAGTGCGGTTGAATATTTGATTAGGGTCATAATACTCTACTTATATTTTTTTTCCTCTTTCTTCATTTATTTCTTGGTGAATTCTATGTCAGTTGAAAGTTGTATCTGAAATGGGAGGAACTATAGAAAATAAGAGGAGTACTTTATGTTTTAAAAACAACTCCTTCTATCCAGTAAGGAGAATGGATAGAACTAAAAATAAACTTGTTTCTGATGTTATAAAATTAAGTACTTGTGTCAGATGTGACCCTGGAGGGTGAAATATCCAGCATGAATTCTGATTGGTTCTTGTACTTTAGGTCAGGGCTTTTCAACCTTTTCACCCATTTTACCACTTTTAGGATATGGCAATATCCGAGTACCACCAGTCGCCTAGCAAGGTGTCAAAAATTTGATGACAAAAAAAGTGATAAAGTACAGGTAGTCCTCGATTTACAACAGTTCGCTTAGTGACTGTTTGAAATTACAGTGGCACTGAAAAAAGTGCCCCCCAAGCCACAGCCGAGCAAGACACCTGCCTGCCAACCCAGCGGCGCTCTTCCTCCTGTCCGAGGTTTCCATTGTTGTGAGCATTTCTGTTGAGGATTGGCAGTGGGGGTGGTGTGGGGTGGTGTTTGGTTTTTATTCCCCCTGTCTGCTGGATGGATGCAGCAGGTTTTGGTCACTTCACATGACCCTGGAGACACTGAGACCGTCATAAATATGAATCAGTTGCCAAGCATCTGAATGTAAATCACAAGACCCTGGAGATGTTGCAACATTCCAGCTGATCGGCGCTTCTTCTGGGCTCAGCAGAAGCACCAGGATCAGTGCTGAGCTCCAGCTGGAGCCTGACGCTGATCCTGGCGCTTCCACGGAGCCCTGACAGCCCCGAAGAAGCGCTGATCCTGGCGCTTCCTCTGAGCCCTGACAGCCCCGAAGAAGCACTGATCCTGGCGCTTCCTCTGAGCCCTGACAGCCCTGCAGCTCCAGCCATCTCTCGTTCAGGTTTGTGCGGTGCTGCCATCAGTTCAGCTTATTCCCCTCCCCCACTATCACTTTTCTAGGATGCTCGCGTACCACCTGTCAGGTGCCAATGTACCACAGGTGGTACCCGTACCACTGGTTGAAAAGCCCTGCTTTAGGTTATATAATATTCTTTTCTTAAGCTGATAATAATTGTTATTATTAAATGCCTAATTTTTCCTCAGTCATTGAAAGCATTGTTTGGTAAACTTTTCTTCTAATATTCCTGCAGATGTAGCTTTGCTAGCTTTTCATATATCTGTTTTCTACAAAGCCACTAATAGATCTCAGAATGTGCTTAATGCTGCCAAAAATGTAAAGGAAAAATACCTTAAAGGCAAATTATTTAGTGATGAATTATAAATGTTATTAAATTCACATTTACATAGTTGCTCTGGTACACAGGTACTCCTCGATGTATGATCACAATTGAGCCCAAAATTTCCATTGCTAAGCAAGACAATTGTTAAGTGAATTTTGCTCCATTTTACTACCTTTCTTGCCAAGTGATCCTGCAGTTACTAAATTATCCACACAGTTGTTAAGTGAATCTGGCTTCTCCATTGTCAGAAGGTTGCAAAAAATGATCATATGACCCCTGGACACTGCAACCTTTATAAAAATATGCCCCTTGCCAAGCATTTGAAGTTTGATCACGTTGCCATGGATATGAGTCACTTTTTTCAGTGCCATTGTAACTTTGGGCGGTTACTAAATGAATGGTTGTAAGTCAAAATCTACTTGCATATACTTAGAAATGTCTTTTTGTTATTGTCTAAGTCAGAGGTGGGGAATGATGGCCCCTTTATGACTTGCGGCTGGCTCAGGAATTCTGGGAGTTGAAGTCCACAAGTCATAAAAGGGCCATCGTTCCCCACCTCTGGTTTAAATGGTACATCAGTCATCGTGATTGGTATTTATCTGAACTACCTGAACTGTGGAATGTGATCTAGACCAAATGTGTAGTAGTCTTGCTTCTAGCAGCAGAGTATGACTTGTAGTGAAATAGGACCTATATCCTAAACAGCCCACTTATAGACAGACAAGGCAATGCAGGAAGATAATAATAATAATAATAATAATAATAATAATAATAATAATAGTAGTAGTAGTAGTAGTAGTAGTAGTAGTAGTAGTAGTAGTAGTAATAAAGTTGGAAGGGACCTTGGAGGTCATCTAGTCCAACCCCCTGCTCAGGCAGGAAACCCTATACCATTTCAGACAAATGGCTGTCCAGTCTCTTCTTAAAAACTTCCAGTGTTGGAGCATTCACCACTTCTGGAGGCAGGTTGTTCCACTAGTTAATTGTTCTAACTGTCAGGAAGTTTCTCCTTAGTTCTAGGTTGCTTCTCTCCTTGATTAGTTTCCACCCGTTGCTTCTTGTCCTGCCTTCAGGTGCTTTGGAGAATAGCTTTATTCCCTCTTCTTTATGGCAGCCCCTGAGATATTGGAACACTGCTATCATGTCCCCCCTTGTCCTTCTCTTCGTTAAACTAGACATACCCAATTCTAGCAACCGTTCCTTATATGTTTTAGCCTCCAGTCCCCTAATCATCTTTGTTGCTCTTCTCTGTACTCTTTCTAGAGTCTCAACATCTTTTTTACATCGTGGTGACCAAACTGGATGCAGTATTCCAAGTGTGGCCTTACCAAGGCATTGAAGAGTGATATTAATACTTCACGTGATCTTGATTCTATCCCTCTGTTAATGCAGCCTAGCACTGTGTTGGCTTTTTTGGCAGCTGCAGCACACTGCTGGCTCATATTTAAATGATTGTCCACTAGGACTCCGAGGTCCCTCTCACAGTTACTACTATTGAGCAAGGTACCCCCTATACTATATCTGTACATTTGGTTTTTCTTGCCTAAGTGTAGAATCTTAGGAATCCCTAATCTGTCCTTTGGTATTACAGCTCTGTGCATTGCTCCTTGTTCTGTTTTAAAGGAATCCCCCAGACTATATTTGCAGTTAATGAAAGGTGGAAGACACTGTGGCAAAAAGTAGAATGAAAGAACCAAGAAATACTTCTGCCCTCACTAGTTATTATTCAAACTATGCATCAAGTTTAATCACTTACAACTATATTTGTTTGTTTTTTCAATTAAAGATTTTAATGTTCATGTTTTCTTTTGTTTCTGCAGTTGGCGTATTGCATTGTGCAGTTTCTAGAGAAAGACCCTTCACTCACAGAACCTGTAAATATAAGAAATACATAGATAAACATTTTAAAATATTGAATAAAGATTTTGCAGATTTCTAATTGGTCTGTTTACTTTTTCTGCTTTAATTTAGGTCATTAGAGGTTTAATGAAATTCTGGCCGAAAACTTGCAGTCAAAAAGAGGTATATTTGATGAGCTTAGACTGTTTTCCTATTTAAAATAGATTACTAAGAAAAGGAATCTTGGGACAGAAATAAATTGTATTTCATAATACAACAAAGAATATAATTCCTAAAAGGAACATAAAGACATGGTTGTCCATAACAAATGGATCTTTTATCGAAGTAACAAAATCTGCATTGCCCCTTATTTACTTGCATGCAATTTCCTGACCACTAATGCCAAAGGAATATATTTTGTATTGTAATGTCATGACAAATGTTTTCTCATTTATTTCCATCCTCACTCCAGTGTAGATTTTGACATAAACAATACGATTAGGCCCCATTTGGGGTAGGAATAAAATAATACCTTCTTAATGCCATCTGGAAATGTAAAAATATGTTCTTAAAAAAGGTTTTTAAACTCTTATTTTTAATATTAGTTGCCAATCTGAAATACAAAACAATAAAACAAATTGAAACATGCTTTACATGATATTGTCAATTAAAATGCACTTATTTCTTAAGAAACAGCCCAATAATTACAGCTAGCTTAGCAAATGAGTATTCCTTTTGTTCAAAAAAGTTCAGTTGAATTGATGCTTCTTTGGAAACTTAATAGATAGGTTGTAAGGAAAAAAATCTTCATATTTAATATTTTTTTAACATTTTATTTTAGGTCATGTTCCTTGGAGAGCTGGAAGAAATATTGGATGTGATTGAACCTTCACAGTTTGTCAAAATTCAGGAGCCCTTGTTTAAACAATTAGCTAAGTGTGTCTCCAGCCCTCATTTTCAGGTCAGTATTGCAACTAGATGAGACTAATTATTATAAATCTGTTATGTCAGATTTGAGCTTGGGGAATGGTTTAAATTGCTTCAGTTTAATGTGAAGTTTAATTGGAATTGATATCCTCATTAGATCTAATTCTTCTTCAGAAGCCCATTTCTATCATTTCTCTTACTACAAATTAAATATGAGGAGATGGACAGGACAGATTTCAGTCAGATAGATATAAATGGCTTTGTGTGATACAATTATTATACTAATAGTTGCTGATATTACTAGTATAATAGCTGCTATTATTTTTTCAAGGACAATAATGTTAATTTTCTACATATTCATCTCTCACTCATATCTTTCTAGTAGGAAATTGTTATGAAAGAAACAGTATTGGATCGGTTCTAATAACATCCTTACAGATTACTGAAAAATAAACGGAGATAGATGTAAAAATGTTTGTTTTTGATTGCTCAGTTAGCATGGAAAATTAATAGGATAGGGAAGAGTGATAGATGCAAAATTCATATAAGTTTGTGAAAAATGCGTCATTTGCCAAGTACAGTAAACTCTTCGTCTCTCTATGTCAGTAGACTCCATCAGATATAATTTAATATTTCAGGTCCCCAAAGAGAGAAATAATTAAGAGCATTTAATTAGAAATGTACAAAATTAGCAGGATGTAATGTTTTGATTTCTGTGGAACATTCCATTTTTCTTCTGGTATATTCCAGTCCAACCATTCTGAGGGAGGGGTAGTTTGATAGTTTCCTGGAAGTCAATAATCTGGAATAGGAAATAATTTATGATGTTTCAGTTGTGGTTCTAAAGAATTTGGTCCTTGCCTCTTACCCCCTTCTAAGTTTGAGCTAATAATTTTGACTGGAAATTGCCTTACTTAATTTTCTTTCTTCTCTCTCCCTGCCAACATAGGGGAGTGGGGTCAACACTGGCAAGATGGCGGATGCAGTATTGTAATGCAAGCTGAAGGGCCAGACAATTATGGCCCAGTATACACTCACAGCATGCATGCTTGCACACCAAAAATTTCTGCCCGGGTTGAGAAAACTTCTTTATCAGATTTCTGGGGGAGAGAACTAAGAAAACTACTCTATACATAAGCAAATTCCTGCTTTTATCAGTTGGTGTTACCTTTATAATTTTTTTTCTTGGGCAGGTTTTTTACTTGCTTTTGTTTGCAATTAAACATAAACAGTTTTGAAAATAATACTATGTTTTTATTTCAAGGTGGCTGAAAGAGCACTTTACTATTGGAATAATGAATACATAATGAGTTTGATAGAGGAGAATTCCAATGTAATACTTCCTATCATGTTTTCCAGTCTATACAGGATTTCCAAAGAACACTGGAATCCGTAAGTTGTGGTTGCTGTTGATTTTTCAGTACATTTGTTTATTCTTTTGAATTCAGTGCTTTCTTTTGTATTGTAACATGGAGAACTACATATGAATGGTGGTAATGTTATCAGTAGTTTACTATACTTATTCAGTAGTTTGCAGACCAGCACCAACTAGGGAATATGTAGATCATAATATTATTTTAATCATCTGACAAAGAATAAAGTGCCCCTTTGCTACTTGAAAATGCGTATTTTTTTGGGATGGAACCTGATTGGGTTTATTTTTACAAAAATCTTCACAATGCTTTTCATAAGGTGTTGTTTTAGTCAGTGTGCTCTGCAGTAAAAAATGACTTTGAGGAACTGAATAAGAAATGTCTGTGAAAGAAAACTTGTGAAGAAGAATGTGAAACTAAAGTTTCAGAATAGTGCCCAACTACATTTAGGTGCGATCAGTATTTTTATTTTTATAATAAAGTTTTTTTCTCCTGAGGCATCACATTATAAAAGAATATAGTGTGGGAAATACAATTTTATATGTAAGACTTTTTTCTTTTTTGTCTTCAAATAATTGTTTTATCTTCTTTCTGTTTTTCTAATTTGTACCTGTCAGTATTATTAAAATATTGACAGGTATTTATTTTATTAAAATAAAATAAAATAAATTTCCTTTTCCAGTATTGGGCCATGATTGCAGAAAATTAGCATAGAATCCTGATAGATTTAAGGAAGTGAAAAGTCATTTCAAAAGAAAATTATTGTCTTTTATGGCCAGTACATCTGGAAAATTTGTTTAATCATTTTTAATAATGAACATGTAGATGCACAAAACCAGTGCTTTTTTTGTTTTTTTGTTTTGTTTTTTAAAAAAGGTGCCGGAACTCATACACGTAATACAACCCGCCTTGCCTATCCTACAAGGTTCCATCCCAAAAAGGTGTTCTATGACAAAAAAAGCCCTGCACAAAACATTGTAGGTATGGGAGCTGACATGAGTCATTCAAATGAGAAATAATGGTGTCTCAAAGGTTCTATAATAGTAAACTCTTTGAGATTAGATTAGAATACTTTACCTTTTCCGAGTGAAATGAAAGGAATTTGAATATTGCAAACATGAACACAGAACAAATTACTACAAAATGTTTTCTAACCTTTTTGAGCGGTTTGATGAGTTTCTTTCATATTTTACAGGGCTATTGTGGCATTAGTATACAATGTGCTAAAGGCATTTATGGAAATGAATAGTGCCATGTTTGATGAGCTCACAGCAACTTACAAGTCAGATCGCCAGCGGTAACTTTTTAAAGCTTTTTGTCAGCTTTGCATAAAACCTGCAGTTTTTCCTTCCTTCCTTCCTTCCTTCCTTCCTTCCTTCCTTCCTTCCTTCCTTCCTTCCTTCCTTCCTTCCTTCCTTCCTTCCTTCCTTCCTCCCTCCCTCCCTCCCTCCTTCCCTCCCTGCAGTAATTGCATAATTTTCACACACAATTGATTGCAATGCCTCATTTTTTCTCCCTGCATGCTCATTAGCCTGGCCCTTGCAAGACATAAATGGTTATTTTTTTTCTCCCTTTATGAGATACAGTACCCATTGCGTAGCTTGTGAACTTGCATTCCTCACAGAACTTCTTTTGGCTCTATGTTATTAAAGACTTACATGTATCAAGAATTTAGGCCTAATAAAAATCATACAGTTACCAAAAAATATATATATCCCTCAACAATTTAATCATCACTTTGCTTGAAGATAGTGTTCAGAATATAGTAGACTTTTTGGTAAGGGGAGAAAATATTTGACACTAACTCTTGTGATTTCTACCTGATCATTTACTGAAATCTCTGAGCAAAGTGACACATTTTCAGTCCTGCTTTTCGGCTTCTGTTATCTTGATACATCCAAGGCTTTGACACTGCAGGATCTAGAAGAAGTGCCATTCATACAATCATTAGTTGCACCTTAGATAAAATGTTTCTCTGTCTTTTCCTTAATAATCCTTCTCCAATTATAGTTCATCTTTTGTCTGAAATTTCAGCTTATCCAAAGCAGCAGGTGAAACTAATGAGGAAACTTCGGGAACTCTGGGCAGTTTGCGACTTGGTGAAAGTCGTTTCTTTTGTGAGACTCGGGGTTCCCACAAGCAAAGCGAAGGGTACTGTATGTCATCAAGCCTTGTTAGGTTAGTATAGCCTCTCACATATTTTTGGAGGCCACAATGTTGTTTAATTCGATTACCAGGCTCTCATAGCTCACTGCTTTTTTAAAATTTAGAAATATGAAATGTAATTAGTGGGGTAATAGATGCTGTTAATATTATGTGCGCTTTATACCTTATACCTTTATACTTTAGACCAATTTATTCCGTATTATGCTTGCTTATTAACTTTTTCTTTCAACTAGACAGAATATTTAATGTGCAGAAAATTCTAGGAAAACTCATAAAAAAGATGCTATTAATGTAATATTAATCATTTTGTAAACTTGATTTATATTTATAGAGAAATTGTATAACCTTGGATGTCAAGCATGTTTTTGGCATCTTTGCTGGAATCTTATATTAGATAAACTCAGATTGTTAAAATTAATTTTCACTGATTTTCCATCAAATATATTTTAAAACTATATATCCTTTTTACATAAGAATCAAAGAAATTATTTTATAATTTAAGAATGATTTTTCGCTTGTTTGGTTGGTTTGTTATTTTATTATTATTTTTTTAAATAAAGTCAACATTTCAATTATTACAAATCCAACCACAATATTTTTTTGAACCAGGTTTTAACAGCTATGTGGTAATTATAAATACAGAACATTGATGAGCTATAAGATGCAAACTTTTTTTTGCTTTGGTTTTTATTAAAATAAAGTTCTGAGATTTCAGATGAATGTACAATACTATAGTTTTGATATGTGTTTGTATTAATTTTCATTCTAGGGCATTATAAAAATATATACATTTAAATGGCAGATTAATTGGATCATTCAATAGTGAAGAAATTCAGATACATTATGAGAGTAAAGTTGCCAATGATGCAACTTTTGGATTTGAAATAATTGGATATTACAAGGCACCATTTGCTTGTATTGTTATTTAAATCCATGATGTTACTATGATGTTTCTCTTTTTTATATTCAGTTTTAGAATTCTTCAGAGAACATTGGATACTTGGTGCATAATTTACTCTAATACTGTTTTGTTTTTGTAGTGGCTTTGTAGGTGTTAAAATATTGCCGTTATTTTTTTAATTTTGCTAGTGAGAAGAAAAAAGAGAAAGAACGTGAAGAACTATGGAAGAAACTGGAAGATTTGGAACTGAAAAGAGGTCTTAGACGTGATGGAATAATTCCAACTTAACAAAAAGAAACAAAGCAGCATTAATTAACCTGTGGAGTCACACATGTATGTAGTAGAAGATGGAGCAACAGTTTTCTGTATTGTGCAACTTTACAGTAGATTTCACATTTGTTTCATTATTACAACAGCACTGTATATATCTGTCTCTAAGTAAAAAAAAATAAGGACTTCAATCCAAAGTTTGGACAACAGATGGACTTTTCAGAACTTTAAAAAAAATCATTGTTTTAACCCTTTAAAGCAGTCTTCAAAAGATCTGTTGATGAAAATTGCTATGTCCAAATTCCATTGTCAGGACCTGTTCCTTATTTATCATTAGCAGAGAGTGATACAATTTCAAATGTGAACAATCTTAAATTTAGCTTGTGTTTCTGCTAAACTGTTAAATGTATTTATAGTAAAAGAGAAAAAAGATTGTCATTTTCTTATGAGTTTGTGTAACATCTTTCTCCTCGGATAACTATGATGTAATTTGACTTTATTTTTTTTCTCCTTTTTGCACATCTTCTTGAGTTGAATGTTTATACAGAATAGGGCCATGAAAATAGAGGTCCTTAATGCTAAGAAGTTTTTTTTTTCCTGGTGTAAGCAACTTTTGAGTACCAGATTTGCTTTGGTGCTCCTTCAGTGTGAACATTATAAATAAGTATGAGGTGGTTATAATCAGGATTGGGAAGTATGCTCTGAATTTGTCAATGTATCACTTGACAGTGAATCAAAGCTCATCTCACCAATCCTTAACTAAGTGTGCAGTGGCAACAACACAGACTTCAATATATGATCAGTATTAAATGTACACCGTTGATCATATGAGACCAGATTTGTGTTAGTAATACTGAGGCTAAATTATTGTATTGTTATATTTTTCTTTAGGCCATTTGAAAATAATTTTTAAAAATATACCAATGAAATGGGTCTATGACTGTCATGATGGATCGAATATGTGTTAACAGGTGAGGGATGAGTTGAGTAAAGAGTTTGAATTATTTGAAGTTGTTGCCTTCTCTCTCTAGATATATATTTATTAAACATTCCAGCCAAAAAGAAAAAAGAAAAGATGTAATCTTTGGGGAGGAAAGATTTAGTTTTGAATTTGTACCCTAATGGTATTTCTCATCACAGTAACATCTTTTTTTGCTTTGAGCTGGAATGGATTATGGATAAAATGTTTCAGCATCCTAAAGTTGGATGCCATTCCCAGTTTTATTTGTTATCAAAAGTGGTTCTCAAGATGCTATTGAAAGAAGAATAGCCCAGTTCTGACAACCCTAATGTCCTGAATATTAAT
The DNA here is from genome assembly GCF_016545835.1 of Crotalus tigris. NCBI lineage: Eukaryota > Metazoa > Chordata > Lepidosauria > Squamata > Viperidae > Crotalus > Crotalus tigris. The sequence goes on from NW_024100068.1 coordinate 595,818, forward strand.
AATAAAATTTAAAATGATTTTATATGAAAGGTGCATTGTGACCAAATTGTTCAAGGTTTTAAAAAAAGAGGGCTGTATTATAAGTATACATTACTGGCTATCTGCTTTGTATTTAAAAGTGGAATCTCACATCTTTGGTAGATAAAATGCTGATAAGACTTGTGTACAGTATATATTTAGTTAATGCAGGTGCATTATTATATACCGTAAGGTATGTGTTTTTCAGGATTTTTCTCCAGGATGCTTTTGAACTGTTACAGACAGCATATGACAACAGTGATTGATAATCCTAAACCATTGATCCAGCATTACTTACAGTATAAAACTGAGTTGTTGTTCATGATTCTTTTGTGAAATTTGCAAACATGAATTTACAACTTGTTGGCATTGACAAAAATGTGGTATTATAAGCTTATATATTTTTCTTCCTGCCATATAAATATTTGGTAGACTTCATGGATTTATTGTTTTCATCCCTAGCCCCAGCTTCAGCCCCCAAGACAACTGGGAGAGAAAAAAAAAACCAATCCTATCTGACTATTTTGGGATTATCAGGTCACAGTTTGTACATATGGGTCTTTCATACTGATGTTGTGAATTGAAGAGCTTTGTAAAAATTTGACACTGCTAAATCAGGGTGGGTTGGGGGATTCGGAATTAAACTAGTCATATATAACACTGAACACAACATGGTTTAATGGTATTAATCTAAGCCTCTTTTAAGAACATTGACTGGGACTCAATGTAAACTTGGCAGATGTTGCCATAAGCGAAATGTTCTATTTTAAAAAGTGCTGGAGCAAAGGTGCAACCTGAAATTCTGAAGATGAAATAAATTTATAACAAATCATATCCCTTAGACCTTCTTGATTTTGATGGTCCTTTTTATTGTAGGTTTTGGGTTTAATCTGTTTCTCTCTAACTAAAATATTTTAGAGTAGCATTTTTTTTTTAAAAAAAAATCCATGTTTTAGAATTAGTGCATTGACTCCCAGTTGTTTTCAGCAGTATTACCTTAGGGACAGTTTTCAGATCATTTTTTCTTTAGGGAGAAAAAATATATTATTCTACAGGCAGGTTTCTATATGAAGAGATATAAATATTTAATATGAGATGCCTTCTATTAAGTGGCTTTCTTCTGAGTAAAGAACAAAGATGGCTCTGATTACTCAAACCTGATTCTATTGCATTTCCTTCCCAGACATTAGGTTTGTTTCTTTTTCATATTTCTTAACCACCCATCTCCCTTGGAGAGGGGAACTTGGAAAGATTTCCAGATGCCATATTGGTGGAAATTAGAGTAAAAAAGGTTATCCATAAAAAATGAGTTCATCCCAACCACATATTTTCACATTGGTAAAATGAATAAAATATTAAATGAATGCTAGCAAGACATGACAGACAAGGTTATTATTATGTAAGTGCTAGGTTGTTAAACTGCCCCCCCCCCGCCTGATGACAATATTATAACAAATTTACACAAATCTAATTAACTTGTTGTACAAGTCTAAGCCTCTATTACATTCATAATGGTGGGACACATGTAACAATTTTATAGCAATTTGGAAAAAATGCTAAATGCAACATCTTTTTAGGCTCAAAAAAAGATAAATATAGAAGTAAAGAGCAGATATTGATGAGGAAGGCAGTGCCAAATCTAAACAAGATAATGAAGGAAAAGACGATTTCTATAGAGGAAATAGACCAAAACAGTTATAATGCATTGTAAAGTCTGTACACTGAAAAAGAGAAATAAAGACATCTTCAAATAATGAATTTGGAGCTACTTACTGAAAGTAATAAGGACTTCTTGAAGAATCAGACAGTCTTGGACAACATTTATGTTGAGGTGATGATAGGCAAGCAGTAATTCACATACTTTGATCATGTGAAATGAGTAGATGATAAACCAGAAAAAATGGCTATCTTCAGCAAGTTTGAGGAAAGGAAGAAAAACAGACCATGAGTCAGACGAATAGATGGATCAAGGACACTACCAACATGTTCATGGAACAGCTTCAGATTATAGCCAAGAACAGTTTAAAATGAGGACCATTTGTCTATTCAAATATCGGACCAGGTGCTCAGGGCACTTAATATTTAAAATTCTTTTATTTTTTTAAAGGACTTATTTGAAAAGAATTTGCTTTTGTTGAAGTGCAGTAAAAAAGATGCCAGGGGCACAGATTGCTCTGGAGAGAGTTGTAGTGATAGAGTCCACTACTAAAACTGTGTTTTCATTCAAAGGCAACCCACCTGCCCAGGGGTGGGCACTTAATTTTCCCAAGGGACCACATGAGAAACTGGGACTGTTGTGGAAGACTACCACCCTGACTTTTTGCCACCCCAGCCCCCTGATGCTGCCCCCCCTTCCCCCTTCCCATGTGACACCACGGACACAGGCAGGACTGGGACTGCTTATGGGTCGAATGTGACCCATAGGCCATAAAATGCCCAGGTTAACACTTGCCCAATAGATAGATAGATAGATAGATAGATAGATAGATAGATAGATAGATAGATAGATAGATGATTGATAGATAGTTGAAGCAGAACTCTATAAGCCACAAATTCTGAATTTTTCAAGGACAAAATTATTCCCTTTTTCAATGGAAAAAGTTTTTCTCCAGTTGTTAAATTATCTAAATTAACCCAAGCTGAAGATAAAGAAATAGCATTTAAGCATAATGCTTTGAGATATGAAATTTCAAAATAATACTTGTAAGCTGCCCAGAGTTAACCTGTGGTAAGTTTGGCTGCCAATAAATTTAATAAATAAATAAAATCTAGATTAAAACCAAATTAATTGACCTCAATCTTTTTTAAAATATTCAGGAATCAAGATAGTCTATTTTGACTTTAACACCTTTGTAAACATTTCATTGCATATATTGTTATTTATATTTTAAACTTAATTAAATGCTTTAGACCTGAAATCCCTAATGTGGGAGTCTTGGACCAATATGGCCATAGACATCGTTCTTGGGATCCATCACAATCCTGCCCATTTTTAAATATTTTTAATTTACACAAGATGAAACCTAAAGAAGTAATTCCAACTGAGGTAGATTTCTATCAGATGCCAGTATAAATTCACCATTATTTCCCACTATCAGATAATATCTTTTTCCAAACTCTTCATCATTTCTCCATTTCTTCCTCTAATCCTGCTGTTTATTCAATCCAATAAAATCAATATTGTGGCCACAGGTGCAAAAAGACAATTGCCCTAAACTCTTGTTTGTTTTCAAAAAAAACCTCCCAAATTTCATTCATGGTGCACAAAGCCTCAATCTAAAAGCATGTCGCTGGATTCTTAACAGTGAAGCAAATACAACTTTTCACTCCAGTCCAAGGATTTTCTGATTTAGAATGATGTTTCAAAAATCTTAATTGTTGTATTTTGTTATGCCTAAAAGGAAATCTAAGAAAACATAAAGTTCTTACACACACTGCTGAGAGCAGCCATAGTCACAGAAAAAACGCATATGTGTTTTTAATGAAACAGTTCCTTTGCAATTTGTGACAAAAAGGACTGCATAGATAACAGGAAAGGTGCAATAAATTAATTTAAAATCATCCATCCTAACGTGGGTATCTGCAGGGGTAGATGTATTAAAATCTGCAAGATATTGGATGAAGTATTGCAGCCAAACTCCATCCTTTTTATACACATAGCAATGTTGCACAGGTGAGGGACTTCAGTTGTGATGCTGTGCCTAACATCTTGCAGGTTTTGATCTCAATGCCACAAACACACATTTGGATACATGTTTTTGGTTGGGCTTAAAGTAAATACTGATTTAGCCTCAGTTACTAATGCCTCCCTCCTCTAGATCTATTTATTTATTATATTTATAGATAATTTATTCAATCAGTCCAAATTGAGTAAATAAAGATCTCCACAGCAAATATTGTTAGATGACTTCAAAATTCTAGCATCCTGAGAAGGTTAAAAATATACCTCTTCTCTTTGTCTCCAAATCATTCCTCATTTCAAAAGCTTGCAACATGCCTGTATTTAATCACTAAATCTTCGTGTTTAAAGATTTTTTGGAGCCATATATTTCTCTAACTTGAATACATAGATGTATTCAGCTTTGTTTATTCTGTGATGGCTGAAAATTATGGAAAATTTCTCTTACATGTTTATTCGCATTATATACTTTTTTTTTAGTAAGTACATGAAATAGTCTGGTGTAAAGCTAATTCGCCCCCCTCCAAGGTTAGGCATGTAAACGCTAAACAGAATCAACTATCACTCTAGGCCAGGGGTCAGCAACCTGCAACAGTGAAAGAGCCACTTGGATCCATTTCCCTCACAAAAAAAAAATCCTGGGAGCCGCAAAATGTGCGCGCGCACACGCGCGTGCACGCGCATGCGCACAGAACACAGGGCTTGATTGAAGAGAGGAGCTTAAGGCGAAACGTGCGCCTGCCCTGCCCCCCATCCAGCTCTGGTATGAACGGCTCTGCAGTCCTGGCTTCTCTTCCCTTCGGAAAAGACTGCTCTCCCCTCACCCCGCGCTCTCCCTCTCTGGGACTTTCTTCTTGCTGCCTTTTGGCACGAAGGTTCCCAGGGAGCGGAGGAGGAAGCCGACGGGGAGAAAGAGCTGCTGCAGTGAATGTTCTGAGGCAGCAGAAGACGGTCGCTCGGGCTCGCCTATCTCAGCCTGCTGCAGGAGGCTGGAGTTGAGGCTTCTGGTTTGCTCTGGGAGGGGTGCTTGGAAAAGGGAGGATGGGAAGCGGAAAGTGGGAGAAAGGACGCCTTCCAGCTCTCTGGGGTTCTTTCGCTGGGAGGTGAGGAAGCAGCAGTTCTGCTCCGTGGGAGGTGGGAGCAGGCAGCCTCTCCTTCAAACTTTGCCAAGTGACTCCAGGAGCGAAGCGAGCTACGAGTCCTAGGAATGTCAACTTTGCGAAAGAGGGAGGCAATGGTGGGATTAAAATAAAACGGGGGGGGGGAGATTGAGGAAACCCAGCAGATGCTTACATCAGAGGGCCAGCAAGAAAGGCAGGGAGAGGAAGAAAGCTTTCGGGGCTTGTGCACAGACATAGCGGACTCTTTCTCGTCTCCTGCCCTTGCTGCATCTCCTGTGGAGATCATTTGCAGCTCTCTGTGTCTCTGCAGCTTGCTTCTTGAAGCGATTTCAATCAGCCCCATTCATTGCCAAGAATCCCCATGGAAGTCAATGGAGGTCTGCGGCGAATCAAAAAGCCAGCTGCAGTACCTCCACGTCCGTTGATTTGACCGGCTCAGCGGCCCGGGGACGAGCAGGAACCGATGCCCCCACTGCCCGCCGGGCTTGCTGCCTGGCCTGGGGAAACACAAGGCAGGCTCAGCGCCCTGGGGACGGCCAAAACCCAATGCCCCTGTCGGCCGCACTGCCGCTCAGCCCGGGGAGACGCGAGGCAGGCTCAGCGCCCCGGGGACGGCCAAAATCCAATGCCCCTGCCAGCCGCCACTGCCGCCCAGCCCGGGGAGACGCGAGGCAGGCTCAGCGCCCCGGGGACGGCTACAAACAAATGTCCCCGCCACTTGCTGCCTGGCCCGGGAAAAAACAAGGCTGGCTCAGCAGCCCGGGGACGGCTACAAACCAATGCCCCTGCCGCCTGCCGCACGGCCCGGGAAGATGCAAGGCTGGCTCAGTGGCCCGGGGACGGCCAAAACCCAATGCCCCTGCCGGCCGCCACTGCCGCCCAGCCCGGGGAGACGCGAGGCAGGCTCAGCGCCCCGGGGACGGCTACAAACAAATGTCCCCGCCACTTGCTGCCTGGCCCGGGAAAAAACAAGGCTGGCTCAGCGGCCCGGGGACGGCTACAAACCAATGCCCCCGCCGCCTGCCGCACGGCCCGGGAAGATGCAAGGCTGGCTCAGTGGCCCGGGGACGGCCAAAACCCAATGCCCCTGCCGGCCGCCACTGCCGCCCAGCCCGGGAAGATGCGAGGCTTGCTCAGCGGCCTGGGGATGGCTACAAACCAATGCCCCCGCCGCCTGCCGCACGGCCGGGGAAGATGCGAGGCTGGCTCAGCGCCCTGGGGACGGCCAAAAACCAATATCCCCGCCATCTGCCGCCCGGGGAGACACGAGGCCGGCTCAGCGCCCCGGGGACGGCTACAAACCAATGCCCCCGCCGCCTGCCGCACGGCCCGGGAAGATGCGAGGCTGGCTCAGCGCCCCGGGGACGGCCAAAAACCAATGCCCCTGCCGGCCGCCACTGCCGCCCAGCCCGGGGAGGCGCGAGGCAGGCTCAGCGCCCCGGGGACGGCCAGAAACCAATATCCCCGCCATCTGCCGCCCGGGGAGACACGAGGCCGGCTCAGCGGCCCGGGGACGGCTACAAACCAATGCCCCTGCCGCCCAGCTCGGGAAGATGCGAGGTCAGCTCAGCGGCCCGGGGACGGCCAAAAACCAATGCCTCTGCCGGCCGCCACTGCCGCCCAGCCCGGGAAGACGCGAGGCTGGCTCAGCGGCCCGGGGAGGGGCAGGAACCGATGCCCCCGCCGGCTGCTGCCCCCGCTGGGCCTACCGCCTGGCCCGGGGAAGGGCAGGAACCAATGCCCCTGCCGGCCGCTGGCCCCGCCAGGCCTGCTGCCCAGCCCGGGGAGACACGAGGCCGGCTCGGCTGCCCCTCCGCCTGGTGCAGGTAAGCCCCCTCCCTCCTCCCCACTCACCCTCCATCTCCGGGTCTGCTCCTGCTTGGCCCACTAGGGCCGCAGCTTGCGGGAGGGCTGGCCCTTTCAACGGAGGCTCTGCTGGGCCGCTCCCAGCATCGATCCTGGGGCTTCCCCGCGCGGCTCTCTGGCCACATGCACCTCGGACTGGGCCAGCCCCGGAAAGGCCCTTCCTGGCCACCAGGGGGCAGGGCATCCGGCTGCAGGGCCAATCGGGAGCAAGGGGCAAATCTGCATGTGTGTGAGAGAGAGAGATAGAGAGAAGGGAAGCACAAGTGCCTCTCTGTCTCTGTCTGTCTCTCTCTCTATGAAAATGGCGGAGAAGGCTCCGGAGCCGCAGGAGGTGGCTCAAAGAGCCGCATTCGGCTCCGGAGCCGCGGGTTGCCGACCCGTGCTCTAGGCTGTCAGGACTACATTGTGTGTCTAGCATTTGTAGTTTTCCCTGACATTGTATGCTACATGCTAAATAATAAATAATACTTGAAACAGTTGATAATATTCTTAAAAGTATAAGATGCAAACTGAGAGAAAGGGGATGAGTGAAGGCTGATATATGTGTACCTTGATTAATGCTGGTCTGTGACCGTAATAAAGATTGATAGTCAGTCTTGATTCCTGGCAATCCCATGGACAAGTAAAGGGTCCTTGGTGCTCTCTGAGCTTGCTTGTTTTCTTGCAGATGTTTCATTACCTAAACTAGGTAACATCATCTACTGATTCTGAAGCATTTGATGCCCATATGTGATATGAATAAAGGAGACTATTTGCTAACGATGATGTTGCCTAGTTTGGGTAATGAAACATCTGCAAGAAAACAAGCTCAGAGAGCACCAAGGACCCCTCATTTCAACCCTGTGCTTCTGTATTGGTACACAGACAATTTCAGGCAATTTTCAGAAATGATTTGCCATGGCTGCCTTCTTCCTAGTGCTGAGGGAAAGTCATTGGGGCGATTAGCTTTGGTACTTAAAGCAAGAATTCAAGATTCCCATTCTGAGTCCAATTCCTTAACCACTAGATCAGATCTTTGATTTTAGTGACTTATTAATTTTTGAGTTGTATTGTGGTTGATGGCTTCAGCACAAGAGGGCAGCAGAAGCTTAATTTCTACTCTGTAAAACTGTTGAGGTCCATTGCACTTTTTAAAAATAGAAATCCATGAAAATATTTGGAAGCTAGTGGAACTGGTGCATAGGAATGAATGAATGAATGAATGATTATCATTATTTAAATAAAAGAAAAGTTACCTGGAATCAATATGAACTTGAGTATTTCTGCAAGGGGACTGGTAATGTTTACTAGTTATGAGCTAAGTTCTAAGTCTCTTCCTTGGATGTTGCTATGGCACAAATTCTCAATCTTAACCCACATTTGCTGGACTTCTGGGGAAGAAATAGTGAAGATTGCTCCACTGAAAGCAGAGCTAACTACCGCAGCAGAATGAAGAGCCATTAAGTAGAGCAACTCTTTGTAATTATCCAGAAAAGGAAAGGACTTGCGATCACCCACAATTGCTCCCGACTGTTACACCTTATGAGGATACTGCAGAAGAGGTCAGGGAATGTCATCTTCACTCAAACCACAGTTGGCATCTTTATGGACAAAGGGTTTTCATAATTCTATTTTCTATGAATTGTTTTATGAATTGTTAACAGCTTTTCAGCTACATGTAATCCTTGTCTTACAATAGTTCATTTGGTGACCATTTGAAGTTACAACGGCACTGAAAAAGGGACTTATGACAGTTTTTCACTTACGACCATTGCTGCAGCTCCATGGGCACATGATCAAAATTCAGATGTTTGGCAACTGGTTCATATTTATGATAATTACAATGTCCTGGGATCATGGGATCACTTTTTATGACCTGACAAGCAAAGTCAACGGGGCAGCCAGATTCACTTAAGAACCATGCCATTAATTTAACAACTGCAGTGATTCACTTAACAAATGGAGCAAGAAATGTCGTAAAATGGGGCAGAATTCACTTAACTACTGTCTCACTTAGCAACATAAATTTTTGTCTCATCTGTGGCTGTAAATCAAGGAACCTTTGGACTGACATATCTGAAAATACCTGGTGAGTTTCCTTCAATCTTTATTGAAAGTAATTTTAAACACAACTTTAAGGACTTAAAAAAATATCCAGTTGAATAAACAGTGAATGTGCAACTAGAACATTGATTTTGGAAAATTACAGGCAGTCTAAGGATCCAGATGGATTTGAACTAAGATTTTGAAATTGATTATAAAAATCCTTCCTATTGGAAAAAGCTGTTTTGAATTTTTTTTTAAAAAAAGAAAAAAATGGAATTTTGAAGGTTGGAGTCTAGAGGAAATTAGAAGAAATTAAAGACTACAATTAAGAAAATAACACTTAAAATTGACTTACTAATAGAAAATGGAATGAAATGCTTTAACATTGGCTGTATTGATTTGTAAACAATGGACTCAAAAGTTAATTTTGAGAGTGGCTCAAAATAGATTGTGTTTAAAAATGTTATGCGAGGAACAAGTTTTATCAGACAAGTCACAGATTGATCTGAAGGTGGATTTAAAAATAATAGGATACAAGAATGATATGGAAAAAGAATACTACACTGGATATACAAATGAAATCAGTTGATATATTAATAATTAATAACATACCAAAAGAATGACCTGAATAACTTTCTTATACTGAATTTACAAGAGAGACTTGTTAAAGTTTGAAGAATTTTGTAAGAAGTGACAAAAAATGAAAAGAAACCCAAGTTCTAGGACATTTGAAGGGATTCAAGGTCAAGTTAAAAGTAATAGGAAAATAATTCTGATTTATTTGATCATGGTTAAAATAGATTGTTTTTCCTGGTAATGAACTTTTGCTGACCAGGTCTGAATGACAACACTTTAAAGATTTATTTATAGATAAGAGCTGATTTATGGGAAGAAGAGATCATTTACTAAAACAATTTACTAAATTATTTATACTTGTGATGAATGGGAAAGTAATTTCTTTTTCTTTATTCTTTATTTTGTTTTTTTCCTCTATTTTTCTTTTTATCCTGTTTTTTTCCTGCATTTTCTATTGTAATGCTTTTATTGTACTTATTACTATAAAAATCCTGGCCCTCATTTGCTCATAAGGTGTATATTAATAGTTTAAAAAAGAGCAAACCAAACTCATTGTAATTAAAAACAGATTTCCTTTTGGGTTCAGGCCTTTTTCACAATTGAACCACCATTATTTAAGTTTGATGTTTTTTATTATTATTGCTAGCCTTTGTTTTCCCTGTTCTAGTGGGAGAGGTTAATAATACTGTTTTTCTAGCTATGTTCATCAATCTGGGGCCACAGAAGATTTAATTACAGTGCTGTGGTTCCTAGCAGCCTCACAAGAATAGTTGACAACATTCCAAATGTAAGATTCTATAAAATCTATTTCCCTTCTCCCCCCCCCCCCCGATAGTTCCTGATGCCCTGGGTTTATGCTATGAATGCTGTGGAAATAATTTAGCCGGGAGTATAGCAAATTTTCCCAGTTGCAATGTATGGCTGTGAAAGTTGGACCATAAGAAAGGCTGAGTGACAAAAATTGAAGCCTTTGAACTGTGGTGCTGGAGAAGACTCCTGCAAGTCCCAAGGTGTTCAAACTGGTCGGTCCTAGAAGAGATCAACCCCGACTGCTCTTTGGAAGGCCAGATCCTGAAGTTGAAGCTCAAATACTTTGGCCACCTAAGGAGAAGGAAGGATTCACTGGAGAAGGGCCTAATGCTGGGAAAAATTGAGGGCAATAGAAGAAGGGGACGACAGAGAATGAGTGGCTGGATGGAGTCACTAAAGCAGTAGGCATGAGCTTAAATGGACTCCAGAAGATGGCAGAGGACAGGAAGGCCTGGAGGAATGTTGACCATGGGGTTGCAATGGATTGGACATGACTTTGCAACTAACAACAATAACAACAATAGCAAATAATCTAGGAAGATAGAAACAAGGCATCTAACACTGCTTCTAGTGCACAGGCAGGAGAAAATATCAGCAGGGTTTGAATGGAAAGAGAGAGGGTTCTAGGTTTCATCATGTTTATTTCATTTATTTATCATATTTACATAGCCACCCATCTCAATAGGTGACTCTTGTTGAGATTGAATTGAAGTATGATGGAGTATGATAAACTTCGAATGATTTTGTAATTGGAAATTAAATTTGTGTATTCAATAAAGAGTATCCAATATTTAAATATTTTCCCTACTTCTTCTCAATTGCTTGCTGAGGACAGTTGATCTTTCACTAGAATTGACCTTTCTCAGAATTGAGGGCTTAGGGATGGAGCTTTGCCTGCAGAACATCCCCAATGAAATTAATCTCAAACAGCAGATGATGTGGAAGATCCTGTAATACTGCTATTGATCAGAATATTGGACATTCTCATATAAAGGGTGTCATGCTTTATGTAAATAGTATTAATAAATGGGCAATATGCACAAATAATTTCCCCTTTCCTACTGGATGTAGCTCAGGATATCATGTCTGAATTGCAAAAATCTGCACTATTACCAGATGACATCATTTTATATATTCCCCTGCTGCCATTTCCATACCTGAATTTCTGTGACCTAGATGTGGTAGCCCTAAAACTGAAATCTAGTCATAACTTTTGATTTTCAAGAACCATCCAAACAAATAATGTTAGCTGGAGGGATGACCCCATAAAGACATCATTGTCCTCAGCATAGCCTTTGAAGAAAAGTGTTGTTCAACACCTGCCAAATATCTGATTTCCTGCCCTTGGCTGCTGGAAATTGCATGTATATTACTGAATTGTTTTGTCTCTGTGCTGAAGAAATCTAATGAAATCGGATGTGATGAAGCTGAATGCAGTTTGTGCATTATTAAAGTAGAGCCAGAATTACAGGAAAAAATGTTCTTTTATCATGAGGTGCCGTCAGTTCATTGATATTATGAATGTATTACTTAGTTAAACGTGCAGATATGGCTGAGTTGTGCAAATCAGTTATTTAAGGACAGATATGCCCTTTTCTCAAGACTATTATACATAATACGTTCTTTGTATTTCTGTGGTAATCCGTGAACTAATAATTGATTTGGGCATCTGAGTTCCATATTTCCTTGCTCAAACAAACTTGGACATTTATTTGGAATTCTCAGAAATCAGGATTAAGCCCTTCACCTTAGCTCACCAAGCAGCCAACTTAATAGGATTTGAATGCTTCAGGATGAGATCACAAGCAAATTTTCTGCACAATGAAAAAGGAGAGCTACTTTACCCCAGTTTTTGGGGCAAATGGAAGGTGATTGAATATTGTGTCCATATTTCTGCTTTTTAATTGCTCTTTGTATGACATAATGTTTACAATAAATGTATTGCTGGGGAAACTTCCAGGGTCTTTATAAAACTTTATGTATTAATTGGGTCACTTCCAAAGTTCCCTTGTTATTTCATAGGGTTACAAAAGTACAGGCTACATCTAGAGCAATGAGCCTACTCACTTCATTCCATCTGGTCTGTCGTACTTGTCACCTTTTATCTTTATATTTTATCTTTTACTGATTTTATAGTAACTTCTTTTATTATAGTGAGAATCAGGTGGCATACAAGTTTAATTATAATACTAATCTGTTATGCCACCTGCCCCTGCTCAAAGGAGTATCACCAACTTGGAGTAGAATCCTATGTCTGTAGAACCAGTCTCTCCTCCATGTCTTCTCCATCTTGAGGCCTCTGATCCAGGTGAACTGTCCATGAATTAGAAGTAAGTGTTGGAGCATGGGCTTTGCTATTTACTTTCTCTTCTAATTTAGAGATATAGTTTCCCATTAGATACATTAATTCTTCAATCTTTTTATTTGCTTCCAAGAGCTGATCAAATATAGCAATAACTGTTTGTGCTATCAAGAGGCAATTCTTGGCAACCAAGTCCAAGTCTCCCTTAAGATTGCTCTTAATATTACTCTTGTTCTCCCCTCTGTCTCCTAATGGAGTCTCATTTTCTATAGAAAGGCAGTCATCCTCCTCCCAGTCCAGTAAGGAGCAGGTCTTATTTACAGAGGTTACAAGGGGGGAAGAGAAAAGGAGACTTACTTGCAGTGTCCATTATCTGAAATAAGTCCTTTATCTTTGGTTGTCTGGGTGTTGTTGCCACCCTGTTGTCATTAAGATTTCCTCCTGATTGTATATCCAAGTTATGCCTTCTTTTAAACTTTCTTTTGGAGTCCCTTTTTGCTTTTACTGTTACCTTTTGTTTTGGCATCCTTGGGTAGTTTAAAGGATTTTAAAACATACTCCCACTTCATTGTCAAATGCTTGAAGCTGATAATGGTGGCATTTGAGAGCAGAATTTCCACCACTTAGCCACACAGTATTAAACACAATGTTATATGATCACACTGCTCATGTGACCATGGGATGCTGTGATGTAATTGCAAACCAGTTGTCATGATCAACTGACTGTGAGGATGCTGCAATGGCCACAGCTATGAGGTCCTGTCATAAATACTATTTGTTTAGTGCAATTGTAAATTTGAAAAGTCACTGAATGGTGTTAAGCAAGGACCATCTGTAGTCCTATTTAAAAATTAGTCTCCGATTTTTTAAACCATTCTTATTCAAGTACATAAATTTCTCCTAAATAAGAACATTTTGCTCAACCTCTCACAGGTGGAGAATGAGGCTATCTTACAAGATAGCTGGAGAGTAATTATGTCACTATCTTTGTGATAGATCACCTTCAGTTGGTAGGAAAATCTGATAGATTCAAAAAAATCAGCAATGAACCAGATGTATTCATTTCGGCACTTGATGGAGCACTATTCTAATTGCTATTGTAAATGGAAAGGAAAATATATGTGTTTGGCTTAATTGCCAGGGAAAACAGAAATTCCTAGGTAAGCCATTAAAAGGATTCTCTTGTGATGGGAACTGAATTAGTTACTACGGCAAGAAATCCAATGTCAGTTGCATCATGCCTGGAAAACCTAGGCAGGGTGTGGGTGAGCTGGAAGGGAGGTGGTTATTTTCATTTAAAGAAAAGCTGTATTTTAAAGTCAACCCTTGCCCCTCCCATGATTTCAAGTGATAATTCTTTTTAACTGTTTCTGAAATGAGTTGAAATAGTTTTATAGCAAATATAGAGCCAACTTTGCTGAGAGTACATCCCAGAATTGAGACTAGTGGAATCAGCCTTTGAAAAATGATAGATAGATAGATAGATAGATAGATAGATAGATAGATAGATAGATAGATAGATAGATAGATTAAAATGTAGTTTTGCAGGCTAATTCACTGCATGATAGGTGATAAATGACACACACACACAGAGAGATATGAAACTAGCATGCTGCAAAGTATCAATGACAAATAATATATTGGTATATTTTTATTAGAACAGAACAGAACAGAAGACAACAAAGTTGGAAGGGACCTTGGAGGTCTTCTAATCCAACCCCTGCAGAAGCAGAAGACCCTGTACCATTCTGGACAAATGGCTGTCCAACCTCTTCTTAAAAACCTCCATTGATGGAGCATCCACAACTTCTGAAAACAAATTGTTCCACTAGTTAATTGTTCCCACTGTCAGGAAATTTCTCCTTAGTTCTAACTTGCTTCTCTCTTTTTTCAGTTTTTTTCTATTTTATCAAGCAGTAGGTTGTGATCTACTTTATCAAATGCCTTACTGAATCCACAGCATTCCTCTGTTCCACTAATTTTGTCACTTTGTCAAAAAATGCAATAAGATTTGTCTGGCATGATCTGTTTTTGCCAAACCCATGTTGGCTTTTGGTAATGACTTTGTTTGCCTCTAGGTGTTTGCTGATTTGTTGCTTGATTGTCTTTTCCAGAATCTTCTCAGGTATTGAGGTCAGGCTGATAGGTCTGTAGTTTCCTGGATCCATTTTTTCCCCTTTTTGAAGGATCTAAAGCAGTGTTTCTCAACCTTGACAATTTTAAGGCATGTGGACTTCAACTCCCAGAATTCCACAGCCCAGTGGAATTCTGGGAATTGAAGTCCACATGCCTTAAAATTGTCAAGGTTGAGAAACACTGATCTAAAGTAAGCATTGTTCAACAGAAAAACAATTCATTTTCATATGGATGGGCCTCAGTTTTGCCTTAAGCAAAGAGGAGTGCAGTTTTGGGGAGCCAAGAGTTATCTTCTACAAACTAGCTAAGGTCAGGATAAAGATGTGAATGGTTTCAGAACAAAAATTAAACCTGATGTACTGTAATTTAATTTACCGTAAACTTAAACCAAATGAAATTATCTTGCAAAAATCTTTAAAGCATGAACTGCTTCCTGTAGTCAGTTACTGCCCCCCCCTCGCGTAAATTACTGTCTTTCTGAAAACTCTTGAAATGTGCCAAAATTGTTCTTATCAGACCTTGATCTGCAATTAATTCAAACATAAAAAGTTCACCAACAAAAAGACAAAATGGGAAATGAAAATACACAATGAACCCATTGTGTAATTGAAATTGTTTTCCTCTTTCAATTAATCAGTTCTGAATTGAAGAAGTCTTGTGTGTATTTATAGAAAATGTAATGGTATTATCCAAAGCAATATTTTTGACTTATTTTTACTGACATAAAAAGTTGTCATGTGGTACCTTTTGATTTAATTGCACAGCAGAAATGAATTTGTTTATCCTCTTGTTTGGAAAGGGAGTAGTAAGACTACAGGAGTAGTCCAACTCCTGTAAGATATTTTTTAAAATAGTCACTGTGTGACTAAACTGTTTTAGCTATGATTAAAAGGAACATAGAATGTAGAACATCAGAGTTGGAAGGGACTTTGGAGGTCATCTAGTCCAATCCCCTGGTCAAACAGGAAACCCACTACGATTTTAGACAAATGCTTCAGTCTCTTCTTAAAAGCCTCCAGTGATGGAGCACCCACAACTTCTGAAGCCAACCTGGAACAATACACATGTAACACATCTATGTTAAAGCAGTCAGAATGTGGATTTTTAGAAATGCATTTGACCAGTTTAGGGGCTGGGCTCCTTTTCCCATTTTGTTATTTTATATCACATAATTAACAGAATTACCTTCAGTCCAGTTAATGGTAAACAGACAATGTAGGTTATGGCTTGTTTTAAGTTTATCTGTTGGATTTATCTCTTGTTTATAGTACTATCATTGTAAGTCCATTTTGTTGTTGTTGTTGTTAATTGCAAAGTCATGTCTGACCCATCGCGACCCCATGGACAATGTTCCTCCAGGTCTTCCTGTCCTCTACCATTTTCTGGAGTCCATTTAAGTTCACACCTACTGCTTCAGTGACTCCATCCAGCCATCTCATTCTCTGTCGTCCCCTTCTTCTATTGCCCTCAATCTTTCCCAGCATTAGGCCTTTCTCCAGTGAGTCCTTCCTTCTCATTAGGTGGCCAAAGTATTTGAGTTTCAACTTCAGGATCTGGCCTTCTAAAGAGCAGTCAGGGTTGATCTCTTCTAGGACTGACCGGTTTGAACGCCTTGCAGTCCAAGGGACTCGCAAGAGTCTTCTCCAGCACCATAGTTCAAAGGCCTCAATTCTTTGGCGCTCAGCCTTTCTTATGGTCCAACTTTCACGGCCATACATTGCAACTGGGAAAACCATGGCCTGGACTATACGCACTTTTCTTGGCAGGGTGATGTCTCTGCTTTTTAGTATGCTGTCTAGATTTGCCATAGCTTTCCTCCCCAGGAGCAAGCGTCTTTTAATTTCTTGGCTTCAGTCCCCATCTGAGGTGATCTCCATTAAGGTACCCATTAATACATAAACAAGCGGTAGATAAAAAAGAGTTCTGTGTATGTCCACTTTCCAACTGTGCTGCCACAAAACTCTCAAACATGGCACTTTCCTCTGTCATTGTTTGATAGGCTGTGATTCAGTGGCATTCTGTCTTGGAAGTTGGAGGGTCTATGGAACCATCATAGCTAATAACCATCAATAGCTCCTCCTCCATTAATGTGTATATTTTCCCCTTTAAAACCATGTAAGCTACTAATCTTATGTCATATCATGGCAATATATTCTAAATAATGAATTATATAGTTAATTTTGATTCTTTGCTTTTATTTTAATTGGATGATCCTGAGTTCCCAAAGGCAGCTACGTCTCTGATTCAATTCTTCACCAACTTATATTTTCTTATTTGTTTTTTGGGAAGAAAATTGTTGACAGTAATGTTCCACAAATTAATGGATGTGGTAGAAAGTATCCCGACCTTTAGATTTTAGCTTGTTTACTGTCTTTCAGTTTTAATTGTAAGCTGTATTGATTTTTTTTCAAATAAAAAAATGGGATATGCATCTCAGTAATAGGCTAATCTGATGTTATGTGTGCAAAGGAGTAAGATGATTAGGAAAATTGTAGCTTTCCTATCTTGGGAGGTCATTATCAGAAGCTTAGGAGGATAAGAAAATTGGGAACAAATTTTTCTTGAATGAGACACATTAATTCTCACAAGTATCACTATTTCCATTTAGCATAGCAGTTTCCAGGGCAACGTTTATATACAACAGAATTAAAAAGGGGGAGGAGGATCAAGCAAGTATGTGTGTGTGTAATACATTAAATCATTTCTTTTCATGATAAGCCAGATAAACCGTTTGGCAGTATTACTTATTCTGCCCAATATTATGGGAAGTTTGGGATATGCAACTATGGGAGAGAACAGTAGAGAGCTTGCCTTATTTGAGTCTTGATTTTGGGGAGACCCATAGTTCTGTATAGTAAGCATTTTTTTTTATTGCTATTTCCTTAGTGCAGGGACAGACCACCCTTTGCTAGCTGGAAATTGTGCTTAACATTCTTGGTCAGGATTGGGGCTGAAATTCTGTAAAGCAGGATTTGCTGTGTAAAGCACATGGGCACGATGGCATGGGAAAGGATTTCTTTGTCTTCTGGTTTTTTGGGCAATGGGAATTCTGATGTTTTTCTTATTAAAAGTATTTTAAACCCATTTTAGGACATTGATTTTATGAATTTTCATCATAAAAAGGTAGGAGTCTTGATAATTGTGGGTGGAAGGAATTCTTGGGGTTGTAAAAAGGGAAGTTGAGCTTGCAGCTCTGGGGCTCCTGGTTGCTCATTCCCACCTTAGCATTGGGAGACATAGTTGAATCAGGATTCTAGAAATACATCCTATTACCTTCCTCTTTCTCTTATATTTCAGATGGTGCTTCTCCCTTCTCCATTGACAGTACAGCAAGTGAGATGATGGATAGGTAATCTTTCAAATGAGATTTCTGGCATATTTTACATAAAAAGAGTGATCAAAACATATACACTCCTGGAATTTCACACATTCCCTAAGGGACATTGATTCCTTTCTCATGCCATTCCATACATTGATTAAACCAACTCTATTCCACGAGTTTAAAGTTTTAACTCTGATTGTTTCTCAGCATCCCTATTGGGTGGGTTGATTAATCTTATATGCTGTTTTTACATGTTTATTCGGTTGTTATACTACCCAGAATCTTTGGATTGGGCTGTGTTAAAAAAACAAAACTTTTAAATAATGCATGAACAAATAAATGCATTGGTGATCATTTCTAGAGCTGCACACATATACAAAAATACGTAGAGGTAATGCCTTTGAACAAACACTGCACAAAAGTCAAAACAACAAAGCAATCTAAAAACCATATATGCAAAGTAAAAAAAATATCAAAAGCATTCAAGTTAACCTAGGATTTTCTTTGTGTATTTTTTTTTTTTTTTTGTCTAACGGACTTGGCTTCCCCCCCACACATAATGGATAACTGAGAGACTGACTTCCCACAGTTCAGAATTGCAAGACTTTGAAAATGCCAAGAAGGGGGAGGGAATCCAGTGGGCTGCTCATTCTTTCCTTAGTAGAATTCTGCAGCCCCACCAAGGTGCTCCTTTTGTTTCAATCAGTTGATGCTAGAGAACAAACAATACTCCTGAACTTAATAAGCATTGAAAATGAGCACCTCATTTTCTAGCCCAGTGCCTTTGATGCTGCTTGTTCATGTAAGGATCTGCCTCCATTGTGATTTGACTGACATGGCTCTTGGCTATAAATGTGAGCAATTAAGCAGGCTAGGTGGCAGCTGGTAAGGAGAGGTGCAGAGAGAAAAACCCTGCAAGAAGTTACAGTTTCAGGTCTCCTGACTTTTGCAAACAAATATCTTCAAGCATAAGTACAACAGAGGGAGGAAACAGTGCTGACCATCAAGCTAGGTAAGAGATTTTGCTACCTTTTGCTGGATGCAAGTCACTCCTTCAGCTTTTTAAAGAGAAGACAAAGAGCAAGTCAATTAAAGACCCAAGATATTAATAATATATTGCTTTATTCAAAAATTATATTTGTGAACCAGTGACTCAGTTTCTAGATATAAGATATGTACACTATTCACAGAGAGCTTTGTGACATAGTGATTGAGGTGATGGATTAGGAGTAGGGAGATCCATGCGCTATCTCTCTCCCTCAGGCACAGAAGCTAGCTGGTGACTTTGGACCAGTCAACACAAATGAGAGTCAGGCTCTGTGACAAGACTCCCCATTGATTCACTGTTCAGAATTAGGGAAATGCTGTGCAAAAACAAATGGATCCTGCAACCAAATAGCTAAAATGCTAAAGAACACCATCACCACCACCACCACCACCACCACCACCATCACCGAAGCTTACAGATGTTAAGGATCTGGAATAATAATAATAATAAAAAGTTGGAAGGGACCTTGGAGGTCATCTAGTCCAACTCCCTGCTCAGGCAGAAAACCCTATACCATTTCAGACAAATGGTTGTCCAGTCTCTTCTTATAATCTTCCAGTGTTGGAGCATTCACAGCTTCTGGAGGCAGGTTGTTCCGCTGATTAATTGTTTCAACTGTCAGAAAATTTCTCCTTAGTTCTAGGTTGCTTCTCTCTTTGGTATACAGTATAAGTCTCATAGCAAGGGTAAAGAGAGTTGAACATAGGTTTTGAATTGTGTCACACTGGAAACTCTTTGAAATAAGTAAAAACTGAATGGATATAAAAATAAGGATTAATTGACTACTTTATTGTTCCAATTTTCAAGATGAAAGAATTTCAAGAAAACAGAAAACCTGTGGATAATGCAAATATTATTTTCTGAAATCCTATTTTACACTGTCTCATTCAGGTTTCATTCTAGTCCTGTGATAATTTTCTATTATGTTTACCATGGCTGCTGCTTTTTCTACCTTTCTAAATTAACCCCACTGATGGTTTCATCTCAGTTGATTAACAGGTTGATGCCAGACTGCTACAATCACAGGTGAATCAGGAAGATTGATTGTGTGTCATCAAGTCCTTTTGACTCCATAGAAAAAAAATCCATAGAATTTGACTACAGAGATCTCCATGATAATCTATTCCTAACCTGTTCTTTCACGACTCCCAAGGGTGCCTTCACATTGCTGTCACTAACTCCATCCATCTTAGCAATAGCACTAGCACTTAGACTTATATGCCACTTCATAGTGCTTTACAGTACTCTCTTAAGAGGTTTACAAAGTCAGCATATTGCTCCCAACAATCTGGGTCCTCATTTTACTGACCTCAGAAGGATGGAAGGATGAGTCAACCTTCAGCCAGTCAGGATTGAACTCCTGGCAGTGGGCAGAGTCAGCCTGCAACATTGCATTGTAATCACTGCACCCCCATGGCTCTTGCTGTGCAGTACTTGCTGCAGTACTTGTAATAAAAATAATTAATAAATCAATTATATTGACTAATCAATGAGATCGGTCCATGTAGTTGATTCATAGTTTATTTTGAGTACTGTATACCCTTTAAATAATCCCTAAGGAAGTTTGAGATGGTTCTATGTTTGTTATCACTAAGGGTAAATGAAAGCAATAAAAGGTGACTAATTAAGTGATATAGATTTAATAATGCTTGACCCAAAAAATTCTGGGAGTTTTATGTCTTAAAAAAGCCAGGACAATAAAAAGAACAAAAAGATACGTGTCCAGAAAAATAAGAATCTAAGAAATAAAAATCTTTAGACCAGGGGTGTCAAACTCGCCATGTCACGTGACGTGTTGCGACATATCACAACTTTTTTTCCTTTGCTGGCAATGGGGTGGGCGCAGCTTCCGTATGATGAAACTGGCCCGTGGGCCGGCAGCTTGACACCCCTGCTTTAGATGCTCATCAAACTCCTCCTTCCTCCCTTTCTCAGCGGTCTGCAAACAACTGCTAAATCCATGCAATTGCATGCAGCTGACCAACAAATTCCCTACGACGTCAGCAATAGGATGTAGCTGCAATGTTTACTCAAAAACTATGACTTAATGCCTATGAACAAATCCGAGTCCAGTTCTTCATACGGTCTTTTTTCTTTTGCTGCTTCTCTTAGAGCATGAAATGCCAAAGGATGATCCAAACCATTTTCTCTCTCTTGATCTTGGCCAGCTGCATCACTGCATTCAAGCCTTCCCACACAAACCTGCAGACATTCATTGGCTGTGCTGTGCGAGAGTTCACTTTCCTGGCCAAGAAGCCTGGATGCAAGGGGCTGCGCATCACCACCGATGCCTGCTGGGGCCGCTGTGAGACATGGGAGGTAAGACCAGTGGCCCATGGCTCATTGTATGGATTTTGCTCTCTTGTCCAGGTTACTAATGGCCATGCTTTAAAGGGAAGGGAGGGTACAGTTTAATGGCAGAGGAGATGTTTTCGGTGCAGGAGATCCCAGTCCAGCATATCTATGGTAAAAGGAGCAAGGAGCAAGTTCCAGGAGATATCTGTTTGAAATGCATGGTGATCCATTCTGTGCTGCCTCTACTGATGTGTAGCAGATCTCCAGCATTTCAGGTACAGGTATTTACCTGTTCCTTGATCTTTTTTGACATTTAAATAAATATTTTCCTGACCTGATATTGGGAAATGTCCAAAGAGTTCATTCATTTCATTGAATCTATTGTATATTTCTAACATACCCATAATCAAATACCTTTTATATATCATAGTAGGATAAGTAAATGTATAATACCCTTCACCCTAGATGATGACTACATTATGCAAATTAAGGAAAACTTATTTTTCTATTTTGCATAATTTGTTCTATCTGCTAATTATGTGAGAAAGCTAGGATACTGAAAATCTGCTTGCAACTTTCCCTTTGTGGTTTTTAAAGACTATGTATTCAGCATTACACTTTCTCTTTGGTTCTTTCTGCACTTCCATCGAATTGTATCATGTCCATATTAGTATAAATACAGGATTACAATCAAGAGATGAGACAGATATCTTCACCCCAATGTTCTATAAATACATGGGTGCTGCTTAGAACTTTAGGTGGATTAGAGAGACATATAAATTGTAAATATATAAACAAGTAAATGTCAGAAGGCAGAAATAAAGCACAAACCTGATTCAAAATCCTGATCACACTTACAAATTGCTTGGAAGTCTATAGTTATTCAGCCCTACACAAAAATGGCCCTTTCCTTCTGAGGAAGACTCAAGGACTGTCTGTGTCATACATATGATACAGTAATGAGGAATGGGAGTGGTTGATTCTCAGCTCACATGCCGCAGTAGTCTGTTTTGATAATTCCCAAATAGGCCTTCTACTGCAGTTATGAGATATTGGCAATCCTACAGTAAGTATCTGCTAGTACTAAGTCCATTTACAAGGTAAATGCATATAAGATTACAACTATTGTAAATTAAAAGGGAAAAGTCAAATCAACACCAAATATTTTTGCTGAGTGTTCAGGGGCTGATGGATAGCTGTAGCCAGCATGTCTCATTGAAATTCTATGATTCAACTGGTGCTGCAAAGCTATGGCTGAAAGAAAATGAGCTTGATCCACCATATAAGCAAGACTTATAGTACTGCTGCAGGTGCTCTTTGTGGCTTTTTTGGTGCACAATTCAATGACCTTACATATATTTAGAGTGCTGAAGTGAGGTTGTGGTATCCTAAATGAGAATCAATTGCTTGAGAATTTCATATGGCAGGCTCCTTCCCCACCCCCACCTCATTTTTTAAGCTTTAGTGTTGTATGGCAAAGCATTTCTGCAGAGTTTATGTAATGCTTTAATTACATAATTCAGAAAGCTTCTTGACTTAAGAATTTAACGGGAAACTGTCCTTTATTGTGCCATTGACAGAAAATTCCCTGGAGATTAAAATAGAGCCCCTGATTTACAAATGATATATTTTATTCCATATCCTAATAATATGTCTATTTCTAATTTTAAGTTGCCTCAGAAGTATTGTAATTATACTGTTAGGGAGTTATGAAGGAGAGGCAAGGAAGTCCACACACACGCATGAGTGGAGAAAAATTAATGACTAAATTTAGCCTTCTTTTTCAAAGGCAGGTAAGCCCAAACTTTGTTTTTGACAGTACAGTGATTTTATTAAAAGCAAGACTGGCCACTTAATAGGAAAAACACAATTATGGATTGAATCAGTCTGAACATCCAGGAGACATTAGCAAAAAAAAAAGGGTAAAAGTTTCCCTGTACGGTCATATCCGATTCTAGGGCACGTTGCTCATCTTAGTTTCTAAGGGAACCAAGGGAACTAGTGTGCTCATGTGGCCAGCATGGCTATATGCCACAGAATGCTGTTACCTTCCCACCGAAGTGGTACCTATTAATCTTCTTGCATTTGCATGCTTTCGGACTGCTAGGTGGGGCAAGTAACAGAAGTTCACCCTGTTGTGCAGAGTATAGATCCCAAACCCAGGCTGTCAGCTCTCCACCTGACAAGCTCAGTGTCTTTAATTGCTGAGTCATCACGCTCCATATTTATGTATTGAATTTGTCTGAGCATTTACTGATTGCAGAAGACATTAGCAGCAGCCACCAAATATGGAGGCCCAGAACAGGGAGGGGGAAGAATGTGGGGAAAAAAGGGGATGGTTTTCTGTGAGGGGCAGCCACACATGCATGCACAAAACCAGCTTCATTTATGTGAGTAGTGGGGCACATGCGCCTGCTGCTTGCACAAGTGTGGTTGCGAGCCCTGGTGCCCGCCACTTGTGTGAGTTGGGTTGTGTGCGTGCACTGGCCCATCACTCATGTGGCCTGGTTACGAATAGGCCATGGCCCAGAAGTGGGCCGTGACCCACAGATTGGGGACCCCTGGCATAGAATATGTGCGATTGAATCAACCTTGGTATCTAAACATTTACAGAGACTTTCTTGAAAAGGGATTTTGTTAGATCTCAATGATGGGAATTGTACTGTAATCCAACCCCCACCCCCACCCCACAGAGAATAACTGACAGGTGGGGGACAGTTCAGTTTGAGGCATGCAAATTCAGCATATAGATCATCTTGCTACAACTCCAGGCTGGAAAATTATCCTGTTGAATAATTATTTGATCCAACTGTTAAAAGCTGAAAAGCCAAATGTTATGTTAAAAGCTACTCCTGGTTTAGGTTAAAATACTGATAACTTTAGAAGAGAATATTAGTAGTTCAGAGTTGAACTGGGAGTCCTCGGTACTCTCAGAGTTTGATTGTTTTCTTGCAGATGTTAACAAACTAAACAGCATCCCCAGAGTTACTAGGGTGTAGGGTTTGCTCCCATTTTATGTACTAGTGGTTTTCCCTGTCAATGTTGGTGGGGCCAGTCTTTGAGGTTCCTTGATTAGGCTGTTATTTGCTGTTAGCTTGTTTGTCTGAGATAGTGGTTTGGGGTATTGTTTACTAGATTGTTGGATTATTTTGGATTATATTAAAACATAACATTTAGCTTTTCAGCCTTTAAAAGCTGGATCAAGTAATCATTCAACAGGTATAGATTAATACTAGATCAACAATCAAGAAGCAAACAAAAAAAAATTGCTTCCAGCAAAGGCTAAATATAGTTAGCCAGATGTGTTACAAACTCAAAGCCTGGTATTTGAAATCATAACATTTCAGCCAATAGATTAAGTTATTTAAAAGTTTTAAAAAAACTATTTAAGGCAGCCCAGCATCTTATCATGTATGACACTGAGCACCATGGATGAACACCTGCTTTTCAAGGAGAAGCTCCTAAGTTCAGCCTTTGTCATCTCCAGTTAAATGATTGAGTAACAAGTAATAATATTCCTGCCTGACACATTGGAGATTTACTAATTTAGATTAAATAATCCAGCAGAATGCTATTTTTTTTGTTTTCCTTCTTTATAAATAGAAACCAGTCCTGGATCCCCCTTATATTGAAGCCCACCATCGAGTCTGTACATACAATGAGACCAAACTGATGACAGTGAACCTGCCAAACTGTGCTGCCAGTGTTGATCCTCTCTTCACATATCCGAAAGCCATCCGCTGTGACTGCAGTGTGTGCCTTACCACAACCACAGAATGTGAGACCATCTGAATACTTCAAATTATCAAGAACACTTTCTGGGGTCAAATCCTCTCCGGGTGAAGACTACAATACGGCAATGATAATAGTGTAGTAGATCATAGTGATGCACATCAGGAAGATGTAGCTACCTAGTTCTGAAGCTTTTTTTCTGTTTGCCAACTTTGAATAGATCTGAGTAACCTGCAATTTTCATAGTCTTTTCAGTATACTTGTACAGTCAACATCTTTTCAATTGTTGTCAATTTTATACAGATTAGAATTTATCTGGGATCATTTCATCAGAACTTGCATAAATCCCAAACTGTATTTTCTATTAGCTTCCTGATATTATCCCCAGTATGTTCTAAAAGCAGTATAAATATGACCCAAGTTTGCATTTGCACTTTAACATTTTCAGAGGATCAGTTAGAAAGCTTTAAATATATACCAAAGGGATGTTCACATACTACATTTGATGCATGGGCAGTATATATTTATCCTATCAACAGCTAAATTTGTCCAACATTCTTAATTTGACAGCTGAAGTAATTCATTTTGGGGATTTGTGCAATATATGAATTATAAGCTAAACACACACACACACACACACACACACACACACACACACACACACACATATATATGTACTGACTATAGATCAAATACAAAGGATGAAATATCTTTTTTTCCTACCCAAAAAAGTTTTTTCACTGAAAGCACCTGCACAGGACATTGAATCCTCTACAATGCTGAACCATTAGTCATTATCCTTAATTAACAAGTGGGTGAGGGGGGAAGAATTCAGGCTCATCAAAATACTGCAGCTCTTTTTGTTCATTTAGGCTTGGATTAATAAAATTGTGACTCTGAAACGTATTCATTAAAGGGGAAGGTAATTGGATATATATAATTTATCAACTAAAAACCTTACTTCTGAAAACTAAATAAAAACTCAAGGGGTTTAATTGCGAAGAATTTATTCAGTAATGGAAGAGAGAATATAATGCAATAAGAACAATTAAGATAATATACGATTTAAAACAGGTTAAAAAGAAATGCAGAACGGAGTTAAAAAATAATAATCTGTAAGTGTGTTAAACCCTTGGGCACATACAATCGTGCAACATGGTAATTCTTCCTTGCCTCTTAAACCATAGGACCTCAATACAGATAAAGATAAAAAAGAACAAAATATGAATCTATGTTAATATCATCATTTTTTTTTAAGTTTGCAGAAAGTGGGCGATTTGGGGGTGAAGCAATGGGGATGAAGCAATGGGGGTGAAGTAATGGAGGCAATGAATTCTACAGCTTGAGAATAATGTTGAAGGTAACCTCTCCTGCATTCTCAGCAATCAGACCTCTGTTAATATAGATGTCCTTAAGCAGCCTTCTTCTGCTGATCTTTGATCCCAGACAGGTTTACACTGAGACATACAGCCCTTAGTTTCTAAGTTGTTCATAGATTTAAAGATTAAAATCAAATTATTAAATTGCAACGGATAGTAGTTGTCAACTAGTGGAGGTCTTTTATCATGACCCTACTGTGTTTCTGCACTCATGTACCAGTTTGCATCTGCTGAGCCTTTTTGATATCTTCAGATATCTTTCCGCACATAGACTAGCTGCAAAGTAACCATGCAATGAAGGCAGTCCTTGACTTATGATCACAATTGTGTCCAGAATTTCAGATCCTAAGCAAGGTGGTTGTTAAGTGAGTCATGCCCAATTCTATGATCTTTTTTTCATAGTTGTTAAGCAAACACTGAAGTTATTAGGTAGTCATTAAGCAAATTTGACTTCATTGATTTTGCTTGCCAGAAGCTGGCTGGGAAGAGTTACAAATAGTGATCACATGATCCTGGGATGCTGTAACCATTGTAAATGCATGCTGGTTGCCAAGCATCCAAACTATGATCACATGACTGTGGGGATGCTGCAATGGTTGTAAATTGAAAGTCACATTTTCAGTGCCTTTGTAAGTTTGAAAGATTGCTAAATGAATGGTTGTAAATCAAGGATGATCTGTACTGCAGTCCATAGTGCATGCCTAAACTGCTAGTTTCTAAAGTGCCTTGCACACTGCTGGTGTAACAACAATAACAATGCTAGTAATAATGAATCTCTCTCAGAACTCCTGTTGGTGGAAGAGAAGGTAGTAGGATGGATGTGACTAAAGTCTATAGAAATTGGGACAGTTTTGGCTTGGTAAAACATGAGCTCTCAACCCAGGACTTGTTGGGACAACATAACCATATACTCAAAGGCCAAGTGGCTTAGATATTCCATTACTCTGATGGCTGGAATATCTTTACCCTTAACTCTAGTAACTGGCTTGCTTGAAATGAGGATAAGTTGCTTTCCATTTTTTTAAAAAATATTTTGCTATAGTTTGAGAAGCCTTGGTAGGAGAAAAGCAGTGTTAGTTCCAGAAGGAGTCAGGTAGCACCTTTCTAGACAGACACAAAAATAATAAAGGCAATTTATTAAAGGCATACAGCTGATGAAAGCGTTTTCCTTTTCATAAAATATGTTAGTCTGAAAAGGTGCTACCAGACTGTTTCTCATTTTTAAACAGGTTGTAAAGCATTTTCTTTTTCTTCCTTCACCACATTCAGGTAATGTTGTATAATTAATTAGAATTCTCATCCTCCATAAGCTGCCTGTCTAAATGGTGATTTTCCTTGATTAGTTACATTTATGGGGGGATTGCTCAAAGCCAATATTTAAAATCAGTAGAGTATTTACAAGAACTATCGTGGACTCTAACCACACTGGCTTCAGTCCGCTCAACTGAGCAGATACTACATCTGATTAACTTGAACATTTCTTTGGTAAAGACATCATCATAATTTAATTCCATCATCATTTTGTAGAATACAGTGCTGAGACGTTGTGTCAGCAGAGAAACTGGAGATCTTTTGAGTTACATCTCTTAAAAGCCATCTTGTCTGATGTCTGTTGAAACAAGTTTGCTGTTCCTTTTACACCTGTTGTTTTTACCAGAAGATCCTCTCTCAGGAAAGTGAGCTGTCAGAGTGTAATCACAAATTGGCAAGTAGAGTCCTTGTGCATTCCATCCAGCTGTTCAGCCTTTGCTTTTTAAGTTAAATTTTTGCAGAATATTTCAGTATGACAATAAACTTTGTAATCTCTTTAAGGGGGGCAGGGACTGATTTCATCTGTACATGCACTGTCTGCAGGATTTAAGAGGCAAGCTTATATCTAATCACTGTGTGCATTACTATGTTTTGTTTTTTTTAATTTTATTTCATGATATTTCCATGCTAGTTCAGGTCCTCTGAGCTTCTTCCATAACAATTCTAAATCAAATGGTTAAAGTACAGTTACAATTTAAAATAAAATGGCAGATTTAAATCATATTGATAGTGAAGCTTTGAACTTTAAAAGGGAGAAAAATTCACAACTCCATTAAAAGAATGTTCTACTCTAAATCCTTAGACTGATGAGGTTTCTGAAAGGAGTTAGGCTTATTATAATTGTTTATATTATGTCACTTGGAATAGCATTCAAAGAAGGCTGGATGTCATGTTGTTTATGATTTTATAGATTAAGAGGAGCAAAGCTAAGCCAAGAAACAGAATGGAAACACAGTCTTGTTAGTAGTTGTGCAGAATATTAAGCAGAGAATTTTTCTTACCACATGATAGCTGAGATGCCAGGAACTGAATGTGCTATACAACTCAGCTATGATCCTTCCTCCTTTAGACTGCGATTTGATTGATAACGGTTTCAGGATTGAGGAAACCTCATTATAGGACTTCTTAGGATCCCTTAGAAGGCTATTACATTTTTTGACTCATCCCTCAAAGCTTCTTTTTTTCTTGAAACTCAGGTCACGGTACACCACATCCTGGAATACATACTTGGCTGGCAGTGATGATTCTGATAAGCTTCTGCTTGTTAAATAACTTGTGTCCAGATGAGGGCAACACACACACACACACACACACACACACACACACACACACACCCTACTCCATTCAATTAGCAAAAATCTAGCTTGATATTTATTAAACACCAGCACTTCACTGCATCAGAATAGAGATGGAAAATAGGACAACAGGTGATCCCTCCTCTCTTCTTCATAATGAAAGAAATAATTGGTGGAAAGCAATAATATATTCAACAAAAGGGACCTCATCTCATACACCAACTGACAAACTGGCTAACTGGGTAGACATTTGCAGCATCATGATTAGGGGAAAAATATCTTTAAAAGAAGTTATGCATGCTTTGGAATGATTTTTCTTTTTACTAGTAGACTAGACAACCTGTGATTCTTTGGGTCATTCTTCTTTCCACATATTATAATATGGGCTTGTGCTGTTTCTCCTCCCCTGATGGCTTCAGGAGAGGGAGAAGCTGCTTCCTCCTTCTCCTTAGCTGACTGGAAATGCCTGCCACTTCACTAAGGGAAGTGGAAACAAAGGGAGTGATGAACCATGAGAATAACTGCACCCTCCCCCCACTCTCCATTTTGGTATGTCCCCATAGTCCTGTATCTGAAGGCAGGAAGAAGGTTTACTTATCACTGGCACTTCCTAGTCAGTCTTCCTTCTCTGACTCACAGTACTGCATACCACTTTGTGGTGAGCTAGGGGAACAAAAGAGAACAGCAGACTGTGAAGATAACTGCATCCTCACCCCCCCCCCATTCCAATGTATACGGAGGACTTCCTTCTGGGAGGAAGAGAGCTCACCAGTCAACTATTTAGAGCTATTCCCAGTGCTTTTTTTGTAAAAAAAAAAAAAAAAAGGTGCCGGAACTCACACATATCATACAACCTGCCTTGCCTACCCTACAAGGTTCCATCCCCAAAAGATGCCGGAACTCCGTTTTAGGTGTTCTATGACAAAAAAAGCCCTGGCTATTCCAATGGTATAAACAAATAGTTCAGAATAAACTTTTCTTGCTGTTTGGAAGCAATGACTTGAATAACGTGGAATTCTTTGGCCCGTTGAGTAACATGTCACTTTTGGAAATGTTTGCCTACATACAATAAGTAATAATGACAGAGGCAAGCCAATCACTATGTTAAGAGATCTGCTCAGTGTCAACACTTAGGCACCTAACTTGCTGACCCCAACATTTAAGTCAAATGTTAACCACACTTTAGGCCTAAAATCATCTGCAGATTCTCCAGTCTGCCCTGACACAGCTGAATTTCTGTTCTGGCATATAACATCATGTTTCCAAAGAAATGGCCCAGCCAGGGTGCCCTGTCCCAGGGACCTGGGATACATTCAGTCGGGAACTCTATATGGACATCTCTTTTGGAAGTGGAACTTTAGCCAACATACAGGTAGTCCTTGACTTACGATCACAATTAAGCCCAAAATTTATGTTGCTAAGCAAGGCAGTTGTTAAATTGATTTTGCCCCATTTTACAACCTTTCTTTCCACAGTTGTTAAATTAATCACTGCAGTTATTAAGTTAGTAACATAGTTAAATGAATCTGGCTTCCCCATTGACTTCGCTTGTCAGAAGGTCACAAGAGGTGAACACATGACCCAGTGACCCTGAAACCATCATAAGTATGAATCAGTTGGCAAGCATCTGATCCACGTGACCCTGGAAATGCTGCAATGGTTGTAAATGTGAAAAACAGTCATAAGTCACTTTTTTCAGTGCTGTTGTAATTTTGAACAGTCACTAAATGAACTGTTGTAAGTCAGGGGCTACCTGTATAGAAAATCTACCAATGTGGGCACCAGTGACAAAGATCAAGAATCAGGTTGTGAACATCCTTGTCATATAGGACTCATATGTAGCATGAGAGTTTTGGTCAAGCAATCTCCACTAAACTAATTAAAAGGTCTCTATCATATATAAACACACTCATGCACACATTGAAAAAATACACATACACAAATATATATTTAAAATGTTTCTTTTAAGAATCATGTATCAATGATATAAATTGTAGAAAACATTTGCAAAGAAAGCATTTACAACAATAAAAGCCTTTTGGTTATAATAGGTACTTTCTTGGGGTTTCCTAGCTGGGTGAGAATTGGAATGACAACCATTTTTCTGTAGTCACAAGTAGCTTCTAAGTTATATGTTTATAGCTAATTAAACCTAATAGGAAGAACAGAAGTTGTCAGTGCTTTCAATCACATAGCATCTAAACTGATGAAGCTAGCCAAACAGGCCTCTCTGTGCAAGGGGATCAATTCCAAAGATCACCAGAGGAGGCCATAGATTGGAATCATTTTGCATCTGCATAGATTATTGCCAATTGGACTGAATCAAGACAGCAGAACTGGCAAAAGCAATGGGAGAAAGAGGTGAAGCTATTGAAAAAGAGAGCAGTTGAAGCCATTTTGCATATGCTTCATCCCAACATTGAAGCAAACATTGCTTCTAATGTACTGCTGCTCCTAATAAAAATCCTGCATCCAGTAAGCATTTTAGTAGTTTAAACTAGTTTTTCCAGGTTGGGGAAAGAGGTAAGAATGGTAGTGTGTGTTTGTGTGTCTGTTTTGTGTGAGCATACATCCATGTGCGTGAGATGCATATATCAATTTTCTCAGGATCTTCTTATATTCTACCTTAAGCTGCCTTTTGATCTTGATTGTGCAAATAGCATAAGTGACTCATCTGTCCTAGCCTGTCTCAGCTCAGAAGTTAGACAGTTACAGGTGTAGTTAGTACTTGGATGGAAGACCACCAAGGAATAATATCAAACCTGTAGACTATCCTAAGAGTTAAAAAAAATAAAAAGTGTCCCAGAAGAAAACAATGGCCAACTGCTCCCATATTGTCAAAAAAATTAGTAATTAGGAACAGGATTTGAGCTGAGATCATCTGTACCAGTGTTTCTCAGTCTCAGCAACTTTAAGATGGGTGGACTTCAAACTTTCTGGGAACTGAAGTCCACACTCCTTAATGTTGCTGAGGCTGAGGAACACTGATTTATACTGTTTAAAGAGCAATTTGTAGTTATTGTTGGCTACATATACTTGAATAAAAAATATATTCTAGGAAAAGAAGACTAGATTTGCAAACAGGACATACGTACATTTTCCCCTGCACCCTCTGACTTCTCAAATTCAGACAATTACTATTTCCAAATGATTTTGAAAAATGCACAATGTGAGAACCTCAGATTTCATTTAAGAAGTGGATTCTCACACATCCAACAGCAACATGACAATGCAACCTGAGAGCATCTTTGGATTATTCTTCGTTTATAAAAGCAAGACAAGAATAGTACTTGAATGACTTTGTATTCTATGCCATCTATTTCAAAGCTATTGCTGTGCATTCAGTTTGGAAAGACTGAATTGAAACACTGGTCTTCTACACGTGTCAACATGGTCAACTCCTAAAAATGTCTAAATATTATTTTGTGTGTTTCAAGTTCAATCATTATTGCATATTCATACTGGGATTTACTATCTGCTGTGAACAAATATCTGCTGTGAACTCCATGTAGGCATCAGGAAGGGCATCCGGCCAGTAAATGCTCAGCTGTATCCAGTCACCCTGAATCTGCCCTGAATTAAGGAACTACAGCAGGGGTGTCAAACTGCAGGCCCGCAGGCTGGATGCGTCATGCCGAAACCGTGCCCACCCCAGCTCCAGCAATGGGGGAAAAGTCGTGATATGTTGTGACACGTCATGTGACATGGCAAGTTTGACACCCCTGAACTACAAGGTTGTAAAAAGAAAAAAAATACTGGGATTTGCTAATTTCTTCCTGTGGATTGCTAATGACAAAACTTGTTCTTTTTGGATCAGTTACAGGATTAGGATCCTTAGATCTTTTTTTACTTCCAGGTGCATCATGGATTCTGACTATATCAAGAATTTTTAAAGTTTTTTTTATCTGCTGGCTAAGCACAGAGAAGTTATCTCAACATGAACTTGTATCTACAAATGCGCAGTGATAAAAAACAAACAAACAAGCAGGGCATGAAAAGTAAACAAAGTTGCATTTGAGAGGAATCACAGATTAGGAGGAATCACTTTATAAAGTAGTTTTTTTTTCTGGTCATGTCCCTCTGTGCAGGATTGGACTATTAACTGGCAACTCTGGTCCATTTTGAATTCCAGGCATCATAGAACTGAACAGCAGCTGCAACACTTGGCACAAAGTTTCTTCTTTCTCTTGGGATTGAAGATTGTGAGGATTGCTTCATCAAAGACAGCTTTCAGGCCTTTCTGGGTCAAAGCTGAACACTCTAAGTAGCATTGGGCTCCAATCTTGAATGAAAGAGAAAGAGACAATAAGAAGTAAAGTAGAAAAAGAGACCTTGCTGGATCAGACCGAAGGCACACTTAGTCCAGCATCCTGTACCAAATGCCTCTGGGAACCTAGGAGCAAGCCAGGAGGGTGTTATCCTCTTTTTTTCCTAATTCCCATCAAAATGTAACTAAGATGTACACAGTACTGAGTTTAAATTGACCAGACTACTGAATTTTACCCCCCCCCTTTTTTTCCTAATTCCCATCAAAATGTAACTAAGATGTACACAGTGCTGGGTTTAAATTGACCAGACTACTGAATTTTATTTAGCCATGGGCAATAGGACCACATCCCCCATATCATCCGAGAATGCAGACAGGTACTCTAGCAGTAGGAATCTCTTCTTCTCATTTGCCCTTTTTAGCCCCGGTTCCTGGGCCCTCATCATTATCCAAGGCTTCCCTGCCTCCTCCCTGTCCCCTGAGGATGTCTTCTACAGAGATCATGGCCAAAACAGGAGAGTAATTCTTAGAATGCCATACACTGTACAGTTAAAAATATAGGCATTGTATTTTAAGGGTTGCTCATAGTTTGTGGTGCTGCCCCAACTATCTCAGCCCCAAAGATCCTTTTTCATGAGGCAGTTGAATTTTCTTGTTTTTCTTTGAAGACCTTTCGCTTCTCATCCAAGAAGCTTCTTCAGCTCTGAGCTGAAGAAGCTTCCTGGATGAGAAGCAAAACGTCTTCAAAGAAAAACAAGAAAATTCAACTGCCTTATGAAAAAGTACCTTTGGGACAACTATAATCTGGATGACTGAGAAACTCCATAGATAACTAGCTCAGTGTTTCTAAACTGGTTCCATCAATTTCTTAGATGGAAGAAATGTATCAAAGTAAAATAATTAAAATGTGTGTATCTATTAAGCTGGGAACCAAGTCTAAAATAATGGCAACATGACTGGGGCTATTCACATAACTGAAATCAGTGAGAGGCCAATGCTAAAAGTAGGGAGATTTTTTGAAACTGTCCTCCAGATATATTGAGATAACAACAACCCAAATTCCATTGACTAATGTCTAGGAATGCTAGGACTTATTTCTGAAGCCTACCAGTTTGGGGAAGGTTTTCTTAAGGGCCAGCGTAGTAAAGACTTTAGATGATGAAAATAAATTATACTATACAATGAATTAAATCAAGATCTGCAAAGACAATGCTCTTAGATATATCTATTGTTTCATATTTCTTAGGGGGCAATGGTGATTGAATGAAATCTCTGCTGTGTTTAGCCCTGAGAAAAAGAGAAAGGCCTTTGGCTTAACTTTGCTGATATCAGTTTAGCTACTACTACTGTTGTTGAAGGAAAACAGTACCTCTTTGGCCAATTTGATGCCATGTTCATAAGTCAGGGGCTTCTCTTTCATGTATAATAACCGAGCCAAAGTTCTGGGGTCATCTCGAAGGTCAATCTAGAAATGTATAGACAAACACCAAACTTAAATATCCTTAGACCCCTGTCTCTAATTCTCAAACAATAAACTTCTGCAGCAAAATGCCCAGAGCTATTTGAGTACATCTCGTAGGTGAGGTGTTATTTCTTCCATGCTGATTTCTACACAAATTTAGATGCCTCATTTTCAGTACCTCCGAAATTACGGTGGCCTAAAATGAGACAAACCACCGAACTTCTTTCATTTTTGGAAGCCTTTGGATTCTTTTGTGATAAAATACAATTCATTGTTGGAAAGTTTCCCCAGCTATTCCCCAACTAGTCTGTGTTTCACAGAGTACCCTAGTTTACCAGTGACGAACATTTCCACTGTTTCTTTTTGGTCATTTACCTGTGTTCCTATCAGAACATAAGGCACATGTGGCATGCAGACTTTCAATTCCGGAACCCATTCCTCTTGGACATTATGATAGGAAGCAGGGTTTACCACAGAGAAACAGATCAAAAACACATCTGTGTTGGGGTAGGAGAGGGGTCTCAGTTGATTGTAGTCCTCCTGTCAAAGCAAACAAGTACACAGGATGAAACTGTGAATTGCTATTTAGTCTTGGTTGCAGTAACTGCTGGGAATTCACTTCTTATTTCAAAAATATGAAATATTTCAGCATCTTTGAAGATGGTCTAAAGCTCCTCAAGTTGTTCAGAAATACTAATATTATGTGGAACATAGCTTTAGAAACCGTCTCTTAAATTAACCAGAAGGTGGTGCTAGTTGCCAGTGTAAACCATGAGACTGGCTCCTTCACTCAAGTTGCTACTGTTCTGAGAGGCGAAAATTGAAATCAATTTAAAAATGCCAGAAACAAAGCTAGCAGGATAAAGTAAGACACTCCACAGCATTGAGATTAATGATATAAGAGGATGACCTCGTCAAAGTTTTATGCCAAGCGAAACCTGCAACATCTTTGAATATGGAAAACTGGATTTGCTCTAATTATTCATATTTGATATTGTAAGTTTAGGGTGGCAGTTATATGATGTTTTTTGTAGAACACTATATATTTCTATAGTTTTACAGAAATGAAAAATGTCTATTTCAGAATGTCATACAGAAAGAAAAACAGCTTTGTTTTTCATGATTGAAAGGTTATGGCCTGAAAATAAATAAACTGGAGATGTATTACCTGTCCTGCTGTGTCATAAAGTCCAAGCAAATGTTGCCTGCCTCCAACTGTCACAGTAACTGTAGAAAAAGGAAGAGAAGAAAATTATTATTATTTATTAAATTTATATGCTGCCTGACTTCCAATGACTCTAGGCCAGAGGTCCTCAACCTTTTGGACACAAGGGGCCGGTTACCTGGAGAGAGTTTTTTTCCGCAGACTGGAGGGGACTTAGTTTTGTGTTCTGCCTGTATCCTGAGGATGGGGCTTTTCCTTGTTTGTGTGGACCGGTTGCTGGCATGCTGTGGCCCGGTACTGGTCCACAGACCAGGGGTTGGGGACCCCTGCTCTAGGCAGTTTACATATCATTTAAAACATTAAAACAAGATATTAAAATAACAATATACAGGGTAAAAGTGGCAAAGATAACAAACCCAGATGGGAACAAAGAAAAAGAGGAAAACAGGGATTCAATCAGCTCGTCAAAGGCTTGGGTGAAGAGCCAGGTCTTCAGGGTTTGTCAGGCTAGACCCCAAAATAACATGGAACAATTCAACCTGAGTTCATTTTTTTATTTACTTACACGCAACAGACAGAATCTTGCCAGACCAAACGCCTAACGGATATAACCTGGGAAATTCTATGGTGTGGCTAACTGAATACTTTTTCCCTGTCTCTTATCCATCTTCAGGCTGTGCTGTATGACTGTATTATTTTATTATTTTATGATTGTTTTAACTCTGTACGCCGCCCTGAGTCCTTTGGGATTGGGCGGCATATAAATAAAATTAAATACAAAATACAAAATACAATGCTTGGACTTTATGTGAGGCTGTCTTTAGAGACCATCTGGAAGATTTGTTTATTTGTATAACTGATAGGCTGCCTGACTCCCAACATGTTACATAGGAACATGTAATGCCTGTATTGCAGACCCTCCATTTACTGTACCCTCTTTAAGATCCTAAATCAAGTAATGACTCTTTCCCACTGCCTATATTTTAATTTTGTCTGGCTATATTAATTTTGTCTTATATTGTTTTTCTTGTCCTTTTTCACACTTGAATGGATGACTTTTTAAAATTAAATATATTTAAAATTAAATATATACAGAAAGCAAGGTTAAACAGAAGAAGAAAGAAAGATTCTTCCTAATGTCTTACTGTTTTGATGAGATATGATTGATAGTCCCAAAGCAAAGCTCTTATCTTATACACTTACATCTTCCCATATGTACTGGGGTGGTGAAGGTGAAGGTTTGTTCTCCGAGCTTGTGGTTTGGCTTCTGAATGTTTCATTACCAAGCTAGGTAGCATCTTCAGTGGAGTTTAGGGAATGTTAATGTCCATACAGTATCAGGTGTGGATGCGTAATTTGAGGGTCTCATCATGGGTCAGATATAAGTCATCAGTGAGAGCCTTGTGATGAGTCTTGTGATAGGGAGGTTACATCAGGTCAGGGTCATTCAGAGGTGAATTGCTGGTGGACCCTCCCAATGACCCTCACCTGGTATAATCTCCCCATCACAAGACCCTTCACAAGCCTTAATTTATGACTCAAATCTGATCCATCACAACACCCTCACTTGACACACACCCCACCTGAAACCCTTATAAACAGAACACTGACACTGACATTCCCTAAACGCCGCTGAAGATGTTACCTAGCCTGGTAAAGAAACATTAGAAAACCAACCCACAAGCTCAGAGAAGGAACCTTCACCCTCATCCTACACTTGAGCTACAAATATTTGCCGCTATTGTTCTGGTGTGGGTTTTGTCCTTCACCTGAAGCAAAGCTGTATGGTTTTTACTGCATCAAGAACCGTGTTGATTTTTGAATGGCATGCCACGTGGACTTGTGCTTTACTTGCACTACATTTAATAAAAATTAATAGTTTTATAATTATAGTTTATATGATTATTTTGCAGTAATATATTTAACCATTTCCCATTTATGTCATCTTGCAAAGTACTTGGCTATAACTTTTAGATTACTTTTTGGAGGGGGGGGCAGTTGCATACACTTCTCAGATAGTATATCTCTACTGTCAGGAGATTAGACCACAGAAGTATAAATGAAGACTTAGGTAGCCTCCCATCCAAAAAGCCAGATCATGTCTACTTAGCTTTATAGATTAATGATTATATTTGGCTGCCATTACATGACTCATTGATTGGATCACCTCCTTTGCAAAAGGACTAGAAGGAATTTGTTGCACAAAAATAAAACTGGAGTTCAGCTGGAACAGATCCTGTAGTGCAGTGGTTCTCAACCTTTCTAATGCCGCGACCCCATAATACAGTTCCCCATGTTGTGGTGACCCCCAACCACTTATACATCACCGGGTGCCAGGGGCATGGCCAAAGAAAGGGGGGGAAAATGGCAGACAGCCTTGTTTGGCGACCCCCGTGAAATGGTCATTCGACCCCAAATGGGGTCCCGACCCACAGGTTGAGAACCACTGCTGTAGTGTATATTCTGCAATATGGAAAACAGAAATCAAACCCAAAACTTCAGCTGGTGCAAAATGAAACCCTGAAAATGGCCTTATTTTATTTGTCTATTATTTATTTCCTTACTGACTAAAGTGTATATAATACTTTCCTGAGTAACTCCAAAGGAAACTAGCACTTAATAAGCACTTATTAAGGAGCTATGCACTAAGGATTGCACTAGATTTGCCTGAAATCTGGATTCCATGGTAGTTTGAGGTGACTGAAATAAATTTACCTGATGGTAGGATCCACACCTATATCTGTTCTGTTCCAGTTCTGGTTCTTTATGAAGCTTCAAGCCTACTCTGCTTTAGAAGGGTGAGGTCTTCTAAAAAGACGACACAGCTACATCTGTATTGCTACACATAGAAATAACCTATAAGAATTTATAGAGTACAGGTAATCCTTGACTTACAACCACAACTGAGCCCAAAATTTCCATCGCTAAGCAAGAGAGTTATTAAGTGAGTTTTGCCCCATTTTATGACCTTTTTGCCACAGTTGTTAAGTGAATCATTGTAGTTGTTAAGTTAGTAACATGGTTGTTATGTGAATCTAGTTTTCCCATTGATTTTGCTTGTTAGAAGATTGCAAAAGGGGGCCACATGAACCCAGGAGACTGCAACTATCATAAATACATTCCAGTTGCTAAGCATTAAAATTTTGATCATGTGACTACAGGGATGCTGGAAGCTCATAAGTGGCTCTGATGGATACTTCTAGTTTATGCTCAGTTTCTCTAAATTATCAAGTACATCCATATTAAGGAATCTGTATATTTGTAGATATGTTAATATATATCTACATTCCACATGGGATAACTCAACATGATAAATATTATCCGCCACTCTTTCTTCGACCTTATTTCCATTGACAAAAATGGAAATGTAGAAGAAACAGTGGTGGATAACATTTATCATGTTGACTTATCCTACATAGATTGCCTGCAGTGAGTTGTCCCACTGCGAATTGACAGCAGCAAGATGGCCATGACAAAACGGCCACGCTGGGTTGGCTGTTGCAAGATGGCCATGGCGAGTTGGTTGTGGTGAGTTGTCCTAGACCCGCTACAATATATCAAACTGGCCAGGGTGATTTCAATGAACGATGATCCAGCGTTCAACTATTGGAGCTAATCTCTATGTACCAACCTGATGCATTCTATTTTGTTTGCAGCTGTGCCTGTAGAGGAATGGGACTACATTAAGGCAAAGAGAAGCAAAGGATAATGTTTTAATCAGTATATTGATTTTAATACTCTCACAGTTAATTTCAGAAGCTGAGGGAGATGCTGCTCGTAGAAAAGACCCTGTGTATGAACATAAAATGGTGTGTGATCATTTGGTAAAAATGAAGAAAATGTACAAAACATAAAGAAAAAGTGCAAGTTGTCAGTGTAAAACTAAGGCAATAGTTGAATATTAACATATTCTAATGGTCACACGTGATCTTTGTTAGAATTTAGTTTATATAAATGTATCAAATTAGTTTTATTTCTTCCTGGTTTCAATAGCTAATTTAAATGGCCTTGACTGATATTTATTCTGTGATACACCCTTTATAGCAGTGAGCTGGCTTCCGAGATTTGAGCTATTGTTTTGTTTTGTTTAACTAGAGTGTAGTACACGGAGATGTCATTATGAATCAAGGGGAACAAGGCACAGATAAGCCCTTAGATACAAAGCTTGTGAACAAGAGGCTCAAGGTTCAGTTCCTTATCACTCAGCCACTCACACATCATTTCTTATTTCAGCCAACAGTAGGTGGAAAGAAGACCCTTTTATGGATATTAGTAGGAACTGAAGATGTTACTTTATTCCAGATCGGACTATTTGTTCATTAATGTCTGCAGTTTTCATTCTGACTTGGAATAGTAAAGACTCTTTTCTAGAGCTGAGCTACAACACTATTTTCTACTCATCTTTGGGCTGGTAGAACCCCCCCCTGGTATATTAGAACATTTATTTTTTCATCATGTCACATTGAGTGGTCTACTATAAATCCTGCCTCTATTTCTGTTTCTATTCACTGCACTCCTCGGACCTCCTTCCTAAGCTTAAGATTTTACATGCTTATAGGGGATACCCTAGGGTAGAATTAGAATAAGAAGAAAAATACAATTTTAACAGTGATACAGCTTAAGAATGATTTAA
The DNA here is from genome assembly GCF_016545835.1 of Crotalus tigris. Taxonomy (NCBI): domain Eukaryota; kingdom Metazoa; phylum Chordata; class Lepidosauria; order Squamata; family Viperidae; genus Crotalus; species Crotalus tigris. The sequence continues at coordinate 636,260 of NW_024100068.1, forward strand.
GAATGACTTATGTTTACCTTAATCATGGGCTGAGGATGAAATTGAGGCACATCAGGGGACACAGTAGACATGGATGTTGCCAAAGCATTTTTGTGCCACGCTTAGGTGCAAAAGAGCCTTTTCACCTTTGTGATTGATTGGTAGCAACCCAGCTGTTGCTATGGTGATATAAAGTCTAGTGCTGTTTTATCACAACATTGGCTAATTGGCATCATAAATGGCTAATGTGAATGTTTGCTTTCTTTCTGTTCCATGATCTATTTTTAATTGGGTAGTAAGGACTGAACTTGGGCAGATGCTTTACTACTGTCCCTTAGGAATTAACTGGGAATCAGGTACTTTTGCTCAACTGCTACAAATCAATCAAACATTTAACAGTCAGATCCAACTTTCTGCTAAGTTAGAAGTGGGCTTTCTGCCAATTATGAACTTGGGGTGATGAGTTACAATGGCAAACAGATTAACTATCCAGCAGGATTCCTGTAGGAATCTGATAGACAACCCCAGAGCTTTGGCATTTATTTTGACATCTTGGGAACTGGTATTAGGTCTGCATAAATATTCTTTCTACAGTATATAAATTCTGTTCTTCTGCTGGCAAACTAACAAATCATATTACAAACATGCAACCATTTCCAGCAGAAGAAACCCCAAATTTGCTGCTTCATCCAACTTTAAAATTCATCAACAACAGCCAAAGAAAGAGAGAGATAGAGATTGAATGTTCTACAGGCTTTTTTCCTCTAATGTAGGTTTCTGAAAGATTGGCTGAAGTTGGTAGAGAAGGAAACAACTCCCTGTCTGTAAAAAAATAAAATAAAGATTTGTAAGATGTCAAACTCTATTCATCTGTCTCTGGCATGACCAACCAATTCTTGATTTTTTTTAAAAAAATATCTCTTTTGCACTTTCCTCATCTTTACAAAATGATGTCTTGTGTAAATGATCTTTTCTCTCCCCCGCCCTTTCACCTTTCTTAGCTATGTACAATGGTACTCAAGAAAGAATTTATCTCTAATTCTGAGACTTGTTGTCACAAAAATATCCTTATCCTTCATCATCTTGTCTACATTTGTCACTCCTTCTCTCTAGAATAAATCTGCCATTTTGATTCTTCACAATCTATAAATGCGCCAAGCATGCTTAATTGGTGTTAACTTAATCTTCTTAATATTTATCACTAATCCAGATTTTTGACTTCTCATTTTTTAATTTCATAATAAGCTCTTCTAGATTTATTTCACTTTCATGTAACAATGAAGTGTCACCTGTATATCACAGATTGTTCGTGTTTCTGTCAGACTTCCCAGCTTGAATTGAGCAGAAGTTATCCAAACAGCTGATCCAGAATGGCTAAATCTTTTGCATGCTATAATTCTATAATAAAGTCATTTTAAGAAAGACAGGGTTGTTACATGTATGTTTGTGTGTATTCCTTTGGGTTTGAAGAAGGCATGCTGTTGTGCAATTTATCTGTTGAAACAAAGATGGTTTTGTAGTCCCAGTCTGGAAGCGCAGAGTCTAGCACAATGGGGATTCTGGAAGTCCATTGTTATAAGTGGATGTTATTCTTGATATTGTTCAGGTTTTGGTGGTGCCTGTCTTTAAAGCCTTTGTAGCTTAGGGCTCTCCAGTGAGTTCTGTCAGCAGCTGCAGCTTCTAGTTGCTTTGGCCAGATGTCACAATGGCATATGGTTTCCTTCACAGCATCTTTATATAACTTGTATGGATGACCTCAAGGTCACTTTCCAGTCTCCAATACATGCTAGAGGAATTGTGAGGCATAGGGTGGTTGGTCATTCTGATGATGTGTCCCACCTATGGTTCTGATAATCAGAGTCTCAATGCTCATGGACTTTGTGTGATCCAAGACCTCCTGGTTGGAGACACAGTCTTGCCAACAAATGGTGAGGATGGAGTGGGGAAAGCACATGTGAAATTTCTCCAGTTGTTTAATGTGGAATTGGTACAGAGTACAGGGAAGGGATAACAACAGCTCTCTGACTTTCAGCTTTGTGAAGATATGTATCAGGACTTCTTGAGAGGGAAGCAGAACTATGTAGTACATTCATTTATTCCAGTAGGTAGAGATGTTTTTCAGCAAAACATTATGATTCCAAATCCTACTCTGTGAATCTTGTCACACTGTGATTTCCCATTCCAAAATAACATATATCTACTTACTGCGTCCTGTAATGAACTGTCATCTGAAAGCTTGGTTTGAGTGCAGTAATGTCACTGCTATAATGATGAAGCTTGGCTACTATGCGTGCTGTTTGTCTTTCAAGCCTTGACGCCTTTTCTCTATCTAGCAATCTGTTGATGTTCTGGGTTTTGATAATGAGTTTTTTGTGATTTGTTTTTTTCTTGATACTCAACTGCTAAGGAGATTATCTACCAGTCACAGCTAGCCAGATGTTGTAGGGCAAGCACTGTTTAAGGTATCTTTTCTAATTCCCTTCATCATGTGAGGGTGGGCAGTACTATCCTAAAAATGGTTGCCCAGCTGCTGAATGCTTTTACTGTTATGGGTACTGAGGTAAACAAACACTGATCCAAAGGCAGCCCATGTGCATGACTGTGAGTACAACTACTCATAGTCATTTTCACTGTTGCTTTATCATTCATCCCCCATAACTGCAGGACTCAGTGAATTAGTTTTGGAACTGAAGTGAATTGCAGATGGTTTGTAAGTGAAGATGAATTGCACAATAAAAACTAGTGCATGGTGGAGTCTTATACAGAGCAGCCATTGCTCTATGGACTGTCCCACACTCAGCAGAAGAGATCCAAATCCAGGTATAAAGACAACCATTACATCTGGAGATCTCTTCTGCTACAGTGAGTTACCAGGAAGTCTAAGTATCTTGTCACACAACATCTGTTGGTCTAGCTTCTTGACTGTTGGAATGTTGATCAATCTCTTCTGCTCAATCCACCAGGGTCAGACTTCACATGCTGCTATAGAGAGATCTTCTACCTCACCGAAGGTTGAAGACCTGTTGGCAACTCTCACCTGCTTTGGCTCTTCTGCCAAGATGGTTTACCAAGGACTGGCTGCTGCATGTGTTATAGCTACTTGGAGCCACAGGTAAAAGCTGAGTGCCAAGTAGGGAACAAAGATAAACGAACAGTGCTACTGTTTGTGGCCATCTTGACTTTTTTGACCACACTGTGTGTGAACAACTCTGAAGCAATTGATTGCCCTCCTATCAATGGGAGATTACAATTATGTGCAAGACTCACAACAGAATCTATAACTCCTTCTTCATTCTTTTCCCTTTCTCAGGTTTGATCCTGAGTGGCACTGGATTGTTAACATAACTCCTAAATTAGTTCCAATTCCCCATGTAATTCCTACTACTCTGATAATGTATTTGCTGACAATAGGACAATCAGATATAAGATAATATGCATCTTTACTTCACTTTTTTTTCTTCTACTCTACCCCTGTCTCCAGTTGGGGAAAGCTCCCCAAAAGACTAATCTAATGTTCTGGCACACCCATTAACCTTAGTATGTTCCATGTCCTGGCATGAGTTTTGTAACCAACCAGTTTTGTAGTCTGTAAAGTTAATCTGCTTATCTTATCTTATCTTTTAGCCATTTTTATATCCTTCTTTCTGATCCTTCTCTGCCTTTTCTTTGAAATTTATTTCTTCATTGTCATTTCATTGTCTTGATCACTCTATTCATCTTTGTAAGATTGTGAGTGTAACTTTGGTTGGGTGAGGAATATGTGCAATAGTTCCATACTTTGCATATTCTCTATTGTATTTTCATTTTTCTTTTGCCTCCTTTGCTTCTATTAAACTTCTACTGTGATTATTCTTGATTATAATAAAATTGCTCTTCTATGGACTGGAGTAAAGGAGTGTCTGTTAAATTTGAAGATTAGTTTTGGACATATGTAATGAATTCAAATTCATGCAGCTTCATGACAGCTATGTAAATTTGATGTAATATATGCATGAATTTCATAAAATGTATGAATGCTGATTCATCAAAGAGTGGACTTCATTGTTTAGTGAAATATCTATATTCAGATTTTATTTGTTGCATCCTAAGTCTATTGATTGTGCCATAATTTTTCTGATCTTAAAAATCTCTCAAATTTTCTTGTTATTTGCCCACATTTCTTGATACTCAACCTGGATGTCTCATCATTTGGGATCCAAACATGCCTAAATATTTCAGTCTGTCCATGCAGTTGTTTGCAGGTTTAATTGTGGAGTTCCTTCTCTTAGGTGGGTTGGTATCAGTCCTTCAAACAGTCAGAATACCACTATTGTTAAAGGATGTAATAAGAAAATCTTGAAAGGCTGACAGAGCTTTTCTCTCCGTCTCTTTGAGATCAAAGAAAGTCAAGGCAAAGTAATTTTGATTTTTTTTTCATCCTCTCCCATCTTTTTGGGCTAAATTCATGTTTTCTTAGCAATTGCCCCATACCTTCACTAAGACTATCTCTGTAGTCCTCTATATGTGATTTGCTCAGGCACCCGCCCTTAATCTCACTGTGGATTACTCTTACCTCATTTATTCATGAAGATAGCCTCCTTTTGCCAGATCTTTCTTTCTTTCTTTGTTTCTCTCTCTCTCTCTCTCTCTCTCTCTCTCTCTCTCTCTCTCTCTCTCTCTTTCTTTCTTTCTTTCTTTCTTCCCGCCTTTATAATTTCACAAATAACTCAAGGCAGCAAACATATCCAACATCCTCTCCCTATTTTCCCCACCCTGTGAGGTGAGTTTGGCTGAGAGAGTGTAACTGGCCCAAAGTCACCCAACTGACTTTAATGACTAAGACAGGACTTGAACTCATGGTCTCCCGCTTTCTAACCTGGTGCCTTAATCACTAGACCAAACTGGCTCTGAAGGTCACTCGACTTTACTGTACTTAACTCTCCCATCATTTCCAGAGGAACTGGGAGGAACTCAGTTCCTATCTATTTTGAAATGAATACCAATAATTATTTATTTACATATTTAGGCTGCTTCGCACTGAAGACTGCCAATGTATATCCATCAGCAGCTGCCAATTGTTTACACTTGTTACTTGAATCACTGAACTTTAAATGATTATATGATTTGGTTTGTATTGATCAAATACACAAAATGTTATCAAACATTGCAGGAAGAGAATAGCTTGTCTTACAATTTCAGATAATTTGCGAACTAGGTAAAGGGGGGGACGGGGGCTCCAGTAAGATGGGGAAACTTGTAAGCAATGAAACAAGTCAATAGTGTGGGAGGGAGATCAATGGGTCTGATATTTCTGCCTCTTATTAAAATGGTCTGGCCATAAATCTAGTTACCAACATTGACCTATGCTCTGCCAAAAGCCAATATAAACAGATTCTAATAAAGATGACCATGACTTTGTGATAGGCAATTAATGAGCAACCTGTCCCCAGAGAAAGGATTCTTCCTAACTTTAATCAGCTGGAGGTTGACAAGTTGGTAATAGGAATACCATGTACAATGAGTCTGTTCTTTAAATAGTGAAAAAAGATGAAGGAGGAAGATAAACAGAACAACAGCCCTCTGACATCTTCTTGCACAAGGTGGAAGAATAATCTTGATTTGTTAAAGGCCTGGAGCAACGCTGATCGACAGGCTTAGATGTATAGTCCTGTATCCCTGTAAAAAGCTGCCTTTGATTGTGTCTTAGCAGCTGTTCCTCCATTCCAGCAGGCAGTTGCTTACACAGGCCTCACCAGATGGGAGGAAGTGTTTATTATTTGAATCTGTCAACTTCAGCATGGAGCAGAGATTTTTTTCTTTCCTTCCCCCAACAGTTCCACTGTTCTGAAAGAGAAAGGCTTATTCATGAGCCAAGAAGATGGTCCAGGTTAGTTTTCCTCTGCTGTCGGCAATGAAGAAATAAATAAGCTGCCCCTTTTTGAAGAGGGTTGTTTTTCTGTTCTGATGCAGATTTTACTTCAGCAGAAACCAGTGTGAAGGACATGATTTTTCATGTAGCAAGGATACAGTTTTATTTCTTAGCAACTCTGATTAAGAAATTCCCATTGGCACTACTGGAAATAAGCCTGGAAGGACTTTAAGTAAGAGCAAGGCCTAGCATTTCTAACTTACCGTAGTTTTGCAGGAAGAGCGCTTCGCTTAAGGATCTTCATTTAAGGAATAGGCTGGAAAGTCTAATGATACAAAATACATATCTCTCACACAAAGCTTGGGGAATAAAGTTAAATAAAACCTTGGGAGCTGCCTTCCTCTATCACCTTGTATTGTGAACATCTTGTGCAAAAATGGGTGGCTTTTGTCAGAATGATGAAAGCAATATTGCAACATCACACCACAAGTTCTGTACCTTTTGGATATGCCCATGACATCATGACAGTCATAGGAAACTGCTAGACTTGCCAAAATGCCTGCTTACATCACTCTGACTCCGAATGTTTTCCCTCCCCAATTCAAATGAAGCTGCTGAATCTAGGGCTCCAAAGCGCATGGCTAAATGTCTATCTCAATCATCCATGTCATGGTTGTCCCAAAGATGTTTTTTCTAAAACGCAACTGGACTTTCTTGGTATTTTTTTTTGAAAATGTTTTGCTTCTCATCCAAGAATCTTCTTCAGTTCATGAAGAAGTTTCTTGGATGAGAAGCAAAATGTTTTCAAAGAAACCACTAAGAAAGTCCCATTGCCTTTTGGAAAAAACACCTTTGGGCATTGCCCCAAAGCCCCTTGTTGTGATCTTAGCTGACTTCATAATTCTTTGGATCTTAACTTCAATGCCTCCAGCAAAGCATGCCATGCCATACTAAGTTGGCTTCATGTAGAACATGCTTAGGAAACAGATAAGTCCGGGAAGGGCACAACCAAAAGTTTCTACATTGTTTTAATGTTTTGAAAATTGTTTCTCTTCTCGTGAATACCAATTCTTCCCACTCTTCTAAAAAATATTGGTTGCACACAAGACATATTTCTGATCTTCTAAACATTGGACTATGCAGGTCTTCATGTAAAACAAAAATATGAATATGTTGTATACAGTTTTTCTTGAGAGTTATGGGCACTCCATATAAAAAGGAAATCTGGACAAAGGGGTATTATTATGCTTAACTGAACTATTTTCTTAAGAATGACATAAATCTTGATACCATGATTGATGCTCCTAACAAGAAGGGATAACATTTGGCAGTTTCTCGCTATGAAGATGGAAAATAATGAAAGCTGCTCATTTTACCTGTTATACTTTTCAAATTATAGATAAGTGAGCATACAATGATTTGCAAAGAATTGGGGAAAATCTGAGTATATTTCAAGAAGTTAATATGGACTCCTAGCTAAGATGATTAAGTTGGAATTCTGGGGCATGTTAGAGGATTTAGCCCTAGACTGCAGATTGCAGGACTACATAGACTCAACCAGTAAAGGATCCATCAAATTGTGTCCTACCAGAAGCAGAAGCCAGAATATGTTTTGCTTCTCCTCAGCACTCTTAGGAAAATTGGCAATTTAACCAGACTAAGCAGAGAAGGTAAAAACCCTGCAGATTAATCCATTAAATAAAATTAGAAAAATATAATCTAAACTAATAATTATTAGCAACACAGAAGCAATTAGGCTTAAAACTAAACACCATTCATGTCCCATGATTAAAACTTTGCTCCAGTTCATTAACTTGCTACCTATTTTCTGATCTGATTAAATTTGGAAGACAGAAAGAATATCTTGAACAAATGTCAGTTGTGCAGGATCTGAAACTGTAATGAAATGTACAATAGATTCCATAAACATGAAGGACAAAGCAGGAAGGAAGGGAGGGAGTTAGACTATTACAAAAAAGACTTTTTGGTCCTGGGAAGGAAAAAATATGAGAAAGAAAAAGGTATATGTTGAGCAAGAGAATTGTTGGGATAGATTTTCAAGGTTCATTAGGTTACCCAACAAAGATTTTTCCAGAAATCCAAGTAGATCTTTTTTTCTGAGTTTGGCAGGGTTTGATAGAAACTAAAGGCAGCCCATTGGGCAAGGTGAAGCTTTTATAAGATTTTCCATTTCATAGCATATATTGTCTTCATCAGGTTATTGCATCAAGCATTTAAACCTGCCTTGATGCACTATACCCAAAAGAGCATTAATATGCAGTGTGATAAAAAGAAGCCGCAGAGTGTAACGGGGTCAAGGAGCCAACTGGCTCAAACCCAGTAACCTTGACGAGCCTGGGAGATTCACAGAACTTCCATAGGTAACATGAACTGAAGGAGAAGCCAGAGAGTTCAATTTAAGAGATAAAGTTGTAGAGGGAGGATGGTTTGTTTTCCCTAAGAACAGGAGTTTATATGAGAAAAGTTCTGTTAAGTGCAATATGAGCAGTCAACTTCCAACTGTTTGGAGCAGTGGGATTGCAAATTCTGTGCCTGATATTGCCTGTCAAAACTTGTGAAGAGTGGCAAAAATGGGATTAAAATAGATGTTTCAGAAATGGATAAATATGGACTTTTTGGGTGGGGTTTCATCCTTCTAAAGAGCTTTATGAGACAGGAGAAAACAAGCCATATTATATTGTTTGATTGTTTTTAAAAATGGGAATAGGAACAAGAGGCTTTTGAAAGCAAACTGCTCCCATTTTTATCCTTAAATTCCTTAAAATTATCACCTGCCAAAGGGACCATGGCTCATGTGGTTAGAACGCCAAGTGAGAAGACCATTGAGAGGTCAACAGCTCAGCAGTTCAAAACCTGAGCCAAAACCTCAGCAGTTCAAAACCTGAGTTCAAAAGCAAGTCACATGATGGAATGAGTTCCTGTCAATTTGTCCCAGCTCCTGCCCACCTAATAGTTTAAAAGCATGCAAATTCAAGTAAATAAATAGGTACCACTTTGGTGGGAAAATACCAGGGACACGAAAGAAGCTTCTTTGGGCATCGCCTAGGCAATGGTGATATTACTGGCTAATCCTTTAAACCTGAAAGTGCCTCAGTGGCTTCCTGCCTGAGCAGGGGGTTGGACTAGATGACTTCCAAGGTCCCTTCCAACTTTACTATTATTATTATTATTATTATTATTATTATTATTATTATCATCATCATCATCATCATCATCATCATCATCATCATCTCAACTTAACTCTATATATCATGTTCTGTACTGACTCTTTGAAAAAAATCTTAGGCCATTAACGATTTCTTCTAAAACTCTGCTTAAATGATAAATGCTTTGATCTGAAATCTTGTCCTCAGTACATACACCATATCAATCATAGTAACCCTTTTGGGGATAAACAACATGTCAAATGCAAAAGAGGAGTCAGAAACTGTAAACCAAAGAAATTAAAAGCATGAGATAAGAAAAAAAGAAAAGAAAACATAGCTAAGACTGGTTTATGCTACCATCATTAACTATATTTCTCATATCTTTTCATGTATGCTTCTACTACCTCTTTATGCTGCTTTAAATATTTATTTTTATTCTTTAGAATTCACTTTTCTCTTTTTTGAGGATCAGATCAGCTCCATCCATTACTTTTTTGGTTCTTCCCATCTTCTGAATCCTTCACTCTTCCTTCAAAATTTTGTTTTGTAATTTAATCCTCATTTATTAAGATAGAGAGGTGTGGAATATTTTTTCAGTCTTAGCCATAACAATAGCCACTGCATCATTCCTAGCTAACTGAAAGGAGAATGTCCTAGTGAGTCTGAGTCCATTTTAATTGCAATAAGCAATTAAAGCCAGATTTTTCTACAAGCATGTTCTATGCAAGTTAAGGATTGTTAACTACTATAGACTGCCTATAGTAGACAGACAACAATATTGTTGTCCTCATTCCACAATTAAGATATGCTTGTGGTATACTCACATCCATTCAGATACTATATATGGTGATTAGAAAATCCAAAATTAATTATTAATTCGATGTTGCTTTTCCACCACCATATCCTTTAATAAAGGCAGAAAAAAAATCAGAATATAGTGTTGCCCATTGGCCAAGTGTCAGGATGTACCTACTCAGTTTATGCATGTGTGTGCATCTATGTGCATCTATTGTGTGTACGTGTGTAAATCAGTATACTCTGTGGCAAGTAGTTCAATTTCTGGATATATTATTCTTAATCTGTGTCTGTTCTTTCTCAGTTCTGCATTTCCAATTTAGGCCAACAACAAATGCAGGTTGTTGCATGCTCTAAAGATTTAACATCATTTGATACTTGGTTGAATGGAATAAGAATTCCATAGAAACCTCATTCCTATTATTTGGGCTACACAGAGTATTTTATTTAGGGAAACTGGTCAGTTTCATAATCATGGAAGAAAATAATAGGTTTTTTAAAAAACATATTCTGGCCTGAAATATATTCCAGCTACTTATTTTCCTAGCAGGTAATCTGAATTGAAGGAAATCATTTGTATTTGTGAATTAAAAGAAAGGCTGTTGGTAGTTTTCTCATTCATGCTGGCTGGAGAATACTGGAAGATAAAATCCACATTTCTTAACGTTGTTGAAGTTCTAAAACACTACTTTAGAACAATCTTCTTTATTGTGGCGGCCCCCAGGGGTGTAGGCTAACTTCCAGCTTCCAGTTGCATAAAGCAGAAAAGACTGGGGATAGATGGATGAAGGGTTTTTTTTTTTGGTACACCTACTTCCAAGTGAAGCAGGCACACATGCTTTCTCAGTATCTCTCAACCAAATGACAAAGCAACCAATCAATAACCATGAAAAAGTCTAAGCACACAAAAGTAGAGTGATAGAGGATTGACACAAATGTAAAACTACCTCAAATTAAGCCAACACCACCTAAAGGAAATAAAAAGTTCTCTCATATTACGGACTAGACATTCCAAGATCATCCAAGGGTAAATAAATAAATAAAAATAAATATGGTAGCTGCACCCATGTGATACAACCCCATCCCTTATTTACTTTCATTGTGGTGGGCTTGATTGTGTGGTTTTGGTTGCCACTCTGACTTTTTGACATCCCTCTCCCTTGTAGACAACCCTGAGAGAGTTACTAGTTCTAGTTTTCCCAATGACTTTTTAAACTCTTTAGACCTGAATTCTCCTCTCAGAAGAGACCAATGACTTTGTTTTGAGATTCATCTCCTAGCTAGCCAGCAGGTCACCCAAAATTAAAAATTTCCTTATCATGGTTTCATCTATGGTCTCCTTGGAAATAAGGCACAATACTTCTGTACTCTGAATAGATAACATTATTTCGCCTACAAAGCCACTGAACCTTCAAATATCTCTGTAGGACTGTTGGGCTACTTTTTATGATGATGGCTACATTTAAGTTTTTAACTTAAATTCCAGAAGTCCGGATGTAGGATTGATTAGGCCCCTTGGGGCAAATGTTGTAGAATGAAAGCCCCATGGCAATCCTTGGAGATGCTGGCCCTGTTACTTTCCTCAATTCAGTCTCTCTCTCCATTCAGTCATTGTCTCCTTAGAACCATTGCCAGAGAATAGATCCTATTGCAATACAAAACAAGAGAGAAGAAACAGGAAGGGCAACACTTCCATAATTCTTGTCAACTCTTTCCCAACAGCGGCCATAGGAAGCCTCTGTATGGTTCCCCCCCCTCCGTGTAATGAGGTAGCATGTGGTATTTTTGTATGTTTCCACTGTCTAATAATAATAATAATAATAATAATAATAATAATAATAATAATAATAATAATAATAATAATAATAATAATAATAATAATGTTGGAAGGGACCTTGGAGGTCATCTGGTCCAACCCCCTGCTCAGGCAAGAAACCCTATATCATTTCAGACACATGGCTGTCCAGTCTCTTCTTAAACACTTCCAGTGCTGGAGCATTCACCGCTTCTGGAGGCAGGTTGTTCCACTGGTTAATTGTTCTAACTGTCAGGAAGTTTCTCCTTAGTTCTAGGTTATGTTACCACTTTGTGTATATGTATACACAATGAAATTCAGAGCAGCCTGCATATAGTCTTTTTTGGGCTTCATGACCGAGAGGGAAGAGGAAGGAGACTTAGAATGGAGGATTTGGGAGGACAATTTTTTAGGATCTGTTTTTCTCTGCAACCCCAAGCAGGATCTGGCCCATTTTCAAACTCAATATTTCTGTTGCTGGCATCTATAAACAAGGATCTATTAACAAAATTAGCAAAGAGGAGAAGGATTTACTGAGAACATTCTGTGCAAAAGCCCCTCCAAATATAAAATGAAAGCTGGCTGAAAATCCTCCCATTGCTCTTTTATGACTTTCCGATCAGTGGATTATCTCAGTCTGTCAAACGTGCAGCCCCTGCATGCAACTTTGCATGGCTGCCTGGTTTTGCAATCTATAATATTTTTATTATAGCACACTGTATACACCTGTGGACACAGGGTCGATGGATAGTAAATAATCAGGTTTATGTTTATTTTCAGAACTCTATGGAACAAATTGTCTGGTTCTCTTCCTACTACTGGCACAGTTTCAGACAGCTTTGTTAGCAGGAAAATATGTTGTTCTTTCAATTTATTTGCCTCCTCTTAGTCATGGTCAGAGAGCTTTACTGTAAAACAGATCTGCACAAAATATAATCTTCGTTAGATCATACCAGGTAGTAGTATCTGTAGCCATGGATATGCTTTCATATCTTCCTTGCCAAGAAAATCAGTTTCTACAAGCTAAATAAATAAAATTAAATGCATTAGTTTTTGATGGATTTACTAGCCACTGGATCTCTAAGTAGAATAGAGGTGGTACTATAGAATTCTGAAGCTTTCCAGTCCTTTGAAAACATTCCAAAGCTGCCATCTCTAAGTGCTGTCAGCTTGTTTCCAGGCTCCTTTCTGAAATGAGGACTAGACACTTGTCCCTGCCTTTTAAAGCTGACTTCTGAATTCAGTATTGTAGATAAATGAGGTGGAGCAGCCTGCAGAGCAGCTTCATAATTGAAAAAGTTCTTGTTTTAAAAAGAGTATAATATGGAAGGATTGGAAGAAGTTATGATGTTTCTTAAGTGTTCAGACCCTTTCATGTTTGTGCAAAAGCCTATTCTCTGTTCAGTGAGTAAAGAATATAGGATGTAGTCTTAATATTTTTTCAATGTAATGCTTATTATCATTAGCGTGTGCAAGTCTGCATACGTATGTTTGCTGTGGATGCATTTATACTGCTTTAGGCTAAAGGTCCTGAGCAACTCAACCCAATTTTTATTTAGGGGAAAAAATAAATATTGAAGACAAATATGCACCTTTATCAGATTGGACTATTGCAGACAGCTTCCTAACTTCAACAATTTAAAGTTATATAGATTGCAGCTCCCAGATTTCCTCAGCCAGGCTGGCCATTGTAAGAATTCTAGGAGCTGAAGTCCACACATGTCGAAGTTACTCAGGTTAGGAAGCATTCTAGTCTAACCTGATAGGAAGTACATTAAAAAACCACTCCTGGCTCCAAGGATTACAATCTTTTATATACTTGTTGGCTATAGTTACACCTGCCTTTCCAAGTATAAATTAGGAAGAGCTCAAGACAGCTTCCATAGAGAACTCTTTTCATTTCATCCCCTCAACCACAGCAGGCTGAAGTTGGTTGGGCTGCTGAGAGATACAACTAGTGAGTTCCCATAATTAAGAATGAACTTCATCCCGGTCTCTCTGATAATTCAACATCTAATCAGTTCACTACACAGGCTCTCTTCCTTACAAAAATCCATTATAAATCAATATTGTCATGTGCTGCAATGAGGTTTTATGGTTATGATAAAACAGCTGGCTCATGTTCTTTAGTGCACAAACAGCTTTTTTAATATATAATAAGATACTGCTGTCTTGCCAAGAATAACTTAGTAAATCAATGCATGAATTTATTTGACCTGAAGGATTAGTGAAAGATTTATCCCTCAAACTTTGGAGAGTCGAAGCAACTGGGAATATACTCTATTCTTTCATCTTGTATGCTTTACCTTTACAACTTGATCCTGTTTTATTTTGGGGTATGCAAAAGATTGTCAAAAGGGAACCAGCCCTCACATATAGAGGGATGAAATCTTTGTTATCAGAGACTGATAAAAAGAGGGATCTTGAGTCAGGGCAGGCAGCAAAATGAGAAAATAGACCCTGTTACAAAGGAGCTGAATTAGACTATAGTTATATTTAAACACTTTATCTCAGTCTATGAAGAGATAATATTTTGGGACAGACAGGAATAGAATCATGCCCAAAGCACTGGCTGATCCATATGTTACATCAGGTGCTTGATGTAAAGCAACCTCTGGAAGTCCCAGTCATTTTTTTTATTGAAAAGTTTTATACAAATTATTACAATACAATATCCCTCCCTCCCTCCCCCCCTAACCCTAACCCCCCTCACTTCCCAGAGCTGATTACAGGGTTACAAATAAGCAAACAAACTCTAACTAAGCTTATTCAACTATACCAATAACCAAATCCCTAAAATACTTTAACTCAAATACAAGAAAATTTCAAAGAAAAACAAAAATAACAATATAAACAATTCCCACATTAAACTATGAGTTATTCAAAAACTAAATGATACTTTCTAATCCCATATTTATTCTGTACATAATTTATCCATCTTCTCCACACCAAGATGTATCTTTCTTGTGAATGATCCTTCAGATAAGCAGAAATTTTAGCCATTTCTGTTAAATTAGAAACTTTAAGCGACCATTCTTCTATAGTGGGCAAAGAATCTTTCCTCCAATATTGCCCAACCAGTAACCTTTCAGCCGTAATAAGATTCAACATTAAAATAGTTTCTTTAACATCACAATCTACAATAATACCTAACGAAAATAATTGTGGTGAAAACTTTATCTTTCTCTTAAAAATCTTCTGAATGTTCCACCAAATCTTAATCCAAAAAGCTTTTATGTTTCTACACGTCCACTAAATATGATAATAGGTTGCATCCAAGCAACCACATCTCCAACACTTAGGCTGCAAATTAGGATACATGCGAGACAATTTTTGGGGATCCAAATGCCACCTATAAAACATTTTATAAAAATTTTCTCTTAAATTTTGAGCCTGAGTAAACTTCACATTTCCAACCCAAATTGCCTCCCATGTATCTAATAAAATCGGCTCTTGAAAATTTTGGGCCCATTTTATCATACAATCTTTGACTAATTCCGTCTCTGAATCCAATTCCACTAATACATTATAAACTCTCCTTATATGAGCTTGACTTTGATCTCTAATTTGTCTTATCAAATTCTCATCCTCTAAAGTAATACCAACCTTTTGGTCTAAACTCCATCTATCTAACAATTGCCTATACTGAAACCAAGAGTAAACAATATTTTCTTGCCTTAATTCATCTAGCGATTTTAATTGCCAATCCTTCCTTCCCTTCCAATTTAAGCAATTGATGATGATGATGATGATGATGATGATGATTATTATTATTATTAGTCATTGAGACTAATGTTGAGGGATGCTGGGACTTGTAGTTAAGTAAAATTGGAGGACCGCAGATTGCCACCTTGTACTCATCACCTGTAAGGACTAAACCTGACAAGATGGGAGCCAGCGATTCCCAGGCTAAAGGCAGCTGTTATGTAAACTTACTGCAACAGCCTCTGAAAAATCATCAAAAGACCAGCCAAATATTTGGCAAATCAAACTAAGCGCTGGATAAGAAATTACATATCAGAAGAGCTGTGTCTTACTCTTAAGTAAAACAGCTGAGTTCTGGTGTAAAATCTGCCATCATCAGGAAGAAAAAATAATAATTTAGCCATGATTGGGAGCCATGGGCAGGATTCTCTCCTACCTGACTCCTTCCTCAATCAAAGGAAATTCTTAAAACTTCAAGAACAATTTGGATTATTTTAGTCATTTCCTCAGTGGCTTATTTTCTTTTCCACATTCTCAGTTATTCTCTTCCTTTTATTATGTTTTATTTTATTTAGTTAAGAATTCTCAGTGAAGCCAGGGCTTCCAGGCCTATAGTAAAATAACTACGGTATTTCTCATTGGCTTTCATCAGGCTAATAATGCCAATTTCCCTGGGGGCAAGGGCACTTCAGTTATCAAAGTAACCCACGCTCCAGGAAAATATTTTTTTTTCTCCATAAGTACAATTTACCAAATTACTTAATTTTCTCTTTCTCTCTCTAATCCAGAATTCTGGGGAATCATGGAAGCTGGAAAACTGATTTAACTCAAGTTGGATTTAAATGCCTAATTGGGTGCTTTCTTCATATTTAGCACTGAGGTCCACCTTTCCACATTTTCCCTTAAAATTAACTCTGTTTGATTAGCCTGCTGTTTCTCCAAGGAACTTTTAGTATCAATCTCAGTTTGTAACATTTCATCCATTTTTGTTGTTTTGTAATAAAACCGTATGTTCTAGACCAGCATTTCTCAACCTTGGAGAGTTTATGATGTATGGATTTCAACCTCCAGAATTCCCCAGCCAGCATTCAACTTCAGGAGCTGAAGTCCACAAGTCTTAAGAGTTGCCTGGGTTGAGAAACGTTCTTGATTCTGTGTTGGACTACACTGACTGTTGACCTCTCCTTGTATAATATAACTTGCATGCTATAATGATTAGTTTAAAACACCTCCCCCACAACATGCATGTATCTATGCGTATATGTGTAAAGAAATGCTACAATAATCTAGGTGTGACGGTTACAAATATAAAATTCATCCTAAGAATCTTGAGAAGAGTTGAAAACATAACTACCAACACCACAATATTTTTCTACAAATTGATCCTCCAGCCACACAATGATATTGCACTTTCTGCAAAACAGGCATGATTTGTTATGTCTTTATCCAGGGGTTGGGGACCCCTGATCTGGTGGAATTCCCCTAGAAGGGAAGGGTTAACCATTTGAACCCTTTTGGTTTGAAAAAGCCAGTAATAAAAATATTGGCAAGTAATAGGATAAAGACATAACAAATCATGTCTGGTGTGCAGAAAGTGAATAGAGGTTTCCCCACCCTTCTGCATATTTTTTCCTATGATTTTAATCCAGTAGGAATGGAACCATTTTTGGGTTTGTTTGTTTTTTGCATTCATCAGTAATGAATGTGGAGTGTGGGTTCAATGCCTGTGAACGTTTTGCCAGGAAGCTAAAATATTATCTTTCCCAGAAAGAGATAGATTACTTGCTCCTTCTGAATATTTTGATGAGCCCAAAGAATAAATAGTGTCTACCAAATAAGAATTTCTACCAAAAATATGAAATCCAAAGCAAAATTCACAGAGCCTGACTAGATGAGAGAGTGGGCTTAATAATAAACTTTATGCTTCGTTGGGGGGAGGGGACAGGGGCTCCATTTTATTGCCTAGGGAAATGATGGCCTCTCAATCATTGGATGTCTCAAAGGGGAGACAGCCTTCTGTGTAAGATGCCTCAGTACTAAAAAGGGAATTGCACGGATGGTCTCATAGCCCTCTGCAACTTCATCGTTCTTTGAGATGTGATAGGAAACAAGGGAGTAAAACTTTTCTCTCTTGGCATTTCTGGAGCTATTTCCATAAAGGAGGCAATATCCATCAGTTCTTTGTTGCTTCAAACAGCTGAATTTTATCCCTGTTCATGCTTCAGAACAATTCTGGGTCATCCCAAAGCATATTTAAATGCACAAATGTGTGTGTGTGTGTGTAAATGACATCCCTCTACTGCTAGCTTCCATCTGAGGCATCTGCCGATGGAGGACGTCTTCTCTCCTACTGTTTCTTTTAAAAATAAAATTACATTGTTATGCCACAGAGTCTTTACAGAACTCCACAGAAGCAGCACACTCACACTGTGTGTGTGTGTGGCAGATGTCAGGCAGGCTTAGAGGCACTGATGCACCAAAGGTCTCTTGTCTTATCTCTTGGCAAACTGATTGCAATATGCAAAACAAACTAATCTGACTTGGTACATCTTGACAGAAATGTCTGGTTTTTGTGGTTCTGAAAGATAAATGGGGACGCCCATGTTCTTCTTTCTCTGACTGCAGTTACCAAGTCCAGCTAAGAGAAAGGAAGGTTTTTTGGTGTGTGTTCCCATCTTGCCAATAGAGATAACAAAGGAAACAGACTGTGGAGACCGATAGTCAGGGAGTAGAAGGAGGGGACGGGAGGGGAACATAAATGTTTTCCATAATTCCATCATAATGAAAGAGACTAAGGCCAGAAGAATGTGGAATATGGAAAAATAACTTCCAGTAAACCCCACAGACATACAACATCACAATTCTACATACATACAATTATTTTTCAGTGAGCCCACTGAAGACAAATGATTGATCTATCCCTGCTTGTGTTTGTTTGGCAGTGATCTCAGAAATCCAGTCTACACATCCAACTGATATCTTTGTAACAACATAGAACTGGCTGCCTTAGAGTTGGTCCAAAGCATTTTGCTGTCAGACAGGAAGACCTTATTTCTTCCTGTTATTTTTTATATATGAATGGATGGATGGGTCATAGGTCATTTTTTTCAGTGCTATCATGACTTTGAATATCACTGTACAAATGGTTGTAAGTTGAAGATTATCTGTGATGAGTTATCTCTAATCATGGAGATAGCAAAAGACCCATTAATTATTCTAACCTCTTTGAATATTTCTAGCCTCTCTTTAAAATTGGTGGCCATCACTACATCTTATGGTGGTTAATTCCATTGTGTTGAAATATGAAAGATATAAGATATGAAGAGTATCAACAACTAATGGAAAAAAAATTTAAGCAACACACACACACACACACACACACACACACACACACACACACACACACACCCCAAATTAACAAAAGGCAAAAATTACAATAAAAAACCTTAGTTTTATATTTCTATAAATCACCTTTAGTCTTAATTGCTTGCTCTGCAAGCCCTCATACTCTCCAAGGTCATATACGAGTAAACCCAACAAACAGGCTTGGATAGTGGAAATGAATGAAGGAGATACGTTTTCAGCTTCCCTCCTCTAGGATACTAGATACAAAAAAATAAATTGCTAAGGATGATGGATGGCAATCAGTTATACGCAATAAGAAACAGTGTTATGGAATAAACTTTAGCTCCTTTTGTTTCATTCACAATTTATATGTAGCTGCTTCATTTAGGATTTCTTTTGTTATGGAACAACTTTTCCCTTGAACCTTGTTCTTTATGATCTCTTGAGTTCCTTCTTTATGATCTCTTGATTTCAGCATTAGTAGGAGTGATTCTTATACTGTATATTTATAAATGCTAAGTAAAAAGAATTCTTTTCTCTAGAAGCTATTTCTGATTACTCTGTCAGAAGTTCAGTCACCCAAATAAATAGCATCATAAAACATCTGATCTGCTTGGATTGTTTTGTGTTCTGCAATTGAATATAATTTCTTTCTCATCCAATCTTCTGGAATCTGTTTGCAAGCCAGAATTTTTATTGAAATGCCCCCCTTTAGCAAAGTAAGTCTATGAAACATACTTTTCCACTTCAGGTAATTTTAAGTTTAATTGTGAATTTCTCAGATTGAAGTAACAGTCAGCAGATTGTGATGGCAACTGCAATCTAAGCAGCACATGGGAAAAATATAAAGGGACAGAGGATATTTTTTTCTCCATTTCCATAAGTCAATAATTCACTCACTGCTCTCTTGTATTTGAAGCAGTGAGAATGGTGAGACTTCAGACATGCCTATATTGCTGAGGGCATTTCCACATCAGCTGATCCTTGTATTAACTGGTAATTACTTCACCAAAGTTTAGAAATTGTGTTTGAAGTCTAATACTAGATTTTATCATGAATTAATTGATAACATTTATTACTACATATGCCTCCAGATAATCATTACAATTCTCATGCGATAGTAAGCTTCCCTTAGGTCTAGTTTAGAAAAAATTTTCCCTTTCAATAGGTATGACTGCATGTCTTTCATGAGGGGCAGAGGGTATAGGTTGCTTTCACTGATTGTATTCAGGGACCTATAATCCACGCATAAACGTAAAGAGCCATCCTTCTTCTCTCTAAAAAGGACCGGGACAGCCACTTTAGGCTTGGCTGGCTCAATGAAACCTCTCTCTAGGTTTTTTTTTATAAATCTTTCCATTTCCCCCTTCTCCTTTGGGCTCATGGAGTATAATCTGGGCTTCGGGAGTTTTGCCCCAGGCTTGAATTCAATGGTACAGTCTGTGGGTCGGTGGGGGGGGGAGCTCATTCGCCCTCTCCTCACTGAAGACTTCAGCAAGGTCTCTATATTCCTCTGGTATTTCTGTTAATCTTTTTTCCTCTCCTATGGATGCTTTTTTCTATTCTTGATTGTGGTAGCCTCCCTTGGGGTTTTAAGTCCATAGGGTCCCCCTTCGGGAATTTGATTTCTGTCGTCCTCCAATTTACCCAGGGGTCCCATTTTTTCAACCATTCCATCCCTAGAATCATTGGGCATTCCATACCTGGGGTCACCACAAACGTTAAGTCCTCTTCATGGTTGCCCAGGGAGAGATGTATTGGCAAAGTGGCTAGGGTAGCTGGCACCCCCCCTGCTATGGATCCATCTAGCTGGCCAAATGAGATTTGTTGTTCCAGTCTCCTGGATGGGATGCCCAGATTCCCCACTAGTGTTGGGCTAATGAGGCAGCGGGTGCAGCCAGAGTCTATTAAGGCTTTCACCTTCACAGCTTCGGGCATGGGGGGGATTAATATAGTCACTGTTTTGAAGATGGGTGTGATGTATCCACTTACCAGGGTTTTGCCCTCCGGGCTGTCATGTGAGGCATCCACCAGCCCTGTGGTGTAGGCTGGAGTTCTTTCCCCTTGGTGAGCAGAAGTGGGGGGTTCTGCAATTTCCATCATTCTCATGGCCGTTTCTTTTGGCTTAGCTGAAGACTTTCCGGATTTGTTGATTGGGGATCTGTCTGGGTTGTGCTGGGGGGCCTTTGAGCAGCATTCTACAGCTCGATGCCCTTCTCTTCCGCACTTGAAACACCCCATTTGCTTCTTGGCTGTAGCCGATGATTTCACCGGTTCGTGTATCAGCTCAGGCGGGGGGCGGCTCCATTGTTTTCCTCGGTGGTGCCTCTTCAATATGTCGATCTCTGCTTCCTCTGCCAAGACGTATCATTCCTCAAGTCGATGTGGGTCCCCTCGGTGCAGGCAAACGTCATATAGATCATAGTTTAGTCCGTCTTTGAAATGACTAAGGAGGATGTCTTCTGACCAATTCAATTTGCTGGCAATGGCCCGGAATTCTTGTGTATATTCAGCCACCGGGTGTTTGCCTTGCCTCATCGTTTTTATCCTTTCATGGGCTTTGCGATCAGCCAGGGGATCTTCAAATTGTCTTCTCAAAGAGGACATGAAACGGTTGAAGTTACTGAGTTCTGGGGCATTGGAGTCATGCAGCCGGTCCATCCAGGGCAGATTGCACGATCCGGATGCGGACTTTGTCGCTGGGAATGTCCTGCCCGTATTCCTCCATGTAGCTGAGGACTTGGGTTAGGAAAAACCCCAAGCGTGTTGGCTTCCCTTTGAATTTCACCTCCAACAGTGGACGTCTTGGAATGGATCGGTGCCTCCGTTGTTGGTGGTAGTGTCTTCCGTCCAGATTGCCATCTGTGGTCCGGTAGGGGGTGGGGGCTACTGGATCAGTAGATGTCCCCGGGGTTGCAGGTTCCACGTCCCCCTCGGTGTCTTTCCCTTTGCGGCTCCAGGAGCTGGGGCGGCCATAGGGCTTAGGATTCTTCTCTCCTAGGGAGCTGAGAGTTCTCTTCATCAGGTCAATAGCTTTCTCTAGGATCCAGTCTGAGTACGGTGCCCAGCTTCCTCCCTCTTCACTTGCGTGCAGGGATTTCTCCATCTCCTGCTTCCATTCTGGTTGCTTGATCCCCTGTCTCAGGGTCACCTTTCTTGATTCCTTTCCCCACTCACTTTTCTTTCCAACACCCATTGACCAGCGAGGCTTGTGGTCCTGTGTCTCCACCACTTCTTCTCCTGAGGAATCTGACCTCTCGGATCCCAACATCTGGCAAGGTTCCAACTGGGTCAGCGGCTCTCTTTCCAGGGAGTTTTCCCCCTCTCTTGCTCCATTGTCTGACATGGTAAATTTTTGCAAAATCCCCCGGCAAGGGTCTCCCTTCCAGGTGGATTAATTTTGCAAGTCCTGTCTAATGTAAGGACCCACCCCACTTTGCATCTTAAGAAGACAGAACTCTTGGAATAATTGAACTGCCTTTCTTTTTGACAGTGGAAGAATCTCCATAACATTTACAATAAAGCATGTTGTCCTTAAAAAAAAAAAAGATAGCAACCAAAGTGATATTACCTATGTGGGCCACAATCTGTTTCTAAGTAAATTAAAGATGAAGCAAGCAGAGCAGCAGAGGATGGATAAATGGGAAGTATATGCTGAAAATCATCTATCCCAAGGGTACTTATTCCAAAAGGCAACTGGACTTTCTTGGTTTTTTTTTCCTTTGAAAATATTTTGCTTCTCATCCAAGCAGTTTCTTCAGTTCTAACTGAAGAACTGAAGAAACTTCTTGGATGAGAAGTGAAACCCAAGAAAATCCAGTTGCCTTTGGAAAAAGCACCTTTGGGACAACTATGACCTGAATGATAGAGAATCAAAATCATCTAACTTAGGGGTCTGCAACCTTGACAACTTTAAGACTTGTGGACTTCAGTTCCCAGAATTCCTTAGTCAGCTATGTTGGCTGAGGAATTCTGGGAGCTGAAGTCCACAAGTCTTAAAGTTGTCGAGGTTGCAGACCCCTCATCTAACTTGCAGGGAAGAATCACCCCTGCTTGGATTTTCAGGAAAGGATGACAGTGCTTCTGGGCTGGCATTGTCCAATTCCTTTAATGGGCCTCTACCTCTACTCCTTTGCCTTCTAATTATGTACAGGTAGTCCTCCTTGACTTACAACAGTTCATTTAGTAACCGTTTGAAGTTACAAAAGTGACTTATGACCATTTTTCACACTTATAAGCATGGCAGCATCCACCGGTCACATGATCAAAATTCATTCGCTTGGCAACTGGTTCATATTTATGACGGTTGCAGTGTCCCAGGGTCATGCAATCACCTTTTGCAACCTTCTGACAAGCAAAGTCAATGGGGAAGCCAGATTCACTTAACAATGGTGTTACCAACTTAACTGCAGTGATTCACTTAATAACTGCGGCAAGAAAAGTCGTAAAATGGGGCAAAATCCATTTAACAAATGTTTCACTTAGCAACAGAAAAATTTGGGCTCAGTGGTGGTCGTAATTTGAGGACTACCTGTATTAGATCCCTCCAAAGATTGAGAAGATGACTTTTGCAAGGAGACTGAGTTTGAATGTTGTTTGTTCCTGGTCATGAAAAAGAACACCAGGTAGATGTCCACTTCCTGTCCACTGAGGGCAGACACAAAGTGTTCTGTCCCAGCCTATGTACGTCCTTGTTAATTCACAAGGACAAACCCCTCCTTTAACAAGTAGACTGGAAATGCAGGGAAAACAAACCCTTTTATTAGTTAGGTACAGACCTGCAAAATATCCCAAAAGCAAAGGTAAACAAAACATGATTCAAACGAAGAATTGTTCACAAGCCAGGCAAACAAAACAGAATTCCATGAAACTTGAGTCCTTTGCAAATGGTTGCCTTCAGCAACCAGCACCGCCCACACCTTCCCTTTTTATTATGCAGCCCCAAGGCTTGGCTTCTTAATGCCTTCTCCTCCTCCCTTGGAGTCGCACCATTGCCTCCCTCTGTTCTGCTCTTGTTGCCAGTCTGTGTTTGCAAGCATCTCTAATGTCTTCCAGTTGTGAGTCCTCAGAGTCTGACTCAGCTTCCCCGCACAGCTGAGTCTCATCCTGAGCACGATTAGAAGGGCCAGGCTCTTCATCAGATTGTAAATCCTGCAGCTCCTCAGAGCCTTCCTCCGATTCTGATGGCTCTCCAGGCCCCTCCTCCTCCTCCTCCTCTGATTCCCTGGACTCAGCTGTCGGGTCCAGTGGCTGGCATGGACTCACAACACCAAGTTGCTAGTTTAACCACCATGTTGCATGAATTGAACTGGTCAGATCACACCCCTGAGGAAAATATGGTGGTTTACAATTAACACAATTGTTATCAGTGACTGGCATGTTTGTGGCTGCATTAGGCAAAGGATAAGCCTAATGCATTGCAGGAACTCCTGGAGGGAAATAAAATGTGCCTCTTTATATAGCCAAGGTGTTTCATTGGCTGGGGGTGCCAGTCATCTTTCATGTTTCATTGAATGATGACTCACATCAATTCCAGACAGCATGAGCAGTGATGAAAGATAGTGGGAACTATAATTCAACCATTTCAGGAAGGCTATAGGTTTCCACTACTATATTTAATTTGATTCTTGCTAGCCTCTCACAGAAGACAGTAGGCCATTTAGTGTAGGCTTTCCTCTCATCTCGGTAACAGGCCCAACAGTTCTGTATTCTTTTGCCTTAGGAATGAATAGCATTCATGCATTTCAATGAGGTAAAATCCACATATATGAGGGACACTATTACACTATGAGTTGCAATAATAAATATTGAATATTTTTTCATAACTAAAGATCCACGATCTTGTGAACAGAATTTACCCCAATCTATTAACAGCTCCACCACCACCACTCAGTTTTAATTTCCTAATATTAAGGAAGACATCGCGGTTGGAAGAGGGGGGAGACCTTTGGATATGGCAATCCACCCGCATATGGAAGGAAATGTGTTAGCCATCCCGGAAAGAAAAGAGAGATCCCCCCATCGGATTAGGAGGACCGATCTAGGGAGAGGGAACTGCAGGAAGGAGAAAGAACTCAGGAGATCAAGCCGTCTTCCCCCCTGCTTGCGCATCTCGGAGAGCTCCGGAGGATCCGTGCAGCCACCGACGACGCAGGAGGGAGGAGACAAGCCGAGGAAGGACACTGCAAGGACCGAACGGATCGTGATTTCATCGCTACCCTCCCCCCCGGACCAATCACCCGCAGCAGGAGACATGCCGGACGACTGAGTGTAACGACGATTGGGGAGCTACCGCCCCCCTCTGCCCACGACCGAACGGCTTACCCCCTAGCTCCGGATCGCCGACGAACCACATCTACCTGGGAGGGGCATGTGGGATCACCTGGATGGCATCTACCCCAGGGGGAAGAGAGAAAGCATGGCCCTGCCGCCGCCCTCTCCGGATTGCCCGAATATGGTGCGGCGCGCGCAAAGCGGCCACACGTAGGGACGATCGAAGAACCGCTGCCCCCCCCTCCACATTCGAACGACCTCCCCCCTCCAGCTCCAAACCGCTAATGAATCACAATCACCCCGAAAGGACCCACAAAATCATTTAAATGACACCCGTATAAGAAGTAAAAATACCAAAATTCAACAAAAAACTTGCCATAGGAAGAACAACGGAACGAAGGAGGACTGTAAAATAAACATGAAATGTGTATTACCATCTACCCCCGAGGGAAAAGAGTTAAAGCATAGAGACTGCTGCAACCATAAAGACATTTGCCCATCCACCCCAAGACTGAGGGAAAGAAGGATGGAGGAAGATGAACGTGCGGTTGAAATGAATAGAAAGGAACAGACCAGCCGTGCGCAATCACTCTATTCAGGCCCGATGACGAGGTCGAGGAGTCGTGCGCAGACTTCACTACACCTATAAAAATGACTCTCTCACTCCCTGGCGCACTAGCCCTGAGGATGCCGGCAGGTGACGGCGAAAGCTAGGCGCTTTTTAATAAATTTTATAGTTTTTATCACCCTGGTGATCATTTTATTTCCTATCATATATATATATATATATATATATATATATATATAGATAGATAGATAGATAGATAGATAGATAGATAGATAGATAGATAGATAGATAGATGGTCTAAATACAATATATTAATAAATAATTAATATATTGTATATTAAATAATAAAAATAAAAATAATAAGTAAATAATAAAAAAATCTGCCCCCATCTCGCATGATTTTCTCCCTCTCCCAAGAATGAATGGCAACTCTCTTTATTTCATGAGGCCATGTTGCTAAAAATACCTCCAAGACTGTGATGTGCTCTGACATTAAAATGGACTATATTCTCAACTAAGCTGCTCAAGCAAAACTTTCCTGTAAAACTGCACAGGCTGCTGATGTTTCTGTTAGTAGATTTCTCCTTGCCTGTTAAATTGTACGAAAATGTTCTTTCTTGGATGGTTCAACTCCTAGCAGCCCCAGGACAAACACTATGAACTGAAAGAAGAAAGCAAATAAAACCATAGGTTGCCTTTATATAGTTTCTATATTTTGAATCCATCAACATATTTGTAATACTGTAGTGAACTAGTCTAGCATAGTCTCTAAAAGAATTAAACTGTGATCCATAAAGTTCTTTGTTCAGATTTCACCTATGTCAGGGGTCTTCAAATTTGGCCCTTTTATGACTTGTGGACTTCAACTCCCAGAATTCCTCAGCCAGCAGGAGTTGAAGTCCACAAGTCATAAAAGGGCCAAGTTTGAAGACCCCTGACCTATGTCATTACAGTAATCTTGCAGGCATGTCTCTGCATCAGTTTCAACCTTGCAATATAGGAATAATGATAGTCTCTTTTAAAATATATTTGAAGTGTGTTAGAACCTGGAAAACATATGCAAATAGAATAATTTTCTGTTTGTAATAGATCCCCAAGTTCTGGGCAGAGATGCTTTAATTAATGTAATGTAATTCTATTTTGCTGTATCTTCCCATAATGTCCTTTTTAAATGACAGAATACTATGGGGATATTCAATATGTTTTAAATATGAGAAATGGTACAAAATAAGACTCATCATCATCATCATCATCATCATCATCATCATCATCAATCATTCATCATCATTATCATCATCATTTTGCCAAAAGTTACTCTTTCAAAGCATTCTTCCAAATAGGAGTGGAACCATTGTAATCCAGTGCCTTCAACTCCCTTCAGAAGTATCTGAGAAATCAATCAGGACTGTGCATTCTTTGCCTCTCCCTTTCTGCAGAAGACAGATACATTTTTTTGAGAGCTGAAATGTTCAACTATATTTGGGGGAAAAATCTCTCTATTTCACAAGAGGAAAGAGACAGTCTCTAAGAGGGGCTGGCAACCACCTACAACTCAGGGTCCAGAAGCCATACTGCCACAATTTCTGGGGGGCTTCTTGCTTTGCCCATACCGAGGTGTCTGATGAAGCCATCACCAAAATGGTTACATGAGGAGATGGTGAGCACTTCCTTTTTCTTTCAAGCCACATGAATATGTTTCCTTTTGGGCCAGATTATTTCAGGTGGTGAGCCACATCCAGTCTGCAGACCGTAGACTGCTGAAGCCTGGTCTACAACAATTTCTTCTTAACTGTGTCAGTAGCATTTCCTCTTGAATATAGCCAATGGGAAAAGTTTATATGATGATGATGATGATGATTATCTGACTTTTTATGATAATATGGTAATCCCTGCAGTACCCTACAAACACTATAAGTAATTGTAAGTGATTGCTCCATAAAAACAAAGTGTCAAAAGATAATATCCCCTTAAATCCCTCACTGAGATATTGGGTTTGTGTGTGTGTGTGGGGGGGGGGAAGGCATTTGTAGAGCAGGAAGCAACTCTTTTTCATAATTGCCCCACCTCAGGCGAATAACTTGCCCCCAAGTTTACATGGCTCTCTTCCTCTTAGCTTTTAGGATACAGTAGAGATTCTATTTTGTGCCTGCTTTGAAAGTAATATTATTGCATGGGCTATTTTAAGTTTAATTTTGGCCTAATTGTTTTTATTACTGGTTTTAATTAGCTTTGTGGGCTTCAATTTTATTTTGAGGTATGTTGTTTGTTCACTGTTAGACCTATATAAACCACCTGAAATTTATTGAATGGGATGTGATAAAAGCACTTGCAAAAAATAAAGAAGAAATAAATGAAGTTTTAAAAAGCAAACTTTTAGTATCAGGAGACAGGAAGGAATGCCCAATGAAGAAGACTTCTGTGTTCCTTGGCTTTTTATCTTGTGATAAAAAGCCAAGGGGATTTAATTAAAGCATGAGTTGCTGGGGAATGTCTGTAAAGTGAAGTCAGGATAATCACTGGGTTGAACCTGCCAATATGAGATTTTCTTGTTAGTTTTCTAGTTCTCCCAATGTAGTGCTATGCCTGCATAGAGAGGGACAGAGACAGAACAAGTTTATCAAACAAAAGTAATGTATAGTGATAGCAATATTTATATATTAGCCTTAGGGTGCTAGTATGCCTATCTCTGTGTGATGCACTTTTTTGCCACCCTATGTTTATGCATTTCTTTATGCCTTCTGTGAAATATTTTTTTTTCATTTTGTAGAAATAAAATTTAAAATTCAGTTCTGGTTGACTGCTCTGCTGCAAAGAAAGAGATTTAAATTTCTCTTTCCTTAATGATTAAAGAGTAAATATATAAATATCTGCCATTTCTACCTTCTTTAGAAAGAATTCTTTCTTCCTGCAATCATTTTCAGAGCAAATCAAAGTTGGAGTGAAGCTCCATACTTTTCTCACTTTTAAAAAAATATTTACATTTTGGTAAAAAGCAACTGTAAAGTATGAAGTATACTGCAGATGGAACTTTTTCCTACAAAGCCCTGCCCAAAGTCTATTTAAAAAGAAAACAAAGCACAACATCAAATTACACACAATCCTTCCTCCTTGATTTAGTAAATTAGGGGAAGATAACAGCAAGCAATTAGAGTGACTCAGAGCAGAGTGAAAAATAAAGTTGAGTTAAGCCTGTTGAAGTTGACATAACTTAAAGTTATTAAGTTTGAGAAACAAAGGGCTAGACCAACAAAGGGCTAGACCAGTGTTTCTCAACCTTGACAATTTTAAGGCATGTGGACTTCAACTCCCAGAAGTCCACAGCCAGCATTGCTGGCTGTGGAATTCTGGGAGTTGAAGTCCACATGCCTTAAAATTGTCAAGGTTGAGAAATACTGGGCTAGACCAAAGTTGCAATAACCATTTTGGAGATGAGATAGAATGGTGTTCAACCTAGATACTCCATTACTGGCTGGCAGTTATGAGATCTACTATATATCTGGAGGACATCTGGTTTGGGAATGCTACTCCAAGAGTTCTGTCTTCTTAAGATGCAAAGTGGGGTGGGTCCTTACATTAGACAGGACTTGCAAAATTAATCCACCTGGAAGGGAGACCCTTGCCGGGGGATTTTGCAAAAATTTACCATGTCAGACAATGGAGCAAGAGAGGGGGAAAACTCCCTGGAAAGAGAGCCGCTGACCCAGTCAGAACCTTGCCAGATGTTGGGATCCGAGAGGTCAGATTCCTCAGGAGAAGAAGTGGTGGAGACACAGGACCACAAGCCTCGCTGGTCAATGGGTGTTGGAAAGAAAAGTGAGTGGGGAAAGGAATCAAGAAAGGTGACCCTAAGACAGGGGATCAAGCAACCAGAATGGAAGCAGGAGATGGAGAAATCCCTGCACGCAAGTGAAGAGGGAGGAAGCTGGGCACCGTACTCAGACTGGATCCTAGAGAAAGCTATTGACCTGACGAAGAGAACTCTCAGCTCCCTAGGAGAGGAGAATCCTGAGCCCTATGGCCGCCCCAGCTCCTGGAGCCGCAAAGGGAAAGACACTGAGGGGGACGTGGAAACTGCAACCCCGGGGACATCTACTGATCCAGTAGCCCCCACCCCCTACCAGACCACAGATGGCAATCTGGACGGAAGACACTACCACCAACAACGGAGGCACCGATCCATTCCAAGACGTCCACCGTTGGAGGTGAAATTCAAAGGGGAGCCAACACGCTTGGGGTTTTTCCTCAGCTACATGGAGGAATACGGGCAGGACATTCCCAGCGACAAAGCCCGCATCCGGATCGTGCAATCTGCCCTGGATGGACCGGCTCCAGATTGGGTGGTGAACTTGCATGACTCCAATGCCCCAGAATTCAGTAACTTCAAGACGGACTAAACTATGATCTATATGACGCTTGCCTGCACCGAGGGGACCCACATCGACTTGAGGACTGGTACGTCTTGGCAGAGGAAGCAGAGATCGACATATTGAAGAGGCACCACCGAGGAAAACAATGGAGCCGCCCCCCGCCTGAGCTGACACACGAACCGGTGAAATCATCGGCTACAGCCAAGAAGCAAATGGGGTGTTTCAAGTGCGGAAGAGAAGGGCATCGAGCTGTAGAATGCCGCTCAAAGGCCCCCCAGCACAACCCAGACAGATCCCCAATCAACAAATCCGGAAAGTCTTCAGCTAAGCCAAAAGAAATGGCCATGAGAATGATGGAAATTGCAGAACCCCCCACTTCTGCTCACCAAGGGGAAAGAACTCCAGCCTACACCACAGGGCCGGTGGATGCCTCAGATGACAGCCCGGAGGGCGAAACCCTGGTAAGTGGATGCATCACACCCATCTTCAAAACAGTGACTATATTAATCCCCCCCATGCCCGAAGCTGTGAAGGTGAAAGCCTTAATAGACTCTGGCTGCACCCGCTGCCTCATTAGCCCAACACTAGTGGGGAATATGGCCATCCCATCTAGGAGACTGGAACAACCAATCTCATTTGGCCAGTTAGATGGATCCATAGCAGGGGGGGTGCCAGCTACCCTAGCCACTCTACCAATACACCTCTCCCTGGGCAAACATGAAGAGGACATAACGTTTGTGGTGACCCCAGGTATGGAATGCCCAATGATTCTAGGGATGGAATGGTTGAAAAAATGGAACCCCTGGGTAAATTGGAGGACGACAGAAATCAAATTCCCGAAGGGGGACCCTATGGACTTAAAACCCCAAGAGAGGCTACCAGAATCAAGAATAGAAAAAGCATCCATAGGAGAGGAAAAAAGATTAACAGAAATACCAGAGGAATATAG
The DNA here is from genome assembly GCF_016545835.1 of Crotalus tigris. Lineage (NCBI taxonomy): Eukaryota > Metazoa > Chordata > Lepidosauria > Squamata > Viperidae > Crotalus > Crotalus tigris. Next base: position 667,051 of record NW_024100068.1, read on the forward strand.
GGACCTTGCTGAAGTCTTCAGTGAGGAGAGGGCGAATGAGCTCCCCCCCCACTGACCCACAGACTGTACCATTGAATTCAAGCCTGGGGCAAAACTCCCGAAGCCCAGATTATACTCCATGAGCCCAAAGGAGAAGGAGGAAATGGAAAGATTTATAAAAAAAAAAACCTAGAGAGAGGTTTCATTGAGCCAGCCAAGCCTAAAGTGGCTGCCCCGGTCCTTTTTAGAGAGAAGATGGCTCTTTACGTTTATGCGTGGATTATAGGGCCCTGAATACAATCAGTGAAAGCAACCTATACCCTCTGCCCCTCATGAAAGACATGCTGTCACACCTATCGAAAGGGAAATTTTTTCTCTAAACTAGACCTAAGGGAAGCTTACTATCGCGTGAGAATTAAGGAAGAGGACGAATGGAAGACTGCATTTAACTGCCCCATGGGGTGCTATCAATTCAAAGTCTTGCCATTTGGATTACAAGGGGGCCCTGCAGTCTTTATGCAATTAATCAATGACGTTCTAAGGGAGCACCTGTTTAAGGGGGTCCTTGTTTACTTGGACGACATTCTTATCTTTACTGAAACAAAAGAGGAACACGTCAACCTTGTCAGAGCGGTTTTAAAGAAGCTGCGAGCCGCCCACCTATATGCCAAACTCTCAAAGTGCGAATTCCACCAGGAAAGGATAGACTACCTAGGTTATCGCATATCCCCACAGGGCATTGAAATGGACCCAGAAAAGGTCAAAGCAGTATTAGATTGGGCACCACCCCGCACAAGAAAGCAACTACAAAGTTTCCTGGGCTTTGCAAACTTTTACCGCCAATTCATCCCCTCATTTGCCCAGATAGCCTTGCCCCTCACTAACTTACTAAAAACGAAGGGAGCATCCTCAGTAAAACCTAGCCAGCCACTAACATGGACAATGGAGTGCCAAGCAGCGTTTGAGAGACTAAAGAGACTTTTTTCTGCCGAACCAGTACTAAGGCACCCAGACATGGACAAGCCCTTCATAATACAGGCAGATGCAAGTGATGTGGCAGTGGGGGCTGTGCTATTACAAGAAAATGATGATGCAGTATTGCAACCCTGTGCATATACATCCAAGAAACTCACGGAAACAGAACAGCGCTGGCCCGTATAGGAGAAGGAGGCTTATGGGATACGTTGGGCATTACTCACGTGGCGACAGTTCCTGGAAGGCAACAAAATCCCCTTCCAGGTGTGGACTGATCACAAAAATTTAGAAGCCCTGAAAACGTCCAGGAAACTCAATCCCAAACAAGCCCGCTGGTCTCAGCATTTTCACCAGTTCCAGTTTAAGCTCAAACATTTACCAGGGAGAAAGAACTTCCTGGCAGATGCTCTATCTCGCATGCCTCAATATAACAGCGCACGAACCACAGACTCTAGACCAATAATGGCAGAGTCACAACTGGCAGCACCAGTAACCACAAGAACCCAAGCCAAATTAAAACCACAACTGGACAGCCAAACTGGAATTGAATTCAGAAAAAGTTTGGAAACAGATGAATGGTTCCAGAAAAACAAAAATGTGTGCACAATGAGAGACGGGTTGCCTTGGGTAGGGGAAAAGTTATACATACCAACAACCCAAAGAATCACGTTCATGCAGCTTTGCCATGACACAAAATCAGCAGGGCATTTTGGATTTGTAAAAACTTTACACTTAATTAAATGGCAATTTTGGTGGCCATCAATAAAAAAGGACATAGAAAGTTATGTTGCCAGCTGCCCAACCTGTGCATCAGCAAAGAGGTTGCAAGGGAAATCGCCAGGGCTATTACAACCAGTGGCAAGTCCCTCAGCCCCCTGGAGGGAAATAGCCATGGATTTTATAGTGGAATTGCCAGAAAGCAATGGGAATACTGTTATCTGGACAGTCACGGACTTGTTTTCCAAACAGGTGCACTTTATCCCTTGCCAAAAGATTCCCACTGCAAAGGCCTTAGCAAACTTTTCATCCAGCACATTTACAGATTGCACGGGGCACCCCAACGCATCATCTCTGATAGGGGAGTGCAATTTACGTCTGCATTTTGGAAGGAATTTTTATCCCTCTTAGGGACCACTCAGGGACTGACATCTAGTCATCACCCTCAGACAGATGGACAAACGGAACGGTGCCATTCAGTACTTGAGCAATATTTGAGATGTTTTTTAAATTTCCAACAGAGTGATTGGACAGACTTACTTCCTTTTGCAGAAGTTGCCTACAATAATGCAGTCCACTCCAGCACAGGCTACACTCCTTTTCAAATAGCCAATGGTCAAAGTTTCAACCCCAGAAACGAACCAACGATCCCTTCACTGAAAGAATGGATGGAAAATCTACAAAACACCTGGCCAATAGTTAGAAAAGCACTAGATGAAGCTAGGCAGGCATACAAAGCACAAGCCGATAAAAAAAGGGTTGAGCCTACACCATTCATTATAGGAGAAATGGTGTACTTATCTACAAAATACCTAAAGTCCCTACAGCCCTGTAAAAAACTTGGACCAAAATACATAGGACCTTTTCCAATTAAAAGAATCATAAATCCAGTAACAGTAAAATTAGAATTACCCAAAAATCTCAGGCAAATACACCCAATTTTTCATTGCAGCTTGCTGAAAAGAGAGCATCAGTCACCTCTACGGCCAAAAATCCCCCCCCACCACCTCCAATCATGGTGGAGGGCGAACAACACTTCGAAATAAAAGAGATACTTGACTCTAGGAGATATCATGGAGCAACTCAGTACCTAGTTGCCTGGAAACACCTCCCTCCCTCACAAAACGAGTGGGTCCATAAACATCATGTCAGAGCCCCAAAGCTATTGAAGAAGTTTCACACAGAGTACCCTAACAAGCCTGACTAAGTTGTATACCTGTTTTGTTTTCTTTCAGGTGGATCTCTCTTATTTTTAAGAGGGGCCGGATGTCAGAATCCAATTATATTTCATCTTTAATTATCAAATATAGAAACTCCCAATTCTGCCTTCTCTGGATTCTGCCATAAGAGGGAGAGAAGGGGGAGAACAAAGGGGCTTTATGGCCCTCACTTCCTTCAGTATACTTCTAAGGAGCTGAATGTGTTTATTGCAACCTCAAAGAGTTTGAACCTTACCATAACAAAGGGGGCTATTTACCTTTCATGTAGTTTATCTGAAGTCTCCATCCAGACGGAAGAAAGGAGTAAAGGGGTGGATTTGTGATGCCTGAAACTATCACTGGAAGGGGGGGTGATTGGGTGGGACTACTGGGGAACCCCTTAAAACCTTGAATGGGAGAGCTTGGACCCCAAGTCCTGTCTAGCACGCCTACAACCACTTCTTCTTAATAAAGGATTCCTGTTGGAAGAATTATTCCAAGAGTTCTGTCTTCTTAAGATGCAAAGTGGGGTGGGTCCTTACAGAAATAGTGTTTCAACCTTTACTTGCTAATATCCTCCTCCTCCTGCTTTATTCATACGGTATGCTTTAGTCATCATTAGAAGTAAGCTCAGTATTCTGTTTTATATCATCCTTTTCTAAGCCAATCCTGGTTGACAAGAAATATTCTGCACATGAGTCAGACTTATTTCAGATATCAGCCCACCAGATGAAAATGAAACCATTCCTGGCCATCCTCCCCATTGCTGTATTATGTATAGATAAAGAGGCAAACACTTGTGATATATTATCTAACTTACAAAAAGTAAGTTTTGTAGTGATTCTATAGCTGTCTATTAATTAAGGGCCTTTTGTACTGCAGTCAGAACTGGAACATAAGTAAAATGTAATAGCCACAGAACTCAAATTTTTCTGTTGCCAACTGCTAAGAACTAATGTAGGCCACTCAGAGTCATGGCAAATTGGACAACCGTGTAAATTTGTTTAATAAAAATAAGTAAATACCTTGCATTCACAATTCATTTCATCTTTTTCAATATAGTAATTTGTCTCCTAATCCACTTGTTACGGCTAACAGGTCTCCAGTTATGCTGCACACTGTAGTTTAGAAGGACTGATCAGGTAACCACAGAATAGAGTAAGTGGAATAGCAATAGTGCTTTCCTTCATGTGCTTTAGTAGGTAAACATTGAGTTAATTGTGCCAGCAATTTAAAACCTTATTTAAGTGCCAAAATGGTTTATTCCCTCCATTATTGCAAAATTATCCAGACTGACTGATTTCCAAGATGGCTTTCTATCTAGTGTAGAAGTCCTAAATAAAGTTGACAAGTTATTTCCATTTAGAGTGTGTTGATTTGGGTCCAGGCCAGAGTTTCTCAACCTTGGCAACCTTTAAGATGTGTGGACTTTAATTCCCAGAATTCTCCAACCAGTTGAAGTCCACCTAGATTAAAGTTGCCAAGTTTGAGAAATGCTGGTCTAGGCAATCTAAATAATTATTTAAATAAGGATATGATCTAAAATTCACAATCTAAATTAAATAAATTTGTTAACTGAAATTAATACTTCTAGTTAACATGTTTATTGCATATGGACATATAATAATTGAATGTTATCGAAAAGTAAATACCCCAGATATAATTAAGGATGGGGGTGGGTCGTCTGGCATGCTATGGTCTATGGGATCATGAAAAGTCAGACAAAACTTACTAACTGAACAACAATCCAACTTAAGTACCATACAGCTTACACACCTTTCAATCCATGTTACTGATATTTGTATATAGGAACAATTGTGAAATTCAATCTTTGTTTGCCTATATACATTAGTAAAATAAGTAGGATCACCACTGTTTATATTTATAGCTTATAAATATTGACAATATGCTTTATAAAATAAGCATTTTATGGTTTATATTCCTGCTACTTCACAGGCACAGCAATAATTATTGATTCTTCAGAAATTCCACCTGAACTCAATAACAGCTGAATCTTCCCATTAGCTATTGATGTGTTATTGACATCAAGAAATAAGTCATAAAGCTGAATAGGCACACAAATAGGTTATTTGTGGAACTGCTTGTCTCCATTTTTTCTTCCCATCCTATATGTTCTTGCAGTCCCTACTAAGAAATAATGCTATCTGAGGGGAACCCGGTGACTTTTTTCAATTGTAGTGCCTGCTCTATGGAATGATCTTTCCACTCATGGCAGTGTGACAGAACACAATTAATGTTGCTAGTGTCTGGGCAAGATCTATTTAATTTGTACATATTTTAATCTTGTATTTTATATTTTAAATTTTATGTCATATAGTATGCCTTTTTTAATTGTCATGCTTCTGACATGAATAAACAACCATGTTCTATAGGGCTTATCCCAGGTGTCTGCACATTGAGCAGGATATTTGAAAAGGGGTAGTGCTTGTGTACTATGCACAATTGAGAGCCTTAAGTGGACACAGATTGCATGCATTGCCATAGTCTGCTGGTAGATTTGTTATCCAGATGTAATAAGGGAAAGAAGCATAGTACACTTTTGCAAGAACTATGAAGAGTAAGACCCAACTATGAGAATCAGCCCTCACTGTGTCTTCAGGATGTAGATAAGTATGGAAATCGGAGGTGACACACCAGGAAATGCTTAAATGCAAGGAAGCCTCAACAAGAGTAAACTAATCATTTGATCAATAAAGTGATTAAGTTCTACAGCCTGAAACTTAGAAGTTTTTGGTTCACAGTAGAACAGAGAAGGAACCATGTCAGTACATTGTCTCTTATTTGCTCCTATGTTTCAGATTCCTATAACTTGACTATCAATCTCTCATGCATCATCCTTGCAGTCTGGTTTTTTTACTTCACTTATCATCTGGTGGTTTTTACTTGAACTTTAACTGGCAGAGATTGGCAATCTGTTTATGCGTTGCCATACAGTGTTATAGATGCCAAAATATAAGTTAAAAAATTAAATTCCCCCCTCTCTTAGAATCTGAACCCTGGGTTGTTTCCTGTATAGTTTGGATTCTTTGTTGAGCCTTTGATGTGGCAACTCACTGAAAACATTATGCTTTGAGTTTTTGCAACCTTAGCATCCTGACACAAAGTGTTTTAACACTCTAACGGATTCATCTCAGGATACTGTATGGCTAACACAACATGGCTCTGCATCTTCCCTGTAATCAGGAAATATCTGAACAGTGCTATGATTTCTCTCTCCTTACAACCCAGCCAGCCATAAGACTATTCAGCATTTGCATAGAATTCTGGCATATATTCCCTACCTTAGGCTGAGTCTGGGTCTGGCCAATCTCTAATCAATATGAGTGTAATTAGCAATAATAATTTTGGGTTAGTCTTTTCTTATTGTTGCTGACGTCTTTTAGAGAACCCTGGTGAAGGAACACAGTTGGCCAAGAACCAGTTTTGTTGGCTCTGTAGAGTCACGTAAAATACAACACACTTACGTTGGTGCTGAACTTTACAGAATGTTCTTTTTGCTGGAGCCAAGTAAAAGGCCCTGTTGTGTTCTGGTTTTTCACGCTTGGTACAAACACCAGTATTGTCCTTGCTACACAAAGTCTGCTTGGATATGAAAAACTGCAGTGTATATTAGAGGTTCATTGGATTGCCATCTGACTATTCTTTATGATCATGTTTCATATTAGATGACAGTCAAGGGCTTAGTTCAAAGACACTTACGTGCAGGGGTATACACAGAAAAGTACAATTAATGCAAATTTACCACAATCCACACTTTGAACCATAATGTAACTTTTTCCTGTAATCTACACTTTTCTGGATTTTCTAATACAGATTTAAAATGATGGATCAAATTGTATGTAATACAGAAAAATATACAGAAACACCTATATGTGAATGAAAAATAAGACACCAAATGCAAAGTAATATAGTTGGACAATTGTTTCATGAGTCACTATAGGGGTGACCTTAGCATTCCAGTGCCTAAATGTCAGAGTTGAATGAATCTGTCCATTTTGCTTTCTACAATTTGTCTATTTTCTGCTGCAGAAATTTTTGCTTTCCCCTTTTCTCCATAAATTTATGAGTAGGAGGGAGGAATCTCCATTAAAAATCCACATATTTTCCCTACTATATGTATGGATTTCCAGATTTGTGCTTTAAGACAGTTGATCATACATTTTTTTAAATAAACAAATATGCAAATAAACAAAATACTACATAGATTTCTGTTTTTTACAGTTTTTTGTAATATAATTTGCACACAATTTTAAAATATACACCCATTTTATGCACAGATTCTCATACTTTAGTCCTAAATGAACAATCCATTTTGTTGCAGAAGCCAATTTTTTCCTCCTCTTTTGGATTATAGCTTTTAGAATGCCCAGCCAGTAGTACATTGGCAGTGGTGACTTTACTTTGTGAATCAGTCTCAAAGCTTCTGTAGGGCTCCAGAGAAGGAATACAGTAAACACTTTAATATATGAGAAAACCTCCAGGTTTAATCACTGGTATAAAACAGAGGAATCAAGACTGGACCACAGGCTAAAAGGCCACTTCCTAAATAAATTCCATAGCTCCCCAGGTTTCCTTATAGCCACACTGATGATCACAATGGCTTTCAGATGAAGACCTTGCAGGAGACCCATGAAATCACTAAAGCATCTTTGTAAGACTTAGCATTTTATTCTTTGTACAGTGAGAAGGAAGAAGCTCCCAGTGGATTTCCCTTAAAAGATGCAATAGTTTCTATTGAAGAGTGACAACAAATGCTACCTTCAGGCTTCACCTGTAGAGAAAATGGCTCTCAATGGCAGTAAAACCCTGAAGCAGTGCAAAACAGCAGGTTTTCTTGTGCCTAAACAAGTACCTTCTGCCAGGCTCCAGACAGACACATAAAAGTATTTCTAACCCGTTTCCTTTATAGAAATCTTGCCAACCTAAAGCAACTACTTGATCATTAAAGATAAACTCTGAGAAGTTCTAGAGAGGAGTATCTTTATCCCTTTTCTCCCAAACTATCTAAACTTTGCTGTCTCCTGGTCTTCTGGAATGCAGCCCCTCCCTTCTGGGAATCCAGACTATATTCACACAGCATAATAAATGATACCAAAAGAGTATGGTGGTGAAATCGACAGATCTTGCTGAGATGGGCAAATGGACTTTTTTGATTAGATAAAACACAGTATCTACATTTATTGGTGACTTCTCTCTTTTGATTTCCTCAGGAATTCCTTCATACGTACAGTAATAACATGTTTCTTTTATAAATCCAAAGTAAGAATTTTTGGGGGGTCACTTTTCTGAGTTAACATCCACAGATGTTCTTCTGATTTAACTATTAACAACTCAGTAGTATCATTTGTTGGTCATTTGTATAACATTTTTTCCAATATAATTCTTATTTCCTGTCAGTTTCAAATCCATATACAAAACAGCTTGATTTTCAGCTATGTCCTCTTCCATCCTTTTAGGCCCATTTTTATTGTATCAGACAGTTAAAAAATAAGTTCTGAACATATTGTTACTAAATATTCTTAAATTCTTCCAGAGTTAAAATATTTTTCTCCATTCTATATTAGTGGGGATTCTTCTTTAATTAAAATCTTTAATTCTTTCTGATTGCCTCTAATAACAAACCTTCAAGATCTCCTCTTATGTTTTTCTCTCATCCAGAACATTTCCCACTTAAGCTCAGATCTTCATATATTTTAATAACAAGAAAACTTCTTATAACTTTTTCAATGTCTTGCTTCCAATCAATCTGGCCCCTTAGTTTGATTAAAATCTTTCCAAAATCAATATTCTAATTACACTTTACTGCTTATTTACGATTTTTTTTTAAAAGTTTTCCTTAAGTTTTAAACTTACATAAATCTTCTTTCGCTATGGATTGGAAGAAAATCAACTAGTGTAATAAAACTAGTCCTTCTGGAGGTTCTTAATACCAAAAAAGCTATTTTAAGCCATTTCCAAAAACAGCGCCTAAGAGGGAAAATGTGCAAACCCAGTGTCTTTGTGAAAGGGACCAACCACAGCTTGAACAAATCTATCTCTCCTGACATCCAGCCATTAAAATGTGTAAATAAAATTATATGAAAAAATGATACCAAGATATAATATGGAAAGAAGGGGGGAGATGAGAAAGCTGCCATGAATACATATTATTGAAATTATATTTAATCCTCCCACCTACCCATTTAAGTTGATTTGAAAAATTATATTGTATTTCTTTCCACAGCTACAAATTTGGGAATACGGGCATCAATAAATCTCCTATGTAAGGAACCCTTTTCTCTTCCCTCCCCCAACTCCATACAGTATTGTGTTAATGTTTTGTACCTGCAGCTCTGCTCTGTTCTGACTAAAGGCAGTACTGAAGCATGCTAGACAAAGTGTGGCCATAATATGGTCATTCAGTTTCTCTAATAAAAGCACCTCTACTAGGCAATAGGTAATGCATGGTTGGTGAAAAATGCTGTTGCTACTGGCAGTTACTCTTCCACCCTTTACTTATAAAAGGGACAAGGGTAGGTAGTTTCTATATTGACCTATTGAAGCAGAATCAAGGATCAAGGTTGTCCCTTGTTATCTTGCTTCTTGAAGAATTGGTCAAGATGGCACCTGTTAGGCACCAAAAACCAAGAAAGACATGCTGAGTTATTTCAGAGCAGTTTTCTTTATTGTTCCTAACCTACAGTCAGAAATCTTGCCAAGCTACCTGCATCATTAAAGATGTATTCCGAGAACTCCCAGGAAGACACTGTCTTGTCCCTCCTTCCAGCCAAACTATCTAAACTTCGCTGTCTCTTGGTCCTCTGGAAAGTAGCCCCTACTGCCTTGGAGTTTAGATTACATTCCACCATATTACCTCTCCCATTACTGACAGCAGCTGAATCTTCCTTAAAAACTGGAGACAGGACTGCATCTTCCACTTAAGTAAGTCGGCTTACTTAAAAAGCACATGTCAGGCCTTTGGTACAGACAGTTCTGGCTTCCAGCATCTTATCTGAGACAGTTACATCACCCTGACTAATAGCAGTGATGACCTTCTACAGAACTAGATTCATTGTAATCAGATCTGTCCCTAACAAAATATTTTTTGGATAAAAATTCATAGGCAAAGTACAGGTTTTGAAAATCTTAATAATTTTGCCAGGTATCTGTGCTTGAAATCAGCATTCCCCTGAATAAGTAATTGTGAAGCATAGGGATGGCTGCAACTTTCAGATTCAGCTTCTATGCTTCAGCATTTACTAGGTTAGCTATTGTGGGGAGCAAGATTCTGGACTAAATGGATTTGGGATCTGATTCAGTAGTCTTATATTCTTTTGCCCAGTGCACAGTACAGCACTTACTAACTACAGACCAGTAACTATTCTGGAAAAGTAATGCTTAAAACACCCTTTTCTACTCTATCTTCTCTTAGGCAGGAACCTCAGCTCTCAGCATGACCATGAATCAGTACAATCATTGTGGACAATTCTGGGAATTATCCTTACAGTTGGAGGGTAGAATTTAGAGAATTATTCCCATGTATGAAAAATCAATTCCATTAAACAGCTGCATCTTATATTCAGAATTGTGCTGCAGCCTGGAAAAAAGTGGGTTGCTTTTAATGAATAGTAAAACAATGCTATGCCTGCACTTGGATGAGGTCCAAAGCACTTCTTGAGAATTATTTTAAAGCATGCACAACTATAAATAGCATTCAAGCTCAGCTCTTACTTGCTGTTGATAATGCATCAAAGTCCTCCTATTCTTTAATTCCACAAGGTGGGGTTTTATAGACGTACTGACATGTCAACATTCAGAATTTCCAGCCACAATGAGTCTTAATTGGCTGAGAACTCTGGAATCTAACAATCCTAGTCTTTAGAGTTTTATGAAATGCTATATACCCACGAAAGAGACCTAAAACAAGATGGATCGACGGCATCAGAAATATTGTGGGTCTAATTGCCAAAAGAAAGCTCAGGACTGTATTGATTGGAAACATGCGGACGAGGCCCTCACTCTTCAGTGGCTAGACAATGGCTAAAATGATAATGCTGATGCTGATGCTATATACCCAAGAAAAAACATCTTCTGCTTGAAATGAATCTTGCTTGTTCTCTATCCTGCCACTGAGCAAGACAAAATATGACACTCATCAATCCATGTATGCCATCCCATAAACTACAGGATTTCCGTCTTACTCTTTCTCTATCTTAACACAACAAATTGCACAGTAATTAATAACAAGGTGGCACAGTGGTTACAATGCAGTACTGCAGGCTACTTCTGCTGACTGTCGACTGCCAGCAGTTCGGCAGTTCAAGTCTCAGCGGCTCAAGGTTGACTCAGCTTTCCATCCTTCCGAGGTCAGTAAAATGAAGACTCAGATTGTCGGGGGCAATATATTGACTCTGTATACCGCTTAGAGAGGGCTGTAAAGCATTGTGAAGCGGTATATAACTCTAAGTACTATTGCTTTTACTAGTGGTGTCGTTAGAGTCTCCTGAAAGTATGTGCTGTAAGTAGGAAGATGTTTCTTTTTCTTCTTGATGAATTAATTCTTAGGTATCATAAATCATATCATTCTAGTGTTCTTAGAGTTTAACAGCATTTTCCAGTGAAATGCCTTATGGAAATTATCCGCATTCTTTATTTCTGCATCTGTCTTGCCTGCCTTAATTATAATGAAACTTTGCTGGGACATTAAGAATCTGTTTTAGAGTTTACTGTACAAATTTATTTTGTTCAATGAATTAACTTCATAAAATAACTGATAGTTCAACTGCTTAGCCTATGAGGAGAAGTGGTGATAAGTACAATAATTTTATTCCTGTATATGAGCCCACCACAAACAGATCAATAATTTGCAACAAAACATGGATACTTAAATAAATAATTGGAACTTAAAATCACAGGTAATATTAAAAACTTTTAACTAAAACAAAAGCAGCAGTAAATGAAGTGTATGATTGCATTCAAATATCAAAAGTCATTTTAAGCAATTCAGTTATTAACTTTGTGATATTTTCCAAAATTATACAAAGTTGTTTCTTTGACACAGAACCTGTCATTTGGTGTACTTTTCCCCATGAAATCTGAGCAGTTCTACTAAGGTGGTTTGAGGATATCCATCCCCCTAGGAGGGCATTAGTAATACATTCTCTAACACAGGGGCCTCAAACATGGCCCTTTTATGACTTGTGGACTTTAACTCCCAGAATTCCTCAGCCAGCGACGCTGGCTGAGGAATTCTGGGAGCTGAAGTCCACAAGTCATAAAAGGGCCAAGTTTGAAGACCCCTGCTCTAACACTTTGAATAGCACAAGGAAACCAATAGACAGCCAATTTAGAGGCCATAGCACATGGGTTACATACTGTACTTCTGTTGGTTCATACCTCTCAACAAGTGGGCTCTTACATTCTGGACTAATGGAAGCTTCAGTGGCAGACTTGTTTAGATCTTGTGGTACTTCAGACAACTGGTGGTGATGGTATGAATCATTACACTGAGATGCTCATCCTCCAGGTAAATTGCAACTGACATACCAATTTAAATTGGGCAAAAAACTCTTTGGCCATAGCCTCTCTTTGCCAAACCAGCAAAAGCTGTGAATCCAGAAGGACTGACTACTAAGTTGATAACCTTCAGCTCCTTCAGAGGGAGTTTCACTCCATCAAGAGATACAACAGATAATGGACAGACAGTGGTGTTGACTTTCAGGCTATCTCATCCCAACCATCCCTTGCTGTATCCAGACACTGGATCAAGCCACTGATACCATTCCCAGTAATGACAGTAAGATAGCATCAGCTTATTGTTGATACCAAATCATCAGACAATCTCTTCCAGTGGCTTCATGTAGGTGCTTAACAGAAGGAGAAAAAGCACAGGATCTTATGGTACCTTACAAAGGAGCAATTGCTTGGTTGTTTATAGTCCCACATCATCACTGATTAGAATCAATTTATTTATTTATTTATTTATTTATGAGACTTATATACCGCTTTTAAGTGCAAGCACTCTCTAAGTGGTGTACACCAGTAAGCAATGTATATATATATATATATATATATATATATATATATATATATATATATATATATAGAAATAAAAACAAAAATGCGACTCTTGGGAATATTCATATTGTCCAAATAATAACGATCACCAAGAGAATATCTATAAAAATAGAAATTTAATCCACCGAGCTTTCGTCAAATACACTTGACATCGTCAGGGTTAAAAGGCAAACTACGGGGGGAGTCTTATATACAGTTGTTTAATGCCTGTTTCCGGCTCCTGGAGCGCGTCATAGGCCCCAGCTGATCGGGCTGAGTCCTAAGCATACGCCCCACGTCAGCATCTATCTCCGTTCCATGGTTAGTTTGAGTTCGATTATATGTTGCTTCGTTAGTTGTTACCGGGTTGGGAGCCCAAGTCCTTTTTCCTTCCCTATTCGTAACCCCTCCACCATCCCAGACATCACTTCCCTTTGTGAGCGGGGGTAGGCAATTATCCACACTGCCTTCAATATCACTACATGCCCCAAGGCTGCTTTGATCCTGTTTTCCTATCTCCCGGGATTGTAACACAAGCTCGTAGTCCCCCCCCATGCTATTCCTCCTCCCCTCCTTCTTCCCGTAGGGTCTCCTGAGCGGTCTGCTGTTCGTTTCCACGCTCTCTCTCTTGCGCGCAGTCGCGATGTTTCTTGCCGTTGTTCCGTTATCAGTGCTTCGTTGTTCCGTCCATTGTTGGAGAGCACTACTGCCGTTCATCCCCAATTCTCCGTTCCCACTCCATATAGTGCTCCTCCCCTTTAACTGCAATCGCTGTTTTGTCTCGCAACTTGGTGTTGGGAGTATCCGAGGGGGATGCATTCTTCTACTCGACTGTGACCGGGTTGTCATGGTGTGTGTGGTGCGTGTGGTAATATCCTCAACGGGGGGTTCGTCCTCGGTCTCGTCATCTTGGTTGAACTTGGTTGTATTCCGTTCTTCTTTCAGTTCATCGGGCTCTACTCCATCTCCATTCCGTCCCACCAATGATCCGTTCTCTATGGGTCGTGGCGCACTCAGCCGCAGTTGCTTGCTGGAATCAGTCTGTTGTTGATCCGTGAGAGGGGAGCTGTCAATGGAAACTCCATTGCTGTAATTACGTAGGGAGGAGGCCAGGGCGGCTTTTTGATTGGGTCCCCTCCCCATATCAGTACGATTACCAGTACTCCATATTTTTAGAGCTTGGTGCGCTGCGCACAAATCCACACGTCGATTGATAGATTCCGTTCCTGAGAACCATGCCTCTTTCAATAGGCGACCTCTTTTTGTCATATCATTGGCCAAAATTTGTGCGTTCTCAAAATCGAAGCGATGGCCGTGTTCCGCTACATGGGCCCAGATCTGCGAATCGCCTCGTGAGGCGAGCAACATTCGCAGATCTGGGCCCATGTAGCGGAACACGGCCATCGCTTCGATTTTGAGAACGCACAAATTTTGGCCAATGATATGACAAAAAGAGGTCGCCTATTGAAAGAGGCATGGTTCTCAGGAACGGAATCTATCAATCGACGTGTGGATTTGTGCGCAGCGCACCAAGCTCTAAAAATATGGAGTACTGGTAATCGTACTGATATGGGGAGGGGACCCAATCAAAAAGCCGCCCTGGCCTCCTCCCTACGTAATTACAGCAATGGAGTTTCCACTGACAGCTCCCCTCTCACGGATCAACAACAGACTGATTCCAGCAAGCAACTGCGGCTGAGTGCGCCACGACCCATAGAGAACGGATCATTGGTGGGACGGAATGGAGATGGAGTAGAGCCCGATGAACTGAAAGAAAAACGGAATACAACCAAGCTCAACCAAGACGACGAGACCGAGGACGAACCCCCCGTTGAGGATATTACCACACGCACCACACACACCATGACAACCCGGTCACAGTCGAGTAAAAGAATGCATCCCCCTCGGATACTCCCAACACCAAGTTGCGAGACAAAACAGCGATTGCAGTTAAAGGGGAAGAGCACTATACGGAGTGGGAACGGAGAATTGGGGATGAACGGCAGTAGTGCTCTCCAACAATGGACGGAACAACGAAGCACTGATAACGGAACAACGGCAAGAAACATCGCGACTGCGCGCAAGAGAGAGAGCGTGGAAACGAACAGCAGACCGCTCAGGAGAACCTACGGGAAGAAGGAGGGGAGGAGGAATAGCATGGGGGGGGACTACGAGCTTGTGTTACAATCCCGGGAGATAGGAAAACAGGATCAAAGCAGCCTTGGGGCATGTAGTGATATTGAAGGCAGTGTGGATAATTGCCTACCCCCGCTCACAAAGGGAAGTGATGTCTGGGATGGTGGAGGGGTTACGAATAGGGAAGGAAAAAGGACTTGGGCTTCCAACCCGGTAACAACTAACGAAGCAACATATAATCGAACTCAAACTAACCATGGAACGGAGATAGATGCTGACGTGGGGCGTATGCTTAGGACTCAGCCCGATCAGCTGGGGCCTATGACGCGCTCCAGGAGCCGGAAACAGGCATTAAACAACTGTATATAAGACTCCCCCCGTAGTTTGCCTTTTAACCCTGACGATGTCAAGTGTATTTGACGAAAGCTTGGTGGATTAAATTTCTATTTTTATAGATATTCTCTTGGTGATCGTTATTATTTGGACAATATATATATATATATATATTTACATTGCCCCCAACAATCTGGGTCCTCATTTTACCTACCCCGGAAGGATGGAAGGCTGAGTCAATCTTGAGCTGGTGAGATTTGAACCGCTGACCTGCTGAACAGTCAGCTAAAGTGGCCTGCAGTACTGAACTCTAACTGCTGCGCCACCTCGGCTACTGAGGAAGGAGAAGAGCCACTGCAATTAGGTAAGCCCTGAAGATAAGGTAGATGATGTTGATGATAATGATGATGATAACAACAACAACAATAACAACAACAATGTTGTAAGGGACCTTGGAGGTCATCTAGTCTAACCCCCTGCTCAGGCAGGAAACCCTACGCTATTTTGGACAAATGGCTGTCCAGTCTCTTCTTAAAAACTTCCAGTGTTGGAGCATTTACTGCTTCTGGAGGCAGGTTGTTCCACTGATTAATTGTTCTCACTGTCAGGAAGTTTCTCCGTAGTTCTAGGTTGCTTCTCTCCTTGATTAGTTTCCACCCGTTGCTTCTTGTCCTGCCTTCAGGTGCTTGGAAAATAGCTTAATTCCCTCTTCTTTATGGCAGCCCCTGAGATATTGGAATACTGCTATCATGTCCCCCCTTGTCCTTCTCTTCGTTAAACTAGACATACCCAATTCTAGCAACCGTTCCTTATATGTTTTAGCCTCCAGTCCCTAATCATCTTTGTTGCTCTTCTCTGTACTCTTTCTAGAGTCTCAACATCTTTTTTACATCGTGGTGACCAAAACTGGATGCAGTATTCCAAGTGTGGCCTTACCAAGGCATTGTAGAGTGGCATTAATACTTCACGTGATCTTGATTCTATCCCTCTGTTAATGCAGCCTAGCACTGTGTTGGCCTTTTTGGCAGCTGCAGCACACTGCTGGCTCATATTTAGTGATTGTCTACTAGGACTCCGAGGTCCCTCTCACAGTTACTACTATTGAGCATGGTGCCATCTATGCTGTACTTGTGCATTTGGTTTTTCTTGCCTAAATGTAGAACCTTGCTTTTTTCACCATTGAATTTCATTTTGTTAGTTAGTGCCCAGTGTTCAAATCTGTCTAGATCCGTCTGTATCTTAAGCCTGTCTTCTGGAGTGTTGGCTATTCCTGCCAGCTTGGTGTAGTCTGCAAATTTGATGAGTTCCCCATCTATCCCTTCGTCCAAATCGTTGATGAAGATGTTGAAGAGCACTGGGCCCAGAACAGAGCCCTGGGGCACCCCACTACACACTTACCTCCATATAGATGCAGTTCCATTGAGAACCACACGCTGAGTACGGCTAGTCAGCCAGCTATGGATCCATCTGGTGGTGATTCTGTCTACCCCACATTTTTCTATCTTATCAAGTAGTAGGTTGTGATCTACTTTATCAAATGCCTTACTGAAATCCAAGTAAATTATGTCTACAGCATTCCTCTGATCCACTAATTTTGTCACTTGGTCAAAGAATGCAATAAGATTTGCCTGGTATGATCTATTTTTGACAAACCCATGTTGGCTTTTAGTAATGACTTTGTTTGCCTCTAGGTGTTCGTTGATTTATTGTTTGATTATCTTTTCCAGGATCTTCCCAGGTATTGAGGTCAGGCTGATAGGTCTGTAATTTCCTGGATCCATTTTTTTCCTTTTTTGAGGATGGGAACTACATCAGCTCTTTTCCAGTCCTCTGGTAGTTCCCCTGTGTTCCAGGATCTTTGAAAAATATAGTTCAGTGGTTCCGATATCACATCTACCAGTTCCTTGAGAACCTTGGGGTGTAATCCATCTGGTCCTGGTGATTTGAACTTGTCTAGGCTGGACAGGTGTTCACTTACCATTTTCTTGCCTATCTTAACTTGTGTTTCTATTTTGTTTTTTATGGCACTATTTTTGATAGGTTGGTCTGTTTTTTCCCTTTGTGTAAAGACAGAATTAAATAGTTCTGCTTTCTCCCTGTTGCTTGTCACCTTCTTGCCACTTCTACCCACTAATGGACCAATCATTTCCTTCACTTTTTTCTTTTTTTTTACATGTTTAAAGAAGCTTTTTTTGTTATTTTTGACTTTGGTCGCAAGCCTTAGTTCATTTTGAGCCTTGGCTTTCCTCACTTCATCTTTGCTGACTCGGGCTATTTGCTAATATTCTGACTTAGTTATGTTCCCCTCTTTCCACTTTCTATACTTGTCCTTTTTATCTTTCAATTTGTCAGAGTTCTTTATGCAGACATGCTGGTTTCTTTTGAGAGTTGTTGTTTTTCCTCTTTGTTGGTATTGTGCTAGACTGTGCTTTTATTATCTCATTTTTCAAAATTTCCCAAGCTTCTTGAGTTGTTTTCCCCTTGAGGATTCTCATCCATGGAATCCTTCCCAAGCCCTCTCTAAGTGTATTGAAATTAGCTCTCTTGAAGTCCAAGACTCTAGTTTGACTGTGTTCTATTGCTTGTGCTTCTATAATGTTGAATTCTAATATTGCATGATCACTTCCTCCCAGGGTTCCTATGGCTTTAACACCTTCTATCATTTCATCTCTGTTAGTGAGAATTAGATCCAAAATGGCTAATCCCCTAGTTCCCTTCTCTACAGGTTGTTCCACTGGTTAATTGTTCTAAGTGTCAGGAAATTTCTCCTTAGTTCTAGGTTGCTTCTCTCCTTGATTAGTTTTTATCCGTTGCTTCTTGTCCTGCCTTCAGGCACTTTGGAGAATAGCTTGACTCCCTCTTCTTTGTGGCAACCCCTGAGATATTGGAACACTGCTATCATGTCCCCCCTTGTCCTTTTCTTCATTAAACTAGACATACCCAATTCCAGCAACCGTTCCTTATGTTTTAGCCTCCAGTCCCCTAATCATCTTTGTTGCTCTTCTCTGTACTCTTTCTAGAGTCTCAACATCTTTTTTAAATCGTGGTGACCAAAACTGGATACAGTATTCCAAGTGTGGCCTTACCAAGGCATTGTAAAGTGGTATATTAACACTTCACCTGATCTTGATTCTATCCCTCTATTAATGCAGCCTAGTACTGTATTGGCTTTTTTGGCAGCTGCAGCACACTGCTGGCTCATATTTAAGTGATTGTCCACTAGGACTCTGAGATCCTCTCACAGTTACTACTATTGAGCAAGGTACCACCTATACTATACGTGTGCATTTGGTTTTTCTTGCCTAAACGTAGAACCTTACTTTTTTCACCATTGGTGTCTTCTGCAAATTTGATGAGTTCCCCATCTATCCCCTCATTCAAATATTATATAGTACTTAAAGATGCTAGTATTTTTAAAGTTTTTGATATCCACTATTTTACTTCTACATTCCCTGTACATGTGTTGGGTAGTGATTTTTATCATTGTGAGCTAGGATTGGAAATGACAGAGCTTAAAATCAAATACTATACATCTGGAGGACACCAGGTTGGGGAATGATGTACTCAGTGCAGTTATAATGAATGGCTAATGTACCAAATAAGTATTTTAATAATGAAAATTAATGGGATAAAATAAAGGGAAAAAATGCCCAGACTGCTCAAAATCCCTGGAAGGCATGAATAACTTAAGAGCATCAAATAAAGCCTACTGTTATGAAGGGGCTATTCCTGTGTTAGTGGCACTTGCAGCAAGTAGTTTTACAAAGGTCCATTTCTGCAGAATGACCCAAAGCAAAAACTCACTTGATTGTCTCATTCAATATCTCATCATTTGTGACTTATACTCAGTAACACTCAAAAGTGAGAATTGTTGCCATAAATAGCTTATGATTGAATTGATTACAACTAATATAAAAAAATTTCTAAAGTTGACATACATGTGAAAGCTTCAATCTTGTCAAACAGATTTTTGCCTTGTTTAGCATTCTGATAAACTGTCAGTTTGCAAGATGAATATTTTTTTTAAAAAAAAGGAAAGGGAAGGTGAGATAATCCTCTTGTAAATGTTTCATGAGGAAACAAACCCAAAAGGCTTGTGGAGGTGTGAACTACTGAGGTTGACCTATGAAAAAAGGGAAGAAGCCTGAGTTAATTGTCCAGCATGCATTTTTGGTTGTTCTCTGCCCTGCATGGCATCTCAAGTATGTATGTGTGTGTATGGGGGGGGGGGGGGTGGATTGAGAGGTTCTTTGGAATATAGGAATGGTTAGCTAGGAAGCAACTGCTTTGCCTACCTGCTGCTTGTTTTCCTCCAATTTTCTTCTTTCACAGGAAAAAAATAACTTGTTTTCAGCAATCTCATGTATTTATCATTTTCTTTTGCTCAAATACAAGAATTGTTACTAAAAGCGTTGCTCCCAGTTCTGGAAACCTGGAGTTTGTTTCTTAAACTTAACCTCTTTTGCCTCCTACTCATGTCCCCTGCTGGGAGATCCTATGGAGACTTGCATGCTTTTATAAATACCCACATAAGTAACAAGGGCGATTTCAGTGTCAAAATAATTTTTCAGATGATATTTTTATTACATTCCTTAAAGGACAAACATTTCTAAGGCTTTATTAATATCCACAGATTGTCTGGCCTTGTGATCCAGCTGCTGCTTTCCAAGCAAGACAAGCCCATCATTCTGAGTGTTTCTTCCATGACCGCTGCATTGGTTTGTCAGAGACATAAATAAAAAAAATACATGATCTTTCCATCTTTTCAATAGCTGAGTTTGGAGGAAACCCCAGGTTAAATGATCCCAACTATTTTTCTCTGGCACCTTGGCAGCACAGTAGTCATTTCTTCAGCCCCTCATTGTTAACTTTTCCCATCCTGCTAGTCTTTCATCCCAGATGGAATGGATGCTTAAACTATTTTACCCAGATGCTAAATTCATGTAGTGGGTAGTATAAATCTCTTTGCAACTGAAAAAGCAGATGTATTTGTCAGTGATGTCAAGTACTGCTCCAGCCTTATGCACTTCTTCAATTTTCTATGAGACTTTTGATACTTCTTTAAAAAAATGTAGCATGAATAGGTTTGGTGTATTGAGCTGTTTTTCATCATTTTTCAAATTAAAAATATATGTTGCTTGATCACAGCAGGATGGTTATGCACCTTTGCACCTAGTTAGTTTCAGGTGGAAACTTGAAGAATTAGATTCTTTTTTTTTCAGTGTGTGTAATTCTCATTAAAAAAATCATTTATTTAAATGAAAAAACACAGTTCTACAATTCTGTCCCCTCAATTCTGTGCTTCCCCCCCCCTTTTCCTGAGATTTGAAGTCTTTTCATTAGCCTCTAAGTGACAGAAAATGCTTCTTGTTAACCTCTTACCTTCCCACACACTAAAACTCTTTTAGGTTTTACTCTGGTGTCTTTAACTTCCCAGACCACACTTTAGATAGTTAGGGAAGATGTAATCATATCTTCAGAAATGTGTACAGTTTTTAAATTAATGGTATGGATATTAGATGTTAACATGACCCTCCTTGCTCTCTGTAAAGCTGCTAATTTAAAATAAATCACAGATTAAAACTAAATAGTTTTTCATGGAGAGTTTAAACTTGTTGAAATAAATGAAGATGGGAATGAACTCAGCTGGATTGTAGTTTCTAAATGTAAACCTGTGTACTATACAGATTAGGCAAAACCTGGCTCAAAAACAGTAACTGTAAGAGGGATCTTGGAGTCCTAGTGGATGATTACTTAAACATCAGCCAGAAGTGTGCAGCAGCAGTCAAAAAAGCAAATCCAATCCTTGGTTGTATAAACAGAAGCACAGAATCAAAATCATATGAAGTATTAGTACCGCTTTATAAAGCCTTAGTAAGGCCACACCTGGAATACTGCATTCAGTTTGGGTTACCACATTATAAAAAAGATGTTGAGACTTTGGAAAAAATGCAAAGAAGAGCAACTAAGATGATTAAAGGCCTGGAGACTAAAACATATGGAGAACGGTTGCAGGATTTGGGAATGGCCAATCTGGAGAAAAGAAGGACTAGGAAGGACATGATAGTAGTATTCCAGTATTTGAGAGGCTGCCACAAGGAGGAGGGGATCAATTTATTTTCCAAAGCATCAGAAGGCAATATAAGAAACAATGGATGGAAACTAATCAAGGAGAGAAGCAACTTGGAATTAAGGAGAAACTTCCTAACAATGAGGACAATTAACCAGTGGAACAACCTGCCTTCAGACTTTGTGGGTGCTTCATCACTAGAAGTTTTTAAGAAGAGACTGGACAGTCACTTTTCTGAAATGTTATAGGACAGTGATGGTAAACATTTTAGAGACCAAGTGCCCAAACTGAAACCCAAAACCCACTTATGTATCATCAGGTGCATGGTGGGCGTGGCCCATTGGGTGGTTGTGGCCTATTGGGCAGGCATGGCTGCGGTGGTAACGGCAGACTGGGTGGGACTAAAAACTTCAATCAATCAATTCCAACTTTGCGACATCTTTTTTTCCCCAGGAGAAGTTGAAATTGATTGAACCTTTTTTTTCCCCACACGGTGGCGGAGGCCAAAAGCGAAAAGATTTTATAAAACCCAGCTGAAGGCCTAGGACTGGGGTGATGACGCACATGCCCACAGAGAGGGCTCTGCATGCTACCTGTGGCACGTGTGCCATAGGTTTGCCACCACGGTTATACGATCTTCTGCTTGAGCAGGGGGTTCAACTAGAAGACCCCCAAGATCCCTTCCAGTTCTATTCTGATTCTGATATTTGTATCAAACTATATATTTTAGCATGTGGTGGTTACACACTCCCGTTCATTTCTGAGTACAGTATGAAGGTGCAAAGCAGTCAAGGTGGTTTTTACTTAGTTTCTCACACAAGGATTTGTATATGTTTTTCAAATGTGCATCATTAATGAGTGCATTTTTATATATACTTTCTTTAGTGTGGATTTTTGGGAAAACACTTTCAATTTTTATTATTAATAATATACAATCTTTTACCCATTTTAATATATTCACTTTGGCTTTTTTAAAAAAATGTGAACTGTGGTCACAAAATCTCCTGTTTAATACAGGAATCCAAATTAAACTGTCCCTGAAAGGTGGATCTTCAGCCTCTGCATGAGCACTTCAAGTGAAAGAGAGTTTATAACCTTTCTAAAAAAAAAACCTCTCTTACCATTGGGAAATATTTTGTTCTTGCATTTCTGTAAATTAAACCTTTTATTGCATGTCTTACACTCTCGAATAATAAAAAAATAGGTCTTGACCTTCTGTGTGTCACTGTTTCAGGCATTTCGAAAATGCTTTTGTGCTTCCCCCAGTCTTCTTATCGTTAAAGCTAACTATTTTCTATTCTTTCAATCACTCTTCATAGTTTTTAGTGTCATTATTGCCTTTCTTTTAAGCTGTTTATTTATCTGAATCCTTTTTAAATTTGGTGTGCAGGGCTGGATACAAA
Source organism: Crotalus tigris (assembly GCF_016545835.1). Classification (NCBI taxonomy): domain Eukaryota; kingdom Metazoa; phylum Chordata; class Lepidosauria; order Squamata; family Viperidae; genus Crotalus; species Crotalus tigris. Next base: position 689,919 of record NW_024100068.1, read on the forward strand.
CTAGAGATGGGATCTGACAAGCGTGAAATAAAGTAAAATGATAGTAAACCATATTTTTGTTGGTGGAGCCTAAACTCATATTTGCTTTTTTTCCCACAGCCATACTACACTATTGACTCTTATTCACTTTGTTGACAATTATAATTCCAAACTCTTTTTCACAAATACTACATCCAAGCCATCTATTCCCATCTTATGGTTGTACATTTGATCTTTGTTTCTTAAATGAAGGACTACACAATTGCCTGCATTGATTTTCTATCATTTTGCCTATTTCTCACTTTGAATTCTATTTCTGCCTTCTAAGGCATTAACTCTGCTACCTATTATTTTGTCACCTGCATATTTGATATTTTAGAATAGAATAACAGAGTTGGAAGGGACCTTGGAGGTCTTTTAGCCCAACCCCCCGCTCAGGCAAGAAACCCTATACCAGGGGTGTCAAACTGCCGGCCCATGGGCCGGATGCATCACAGCAAAACCGCGCCCACCCCATTGCTGGCAATGGCAAAAAAGTCATGGTATGTCACGACACGTTATGTGACATTGTGAGTTTGACACCCCTGCCCTATACCATTTCAGACAAATGGCTGTCCAGTCTCTTCTTAAAAACTTCCAGTGTTGGAACATTCATAGCTTCTGGAGGCAGGTTGTTCCATTGATTAATTGTTTTAATTGTCAGGAAATTTCTTCTTAGTTCTAGGTTGCTTCTCTCCTTGATTAATTGATTTTGCATTGTCTCTTTATCTTACTTACGAATAAAATGTTTGAGAGTACCAGGCCAGGACTGATCTGTTTGATACTCAAATGCAGACATGAAATATATACATAACAATGCATGCAACATGTTTGACATCTCATTCTGGTAAGTAATGGGCAAAATGGCAAGGAAAGTTGAGGCTTATTCCCATGGTTAATCTTGTGAAAAGCTTATGTTCAGAATGTCACATATATTGGCTCTAGACTTGCAATAATGTAGATGCTGACTCATACTGGTGAATGCCACAACTGGACTACAGCTAGTAACCTAAACTGCTAAAAATTTCCCTATGAATTTCATGCTCTGAAATGGTCATGTCAGAAGGGCCCTACTAATCTGGGATGTATTCTTGCACTGAACCTATATATGTGAAAGCTGCAGAATAGATGTATCTCTACTAGCGGAAACTTGAAATTGATATAATTACACCAACAGTCAACAGATTCCATGATATTGCCTCCAAGGTGCATAATTTTACTGACGACGGTATTTCTACGAGATATGTAGTTCCCACCAGGGACATAATTTATGTAAACTACCATATATTGTGAATTCAAACTCAAGCTGGGAACTGGGAAATGTAATTGTGTCACTCTTTCTGGACTATGGAATGCAAAAGATGGTAATGCTTCTGAACCTGGAGTGAAATGAACCAAGAAGGATCTGCCAATCTGTAATTTTTAACCTGGCTAAAAGAAGCCAGTTTTATGATTTATCATCATTATCCTTTAGTGGTTTTATAAAATTAGCTTTTACAGATACATGTTGCCTTTTCTTTTATGATAATGGCACCTGCTTATTTCACAGGGACGTTTATAAAGAACATTTAGGTTAAAGAGGCCACCACTCTCTTTTTTTTGCTGGTTTTAGAATATTATATTGTATTCTTCATCCTTTTTTGAGAGAGCAAAAGGTTCAGTGGTAACTCCATCCTAAGTGAAATATTGATACAATCTTGGTTTGTATTTAATTTTCTACTTTAACTCTTTTTGACATATGGTGCTGGGCTTTATATGTTAAAAGATATTTACATTTCTTTATCTCTACTGCAAGATTACAGTGTTTGTTCAGATTGCTGTCTTACATTTAACAATAGTAATGAGATTGGTTTTGGTTATATTTCTCTTTGTAAATTGTTTGTATGAGCAGCTGCAGAATTATTTATCCTCTTAAGCAAGTCTAATTTCTAATGACAACTGCTAATTTATAATGACCTTTGTATCCTATTTTTCCCTCAAGAAGCCCAGGGAAGTGTTTTCTTTCTTTCTTTCTTTCTTTCTTTCTTTCTTTCTTTCTTTCTTTCTTTCTTTCTTTCTTTCTTTCTTTCTTTCTTTCTTTCTTTCTTTCTTTCTTTCTTTCTTTCTTTCCTCTCTGCATACTCCCAACAAATCTTGGAAGTAGATTAGGCTAAGACAAATGGACTGAAATCCCATATTGTGAGACACTATGGTTTGATTAAACATGGTTTACTGATTAAGAACTCATTGGTTTGGTATATACCGTACATTTAGCCGTAAAACTCTGGACTACAGAAATGACTGAATTCTCACAATTCAGTCCATCTATGTTCCATCTGTAAACTATAGTCCAATAATTTCAGGAAAATCTCCTATTTTCTACCCCAGTTTTATTCCTTCATCTCTCAGAACAACTGCCCACCTACTAAAAATGCAACCCAGAGAAAAATCAAGGTTAATGAGTTTATCCTTCAAATCAGAGTTAGTTCAAATCTGATCAGTACTTTAGTTCTAAACAACCTCTGAAATCTATAGAACCCACTCACCCAGCCACTATTTTTATTTTATTTCTTTACCCCTTGTGGAAAATGATTCAAACCCTGAAAATCATATCTTTTCTCCAAACTAAGTTTTCAGCCAAAGTCACAATTACTTTGTCTAGTCCTTGTGTTATGGAGTTTCTTAATGTTTTATAAAGGATTGGAATCAAGAGCATTCTAGTTAGGTTGTAAATGTTATTAGCATGCAATGTGAGCTTTGGAATAGAATTCAGCTCCTTGGTACTGTGGATGGATTTCCTGCCTTACAGGGGAAAATACCCTGAAAACTTCCTCTATTCCAAGAATTGTTTAAAGCATAAAAGGGGAAAATATTGGACTGAGCAGTAGGCAATCATAGTTATAGGTTTGCCTACTAGGAAGAAATAGTAAGGAATTCTCTATTTCAGTCCGACAGTAAGATCTAGTTTTGCATGCATGCATTTTAATAAATATACACAAAGATTATGCAAAATGACACCACACTTTTAATCTTCATTTTATATTCAACAAATATCAAGGCTTTCTTTAGATCAGGGGTGTCAAACTGCCAGCCCCTGGGCCGGATGCGTCCGCTCCATTGCCGGCAATGGCAAAAAAGTCACGATATGTTGCAACAGTCACGTGATGTTGCGAGTTTGACACCCCTGCTTTAGAGCTACTTCTCAAGAGATGAGAAAGCTGTGGCTGAAATACACTTGGTTTTATGGCCTATGTGTGTTTGTGTGTGTGTGCATGGGCTTTGTAATATACCAAAATTTCTGATACTAAGTGAATTAGAAATATAAATAAGTAAATAAATAAAATGATTTCATGATGTCTGAAGCCAGCCAATCTTATGGAGAAGACATTGCTATAGGACTGGCATACTGGCTCTGAAACAGGCAAGACACAAATGAACTTTTAGACCAGACAGAACACTTAGTGTGGTGGTGGGGGGGGGGAGGGAGAGAGAGATTTTCCATCACCATAACAACCTCCTCTTGAACTAGGCTGGACTTCTTCTTCATGCCTTGGACAAACCTTGTCTGGGGCCATCTCTTCAAAGAGTAGAAGAGGAAAAACTAATAATCATTAATGTAAAAGTTTAGAGCCAGCCAACATCATTAGATCAGAGTGGTTTAATTAAAATGGTCTCATTTTCCAAATTTTATCTCTACCTGCCACAAAATAAGTAGTTCATGAGGAAAGGGATGGTAAAGTCCAGGTCTGTTAATTCATTACATGTGGGGCTTCTTTGTAGAGAGGAAGTTTCACAATTACATCCCTTAGGAATGCTACTATCACTGTGTAAGGCATACTTAGCTTTAATAAGATCTGTGAATGCATGTAAATGCATATTTGTGGAGAGGAAATAGGTTAGCATTTGAACACTTCTGGCACATATAAGAAAGAGGAATGGGTTATTCTTACCTGCATAGTGGTCGAACACGGTCGGCACATATTCTTCCGGAAATGCATCATTGGCATAACTCATCAGCAGGCAGGTCTTGCCAACAGCTCCGTCACCAATCACCACACACTTGAGCATCTTCTTCACGCTGCTATCCGAATAGCCGGGCTCTTCTTCTTTGCCACTCATGCTGGTTGTTCCTGCTTTTCTTTTTTCCTTCCAGCTTTTGCAAGCACACCCGAAAGAGCACAGATCCCAAAGGAGAATTCCAGTTGTTGATAGCAGGCTTCTTTTTGAATGAGTATTTTTTTGTTGTTGCTATTGTTGTTGCTGCATGGCAGGCAATCATGAAATCATAACTTCAGTTTGTGCACTTGATCTTTTCAAGCCACAGAGGAGAACCATGTGAGGGAATAAATAGACAATCGACACGCGTGTCGTTAGTTCAAGTCAGGAAATCTTCATCTTGCATACAGAGACGGTGGTATTTCACACGGCTTAAAAATAGCAACAATCGGAGGAGCTGAATGTCTGTTCCTCTGCTCTGGTTTGGCCTGAAAAATCAGGGATTCGTGCTAAATCCATTCCATTTTTCCATTGCATTTCCAAAGAGAAAGTGGAAACTGGAACAAATTAATGGAGGGACTCTCTCTGTGTGTTTCTTGTTCTTTTTATTTCAGGCAATCCCTTTATTTTCTCCAGTTTGCTCTATGTCAGGAAATCATGGGTTTCCTGCTGAATTCCATATTAGGATCAGTGGGGCTCGTGAAGGGCTGCAAACAATAGAAGCTCTGTGTGTGTTTATACTTTACAGGAACTCTGCCAGGATGTGGAAGAAGAAAAACACTAGAGGTCTCACTGCAGACTGCAGTTCACAAGCTTCCTGCTCCAAATGATCCATCTGGACATCATCGTCACACTTCTCTCAGGAGTGCCCACACATAAAATCATTCTTGGTGGGATTGATATTATAATTGAGTTATCCCTGGATTGACCTCTGTGAGAGTGATTGGCAGCATCTGGGACAAATTAAGAATAGTTGCCATCATTTCTGTTTAAAAACACCTCTACAGAACTCTTATAATTTTCACTACTCGGACAGATTGCCCTTCCTCAAACTTCCCAGTGAATTTATCTGCTCCTCAGTTGGCCACAAAAATATATCTCTGCTTTTTTTTCTTCTCCTACCAAGAATGCTGAATGGCTGTAATTGTTGTTGTTGTTGTTAAATTACAGTCATGGCTATGAAGAAAATGCTCAGCTGTCCCCTTACTGAGTAGGCAAATATGTGGCACTTTATCAGCTATTGTTTATGTTCAACAATTCTGCAGTTAAGAACTAAACTTCAAGTAGTATAATATGAACTTAATACAGTATGTCATTAGCGATGACATTTTAATTGTTTGTTGTTATCCATTCCAGGTTAAACTTCCTTTGGAATTATGTACCTATTGCCCTATTCTAGCTGCACTGTGATTAGAAAGCAAGGATTGAGATTTCTTACTTGCATGGAAAAAGATACAAAATTGAGGGAATAAATTAAACTGTGTCTAAATCTTAACCTTCACACAGCGACCTTCTCCAATCTGGCACTATCAGTGTGTTGGGCATACAGCTCTCAAAATTGCAGGGCAGAGTAGCTGTTGACTATCCTAGATGGACATTTGCAAGGCTTTTTGAAGTTATTCCAATAAAGGTAATCTTCAGCATATGACCAAAACTGAGATCAGAATTTCTGTTGCTAAGCAAGGTGGTTAAGTGAGTTGCACCGTGGTTGTTAAATGAGTCACTGCAGTTTGTTAAGTGAATCTGGCTTCCCCAATTGACTTTGCTTGTCACAAGCCAGCTGTGAAGGTCACAAATGGCAATCACATGACCCATGGTCGCTGCAACTGTCACATGCTACTTGCCAAGCACTTGAATTTGTTCATGTGACCTTGGGGATGCTGTGACAGTTACCTTAAGTGTGAGGACCGGCTGGAAGTAACTTTTTGCAGTGCAGTTGTAACTTTGTACAGTCACTAAACAAATGTTTGTAAGTCAAGGACTACCTGCATGGTGCTTTTTATCTCATCTAAAGGCATTTCCAGATGCAGTTTTACACCCTCCTTGTTTGTAGCCTTCTGACCAATTGGTGACTTTATTGGACACTTTCCCATTGCATGAAATAGCAGTTTACTCCTCAAACTTCTGATATCATCACAGGAGGAGGAAGTACAATGGAAAACCTCCAGCAAAATGTTCAATTTATTGGTGGGACAGGGGAGTTCTTCAGTTTGTTTTTCATGCCACATCTAGTAGGGCTCTGGGTTTTGCTCTGGGATGCTTGCTTTTTAAATGTGAAAATGTTTGTTTTAAGTGTAGTATGAAGTAAAAGAACTTTTTTTTTAAATTAAGCAGCAAAAAAGTAAAAGAAAAATGCTTACTTGGCCAATTCCCCAGTTTACCATTTGAGTCAAGAAACAGACTTATTTCAGCGGATGTCTGCACAGTAAATTGATTTACAGGACCAACACCCATCAGTTGACTTCTTCATACAAACACAATCAACAGGATCATATATTAACTTATATGTATGCATATGTGTAAAGTGGAATGTTCAGACTTAATATGTTAGAGTTGGGTATTTAGAATAGTATTTCATTACACCAAATTATGGGGGTTTTTTTTAGGCATTTGCTTTAAAAAGGATTTTCCCATTTGAACATTGGTTGCAGGATTTGGGTATGGCTAGTTTAGAGAAAAGAAGGATTAGGGGTAACATGATACTGGTAGTAATATTCCAGTATTTGAGGGACTGCCATAAAGAAGAGGAGGTCAGCTTATTTTCCAAAGCACTAGAAGGCAGGACAAGAAACAACAGATGGAAACTAATCAAGGAGAGAAGCAACCCGGAATTAAGGAGAAACTTCCTAACAGTGAGAATAATTGACCCATGGAACAATTATGGGTGCTCCATCATTGGAGGTTTTTAAGAAGAGACTGGACAGTCACTTGTCTGAAATGGTATAGGGTCTCCTGCTTGAGCAGGGGGTTGGACTAGATTAGAAGACCTCCAAGGTCCCCTCCAGCTTTATTCTGAATTGAATTGAATTAAAAACAGAACTGTATATAAAAGTTAAATTTCTCTTTATCAATTCAATCCATGAACCAAAATCAGTTTTGATGTAAGTACTTTGATGTCTCCACTCTGGACTAGGCTATAAGAGTTTGTCAATTCTTTAGCACTACTGTAAGTTGGGGTTCCTGGCAATGATACATTTGGATGGAGACGTATGTTTGGCTTATATGCTTTGCACTGGCTTACATTGGCCTGTGTCTCTGCACTGTGTCCAAAGCATACAGGCCAGACATACCTCTTACTTCAATTGTATCATTGCCAGGGATCCCCACCTACAACATTGCTAAAGAATTAACAGAAGGGCTTGGACACCTCACAGAGGGAAGCAAATGCTCTATCAACTCCCCATTTCAGTGCTTCCAAAGAATCAAAGACATGATGATGGATAAAAATGAAATCATGGTCTCATTTGATGTCACAGCATGTTTTACATCCATGGACCAGAATTGACTAGGGAATCCATGACAACATGTAGATTAAACCAACTACACCATGTAGATTAAACCAAGTACAGCAAGACTGAAATACCCAGAATCCTGGATCTTATCAACCTTTGCCTAATCACATACTTTCAGTTCAATGGACAAATATATCAACAAATCAAAGGAACACCCATGGAATCACTGCTTTTGGGACTGATAACAGAGATTGTGGTGCAATGCCTGGAATCTATAGCACTCCCTTGTATACTACCCAAAGTATGGATCCAATATATAGATGACACCTTTGTCATAATAAAAAAGGACCAACTGGAGAACACATATGGGACCATAAACAACATCTTCAGGAATGTGGAATTTACTGGGGAATAAGAGAACAACAGCATACTACCCTTCCTGAATGTCCTCATTACTAGAGCAGAGATGGCAATTGGAAACACAGGTTTATCATAGGACTACCTACCCCAACCAGGTACTCTACTATCAGGGCAGCAACCAGGCCTCTCATAAAAGAAGCTGGATGGAGCATTATTTAGATGAATGCAGGCACACTGGCTACCCTGGGCATCAGAGGGGAGAGGAGACAGATTGCTTATAGAGCATCTTCCAGCAAGATGGATATCCATGCAACTTCATCAGTGGGTGAACTCAATGTAGCACAGCCAACATAGACTGGGATGGGGCACTGCTATACATTGGGGACATCTCTGAAACCATCAGTGGATTATTGCAGCCAAATGACATCACTATGGCACACAAGACAACTGAAGCCCTCCAAAATATCCTAGGTGAGTTGAAGGACCCAGCAGCCTCAGAAGAAAGATCAGGAGTAATCTATGGCAAGCATTGTAAACCACTATGTGGGATAAACAAGCAGAGGACATTCATGAACACCAAGCAATCAGAAGACATGATGAAAGGTACTTAATTTCACAACACATGGGCAGACTTAACCATAGTTTCAACTGGGAAATTGTGAGCATCCTAGACAAAGCCAAGTCTAAAAACAATATAGAAGCCTGCTACTCACACAAATCAGCTATCAACAAGTGTATGGAGATAAACAACATCTGCATACCATTCAAAAAATACTAAAAAGGTAACAGTAAACAACAGCCCAATCAGAAACCACTAAGACCACTCCCACCAACACTGATAAGGCAAACTACTAGTACATGAAATGAGAGCAAACTCCACTTACTAGCACTGATGATGTTACCTAATTTGGTAATGAAATGTCTGCAAGAAAACAACCAAGTTTAGAGAGCACTAAGGATTTCTGTGTTATAGTATTAACTCATCTTTTAAGGGAAGGCTTAGGTAAGGATTGCACACTGATTTTGCTTTTTATTCCTGTTAATAAAAGAAGAAAGAAAAAAAGGTATGGCTGAATTCTGGCATTTTGCCTTCTAATTTTGAGAGCACTGCTATTTATGGGTCTAAGTGTTTGGGCAAATGTGGAGGAGGGCTGCAGCTCCATATGGCCTGCAGGTCACTGGTTACTCCTCCTTATGTTGCAACCTGATGAATCCAGTCCCTATAAAGGAAAGCAATCCCTTATAACATCCAACTCATACAGTTCTTGCAGACATACAATTTAGAATTCCTTCACAGAGTGGAATAACAGTGATGTTTTGCAACTCATCTGATTTACCCTCATCTTTAAACTTGTTTTCTCCCAAAGGCAAATATTGCATAATGTGAATTGCAAAATGATTGCTTACTAATTTGAGTGGGGACTGAAGTGATATAAAACCAGTGGGGAGGATAGAGAACCTGCCTTATTAATGTGCAGTTATTTCTGAATTATACTGACCATGAACTGTGTCAGGTTACTTGCTCACAAAATACAGCTGTTGCCCCTTAAGCAGAGCAGAATCTTCCAGCTGCTTTGTTCACAGTTTTAATTTTAGTTTTCCATGGCAGATGTGATGACATATTCGGATTTCTGAGTGTACAGAATAATTGTGGGAATATCCATGTTCTTGGATTCCCACCAGTTCTCTCAATTCCAGGTTAGCTTCAGACTTATTTCCTCTTTTTATTTTGTTGGATATTCAAATTCTGCGATGAGATGGATGGCAAGCAAATTTAATAAATAAGTCATCACCACCACCACCTTCAGAGTTTACCAATTGATAAAGTAATTTGGCATCACAGGGCTCTAAAATGACCTGTCAGCTATGATTATATGGCATTCTCCACTCTGGTAAAAGGACAAGACATAAATCTACCAGAAGGAAAAACTGCCGCTCAATTTTAAAAAATAGAATGTGCTGTATTTCACTGATGTACATATTTGTACATATACAACATGAGAAGTTTGCAATGGATTGTGTTGTTCTTTTTAATTGAGGGAAGTTTCTAGCTGGTGCTGTCCCTTCTCTGAGTCCCTCCAGATGGGTTGGGACTGACACTCTTCTGACTGGGAGTTTGAAGAATTATAATCCCAAAATATCTGGAGAATGTTAGTTTGGGGTAGCTGTTTTAAAGTATGTAAATTAGATTCCAAAGTAAATGTTTGGCAAAAAATACTTCATATTTTACCACTTCAGATTATCTCACTTCCTCTTTCATTCTCTTCTTTTGGCATCAAAATTGCCCACTTGGCTTTATGATCAGAACATATACATACATCTGATTTAAATCATTCACGGGGATTCAGAACCAATGCTTGGAAATTAAGAATAGTAATGGCTTTGCATGGAAAGCAAAGGCTTTGTTCCTTTATGGAGCTTTGCTTCCCTGTACATACAGATAGAAGGCTTTCTGTAGATTTCAAAAGATTACACATGAAAAAAGGCCACATAAATAAGTGGAGAGAATGCTTTCTGCTATGGAGCACTCATTCATTGAAGAAATCCATTTGGATGGGAATCATTAAGACTGTACCATGCTTTAGATTCATTTCCAGGGTGAACATAGGGCTTGTCTGCAACACTTTAAAAAACACTTTCCCTGAGATGATATTGTCCAACAGTTTTCAATGATTTCAAGAAATCAATTCTAGATAGTACTTAGATGATCTCCAAGGTTATAGATTTTGAGAAGTAACATCATCAGAAGAGAGAAATGGGAAATCAACTTTATACTGTTATATAAAAAAATCCAGCATGAAGTCTTAGGGCTCTTTTTTATAGCAGGAGTGGGCAATCTTTGGGAGACCAGGTTCTTCATTCAGTATTTTTCTGGAAGACTCAGAACTGTAGTGAGCATGATGAAGAAGTAAAATAGAAATTTCCTCTTGGTTTTGAGACATTTCCTTCAATTATGTTGTGCCTATGTAAGATTTTACACTACAGTGGTACCTTGGTATTCGACTGCTTTGAAACACATTGAGTACTTAATGCATTTTGACATGAAAATTTTGTTCTGGTACTCATGTTTGTTTGGTACTCAATACACAAGCTAGAACCTGTTGGTGTCAGCTGCCTTGTGATTCATTACAAGAGAAAAAATTTGTTTGGCACTCGTTTTTGGTATGCCTCTAGGAACCAATTAACGATGAGTACCAAGGTACTACTGTACATTTTTCAGGTATGTAGGTGCTAAATAATATGAGTATTTATAGGAGTGCATTTCACTTTGTGTGGCACATGAAAGTCACCATGTCCTCTCCAAGTGTTGGGGATAAAGCCATACCTTCCTTTATCAGGAGTTAAGTGGGAGTTAAACTTCATGAATGCCTGGAGTAGAAGCATACCAAGTACATTATATTTACTGATAGAAGAGAATATTTGTAGCTTAGGACTGAACTATGAGTCCTTGGTGCTCTACTGTCTTGTAGATACTTCATTACCCAACAAGGTAATATTTTCAGTGCTGGGGCTTGCTCTCTGTTTATGTACAATGGGTTACCCTTTCAGCATGAGAATATTGTTTTCTTCTTAGAGTTCCTTGATTAAGCTGTTGTTTATTGTTTGATTGTTTATCTAAGTTGGTAGTTCCTTGATTGGGGTATTATTATTTATTACTTGATTGTTGGTCTAGTGTTAATCCTGGTATTAATCCCTGTTTACCTGGATGTTGATTATTGGTTAGGGGGTGTTTGGTTTTTTTTTTTCCTTTTTAACTTTTTAATTGTCTCTTTTGAATGGTAGGTAAACATGGTTTATGTGCCTGTTAATGGTTGAATATATTATACTTACCAAGTATCATCTTGCTTAAGGATTCATTCACAATATGGAAAGGTTTCAGGGTCTATGGATTGTACAGGTTTAATCCTTCATCCTGAAGCAGCTTTAAGCTCTTGTATGGAGCAGAAGTTTGGGGTCTACATTCTACTACAGTATTAGGACAAACACAGTCCTAACACTTGCGATGTATTTTGGGTGTAGATCTAAGGACATCTTCTACAGCAGTGCTTCTCAACGTTTGTGTGACGGCGACCCCCATCACACAAATGTTCTGCGCATGCGCCGGGCCGCGCGCTTGGGGGCGGGGCCCCCACGTGCAGCGTGCATGCGCAGCACTGCCCCCATGCGCGATGCGCACGCGCGCCCCGCCCACGTGCAGGGCGCATGCACGGCGGCGCCCCCATGCACGACGCGCGTGCGCGGGGCTCCCCCCATGCGTGGCGCGCGTGCACAGCACCGCGAAAAATGGTGGATCGCCGCCTTTGGCGACCCCCGAAAAATGGGCGATCGATCCCAAATGGGGTCGCGACCCATAGGTTGAGAACCACTGTTCTACAGCAATTAGAGCTGAGTTGGGAATTTATACAATTCATACACTGTCTAAAATCAGAGCATATAACTACTGATACAAAATTAATGAAATGGAGACTGATGGACTCCCTACGTAATGTTTACTAGATCAGATAAAAGCATTATTACAAACCTCTTGGTTTATCCAATTGACAAATTCTGTAAGAAGCTGTGGTATTCCTGTCTCTTGTGCAACAGGTGAACAAGCTAAAAAAAGAGTTACTCAAAGAATCTTAGAAATAAAAGCACAAAATGATATAGCCACTCTTAGTAAGGCTGGTAACTTGAAATGGCTGAGTAAATATCAACACACTTTTCAAACAGACAGCTATTTAAAGTTACAATTGCCAAAATATCTTAGGGAGATATTTATGCAAGCGAGATTCGAACAGCTTGATACAATGGTCAGATATGGGAGGTTCCATTCTATATCCTATGATGGACGTATCTGCATTTGTGGAGTGGTAGAGATAGAAGATTTGGCTCACATACTATTTGATTGTTGTTTGTATAAGAGGGTGAGAGACAGGTACTTTGGTTCATATATTAAACAAATGACTCATTGGGAATCCCATATTAAAATAACATATTTTTTGTATGGCCAGAATCTGAAAACCACACTTAACACATCACAATACTTGAGTAAAACGGTTCAGATAAGATTGGCATATGTGGGACTGATTGGGGTAGATTGTAGGGGTGATACTGAAATATAATTTTATCTTATTTTACTTGTCTGTATATTAAATTATTGTATTTTACTCTAATTTCATTTTGAATTGTTTTTGTATGTTTGGACATCTGTATTTTGATATGGCCTATGGGCTGCTAATCAATAAACTAATTATTATTATTAACTTTACAGTTTTTGAGTTAGCAAAATTTGAAGATGAAGCAAAGTATGCCAGATTGGGGGCTTATGTGTGATCATTTTGTTGGGAACTAGAATCATGCCAAAGGTACAATAAGCACTAACTGAGCTGGAAAGGGTTCACCTGGAAGTCAAAAGCTACATGAAAACTGCCTTCTCATACTTACATGGACATTGACTTTTTCTCTGATAAGGCATACAACCATCCCTTGTGAGATTGCTTTTAAAAGGAGTAGAAATTTCAGAGGACTTCTGCTCTCAAAGTGGTTTGCCTATTTTTCAAAATTATTCTGAATATTTGAAATCAATGCATCCTTTTCTCCTGAAAGGATGAGCTTTCCCCCCCTTTTCCCTTTTCTTTGATCAAACTTATTTGCTGAAATAATATTTGCTTAACATTTTGTTCATCTGAGCTTCTTTAAACTCCTTTAATGGAAATCAACTTTTCTCTTCCTCCCCCCCCCCCTTGAGGCCAGAGAGATGGCTGCAGAACAGAAACTCCTAAGGAACCTTTAGAATCTGTAAATGCTGTTTTACTGAAAAAAGTCAATCTAAAAATACTCCAAGTCATAAGGCATACATTATTCAGAATTTCATATCTGTAAATAAACGGATACGTGAAACAAGTGTTATGTACACAGTCTGCTTCTATTGATAAAGTTTGGCTTTCAACCAAACAAAAGCAAAAAATGCAAGTCTAAGCTATGGGATTTTTTTAAAAAAACGTTTGGAACCAAATCTGAATTTTGTTTATAGCTCTAATGCACAACATGGTGTACATTCAGAGATGTAAGATGGAACATTGACAAAATCACCACTATGTCTTTGGTATTATTATGCTTTTTAAAAAAATTGGGAAGAGATAATGATTTGTGGTAGATTCCACAAATCAAGACAAAACTGGATGTTTCTGCTCTTGAGAGAACATCAAACATAAGAGAGACTTCTCAAGGGAAATTTGGAATGAAAAGTGGGTTAGAAGCCTTATAAATAAATACTACAAAGAAAAATGCAATCTTCAATTGTTACTGCTTTCTGTATAAGGAAAATTCTGAACAATCCCAGAGGCTTCTGCTTTGAAGCTAATGAAACCAAGAGGAGGGGGGGGGGGGAGATGGAAAAAAATTTACAGGTTGCAAGGAGAAATCTATAATTGTTTCTCATAGCATTATTTGTGCCTTTGCTGAAATCCCTTTCTTGACCAAAGGTTTGGAAAAGAATATAGCTTAGAAGAAGGAGCATGGCTGTTGCACGTTGTATTCTGATGGATTCTGGTGTACATTTCTTTTTATATTATTTCTCTTTTTTCTGTTATGTTTAGTCCTTTCTTTTTCTGAATATTAAAGCGCTGTTGCTTTCGTCCAATTCCATCAAAATTGGCTCTACAAAACTCTAGAGAAAAGATACGTTTGCAGTACTGCAGGAATAGACCATTTTATTTTTTTCTTCTCCTCTTCCTCTACCATTACCACTTCCTTCTCTTTTATTTTGATCTTGGAAGACCTTTGTGGGCAAGATAATGAAATTACTGAAAGAGGCAACAACTGAATTTGTGACATTATCTTGTTGATTAATTTTGTAAAAGATAAGTGAAAAATTACTTCACTGTGGTTTGATGCTAAATTTTAACACAATTGAAGGCAAATACACATGTCCCAGGATAATGTTGCAGGATCCGATCTGAGTTAGTCATCGGCACCAGAGGTTTAGTCTTCCGTACTTTCAGACTCAGACAGGAGCCCATCCTCAGGGAAGTTCTCTCTACCAGAATAAATTTTAACAGCACAATTTTGCTGAGTAATTGATTGATTATTGTCATTGTCAGGGAACTTAAGATTTATCCACTATGATGTGCCTTCACCTTGATTCTTTTGGCCCTCTTTTTTTTTATTGAAAGTTTTTGAATTTTACAAAGCAAATCCCTTCCCCAAACCCCCCACCCTCCCATACCCTCCCCCATCTCCCCAAACCTCCCATACCCTCCCTCAACCTTCCCAGAGCTGAGTACAGGCTTAATTAAAAATTTTCAAAGAAAATAAAAAATAAAAAAAACTTAAAACACATTTAAATCCTAAACAAATCTAAATACATTAAATTAAACAAAATATCTTCTCTAAAAGATAATAATTGCAAAGATTAAACACACATTATAATATACTCTAAACCTTTTCTAATATTGTACTTATATTATTATCCATCATTCTATAAAGAATCCCCAAAACACAAATTTAAACATTACTTTCTTTAAATATCTATACCTACAATATAAAATCTAATCTCCCTCTTTCTTTACTCTAGAACACAAAAATAAGCATATAAACATTCATTATACCATCAAAACTGGATACTCATTTAAATAATTAAACTAAATACTTATATTTAAACTTCTTATCTAAAATTTTCATTCAATCTCCATGATCTTCTCTCCTATCAAAAAAAGGACTTAAAAAACATATAAATCCTAAACAAATCTAAATACGTTTAATTAAACAAATTAACTTCTCTTAAAAATAATAATAATAATAGAAAAAAACACCAATCTTTAAACAAACTATAGTATACTCTAAACCTTTTCATATCATACTTATATTATTATCCATCATTTTATAATATACTCTAAACCTTTTCATATCATACTTATATTATTACCCCAAAACACATATTTAAACATTACTTAAGACATTAAAATCCTCTTATACCTGTTTAAATCTTTACCAATAACAAATTCCTCCACAATAAACACATTCCTTCTCTTATCCATAAATCTCTTAAAGGTAATTCCAAAAAGTTTGTAAATCTTACTTCTCCCGCAATTCAATAGTCTTCTGAATACTTAAACTAAGTACTTAAACTTAAACTTGTTATCTAAAATTCATTCGATCTCCATAATCTTCTCTCCAATAGCCAGTTCCATCCACTATAAACACAATCCTTATCAGTCTCTCTTGTCCATAAACCTCGAAAAAAATGCTTTAAAATCTGTCCTTGAAGATAGCTCCAAAAAATTTGTGAATCCTGGTTCTCCCACAAGCTCAGGAACCAATAGCTGTGAAGCTTCCTTAACCTCCTTCTTCTGTTGGTCTTTCTCTTTACGTTTATATATTGCACGAGTTGTCCTCTGCTCTTTCATCTCGACTTGTTGAGGCCCCTCAGACTGAAATTTCCCCTTTTTAATTAATATAGGCTCTTCACACTGCAGTTCTGCCCTTAAAGGTTGCTCCAAAAAGTTTATAAATCCTGCTTCTCCTGCAGAGTCAGGAACCAATACTTGTGAAACTTCCTTGACCTTCTTCTGTTGATCCTTTTCTTTACAATTGTATGTTACACAGGTTGTCTTCTGCTCCTCCATCTCTACTTGTTGAGGCCCCTCAAACTGAAGTTTCCCAATTTTCATAAGTGTAAGCACTTCAGACTGCAATTCTGCCTTTTTATCTTCCAAAGCTTTAAACGTGGTAGGTGGCGATGAGCATACCCCCAGGACCGAAGTATAAAAATCTTTTGTTTTAGAAACAGTATTAAGACTATAACGTATCCCCAGGTAACTCACCACCATTCCAGTCGGAACGTCCCATCTAAACAAAATTTGTCTCTTTTTAAGTTCGTCTGCTAAAAAAGCAAACTCCTTTCTTCTTCTTAAAATTTTAGATGGG
Source organism: Crotalus tigris (assembly GCF_016545835.1). NCBI lineage: Eukaryota > Metazoa > Chordata > Lepidosauria > Squamata > Viperidae > Crotalus > Crotalus tigris. Next base: position 706,634 of record NW_024100068.1, read on the forward strand.
ATCTCCTTTAAAATTATAACATCTTGTGAAGCAATTTGAAACCTCTTCTTATAAAAAGCTTGTATAATTTCATTGCGCAGAGATCTTTTCCCAAAGTAAATTACCACATCTCTTGGCAAATTCTTTTGCTCTGCCACCACAGAGTTAACTCTAAATGTCTGTTCCATTTCACTAAGTATTTCCTCTTTTTCTCTATTCAAAATCACAGCAAAGTCCTTTGCAACCATCTCTCTCAGATCTCCTTGCACAGACTCACCCAAACCTCTGATTCTTAAGGCATATTCCATTTGTTTATATTGAAGCATAAGAATTTCATCTTGAAAATTTTTCATCTCTTTTTCCATACTTTCAAATTTTTCCTCCATCAATTCCACTTTTTCGACTACCTCTTCTACGCGAGAATTCAACTTTTCAAGAACAGAGGCAACACCTTTTAAAGCCAAAACTATCTCTTGCCTCAAAGTCTTATTGTTTTCCTCTAAAATCTCTTTCATTTCTCCCCTAATTTGAAGTACAACGTCTCCCATCATATCTTGCAAATCCTTCACCATTGTTGACTGTGCCAAGGAAGAAGGTGGAGCTATTAATTTAGGTTGTTGCGCTGAAGATGACACTGAAGAAGAAGCCACTTTAGGAGCTGTAGGGATTACTGGACGCTTTGGAGCATTCTTAAAAAAATCTTTAATCCTTCTTGGAAATTGCAAAAATTAAGCAAAGGAAAAAAAAAGAAATTAACTCCATAAAATCAAAAAAAAATATCCTTCAAAAGGAGATCATTATAATAAAAAGAAAGGAGTTCAAAAAAAAAAGAAAAGAGAGAAAGAAAAAGAAAAAAAATAATTAAATAGAAAAAATCCATTCCATTTTTTAAAAATACAAAAAATGCAAAAAACAAAAAAATTAAACAAAAATAATAATACTAACACTCCATTCCAATCATTAAAAAAAACAAAAAAAAAAAAAAGGGAAAAGAGAAAGGGAAAAAAGAAACACCAAGAAGCCTGCCGGTCACCATTCTACCTTCCGAAAAAAAAAAACACCGAGAGGCTTGCCGATCGCCATTTTACTTTCCCTTTCAACAAAGGGAAAAAAAAATAAAAAGAGGGAATATAAAAGTAAAAATAAATCTTTAGACTTAAAATCCAAATAAAATCAAAGAAAGCAAAAACTAAATCCTCTACTCAGCTCTGTCCGCTTCTAAAAAAAACTCACCAGTTAACTTTAATCGCGGAGGTGGTTGCAGCGGCTTGTTTTGTCCCTAGGGACAAAAGCAGCTGGGAAGCGGAGACAGAGTCTGAACTCTGTGGGAGCACTCCTTTCGCCCCCCCCCCCAAAACTTTGGGGGAGCATAAGAGGTTCTACCACTATTCAGACAACTCTCTACCCCCCCCCTTTGCCCGGGAGGGGGTTTTTGAACCGCTGAACAGCTGATGTCCGCTGTTCATAGCGATTCAAACACTTACCCAGGAGGACGGCTACAAAGTAGCCGCCATCGCGCGTGCAGATCCACCGGAAGCCCTTGATTCTTTTGGCCCTCTTGTCAAGTACATCTGGGGCATCTGTCTAGAGCTGTGAGTCCAATAATGATCATAGCTCCAGTTATAACAGTGAATGGAAATCTAAACACATACTATAAACAAAAGTACAAAGAAAAGTTAGGCTTACCAAATATGATATGCTATTTGATGCGTTTTCATTAAAGTCCTTAATGATATCATTAAAAATTCAAACATTGTTTGATGCTTACCAAGTGAGATAGATTAGATTTTATTTTGGGGGATGATAAGCAGTAGTCTTTCATTAAGAAATTAGCATCTATTATTTTCAAACCAAGGCTTACTTTTCCAAAGGATGAAAAAGATGGAAACCATATTTGTTTCTTGACATTTATTCCATTGCTTGTTCACCTTATCTTAAACAAGGGTTAAATTTGGTTTAATCACAGATGGAAACACTGTTGCTGCTGAATGTAGTTTCCAAAAGATCCAACATGGTTGCAGCTCTGTCAAGTTCAATCTTTACTTAGTAAACTATCCCGATTCCAGTGGATTTCCTGGGTAAAATTCTGAGAGGTTTCATTTCTTTAATTAGGAGGTAGAAAAGGGCACTTATGAATATCATGTCTCTCAGTGCCTCTCACAACCCAAAACTCTTTACCATTTTATGTTTTCCCTAAATTACAGAAGAAGAAATTGTGAGGGAGTATCTCCCACAAGACTTTTTCAGACTGGGGAAATGGGGGAAATCCGGAAGGCTTTAAAATAATGGAAAAGCGTGTAACCGAGGAACTGTAACTGGTAAAGTGGACCAAAATCATCCCTAAGGTAAATGCGTGCTTATTTCTAATACATACAGAGAAATTATCAAATGCACTGAGTACAGGATATTATGGGAGGGTACAAAAGGGTCAAGAAATTACCAGACACACATACTCTATTCATCTCTAAATGACAGTGTCATTTGTTACAGTACTTTTAGGTAAATGCGTGCTTATTTCTAATACATACAGTGGATTTAGCAAAGTATACATTCATTTCTATATAGAGATTTTTACCATTTAAATGTTTCCCTGCCTGATTTTATTCATTATCATTTCTACTACACTGTCTTGAGCAGGTGATAGTGTGTGCACACATACATATCCATGCACAAATAATAAGCCCAAATGTTCAGCTTCCTGAGTGGAAACTCCATTCCTGGATTCCCAGATAGGCTACACCCTTCCCTTTCCTTCTCTTTTCTTCTGAAATATGTTGGCAAACAAATTGAAGCATTGTTAAAAGCTTGTTCTCTAGCTTAGAGTGGTTTCCACAGATACTTGCAAAGATGAATAATAAAAAAATTTCCGGTTTCAATCCAGTAGTGCAACTCTCCCCCCCCCCCCAAAAAAACAATAGACTATGAAAAATGGGGCTGGAGGAGGAAAAGAAAATGCAATCCCTCTGGCCTATTTTTTAATTAGAAAATATTTATAATTGCTCTTTGTTGTTGGAAAGGTTGAAACAATCTATGCCAAGTTGGCCTTTCTAGAAGTCAGAGTGAACCTTTATATTGAATAGGCAATCTTTGGGAGTTAAGGGAACATTTGATTTCCCGGATGGATATGACCTGTCAGAAAACAGCCATTTGCTTGAAGACAAACTAACTCCACACAATGCTTTTTTGCCAGGCTGGTATGACTCTGACTGGCTTCAGGTTGGAGAATCAAGATTTGAGGGAGGTATGATTCAATTTCAATTTTTGATCTGAGATCTGAAGACAGACACATTTGACTCAAGCTTGCTTTGATATTTGATTTAAAAATACCCTTAGGGTATAATAAGGAGGGGTCATGGTGCTCACAGCTGCTTCAAAATGGGATGAAAATACTAGGGATGATAGTTCTTTTAGAGAGCATTAGCCCTGCCAGGTTTCAGCTAAATATCTATGAGGATTTTACTATACAAAATTGTTTCTCCTGTGCTTCTTTTAAGGCAGAAGTAGAGTTGAGGGAAGGACAGCACAGCAGCCTCCACATTATTTAGCACAAATTGTGTTGGTTGAACTGACCCAGAAACTCCAGTGTATAATATAAAAATGTCAAAATCTGTTTTGAAATATAAAGTTTTCCTCTTTCACTTGCTTTACTGGGGTACCATGTCTTAGTAGGGAACTGAAACTCTTTCTAAGGTAGCTCTGTTGCTTCTGGTAACTGAATTTTATGGGTGACAATGGAGTTGAGCACAGAATGTCTTCTTCAGAGAAGGACTCCTCATCATTAGTTTTGGTGGAATACCAGCTTGGACAGGACCCAGCGACAAAACATTGGCCCCTTCTGGGCAGAACTTATGTAACTCCTTAGTTTTTATTGAAAAAAAAGTCAACTGAGGAACCGAATCCAGTGGACAGAAAGGGAGAAGTATGGATTATTGTAATATATGATTATTGTAAGGGTAACAATTAAATAACTAATTTCTTCCTGGTAGCAAATGTGCTGCCTTCAGTTAGTACTGGCTCATGAGAGCTGAGTGTTAAATTTTCTGGAATGTTGAATGTTGGCTATGAACACTGACTCCCACCTAGAACACCAATAAGCTGTTTTTCAGCTTATGGTGGGGGTAAAAGGTATCCCAATACCCAATTACATATAAGCTGCATTCACTACCAAACCTCTCATATGAATTGCTTATGAAATGACAAGCTAGCTAAGGAGATGTTAGGGATTTAGCATGGATGAGTAAACTTGTCAATTTCTATTTTTATCCATTTTTTAATTTCCAGTCTTAAATTTGGATTGCTATATTAGTATAAGGATTTTTACCAGGAAGTTAGTACTGATATATGTAAATAATTTTGAGTACATTTCTTCAGAGATAGACATTTTTCACAAATAAAGGCAAACATACATGTCCCAGGATACTGTTGCAGGATCCAATCTGGGTCGGTCACTGGGATCAGAAGTTTAAATCTTCCAAGTTTTTGGAGTGGAGCCCATCTTCAGGGAACTTGTCTCTAGTAGAGTATGTGCTGTTCTCTGTGTGGTATTTATACTGCCTGTTGTAAGTGACTTTTTAGATGTTGATTGGGGTGTGTTGATAGCTGGCTTTTAAGTTATTAGCTGTCATTTGCTTCTACTCCCCCCTCCCCTCCCCTTCTAAGTACTTGATAGGTTGGTGATAAATCAGATGTTGACTGACAAGAGGCCTGTTTCCCAGACTTCAATCACTTCCTTGGATGTTTTTGTGCCTGTTTGTCCAACAATCTTAGTAGCTGCAAAACTGAATGTGTGTCCTTGTTCATTGCAATATGAGGCTACCAATGCGTTTGGGTCTCCTCCTCTGACTGCTCGCTTGTATTCTTGTGATCTAGTGGTTAGTGCAGGAACTAGAACACTGTACTTCTTCCCCATCTGTCCTATATAGTCACAGCGGCATTCCATGCAGGGAATTTGGTAGATTACATTGGAAGTATCTCTAACTCCAAGCAATCTTTGCAATGTGTAATTTGTCCTTGTATGGTAGCCTCTGGGCAGTGTGCAATGACCACTTGCAGATCTTGGAAGCTGCATTCTACTGATTCCAAAATGTTTTTGATTTTTGGCAGGGTGTGCCATGTGGTTGGTCTTGTACCTTGTTTTTTCCTTTCTTTCCCCACTATGTTGCACAAACACCTTGTGACAAATGAGTGTGGGTGCCCATTCTGCCTGAATTGTTCATGTAGGTACCTGCTCTTCAGTTGTCTAGCTTGCTGGGTACTACAGTGGGTTCTCATTCTGCCATAAAGAGTTCTGATGCAACTTCTGGTTTTGCATCACAGTGAGATGGATACAGAAAGGCAAGGCTCTGCCTTCCATGCCTGATTTTGCCCTGCTGGGGGCCCTAAAAAGGGCCTAAAATCATCCCAAAGAGGCTATGAAGAAGGAGGGGTGCCTTGTCGATCATGGAGAAATGGCAGTCTTTCTGTTCGATCCAAGAAAAGCCCTCCAAACCGGCAGGGGAAAGACTGGCTACATTCCTGTGGCTAGCCATTAGCTGCTGACAACCAAAGAAGAAAGCACCAATTAACACATCATCAACAGCATATTTGGAACTAGGTGAGAATATTGATCCTTTCTTTACTATTTTACAACTGAATTTCTTGGTAAAGGCTCCCAAGAAGCTAAAAACTTCCGAATGTGAACAGAAGCGGCGTTTTAATTTCTATGGGGGACAGAAATACACAATTGTGGAAGTAACATAAAGCTACAGTTTTGATAAATTTGAGAACTGATATAATTGTTAAGATTTTCTCTTGGAAAAAAAAATTAAGGTGAAATATAAGAAATCAATCCTTTGTCTTAAGAGTGGAAAATGGTTTTTGAATGAAATCTAGTGGTGGTTTTGAGTATAGCACTATAACTAACTTCCTGGCTGCTTGGTGATTCCTAGCTTAAGGGAGGACAGCTGGCCATAAAGGAAAATATTTTGGCATACTTACCACCCTGACGTTTTTGGACTATAAACACCTACTGAGCTTGGACCTTTAATCTCAAGAGCTAGTGGGAGAGAAAGAAACATTTGACCTTTGATTACATTTGGCTGGGAGAGACTTTTGAGCTGTTTTCAAGGAGGTTGAACATTTTGAACACTTTGGACTACAACCATACCTGACTGATAATTTTTGGATGCCTGAGACAAAGTATCACTATAAAATATTGCTTTTGGGACTGGACCTATATTCTGGAACCTATTGGATTATAAAGGCTATATATAAACACCAGAAAACTAAAGGAAACTTTGTTATACTCTTACTGAGACTGGTGATATTAGAGGATTTCCAGGAATGATGCCTCAAGAAAAAACAAACACCTTTCAGAAAGAAATATACTTTAGACTACAACTAATTCACCAAACAAGTGTTGCATACAAAGAGGACATAAAAAGAAACCATAATGAGACTAAAAATAATCTAGATAATATAAATGAGTAAATCTCCAAATTAAATCTACAACTAGAAAGTTCCCAGACAACGACTACAAAATATGAAATCAGAAGATGAAGCAGAGGAAATGGACCTAGAGATGGAAGAGATAAAAGAAGGGAAATATAAACTACCATATACAAATAAAATACTGCAAGACAATGACAAGGAAGATTTAAAAAAATGGAACATAGAGCTGTCAGGGGAAATATTACAACTTGGGAGACAAAAAATGAAAAGAGAAATTGAGGGAGAAGGAAAGCGGGAGTTGCTTAAGGAATATAAATGGGTGGAATTCCCCCCACAAATACCCTACCTAAATTGTCTTCCTCATGCCAAGCAATTGTCACAAAAATAGAAAGAAAATTCCTGGGTGATTCAATTGCCCTGGCTTGGAAAGCTACTTGGCAAAGAAAGAAAGCGAGAGTTAGATTTAAAAAAATAGATTTGACCTATTAGAGGGGGCATTATATGTTTAAATACTTGAATATGATTAAAAGAAGAGATTATCCTTAGATATAATTAGACTTTTATAATGAAAGATATGATTTAGAATTAAAATAGCATTTTTTCTTTTTTTATATGGGAAATATGAAAATAAGAGGCTTGCTATGAATAAATTTTTTAGCAATACAAATGTAATTAATATTGAGAAAATCATAACTGACAAAGATATTTCAAATATTGATGGGAACTCAAACTTTAACAAGAGCACAAAAAACAGGATATTGATTTAGGAATTGATAATATTGTTATTGGTATAATATTAGTAAAATATGATGAAGATGTTTATATCTAACTTTGTAATATATCAATAGTACCAAAAATTCTAACTATGCAATGAAGGGAAAATGAAAAAAATATGGGGAAGAATGGAGGATCAGAGAAAAAATACTGGATTGTGCAGTATTGAATAGATTTATATTGAAGAAGTTTATTTATTTATTTATGACTTATATACCGCTTTAAGTGCAAGCACTCTCTAAGCGGTGTACACCAGTAAGCAATGTATATATATATTTACATTGCCCCCAACAATCTGGGTCCTCATTTTACCTACCCCGGAAGGATGGAAGGCTGAGTCAACCTTGAGCTGATGAGATTTGAACCACTGACCTGCTGAACACAGTTAGCTAAAGTGGCCTGCAGTACTGCACTCTAACTGCTGCGCCACCTCGGCTAATGTTAATGTTAAATATGTTAATGTTAAATATGTGAACCCAGACAACATGTTGTTTACTAAGAACTAAAGATTGTAATTCTTAAAAATTAATAAAACATTTTTTAAAAAAGAGTTCTGATGCAACTCTTTTTCTGTAACAATGGATGGTTGTTGAAATTCAGAATGTGTGGTGATTTCTGTGATTTCTAAGTTTCCATCCTGTCTGTTGACAAGTACATCTAAAAATGGTAATTGCCTAGCTGTTTCTTCTTCCATTGTGAACTGTATGTCAGAGAAGATGGAGTTCAGTATGGTATGAAAGTTTTTAAGTGCATTTCTCTTGATGATGACAAATATGTAATCCATGTAGCAGCACCAGAATTTAGGTGTGTACTTCTGAAATGTACAAAGTTCTAGTTCCTGCGCTAACCAGTAGATTGCAAGAACAAAAACGAGCAGTCAGATGAGGAGACCCAAACTCATTGGTAGCCTCACACTGCAATGAACAAGAACACACATTCAATTTTGCAGCTGCTAAGATTGTTGGACAAGCAGGCACAAAAACAGCCAGGGAACTGATTGAAGTCTGGGAAACAGGCCTTTTGTCAGTCAACACTTGATTTACCACCAGCCTATCAAGTACTTAAAAGATGAGGGGTGGGCAGCACAAGCAAATGACAGCTAATAATTTAAAAGCCAGCCATCAACACATCCCAATCAACATCTAAAAAGCTACTTACAACAGGCAGCATAAATACCACACAGAGAATAGCACATACTCTACTAGAGAGAAGTTCCCTGAAGATGGGCTCCAGTACAAAAGCTTGGAAGACAAAACCTTTGGTCCCGGTGACCGACCCAGATTCGATCCTGCAACAGACATTTTTTTTCACAATTTTATATAGTATGTATAGTATACAATTTTTTAAAAAAAATTCTAATGCTTTCTGTATATCTACTATATACACTTGATTATACAAAGATTTTTTTTATAAATGGTGAATTATATTTCAACATTCAGAAAAAGATGGATTTCAAGAGTTAACATTGTCAGATTTTGTACTGGTTCAAAAATATGAACTTGAAGGAATTACACCAGTAATTTTATAATGGACTACTACCACAATGTGTTCCACTGGGAGCTGACCTTGTAGAGCATTCAGAAGTTATAAATGACTGGCTACTCAACACTCATAGCAGCAGTATTTTGTGAGCTGCCATAGTTGCTAGCATACTTTCACATGCAGTTCAAGGTATTGGTTGTCACATTTAAACTCTTTCATGGCTTGGGACAAGGTTTCTTAAGGGACCATCTCTTCTTGGTTATTTTTATCTGTCCTATCTGGTCCAGCAGAATGGGCATAGCCCATCACTTAGTTAATGTTGACTACCAGGCTCAGAAGCTGAGCTTTTTCTGCCATGGTATCTGCCTCTGGAACACCATCTCCCATCTCATCATCTCTTGGGCTCTGATTGTATCAAGAGACCCATCTCTGGCTTGTGTTAGTGATTGCTGTATTTTTTTAATTGCCATGAATTTTAGTTTTTATTGTGATTATAATTGCTTTAGTTTTTATTTTAAATATTGTTTACCACCCAGAGTCATTGACTAAGATAGACATCTACTGTATGTAATTGATTAAATCAATACATAAAGGAATAATCATCATTACACTTTGGAAATACTCAAATCATAATAAATACTAAGCAATTCAGACCCATCCTAACATCTAGTAGAGTGGTATTTTGGCATCTGCTGAGAAATACAAGTGAATTAATTTGGCCAAATTTCAGAGAGAAATTGGGATAAAGAAATAGCAGAATGAATAAAAGCAATCATTTGCTCAACCAAGTAGAAGAAGAGGAAGATGCTTTCTAAAAGTAACTTTTAGCTCTTTTAAACAGACGTGAAATAGTAGTAACAGAAGTTGGAGGAGTCGACTTCCGGTTTTGGGTTGCAGTGGGTGCCGGCACACGAAGAGATGCTCTCTCTTCGTTACCTGCTTTTCCTCTGCCGATAGACCCTTAACTGGGTCAAAAAGTCACCCTGGAGGGGTGACTACTGATGAGGAGGACTCTCGTTAATTGTGGGGGGAGGAGGCAGCTCCTTCTGCGGTCCGAGGCAGCTCCTCAGGGCCGACGGAGAAAAGATCGGCCAGTAATATGGCTGATCATTTAGCTGCTCCAGCCGAAAGTCAAAAGAACATCTAAGCATTAAGAAACCATCGTGGATGATCCTGGTGAGACTTTTCCCTCTCTCCCTTTGCCTAACTACTCTCCTGTTAAAAGCCTTTTGGAATTATTCCCTGCTTTGAAAGAGCTGCCTTTGTTTATCTGGGGAAAAGAGCTTTTCATAACAAAAGAAAAAACTTCTTATTGATTATTTTTATTTTTGGTTACTTGGGGGCCCTGGAAAAATCGTTATCATAAAACTTTATTATTATATCTTCTAAGCTGGAGAACATTGTTTTCCTATGTCTTGGACTTATTTTTTTAAAGGGATAAATTATTGTTTGAAAAAAGAAAACAACTCTATGAGAAGTCGGAAAAGAGATTTCATAGCTCTTTGACTTTGCTAATCTCATTCTTGGTGTCTGGAAGAGACTTTCATAGTTTACTGAGGACATCTTGTGGAGAAATTTAAAACTGCAACTGCTTCTTGTTTGTATTGGTCCAACAGCTGTTATTGGTGGGGGTGGATACTGACTAAATGTTTTGGAATATAGCCTCCACTAAAAGATAACAGGATTTAGTTTTGGATTTAGATTTAGTTACTACTGAAATGGAGAAACCATATTCACAACTCAACTGTAAACTCATACTGGAAAAAATTTATGAAGCAACTGAGGAAATAAGTTCCCAAATAAGAGAGAGAACTGCAGAAATAATAAACAGAAATTCTACTGTGAATTTACAAAGTGACCTTCAGACTCTATTTGATCATTCTACAGACCAAAAAGCAATAGAAGAGGAATTAATTTACATACAACCTATGGAGACTTTGGATGACCCAAAAATGATTGTAACTAAACTATCTACCATTGCAAAACTAATAGAAATGGACTTGAAATTACAATTGTTGGAGAATTATGACAACTTTGATAATCAACTACTAATTATAAAATTGGACATGATTGAGTGTTTTATCCAACAGACAAGAGCCAGGCATCAAAAGCAGAGGATGGGAGATCTTTTACTGACCCAAATGACATTACAAACAATAATGGGAGATCTATTTGCTGAAATAGAGGCTTTGTTATGGAAACCTTCTTGGCATAAAAAGAAAGCCAGAATAAGACTAAAAACAGAAATTTAAAATTATATGTAATGGATTAAAAAGGTTTTGAGAAATATGGATTGATTTAAGGACTAAGATTTAGAGTTGAAAATTTGCAATTATTAGAATATATATGTTAAACAGAGTAAGAATGTATTTTTGAAATAATATGTTTATAATATATTTATTTGTATTATTTTGTAATGTAATGAAAATAAGAATATGAAAGAGGTTTTAGAAATTTGGATTGCTTTAACAACTAATTGAGTGTGTTATGTTAGCAAGACAATGTTTTGTATAATAATAGGTGTGTTCTTTTTTTTAGATATGATAATTATTTGAATGAGATTTAAATGCTATCTGAAGAAATAAGAGAGATTTGTGATAAAATCAATGATTCATGAGATTATGAATTAGAATATATCTGGATTAGTATTTTAGAAGGGATACTTGAAGTGATAATACATTTATCTAAGATTAAATTGGACTATGGTAACTGTAAATTAATAAAGTTCAAAACAGGATTAGGATTTATAGATATGTAATGTAGAAATGGATTATGTTAAATAGGTTATATTATTTGAGGGAAATAGAGAGGGAACATTTAATGTATTTACTTGAGCTATTATATGATTTTGTTTTTGGATGATTGATCACCTAACCACCACGGTGTATCTTGAGCATTCTGTTGTAAAAGTTAAAAAACCAATAAAATTTGTTATATATAAAAAAAGAAGTTAAAGGAGTCATAGAGTAATAAAATGGAAGGGAGCTTCAAGATCACCTAGTCCAACTCCACTGACCCTTATAAGAATTCCCTGCTGTATTGCAGCATCTTTGTGGCTACCCATCCTATATTTTAAGGGCTTTCCCCTTAAAAATATTTAAGGGGAATTTTCTGAGAAGGTGGCACATTGAATTGGACAAAATATCTTAAGTACTCTTTAATGACTGCATACTGGAGAGGAAGGATGAATTCTCTTGCTCTTGACTCCATGTTTCGACAATGTAGCCAGAATTATATTTGCTTTTTTTTTTTTGTTTTTGCAGCTGTGTCACACTGGGTAACAGCAGAAGAAGCTCATTTTTATGTAAGTGTGTGTATGTAAAAATATACAAGCAGTCCTCACTTACTGCTTGTCTCATGTAGCAACCATTCAAAGTGACAATGATGTACAAAAAACCACAACAGCTCTCTGACCAATCCTTGCATTAATGACTGTTGCAACATCCCTCGGTCACCATTCCTGTGCTTTGCAACCAGCTTCCCACAAGCAATTTAATGGATAATGTAAAAAAAAAAAAATCACATCACAGTCACATGATGCCCCACTTAATGACTGGAATGAATTGCTTAATGATTGACTCTGAATCCCCTTCTGGCATACTTTATGATCTACTGAAGTTTCTGAATGCTTTTTAAAAATATTCCTACAAAAAGCTGTTGCCACAATATTTTACTGGAAGAAATTTCTGATTTCTTCTCCTCTGAAGAAAATGGGGATCTTTGAGGCTATGTTTCTCGTTCAAGGTAGATTTGCAGTTACATTACTTAAGTTGGTATAAGGAGTCCTATTTATCTTTCAGCTAAACTTCCCCCCCACCTCAAATGCCCAGATTGCATCAGAGATGGAAATTGCTCTCTGATATGGCATCATTCCCAAAGCATTCTATGAAGTATGGCCAACATACTTGTGCTGCAGTAAGGGATTCAAGTTTTGAAAGAAAAGAAAAAATGGATCTTCTCAGTTTCTATGCCACCATTTTTGAGACACCCAGCTCTTCCAGTTTGGGAGAAGATGTGGAATAGTTTTGCTCTCACTTGGGAGCATCAACAGTGATGGTCCCTGGCTTCAAAATTCTGGGCAAAATGGGATGAATAAAACCCCACATAAAAAGGGGTTGGGCTTCAATTGCCCAGTTCTACCTGCCATTTGGAAGTGAATGACCATCATGGCTGTTCTGTTTCCAAGTAAAAGGCACTGAGACGAGCAGGAGTAACAAACAGTCTTGTCTTTATTCCATTCACAACAGAACGAAAAAAAAAAATGGCACGACTTGCTCTTATACCCCTTTGCAGGGACAGTATCAGCCAATCAATGCAAGGCATTTCTCCTGCCTTGCACATGCGCACAAGGTGGGAGACAGCCTGCCTGGTCCCGGGCATTCACGTGGTCTGCCTGGGCCTCTCTGCAGCCTCCTGCACCTATTGAGTGACCCAGCAGGTCCAGGACATAACAATGGCAGATCTGCCTTCTGCTTTTACCCATCCAGAGAAGGTTCAATGTTCAAAGTCTTTTTGTTGAGACTTGCTTTAACCTCCTTTTTAACAACCCAAAGAAGAAAAAAAGTGCTTTGATTTGACCACAAAGTCATCTCCTTATTTTTTTAAAAGAAATTGTCATGGTTGCATATCTCTAATCAAAAAGTATTGCAATTTTTAACAATTAAGGGAGCATCAAACTTTAACTACCCAAATATTAAACAGTTATCAAAAATAGCAGCAGAAAATGAACCAGCTCAAAATGAATTGTGTAAGAAGTAAAAGAAAATAAAAACAAAAAGGTAGAGGTCAACTCAGCAATCACTGTGATATTAAAACTCAAAGCATCCTTTTTCTAATAATGCTTCAGGGTCATTAGGGAATGTCTTAATTTATGCTCTTCCAGATGTTCATATGGTACTCTAGGGGCATAATGTTTCTGAACATGAAAGTGTTATTATAGTTATACTTAGCTAATGAGGGTTTTAATGTTGCCGAAGTTAGGGGACATCATCACATATTAGGATATATATATTATTTAAATATGATAGGGTATATTACAGCTGTCACAAACTGGTGGGCAAATTGCGTGCTGCCCAGGGGCGCTGCACAAAAATAACAGCAGTGAAGTGTGTACGCACACAGCTGCAATATTTTAAAAAATCCTGTTTTTAACAGCAGGTCAGTGCACATGCAGGTGTTTAGAATATTAAAAAATGTTTGGGGAAGGGTATTAAGTGGAATTCTGCATCAGGATATCTTGTATGCTAGCAGCACCCCTGCTGTTTTGATTCTTTTATCATGCAACAAAAAAGTACTTATTCCTTAAATGTAACTAAATCCATGGAAGGTGTGTGGGATTTGTCTCAGCTGAGTTGAAATGGCATAAAGATAAATTAATGGAGGTTAGGTCTACTTGCAGAAGTTGCTCTAGAGCTATTATTGTGGTGAAATATGGCGCTGAATTGCAGGAGGGAGGAGAGAAGAGGCAAATCAGCACCTTGTCTTTGGTATGCAGAAAGAGATCCAGAAGAAGGGATCTTCCCTAGATCTTCATAATGCTTATCTGATAGTTATGCAGAGTATGCGTCAGTCTAGCAAGTTTCCTTTCTATAGGCGAACAACAATGAAGGAACTACCTTGAGTAATTCATTATGTTGTTCTTGGTTTCCCCTGCCTGACAGTTATAGAACATCTGTGTTCAAATATATTATATCCCCAGAATACCTGTGAGCCTTCAGTTGGGAAGTCTGTAATCTTCCTGACCTAATTCTAGGTTTCTCAGAAGAATCTGATTGGTTGTTGTGAAAAACAGGAAGTTGGGTTTAGAGAATGTTTGGATGGACTCAGTTAGATTCAGGGAATGACTTAATATGAGAATCATTTAGCTCAAGTTTGGATCTTGCACTTTAAAGCTTCATCCATTGGTGGAATAGATACCCTTCTTTGCAGCAATGCACTTTGGCATCTGAATGGCTAATGGCTGGAATTCTTGATCATCTCTTCCATTCTGAGAAAAATCAGAAATAACTCTGAGAATGGCAATGCCAAATTGATTATCTGGCAATGTTAATGGAGAGGAAGAACTGGCAAAAGAACAATGCACCTAGCCAGGACCTGAAAATCAAAATTCTCATATTGATTTGAAATAACCAGCCAAATCTTTGTTGTGAAGCTTTTTGCTTGATAAATGTTTCTAAAAATCAGGCACAGACTTCTGTACACAAAATGACCTTTCAGCTTTTTCAAGCCTGTATAAGATTCTTGGAAGTAGCAGATGCCAATCATGCCATTTCAACTCCAGCTCTTCATTTGGATGCTGGCGATAGAATTCAATGGGCACATCTACAAACCAGTGCACGTAAAAATGCAATTACCTAAGAATGATCTCACTTCTGCCGTTCACTGTTGGAGGTAGGAGACCATCTGGGCCTTTTTCAACTGTGCTTTAGGTCTGGATAGGGAATCAAAATGGCATAGATTACACTTGTGGATGACCTCTGGCAGGACTGGGATAGGAATGTGTGGCTCTCCTGTTTCTGCTTGATCTCTAGGCAGTTTTCAAGATTATGATATCCTTCTGAGCCAACTCCAGAAGGTTGGGAGTGGGGTGCCATCTTGCAGTGGTACTCCTCCTTTCTCCAGGTTATTTCCAGTAAGGGAGAGGTTGAGCATGAGGCTCTTGCTTATAGGGTTCCTCAGGGCTTGATATGCTCTCCACTTTTATTTACTATCTATCCAAGGCTACCCATTGTTCCTGGCAATAAAAAATCCTTCATAGCAACAGTAGGGTGCCCGTGCCCACATCAAGTGAGGTCATGGCATAATGTGCCCACAATATTTCCACTTGAACTGTCATGGAGAGTAATGTGGTGGTGCACTTCTACGTGTGGTGATGCCTTCAGAGGGTTTTTTTTTTTTTTTTGACGAGGGGGGATTTCTTTGCAAATGCAGAGAGCCAGCCTCATCCTCTCTCCTCCTCTTCCCATTTTTGCTTTATTTTGCTCTCACAATCCTGCTGGATGATGCCCTTTGGAGCTGTCCAGGCTCTATTTATAATTGAGATGGGTTTGAGGTTTTTGTTTTTATTTTCCTCCGAGACTGAGAAACTGCTGACTAGAATATAGGGCAATTTGGAGCATTTCTGATTGCATTTTCCCCTCTCAGAGATGGAAATATTTTTATATCTACGTGGGTGGTTCCTGCTTGGTGCTCAGGCAGACAGCTCCATATGTGCCTGTCACACCTTGGCACTCTCGGACATTAATTGAGGCGGTGGGGGAGCACAATAAATAAACACAATTTGAAATAAAAATAGAAAACTGCAACAAAATATTTACTCTTCCCACTTTACATGGAACTTTTAAAAAGAAATAAAATACATCAAGGCGACGAATGACTATATTTAGATTGATTTATGTAACTGCTCTATTGGTCTTGAATAGTGACCCCATACCTCTTCCTTCAGCCCCATACATTCAGCAACATCTCCCTCCTAAATAAGGCCCTGTCTCTGCTTTAAACTTGTGAAGTCAGGGGTATCTGAGTTTGTCTGTATGCCTAATTCCAGAGAGCAAGATGGGAGCAGCAATGTACATAAAAAAAAGTGAGAGTTTGATTATGCATCTTGGCTCTTTTTGATACTCCCACCCCCACCCCCACCAAGAAAATATCCTTTTCCAAACATGCACAAAGGAATTTCTTTTTTTTTCTTTTCTTTTTTGGTCCATCACTGCATCACGGCAGCTTGCTCACACACAGATTTAGAAGTAAAAAAAAAAAAAAAAGGGGGGGGTATGTTCAGTCTTCTGGTAAGGTTGATTTATGGCACCTTTCTTTTTACAAATCTGCTTTAATAACAAGGTTGGGCAGCACTTCAGATCTGAAGAGCATAGAGTGTGAAACAGTTCTCCTGCGAGAACTGTCACCCATTTCTTAAAGTAGCTGAGCCGTGTGATTCTGGGAATAGGCGTGTTTGGTTTAAAAGTTTGATGCCAGATATTGTACGTGTATCCAAGCATAGTCTGAAAGACACTTTCTCCTTGAAACCCAAAGAATTGCCTAACCCTACTTGATAGTACCTGGAAAGAATAGTTCCCAACCAGCCAATGCGGTGTAGTGGTTAGGATGTTGGATTAGGAGCAGAGAAACTCACTAAGTCTTCCTTCAGCTTGGGAAGGAAATTCATGAAGTGACTTTGGGCCAATAATTTGGGCTAACTTGATTGACCTAATCGAGTTGTTGTGTGGGAAAAAAAATGAAGAGAGGTTTGTTGTGTATATTACCTTGAGCAGCTGGAGAGAAAGTGAGACATTGTAGCAATTTCTCTAATTTGGTGCATTCCAGATGTATGGGACTTTAATTTCTGGACAGTGACATTAGTTAGCCTGACTACTGATTTACTATACAGAAGGGTTTTTTTTAGAGGATTTAGCAAGAACAAGATAAAAAGTGACAGAATCAAATTACTAATATAAATAATGTTTTTCTCTTGGACAACTTTAGATACGTCATTTTAAAGCTGTTTATGATCATATCTATAATTGACTCTTTTAAATGTGCATCTCATCTCATCTCATTTCATTTCATCTCATCTGATTTTAATGTTAAATTTTTATCATACTATGTATGAAAACTTTCATGGATTTTTGTCCATCTGCACCTAAGGTTGACCCTACAATTGGGTATTTGAAGGATGCGCTTCCAATTATTATCAGGAGAAGCAATCTTGTGCTTGAGATGATAATGATAATGATAATGATGATGATGATGATGATGATAATAATAATAATAATAATAATAATAATAATAATAATAATAATAATAAAGTTGGAAGGGACCTTGGAGGTTTTCTAGTCCAACCCCTTGCTCAGGCAGGAAACCCTATACCATTTCAGAAAAATGGTTGTCCAGTCTCTTAAAAACTTCCAGTGTTGGAGCATTCATAACTTCTGGAGGCAGATTGTTCCACTGATTAATTGTTCTAACTGTCAGGAAATTTCTCCTTA
Source organism: Crotalus tigris (assembly GCF_016545835.1). NCBI lineage: Eukaryota > Metazoa > Chordata > Lepidosauria > Squamata > Viperidae > Crotalus > Crotalus tigris. Next base: position 724,282 of record NW_024100068.1, read on the forward strand.
GTTCTAGGTTGATACTCATTTCCTATTGCTGTTTTAGATGTGTTCTCTTGTGAGAGTCTTCAAAGTATTAAACTCACAAGTGACTGTCACATAAGGCATCACACAATGTGTCTTTCTTACAGGTAAGGTGAGGTCTGGGCAAAGTTTTGAAAATGTGCTTTAATTCAGTAAAGAAGATGAAGGAGTAAAATCCATGAAAGTTTCATACACAGTATGATAAAAATGTAACATTAAAATGAGATGAGATGGACCTGCTTCAGAGCACTGAATCAGATTACGTAGTTTTGAAACATTTCCTAATCTTTCTAAGCACTTTGCAGTTTTGGAAACTTTTCTACTGCTTCTGCAGTTGTTATAGACAAATTTCAATGTTGCAATTTAAAACCCTCATTTGAAGAACAGTGGGAAAGAGTTGAGTGGTGTGATGAGTCTATTCCTTTGGTCCCCTGATTAAACTCTTTGCCTATCAAAATTCTTTTAGAGTGGAAGAACATTCACCTTCCCTGCTCTCAATTCTTTTTCCCATGCCAACTCCTGCTTTTACTCTTGTGCTAATGAAATCTCATACTTTTATGCTGGTTTTCTCAAGATAACTGGGAGTTGCCTGGCTTAGCCTGCCTTCCCACCAAGGAGAGTAATGATAAAATCCTCTCTAAGAAAGATCAAGTTTGCTAACTAGCTATACCAGCCCACCTGGTGCCCCAGAAAGTCAGTGATAACAGACCATAACTCACTCCACTTTACAAGCGTAAATCCGGGGAGATAATTAAAAAATGATTGGAGTCAAAAGGTTAAAGGTATTCAGTTTATATGAGTCAGGATTAATGTGCTCTAAAGGGTCTGCCATTTTTGCTATTTTTACCTCATTCTGCCAAAAACAGAACAGCTCCATTTGTATTGAAAATTGGACTAAACTGTATGGACAAATTTTGTATGGATTTCTATCAACAAATCTGTCACAAATTGATTTGGTTTACTTTTGAAGCCCAAGCTTGAATGGCTTGAACCTATACCATCTTCAAGACTTGACTCTCCAATTTAAATGGAATCAGGGCTGATTTAGACAGGCCTAAGAGAGATACATAGAGAAGGGCTGTCTACAAGGTGAACAGAGATTCTTTTGTTACTAAGGAAGAGTTGATGGAAGGAAAGCACAGGAGTGGGAACAAACAGATGGATTTCTTTTCTGCCTCAGAAATGATTTTCTTGAACTGATATCTCTGCAATGACCAGAGAGTTTGGGACAGCCAAACATGGCTTGGAGCAAACCACATCTATTATGCCTGTTGGGAGAAAAAAAAAGAACTGACAAATCTATCCTTCTCAATCTCTTATATTCAGTTTTTAAAATAAAACAAGCCAGATATTCAATACAAAATATTCCTAGAAAACTATGAGAATAAAATGAATTTACATTAGTTCACTCTTAACATCTAGGCAACCAGTAAAAGCTACAGAAAGGAAAAACACAATTCACTGAAAAGCCTTGGAAACTGCATCACAATAGGTACCAACCAAGTGAGCCGCCATGTGGAAAGCATTTGATGGCTAGGATGTAACTGAGAAGATTGTCACCACTTGTTTCACCTCAGAAGCTGAGTTAATAGCAATTAAAAGGAAAGAAATTAAAAGACGCTTGCTCCTGGGGAGGAAAGCTATGGCAAATCTAGACAGCATACTAAAAAGCAGAGACATCACCCTGCCAACAAAAGTGCGTATAGTCCAGGCCATGGTTTTCCCAGTTGCAATGTATGGCTGTGAAAGTTGGACCATAAGAAAGGCTGAGCGCAAAAGAATTGAGGCCTTTGAACTATGGTGCTGGAGAATACTCCTGCGAGTCCCTTGGACTGCAAGGCGTTCAAACCGGTCAGTCCTAGAAGAGATCAACCCCGACTGCTCTTTAGAAGGCCAGATCCTGAAGTTGAAACTCAAGGACTTTGGCCACCTAATGAGAAGGAAGGACTCACTGGAGAAGGGCCTAATGCTGGAAAAGATTGAGGGCAATAGAAGAATGGGACGACAGAGAATGAGATGGCTGGATGGAGTCACTGAAGCAGTAGGTGTGAACTTAAATGGACTCCAGAAGATGGTAGAGGACAGGAGGACCTGGAGGAGCATTGTCCATGGGGTCGCGATGGGTCGGGCACGACTTCGCAATTAACAACAACAACAAAAGGATCTCAGTGTCTGAGAATCTGTACAACATCAAGAAGACAATTGCTCCTTAGCTATCATGGTATGACAGAGATATGAAGAAGAAAAAGAAAAACAGGGCAGCTCTTACTTTCTGCATTCAACTTCTTTCTCCATTATCTGTCACTTGGCAGCAGCCACTGTCTGTATGAAGCAAGGGAAATCTGCCCAAACTCTCAGAATCACAAATATTCCAGTTGCCTGTAGGTAAGAATGAATCCCACATGTTGCTTATTCTTTTCTCTCTGTCTCCCATCCATTTTCATTTTCTGCTGTGTCTATGAGATTGTAACTCCAAGGGAAGCCTTTTATAATCTTAAATGTCCTGTCCTAAAAAGGCTTTTTTTCATCTTAAGAATGGAGTAAAAATGCTTCAAATAAGGAAAATGAACAAGTAATATGTAACTGCTGTTCTGTAACACTACCTTTGGCTGGCATAACAAAGGGTTTATTTGTCTAAAAAATGTAATTCCAATCTCACAATAGATATACAGAACAAAATACAGTAGAAAAATACACTGTGTGATTAAAAGCAACTGCTTACACTTCATATACAATCTTCTTGTTCAGTCTACACGAATGTAATATAAAACATTAAGTGAGCAGAAGTCCTCACAGGAAAATTTTGGAATAGGGAAAAAGAGGGTCTCCTTTAATTTGTGTCTTGAAAGTCATTCTCTTTAGGACATTTTGGATTTGCCAGAGTGTATGCTAAATTCAATGCAATTTGGAGGTTTTAAAAGTAGGCAAAACACAGAAATGCAGTGTGTCACTGCAAAAATTGTATAACTTATGATACAGTAGAATTTGAAAATGTTGTGTTATTTGCTAGATATGCATTACAACTGATGCTGTAATTCCCCCCCCCCATATATCAGTTGTACTGGAAACAGTGGAAAAGGTGGAAAGTGAATGCGTTGGAAAAATTTATTTCAGATAATAAAAAATACTATTTATAGCACAATATTCAACTTTATGTAATCGAGGACACTTAAAAGATAGATTACTGCTAAAGCTATGTGGGCAAGGATTAAATCAGAGATTGATATATTCTGTAATTAAGACCAAGAAAATATCTAAGGAAAGATTCCACTGTCTGTGGGAAAATGTCCAGTATTCTAGTAAACATAATTAAACATATTAATTAATGTTTAAGCATATGCTTGATGCCAAACCATTCAATTGAAGGGCATTCTGGAGGCAGCAGTAAATAAAATAAAATATGTCAGTGCTGATTGAGATATTATTGTGATTTCAGTAATGATATCAATGGTTGTATTTTGTTTCACCCCCTTTTCCATGCTTAAACTTCCCAACAGCACATTGGGCCCTGCTGTGAAAAGTCTCCAAAAACTCTTTCTAGATCCAGCTTAATATGTCCTTCCACACAAAGAACAAGGAGTGGCTGCCTGAGAGCTGCCCTTACTGCAATGCTGCCTCTTAGCTTTGGAGTGCTCTCCCTAAAGGGGCTCACCCGGTACCTGCTTTGTTGACTTTTGGATTCCAGGCAAAGATGTTTCCAATCTAAAGGGATAACACAAAAAACTGAATACTTTATCACCCTAGAATGCAGGAACAGCATAATGGATTTAAGTTATAGATAGGCAGATTCAATTGAATACTTGAAAAATAAAAAGACTGAGTAGAGGAACCAATTCCTACATTCAAGCACAAGTTAAATAAGGAAACTAGACAATGGAGAACTGGAAACCCCCGTCTACAGCCAACCCACGCATACAGACCAGATCCTCAGCTACGCAAGCAACCACCCTACCGCACACAAAAGAAACTATGTCTAGAGCCTCTGCAGCACAACAACACTAAGAAAAGCAGAAGAGAAACAGCTGCTTGGTATCTTTCTCCATAATGGCTATCCCAAAAACTTCATCTTTCAACACACAGCACCCAAACCACACCACACTGCCAACTACCATGCAAAAACTAACCCTACCATACATAAAAGTGATATCGGAAATGACTGCCAGAATTCTCCAACTCCTAGGAATAGCAATAGCCCACAAACCCACAGCCATACTCCACCAGGGATTATCCAGAACCAAAGACAAGATACAGAAGGATGAAAGAAACAGTGTAATGTACAAAATCAACTATAACTATTGCAACCAATTCTATGTGAGAGAAAAATCGCGTCAATTAAAAACCACAAATGCTAGCTGGCAGTCAAACGCCACGATTCCAAATCCTTAATCTCTACCCACACCAATACCAGACAGCACCATTTCAATTGGAGCAACATTAAAATCATCAGCCACACTATCACCTGCCACACTTGTGAGTTCATCAAAGCCTGGCACTCCACAAGCAATTCCATCAGCACATTGACCTACAACCAGCCTATGAACCCCTCAGAATCCATTGGTCATCTCCCAATGACCCTGACCTGATGTAACCTCCCTATCACAAGAACTATAACAAACTCTCACCCCTGTCCCATCACAAGACCCTCACTTGACAAACCCACACCTGAAGCCCTTATAAAGAGAAGAACACTGACACTGACATCCCCTAACTCTGCTGAAGATGTTACCTAATCTATTAATGAAACATTTGGAAACCAACCCACAAGCTCAGGGAACGAACCTTCACCCTCAAGTTAAATAGCTGCATCAGAGATGTTTTAATTAGGATATTTGCAGTGAAGAAGAAGGTAGACTAAATGGTCTTGGATCACTGTGATTGTCCTCTTCCTGATTCTTGAACTTTAGCTCTATCTGCTGCAGTAAGGCCTTTACATTCATTTTAATTTCTGATGAGCTGCTTCAGTGGTTTTAATTATGTATGTATTTTTTGTTTTGCCCTACATACATGTTTGCTATTTTTAGAATCTCTATTTCTGGTACTATTTTTAAATTGTTTATAAGCCAAAAGTCTGTATTTGCAGGTCAGCTAAAGATTAAGTGATTCCATTTAAACAATATGTAAAGTTTGGCCGGTTATAACCTTAATTTCTTTTGTCTTTATTTCTATTTTGCGTGCTTGTGGAAAGAAAGGGTTGGACGTGTTGCTGTCCCAAACATTTTTGTGTCAAATATCAAAGTTGGGGTTCACAGAGCAATTACAATTAATAAAGCTTTATGAATGAAATCCCAATATTTACAGCATCAGAAAAGTTCCTCCCAAAATGCCTGACTACAGGGAGAAAATTCCATGGAAGTAACTCTCAAAAGAGGTTGATTTCATTGGGCAAGTTTTATAGCCCTTCACTCTCTCCCCTCAGTTCCCAGAACAGACGTTGCCTGGTATGGGGATGCCTAAAGTTTTGTCAGATGCAAGTTACCACATCCACATATAAAAGATTCAAATTGACCACTTTATTTATATTCCACCTTCAATACAAGAACCTCCTCAGACTGCATGCCCTCCCTTGGGAACAAACAGATAAGGTTACATGGAACTGACAGGGAGTCAGCCCTAAGTCTCCTGTGGCTGTGTAAGGACTCAAGGCTAACTCCCTTGCTTGGGTGGGAGTTTCCCAACAAGTTTAGGGATCAGCAACAGAAGATTGCATATTAGACATCTGCAAAGAAGCTATCGTATCTCCTTAAAGTCTTCTATTTTTCAATTTAAAAATGCCCAACACTTCTACCTATTTCTCATATTTTGTTTTTTTTCCAATTCTTTTCTCATCTTGGTTGATCTTCTCTGGACATACCTCAGTTCATCAGTGACCTTCCTAAAATATAGTGCTCAGAAACCAGATGCAAAGTTCTACATGTGGTCTTGCTAAAGCAAAAGAGAAAAGAATAATGACTTCTCTTGATTTTGATACGATTCTTGTGTTGACGCAGCCTAAAACTGTCTTTTGCCTGTTGACTCATATTCTCCTTGTGATTCACCCGACACTCAGATCTTTTTCATACATGCTATTGCTGAGTATGATCTTCTACATCAGGCATGTCAAACTTGTGACGTCACATGACATTCTGCGATGTATCATGACTTTTTCCCCATTGCCGACAATGGGGTGGGTTCGGTTTCAGTGTGACACATCCGGCCGTGGGCTGGCAGTTTGACATGCCTGTTATGCATCTTATACTCATACCTCTGATTTTTCCTAACCAAATGAGATTGTATTTGTCCCTGTTGAAACTTACCTTGCTGATTGATGCCAATTGTTCTAGTTTGTCAATCTTTCTGAATTTTTATACAGTTCTTTATGATGTTTCCTCACCCTTCCCTGGCTGTCATCAATGTCAATAATCACAATTTCTAATACTGATCCAACTTGTCTATAAATATAATAAACTGCATATGGGCTAGGTACAGTTTGGTAAATTAAGAAAGACAACCAAAATTCTACCCAGGAGGAAAAAAAAATATTGCTGCATCTTTACTGTCACTGCCAGTGGTGTTGAGATGGTGAGTTACCTTGCATTCCTGCTTATAAGTGCAAGTGATCCTTATTTAAGACCACTCATTCATTGACTGTTTGAATTGGTATGATAGCATTGAATGAGTGGTGATTACAACTGAACCGTATGAGTCTCACAGCATACCCATGGTATATGAGTGTGATTTGCAACCTTCCTTGTTGGCTTCCCACAAGCAGAGTCAATGGGAAAGGTGGTGGAAAGTCAGAAGGTGTGGCCATGTGATGGCTTCACATGACCTGTGCAATCTTTATTTAATGGGATTGCCAGAAATGCCATCACTAAGTGCCACTAAATAGCATGTTCATATATTTTTTTTTACTTATGACTATGTCACTTAATGACGGAATCTTCAATGTTGTTTTCCTGTTGTGATTTTGTGACTATTGATTTTGGTATTCCTGCTCTCTGCCCTTTGCTTCATACTCAACCAAAAATAAAACGTATTTTGAATATCTTTTTGATACCTCAATACAATGTCAAGAAATAAGAAGACGATATCATGCCTTGGGGCTTTCTAATGTATCTTTCTTCAGAGTTGTTTCCTTTAAAAATCAGGCAATTATTTTGGCAAGAGCAGAAGCTAAAAAATCTTCTTCCTCCCTTCTCAGCTCAATACTGGATGTGTGAAGCCAAGCAGATGGACAGCTTCTTGAACTAGAATATTTTCCCCATCCCCCAAAGTATGGAGTGAGAAAATCAAGTTGTGAAACTTAGGCAGAGTGGAAGGAGTAGATTCAGAATTTGGGACTGGTGTATTGGGAATGATTGAGAGTTAAAACAGAGAGGGGAGCAAATTTCCAGGCTGAGCTATGTACCCTATTAAGTTGGTTTGCTGTTTTTGCTGCAAATTCCAGACAACTCTAGATGGCAGCAAAGAGTTAGCTAGCATTTTCTGAATTAGTTGTCTGGATTTTTACTGCCTAGTCTAGTAGCAGTAATATTCATGTTCATCAGATGAGGATACGCCCTAGTGGCCAACAGTGAAGTCTTTGTCTTGCATGTAGTGAATCCAGTCACAGGCGCTTCTGTTTAGAAGACTTAGGCAGCAGTTTTCCCCCACTTTGCTAACTATCAGAGTAGGCGACTATACTGCTGTTTTGCTGTAAGGCACCTGATGTGTTACTTGATATAATGAATTAATGCATAATGTGAAAATATACAAACTCATGCAAAGACTAGTGGTTTTTTTTTCATTCAGCCCTCTGAACCAGAAACTGGCCAGTCATATTTTAAACTACTGTGTTTTGCCAAATCAGCTTCTGTAGTAAGTTTCTCTTTCAACGTGTCATGCAGAACCATCAAATGGAATTCCCTAATGAAACCATGGGCAATGGTGTCATTTGAAGAAATAGGGAGCCATCAAGATCGGCCCTCTCGCGAAGCAAAATAAAACAGCAGTTTTGAGTGGCAGACAAGGAATTAGGTCTTACTTCTTACCAGCTGCCTTCCTGATCCAAAGTTAAAGCAGTTACTGCATCATACCTAAAGCTCTTTAGAGTGACCTCACTGGTTGCCTTGTAGGCTTGACTCTGAAGTGTTCTCAGAGCAGCTGATCCTGAAATAACTACAGCCACTGAAGTGTAGGGCATCTGGGAAAATTGTTAGAATAATAGGAATTACTATATTTAGGAAAGGGTACATTACAAGAGACTTTGTCACAGGTAGGGAGAAGCAGGTGCATCTAAGGCAAGTGTCAAGGACTGAATATATAATGCTGCTCTGTTATAGTCCTTTGATTTATTTAAAAGATGTGTCACTATGAAGAACCAAACTCAACAGTTGACAGATCAGGGTCTACAATGAGAAAAGCTTATCACAAGGTTGAAGGCTGCCCCACTGAAAGAAAAATGGTGTTATCCTAGAACAGGGAAGTTCAGCTTTGTCCCCATAATGATAATTTTCTATGATAAATAATTTCATTTTGTTCATTTCATTTTTAACTCTGCAACTGCTCTCCAACCCTCTGTCTTCAGAGCTCATGGTAAGTGGAGGAGGATGAATGAAAATCTATCATTTGGTGTATTTTGGAAAGAGCAGCTTCTTTCACTAATAGCTGCTGAAGCTGCTGTGATTTAACATGACTGGCTAACTAGCAGTGACCATGGTGATCTACCCCAAATCAATGAACCCATTTTTGTATTTCATTCTAGATTGTGTTGAGTCTTAAATGGTCACTTCCATGAATCCTGATATTCCTGATAAGCTGCTGTTGCTTTGTCATACCATGTAACCTCTGTAGTTTCTAATACTTCACAGCCTCCTTCTAAGTAGTCAAATTTTTCAGGCTTCATTCATCAGAGGCCTTTCTTGAACTGGCCCCTTTGTGTATAAAATGGCTGTTAAGGAAGATGCAGCTGGTAAAGGAAGAGATGGAACTTGGCAGGTTCTGTATTTGCTGATAATGCCATGTCTTGGCACAATGTAAGGATTTATCCCCAAATACTGTATATCCTCAAAACAATGACATTCACGGGGTTCTGTTTAGACATTACATTATCCTTACTTTTCTTTCAGCAACTTCCCTCTGTTAATGACTAAAAGTATGTGTAAGTGCAGCACTTTATGCCCAAAGCAGGCTGCAAAACAGTGTTCACTAATCAACACCCTGGGCGCAGCCCACCACCGGGCCGTGGCCTGTTCAGAAGCAGGCCGTGGAAGTGGCAGGCAAGCATACGCAGCTCCATTTGTATAAGCAGTGGGCAAGCGCATATGCACGCAGCCCCATTTGCATGCACACACTCGCCTAATGCTCACGCAGAACCATCTTTTCTCCCCTCTCTGGCCTTCAAAGCTGGAAAGGTTGGGGACTGCTGCACTAACAGCAATAGCAATAGCACTTAGACTTATATACTGCTTTATAGTTTTTACAGCCCTCTCTAAGCAGTTTACAGAGTCATCAAATTGCCCCCAACAATTGGGTCCTCATTTTACCGAGCTCAGAAGGATGGGGGGCTGAGTCAACCTTTAGCCATTCAGAATCAAACTCCTGGAGACAGCTGTGAGTTAAGATGCAGTACTGCATCCTAACCACTGCACCACCATGGCTCTTACAGACACATTGTTTACTTTTTGACTGGGGGAGGGGGGAATGAATATTGGGGATACAACAAGAACCCCCAGTTTTTACTTCTCTCCACATTTTTGGGTTGAAGTCATAGCCATCATATTTGGCTCTAGCTTTTAAAGGGGAAAAATGTAATAACCTAAAATATACATGTATCTATAGTCTTGATCAGCTGGATGATGATTAGGAAGGCATTGGTAATAAAGCCAAAGCTACTCCATCTTCCAGACCAGACTTGCTGGTTCTGGAGTCCGTGGTAAGAAACAATCCAAATCAAATATAATTTACTGGAAAAGGAGTTCTCTGGCTTTGAATACAAGTCAAAAAGCTTCACATTAATTGTCAGCTTTCAGATGGATCAAGTTCTTATGTGTGTGAATGATGAAGAGAAGAAATGCCTAAGAAATGACATTTATGCCTCATTTCAAATAATTTCAGTTTGGCAAAACCATTGTTTATAGTGAAATTACTTGACTGGAATACTACTAGTTAAATTAGTATCACATTTCAAGATTTAAGATTCAATGTTCTCATTTCAGTGAGAAATCTTTCAGGCCTTTGATCTATAAATTCTGAATTCATGCTGAACTGAACATAGGGAGTTCAGTGATCATAAGTAGCTACCATTGGGGCAACCCTTCCCCCTCGTTTATCTCTCCTCTTTCTACTCTATCATTTTGGTAAGAGGGAGTGATTGGTATGCAAACCCTCTTGGTGCTGAATGTAATAGCTAGTAAATACCTAAAAAGCAGGTCAGATTTTGAACAAACAGATGGCCACACTAAGTGAGGTGAAATGAAATGAAGCAAAGTGCTGTTAGAGACTTTTTCTCATTAATAACCATTGACAGGGTTTCCAAAACATCTTGAATGCAGACAGCCAGGTTTGTGATCCTGCCAGAGAAGGGAGGCTGGAATGGGTCAAGATGTTGAGAAAGATTGAACAGCAATGACTGCCAGCCTCATCGTTGATTCCATAGGGATTCTCACTCTGAAAAAGAAAGCTACAGAATATTCTAATTCATTTTTTAAAAAAAGAAGGTTAATTCTCTAAATCATCAATGAGATTAGTCTATTTCCCCACAAACATGAAGATGAAATGGGATTATTTCCCTAGCCAGATTCCATAGGCCCAGTAGGTGATGCTATGGAGTGTATTTCCTTTTTATCATTGATTTTTCCTTTTATGTATTAGGACATACAGCTGTAGGAGCACCATTTTTCTCACATAGTGAGTTGAATAGAGAGAATGGTAGATAAAGGTAATTCCTGGGAGAGAGGTTGTGGCAATAAGAATCACCATGCCTCTCTACCAAGGCAGGAGACAGAGCTAAATTATGTGGGTTTAGAGCAGTGATGGTGAATTTTTTAGAGACCGAGTGCCCAAACTGCAACCCAAAACCCACTTGTGCATTGTCAAGTGCCGGGTGGGTGTGGCCCATTGGCTGGGTATGGCCCATTGGCTGGGCATGGCCCACTGGATGGGCATGGCTGCAGTGGTAATGGCAGACTGGGTGGGACTAAAACATTCAATCAATCAATTCCAACTTTACAAGACCTTTTCTTTTCCCGTGAGAAGTTGAAATTGACTGATTGAACTTTTTTTTTTTTTGCACACGGCGGCGGAGGCCTAAAGCAAAAAAGTTTTATAAAACCCAGCTGAAGGCCCAGGACTGGGGTGATGGCACATGTGCCCACAGAGAGGGCTCTGAGTGCCACCTCTGGCACCCGTGCCATAGGTTCGCCACCACTGGGTTTAGAGGATTTCTGATGTTGAGCTACCAAATTTTCATCTTACAGACTCAGCGTGGCTGCTATCATTATATTTCCTGAAATAAATAAATGTCAAATATCAAATACAATCCTGAAAGTTTCTCCAATATCATTGTTCATGAACAAGAATCTGTCAGGTGCAAAGGATCAGGGCCACACGTTAAATTGCAGCACATGAGATTTATTTAAGCCTATAGACAAGAATCTAGTCAACTAACTGCACTAAATTGGTGCTAGATAAGGTTCAAAGGAATTCAAGGGAGGCTGGACTTGGATTGTTTGTGGCAATGTAAGGATTCTAAGCTGATGACACATTTAACTTCAGCCCCCAGCTCTGCCTGCTGTTCTCTTACAGAATCCACTCTTCTCCTTTTTATTCTTCCCCCAGACTGAGGATTATGCTGCAATCTGTATTATGAGCACTGCCAGGAAGCTGTACAGATGACATATTAATTATTGAAAGTTGTATGACACTTGTCAGTTCTAATCTGTGTTAAAAAAAGAAATGGTAGACAAAGGTTACAAATAAACATGATTTCTTTTTATTAAGGCACAGTTGCCTATTACTATCACTTATTTATTTCCATTTCTTATGTTGCCTTTGCATTTAAATTCAACTTTCTATTCATTCACTTTAATTTTTGGTGTCACCAGTGTCATTTCAAAAGAATAAAAATTGGCTGAACCCAAAAGTAATTCTAGTTGCCAATTAACTGGCAAACTTCAAAATTATTCAAATTTGCATGCTATCCAAAAAAGAAAAATGAGGAAAAGTAATTTCAGCTTCTTATACAAAATTCATCAGAATGGTAATAATTCTTATTTTAATTAAATCTGATTTAAATTTGATAATCATATGAATATCCTAATTAAACATGGATACTTTCTCTGATACGATCTTTGCATTTCCCTGGTTTGGGAGTAGTTGCATCGATCTGGGAAATCATGTTTTACACAGAACAAATAACTTTCTCACATTTTATCACTTTATTCCAGATTCTGTGACTGCATATATGGGCTCTGTTAAGGTAAAGCCTTCTCCATGGAAACCAACAAACTGGAGAGGATTCAATGATCATTTATTAGTCCAACGCTAGGAGGTCACAGCCTCTTGTGTAGATGAGTCAAAAGCAAAAGTTAGTGATTGGTCTGATATAAAAGATTAATCAAAAGCAACTTCAGTACTGCATAATTGTGAGTAGGGAACACTACCATATTATCTGCAAAATAATATAAGGATGTCATTCAAATAAAAGCAGAATGGTCACATTTCCTGATGGCAGCATAGCACTTTCAATTATACAAGTTACATTAATGCTTTACTTTTTCTAATAAGCTGTTCAGGTAGTCCTACCTACCATAGTTGGGACTGGCAATATGATAATTAAACAGGGAGGTTACTATGTGAAACTGCAACTGTGCTTGCAATTTATTCCAGCTTTCCTTTGCTTTGCAGACTTGCAAAGATTTATGTGAGGATTGGTTGCAAAGTTACATTTTCATCACCATCATAAGTGGTCACTAAGCCAGTTGCTGAACAAGAATTACATGTATTGTATTTCTCACTTGAAACAATAAGGAAAATAATATACAACCGCATGCATCCCTGAATCTTTTGTTCCTGAGGCTTGATTTTACCCAATTAGCTATTGCAGAATAAAAATGTACAATAAGAAATCCTCAAAATAAATTTACACAACTTATATAAATGCACAGAGGAGAATACACATATAAGTGCAAGCATATAATTTTGTTTTTGGGTTGCAAAGTTCTATTCCAACTCCTCATAGGCTTTTAAAAGTTTTTTTTAACTTACCAGTTGCTTCTGACACAGAGATCCTCTTTACAAACAACATAACTGTTACTCTAGTACTTGAAAAAGGCTCCATAAATACATGAGTACAAATTATCTGTCCTTTCTTTTTAGAGTTATACTATTCCACTGGAAAATTTTATTACACATATGCACACACACACTTCCAATTAGTGCATTGGTCAAATGTACCAAATAATACATAAACATCTGTAGTTAAAAGAAGGGCACCAAAATATTACTGCAATGGGTTGATCTCTAAATGTCTGAAATACACCAAACTTCTGAAAGGCTATCAAAATGCATTTAGTTAGAATAAATGTCTCATTTATTCAAATGTTGATTTTAATAAACAAGCAAATGATAAGAACCACCAAGGCTGACCCGTTGCTTATGTCTCAGTTGAGACTTCAGGCATCTAATAATTATATCTAGAATTATATTTGGAATTATATCTAGAACGGAGCATCAAGCTTTTATCATTCCCTCTTGGCTAGGCTCAATACCCTTTAACAAGAGAATCTGCATGCAAAAAAAAAAAAAAAAAAGGTGTAAGAATTCTTTGATGTGGTATGTTAAGCTGCCAGGTATGTGCATGATAGTGTTCACATAGTTCTTTCATATACTTTCAGCCACTAAGTCTTTCGCAAAACTTATTATTAATAAAGAACATTAAGTTATGGTGTTAATGATTGAGCACATTTTTTTCAGAATGTCTCAGCTTCAGTTTTTTGCCTTCTCTAGGTACAACTGGGAGGAAAGAAAGAATCTGAAATCCTGGGAGCTCCTTTGATTTACTCTCTATGGTCCCTTTAGCACTAAGAATCTGACTTCAAGAGGTCAGATTTAAGATCTTATCCTTTATGATGGGAGGCTTAGAACCCTTCAAGCGACGGGGAATGAGGTAGAATGGGACAAATGAGATACAGCTTGATGGACTTTAATAGATTTTTTCATGGAAGAAATGAAAGGAAATCCTGACACTTGTATACTTGGAGGCAGGACAGGGGTAAAAAAGAAGAAACCCATGTCATAAATAGTTCATTGAGGCTTCAAGCCATTCTAACTTACTTCGGACAAATCCCATTATATTGCATACTATTCTGAAGAAAACACCTCTGCCAATATATCAGTAATGTGCATGGGCTTTATGGTACCAAAGTAGTGATGCTCTATAAATCACTACTAAGACATAGTCTTACTTGTGAGAAAGCATTGTGAAAAACCAACAAGTCCTCAGAAAATTCAGAAGATGAAGGCTGAAATGTGTCTACACCATTACCTGTTTACTTGAATAGATCTCCTTTCAAAATATAAAGGGATACTTCTTGACTCCATATCCAGAATTTAAAATACAGAGCATGCAATGAGATGTACTGTGACATAAGTGAATCAGAGGCCTTGGTGAAGCCCCCAAGCAGAGTCAAAAAGGGATCTAGATTTTCCTCCTAGGACGTTTTCACTTCGTGTGGTATTCAAAGTCATACTGCTCAGGAACTCGGAGCTCCCACTTCGAGATGGCGGGCTAAAGGATTCAGGAAAGAAAGAACCCCCACCGATTTCTTCCAAAGAAGGGTCTTTTCCAGCGCCTCCATCGCTCCTTTCCAACTTTCTCTTATGCGAAGCAGGAAAGAAAGTTGCCCTTTTCTTTACTCTCCTCCTACTCCACCCTCTATATCCGAGTGAACCCAGCCTCCGCCCCCACTACTCTTCATTTCCCCGCTTGCCCTTCTCTCATTCGCCTCCACCTCTGCGTTTTTCCCCTTTCCGAAACAAACGCCCGGCTCTTATGAATTATTTAGGCTTTTCTTTCCTGGCGGAGAGCTGCATCAGGGCCCTATTCGCTTTGGCTGAACAGCTGCATCGGACTCTTTGAGCCATCAGTTCAAGGAATCGGGGGAGGCTGGGCCACGCGGAAAGAGAAAAACCGGACAGTTCAGCCCCGCCCCTAGAGAGCGGCCCCTCCTGGCAATCATCTGCTTTCGGAAACCGTCCCCTTCACTTCAGCGATTGGCCTTTCTGCTAATAAGACTGGTGTGGTCTCTGCGCGTTGAGCCGGCTTCTCCGTCAGGCTTTTTCTGCTCTTGCTCTGAGTCCCAAGCAGGTGTTCAAAGGCTCATCGCGCAGCCACATCGCAGCCGCGCAACCCTCCTCTGACTCGACCTAGTGGCGCCGCTGACTCCGGATTCAAGAAAGCAACGGGGGAGAAGCAGCGAAGGAAAAGGAAAAACGCTTGGCCAACGCCGAAAGCGGCAGGCTAGTTGAGAGCTGTCCGAGGTCCTGAACTTGCTCGATGGAACCTTTGGGGATTAGACCACTTTGAAAACTTTCTCTCGGGAAGCTGGAGGAATGCTGGAATACAGGAATCGTTTCTCTTTCTCGGTCCTTGACAAGCAGAAAAGTCGGGCAATTCGTTTATTGTTGCCTCATATTTAAGGGAATTGTTCTATACCGTTCATAATCCCTATCCCCCTGTTACCCGCTCCTTCCGTGTTGCATTTAGAAGCACAAGAAACCTTGAGATCCAGACCCTGGTTTGGGTTGATCCTCCGTCCAGCTGCAGCAGGTTCGGGAGCGATCGCTTCGGAAAGCAGGCTTGGTCATGTTGCCTGCCCGTTGGGGCAGTAGCGGCGGCAAGAGCAATAGCGGGTCAAGCGCGCAGGCGCAATCTCCTCAGAGGCTGCAGTTTCTGAGCTGTGAGCGCATCCTTGCCACAGTCTGGGCTTTATCAGTTGCTGGAGCGCTACTACCATGAACTGCTTCATCAATCTTCCCACAGCTACTCCACAGCACTGGGCTCAAGAGACCTTCCGAGATCCCCCCAGCCCGCCCCAGTGCGACCTCTTGGCTCCAGAGCCCAGCTCTGCAGGCACAGGAGGATGCCGGGGGGCAAAAGGGGGCTGGTGGCACCACAGAATACATTCTTGGAGAACATTGTCAGACGCTCAAGTGGTAAGTCGTCTCTTCTTCTTCCTCAGCTTTCCCTTCTCCCCTGCAATAGCGGACGATCCAGGAGAGAGATACGTAGGGATTGAACTGCCCCTAAAGTTCTTAAAAGTGTTTGTAAAAACATTTTTGAACTTCTGAACTGGAATGGAATATGTTAGACACTGAAGAAAGTGATAATTTCTACACGATGGAGTTCTAATCAGCACTTTTATTGCAGTGTTATCAAGTTGTACTTTTAAATATGTTATAATTGTAACTCTCAAGAAATATTAGTGGGCTAGCTGTGATAGGATATGTAATCCAACAACTCAAGAGTCACAAGAAAGCCTCTTACTTTCTTGATAGATAATATAAATATGATGATTTTACAATTATCGTATTTACATTGTATCTTTATTCTTATTAATGTAACCATAATTATACTTCTTTTTTAGCCAATGGCGATTTGCAGAATATCAGTAGGAAAAACTGAAAAGAAAATATAGATTATTTCCCAATTCAGCATCTTTCAGATGTCTTGTATACAACTCACACTATCTCCATTTACTTCCACCAACCCAGCCAGATATTATCAATGATTTTTGAGTGGATAGGCGTTAAATATCTAATATTGGGCAAAGGTGAGGTGTATGTTGGGGGAGGGGATCTGATCACTGAAGTATGTGTTTCACTAGGGTGTGAAAGATGCATTTTAGCAGGAAAGCTGATTTATAGTAGAGTCCTCTGCATTTTTCATATGTAAACCTCATTGAAGTAAGCCTCATTAAATTCTGAGATATTTCACTCAATAGTAAATGTAGGATTATAACTAAATTATGCATCTTATGTAAACAACAATAATAGCATCCAGCATTTTTTTTTGGGGGGGGGGAAACCAAAATGCTTGAAGAAGCCTTAAGTCAGTTCTGTAATTCTGAAGTAGAAATTATTGAAAAAGTTAAATATTCACTGTCTATGGCAGTTTCACTTCTCCCTGAATTTTCTGCAAATGATAATAATTTTAAGGCATATGGATTATAAGGAGCATGCCTCCAAGTTTAAATAAGTTTCACTTTTTGATAATGGGTCTTTTGAGTCTTTACATTTATAGGTATACTGTATCTATACCTTTATCAATCCACCTCCCTCTATCTACCTCTCTCTGTGTATTCACATTTATTTAGCTGAAAAAATTTAGATTGTGAACAAAATCTAGATTATAACAAGAAACAAAATTCTCCTTCCACAAACCTCAGTTTCTTTATCAAGCTATTTAAAGCAAATCTGCAAGAAGAATTTCTATTTATCTCTATGTGTGTATGGGCTGATGGTAAAACTAGTCTGTTTGTTTGGGTTCTAGTTGAAATTACAGTTTGCACAATTATTACCTTTCATGTGTTGTCTACTGGGAATATAGCTATCAGCTTTTAGAAAAAGTGCTCATTATAGATGTGTGATAATTTTTAAAACAATGCACAACTATATATATCCCATCTTTCCCTCCCAAGGAGCATGGGACAGATTTTAATCACAAGTTTGAAAAATAGAATAGATTGAAAGTCTATTAAGTTATCAAGTGTGCAAACAAAAAGTGATCTGAGAAGATGCAAATTTAGAAGTCAAATGAACAGTATATCTGAGTGCCACTTGAACCTAAGCCACCCAGTGAAAATGAAGCATTTTAGTGGCTATCTGATATTACTGATATATTTTGTTTTATATGTATCATTTTCCTTCTCTTTAGTGATTTTCCAAGCATTTCAAGTTACTCATTCTGTCCAAGAGTGTTCCAGTGCTTGTAAGAGGTTTAGTCTTTAATTCCACTGTTAGGCTAATTAATACAAGAATGTTGCTCTGTAAAATATTGGCAAGCTTTCTGGAGGTGTTCACCCTCCTTCATTTCACACATGATTGAAGATATGTCACGTTGTTCCATTAAAGTAATAACAAATTCTCTCTTTCTCCCCTCTCTCTTTCTCTCTCCCTCTCTCTCTTGATGCAAGCTGATACAGTACATTCTAGGTTTGTACTAAGGGATGGTTAATTCCCCATTTTCCCTTGGTACATGTATTTTCATGGATATGCAATTGTATTATTTTTAATATATTTAAGATTTCTTTTCTTGCAGTCATACAACCCCCAAAGGAGCTTTAAAATTATTCCATAAGTGATTTATCTCTGATAAGACATTGCTTTGTAAAACATGGGCAGAGCAATCCTGTACAATAGGCAGGAGAAGGTGAAATGAAGTTCTGCTTGGCGTAAGAAAGGGAGATGGGGTGTATATCCTGTATATGGGTGTGCATGTAATTTTTCTAATATTTACTTTCTCACTGAACACAATGGAAGAAGGTTCAGCCAAAGCAGTTTTCTCCTATTCTGAGAATATATCAAATAAAGTAAATACCACTATATCATACTGAAGCCATACATACCATAATTTAACTCTGATTAGGTCCATCCTGTTCTAGTAGTTTTCATAAGAAACTTGCAGAACAAGGCAGAGCAAAGGGACTGTAGTTTAATGTCCTTTAAAGTAGTGGAATATTATAACATGATTGTTTCCCTGAAGATTATTAGGTCTACAGTGGAACCGTATTATAGCTGTCTTTCATCATGGGATGGAGCACTATTTAAGACATTTATGGATAGATAACAAATAGATATGGTTGGAAGAGGCTGGAAGTTCACTGAAAACTCACAACCAACCATGTGGGAAATGTCGTGCTCTTGTTATCCTCCCTTCTTTTCTTGCAGGTGAAAAGAACATTACAGAGCCTCAGTACCCTAAATGATACTTCTTGACAGTCTCATTACCATTGCATTTTCTCTATCCTAGTAAAAAAAAAACTCTCTGTAGCATTGACTGTTCCTTCTGTTTAGTTCAATGGCTACTGGTTTGTGGAGCTCATGAAGCCACTAAAGGAAGACAAGGAAGGCTGTATCATTGGGAGAAAAACAATATATTTTCCTATAAAGAGAGCTATTGTCATTTAAGACAAATACGAATGGACAATACATGTAAATATGTATCCTGATCCCTAAGTAAATTAAGTAGATATCTCTAATGGCTAAGACTACTTGTTATTTGCAAGGCTTCCATCTATAGGTTGCCTGCTCCAATGTCAAGGGAAGCACACAATCATTTTATCTTCTGGGAAAATCTTTGGTCATATTTGATCATTACTACCATCATTGTGAAATAAGCAGGGAATCATTTTGAAATGAACTTATCATTATTTTTATGAAAAGGAAGAACTTATGAAACTCTTTCAATAGTTAATTAGAAAGGGGCATTTTTGTTAGGGATGCCTCACGAACATAACATCAAAGAACATTCGTTCTAGCTGTAATGAAATCTGAGTTTATCTTGTCATGCTGTACTCAGTGTATGCTGACCTAGTTTCCACTTACTTATTTTGAACAGCACTTTGTTTACTGCATTATGGTAAAAGAAAAGGGACAAATATATTTATGAACTATTTTTTGGTAGATGCTGTTTTTGGACTGAAAACCATGTGAGGTCGCTGTTCACGATGCAACAATGTAAAATATTTTCCACACTTTGGGAAAGAATATGCATAAAAAGTTGTAGTTTGTAAGGTATCCCAAGATTATACATTCTTCTTCTTTTTTTTTTTTTTTATTGAAAATTTTTACATTTTACAAAAACAAATCCCCTTCCCATACCCCCCCCCCTCACCCCCCCCCCCCCTTCCCAACCTCCCAAACCCTCCCCTGGACTTCCCAGAGCTGAGTACAGGCTTAATTAAAAAAAAAAAAAAACTTAAGACACTTTTAAAACCTAAACAAATTTAAATACAATCATCATTCTATATAAGCTCCCTCCAAAAACACAAATTTAAACATTACTTTCTTTGAATATCTATATCTATAGTATAAAATCTAATTTCTCCCTCTTTCTTTATCCTAAAACGAAAAAATAAACATACAAATCTTTGTTATACCATTAAAGCTAAATACTCTTAAAGAACTTAAAGTAAGTACATATTTCCTTCAATCTTCATAATCTTCTCTCCTATCCAAAAAGAAAAAAAAAAAAAACAAAAACTTAAAAAACCTATAAGTCCTAAACAAATCTAAGCACATTTAATTAAACAAATTATTTTGTCTTAAAAATATTAATAATAATATTTAAAAACTAAAAACACTTTTAAATCCTAAACAAATCTAAATACAATCATCACTCTATATAAACTCCCTCCAAAACCACAAATTTTTAAAATTTAAAACATTAGAATCCACTCACTAAAATAAGCAAATTATAATCCCTTCAAAACACAAATTTAAACAATATTATCATTAAAGGTTCAAAACTTAAAACAACAAAGTTAATAAACACATTAAACATTTCAATCTTCACCAATAACTAATTCCATCCGTAAAAAACTACATCCTTATCAATCTCAATTATATTAGTATTATTAATTATTCACATTCCAGTTTTTTCCATTCTCCATTCTTCCATTCTTCCAGTCCATTCTTGTATCAAACTCGTAAGAAATGCTGCAAGTTCTGCCTTAGGAGACTGCTCCAAAATTCCTGAATCTCCCATCGACTCCGAAGCCAATAAGGGTTCCTTAAATTCCTCCTTGTATTGATCTTTACAATTGTAAGTTGTACAAGTTATCCTCTGCCCGTTCCTCTCTTGTTGATGCCCCTCAGACTGAGATTTCCCAGTTTCCATTTCAGGCAACAATTCCACCCTTAAAGATTGCTCCAAAGACTTTGTAGGTCTAACATCTCCCAGAGATTCAGAAACCACTAAATATGAAACTTCCTTAACCTTCTTCTGTTGCTGCTTTTCTTTGGGATTATATACTGCACAAGTTGTCTTCTGCTCCTCAACCTGGACTTGTTGAGGCCTCTCACACAAAGATTCTCCAGTTTTCATAAATATAGGCTCTTCAAACTGTGATTCTACATTCTTTTCTTCCAAAGCTTTAAACTTAATTGATGGCGATGCACATACCCCCAGGACCGAAGTATAAAAATCTTTTGCTTGAGAAACAGTATTAAGTCTATAACATGTCCCCAGGTAATTCACCACCATTCCAATCGGAACATCCCATCTGAATGAAATTTTTCTCTTTTTAAGTTCATTTGCTAAAAAAGCAAACTTCTTCTTCACTTCATGGAAAGTTAAAGCTTCTTACTTTCCCCTGTTTTTCATAGTGAATTTATGCCATGGCATCTCTGAACATAGTCTTTTTAAATCTCTTTTTATGCGAATATCATTTTGCAAAATACATTTTCTTTCTGGCACACAATGCACTGGATCAAACTGATTAGTTATAACAGTGGTGCAGTATTGAAAATTCTAGGTAATTTTTGAGATATAGGTACATACTCTTTGTGTGTATAATACATGTGTGCATTCAATGTCTCTGTGTGTATAGGATATTAACTCTTCCATACAGAATTCTAATAAGTAGTAAACTGAAAATTAGAATGGAAGGCAATGAAGAGAAAATAATTGATGAGGAAATATTCTAAATTTTCATGAAATATCTTAGTTCATACCAATCTTGGATAAAATATTTTCACTTTTTCTTTCAAACTTCTCTGACTTTAATTGACAGAATATCAGGATAAGAATGAATTATCGGTCAGAAAGAAACAACAGGCATTATATTTATGTGCTGCACACATATTTCCAATTTTCTATGTACCCCTGCCAGGAAGCACAGTATTATATTATGCCCATATTTCCAAAGAATGCTGAAGTTAAAAGTAATCTAGTCAATCCATGGCAGAATAGGACAACTCTAATTAACTAACATTAAAAATATTCTTGCCAAAAAGTGATTGCATAATCATGTCTTCCCTACTTTTGCAGGATTAGGTTAGAACCTCTTTCTTGACATTATTTTGTTCTTCACCCTATATCTCTGCTTTGCTAACCTGTCTATTTCATTGATAAGGATGATCATTGAATACCATGATCTTCAGGTATGTTTTCTGTATATTTCATTTCTGCTAATAGTACTCTATAGTCTCTTGAATCTCATAATGATCTAGCACAATGATGTAGCTTCTACATATTTCTTATCTACCATTCCAGTAATTCCATCCTGCATTGCCAATGGCTTGGATAATTGTTACTTTCAGGAGCATATTCTTTAGGTAGAACGTGCTCTCCCAACACAATCTAGCAGAAAGAGAACATTTCAGCTACCCACCTATCCCAAATGAAATTCTGGGTTCACACTTGGGGAAATGGCACTTTCAGTAGATTCCCTTTCTCTCTGGAATAAATTGTCCCTCAGGCCTCCAAATTACAGTATGTCATTACTTTGATATTTTACGTATAATGGTCTTTTTCAAGAGGGCATTCCTATAGGATAATCAGATTATCAGTGGCTTCCATTATTTTCATATAAGTTCTTAATAATGTTTATGAATGTTATAGATATTCTATCATATTTATATAAACCACTTAGAATTGCAAAAAACAGCAGCATATAAATAATAATAATAATAATAATAATAATAATAATAATAATAATAATAATAATAATAAATAAATAAATGCCTTTTGAAGGACACTCTAATATCTGGAGGCACCACACTCCTTCTCTCTAGTTTGATTACCTCTCCATTTACTTTTTGGGTTAACTTTCTGCATATCTAATAAGGCTATCTGGCCATTTAAATTTTACCCTAGCCACCAATTCACTAAGCTCAAATCTATACTAGATCCTGTTTTATTTCAAGGTACTGGCTTAGCAAAACATTTCTTTTTCACATACAGATGTGACTTTTAGATAGAGAAATATTCCACATGTGAAATGTGATTGGCTCTGAACAGTGGTGAGATTCAAATATGTGAACAACTGGTTCTCTATGTGAATGCCACTTTTGGAAATCCGTTCTGGGCTTGGGCAACAAAAAATTAGCTACCGGTTCTGCCGAACTGGTGCAAACTGGCTGAATCCCACCACTGGCTATGAAGGATTTTTAAAATAATGATTAAAATTAGACAAAATGACAACTTGCCACTCTTCGGGGTTAACAATATATTGACAGGATCAAAAATATATGAGCAAGGCTTAGTTCTCAGATGTTATATGGTATAAACAGAAAAATCTCAGATGTTACATTGTATAAACAGAAGGATCAATAGAATTCTTGGAAATGGTACTTCTAAATATAGTAGTCACTTTATGAGTGAGAATTTTTGAGGGAAGGTGAAGAATTTAGCTGGTTTGGTAAATAATTTTAGAATTACAAAAATAGCATAGATGATACACAGATCATTTTTTCTACTCTGTCCTGACCGCCATTTCTAATATACAATAGATTCAATCTCAATGCATACCTACAGTAGAGCAAATCACATCTCTTTTTATTCATTTAAGACAGTCCATAATAAATAAATATAGTATAATGGCAGCGTTCACACCTCTGAAAAATGAGAAGATGAATTTTCCGAGAGTTAGAAAAGAGCAAGGCAGGAGTTGCAGTTGATGCCAAGGCAGTTTACTTTGTTAGCAGTTGACCAATTTCTAGCATTAACTAGAGAAGAGAGTTCCAATATGGCAGAAACAGCTTGGCAGGCTATGACCCCACAATCTATAGGCACAATGCTAGTGAGTGGTAGCACTGGAGTGTAAGAAGCATCATTATACCAATTCATATTCTTGATTCAGATGGTCTAGCATTGTTGACACAAACTTCCAGAAGCTGACCAAGATTTTTGGCCACAGTTTTTTCAGGTCTACATGGAGGTGCTACAATTTGAACCTAGAATTTTTTGTAGCATTGAGTTTTACTCCTTGATATTCTTAGCATTCTAGTTTCTGTGGTCTATGCAGCACCCACCTGCCCATTTGTGATATGGTCATTGTCACCCTAGCACTATTCTTCCCATCACCTTTGAATAAGATCAATATTTGTAAGCATTTTACAATAGCAGACATTGCAAGTTCAAGGTAGGGGAAGGGTTCACTTATGGTTTACTGGAGCTGAATGAGCTTCTTGGAAGAGTCCCTTATAGGAAATTGTCTGTTTGCTTCTGAAATATTCAAAACCTAAATGGGTTATTTTATTTTAAAATAAGTTTTCATGTATAACGTAGCTTAGGGGTAGTGTAGAGAGTGATGCCCAAACAAACAAACATAAAAGGGTGAAAGTGCTGGAAAAGAATTAGCAATTCTGTACCAACATGATATTTACAAATGAGATTTGATAAAGACTTACTGATTCTGGATGCAGGTTAGCTAACTTTTGCTAACATCAGAAAATATGCCTGCTAATACAGAGCTAAGTTCCATCTGGTGAACAGAGATGGTTTAGAGATCCAGACCTTTTTTAAAAAAAATCAGATATATTTCTACAGAGCTAGTCACGTTCCAGGTACTATTGAACTCTAAAGGCCTTTCATATAATGAGGGTTTTTTTTTTTAATTTTCTTTGTTTCCCTTTCTGGGAATATTTGTTAGATTTTTTTTTTCTTGCTAAAGACCTTGGCATGTGGAAGGTTGTGAAGTGGATACCAATTCAGGAGAGTTTTGTTTATTCATGCATCTAATCATAACATTTTAAAGATGATTGGTAGCTATCACAGGTCATTATAGATGTGCAAAAATGCATCAGTTTCCAGAGAAATCAGCATATTTATATGCAGGGTAATAAGCTTGATGAAACTTATGAGATGGCTTCAGAAATGTTCATTTTTTTTTTTGCTCTGGACATTAGATTATTTTTTGCAGTTTGTTTCTCATTGGAGTAGTAGTCCTAATTCAGCTTGATGGAAAATAAAGCATTTGATGTTTTAAAGGAAAGAGAAATGAGGTGAAATCATAAAAAATATAAAGTTGGGCACTTAAGGGTCATTTATTTTAACCAGCTCCTCAGGGCAGAGCATTCGAGATATCTTTGACAGATGACCATTTAGCCTTTGAAGAATTGAAGTGAAAAACAACTCATCATTTCACCTGGCAGCCTGTTGGTCTTGACTAGGAGCTTATACAACTAGGAAGTTCCTCCTGATATGTAAGCTGAACCTCCTTCCTTGTAGTTTAACATAATGATTACCCTCTGATACAATAGAGCAGGGGTGTCAAACTCAATTTCATTGAGGGCCGCATCAGCATTGTGGTTGTCCTGGGGGGGCAGGCGTGGCAAGAGTGGGTGTGGCCTACTGGGTGGGCGTGGCTGG
The DNA here is from genome assembly GCF_016545835.1 of Crotalus tigris. Taxonomy (NCBI): domain Eukaryota; kingdom Metazoa; phylum Chordata; class Lepidosauria; order Squamata; family Viperidae; genus Crotalus; species Crotalus tigris. Next base: position 749,630 of record NW_024100068.1, read on the forward strand.
AGTGGGTGTGGCCTACTGGGTGGGTGTGGCCAGCTCTTCATTATTTGCGTCAAGGGTGCCTATGGGGGACTGAGCAGGAGTGGGACAGAACTGAGGGTCTCTGGCAGAAGGGGGTGGGACCGGGGCAAGAGCCAAGGCATGATCCACTGGAAGTGGCCAGTACATGACCCTCGCCTACTTTACATATCTGGCTTGGTGGGCTTTGGGGGAGGGGATGCCATAAGCAACTTGAGAGTCGATGTTACCTGTGCAATGCCGCCCAGCCCCCAGCCTGCTCGGTTTCGGCAGGCAGCAGGGCACTCTCCTCACAGCACCAAGAGGCTGAGCCAGGCAGTGCGAAGCTCGCCAGCTTTGCTGCCTGCTGAAATTGGGCAGGCTGGGGGCTGAACAGTGGCGCACTTCTTTTTGGATTTGCACTGCCTGAGTCAGCCTCTCAGCACTGTGAGGAGAGCCATTGCCTGCCGAAACCCCTCCCCTGGAGCCCATCAAGCCAGATATGTGAAGTAGGCGAGGGCTATTTGCTGGCCACTTTCAGGCGATGGTGCATTTCTTCATTCCTCACAAAGGGTGACACCTCCCCAGCATGCTTCCAGGTGGCAGGGCCAACATCACAGGGGCTGGTTCCTCGCTGTTTCCAGATGGCCTTGTGAAGCTAAGACTGAATGCGTTTCAGCATAGATGGCCACCACAAAATTGTACATTGGCTCCTGGCTGACCTGGGCCAGGGCCAAGGCAGCGGGCCCATTCCCTCACTGTTTCCAGGATGGCTTCGCAGGCCACATGAAACCACATTGTGGGCCGCATCCTGCCCCCAGGCCTTGTGTTTGACATGTCTGCAATAAAAGATTAACCCATGTCCTCTTCCGTGTGACAAATCTTCAAATATTTGAAGAGTACTATTACATCTCCTCTCAGTCATCTTTTCTATGGGATAAACATACCTAGGTCTTTTAACTGTTGCATATAAGGCTAGCTTTCCAGTCACCTAACCATCTTGGTAGCCCTTTTCTGAACATTCTGGTTCTTGTAACATAACATAGTATTCTATGTGAGGACAGATAGGGCAGAGTTGAGTAGAACATTTGCTTCTCATAATTTGGACTGCAAGCTTCTGTAAATACAATTCAAGCAGCATTGCCCTTTTAGCAGCTGCATCATCCTACTGGCTCATGTTTCATCTGTGATTGACATGAACACCCAGATTCTTTGCAAACATACTGCAATACTTCAAAACTAAAACTTCTCTGTATCATACTTGTGCCTTTCCTTTTCTCCCCAGAACTTTACTTTTATTCCCAATCAATTCCATCCTATTCATTTCAGGCCACTCTGAAACTTGTTTAAATCTTTTTGAATCTTCTCTCTTTTCAAACCTCCCTTCACCTCTTTTGTGTTATTGTTCCCCAACTCTCTCATCCAAGACAATGATAAAAAAGGTGAACAGTACCCAGCACAGATTCCTGTGGTGCTCCACCTGAAAATCCCCTTCAAGATGAAATAGAACCACTAATAAACATTCTTTGGATGCAATCATTCCATCAACTGTGAGTCCATTTACAATAATAACATTAGAGTCTCTGACGTAGGCATGTGGCATTACCCTGATCTACAGTACTAAGCCAGTAGCTCTATCAAGAAAAAGCTAAAGTTAATCTGGCATGATTTGCTTGTGACAAATCCATGTGACTCCTGTAATTGTAGAATGCCTATATAAATGCTCACAAACACACTGTTTAATAATCTCTATAAAAACTTTTCCCAGTGTAGATATCAATCTGACAGGTAGGCAGTTCTTCACATCCCTTTCAGGACATTTGTTTTTCTGAAATCTTGCCAGTTGTCCTAGAATTTTCCCAGAGATGGGATGTGAATGTTTAAGTTATAAAGAGCCCTGTGCAGTGTTGCAGACTAACTCTAGCCTCCTGAGTTCAATCCTGATGGGACTCAAGGTTGACTCAGCTTTCCATCCTTCCGAGGTCAGTAAAATGAGGACCCAGATTGCTGGGAGCACTAGGTTGATTCTGTAAACTGCTTAGAGAGGGCTGTAAAGCACTGTGAAGTGGTACCGTATATAAGTCTAAGTGCTATTGCTATATGTGAGTTTGAGAAAATATGTACATGAGAGAATGAGTCTTCTATTGTTCTCTGTTCTCTCCAGTGCTCTATAGCCTTCTTGCTTCCCAGATTTATAATAAATGCCAAAGGAAGTGATTGTGAAAGACCTCATTCCCTGGATTTTCTTTATATCAGGAAGATATCTAGTATGGTTACACAGTGACAAAACTTTACTGAATGATTTTATAAGGAAATGATTTTTGGATAAACAAAATATGAAATTATTGCTATGATTTCTGATAACCCATCTATAGTATACAAATCTTTCAGTATTCACCTGCTGCTTGTAAACAGTATCAATAATTATAAATAAAACAATAATATACATTTTAATAATAGTGCTCTGGGGCTTTAGACTTCAAACAGACAGGCATGTGCCATAAAACACTCAAGCTTAACAATTGTACATAAGAAAGACAAAGACGTCTGACTAGTGGATGTGGCAGTACCTGGAGACAGCAGAACAGATGAGAAAGAACTGGAGAAGATAACAAAATACCAATGCTTGCAAATAGAAATAGAATAGACTGTGGCAAAAGAAAGCAAAGGTAGTGCCACCTTGGATGCAATCCTAAAACAACTTGAGCACCACTTGAACCCCATTGGCAATGACAAATTTGCCATTAGCCAACTGCAAAAGGCAGCTATACTAGGAACAGCTTACATCCTGCAACAATAACTTTAATACCATCAAGCATCCACATCTGCCTATCCCAAGTCCTTGGGAAGGACCCGATAGGTAGCTATCATCATCATCATCATCATCATCATCATCATCATCATCATCATCTTAGCCATTGTCTTTCCATTGCAGGATGAAGGCTTCTTCTGCATGTTTCCAACCAATACAGTCTTGAGCTTTCCTTTGCCAGTTAGGCCCATAATACTTGCTGATGTCATCTCTCTATCATGTTTTAGGTCTCTTGATAGGTAGACAAAAATGCCAAATCCAATCTGAACATTTGGCTGACTGTGCAAAGAACCATAACACCACCACCACCAACAACAACAACAATAAGAACAACAACAACAACAATAATAATAGTTATCTGGGGTCCTTATGGGAAGGTCTTTACCTGCCACCTTTCAGCTTTCTTTGAGGATCCTTCACACAGAAACTGAAGATAGATGTCAGCATAGTATTCATAACAGAAAATCAATCAAAACAGCTTGGTTAAGTTCAAAATTTCATCTTTCAATAATTGTAAGAAGATGAAGAAAACAAATCTCTGACCACATGATGAAGGCAAGTTGTTACAAAAGTCTGGATAAAAAGGAAGTATCAGTAAATAATTAAACAATTAACTAGCCCTAAAACAGTCTGCACTACCAGGATACAACCATTTGTCCGAAATGGTGTAGGGTTTCCTGCCTGAGCAGGGGTTGGACTAGAAGACCTCCAAGGTCCCCTCCAACTCTGATATTCTGTTATTCTGATTCAACCCCTTTGCTTTCTTTCTTTGCTACTGATGCAAATGATATTTCAATGATATGCCCATTTTGCCAGCCAAAAGGCAGTCTTTTTCCTGCATAGATTGCAAATTCAAAGTAGGAATTAAAAAAAAAAATCCCTTATAAGTTGAACCTGCTTTTAAATGGGACAGTCAGACCAGTCTTAAAGACTCAGTTCCAGGATTGAAAATCCAAAGCCTTAAATTCTATGAAACATTTGCAGAATGTCAATCAACAGAGCCCACTGACTGAAGTCTGAGCAAAAGGAGGCCTGACAGCGGTGCATGATGCTCTGGCAGCTACCGCTGGCATTCTAGAGACCTGGCAGATCTCCTTGGCTCCTGCCCAAGATGGATGTGGAGGTTGTCTGTAACACTCTGAAATATTGTTGGGCTTTGAAGTAAGCAAGATACTCTGAAAATGAGTCTGTGCAAGCAGAACGTATTTAGCATACTTAATAAAGCTCTGCTAAAGAGGTAAAGGAGCACTAGGAGCACATGAACGGAAGGACCACCCATACTAATGTAGAGTATGTTTTAGTATGTTGTTTTAGGACTGCAAACCCTGACATCCAAGTGGTAAAAGAGGGGGTTAAGAAGCCCTGACATCCAAGCAACCAGAAAACTGGATAGTCAGATCTTGCAGTGGATGGTATTTATTTCAGTGGGGTTCTACTTCCCTGAACAGATGCCCTCCAATTGCATTAATCTTCTATTCCTCTAATTGTAGGAGGTGATAGCATTGTAGGTATGGGGTAGGCTGTTCTACTGTTGTCACTGTAGTCCATTATTGAGGAGACTCCCTGTGCAAACCTATCAATGTCTAGGCAAAAGGGAGACTTATTCATTAGTGAGACTTTCTCTAAAGTAAGTAGATATAGATTTGCAGCCCCAAATCTCATCATGTTTAAAAACCAATAGATATTTGTCCAATTTTAATGTTCAGGTTGCCAACAGTTTTTAAAGGCACAACAAAACAAAAATCACTTAACCAGTTAATGGGTTAGATTGATCGATTGTTTTGCAAATATTTTGCTCAAATAAAAAAGTTGTAAAACAGAAAAGTAAACATTGGGTCCATTGTTAAACCCACCAAAATAAATTGCATTTAAAATTCTGATAGTCATGGTTAATGAAGCCCACTACGTTCAATCAATTGACTCAAGGTATGATTTAATTTAGGTCCAAGGTTTTTTTTCATAAGTAATTATAAATATAAAAGTTCATGAAGCTAGATGCCATTTTATAAGTTTTCAAAAGAAAAAAATGCCACTTGACAGATGATGAAAGCAGCAGCATATGAACATATGTTGTCTTATCTAGTAATGAATGTGTATGAGAGATATCAATTGTTTCTGTTATAAATATATATGTGTATTAATTAACACAATTCGTTTCTGATGTGTGTGTGTGTGTGTGTGTGTGTGTTAATGTGCCAACCAACTTAGAAAACAGTGAAATAGAGTAATTGAGCAATAATGCTAGTGAATAATCGAAGGAAATAATTACACAGTGCATGAACAACTGACTGACTTCTTTCACTGGTGGTTTTCTTGGTGGTCAGCCTTGAGATGAATTATTGAAATGAGTTATTTTTAGCTAACATACAGATGTCTCCCCTCCCTGTGCCACTTAAATGAGAGGAGTTAAAAGATGGCATTGTGCAATTTAGCCTATTGTTTTGCAACTTGAGAGTTTCCAAGAGCTTCTCAGGAAAGGTATTTTGACAGGAAGGAATTGCTGTTGGTTTTCATGCACTCTGTTGCTGAAGTGTGTGGCTGACAATATTTTGACAGCTTGGCTATACAAAACTGGGAACTTAAAATCCAGATCTGTAGAGCTTTCTTGGAGGAGGCAGAAGAAATCATATTAGACTGAAAACACACACTTCAGAGCCAACCTGAATTCTGTTGGCTGCGGCAGATGAAGTTCCTTGAATGCTACATTTTCCCTAGCTGGCAAGGATTCCCTTATTTGTTTATTAAGAGCCAGACAACCCAAAGCAAATCAGATGGTCTTATCTTATTCATTTTCTAAACAAGAAAGGCCTCATGTTTACATTTTTCTTTTAACAGTTCTGATTTCCTTTCTTATGCTAATTCCTCTGCTGTCCTGCCCAGATCTGATTTATTTTTCTGCAGAGGTATAGAAAGAAGAACATTCACTCATATAAAAGGAAGGGATGTTCTGTACCATTTGCAACCTACTTGTGAGTATTTGGCCCAAGTCTCTCTTTTAATTTCTTAGGTAATGTTGATGTCTCACTGCTCTTATCACATATAAAAACAAGGCCCAATAAGATGTTTCCATTGTTTGTCCATTAAACTCCCTTCCCCAATTCTCTGGATTCAATTGCACATTCAGTTTTAAAATCTTCTGCATCAAAATACATATTTGAGCACAATATTTTCTAGCTTTCTTACATGTCCACCAAAGATGAAGAAATATTCCCTTGGTTTGATTACACTTCCAACAAATATTTGACATTTCCTATTTGCCTCCTCCCTATATTTATTCACCAATACTAGTGAGAAATTTCCAATAAAGAGAAAAATAACCACATAAGGTTATTTTGCTAATTTTCCAGGGAAAATCTAGTTTTTGTGCTCTCTGATCATGATGTAACTTTCACTGTTATGCACAAATTCTCACACTGTTCTAAGTAATAATAATAATAATAATAATAATAATAATAATAATAATAATAATAATAAACACCCCAGACTTAACAATTGTCGATAAGAAAGACAAAAAAGTCTGGATAGTGGATGTGGCAGTGCCTGGAGATAGCAGAATAGAAGAGAAAGAACTGGAGAAGATAACAAAATACAAAGACCTACAAATAGAAATAGAAAGACTGTGGCAAAAGCAAGCAAGGGTAGTACCAATAGTCATAGGCTCCTTGGGTGCAATCCCAAAACAACTGGAGCACCACTTGAACACCATTGGCATTGACAAATTCGCTATTAGTCAATTGCAAAAGGCGGCCTTATTAGGAACTGCTTCCATCCTGCGACGATATCTGTAATACCATCAAACATCCACATCTGCCTATCCCAGGTCCTGGGTAAGGACTCGATAAGTAGACAAAATGCCAAATCCAGTCTGAACATCTGGCTGACTGTGCGATGATCGATAATAATAATAATAATAATAATAATAATAATAATAATAATAATAATAATAATAATAATACTGGACAGGTCTCATCAGAGGAGTCAGACAAAGAGTGTCTCTCCCATAAAAAATATGGTGAGCTGTAAATTGTAGAATGCCATATCGGCTCGGACGTCGCCCGGGTTAACAAGGTCCGCACTAGATATTGGAGTTCCTGGATATCTGGTGAAAAATGGGTGACAGGACTCAGGACTGTTGGCTGAGCAACCAGGGCCAGCAGCTGCAGAACTACTGGAAGAAAAGATGTTTACCCGTCGCAGATACACAGTGATTGAAAACAAAGAAATAATGATCTGTTACTACAGATCAAGTCCAACAAGAAGAGGATACCTAAAACGAATGCACCAGTTCTGGAAAGAGCAACATCCAGAATCAGAAATAACAGAACAGAGACTAGCAGATCAACGCCGATTTATAACACGAAATAAAGTATTCACAGAAACAGAATTGGACGAACTGCAAAGGTTTACCCAGGGCAAAGAAATCAAAGCGTTACCAGAAGTAATTCAGAATGTAGAGGCAAACCAGGGGGAGTTGGCAGTGAAGGAATCTAGCAGAGATATACAACTGTTCTCATTTGGAAACCAGGCACCTCTACCTCAGGAAGAACAAAACCCTCTAACTAAAGAAATAAAAGAATTGAAACAAAGAATAACTGAGCATCTAGAACAGCACAAAAACAACAGAATAAGGCTGCCTGCATTGAAGCTTGTTCCAAAGAAACAGCTAGCACAAGCATTAAAAGATGCAAATACTGCAATATCAAGTATAAGCACCAATTCACTGCAAGAAACAAACCAACTAATGTACAGCACAGCTGCAGTTATAACAGAATACCTGGGATGCAAAATCAACAAAAAAGAAAAACAAACAAACAGTGCACCAGAAAAATGGAAGGTTAGACTAGAAAATAAGATCAGCAAGTTAAGATCACATGCAAGCAAGCTAGAACAGATGAAAGAAAAGAAGCTGAAGAACAAGAAGACCAAAGAATACCTAATCAAGAAATACCACTTAGAAACAAGGAAGATCAAGGAAGCACTGGAAATAATAAAGCAACAAATAACAGCTATAGCCAGGAAAATCAGTAGATATGAAGCTCGAATTGCAAACTATAGGCAGAACCTCCAATTTCAATCCAATCAGAAACGTTTCTACCAATCCATCAATGGAGAAACTGCAAGGAATCAGTCAGTACCTGACAAGGAAGAAACAGTGCAGTTCTGGAAGCAGATATGGGATAACCCAAAGAAATACAACAAGGATGCGGCTTGGTTAAAAGAGGTGGATGCAAATAAAACAGAAGTTGAAATGAAAGAACTAGTAATAACAACAAAAATGGTAGAAAAAAGAGCAAAGAAAATCAAAAATTGGTCAGCACCAGGTGAAGATGAACTGCATGGGTTTTGGTTGAAACATCTAACTGTTATACACCCACTCATTGCCAAACAGTTCAACAATATACTACAAGGAGGAGAAATTGAAAAGTGGCTAACAACTGGGAAAACCTACCTAATAATGAAAAATCCAGCAAAAGGGGCAACACCAGGCAACTACAGGCCAATTACCTGCTTACCAACAACTTTCAAATTACTAACTGGTGTGGTAGCTGATGCAGTACAACAGCATCTAGTTGAAAACAATCTCTTTCCATCCTGAGCAGAAAGGAAACCGCCCCAATAGCAGAGGAACAAAAGATCAACTCCTAATAGACAAAATGATCTTGGAAAACTGCAAGAGAAGAAGACCAACCTGAATGTGGCATGGATTGACTACAAAAAGGCATTTGACTCTCTGCCACATGATTGGATAATAAAGTGCCTAGAAATAACAGGAGTCAGTAGAAACATCAGAAAATTTGTGCAAAGATCGATGGCACAATGGAAGACACAGTTGCAGATCAATGGTGAGAGGCTGGGAGAGGTTAATATCAAGAGAGGAATATTTCAAGGAGATTCATTATCACCATTACTATTTGTTATTGCACTGTTTCCTCTGTCAACAATACTGAATAACTCAGGACATGGCTATCAAACATCAAAAACATCTGCCAGACTATCCCACCTCCTTTATATGGATGATCTGAAGCTGTATGGAAAAACATCATCTGAAATAGAATCGCTGCTCAACACTGTCCGTATATATAGCCAAGATATTGTAATGGAGTTTGGCTTGGACAAATGTGCCACACTTACTATCAAACAAGGAAAAATAATGAAAACTGAAGGAATCAAGATGCCCCACGAAAATAACATTAAGAGTCTGGATGAGGAAGAGTACTACAAATACTTGGGTATCCTTCAAGCTGACAACATCAAGCACACTGAAGTCAAGAAAAAGATTAGAGGTGAATACATCAAGAGAGTGAAGAAGATCTTAAAATCCAAACTCAATGGAGGAAATACCATAAAGGCAATCAACACCTGGGCAATCCCAGTCATTAGGTACACAGCTGGAATAGTGGACTGGACTCAAGCAGAACTAAAAGCAATGGATAGGCAGACCAGAAAAATAATGACAATGAATCATGCCCTTCATCCACGCAGTGACATTGATAGACTTTATCTACCAAGGCAAATAGGTGGGCGTGGAATGCTACAAGTACATCAGATGGTTGAAGAAGAAAAAATGGCTTTGGAAGAATATCTGAAGAACAATGATGAAGATGCACTGAAATTAGTATATCAGGAAGGCTTACTAACTACTGGAGAGACCAAACTGGCCTACAAGAAAGACCAAATGAAGAACAGAATAGAGGCATGGGAAGACAAAGCACTACATGGCCAATACATGAAAAAAATAGCTGGGAAAGCAGATAACAATAAAACCTGGCAATGGCTAAGAGCAGGAAAATTGAAGAAAGAGACCGAGGGACTAATTCTGGCTGCACAAGACCAAGCCTTAAAGGACAAATGCATACAAAGTCAAAATTGAGAAGACAGCAACAGACAGTAAGTGCCGCCTATGCAAAGAAGCTGAAGAAACAGTGGACCACTTGGTAAGCTGTTGCAAGAAGATTGCACAAACTGATTACAAGCAGCGGCATGACAAAGTAGCAACAATGGTGCATTGGAAGATCTGCAAAAAATATCATTTGCCTGTAAGCAAAAACTGGTGGGATCATAAAATAGAGAAAGTCATAGAAAAAGATAAAATTAAACTGCTCTGGGACTTCAGAATTCAAACAGACAAGCACCTACAACATAACACCCCAGACTTAACAATTGTCGATAAGAAAGACAAAAAATTCTGGATAGTGGACGTGGCAGTGCCTGGAGATAGCAGAATAGAAGAGAAAGAACTGGAGAAGATAACAAAATACAAAGACCTACAAATAGAAATAGAAAGACTGTGGCAAAAGCAAGCAAGGGTAGTACCAATAGTCATAGGCTCCTTGGGTGCAATGCCAAAACAACTGGATCACCACTTGAACACCATTGGCATTGACAAATTTGCTATTAGACAATTGCAAAAGGCGGCCTTACTAGGAACTGCTTCCATCCTGCGACGATATCTGTAATACCATCAAACATCCATATCTGCCTATCCCAGGTCCTGGGTAAGAACTTGATAGGTAGACAAAATGCCAAATACAGTCTGAACATCTGGCTGACTGTGCAATGATTAATAATAATAATAATAATAATAATAATAAAGAGAAAGAACTGGAGAAGATAACAAAATACAAAGACCTACAAATAGAAATAGAAAGATTGGCAAAAGCAAGCAAGGGTAGTACCAATAGTCATAGGCGCCTTGGGTGCAATCCCAAAACAACTGGAGCACCACTTGCACACCATTGGCATTGACAAATATTTTATTAGTCAATTGCAAAAGGCAGCCTTACTAGAAGCTGCTTCCATCCTGCGACGATATCTGTAATATCATCAAACATCCACATCTGCCTATCCCAGGTCCTGGGTAAGGACTCGATAGGTAGACAAAATGCCAAATCCAATCTGAACATCTGGCTGACTGTGCGATGATCCATAATAATAATAATGTTGGAAGGGACCTTGGAGGTCATCTAGTCCAACCCCCTGCTCAGGCAAGAAACCCTATACCATTTCGGACAAATGGCTGTCCAGTCTCTTCTTAAAAACTTCCAGTGTTGGAGCATTCACCGCTTCTGGAGGCAGGTTGTTCCACTGGTTAATTGTTCTAATTGTCAGGAAATTTCTCCTTAGTTCTAGGTTGCTTCTCTCCTTGATTAGTTTCCATCCGTTGCTTCTTGTTCTGCTTTGGAAAATAGCTTGACTCCCTCTTCTGAGGGAGCCCCTGAGATACTGGAACACTGCTATCATGTCACTCCTCATCCTTCTCTTCATTAAACTAGACATACCCAATTCCAGCAACCATTCCTTATATGTTTTAGCCTCTAATTATCTTTGTTGCTCTTCTCTGTACTCTTTCTAGAGTCTCAACATCTTTTTTACATTGTAGTGACCAAAACTGGATGCAGTATTCCAAGTGTGGCCTTACCAAGTATTTGTAGGTTTGGGGAAAATTTTATTTGTCTTCATAAGGTTGAGTTTGATGTGCTATAGTTGTAAAGAGACTGAAGTACAAACATAAAGCACCTGGCTGAAAAGTTATTTTTAAAAAAACACCCTTTTAGTTCATCCATCAGCAAAGTGATCTGGACAGTATAGAGTCAGGTTCATAAAACTATTCATTTAAAAGAGATAAAACTAAGACAAGCAGAACAATACATAAAAAAACAGCTTAAAATTTCAGCCGAACACTTTTTGAAAACGTATTTAATTGTTGTTGCATTCATATCTATCTATCTGATGATAGAATAATTCAGAGCTGTTGCCCAGCTGAGTAAATGCAGTTTGGATACTTATTTAATTAGAAGAGTTGTTGTAATATCTACAGCATGCTAATACTTTAAAAATGATAATATTTTTATTAAGCCTAGTTTGGTAGTCAGTCTAATATTAATTACTGCAGTTATCCACCTGCAGATCTAAAATCAGATCTTTCATCTTGTCTTGTCTTGTCTCATCTCTTCTCATCCTCACCTCTCCTCCATAGTTGTGACTACCATGTCTACACTTTTAATACCCTCTATGGATTCCCTGGATGTCAATGCCTGAAACAAAAGGGCAAATGCTTAAACTCTGCCAACTATTGTAATAACATGGAGGGAAGCATACAGTGGGGTATCTTAAGGTTCTGTCTTGGACCCAGTACTCTTCAAGAACTTCATAAATGATCTAGACAAGGGGATAGAAGGGAAACCAACAAATTTGCAGATGACACCAAACTGGGAAGAATTATGAACACTTTGGAAGATAGATTCAAGATTTAGAAAGATCTTGAGCATTGCGCCCTATCCAAAAAGATACAGTTCAGTGGTGAGAAAAGTAAGCTCTTGCAGTTAGGCATGAAAAATCAAAAGCAGAACTATTTAACTCATTTTTTTGCATCTGTCTTTACACAAAGGGAAAAAACAGACCAACCTATCAAAAACAGTGCCATAAAAAACAAAACAGAAACACAAGTTAAGATAGGCAAGAAAATGGTTAGTGAGCACCTGTCCAGCCTAGATGAGTTCAAATCGCCAGGACCAGATGGATTACACCCCAGAGTTCTCAAGGAACTGGCAGATGTGATATTGGAGCCACTGAACTATATTTTTCAAAGATCCTGGAACACAGGGGGAACTACCAGAGGACTGGAAAAGAGCTGATGTAGTTTCCATCCTCAAAAAAGGAAAAAAAAATGGATCCAGGAAATTACAGACCTATCAGCCTGACCTCAATACCTGGGAAGATCCTGGAAAAGATAATCAAACAACGAATCAATGAACACCTAGAGGCAAACAAAGTCATTACTAAAAGCCAACATGGGTTTGTCAAAAATAGATCATGCCAGACAAATCTTATTGCATTCTTTGACAAAGTGACAAAATTAGTGGATCAGAGGAATGCTGTGGACATAATTTACTTGGACTTCAGTAAGGCATTTGATAAAGTAGATCACAACCTACTACTCGATAAGATAGAAAAAAGTGGGTTAGACAGCATCACCACCAGATGGATTCGTAGCTGGCTGACCGGCCATACTCAGCGTGTGGTCTTCGATGGAACCCCATCTACATGGAGGGAAATGTGTAGTGGGGTGCCCCAGGGCTCTGTTTTAGGCCCAGTGCTCTTCAACATCTTCATCAATGATGTGGACGAGGGGATAGATGGGGAACTCATCAAATTTGCAGATGACACCAAGCTGGCAGGAATAGCCAACACTCCAGAAGACAGGCTTAAGATACAGAAGGATCTGGACAGACTTGAACACGGGGCACTAACTAACAAAATGAAATTCAATGGTGAAAAAAGCAAGGTTCTACATTTAGGCAAGAAAAAACAAATGCACAAGTACAGCATAGGTGGCACCATGCTCAATAGTAGTAACTGTGAGAGGGACCTCGGAGTACTAGTAGACAATCACCTAAATATGAGCCACCAGTGTGCTGCAGCTGCCAAAAGGCCAACACAGTGCTAGGCTGCATTAACAGAGGGATAGAATCAAGATCACGTGAAGTATTAATACCACTCTTTAATGCCTTGGTAAGGCCACACTTGGAATACTGCATTCAGTTTTGGTCACCACGATGTAAAAAAGATGTTGAGACTCTAGAAAGAGTACAGAGAAGAGCGACAAAGATGATTAGGGGACTGGAGGCTAAAACATATAAGGAACGGTTGCTAGAATTGGGTATGTCTAGTTTAACGAAGAGAAGGACAAGGGGGGACATGATAGCAGTATTCCAATATCTCAGGGGCTGCCATAAAGAAGAGGAAATTAAGCTATTTTCCAAAGCACCTGAAGGCAGGACAAGAAGCAACGGGTGGAAACTAATCAAGGAGAGAAGCAACCTAGAACTAAGGAGAAACTTCCTGACAGTGAGAACAATTAATCAGTGGAACAGCTTGCATCCAGAAGCAGTAAATGCTCCAACACTGGAAGTTTTTAAGAAGAGACTGGACAGCCATTTGTCCGAAATGGTGTAGGGTTTCCTGCCCGAGCAGGGGGTTGGACTCGATGACCTCCAAGGTCCCTTCCAACTTTACTACTATTATTATTATATAAAATAGGTGATATCTGGTTCTACATAGTAACTGTGGAAACGATTTACTATAGTGTCCTAGTGAACCACCACTTAAGTATGAGTCAGCAATGTGCTACAGCTGCTAAAAAAGTCAATGCAGTGCTGGACTGCATCAATTGAGAGATAAAATCAAGATCACAAGAAGTGATAATATTGCTTTATATTGAGGCCACACCTGGAATACTGTGTACAGTTCTGGTCACCATGATATAAAAAGACACCGAGAAAGTTTGCACAGAAAAGTAATAAATATGATAAAGGGTCTGGAGGCTAAGGGTTAAGGGAGGATCAGGAGGACATAATAAATGACTTCCAGTACTCCAGGGTCTATCACAGAGAAGAGAGGAATGATTTATTCCCCCAAGCACCAGAGGGTAAGACAAGAAGTAATGAGTGGAAGCTTGTTAAAAAGAGATCCAACTTGGATGATCTCTATGTTTTCTGGGATTATTGTAAAAGGTAATTTTATTTTATTAGAAGAATGTCACAATTATCTGCTTAGAGATGCCAGGATAACATTACTGATAGTACTGAACTCCAGTGCTGAAATTCTTCTAAACTGGAACCATTTTCTACTTTTAAAAACAATTTGTTATCTTATGAGACCTTATCTAGTTAAAAAAAAGTTGTGATCCTGCCCAAATAGAGCTGAGACTGCTATTAGCATTGTATCCATTGTCATGAATATACAACCATAATACTGTATAGATAGTTCTACAATAAAGCAAATATCTTTTGAATTGTGATCTGTAGAGTATCATTATAGCTCATATTAATTATCCTCCACAGTCCTCCAGAGGTGTTGGACTTCAAATTCCATCATCCTTACCCAGGATCCAATTCCAAAAGAGGACCTTCAATTAGGGAAAGCTGCAATAAAAGTTTGAATCTGGCAATCTCAAGCTGATCTTAAAGATCAAGTGTTGCTGATATTAGACTGAAGGACGCTCAGAATCCCTAAGGAATTTGCTGCTATTATTTTTGAATTCTGTGATACTTCTGGAGGGCATGTGGTTCAGGAAGGATCATGGGATCATGTTCAATTAGATTTTGCACATTTTATTTTGTTCCTCTTCCTGATGTTTTACTTCGTTGGTCTTTGCTGCCTTGAGAGTCCTTGTCAGATGATGAGAGACAAATCAAGTCAATAAATATGTAGTAAAACTGACTGGCAGAAAATGTACGACAGGCAAATAAGCTGTAATTACTGATTGGAATTTATTGTCAGAAAAAGTGAGAATGGCATTTAATTCAGAGCTCTTTTCAGCTGTTGTTTTTCTCACACAGTAAGACAGACAGCAAGGCTTTACAGCAGGGTCTCGCCTCTATTGTTACTTCCCAACCTTTGATTGTGTTTCTGTTATGCCCTGCAAGGTGAAGGTCTACAGAATATATGATGCTTTCAGACTCCTGCCTGCATGGTTTAAAGTTTGACACAAGCTAGTTTTGAATGATGGGTTTGCAATTTTTGTCACACTTTGAGCTGTAAGGCATGGAACAGTCACGTTCCTGGTGATTTCATGGACATGTTCATGTAAAACATTATGAAGCTGGTGCAGGGGGAAGGGGAGTAGGTTAGACCAGGATATGGTTGATGAACTGAATGTGGTTGTTGTTACTTTCCATATTAAACAGTTTCCCCTGATTATCACAGTAATATTTTCAATTTGGCAACAACATTGGAAAGGTTCTAGGCTTTGAAAGCTGAGAGCCCCTGTTCTAAAACATGAATCCACATAAATGCAGCAAATTTCCCACCGTTTGCCTGTGTGTCCCACAGGCTAGGAGGTGGACCTAGCTAACACTTCCCCAATGTTGTATGTACATGAATCCATCAGCAACCATTATGATGGTTTTTTAAGCCAATTCATGGAAGCTTAGTTGGTCCATAAAAGACTATTCAGAATGACAAATATAATGCTTCTGAATACCAGATAGTCTGACTTTCTCTATTGAAATTGCCCTTGTAATTTGTAGGTCATTTTTTAATCATGAAAATAGTGTGCATTGGGAGTAATATTCTGAAGGGTCAGAGGAATTCCTAAAGGTTTTGGACCCTCGTGAACATTTTAGCAAATAGTGGTACAATTTTGTTTATGCCCTTTTTAAAATAAAACTAATTATGGTGATGGAGCTTCAGTCTGACACCTAGGGGGCTTCTGTGTCTCATTTCAAGGATAATTGAAGAGAAGCAGGCAGTGATCTACCCTTTTTCTCAATGAACAATGCTTTTAACGTGTTATTAGTTCTTTATAAAACATCATTTCTAGCATTTTGGGAGGAGGCAAGGCAACAGTCTATAGCTTCCTCCCTATAGCTGAAGGCAGAACAAACTAGTAGAAAAAGAATTAATATTGTACAAGCCACTATATTTTAAGGAAATGACTTCTGGGAGCTAATATTTCAAAGCACTTCTAATCAGACACTTCCTAAATGTTGATTTTTCTTTCTAGCTGATTTCCAGTGGACTTATTTCTTATCTTACTTCATCTTTTAAAAGAACGAGCTGGTATTGATAATTACTAGTATGTATCCAGACTAGTTCTCTTGAAAATGGAAGAACTAAATCAATCTAATGAAGCCTCAACACTTGCTAGGTGTATCGACGTACCTTTTGGAAATCTCAGCAGGTCTACACTGGCTCTGGAATTCTGGATACTGTGAACCAAAACCTGGAAGGCATCCAGTTTATGGAATGCTTAATTAGATTTTCAAGCCCTTTTTATTATTTCCAACCCAAGAGAATATGGAAGGGGTGGGGAAATCGTAAAAAGCCTTGGAAGTTTCCATATCTACTGCACATCCTCAGGAAAAGAATGGACCAAAATTGCTGTGGGGGGGAGAAGCTGGTAAAAGGAAGATAGAGTTTGAAAATGGACTAGATCCAACTGGAAACTATAGAAAATAAAATTCTCAAAATATTTTTCCCAGGGCATCCTTACGGGAGAAGGAGTTGAGCAGTGGCTTGGAATGTTGCTGATTCTGCCACTGTCAGCTCACTCTCCCTTTTGGTCACAGGACTTCAAAGCAGAGTTATTGCTAAGGGTCTGGTAAGAATTCCATAAATCATATTCAGCATGCTTTCTCAATCTTATTTAAGATATTATTTGTTCTCTAATTTGTACATCAGTAGAGGGCAATTTAGCCTTCCCTAGCCTGATGTGTTGGGATGAAAATTGCTAACACAGGGAAGGTGTTAAGGTAGTTAGAACTGCTATAGGCAAATCTCTGGCTACACCCCATATCCAAAGGTTTAAGAAGTATCTGAGAAAAGCAACTATTGGACTAGTTCAGTGCAAAATCGAATTTCAGTGCAAAAACTATGTGTAAGGACCATTTTGACAAGCATAACCCATCTTTTCTTGAAACTAGAAAGAATTCTTGTATGTATTGGTCCTTCCAATAAGAGGACACAGACAAATAGTCCTGAATGGAAAGCAGTGGGTATGAAATCTAAAGCCTAGGTACCTTCATTGCTGAGTCTGCATATATACCGGTAGATGCTGTGTTCTGCTATATATTGAGAGAAAGAAACAAAGGACAAAACATAAAACAGGGCTGGTTTAATTAGTTCAAACCAGTGCATCTTTCTAGAAGCAGGACTCTCCCCCTGGACTTCCCTTTACTGATGATCTGACGTAGTTACTTTTTTTATTTTATTCATTTATTCTAATTTCACACACTAACTGCTTTTTCTTTTTTCCCAAGAGTCTCTGAGGGCAGCTAACAAAAGACCAACATTTTAAAAATGACTAATTAAATCTCAGTAAAAAGCATCAGTTTAAAAATAGACAGGAAATGTAAAATGAGCAAAAAGGAAAACAGCTGGCTATGCTTCAAACATGAGAAGAAAACTTAGGGAAGAAACATCCAAGTCCTTCTTCCTAAAGATCAGCCAAGGGACATTCCCTCTGGGAATTTTCCAGAGCAAAGTTCTTCAATGGAAGAGACCAAAACACAGAAGGCCCTGCCTCAACTGCATTTGGTTAAGGAATTAAGAGCCATTTATATGAGTAGTCCAGTTCTCAATAGTATATTTGCACACATTTCCCATTCTCATTTCTTCCCTATTCATTCATATAGTGGAGCTCTAAAGCAGTGTTTCTCAACCTTGACAATTTTAAGGCATGTGGACTTCAACTCCCAGAATTCCACAGCCAGCAATGCTGGCTGTGGAATTCTGGGAGTTGAAGTCCACATGCCTTAAAATTGTCAAGGTTGAGAAACACTGCTCTAAAGTAATAGAAAAGACAGGCTGCTCCATCCCAATGGCTCATGAGACCATTTCATTTCTCAGAACAATCTCTTGACCCAGAGATTTAGTTAGTCAACATGTTTCTATGTTTTCCTTGTTACCTTCAAATTATTTTGTTGATTACCCTACTTCAGACACATTATACAGAGACCTAGTTTTCTGGAAAAGGCTCTAAGAGTGGGAACAGTAGAAAAAAAACAGAAGAAAAGTAGCAGGATGGATGGACTGAATTACAATAATGATGGGTACACTATTAGAAGATTTGAGGGATCAGGTTAGGGACAGATCACCATGGAGAAAATCTATCTATGTGGTCAACTTGTTGGCACATAATCAAATGATCAATCAGGAATGTTTTATTTTTTGCTGTTGTTGCCTCATTTTATTTCATTCTTCAAAACTGTTATATTAATCTTATCCTCTAAGAGGCAGCTGCTGGGAACAGTTATTTCATAGTTCATACCTATATTCACAGTCATCTTAATATTAGCCAACAGAATGGACTGATAACAAACCTATCTGTTAAATATTATTCCATGTATAGTCCAAATGACCTTTTCCATACATAAAAAGAAGGGATAAGCAAACTAAGTTTTAAAACCCCCTGAAAGGGAATTAAACCCTAAAACAGCATCTTCAGGGACAAAAAAAATTTGATGGGCTGATAGAGATGGGAATGGAAAAATTAAGTGAGAATAGAAGGGAGTACACAGCAGCTTGCTTGAACTCTGAACATAAGCATTCCGTGTTGTGATATTTTATCATGGAAAATGTGGTGGTGCAGTGGTTAGAATGCAGTATTACAGGCTAATTCTGCTGACTGCCAGCAGTTTGATCCTGATCAGCTCAAGATTGATTCATCCTTTCATCCTTCCAATGTCGGTAAAATGAGGACCAGATTGTTGGGGGCAACATGCTGACATTTGCAAACCACTTACTTAGGGCTGTAAAGCATTATGAAGAGGTATATAAGTCTACGTCCTATTGCTATTTCACTTTTTATAGCACTATTTTCTGTTACTATGTAATGGTTGTCAAAAACAATGATCTAGAGCAGTATTTCTCTACCTCTGCAACTTTAGGCTGAAGTTCACACATCTTAAAGAAGCTAGGGTTAAGAAACACTGTTGTAGAATGTTACCTTCATAACTGGAAAATTTCTTTATATGAGGAATTAATGTTGTTTTGTTTTGTTTCACCTTAGAATCCAGTTTTTTATTGGGCAATGCTCAGATTGTGGACTGGCCTGTAGTTTATAGTAATGACGGTTTCTGTAAACTCTCTGGATACCATCGAGCTGACGTCATGCAGAAAAGTAGCACCTGCAGGTGAGTTTCAATGGACTGACTTGATTGGTTCAGGAAAGATCCTTGTGGAAATTCATAATCATCACAGTAAAGGGAAACTTTCTCTACCTGGTGCTCTCCAGATGTGGTAATTCTACAATTAAGCTATCTGAGAATGTTTGGGATTTATCTTATTACTGTGATTATTATATAAAATTGATAGCTATTCTTTAAATTGAAAGCTTTCCTACAACATTTTAAATATTCAAACAGTAATAATTTCTAAGCAGCAAATATATCTGGAAGACCTCAAACTGGGGAAGACTGATATAAGAAATTATATTACTTTTTAATAAATCTGCATGTATTTCATAATGAACTAAACGAAGCTCATCATTTTTCATTTCCATCTTCTATTCTGAGAAGAAATAAATACAGGAAGAAATCAAGAAGACTATGCTTTTTCAGTGCTCCTGGGGTCCACAGTCAGATAATATTGGGGTGGAATCTCTTTCTGGAGACTACAAATGGAGAATTGATTTTAATGTTTACCAGAACTTTCTGCTGGTGCATTATTGTTCCAGAATAATCTGAAGGGAAATATCTATTGCTAGGAAAGTTCATAGAAGTCACAGTTACAATTTCCACAGGTAAAAACAAAAGGAAAAAATAAAGAGAGAAAAAAATGAGACAAATTTTTTAAAAGAAAAGAAACAGCCTGGAGCTAGTAAGTGACCAAGTTAACAACAATGATCTTCAAGCAGATTCATCTAAATGAGTGGAAATTCAGTTAGCAAGGCTTATGTTATTTGATGAAATGAACTTACTTTACTTTGCTCCTGAATATTTAGTTAAGAAAAGTGGTGCATTGGTTAGAATGCAGTATTGCGGACTAATTCTGCTCAGAGCCAGGCATTTGATCCTGATGGGCTCAAGGTTGACTCAGCCTTCCAGCCTTCTGAAGTTGGTAGAATGAGGATCCAGATTATTGGGGACAATATGCTGATTCTGTAAACCCCCTGGAGAGTGCTGTAAAGCCCTATGAAGCAGTATATAAGTCTAATTGCAATTGCTATTGCTATCTTTTAATTACTTATTTGCCTGTACTTGTGCTGCCATGCAGTTCTAGGCTCTTTTGTGATATTGACCAAAGAAAATTAAACATCAGAATGAATTAGTTGGAATTACCCATTGAAGTTGTTTGTATCTGCTTTCCAAATTGTGCCATTTATCAGGATGAGGCTTTTTTTGTATGTGTGTGTGGTGGTTTTGAAATTTTCTTGCTGTTGTGTTATGTTTGGCACAAAGTTTTGTAAGCTCTGGGTGCCAACATAAGACATATCCATCACCCGGACTTTGAGTTAAATTTGTACTTTTCTGCTTTCTTGTCTGTTTGGCTGTTGATGCTCTGCGTCATAGAGTTTTTAAACTGTCTTATGACTTTAAACATGCAGTATTTGTAGCAGTTTTTACTGCATTTAAAATATTTATTATAAATTATTATATTCTTCTTTGGTTGTTAACAGTAAAAATGCAGAGTTAAAAAAAATCAATGTACAGTTGATAAGATGTCACTTTTAGCATTCTGAACCCTTCCTTCCTTCCTTCCTTCCTTCCTTCCTTCCTTCCTTCCTTCCTTCCTTCCTTCCTCCCTCCCTCCCTCCCTCATTCCCTCTTTCCCTCCCTTCCTATGCCCAGAACATCTCTTACATAAAGTAATATAAATCTTTCACCAAAGGACTATGCCACCTATATTTGCTTTTAGGGACTTTCATAACAATTTTGCAACTATAAATGATGAACTACACAAAGTAAAAATCATAGTTAAGGATGCATGGCTGCAATTATGTTGCAATCTAAAACATAAATATGTCTGTAAGGAGGTTAGATTGCCTATTTTTGACCATGAAGCAAATTATTTTTCTTCTCTCTTTTATTTCTCCAGTTTTATGTATGGGGAACTCACAGATAAGAAAACGATTGAAAAAGTTAGACAGACATTTGACAACTACGAGTCAAATTGCTTTGAAGTCCTTTTGTATAAGAAGAACAGTACGTATATGAAACTGTGTGGACTTTGATTGCCTTTGAAATTGTCATATATACTGGTAACATACTTATTGTTGATCTTCACAGAGAATGCACACAAGAGGGAAATACCATCACAATAAACAAAAGTTTGCAGAAATGTTTAAAAAAGTATTTGAGGGAGAAAGAAAGAAAGAAAGAAAGAAAGAAAGAAAGAAAGAAAGAAAGAAAGAAAGGCAAAATGCACTGTAAAATTTAATAATAATAATAATAATAATAATAATAATAATAATAATAATAATAATAATAATAATAATAATAATAAAGTTGGAAGGGATCTTGGAGGTCATATAGTCCAACCCCCTGCTCAGGTAGGAAACCTAAGGACTTGAGCATTGCTGGCTGTGGAATTCTGGGAGTTGAAGTCCACATGCCTTAAAATTGTCAAGGTTGAGAAACACTGCCCTATACCATTCCGGACAAATGGCTCTCCAATCTCTTCTTAAAAACTTCCAGTGTTGGAGCATTCACTGCTTCTGGAGGCAGGTTGTTCCATTGGTTAAGGTAATCATTGAATGCTAACTGATTTTGGCAGGAAAATTGGACCTGGGGGTATTAGAATGGCATGCCCTGATCAAGAGGGTTTCTTGCTTATATTTCTGCCAGACTCTTTATTTTTGCTACTAATGGAGTACTATAGTAATAAATTTAAGGAACAACACTCTAAACGTAAATCATGGTAAAAAAGGCATGGTCTCAGGCTACTTAAAATGAGAAATTCTGGAAAAAGGCAATGGGAAACATCAACTTGGTTCCTGTGCATGCAAAAGGTGCATTACCACTGAGCTCTATTATTCTTCGGTCCTCTATGTTTATTCTGGTTAAATGTGCTTTCAAATGTCTGTAGAAATCCTTGAAATATCCAGAGTCACACTGAGATCCTTTATCTTTGTAAGTCCAGATGATTAGACTTATTCATATATTTTCTGAAGCTATGTTCTTCATTAATCTAATCTAAGAAAATAAGGCAAAGTAAATATATGTATTAAAATTACTAGAAATATTTTAAATACATATAATCTCTGAATTTATAAACTCTGGTAGATGTAAAAGGTCCAGTGCAATTGTCTCTGGTAACTGCTGAAATGAAAAACAATGACTGAAGTTGTCAAGACCTGGACATTCGAAGAGGTGTAGTAGTTATCTCAATCCCAGGTGCATTGGAAATGATACTTTGGGTGAGCATGTTATGGCCAATTTACAACACAAAGAAGAGTCCTTGGCTGAACAAGAGGACAATGCTTTGCTGGCCTGTCAACACATTGAATTTTGTATGACATTAGACCCCAAACTTCAGTCACAATGAAAGGAAAGCAATCTACAACTAGTTCTCAAGAAATAAAAATCTGTCATTTAAAATAAATGAATGGAGCTAGCACTTTTAGAATAGTATATACAATTTGTTTTTTTTAATATTTTGGAAATCCTCAGATGTAAATAGAGATAATCAAGATGGGTTTTAGCCATCATCTCGCCAGCATCTCTCAACAGAACTAACTCCTGTTATTAGACAAAACATTCACTATGGGGCCACTAAAAATACATCCAGCTTTTTGAATCAGAGTCTGCAACATTCAGAGAATTCTTTCTCTAAAACAGTCCCACAAAATCAATAAGGCATTTCCAAATGAAGTGACAATGCTTCCTTTTAAATACTCCCAGTTCTCCAAGATAACATCTTGGAAAATCTTCTGTTATCTGACTAGTGGTAATGGTGTGTCTTATTGAGACATTGATTTCTAATGATAAGAATCAGTTAATAAAATACTTCTAGTTATTTTTTTAAAGCAATGATTAAAAGTATTTTTGGAAAGAACTATACTGCACATCCACACTCCAGCTGAAGCAGGATAAAATATTTATTGTAGGTTCAACAACTTGGAAGAAATTTTCTATGAAAATATATCACAGAATGTGTCCTTGTTGATTATTGTAGTCCTAGAAATAGCTTTCATCTCACACTCCTGATCCTTAATTAATACTGCTACAAACACTGCATCATCTTGAGAATCCTTGATACAAACATTTTGAACATGATACAGCTACTGTTTTTCATTATCTTGTGAACAATAACATTCATGTGAAATAAGTGATGTGACTGCTTAGGACAGTCATTGGATCTTGACATTTTTGCTCAGTGTGCCTCCCAGATTTTTGAACCTACTTACAAAGTATGGCTGTTAACCTTCCACAGCCTAAGCAAGAATTGGCATATCCAGTCCTATCTGCAGAAATTGTAGAGGCTGCATTTCCTCTATTTTGATGAATGCACTACCCAGAAATATCACTCTGCCTGAAGTGGATAGCATTATGTTAGTTGCTGTCTTCTTGATTAATGAAATTTATAGTGTTGCAATTTCATTGGCTAATGCTGTTGTTTTTGGTTGACAAGAATCTCTATTGGAGTGCTTCATCATAACTCCAAAGCAATTCCCCAACCAATCTTCTGAAAGTTTCCCCAAATTGCAATTTTGAAATAATTACACAGCAATGCAGCTCAGCAAAGCATTTTGCAGGTTTCTGAAGTTGTTTATGAAATTTAAATCTGTTACTGTTACTGTTAAATCTTTATAAAGAAAGACTAGAACTTATAATTTCACAGTTTCTAGTCTAGCACTTTAGCCACTACACCAGTGGTGGCAAACCTATGACATGGGTGCCAGAGGCGGCAATCAGAGCCCTCTCTGTGGGCACGTGTGCCGTCGCCCCAGTCCTAGGCCTTCAGCTGGATTTTATAAAACTTTTTCGCTTTAGGCCTCTGCTGCCATGTGCAAAAAAAAAAAAAAAAAAAAAGGTTCAATCAATCAGTCAATTTCAACTTCTTGCAGGAAAAAAAAAGATCTTGCAAAGTTGGAATTGATTGATTGAATTTTTTAATCCCACCCAGTCTGCCGTTACCACTGCAGCCATGCCTACCCAATGGGCCACACCCACCCAATTGGCCACACCTACCCAACACCCGATGATGCATAAATGGGTTTTGGGTTGCAGTTTGGGCACTCGGACTCTAAAAGTTTTGCAATAACTGCACTACACCAAACTAGTTTTTTTTACTGTAGTGTAGAGATCAAAGGATAAAACAACCAGAGGAGCCTTCCTTCCTTCCTTCCTTCCTTCCTTCCTTCCTTCCTTCCTTCCTTCCTTCCTTCCTTCCTTCCTTCCTTCCTGTCCCATACGCACTAGCCCTCTCTCTCACACACAAATGTGTATATAACTTATATCTTGAATCTCAATATGTTCTTGATGCTGAATTACAGTTGCCTCATTTTTTATTTCTTCCAACCCAATGGAATGTTCAAAGGAACTTCTGTAAAGGGACTTGGAACTTTATCTATCTGGCCACAGGAAGGATAATGGTCTGTAAACAGAATCAAATAGGACTATATTGGTTGGGAAGAACCTGGCAAAAGAAAGAATCTAAAAATGGGCCAGATTTTTAGAAGGGGAAAAAAATAGGAACGCCCCCATGCATCCTAATGAAGAGGTAGTTGAGCAGCAGCCCAGAATGCAATTGACTATTTTATTCTTAACCCCCTCCCTTATAATCATGTCGCCCAAAGTAGAGCTCTTAAGAAACTGAAAGGAATTTCCAAAACCACGTGTTGTCTATGTTCTCTCTAGTCAAAAAATATTTGAAAATGTATGTAATTGGATTGGGATTATTCCCTTGCTGACATAACAGAACCAAATTTGGCAATGATGGTAATAGTAGAAGCTGGAAAATGAAAGAAAGATGGCTCAGATCAGGAGAAAGGCTAGAGGAAAAAAAGACATTTAAAAACTATTTATGCATCTATATGGGAAAAACCACTGGGCAATGGTGCAAGGATACTGATGTTAATCCATCTCTTCCCTTTGAGTCATCAGACCATGAATGTTTCTAATAAGCTCTCTATGTGCAATAACTACATGATAAGTTGATACAACATGGCTAGGAAGCAGAATGTTTATTGACTTATCTATAAGAAGGTTATCTATAAGGTTATCTATAAAAAGTGTAAAGCTTATATTCATACATAGTTTTAGTGTTGAAATAGTAAATCATGACTTGGTTGCCTGGCCTATATCATTCTCAGGTCTCTTGTCCTTTGGTTACAGATGGCTTTTTTGAAATAATAGGAAAATGATTTTCAAAATGCTTGGGAAATGGATATATTTGTACCAGAAAGATTGATATGGACAGGTTCTCTGTTGCTTTTTAATAAAGGTCATAAAAATACACCATGAGGATTAAAAAAGTTATAATTCAACATTTTTACAGGGAAAGCAAAAAGGAAGCCTACTTTATATAGCGGATGATGGGATGAAGCCCATCTTCTGAGCACCTATTGGCATCTGCATGGAAGATTGTCAGAAAAAGAATGCTGGCTTAGATTAGATAATGTAACTTAATTCCATAATGATCTTTTTATGTTCTTAGATTCATAGAATTAGCAGCCAGAGATATTTGAATCCCATCTTCAACCTCACACTGATCTGTATGCCAGGCAACAAACATGGCAACTTCCACTAAAGAAAAGGGGGCTCAGATTGTAAGATATGGAAGTAGGAGGATCCACTGGGAATGAAGGACAGGGGTGTCAAAAAATCATGATCGCAGTTGTCTCCATGCAATCAAAGCTTTACTCCTTTTGAAAACGTACCACATATGCAATGCACACATTAAAATGTTGCTTTTGTGGTTGATTGTGTGGTTGTGATCACCATCTTAACTTTTTCGACACTCCAGATCCCCTGGAGTAGAAGCAAAGATTCAAGATTAAACAGAAAAGGAAAAGAAGAGGGGTGGAGCTACTGCCCATGTTTACAGTTCCATCTTTTTGCAGATTTCCAAATTAAGGCCAATTTCTTAGATCAAACACACTACCACAGTCATTTGCCCAGTTAAGAATGGTTAAATCCTATTTCTTTCAGTGACTAATTCTCCCATTCTATTCAGTGGCATTCAAATACCTTTCACTATAATAACAGCTCATTATAAACATAATAAGCGATCATTAGGATGATGAGCCTGCTTTCATATTCCTTTTGATGTGATCTGTACTTTATTTATTTATTTTTCAATTACAGGAACACCTGTTTGGTTTTACATGCAAATTGCACCAATAAGAAATGAGCATGACAAAGTGGTGTTATTTCTTTGCACTTTTAAAGACATCACTTTATTCAAGCAACCTATTGAAGATGATTCAACCAAAGGTAATTATGAAAATAATGTTTAAGACAGATTCCCAGAAATTGGAAATTCTATTTTTTTGCCTCTCTCTCACTCTCAACTATCTATTCTGAAAATATTTTTAAAAGCTAAATAATATTCTTCCTTCTGCACCTCTGCAAGATAGATATCCTAAAACCTGGTTGACTGTGGATCCAGAGAGAGATATGGTTCATCATTGCAACTGTAAATTGTTACTGTATGAATGAACTTTCACCCCTATAGTAGCTATGTGTTGCTACAGTGAGAATTAGGCAATAGCTGATGCAAGTCCGAACAATGTTTTTTAATTATGGTTTATGTAATTTATTGGTCATTGGGTGAAATAAAATTGAGTGTTGTTATTGACTTGTTGAAAATTGATCCTTCTACTGTAGCACTGAGCACCCCAGAATTCACAAATATGGACTCCTCCAAAAATGTTAAGACTTTATTTATTTGGCATATTGAAAACTTTTTTATTACAAATAATTTTTCTGTTGGTACAATATAGACATGGGAAGCAACAATAAAAGGACAGGCTAAATGACATAAGAACTAGAGTTCAGTTTAAACTTAGATTCAGCTCAACAAATCAATAATGCCAGAATAGAGCCATGAGACTTGCAAAAAAGTAATGAACAATTTCAGTCTTAATGTATAAGGGCAGCATCAGGTTTAGGAAGGTTTACTTTGACAGGCAGTAGTCCTCTGGGTTTAACTCTCTCAGCAATCCTCTTGTCTGTGCTAATTTTAAACTTCTTGCTTTGGAAGGGTTATAGGTCTACAAAGGAGTACATTGCAAACTCAATCCCTGGAGTCTATATTTTAAGAATCACAGATTGTGCAGCTGAGATCATGAGGTTCCAAAGGACCACTAGGTTAAAAGTAGATTGAAAATACTAAGACAAAACAGTTGCCTGGCTCAGCTCACCACAACCTAATGACCTTCAGATGTTTTGAGACCACAAACTCGGAATTCCGGACGAGCCCAACCAAGTCTTATGATCAGAGAGGGCACCAAATTTGGATCACTCCTGTATGTGACAGACTTAAAAAGTGGTTGAACTAGTACATGGAATGCTAATATCTAACAAAAGAAACTATTTTGGCAATTGTTATACTCTGGAAATTGCATAATTCATGTTCTGTCCCCTGAAAACAGTATTGTCACACCATTATACTTAGAAACTTTTCAGCAGAACATAGCTTGGAAGGATGAAACAGGATTATATAAATTACAATGCACTGGGAATATATAGGATTGGGGAGAAGGAAGATTTGAGTGGAAAAATCACTAAAAAAAATTAATGGGATGTGTAATTAGAATATATTTCATAACATGAAAAGAAAAAAAAACAGGAATGCCAGACTTATACATAATAAATAACCTTAATGCCACAATCTCATGGTAGATAAACAGTGTATAAATATGAGGATGTATTCATTATTCATGGAAAAATAAATTCCAATGAAAAATTCAGTGAAACTAAAATATTGATGCTAACATACAGCAAGCTTCCTACCCAGTCTTTTGAATTATATTATTATAATTATATAATTTATAGTAAATTATATACATTTATATACATTTCAAATCTGAAATAATAACTTTACTTTACAAATCAAGATTGAATGTCTTGACGAGGTCCATTTTATTCACGGAAATATTTTCTACCAAGAATCTTGGCATTCACAAACTATTTCAGTACAAATAAAGGAGGGATCGGAGGAAGACATGCTTTGCATGCTGCTTATTTTAAGCTGAATAATTTTTGACAATTTTGATACATTCAAATTTCAAGTATCCTTTAACCACTTATTGAAAAGCTATTGTCATATGCAACAAACAATATAGGTAGTCCTTTGACTTTTGACCACAATTTAACTCAACATTTCTGTTGCTAAGTGAAACAGTTGTTAAGTGAATTTTACAACTTTCTTTGCCACAGTTGTTAAGTGAATCACTGCAGTTGTTAAGTGAGTAGCATGGTTGTTAAGCAAATCCAATTGTTGGAATTGGGTATGTCTAGTTTAATGAGGAGAAGGACGAGGGGGGACATGATAGCAGTGTTCCAATATCTCAGGGGCTGCCACAAAGAAGAGGGAGTCAAGCTATTCTCCAAAGTACCTGAAGGCAGGACAAGAAGCAACTGATGGAAACTATTCAAAGAGAGAAGCAACCTAGAACTAAGGAGAAATTTCCAGTTAGAACAATTAATCAGTGGAACAACCTGCTTCCAGAAATTGTGAATGCTCCAACACTGGAAGTTTTTAAGAAGAGCCATTTGTCTGAGCATGGGGTTGGACTAGATCAGTGGTGGGATTCAGCCAGTTTGCAGGGGTTTGAACTGATAGCTAAATTTTGCTGCATTCCGAGAACTGGCTGCCTTCCAGAAGTCCAGTCTAGGCCTCGGAGACCTGGAGAGGGCCTCCCAGGCCTAGAATGGCCCACCGGAAGTGTGTGGATGCCACTTCTGGAAGTCCGTTCTAGGCCTCGGAGACCTCCCAGGCAAGAACAGCCCTCCAGAAGTGCATAGATGCCACTTCCGGAGGTCCACTTTAGGCCTGCACTGAATAAGAGAACCAGTTATTCAGGTATTTGAATTCCACCACTGGACTAGATGTCCCCCAAGGTCCTTTCCAACTTTATTATTATTATTATTATGGATTATCGCACAGTCAGTCAGATGTTCAGACTGGATTTGGCATTTTGTCTACCTATTGAGTCCTTAACAAGGACCTGGGATAGGCAGATGTGGATGTCTGATGGTATTACAGATATCGTCGCAGGATGGAAGAAGTTCCTAGTAAGGCCGCCTTTTGCAATTGATTAATGGCAAATTTGTCAATGCCAATGGTGTTCAAGTGGTGCTCCAGTTGTTTTGGGATTGCACCCAAGGCACCTATTACTGTATATGCCAGCGTATAAGGCGACTTCCGCAAGTGTTAAGATCGGTGCCAAAGACGGGGGTCGTCTTATACGCCAGAAATACTGGTAGTTTCCGGCGTATAAGATGACGTTCTAGGAATGTAACTCGGCGCCAAAGACGGGGGTCATCTTATATGCCGGGTCGCCTTGTACGCCGGCATATACGGGACTATTGGTACTACCCTTGCTTGCTTTTGGTACTACCCTTGCTTATTATTATTATTATTATTATTATTATTATTATTATTATTATTATTATTATTATTATTGATCATCGTACAGTCAGCCAGATGTTCAGACTGGATTTGGCATTTTGTTGTTGTTGTTGTTGTTGTTATTATTATTATTATTATTATTATTATTATTATTATTATTATTATTATTATTATTTACTTTCAGCAGCCTGTTAGACAAAAAAGCAGAGATCCACTTGTGTAAAAATCCTGAAATACTATAGGAATTTAGTTTTAAGAACAGTTTATCATGTACTACCTTTTCAGAAATCTAGGTAAATTACATCTACAGTTTTGCCTTGATCAAGACATGTAGTCCAAATATTTTTTACAAAGCATATAGTAGGGATGGAAGTCATTTTTGCTTAAACTGGGTTAAGTTCTGTTGTGAATATATATTATTAATTTTGCAATTACTGCAGGCTCCAAGTTTAATTTCCCAGTCTGATTTTTTTCAGATTTTTAAATTATTTTTATAAATTAGAAGACAAACATGCCTTATATACTTTACTCTTCCTATTTTTCTCATAACAACAACAGCAACACTATGAAATGAGTTGGGGTCAGAGAGAGTGACTGGTCCAAAGTCCTGCAGCTGGCTTTCATGGCTAAGATAGGAATCACAATATCCTAGTCTCTGGCCAGTGACCTTAATCATTAGATTATTGGGAATGCATATCTTTTCCAATGTTGTGCTAAGTTTATCCTTGGCATGAACAAATATCTTAGTAAGATGGGATTAACTTATTTTATTATGTTTTGAAATTATGCCTAATAAGAATTGAAGTTTCATTTCCAGTATTTCTGAGCATTTTTTTAACTTGTCCACCAAATACAGTAAAATATTTCTTCTATCTAGAATTTCCAGCATTTATTATCACATGATTTATCTAACCTGGCAATTATTGACAGAGCTGTATACCATCCTATATAATGTCTACAATATTCTCCTTTATTTTTGTTGTAGCAAAAATAACTAGCATTCCTACCTTACATTCTCCAAATTAATTTAAATATCATATTTAAAATAGAATTAGATTTAAAAGTATAGTCAATGGAAAGAAAATTTGCAATATTTTTCAGCACGAAAGAAGCAATGATTTATTAAATAGGAGTTAAACTACAAATTATTCTTTCTTTCTATTAGAACTTACCCTGCATTGTTGCTCTTGTTGTAAATTCCAATCAAATAAAAAAAATGAGCATTGGAGAATTACTACTCAGCTTTTCACAGTAATATAAATATATATTTTCTCATACTATATTCTCCAGAGGATGAGTGCTGCATATTTTGCCCTAGAGAAATGTTTGTTCATTTTTTTCTGTCTAAAAATAAGAGGATAATCCTAGGGAAATATTGAAACATCTCTATATAGAATCAATCTGCAGCTGAAGCAAGCAATGCCAGATGCGCTAA
Source organism: Crotalus tigris (assembly GCF_016545835.1). Classification (NCBI taxonomy): domain Eukaryota; kingdom Metazoa; phylum Chordata; class Lepidosauria; order Squamata; family Viperidae; genus Crotalus; species Crotalus tigris. The sequence goes on from NW_024100068.1 coordinate 780,895, forward strand.
TGGTAAACTGAAGCCAATTTACACATACCTGTGCGTCACTGGATTCCCTAATCCCTAATTGCTCGTAATTCTCTAATTGCTCATAATGTGTGTTTCTGCAACCAAAAGGGGGCATTCATTAAAACAATTGAAAGCCGCAACGGCACTTTCCTTGCTCTGAAAGTTGTGTCAGTGGAATACTATAGACTAAAGATTCAATCTTCAGTTTGGATGAATTCCTCTACCTGTGCAAGTTATCCCTTAATGATAGATAGATAGATAGATAGATAGATAGATAGATAGATAGATAGATAGACAGACAGATAGATAGATAGATAACATTTATTGTCATTTTTTACTGTTGGCACAATGGCACACATTAAAAATGAAATTTGGTTGCTTGCTCTCAAAGTGTACACATACATAACACACATTTAAACATACTATATACAACATATGTATAGACCTACACCCAGTGGTGGGATTCAAATTTGTGAACAATCGGTTCTCTGTGTAGATGCTACTTCTGGAAGTCCATTCTGGGCCTGGGAAACAAAAATTAGCTTCCGGTTCTGCTGAAGTGGTGCCAACCGGCTGAATCCCATCACTTCCATATGTTGAAATGAAAGGGGGAATCAGGATGGGCTTGTATTACTCAGCACTCTTCACTTGTTCTTTGGGGGAAAATCCAAAGACGGAATAAAATAAGAGGTTCTCTTCCAGGTCATATTAAGGATCCATTAAACTCAGCAATTTATCTCCATAGGTGTCAAAACTAAAAGGAGGAGATGAGTAGAAAGCCTTCTTGTTTTTCCACCTCCTTGCAAATCCTATCAACCATATTAACCATTAAGTAATACACTAGGCAAGTTTTGCATTCCTATTTATTTCCTTCTCTCCCCCCTCCCCTGCAACAGTTTAGAATTTCTCTGAATCTTTTGCAACACACCACTTCTCTTTAGGTTATGCTTCTTTAAGGTAGAAAAGGAGCTGCTTCTTAGTTTCTGGGCTAAAATGTAATATGCAAACCCAATGGATGGATATTAGTCAATCCTGAAAACATTTAACAGAAAATAGTGCATTGTTTAAAAAAAATGGAAGGGGATGATAATTTGAAAATGTGTAATTTGTGACTTTAATGAGCTGCCATCATGTAGAATGTCACAGATGGTTTGAAGTATTTCCTGCTACTCTTCAAATGCTGATAACTAGCTACCGGCAGAGAAACTAAATAACTTTGCCTTTGGCCTGCTGACAGGTGCTCCATCATTTGAAAAGTTTCATATTCTTCCAGGTATAAGACTTGGTCCCATTTAAGCTACCAAATGAACTATTTGTGCTGTTTCTTCTTTCAAAGCAGTGTGGATGCACTCTACTGCAAAGGGCAGGCCTCATTCAACCTTCTCCTTTGCTTTGGGTCATCTCAGTCATAAACTTTAGATAGTGTTTTCCACTCTGTCCATGCTAGAGAAAATCTTCACCTGCTGAATTTGTATGTATTCTGCTATTATCGGAAACAAAGGAGACAAAGGGGCACTGAGACTGTCTGAAAACTGCCCAAAACCTTTCCCAGCCTTCCCTTTCAGGTGTTCCATGGAGTCCTGTTAGAATTTCAAGAATCCAAACTTTCATTTAAAAATATTGTATTTAGAGCTCATGGTTGCCATGGTTTCCAAAGAAGAAATTGTCTAGAGTCAACTGTGGTTTCCATAAACACTACTCAGGATTCATGCTGACCCTTCTTTCTTGTTTCAAACCGGTGAGCATGACTGGAACAATGTATAGCTCTTTCAGAATGTCTCCCTTGAAGAGTGTAGTCAGACACAAAACATCCACTTATCAGAAAGCTTCCTGTAAAGTTGCATCTGTTCATCTGTTAATTTGTTCAGCTTCCTGGAAATTTTGATCTTTTTTCACCCCCTGGATAGTTGAATACACTTTTGATCAGAGCACTGAACTTTTACCACTTTCTTGTTCCAGTTTCTAAAACCATGTATGCCTTCTTTCCATTTGATTCTTATTTTTTTAATTAAAAAGAAAAAGAAAACTATATATTTTTAAAAAAAATATCAGATGGAATAGAGAGTCTGGCAGTGATCAAGGAATTTGTTGATAGGCTTGCTGGTCCCAGGAGATTCACACTGCAACTATAAATGAACAATAAAAGAGGAGTGATGCATATAGTTTTCCTGAAGTTCTATAGCTGATACAAAGAAACAGATTGGTATAATAGTGAAGGGTAGAAACTGGGAGACTGTAAATTCTAGTCCCTCCTTGCTTATAAGACTAGTTGGGTAACCTTGGGCCAGTTACTCTTTCTCAGTCTTAAGAACAAGGATGAAATGGCAAGCCAATTCTGAAAAACCTTGCAATGAAAACTATAGGGATTTGTCTGGCAGGAACTAGGAGTCAAAAACTGACTTGAATTCACATACACACAAACTCACATTTGGAAACAGGACATTAAGTAAGCTGGATCATTGCTTTGATTAAGCAGGACAGATATTGTGTATTTATAACACTTGTAAAATCTTTAAAAGTTTGGATTATTTTCCCCATTGTTGTTCTTGTTTTCTTCTTGTTGCTATTGATGCTTTCTAGCTGTTTCTTTCTAGCCTTGCATGATCTGAATATGCTTTACTTCCATCAGGGCACATACTGGCGTGTTTACATTTCTGTTAACTGTTGTGTGATGGATTGGAACATGAGCAGGGTGACTTATTTCATGTCTATGGTGTCACTTATACTTGTACTTGCATGGGCAGAGATCAATGGGCAAATTATATAATTGCCCTCCCAGAGTCTTTAGATCTTGAGTTAGACCTTGTACTGTATACCATTTTTAACTTAAGCATTTTTGCTGTCGATTGTGATTGCAAATACAACTCTTAACACATTGATTTAAATGCTTTCATTATTTTCCCCCACTCTAAAAAGAGGTTAATTGCAACTCAATAGACCTATGCTAATGTTTTATTAAGAAGAGAGTAAGTCACGACTGCCTTTTTGGCAAAGCAAATCTGCAAATAATAAGGCAATAAGACAAAACCTGTATCAGCCTTGAAATAGCAAAGCAATCTTTAAGGCACTGCCTTAGAATAGAGAGAAACTGAACTCCGCACTTCCCAATGAGGAGATGCTGAAAATACTCCAAAAAAAAAGGAATGGAGATCACAATCTTTGGAAGAGATCAAATTATTTTGGCCCTGTAGCCAAGGGTAGCTCAAGATAATCTGTCACCTGAATCAGGTCATGCTCCTTATGGTCCACTTTCTTGTAGGCATAATTATAATACTCCCATTTATTTCTGGCCTTCAGGCCTCTGAACATCTCTTAAGGGACCTCTTAGAGCAGCAGAAGAATTTGAAACATATAGAATCACTGCTGCTCCAGATGTTGGAAGCATTGGCTCAATTCCCCACTTATCTCAATCTGTTTCATTGGGCCATGGAAGGGCCGGTCTTATCTTCTGAATGACAAAATATAGTTTATGCAAAATGTTATGTTTCAGCTTCCATCTTGCAGCCTTAGCTTATTATAGAGAGAAATGAGAATCTTCTGTACTCGTCCATCACTACTAGTCAGGTTGCCAAAGATTTTCAGCAACATCTGGGTATCTGTTGGTTCTTCACCTCTGTTTTAGAGTGTCTTAGAATGAGCACCGCAAATTTGCTTCTCTTCTGTACAAAAATGCTGCACTGTGTTTTGGTCAGATTTGCAGCTGCCAATCTCACTTAATGCTGCCCATTATTAGAAAGCTGGTTGTTTAATTTATGACTCCAAAGGAGAAAGTTTGATGTCCAAAGTAAACACAAAACTGTTTTATACCTCAAAGTGATGTTTTTTTATTTGCAGGTTGTTTACCCTAATGGTCTCTCTCTCTCTCTCTCTCTCTCTCTCTCTCTCTCTCTCTCTCTCTCTCTCTCTCTCTCTCTCTCTCTCTCTCTCTGTGGGGGAATGCATGATAGCATTTAATTGAAAAAGAGAGGTTTCTGAATTTGAATTCAGAGTGCCTCTGCTTCTTAATTTTTTGATCTATCTAATCTCTTCCCACTCTCCCTTTCGTATTTTCATTAGCTAAAAGAGGAAGAGAATATTTATTTTATTTATTTTGTTACATTTATTTGCCACCTATCCTGCTGTAGGGCTACTCTAGGTGGCTTACAATAACAAAAAGGAAGAAAAATGAAAGGCATGTAAACAGAACAGAAGTAAAATAATAGAAAAATAAAATGAACAATGACTAATTCACAATGGGAATAAATACAGGGAGGTGGTATATAGTACAGGTAGTCCTTGACTTACAATTTACAAAAGTTTGAAGTTACAACGGCACTGAAAAAAGTGACTTATGACCATTTTTTATATTTATGACCATTGCAGCATTTGGTCACATGATCAACATTCAGATGCTTGGCAACTGACTCACATTTATGACCGTTGCAGTGTCTCGGGGTCACGTGATCACCTTTTGCAACCTTCTAACAAACAAATTCAATGGGAAAACTAGATTCACTTAACAACCGTATTACTAATTTAACAACTGCAGTGATTCACTTAACAACTGTGGCAAGAAAGGTTGTAAAATGGAGCAAAATTCACTTAAAAATATTTCATTTAGCAACAAAAATTTTGGGCTCAGTTGTGGTTGTAAGTCGAGGACTAACTATATGCTCAAGGAGCTCTGGAAGGGGAAAATATAGACTGAGAAAATTGAATACTTACTTTCTCAGATACAGGTCTGGCTCAATTTGGGCTGCTTCTCTTCCCACCCATACTACTATTTCTGTATAAACATGGACAATGCAATGTCAGGCATTGGTCATGTTGTAAGGGCTCCAGGTTAGGTAGATGAGGAAAGGAAGGCCAAAGGGATAGTTGTAGTCAGAATAACACACATGGTGTACAATCAATAATAGTCTGTCCCAATTGACAAGATGCATGATCTGATGCACAACTTTGCTACAAGGGCTTTTTATGACTTGCTTGTTTTGAGACTTAATCAAAAGGGTTATGCTGAAGCTTATCAAAAGCAAATGCCATAGTCTTTCCTGAGCTTCTGAACATCCTTGAGGAAAAGTTAATTTTTCTAGGGGTGACCGGTTCAATTCAACATTGCTTCAGGTCATCACATTCAACAGCCAGATTGAACTGATTTAGTTTAGATTATTGAATTAATTAGGAAAAAGTGGCAATTCAATTAGCTATCAGACTAACTTTTGAATCAAGTATTCTCACTGTGCATACTTTTCTAAAGCTCCTGAAATTTACTTTCTCAATTGTATGTTTTAGTTTGTTTAGAATACCAGAATTTCTGGATTTTTGTTTGAAAACATATTGCCATATATGATCCAATGCTTTCTCATGTAATATTTGTTTATATACACTATTTTGAAAATAATTTTAAAGGGAAATTTATTTAATACTTTTAGTCTCCTGATTTCAAATCTGAATGTGATTTCAGTTTCTGGAACCCTTAAAATGTACATTCTCAAAATAGTCTAAACTCACTTACCAGTCCTGGATAAATACAAATAATGTCTAGCTTGCTTAACTTAATTGGAGTCCTTGCTATTTCCAAGATTTCATATCAGACAGACCAGGAAGTCAATTATTTCTTCCCCATGTATTATCCTTTCCTGTTTAGATTTTTAAATGACTCAGTTGGGATACTCCATAAGTGGGGACCATGTATGTGGTAGATCTGTGTCCATGGATCTTTCCATGGATACAGGTGTAACTTGGAAAACCCTTTTCCCAAAGCTTCATTCCATCCTAACTTCCTTTGTATAGCTGTCAATGTGAAAGATTAAAATTACTTTGGAAGAAGGAAAATAATTTATAAAAGTTCACAATATTTTGTTTCAGTTAAACTTGAGCATCTCTGTTTTTTCTTCAACAGATTTCTTCAGCATTTTCCTGACTCCTCTTTGCATCCATAAACTATGTATGCAGTGTCATTGAAAAGGCACTCTATTTTGGAATAGTCAGATATAATCTTAATCTAATGAAAAATCAGTGTTGAGGAAAAAGCAACACCACAAACTGACCCTAGAATTTATTGTCTATTATAGCGTGTGATCCAATAAATAGGAGTAAGAGGGAAATTCAAAATGCTGAAATCTTTCTTGGGTTGCTGTTACTTTTTGTCTTCTAACTGATTAGCTTTACTGCCTCAACATTATCAAGCTATCTGATAATTCTTCTGATCTGAAGGCCTGAGGTTATTGTCTAGAAAAAGGATATAATTTCAAGCTGTCTGATTATCAGAAAACAGTAGATGGTTCCCGAAGCACTGAAATAAATAAAAGGAAACTGACTGGTTTTCTTTGTGCTAGATTAAACTTTTTGTTCATAGTTCATAAACAGGATATTCAGATAAGCAACCAATGGAAGGGCATGTCTTATATTCTCCCTAGCTCCTGAGAGTAATGGAACAGCCGGCCTTCTTGAGTGGTGGTTGCTCCGTCACTGGAGGTTTCCATGCAAAGGCTGGATTGCCATTTGTCCTGGATGGTGTGTTCTGGACATAGGGTCGAAATATAAGAACTCCCAGATCTCTTCCAACCTTATGATTCTATGTTAAAGTTTGGGAGTCAGGATGATATAATGGCAAATTGCTCTATCAAATTTTGTCATGCACAGTATTTTACTTTCATTAGCCTAAATCAGGGGTAGGCAACCTTGGCTCTTTTATGACTTGTGGACTTCAACTCCTAGAATTCCCGAGCCAGCATAGCTGGCTCAGGAATTCTGAAAGTTGAAGTCCACAAGTCATAAAAGAGCCAAGGTTGCCTACCCCTGGCCTAAATGAACAAGAAAGGCTGGAAACATAGTCCTTCCCTCCATGTCCTGTCAAACCACTGCACAAGAAATGAATTCCAGAATGGCTCATTGATTTGAAAGAGCATATAAATGAGCACAATTGGCTTCTGACTAGAAGAAGGAGGGGAGAGAGAGAGGGGAAGATTTTCCTTTCAAGGCTAGGATGAGTCCATGCTTCTGCATTTGCTAATCAAAATGAGGTCAAATTGATGCCACCTTCTGAGCATCTTACTGCAAAAGGTCTGGAACAATGATTTTGAGCAGCTAAAATGTTAAATGAGGAAATGTTTTTTTTTCTTGAACATATTAACTGTGCCAACAGCTCTGTACCACTGAGATGGAAGAGCCTTGGGGCTAACAGCTGCTATTCAATAGCAGCTGAACAGAGGAAGTACCCCTTAGTGTAGTGTTCTGAGTGTGGAGAACAGAATATCCTTTAATGGTGTCCAATTTTTATTGGCTGAATGGGTTAGTTTGCTTAATTAAACTAGTTTGAATTTCTTAACAAAGATGTATACTATTAAATAGACTGTATATTATATGTTTAAATATGTTTCTAACAAGATTAAAAACAATAAAATATAAGAAAAAAAGTTAAAAAGTTGTAACAAAGAAAGAAAAGAGAAAAAAGAAAGGAAAGGCCAAAAAGGAAAGGAAAGAAAAAAAGATTATAAGGAAGTGGCTTCCAATTTTTTGGACAGCAGTTATAAATGCATTTACATTGTACCCTCTCTAAGGTTACCTTATAATTTTCTACTTCTGTAAACTACCCCTTTTAATATTCAAATCTACAAATCAGAAATCAATTCTTTTTCTCCAACAAGAAGTCATTAAGGGGCTTCCAACCACTAATACATGTAATATTTGAATCTTTCTTTAAGCAAACAAGCTGATTTTGCTATCTCTACTAGTTCCATCATCTTCATCAACAATTCCCCCATTGTGAGTATGTCAGTCTTTGTCTGTCATTAGTCCCCAAGAGAATAGTTCTGTTTTCAGTTGAATCTTAGTCTTTAACATTTGTTTGAATCAATGTAAGTATTTGAACCCAAGATTTTCTGGTTTTTTTTTTAGAAGTTCAGACATGATAAAATGACCCTTTCATGTTGCCCACGTTTCCAACATAAATTTGAAGTACACGTACACATTCTGGATAATTTTTTGGGAAGTCATATACCAACGTTACATACTTTTGTAGAAATTCTTTTTTAAGTTATAAGAATTAAGAATTTCAGTCCTTTCAACCACTTTTTCCACTGTTCCAACAATATGTTATGTCAAAATTCTTAGCCTATTTTATCATACATTCTTTCACTTGTTCTTCCTCTATTTTACATTTCAACAAGGATTTATAGGTTTTGGCAATTGTATGTTTATCATTTGCACATAATTTGTCTTTAAAATTCTGTCCTTTGTTGTTCAATTCCAAATGTCCTGTTATCTGCCTTGAATCTTTCTATTATTTCCATTATACAAAACCAATGAAAATTAAATCCCTCTGCAGCCCATTGTTCTCCTGATTTCATCTTATATTCACCATACTCTTGTTCTAACAACTTAAATTGTTAACCATTACCTACTTTTTTATTAAATACTTTTCTTCTTTCATTTTTATTTCATCTAACATTGCTTGTGTTTTCTCTTTCTTTTTTTTGAGTTTGCTATTATGCTGTATAAAATGTCTGCTTATAAAAGCTTTACTTGCATCCTAAACCATTCTTATATCTATGTCTGTATTAAGATTATTCTCAAAAATTATTTCAAGTTCTTTTTGCAATCTTCCATTTCTGTTTCTTTCTGCAACCATCTTCCATTTAATCTCCATAAGGAACAAGGTGGACCTGCAATAAAATGTTGTAGCATATTTTCATCTCTCAATAAGACGATTCTGCAGGATCTGTCCAGCCAACAGTATTTGGTCTAGTAGTTTAAGCATCGGGCTAGAAACTAGGAGACTGTGAATTATAGTCCTGTCTTAGTCATGAGACCTTGAGCCAGTCACTCTCTCTCAGCCCAACACACCTCACAGGGTTGTTGTTGTTGTGGAGAAAATAGGAGAAGGAAAAAGTATTAGGTATGCTTGCCACTTTGAGTTATTTATAAAAATAATAGAGGCAGGATTAAAAAAAAATCTTAACCATAAATGTTTGCTAGCATGTCATGTCATTTCTCTCAACATACTTCTCAGTGTCAGTATACTGAGTCTTTCTCCATTCTCGTTGAGACTTGGAGATAAATATAGAGATACAGTATATTCTCTCACTCCTTTATTCACCGACTCATTTGCTTACTCAGGCACTTTCACACATACACCTTTATTGAAAACTTTAGGGTTTCCCTGAGTATGCTGATGTCTCTCACTTGTTTCTCCATGTCCCATTTTTCACTAACAATCATCATGATTAGTTTAGTGGGTCATGTCCAAAAATTCTACTTTTTATTCCACAAGTCAATATGAGTGAACATGGTGACACCAGCCGGAATTTCATTTTCCATTAAGCTATAAAGAATGGTTTAAAACCACAGTGATTAGGTTCATGCATTGCACAAAGCTAAAATCAGACATGACATATAGGTTCAGTATATAAGCTCATCCAAAATACAATGCACACAGATATGGGGAAAAAAAGATATGCAGGATGGATGGATATACAGCTCTATTCAGTGCAATGCAGTATTATCTATTATGCTTTATCTGCCTATTATTGTATGTACTTGGTTTAATTACACATCAGTTATATAATTCATCTGCTGGTTTCATCTTTGTCTAATAAAAATTTGGCAGTAATACTTGCAAACACTGTTGTTACTTATCTTCAATACCAAGTGAATGCTTTTCATGTTGAAAATGGATGTTGAGATCTATTAGAAGCATTGCTACATTGATAGGCTGCAGACTTAGTGCAGCATTTTTCATGCAGATACATAATAGGAATTGTTTTCTTCAATATGTCAACTTAAACAGAAACATTGCCTAAGCACTGAAAGATTAAAGAAAAGGGGCAATATGAAGGCCTATTCTGTCATTCCATATACAAACAGCACGAAGTAAAATGTTAAAAGCTTTAATCTGATCACTACCCAGATTAATGATCTAAACTTCTGGGAATAAATCTTGTCTGACCAACCGACCATCTGTCGTCAAAAATTCAAAATAGCTGACTAAGCCGAGATAATTCAGACAAATGGAGAAGTCATAGACAGCATACAGTATTGTGCTAGAATTACTGGTTATCTTCTTGTTCCTGAAATGCAAGGCTGATTTGAGAAAAGGAGGTATTTCTACATGAAGATCTTATAACTGTATTTTACATCAAATCTACTTATGTGTTCTACTTGGGGCTGACCTTGAAAAGCATTCAGAAGCTTTAGCTCACCTAGAATGCAGCGGCATCCACAGTTTTGGATGCACCACTGTACCCCAATGTAGCACTGCTGTTATGTGAACTGCACAGACTTCCATTAAGTTTCTGGGTGCAATTCAAGGTGTTTAAAACCCTATGTGGCATGACCCCCTTTCCCCAGTAATTTCTATCTACTCACCAGATCTGGCAAAATGTGCATGCTCCAAGCACCATCAGTAAAACAGTGACATTTTGCCAATCCTTGGAATCATGCCTTCTCTTTCACAGTGTCTGCCTGAATGATAGACAACCTTTCTTTACTGGCCTTATTGGCCTTTTGCAAAGCTGTGAAGACCTGGCTCTTCCCCCAGGTGTTGAGGTTGGGAAGTTACCATGGGGCTCTAGTATGGGTGTACATGATTGGTAGTTTTGTGGTTTATTGAGTCACAGTATGATTTTATTTGTTTTTATTTTAGTGTAATGGAATTCTTTGTTTTTATCTTGTACACTACCTACAATTTCTTGGATAGATGGGTTTTGTATACATTGGATGGATGGATGGACCGAGAGATAGATAGAAATCACCCACAGAATGGCTTATATTGTCTCAGAAGCTAATTTTGCATTGTTATTGAGCTAGGACACTTTTCCAACTTTAAGATCCTCTATCTGAAAAGTAAATCTTAGTGCTTAACACTCTTTTGATGTTCTGCCAATAACAACACATGATATAATTTAAAAGAAACCAATTGTTTTCACCTTTATTTTGTTTTCCAAGTCCAGATAATACTTGATGATGGAGAATATTACTGTATTACAGTACTTAAATATTTAAGTATTTAGGCCTGTTTTCATCTCAGCCTTTTGTATGTACAGTAGGTACCAAAGTATTGTTGCCTCCTCTAATACTTGGGACAACTTTCTAAAGCCTTGTAAAATTAAAGTTACATTTGAATTACTCTTGACACCAGATATTTTCATGGCACTTTAACAATGTTTTCCTTACAACAATACAGAAATAATTTGCTATTGTCTTCTTCCAGAGAGTATTCCTCCCCCTAATCTTCCCAGTGTATGCTATAGCCTGGATATTTCCTGATGATATATCATCTAAACACTGCTCAATGACCCTATTTGGCTTTTTTAAAAATCAGTGAAAAGTGTCCTTGGTATACTACTATTTGGACTTAACACTTTGTAAATAATACCCCAAATTCCATGAATTCTAGAGTTCAGTCAAGAAAAATGTCTGTATAGAAAGAAATCTGATTGGGATAGATTGATGAACCACTATTTAATGTTATAGAAACATGCTTTGAGGGAACCTCTTTAAAGTTTCCCCTCTGCTCAACTCTGGTGCAAATACTAGAAGATTAGGAGTATTTGCTTTCATTTCAACAATGATAATATACAGTGAATAAAAATGGCAGGACTGGGGGGGATAGCAGATGAAACCAAAACTGGGGGTGGGGGGGTGAAACATGAACATTTGAGATGTAAGGAGACCTTTTTGTTAGCAAAAGTAAAGAGGACTTAAAAGAGTTCATTATGAACACAAACATGGGAAAATTTGTGTTAATTATTAAGAAGACAATCAACTTGCATGGTTCCTGAACTTACAGTTAAAGCTGAAGAAGTGATGAGGGCAGAGAGTTTTATATTCTTGAGCTCTAGAATACATAAGTGGAGAAGCAGAGATGAGATGATCCTACATAATAGTCAATGACAAATTATATAAGATAATGATGGATTAGATCAGAATTGTAAAGATAGCGGTCTTTCCAGAAGTAACGTACAACAGTGGGAGCTGGACACTAACAAAAATCAAGAGAAAAAAGATAGATGATAGTGAATTATGGATGCAGAGATAGCAAATTGCAGGAAGAATCAATCAATTAGTGCTGAACTAAATAAAGGCAGATTGCTCCCCAGAGGTGATGATCAGCAAGGAAAAACTCACATTTTGGGGCATGTGATTGACTAGAAAAGCATATTATTGACTAGAAGAAAAAACTTGGCAAAGTTGGAAAAAATAGAACATAGAATAACAGAGTTGGAAGGGACCTTGGAGGTCTTCTAGTCCAACCCCCTACTCGAGCAGGAGACCCTATACCATTTCCGACAAATGGCTGTCCAGTCTCTTTTTGAAAGCCTCTAGTGATGGAGCACCCACCACTTCTGGAGGAGCACCCACAACTTCTGGAGGCAAGCCATTCCATTGGTTGATTGCTTTCACTGTTAGGAAATTTCTCCTTATTCTAACTTGCTTCTCTCCTTGGTTAGTTTCCATCCATTGTTTCTTGTCTTGCTTTCTTTTTTTTTTTTTTTTAATTGAAATTTTTCAAAAATTTTACAAATAAACATCCCCCACCCTCCCAAACCACCCCACCCTCCCCCCCGACTTCCCAGAACTGAATATAGGATTATTTAACAAATTTTAAAAAATAACGTTTACAATTTATAAGATAATTAATAAAAATAATAAAAGTCATAATAATAATATATATAATAATATATATAATAATAATATGCATAACATAAGCTTTAAAATGAATAATATATACTAAAAAAGAAAGAAAAAAAAAGGGAAAAGAAAAGAGAGAGAGAAAGAAAAAAGAAAAAAGTAGACGAAAAATAGAACATATATATAAAAAAATATATATATAAGTAATAATACGTAAAGAAAAAAGGAAGAAAGAAAGAAGGAAAAAACAATCATTACAAGTTATAAAAAAGCTAAATGGTATTTTTCCATATCCAAATTATATTGTATGAAATTTATCCATTTTTCCCATACTGCAAAGAATTTCTCTTGAGATTGCTCCTTTAAAAAAGCCGAAATCTTTGCCATTTCTGCCAGATACGAAACTTTGTGAAACCACTCTTGCAAAGTAGGCAAGGATTCCTTCTTCCAATATTGCCCTATTAACAGCCTAGCGGCTGTAATCAAATTTAACATCAATATAACCTCCTTAGCATCACAATCAGTAACAATACCTAGTAAAAATAATTGCGGAGTAAATTTTACCCTCCGTTTAAAAATTCTTTGGATATTCCACCATATCTTAATCCAAAAAGCTTTTATATGCTTACACGTCCACCAAGTATGATAATAAGTAGCATCCAAATGTCCACATCTCCAGCATTTCGGCTGCAGATTAGGGTACATAATGGACATTTTCTTTGGATCAAGGTGCCATCTATAAAACATCTTATAAAAATTCTCTCTTAAATTTTGCGCTTGTGTGAATTTAACATTTCTTATCCAAATAAGTTCCCAGTATCCATTGAAATCGTTTCACCAATATTCTGTGCCCATTTAATCATACAATCTTTAACTAATTCAGGTTCTGAGTCCAATTCCACTAAAACCCCATAAACTCTCTTAATATGGGTTGGCCTTTGATCTCTTACTTGTTTTAAAAGAGCTTCATCTTCTCTAAGCCAGCCCATTTTACAATCCATCTTCCATCTGTCCACTATTTGTCTGTATTGGAACCATGAATAAATTAAATTTTCATGCGTTAATTCTTCCAAAGATTTTAACTGCCAATCTTGGCCATCCCATCTAAGTAACTGTGCATAAGAGACCATATCCATATTAACCCCTTTCCTTATGCCTTCTATGGCATGCCGAGGTATAGCCCATAATGGTATTTTGAAGTCACTTTTATAATACTTTCTCCACACTCTAAGCAAAGAGATTCTTATAATATGAGACTTAAAAACCCAATCCACTTTTTTATTAAATATTAAATAGGCATGCCATCCAAAAAGTAAGTCCCAACCTTCCAAATGAAGTATTTCTATATTTGTTAAATTCACCCAGTCGCTGATCAATGTTAATACTACAGCATCATAATACAATTTCATATTTGGTACCTTGAGTCCTCCTCTCTCACGAAAATCTTGCATTATTTTAAGTTTCACCCTTGGTTTTTTCCCTGCCCAAACAAATTTATTAATACCTTTTTGCCATTCATCTAAATTACGTTCATTCTTTAAAATAGGTAACATTTGAAACAAAAAAATAAACTTTGGCAGGACATTCATTTTGATAACTGCAATTCTACCCATAAGGGATAACTGTAGATTGTTCCAGTTTTTTAAATCCTTCTGTACCTCCATCCACAGCTTTTCATAATTATTTTTATACAGTTTTGCATTAGAAGCAGATAATGTGACCCCCAAATATTTTACCTTATCAACAATTTCAAAATCTGTTAAGTTAACTAAAACCTGTTTATCACCATTAGTCATATTTTTAGCTAATATTTTGGTCTTATTATTATTAATTTTAAAACCAGAAACACATCCATATTGTTGAATCAATTGTAATAATTTTACCACCGAACAGGTAGGTTGAGACAGAGTAACAACCAAGTCATCTGCAAAGGCTCTTAATTTATATTCTTTTTTATTAATTTCTATTCCTTTTATTTCTTGAGACTCCCGAATTTTAATCAACAAAATTTCCAGTGTTAAAACAAACAATAACGGAGATAACGGGCATCCCTGTCTTATTCCTTTTTCTATTACAAAAGCCTCTGACAAACCCCCATTTACAATAAGTTGAGCAGTCTGTTTTTGATATATATTAGATAATACTTGTAATATATTTTGTCCAAAATTCATCTCCTTAATTAAACATAACATAAACTGCCAATTCATTTGGTCAAAGGCTTTTTCAGCATCCAAAAATATCAGGCCTGCAGAGACTTGGTTATTCTTTTCTAGATACTCTAATAAGTTAATAATTTGTCTAACATTATTTTTCATATACCTTCCGGTTATAAAACCCGATTGATCCTTATGTATAAACTGCTGCAAGATCCCCATAAACCTATTAGCTAAAATTTTTGCAAAGATTTTATAATCCACGTTTAAAAGAGATATAGGCCTGTAATTTTTAGGCAATGTAAGATCCTGATTATCTTTTGGAATCAATGATATAAATGCATTACGCCAAGATGGAGGGATCTCTAAACCCTGTAATAAGTTATTAAACAATTCACACAATGGTTGAGTCATCTCTTCTACTAAAGTTTTGTAATAGATAGATGTCAACCCATCCGTACCCGGCGCTTTGCCCAATTTCAATTGTTTAATAGCTGTAACAATTTCTTCTTTAGTAATTAAGCCATTAATCTCTTTTTCCTGATCTTCTGTTAATTTAGGAAAGTTAACTTTACCTAAATAATTGTTTATATCTGTAATTTGAATATTGGCACTCTTATATAATTTTTGATAGTATTCTAAAAAGGATTTCTTAATCAATTCTTTCTGATAAACCAATTTACCATTATAATTTATTTTATCTATATTCCTCTGTTTCTGTTTCTTTCTTAACTGATAAGCCAGCCATCTCCCTGGTTTATTAGCATTACAAAATATATTTTGTTTCATAAATAATAAATTGGTTGCAGCTTGATCAGCCATCAACATATTAAATTGTGTTTTTAACAGTTTTAAAGCTCCTTTCACCTTTTCGTCTAAAGGATTTGAAATTAAAAGTTTCTCTTTTAATTTAATCTCCTCTTCTAAATCTTTACGTTTCTGAGTCTGTTTCTGTCTATGCGAGTTATTCATTTTTATCAAGATACCACGCATAAAAGCTTTACTTGCATCCCACACCATTGACATTGATGTTCCCTTATTCATATTTAAAGCAAAATATTCCTTTAAACATTCCTTTAATTTATGAACATTTTTTTCTTGTTTGAATAAATTCTCATTCACCCTCCAGGATCTCCTGTCTTCTTTCTCAGCAAACACTTCCATCCATACTGGACTATGGTCAGACAATGTCCTAAGAAAAATTTTTACATTCTTCACCCTGTTGTATAAGTCTGTTGTAATCAAAAAGAAATCAATTCTTGAAAGAGATTGGTGTCTGTCTGAGAAGAAGGTAAAGTCCCTTTCTTCTTGATTACGTTCACGCCAATAGTCCCTCAATTCCCAATCTTCTTTCATGTCAAAGAAGGCTTTAGGTAGTTTAGCCTGTTTAAAAAAGGTAGAAGAGCCTTTTTTGTCCTTTTGTATGTCTAAGACACCATTCCAGTCTCCCATTAAAATCACAGATCTATAGTCCAACAAAGTTATTTTCTGATGTAGCAACCTATAGAATTGCTCCTGTTGCTGGTTTGGTGCATACAACCCCACAATAAGAATTTTCTTGCCATATAAACCAAGTTCAAGCATAACATATCTTCCATGAGGATCTGATTCTAACAGGGTAGCAGATAAGTTCTGTTTAACATAAATTACCACACCCCCTTTTTTCCCAGGGGCGGGAGATACAAAATGAGATCCCAAACGAGGATTGTTTAAGTATTTTTGGTCTTTAGATGTAATATGAGTTTCTTGCAAACAAATAACATCATTGTTGTGTTGTTTCAAATAATGGTAGATTTTTTTTCTCTTTTGAGGAATATTTAATCCATTAACATTCCAGGTCAGGAGCTTTGCCATCTCCCTTGGCCTTAAGCCTGGAGAAGATCCCCTCAAATTCTGCTACTGAAGAATATGTTGCAGAGCTTTTGGGTCTTGCTCCTACTTAAGTCTTGTCTTGCTTTCTGATGCTTTGGAAGACAATGGAAAAGGTGGCTGGATTAGATCAAAAAGACTATGGAATGTCCTTGGAATGGTTATTACTGGAGATAAGTGAAAGTGATAAGCATCTGTATTCAGTCAAGGCTGAACATGATGGGGCTTAACTAACTAGATCCACTTATATAGTTGTATGTTTATATTTTTTGCCTGCAGTTTTGAGGTTTTTTTTTTTAAAAAAAGTGTTATTTTTATTATACTATCTCCTATTTAGTGAGAATAATTTTGGACTGCTACATTTGTTATATATAAAATGAAGAAAAATGTTGGATATATTGTCACAAACTACTATTCATGTATACACACATTCAACTAGTTCTGTATTTCAATAATACCAAATTGTTCAGAGCCAAATTTGAACAATATATCTTTTGTCACTTCACAAATATTTTAATCATCACCAAATGGTAATTGTAATTGACTATTATAGCCCTAAATATTCTGTGTTGAACTGCATGAATAATATCTGAATAACATCATCAACACTGTAAACTGTTATGCTTTTTTGTTCCTAAATGATACGTGAGTCATGGTCATTCATGGACCAAAACATTTTTCCCCCTTTCCTCAGGCTGGACAAAGTTTGCCCGTTTGACGCGAGCTCTGACAAACAGCCGGAGTGTTCTGCAGCAGCTAACTCCCATGAACAAAGCTGAGGTGATCCATAAGCACTCTCGGTTAGCTGAAGTAAGTGTTTATTGTCGCATAAAAGGAAAGTGTTACCTTTTATGATTGTGGGATCTAGTACCATGTAAACACCCTAGAAAAAAATATTGTGGTACAAAGGGCTTAAGGAAGGAGACAATGAATGGTTGGGGAGAATGGAACAGGAATATCATAGTAATACTCAAGTTGTCCTGAACTATCATTAATTTATTTGGTTTATATAGCCACCCATCTCACAGAGGTTATTCTGGGCAACTTGCAAGAATTAAAACATTGAATAACTCTCCATATATAATCCCTGACATTCAAGGACAGACAATAAAAATACAAAAATAAAAGCTTCTAACTACCTAATCCAAATGCCTGGGGAAATTAGATTTTCAAAATTGGGGTCATCTGAAACTCTACGTTGATAGTGTTCCACAGGGCAAGGGCTATCACTGAGAAGGCATAACTCTTAGATCCAACAATAGAATATTTTTTTATAGCTGCCCCCTAGAGCATGCCCTCTCTACTAAATCTGTTGGGGTAAGTAGAAACAGTTGGAGGAAGGCAGCCACACAAGTAGCCTGACCCTAGGTGATGGAGAGCTTTTTAAGTGATGAGTGGCACCTTGAATTATACTGGCAAGCCTACTGTGAACCAATGTAAATCACAGAGTAGTCGTGTTGCATGGGTGTAATGAAGAATTCCAAAAATTGCCTGCATCTCTGGAATTGGGTATGAGTAAGCCTAGATTTTTTTCATTTTAATTCGCCTATAATTTATTTTATCTGTTCTGAAGTGCATAAGTTTGCTTGTCACTGAATTGTTCTAATATCTATGTATCTTTTGTTGAAGGTTCTCCAGCTGGGTTCTGATATCCTTCCACAATATAAGCAAGAAGCCCCAAAGACTCCACCACATATAATTTTACACTACTGTGCTTTTAAGACCACTTGGGACTGGGTCATCTTAATTCTCACCTTCTACACAGCCATCATGGTTCCTTACAACGTTTCCTTCAAAACAAAGCAGAACAACATTGCTTGGTTGGTCCTGGATAGTGTGGTAGATGTTATTTTTCTGGTGGATATAGTTTTGAATTTTCATACTACCTTTGTTGGACCTGGTGGAGAGGTAATATCTGATCCCAAACTCATCAGGATGAATTACCTGAAAACCTGGTTTGTGATAGACCTCTTGTCATGTTTACCTTATGACATCATCAATGCCTTTGAGAATGTAGATGAGGTAAGCAATATCACTTTATTGTAATCTGTTTGATCATTCTTGTTATAGTTTTCTTAGATAATCAAATGTCGCTTAAGAATGTTTAGCTTTGAGGAATGACATCTCATGGAAGATCTTATAGCATCCAAGAATCTTATATCACAAAGAAGAAAACCATGTCTTATTTTTTAATGTCTCACAAAGTAGCACATGAACTTAAATTGCAGCAAGAACGGCAGACAGCATTTATTGGATTGGGGCATATTGGAATCTTGAAAACATGTGATCAATCCATTCAGAAAGTTGCTGCTGTGGGAAACAATCATATGGTTGTAGCCTTGGTCTTGATTTTTTTTGAACCCCACCCACACCCCACATCCTATGCCCCTGCTACAGGCCCTCTTCTTTCCCTTGTAGCCATCTAGATACCTCTAAGAAACTCATAAGTGTGGCAGGAGTGCAGGAGCGCTCAGGAGTCCCTGCAGCTCATATTGAAAGGCAAATTGCAAGTGGTTCTGGGTACAATGTGTATTTATTCCTAGCATTATTCTCCATAACTTGGTACAATCCCCTTTAACAGCTTTTGGAGTCATTGGCCATCACGTTATATTTGTAAAGCTTCTCTATACTGGTTCTTGTCCTACCCTTAGAGCTATGAAAAATAAATCCACACTCCCCTGTGAGAGCCCTTAAAGTATCTGAAAACTTTTTTTATTGTAAACCATCCAGAGTCATTTAGAAGATATGTGCAGTGTAGAAATTTGATAGATGATACATAGACAGACAGATCAATAAAACTGCTGTTGTATCTTTTCTTAGTTCTTGCTTTGTTAGGCCAAACATACCCAGTTTCAGTGTTTTTCATAAGATTTAGCCTCCAAACCCTTCATATCTCAATTACAAACCATTGTAAATAATTTGGTGTCATCTGCAAACATGATCTTGTAACTATTAACTCCTGATCAGAAACATCAAGTTTAGAAGCGCAGTTTTGACAGCTGTTCAGAGTTTAATAAACTGTTATTATGAAGCGGAACAACTTGCCTGCAGAAGTTGTGAATCTCCAACACTGGAAGTTTTTAAGAAGAAATTAGATAACCATTTGTCTGAAATGGTAGAGAGCTTCCTGCCTGAGCAGGGAGTTGAAAATTGGTAGAACAGTCAGCCAGATGACCCTGGATTTGACATTTTTATCCACTTACTGAGTCCTTCCTAAGGACTTGCATTAGGCAGATGTTGTGGTTTGATGGTGTTAAAGGTATCATTGCAAAATGTAAGCTGTTCCAAGTAAAGCTCTCTTTTACAATTGACTGTTGTTGATTTTTTCAATGCTAGCAGTGCTCAATCTCTGCTCCAAATGCTTTGGGATTGCAACCAAGGCACCTATAATTATGGGCACTGTCTTTGCTTTGTTTTGCCGTATATTTTCAGGCCTTTATATTTTGTGATTCTCTTCAGTTCTTTCCTTTTCTTCTGCTGTCTCCAGGACTGCAATGTCCATTACCCAGATTTTTTTTATCTTTCTTATTGACAATTGTTAAGTCTGGAATGTTATGTGGCAGGTGCTTATCTGTTTGAATTCTACTGTCCCAGAGCAATTTAGCACCTTCGTTTTCTATTACTTTGTCTATTTTGTGGTCCTAGCAATTCTTGTTGCATGCAAATGGTATTTCTCGCAGATATTCATCTATGTTGCTATTAACATGTTTTATATATTATTATTATTATTATTATTTTCATTTTCTATTTGTAGTCCAGTTGCTAATACCTAGGAGCTTTTTATCTTTTTTCATATTGCTCACTCCTAGGAGCTTCTTATCCTAGCTACTAAGTTTTTAGGAATCACTGGGGAGGGACTTCTAATGAAGATTGCTATCAAAATCCATGTAATTTGAAGCTGCCTTTTGCTGAACAGAAAGTTGTTAGATTAATTAATTAATTAACTCCAGTGGCCCCACTTGAAATACCTTAAGATTCATCATTGAAATTTGCTGGACAATTGCTAGATGTCAATGGCATGATTTTCACACACATCAAACATGCAAATATTCATTTCTACCTAATGATGCAGTGATGATTCCACTATGATTCCACACCACTATGCTATTATTGCTCCTGGAGATAGCAGCATTTATTTGTGTAAATGTCCAAATCCACAAAATAGTAGATGCAGAGTTGTGTTCCAAGCCCTTCATTTTCTAAATTATATGTAAAAAATGGAACTTTGATCTCCCATCCTCTTGCATATTTTGACCTCTCCCCCTTCAGAAACTGTTGCTTGGAGGCTGAAATGTTTTTT
Organism: Crotalus tigris; assembly: GCF_016545835.1. Lineage (NCBI taxonomy): Eukaryota > Metazoa > Chordata > Lepidosauria > Squamata > Viperidae > Crotalus > Crotalus tigris. The sequence goes on from NW_024100068.1 coordinate 801,829, forward strand.
TCTTCCCTTGGCAACAAAAAAAAAAAAAAAAAAAAAAATGTCCACCCCTTTATCAAATCCTTATCTAAGAATATAATTCCACGATCTATTACAGAGCTATTTCTCCTGCAAACCTCAAGGCTGCCTTCAACATATAAAAGAGATGAAAAGTACATTAAAATTTGAAAACTACATTTAAAATCAGCCCATAATTGTCAAATTCTATTTTAAACTATTAGGAAAATAGTGGTTGAGAGCAGGCAAACATGAATCTAATTATTTAATACAAACCATTCAGCTGTCTAAAGCCCTGGATGAATTATTATGTTCTTGCTTCCAGAGAGGCATTTAATACATGAAGAAAAAGAAGTTAAGATTGTATGAAGAATGTGGATAGATAATTTCTCTTCTTTTGTAATGCAAAGATGAAATTGGTGAATTTTCTTACAAAGTACTTATTAATTAATTCAATTCATGTGCCAGAATGTGACGAGAATAGCCTCTGTCATGAAGGTCTTTAAATGGCAGCATTGGATAAATCCGCTGACAACTAAGCCAGCATTTATATATGCCAGGGCTTGTATCCTGTAATGTCGGACTACAGTACTATCAATCCTAGGCAACATGGCCAGTTAAATATCTGGAGATTGCCCAGTCATAACAAATCTAGTTAATCAAGCATGCTTTTTTCTATGGCCACCCCTACCACCAGGCTCCCATCCTTCTAGTCTTCTGGAAGGACATAAATATCTGGCTCCTAGAGCAGGTGCAGGTAGTCCTCATCTTACGACCACAATTTCTGACATCTGTTATGTGAGTTTTACTCCATTTTACAACTTTTCTTGCCACAGTTTCTAGGTGAATCACTGCAGCTGATAAGTTGTTAAGTGAATCTGGCTTCACCATTGACTTTGTTTATCAGAAGGTCACAAAAGATGATCACAAGACCCTGAGACACAGCAAAGGTCAGAAATATGAACCAGTTGCCCGGCATTTAAATTTCAATCACATGATCATGGGGATGCTGCTAAGATTGTAAACTGTGAAAAAGGGTCATAAGTCCCTTTTTGTATAAACTTTATAGGGTTAGGAATGAGGTGGGATCGGGATTGGGGTTGAGATTTGGGTTAGGGTTAGGATTAGGGTTGGGGTTAGGATTTTTCCAAATAATATTCTCAATATTTAGCAAACAGCATAATGTCTGGGTTCATGTGTTTAACAAGAAATAATAGATAATAGTTAATTATCATAAACAATATGTTAATTAATCACTCGATAGTCTTCTTCTTACTAATATATATTCAAAGTTACATATCACAGTCCTTTCTGACTCATGTTTCTAACCATTGATAGAAATTATCCCATGTTCTAAAATACACTGAGTCTTCTTTCTCTTTTATCTTTAAAGTCAATCTGTCCATTTCTGCACACTCTAAAATTTTCTTAATTAATACTTCTTCAGTTGGTAAATTTTCATTTTTCCAATGTTGGGCAAATACAATTCTTGCTGTAGTTAGTATGTGTAGAATTAAATATATACAATCTTTCTCATAATTTGCTCCTATTATTTCTAACAAAAATAATTCTGGCTTAAAGTTTATTTGTTTTCTAGTCATTTTCTCCAACCATAAATATATTTTTATGCAAAATCTTTTTGCTTTTGGGCATATCCACCAGATATAATAGTAGGTACGTGGTCTTTGTTTGCATTTCCAACTCTTGTTTGAAGTATTTTTAAACATTTTTGCTAATCTCACTGGTGTCATATGCCATCTATAAAACATTTTATATAAGTTTTCTTTATATGCCACTGCTTTAGTTAATTTAACATGGGATAATTCCTATTTTTCAGTGCCATTGTAACTTTGAACAGTCACTAAATGAACTGTTGTAAGGACAACCTGTACTTAGGGCAGAGTGATAGGAGCCTGTCGATCATTGTTGAAGCACACTTCTTTAAATTTCCGTTTTTTAAATGGTTTTTGGTTCAGCTGACCAGAGTTCTGTTCTAACATGAGTGGCCACACAAATTTCTTAAATAAATAAATCCTCTTAGCAATTTGTATATTCAAAGATACTGTATATGTATATGTATGTGCACACATATACCCACACAAAGCAAATAATTAGCCTATAAATTCTGTTCATGACAATACCAGCTAAGCCTTTAATAATCCTATCCTATGGATTAACTTCAAACACATAAACCTGATGCATGAAGATGTAGGAAGAGAGACAGCAAATGATGAGGAGCTTTCTCCTTTCTAAGCAAATAACAATTTCCCAGTTGGCTTTAATTCTCCTCCCCCCCCCCCTTTTTTTTTTTTTTTACAAAAATGTTCTATTTTGTAATGTCCACTCATGGGGATCACTTAAAATCTGGTTAACAACAGTCACTCTCAACCAGGGCTATGGAAGTCTGACAAACTTCTTTAACCCTGCAGCTAACCAGTTTTCCTCTCACTAAAGCTGGACATTTTTTAAATTTCAAAGAAAGTGTCTGACTTTATACTATAATATCCCAAATTTGTATTAGTTTTGTGCAAAGCAAAACAATATTTTGCAAGAACTGTAGAGCGTTTAGCAAACTGTTCAAAAGAACTGGTGTATATAGACTAAGGTGACCAACGTTTTTACAATGAGAAGGAGGACACAAATAAATTGAAGAAAAACATATTGTAAATAAAAGAAACATTTTATTCATTGCAACAATAATACAGGCAACTTGCTTGTGCAAAGTTTGCTGGCCGGGTGTTTTGGTGCGCTCAGCAGTAATTTCTATTGGCTTTCGAAAGCCAGTAGTGGGAGTAGCACAGCTCATGCAAAATTTGAAAAAAACCTCATCAAAAAAAGGTGCCGGAACGCCATTCTGAGCATTCTATGAGAAAAAAAAAGCCCTGCAGATTAGTCTTCAAATATCGAAAAGGAGAACATGTAGGAGGACACTTTTCGAGGGAGGACAAAACTTGAAAAAGGAGGACTGTCCTCCCTAAAGGAGGACAGTTGGTCACCTTAATATAGACACCCACATGCCCAAAGCCAAAGGAAATATGTAATATTTCACTCACTATGTAATATTTTAAAAAGCAGAAAAGTGTGTGGGGAATCTACAGTTCAGTACTACACAGTAATCCATTTCTGTTGAGATGAATCAAGGAAATAGGGAGGAAGTTATCTCAAGAACCAGTATGTTGGAAGTTTATAAATTGCAGCACTATAACACTATTTTGAAATCTTAAATAACAGTTTTTTGGAGTTCTCTGTAAATTGCTTCAAATCTTGGGAAGATCATAAACCTCCTCAAATTTTTGCTCCCTCTTTCTGAGACCTTGTGAGACCTTGTGTGAGAATGCCAAAATTTTTTGAAATTATGTGAAGGTTTTGATATTCGCATGAACAAATTTGGGTGATTTTATATGAGATCACCAAAATACTATACAATCACATGCGATTTTGGTGATCTTGCAATTTTTTTGTTTTTTGTTTATAATTTAATATTTTAAATCAAAAATATTTTACACCAAGCATGGAGGGGTGTAATTGATACATTTGGACATCATGTTGTCAAACTCCGTATTAGACTATATATAATCCAAATACATTGCATCTCAAGAGAGTTAATCTAGGGGCTTCTATCTAATTATCTATTCTATACACCACATCTCTTTCACTCACTATGTAATATTTTCCTCTTAATTGTTTCTCTCCCTTTCTGCAGGAAGGTAGAATCATTTCCTAATTTTTATTTATTTATCTGTCTGTCTGCCTGCCTGCCTACCTGCTTGCTTTCTTATTTGTTTATTATACTACTCTTCTACACCTGAGAACTCTCTGCCCAGTTTGTAGAAACGTGATTCTATTCTTAAATAATCAGAATAAAGGCCAAATTAGAAAACAAAGGCTTAAATCTCTCCATACTGCGATTTGGAAAGGAAGGCATGCTCGCCTTCACTGCCCTGCCACGAAGGTAGTGAAACAAGCCACAAGGAAAAGGTGCTGAATCCACAAATTTTGTTTCAAGAAGTTACAATTTGTCATCTCTCATTTTTAATATTCTAGCTGTATATAGACCTAATAACAAAGTAAACTTACCTTAAAAGATTATTGTAATAGGAGTGTCGTGTACAGGTAATCTCCAACTTAACGGCCACAATTGGGATTAGAACTTCTGTTGCTAAACAAGGTGGTTAAATGAGTTGTGCCTGATTTTACAACCTTTTTTGTGATGGTTGTTAAGGGAACTCCTGCAGTTATTAAGCAAATTCACCTTCCTCCATTGATGTTGCTCATTGGACACTGGCCAGGAAATGTGCAAATGTTAGTCACATGACCCCAGGAGGCTGCAACTGTTGTAAATATATGCTAGTGGCCAAGCACCTGAATTTTGTTCAAGTGACTGTGGGGATGCTACCACAGTTGTAAGTGGTTATACTGACACTTTTCAAAGTTGTCAGAACTTTGAACAATCATTAATTGAATGGTTGTAAGCCAAGGACTATCTATCTGCTGCCTGTGAATGTTGCTACCTCAGGGTATGACATGGATACTTGCAATTTAATAACTATTTTCTAAAAAAGGTCAGATAAAATCGTTCAGTGATTAAATGGATACTGTACTTCCTGTTGGTATTTAATTGATAGAATAACCATAACTTAATCTTTTCATCTAAGTGTTAAAGTATTTTGCCTTTATTATATGAAGCACTGGTTATACCAAATTTCAGACAAATTGCTGAAATGGTTTAAACATCTGCTGCTAATTAATTCATTTTGGTTTTTGCTTTCTTGAGAGCAGTTCTACAATTCAGTATTCAATTATTCTCTGGGTTTATTCATATGCAGAATTTTGAAGCCTAAGATAGAAGTTTGACTATACAGACTATAGAAAGTTTTTACCCTTGTTTAAAATACAAAGATTTAGCATTATGTGGTCATTTCTCCCGAATGTTCCTGTCATCTAAGTTTTCCTTACTGAAATATCAAACTGAGTATTAGTATCAAGTTCTGCATTATGCAATCCCCCAAAGAAGAACATTTTCAGCAGAAAAGCCAAGAATTTCCTAACAGGACAATGCTTTGGGTGAGTTTGTCTTTCAACAGAGGTTATAAAATTCTATAATTATAACTTTTTCCCTCTTCAAAAGTTCTGCAGTTTGCTTTGGATATTATCATCCAACTTCTCCTTGGCTGGAGAGCCAACAATAGACATCAATAACAGTACTGCTTTTATTAGTTTATTCTTTCACTTATTTTAATCCAGTTCTTCTCTGGAACATTACCATTCTGATTTCTGGATAGCAGTGAAAGGTGCTTCCTTCCTTTCTATTGTTTCTCTTTCTGTTCAAAAAGTTGCGCCATTTAATTGCTATATTCCTCTTGAGAGAGGCATCATCGTAGGTCTGTTTTATACCAGTTAAATCCTATTTTGCTTTTTTATACTGAGAGTTCATGCTCATCTTGTCTATTTCTCACACTGAGCATTGGTGTATAGACAATGAAGGATCATGAACCTTACGAGACAATGTTCTTTTTATTTTTCAGGTAGTGGTGTCAGCAATACTCCCACTTTCTATAATGCAATAGCCATTATCCTGTACAATTTATCTTATACAATTATTATGTGCAGTGTGCTATAAAAAGACTGAAGGGGAGAAAGTCCTAACCAAAGAACCACCCAATCCAGGGCCTAACAGGTTGTAAAAGAAAACTGAAAGGGAAAGGCAAATGAATATGACAGGTCAAAGGCTGGCTTTTTCTTCCATTCTAATGGTATGTTTGGGATTTTGGAGAACAATATAGCTTGGTTACATAAGGAAATCTACAAGTATTTTTAATGACAAAACAATCGAACATTTGGAGCTTAAATACATTTATATCTATTCTGTAACAGTTTTCATGAGTGCTCACAATAAGAATTATAACAAGTTAAAACATACAGAATATATTAGCTTAGTAAGCCATGTTAAACCAGATAATTACACATTACCTGAGTCAAATTTATTTAAACCTGATGCCATATGTAAGAATTAAGTTCACAAAAGGTTTTTCACCCTCTGGAGAATGACATTTCACAGCTGGGTGCTGCCAATGGAAACATCCTTTCAACCCTAACACCATGTCTCACTTCCAGGACACCAAAATAGATGTTGGAACCAAATGTTGTAGTTCAGGCAGGAAGTAGGAAATAGGCAATTATATAATTATTTTGGTAATGGGACCGGGGGGGGGGTTTAAAGTCACAATCATATCTATGTAGAAGCTTGAAAATGGACTAAGAGCCAGAAAAATGAGAAAAACAGGAAGTATGATATATCTTTATCTAGTACTCCCATATATGTTGTATGCTAGACTAAGTGAAGTCTCCATATGGTCCTAAAAGACTACTTCAAGGACAACATGTTGCAGGAGCCCAAGTGGAATTTTATCAGAATATTGGAGCCAAGTGTCCCTATCCAAGATAATATATTGCCTGAAGTTGATAAAATGTGTAGTGTGACATGGACATGTCTTGATCAGACCTCCGTTAACAGCAGTGAATCAAGGGGCTACTAGATGAGGTTCAATATAAGGATTGCATAAAGCATTTGAAGGGGGGTTGTGAATTGCTTCTCTGAACCTATTGCTCAGAGGTCGAAATGGGGACATTTATGGAAGACTCAATGTTTGTCCCACTCAGTCATCTGGTAAAGAAAGACTCCTGGCCATTTGTATTGCCAAGAGTATACTTTACTGAAGCTTAAATGGTGTAAGTAGCATAAGCTGAATCTGTGGTTTCCCATGCACAAAACCCAAAGATCCTTCTTCCCTCACACACACACATCCTGACCATCCCTGGTTATCTGCAAATGTCCAATCAGATGCTTGTATATTGTTTAGGAAACAGCTGGTTCCCAGCTCTGCATATTGTTACTTGACCTTGGCTGGCTGTAGCTTCTCAACTGGGCTTCCATCTCCTCCCCCCTTCTTCCTTACATTTCAATCTTTCCCTCTCTTCCCTCCTCCTCAATGCTAATGTCAGGCTGTCAGCTCATGAAGCTTGGATAGTGAGATGCAGCCATGACAATATCACTTCAAGACCCTTTCCAGTTCAGTGTGATGGATTATTCTGTGCAGACCCACCCATCCTAAAAAGATTACGAAGGAGTCTTAAGGCAGCTGCACCAAAATTCTGAGAAGTCCAATCCACAGAACCCAAAAGGTCTTCAAAAGCGTCCTTCCAAATTTGGCTCTGCTCCGTGACTTATCTTTTAAAGTGGACCATCAATTTCTCACCACGTGGAATATTAACCTCTTCTGTAAATTTCCTTTTTGTCTCATTTAGGTGACCTTATGCTCTATTTAGTCCATAATTTGAAGAGTTAAATATACTCATTTGAAGGGTTGGCCAATTCCAGTCTGGAATCTGGGCAGACAAATATAGTCACTGTCTTTTCTACTATGATAAGATTATATTTTTATTATTTATGAAATAGCTATGCTTCTGCATTAATAGTTATAAAGCTCTGTTCTTTTTCTTCCCTGGTGATACATTTACACTTTCTTACATTTGTCCAAATGGGCTGCCTTATAGATGAATAATTATTTTCATGGCTTGAATTAGATAAGACAAATACATTTTCTGCTATCTCTTGTTGATTTGATGGATAAAGTCGTAGCTTGGTTCATTTCCTCAGTAGATGATGAAAGGGCAATGTTTCCTGCGTGCATTAGGACAAGCATTATAAATGGAAGCTAACACAATTAGCTTTGAAGTATTATCATTCACTGTAATTTACTGAAAAAATTGCTTTTCCTAAAGACTTTAAATAAGAAGTTTATCAGCACTGATCACAGGGTGCTGCAGAAAATAGAGATGAATTGGTGACAGTAATAATTGTATAACTAAAGTGTTATGCAATAAAACATGCCTCCTTTTTGACTTGCCACTTCTGCATTGCTAAAAAAAAAAAAAAAAAAGAGGAGCAGCATTCCAGGAAGGTAATACAAAAGGGCAAGTATTTCCAGGAACTTTGCCTATGCAGTCTATCTTTTGATGCAGATTAGAAAGCATTACTGTAATTCAAAGTAAGCATGTCTGGTCTATCTCCACTCCAGACTTTAACTATTGATTCACAAGCTCCAGACCACTGTTATCTCAGCTTCTTATGTCTCTCTGTATCTTAAATTGATCTTTAAAAAACATGGGACTTTGATATTATCATACCCAATATGGTATAGTGGCCACATGATTGTATTAGAACTCAGGAGAATCAGGTTCATGTTTGTCCTCAGCTAAGGAAAATTAAGGGATAACTTTGAGCCAGTCACTCTTTGCCTAAGTTGTTCTGAGAATAAAATACAAATTGACCCTCATGGAAGCTGTCTTTGATTCCTGGAGGAAAAAAACAGGATATAAATCAAACACACACATTAATAAAATAATTAATGGTGGAGAATCTTCTGTGTCCCTTCCAACAGAGGTCTCCTTGGTAGAATAGCATATGGATATTCTGTTCACTTAGTTATATGTGGCTTTCTTACCAAGCTTAACATTTAGCAGTAAAATATGGAAATTACTGATATAATGTCTTGTTGAAGGGAACAAAGATGTTCCTGTTGCTATTTCTACTTCTACACAATTTAGCAGAGGCAGATAGTGTGTCATATTGCCAAGGAAGACAAGCTGATTAGATGTCAGTGTCAGTGACAGCCATTGACATAGAGTGAGTGATTTTTGTAGTGTCTTCAGACAACATTGCCTAAGATTATTTTCATTACCAGTGATTCTAGTTATAGGACTGGCCATGGAAGAAAGGATCATAAGGATTCTGGTGATATAAATTTCATCACAAAGAATTTTATGCTTCACTTTTTCATAGCACTTCAAAATCAAGGCCAAAATAAATTATTGGTTCTGGTCAGCCCCTGTAACCTGTGAGAATAAATGCTGTCTTTTGGTGGGAGAACTCCTAGGTGATTTGAATCCTGTCAAGAACATAAATGTCTGGCATCAACCTGAGGATATTGATGATAGAAAAAATTCCCAAAGCACCAGAGGGCAAGACAAAAACAATGGACAGAAACTAATCAAGGAGAGAAGCAACCTGGAATTATGGAAAACTTTCTGACAGTGAGGACAATTAACCAGTGGAATACTTGTCTTCAGACGTTATGGATGCATGGACTGAGAAGAGATTAGACAGTCACTTGTGTGAAATGGTATAGGATCTCCTGCTTGAGCAGGGGGTTGGACTAGAAGACCTCCAAGATCCCTTCTAGCTCTATTCTGATTAATCGGTGCAGCTCTCCAGACTTTTAGACTGATATGTTCTACTTAATCATGAGGATGCTTAGAATAAAATATAAAATATACTTGGACCCAGAAGTATACTGACTACCTTTTTCTAACAGGGTCAATAGGGTCCATAGTAACAGAGCAACATACCTTACACCAAAACTGACTTCATTTAACTTATTGCATTTAAAGGCAGTGAACACATGTCCTTGTCAGCTGTTTTTCTTAGCTTGTTTTGGAGGTGCCAAGATTGAAACTGGTGCCTTCTTCTGTATGTAAAATGGGTGCTTTGTGGAGGTGAAAGAAGGCAACTGATAGTTCTTCTAGTACAATTCTCTGCTCATTTCAAGATTCACTAGAGCACAATTAAACAGTGGAACAGCTTGCTTCCATAAATTGTAAGTGCTCCATCACTGGAGATTTTCAATAAGAGATTGGAAAACCATTTGTCCAGAATAGTATGAGGTGTCCTGCTTGAGCAGGGGGTTGGCCTTGAAGATCTCCAAGGTCCCTTCCAATCCTGTTTTCTAGGTTCTGTGTTCTATCTCTGACAATTACTTCCCATAATTTCAACAAGCACTCTGTTTTGGAGGGTGGGGGCAGGTGGAACTTCCTCAATTTTACTTGATATATATACCTGCTCTCTCCTCTGCCTCTGATTATCCTGAGATTGGAACTCTTATATTTCTTTAAGTTCTAGAGCAGAGTTTGATAACAGAGACTCTTAGTTCAAGAGAAGCAAGTCTGCAATTTTTATTTAGCTCTTTTATCACTGGATGCACAAGATGGCATAATCAAAGTATGGAAATATCTTTTAAAGATGTGATATTATATACATTCTGAAATATGCCAGAAGTGAAGAAAAAAAATCATTAGCCTAGGCTACTGTTTGGTAACACCCCTTCCCCCCCCAAAAAAAAATCTATGAAAAATGAATGGAATTAGCCCAAGGACAAAATAAGTCTCCAGAGATTTTAGGGAGATAGAAGAATAAGTAAAAAAAGTAAGGAATTTTGCTCAGGAAATAAAATAATCATTTTTCAGTTCAGTCTTAGAGGAATGCTAACAGCAAACATGCTGATTTGTAACATTTGTTTTTGCACACAACATGGAATTGATGGGAGGATCAGTGGGGAGAATAGCATAAAGTTTGGATCATTTCCAGGATGGTAATCAAAACACAGTCTCAGATATTAAAAAGGTGGCAGGGATTAATTTGAGTTTTAAAAAGCCTGTAGAAATTTGATGAACGATAGAGGTGGCACCTCAGAAAGTGACTGGATGAGATGTCCCAATGTATCTGTATTGTGGATAGGATTTCCCCTTCTACCATTAGCTCTACTTTCTGTACCCTAACTGCCATTGGCTGAGTCATAAAGAGATGAATAAGATCAGGAAAAGAAAAACGGTTGAAGGTAAACATGTAATAATTAAATAATTATTAAAATGTAAAAATGTAATAATTAAAAAAGAACGTGCTGAGAGAACCCTAAAGGGAGAACGGGCCCAGGAAAGTAAAATAGAACATGACATGGGAAAACAGCAAGATGAGACCCAAAGGTGATTTTTCAAGAGGCAACTGGACTTTCTTGATTTTCATTGAAGACGTTTTGCTTCTCATCCAAGAAGCTTCTTCAGTTCTGGATGAGAAGCAAAACATCTTCAAAGAAAAACAAGGAAGTCCAGTTGCCTCTTGAAAAAGCACCTTTGGGACAACCATGACCTGGATGACTGAGAATCTCCATAGACAGCAAGATAGACAGATCAGAATCTGTGTTAAACTCAAAAAAGGAAGAAAGGAAATGTTTGAAGTGATAATAGCAATTGTTTACAAAGTGGTTTCAAATATATTATGAACTATTCACACATCTGCAGGTGTAACACCATAGAATATATATTGTATTTAGGTTCAATAACTTGGACAGAAGTCTTTAAAAACAGAGGGGTTCATATAAAAGATGGCCATTTCTGCTCACTGCAATATGCCCTCCTTGAGTTTTACTGAATATTTTGACTACATCATTTATAGAGAAAAAGTGTACAAGTTGTTTATATAATATCTCCTTTGAATACAGCTTGACTAGATTCTAAACCTAGCCTAATGATCTCATAAAGCCATATAGTTATTTTGAAGTTACACTATTGTCTTCATTGGGATATTTTTTAATATCTTTTGTTTATTCTGATGATTTCTTATCAACGTTCTGTTTGGTTTTTGTAGATCAAGCTATAGATGTAAATATATAGACTATAAACAGATGTCAACTGATCTTTTTCAGCTTTTCATACAGTAAAGGATTCTAAGTGGGCGACTTAAAGGTTAGATAGTTTAGTCTTCTGTTCAGTTACAATTCATTATTGATCTGATTCTATTCTAGTGAAGTAGACGTTACCACTTAATGTGGCAGCCTGTTCCACTAGCTGATAACTGGTATTGTCCTGACATTTCTCCTGAGGACTAGTCTGAACCTCCTTCCCTGTATGTCTATGGAGATTCTCAATAATCTAAGTTACTTTGTCTTGGTCAAACCCCAGGATATTGTGTCCAGATCCAGGTATCACTATTCAAAATGAACCATGATAAACTGTAGCAAGTTCAGGTGTGATAATATTTACCTCTTTAAGTTTGCAGATATTTTTGATTTATAAACTTGTTTTGGACTAGACAGTTGTTCAAACAGAGGACTTCTCTCTGTTAACCAGGACTCATGGCATTATAATCATCTCCTAATACTAAACCATTTCAGAATAAGTCAGTGACTAACTTCTTGTGAATAAAAGCCCTTCCTCCAAGTGCTGTTTCTCAAACTCTAAATCAATACATTAAGAAGACCAAGATAGATCAGGTTCATCTTAAGTTTTCAGAGGCTAAATTGTTTCAAATTGTCATGAACAATTTGGTTGCTGATCTAGGGTTTCTGTTCCCACACATCTGGAAGTTGTAGAAGACTGTTATGGATTAAATTGATATTTTTTTTTTGCTACTCAACTCTTACTTTTTTTTCTGAGACTAATAAACCTAGAGTACACTATTTTGAGAGATGGTAATTACTCATAGAAGTGATAGACAGTAGACTTGATTTTCAGTCTCTTAGATTCTGATCCACTCCTTAAACAAGAGGTCCCTAACTCCTGGTCCATGGACTGGTACCGGTCTGTGGCATTCCAGAAACCAGTCCATGGGATAGAGGCAGCATGCAAAACCACCCCACCTCTGGTCTGCAGAAAAACCTCTCTCCAGGGAACCGGTTCCTGGTGCCCAAAAGGTTGGGGGACATTGTCTCAACCATTATACTGCTCAGGTTTCCCTGCATTTGAAATAAATTGGTTTAGAATCAATTGTATATACCAAGTCTTGTGCCTGAAAGTAAATTCTGACTGTGATTGAAAAGAATGTTTATTTTTAGCCAGGATGAAATTTGGTTTTTCAAAGCAAGAACAAAAACATTTTGCACCATAATTGGCTTTTATAAGCATGTAAGATAAATGCAGAATCCAGGATCTTGAAAAGTACTCTGTGTACAAGGGCCAGGAATCCTCAAAGATATATACTGCTAACATTAACATAATAAGAAAAGGATTAAACAGCTCATAGCGGTTTTGGGACTAAGCTTTTTATAAGTAGCTCATCTTGAAATCAATCTCTTTCTCTCTCTCTCTGGGTTCATTTACTGGATTCATTCATTTAAATTACATTTGCTTATACAGTTCTCACCAACATATGCTTTATGATGTGACTTACATTACATGATTTTCAATAATTATCTATCAGAAATCTTGTTAAAGGGGAGAATCCAAGAATTCTCTTCTCAACAATCACCCATCAGGAACAGAGTATGCATATGCCCAATTTTTCTGAAGACAATTCTCTATTTGAAGGTATCGTCTATTTCAGAGGTAGATAACCAGGTGTTTCAGATGTTTTTGACCACAACTCACACAATCCCTTGCCATTAGCCCTGGTGTTGAAAGTTGATAAGAGGTGACATGTCAAACATCTGGAATGCACAATGTTGCCTACCCCTGCTCTATTTGAATAGCTCATTAATACATAAAAGAGCTGAAGGGGGTAAGTAAGGAGAGTGAGGGCCTGATGTTTTCCATCAAATATTAGCACCAGGACAATAGAGTGAGCAGGAAGAATGCAAATTATCTGATCATAGTATTCAAGTCCTGTTTTTTTTAAAAAAATTATAATAATTTCTAAAATGCCACCTTAACCTTTAGTATAAATAAATCTTATATAAGTTTGTGTCTTTTTGTCCACTTCATTGCTTCTGTGTTTCTGCCTTTTTTTCTTTTTAAATAAAAGGCCATCCTAATCTTAAATTCTCCTTACTGCAGTGACAGCTCCTTTTATGTACATTTCCTGATGAACTATCAGGATCCCTCATTAGGCAGGATACATCCTTATGGACTCTAGTGGCTAAACCCCAATTTCATATGTTATGACAAGAGATTTCAAAATGAGCATGATGCTGTTCAGAGCCTCTGCAAGAGCAAAACCTTCACATTCCATACTCCATAAGATTGTAAATTCTTCTGTTCCTGCACTGAATAAAGGTAAATATTCTGTAGTTCGATAGTATAATTACTGAAAATTTTGATTACACTGATTTAATAATGATGCATTATCATCATTAATGACAATTTAAACCTGGCAAGAAAAGAACAAATGCCTTATTGCTGTCTGTTAAATGAAATGTCTTTGGCTGCTGATTCCTTTGCTGCTTTTGTTGGGGTGTTTCTCTATTGAGATAGGAAGATGCTAAATAAAAGAGTGAACAAACATCTATCCATTTATGCATCCTCTCCAATACACACTCACCTCTTTAAATTAAGGATCCACAATTCCTACTTAATACCGCAATAATATCCACTACACATATGGACCTTAAAACTGAAATTAATAACATTCACGCAAACTCCCCCTTCTGTATTCACTCACACGTGTTGGGCTACATATGACTTGCCCCAAAGACTAATCAGCTATCACTAGCTGGACACAGGCATGCCTTTTTATTTGTATAAACAAAAGATGGGTTACAGCTTTCAGAAACTTAAAAAGGAAATCAAAGAAACATTAATTACTCTTAGTGAACTTATATTTCACTAATGTTAGGACTATTTAAGAAAGAAGAACACTTACTATATACTCTGGTTGAACAAATATGAGGGGAAGGAAGAAATGGATTTGGTGTAATTCTTTATGATAATAGTGAGGTTTTTTTTAAATCGTACGAAGCAGTAGTGTAGCGCTACATATTGTGACAAACTATGGACAAGAAGCAACACAACACAAAAAAAGGGGGATGTATTTTATTTTATTGGGCTCTTGGTGTTGGTTGAGCTTGCTTTTTTTCTTGCAGACATTTCATTAGCAGATGATAAGAAGAAAATCAAGAACCCCACAATTCAACCCTGACCTACATGGATCACAATGGATTTTATTTTAGCAGGTTTTCTTTGTGCAATATAATGTATTCAGAATTTACACCATACATTTCAAATTGCTTAGTTTCTGTGAATGTAATATGAATGTACAGAGGAAAGGGCAAACCTTCTAACATTTCAAAAACTGGCCTTTATCTACTACTGTATATGCCTAACCTCGGCACTAACTTTTAGAAAATGTGAATTTTACTTACTTGAGGCATCTTTATAACGTTTTTTTTAAAAAAATAAATAAATGCCCTTCAAAGAGAGGGAGAAGCAAACCAGAAGTTTAATGATTCCTTCTGTGCATCCCCCCACCTATTTTGTCAAAAAGAAAATAAGTTGCTTGGAAAAATGCAGCCAAATGGATGATAAGAGTGATAAGCATTTTTAAATCAAATGTAGTGTATTTTGTTACAATAGTGTCTCAAAGTTTTGGTGCAAAATAGTAAGTCAGACTAAGTTGGTTCCACATGGTGCAAGTTTCTGAAACCTTGTCAATCCAGGTAGCTAATAGAGTAAACAAAGATTTTTTTACAAGTTTGTACTTTGATGTGTAATACTGTATACATAAGTTGTTAGTAATTTGCAGCTTGAAGTATGGTTGATGTAGATATTAATGTGTTGATTTGCAAGACTGTTTTTGATTAAAGCTCCTGCAAAGAGTAGCATGTCCATCATTGGAACACCATTGGATTTTGTTTATGCTCATGCATACTGATCATATGAAAGAAAGAATAAGTTGTCAACGGTAGCATATTATGTTCCAAGGTGATAAAGAAAGAACTAAGGATGGTTTGGTAAAGTCACACTTGGAATACTGCATCTAGTTTTGGTCACCACGATGTAAAAAAGATGTTGAGACTCTAGAAAGAGTACAGAGAAGAGCAACAAAGATGATTAAGGGACTGGGGGCTAAAACATATAAGGAATGGTTGCTGGAATTGGGTATGTCTAGTTTAATGAAGAGAAGGATGAGGGGGGACATGATAGCAGTGTTCCAATATCTCAGGGGCTGCCACAAAGAAGAGGGAGTCAAGCTATTCTCCAAAGCACCTGAAGGCAGGACAAGAAGCAACGGATGGAAACTAATCAAGGAGAGAACCTAGAACTTCCTGACAGTGAGAACAATTAACCAGTGGAACAAGCTGCCTCCAGAGGCGGTGAATGCTCCAACACTGAAAGTTTTTAAGAAGAAACTGGACAGCCATTTGTCCGAAATGGTATAGGGTTACCTGCCTGAGCAGGGGGTTGGACTTGATGACCTCCAAGGTCACTTCCAACTTTATTATTATAAAATTGGGTAACATAAGGAATAAATGTGAATCAGGAGAAAAAATATTCCATTAGATATGAATGAATGAATGAGTGGAATGAGAAAAGAGGGTACACAGAAAAATGATCGGGCCATTCGGAAATCTAAGAATAAATGAGATTGGTGACTTCTTTTTAAGTATCCAAGGTGTGTTTCTAATTCAGTATGTGACTGAAGAATGTCTTTTTATGTGTATGTATGTGTTAACTGCAAAGGAATGAACATACAGTAAATATAAAAGCATGATTGATTTGTCTATTTAGTGAAGGATTGTCAGCTCTTCAGGTAGGAAACCAAAATCAGGACTTCTAATACTACGTTTATTATAGGTTTACAGGAACAGAATCTTGTAAATCTGAAAAACCCACCTGCCTTGCTGTTATTTTCCAGAGTACTAGGAAAGGTCCCTTCTGACACCCTTTTTTCCACTGTGGTATCCATTTATGAGTTGAGGTAGCTCATGTCAGACCATTGTCCTGGCTGCAGTTCTTCCTCCAGTCTCCAAAGGTTATTCTAACAACCCATTACAAGAATATAAAGATGTTAAAGGAATTATAAATGTGAGATTAATCATATTTTGATACAGTTGGGAATGGAATTTTGGAAAATATGGAATGGAAGAAAGCCAGCATAAAATAAATTAATGGGGAATTAGAATGACTACAGACTGTGAACTCTGAAAGGAAAGATAAATTTCACCCCAAAATGAAGGGAAATGGAAAATAGAGATGAGGGTGTGGAATTTACTTTGAATAGAATGAAGACAGTTGCATTGCCAAGAGTCACAGAAAAGTATGGAGTTATACCTATGAAAATATGAAAATGTTTCTTTGGTGGAGTAATGAATAATAAGAGGCTATGGGTAAGGAAAAAAAAGTACGGTATATTGGAGAATTACTGCTGCTGCTGCTGCAAAAAAAAGAATGGTTAAAATCAAAATGCAGAGAAATTTTTATAGAAAACAAAAAAGGGGGATGAAACTAAAAAAAGAGAACGTTGAAAGGAATATTTTAGAGATCTGTATAGGAATGCATTTATATGTCAAAGAATGGAATTAAAATGAATGTGATCAGCATTCGTAAAAGAATTAATGAAAAGAAAGTTTTCCTCCTTCTCTTTTTGTTATAAATTGCTTAAATTTTGTTTTTCTTTCTTTTCTAGCACATATATTAAATAATAGTTTACAGTTTTTGTAAAATATATATTATTGTATAGTATTTATATAATTTACATGTATATTTATTATTAAT
The DNA here is from genome assembly GCF_016545835.1 of Crotalus tigris. Taxonomy (NCBI): domain Eukaryota; kingdom Metazoa; phylum Chordata; class Lepidosauria; order Squamata; family Viperidae; genus Crotalus; species Crotalus tigris. The sequence goes on from NW_024100068.1 coordinate 819,082, forward strand.
TGATGTATTTTTAATCTTTGACATTTTTCAGAAAAGTCAACTGAAATCCTTTTAAAACTCAATAAAGAAAACTGTATAGAAGCTGCCTACTAAGACAATTGTTAAAAAGAAAATACAAGAAAAACAATAAAAGAAAATAAAATCAATAATATGACAGTTGAAAAATGTTGCTTCATGTCCATATAACTGGAGAAACATTAAAATATAGACATAACGTGCTCCTGCAGTAGCTGTGAAATGTCTGTAATGTATATGCAAAGACTACAACTTGGGCTGATGTTTGTTCTCTTGTACAAGTGAAAGGAAGCAAGAGTGAATGCAAGAACCAGGGGCTGATTAGTCTGTGGATGTTAGATTATACTATATGGTGCAGCATGGAGTCTGGATGATTGATGTATTTTAGACTTAACTGTGTGACAACAAATGTGGAGAGCAAGATTATACATAAATAAAGAAAAAATTATGAGAAATAGGTGAAATATAAAAAGCAAGAGTAAATGAGTTGAGAAAGTAGTTGAATAAAATTGACATAAGCTTCAAAATGAGAGAGATTAGAAGTGGTTAATGGACATGGTAGATCATTTGAAAAAATTCCTTGTTTACTATTTCAGACTTAAATGCCGCTTATCCTGAAAGAAATGGCAGGATGGGATATGTATGTAGAGATGTGTAGATATGTACTATATATATATTTCCAAATCAAAGGATGTTCGTTGTTTTATAAAAAGTAAAGATCTGTGTTCCTTTCTAGGGTATCAGCAGTCTCTTCAGTTCCTTAAAAGTGGTGCGACTCCTAAGATTGGGTCGTGTGGCCAGGAAGTTGGACCATTATCTGGAATATGGCGCTGCAGTGTTGGTGCTCCTGGTTTGTGTCTTTGGATTAGTGGCCCACTGGCTTGCGTGCATCTGGTATAGCATTGGGGACTATGAAGTTATCGACGAGATCACAAATACCCTCAAGAATGACAGCTGGCTCTGCCAACTGGCAGAGAGTATTGGAACACCATATCGGTACAATGCTACTGGATCAGGGCAGTGGGAAGGCGGACCCAGCAAAGATTCACTTTATATAACTTCTCTCTACTTTACCATGACAAGCCTTACGACAATAGGATTTGGAAATATAGCTCCAACCACTGATGGAGAGAAGATTTTCTCTGTGGCCATGATGATGGTTGGATGTAAGTAAATGTGTTTTTTTTGCATTTGTTTCACATTATAGTCACATCTGCTGGCACAGGGGTTGATGTTTTCATATTATCACAATAAAATCACAAAAAAGAATATATAATTATTTTGTGATAAAATAAAAGGGTATCATGCATAAGGTTACTGGATGTCAGGCAAAAGGAGGACATGTCTTCCTTTGTATCCTCATGTCCTCCATCTGGCAGGCATAAACTTAAAATCAAATATTATCTTGGATTTTTTTCTGGAGGAGGGAGGGCTGTTTTTACAACAATAGTTCTTCAAACTTTTGTGTATTATGATCTTGTATATTGTCTGCTTCTTCCTTTTTTTGTCCCATCAACTGACACAATAGCTTGGATTTACTTAAATTTATCTCCTGATTCTAACAATTGACCTTAAGCTCCTTCAGATCCATGACTGTTGTAATCTATAGATCACATAACTTGTCATTTGTTTCTATGGTGAAATTTGAAAAGTGTATTGTTGATTCTATATTATCACTAGCATATATTCTTGAAAATAAAGATTTATTTATTTTACTTACTATATGCAGTATTGCATTTGAAAAACCAGTATTTCTGATACTGGAAAACATAATTTCATATACATGTAGGCCTAAGTACATTTTTGCAATTTTTCACTATAAAATATTGTGTCCTCCTTGCCCAAAACTTTCCTCCTTCTTTCCAATTGCCTGTTTCCTCCTTTGCCTGTTCAGATATCTGGTAATCCATATCATGCAGCAGTTTTAATGAGAATAGGAAAGCTTTTATGATAACTTGTGAGTCCTTTTCTATCTTTTACGATTTCCTTCATAGAGTAGCAGTGACAACTCTATTTCTTTATAAAAGTATATTCATGTATGTTGTATGTTATGTTGTAAACATGATAGTAAACTGTAATGTTTGCTTTCATTTTCAAGGATCACAGGACATAGTACATTAGTTTGGAGTTTATTTACATTTTTGGTTGCTGGTGGACAAACGTATTTGGAAAAATAAATAACATGGTTATTTCAGAGAATTGATTCCTGGCTGAGTTCAAGTCCATTTGCAGTGCTCACTTTGGAACTGGTACCTATGTAGAGGTAGTCCTTGAGTTACAACCACAGTTGAAGCCTAAAATTTCTGTTGCTAAGTTAAATATTTGTTAAGTGAATTTTGTCCCATTTTACATTTCTTGCCACTTGTCATTGCGATTGTTAAGTTAGTGACATGATTGTTAAGTGAATCTGGCTTTTCTATTGACATTGCTTGTTAGAAGGTCACAAAAGGTGATCACATGACCCTGGGACACTGCAACTGTCATAAATATGAGTCAGTTGCCAAACGTCTGGATTTTGATCACGTGACCCTGGGGATGGTGCAATGGTCATAATTGTGAAAAATTATTATTATTATTATTATTATTATTATTATTATTATTATTATTAAGTTTTTAAGAAGAGACTGAACGGCCATTTGTCCAAAATGGTGTAGGGTTTCCTGCCTGAGCAGGGAGTTGGACCAGATGACCTCCTAGGTTCCTTCCAACTTTATTATTATTATTATTAATAATATACCATTTCGGACAAATGGCCGTTCAGTCTCTTCTTAAAAACTTTCAGTGTTGGAGCATTCATCACCTCTGGAGGCAGGTTGTTCCACTGGTTAATTGTTCTAACTGTCAGGAAGTTTCTCCTTAGTTCTAGGTTGCTTCTCTCCTTGATTAGTTTCCACCCGTTGCTTCTTGTCCTGCCTTGAGGCGCCTTGGAAAATAGCTTGACTCCCTCTTCTTTGTGGCAGCCCCTGAGATATTGGAACATTGCTATCATGTCCCCCCTCATCCTTCTCTTCATTAAACTAGACATACCCAATTCCATAAGTCACTTTTTTCAATGCTGTTGCAACTTTGAACGGTCACTAAATGAGCTGTTGTAGGTCAAGGAGTACCTGTAATGAGAAAACTGTTACTGAGAAACAAGACTGGGGTCTGATTTAGTAAGAATTTGTGTGACCCTCTTTGTGAAATCTGGAGAAAGGATAAGTTTGGTTACATGCCTCAGAGTCAAAGAAGGATATTAAAAATAGTGCGGCATTAAGGTTTTATGCAATGTAAGCACACTCTGTGCACACATTCATTTAGTGGCTTGTATTAGTTTATTTATTTCTTTTTGAAATGTTGACTGTAGTGAGGTTGAAAATGCTATACACAGGCTGTGCTCATGGAAATCAAATTGAATTCATCAGAAAATATTGAAATAACTGTATGGTGTTAAGGGTATTTCAGTTTGTTCTAAAAAATGTGAAGACTGCAGTTTGAGCTGGGCTAAAGTGTCTGTTTTAATCATCTGATAATGTTTTTCTTGATCACTGTGGGAGCTAGAGGCAGCCAAGATGATTCCTGGATATGATACGTTGCATGAAGTATTACTGTGGTTCTCTCAGAGTTTTTTGATGACCAGCAGCACTAAATAATCTTTCTTCAAAAGGACAGCTAGAACAAATTATATTTTTGTCTTCAAATGCACAAAGTCACAAAAAGAAATATATTATTATATTTGTATAATGATATATTCCTTTTGAGTAGTTGGGAATCTCCACAAGGTAATTTGTGTATCTAGAAAATGCTTGGAGGGGTTATGTAAAAATGCTTGTGCACTCAGAGGCAAAATATTTGGGTTTAAACCTCTTGGTAACAAAAGCTGGTTTATATTTGACCAGGACAGATTGTGATCCATCAACCCAATTCCAGAGCAATCTAGCCTAGCTGAAGGGATGGAAGGCCATGGAGAGCCATTTCTGTATGGAATCCTGATGGTTCACTTGAGTATGATCTAGAGATAAAGGACTTGGAAGAACTGAAGTAATGAAGGGACATAGCATCTGCAAGTCCCATTGATATGTTCTGCAATTCTCTGCATCTCTAACTCATGGCCCACTACAGTTAGAACACAGCAAGGGGATCAAGCTATAGTTTGTCCAGCTGGGAAACCCTGGTAGTGGATTTTCTTTTAAGATAATTACAGAATTGGAAGGGATCTTGGAGGTCTTCTGATCCAACCCTTTGCTTAAGCAGGAAACTCTATATCATTTCAGATAAATGGTTATCCATTTTCTGGTGGCACTGAGAATTCCAAAGTGTCTTAGTTCTCTTCTGCTTCTCAGGAAGCAAATTTTGTCCATTCAGCCAGCCAGTTTGTCATGTGTGCTATTACCAACCTCCTTTTCAGCTCTCTTACTCTCTGAAGCAGTTGAGATATTTGCCCTGGATTAAATTAAACATAAGGTATGGAATCATAGGGTCCTTCAACAAAAATATTCTCTGCATACAAGTAGCAGGATGTTGTGAGTTTCTCCCTCCATATAAAACCTCAGATATCAGCCCATTTAGGCTCAGCTCTTTTGAAGTTCACTACTTATTGGCTGGAAAAAAGTTCACTACTTATTTGCTGGAAAAAAGCTTTTTGTCTTCTATTTCATCCTCTTACCTTTCTTCTGGTGATGTTGCTACATAAAATATTTTTGTGATAGATAGAACTATTGTCCTGCTTGCAGCTCTTCCTTTGCATTTTGCTTTTCTCTGTTGAGATCTCAGCTGTGTGGGGAATTAACCTCCATGCTGCACAGTGTACTTGTATTTGGGCCACTGAGGCTCTTCTGAAAACACAGTGATGAATAAGCCATTAAAGACATCTGTTGCTGTATAATAAATTGTGCCAAATGCTGATGTAAACATGCCATGCTCGAAGCTTGTAAACAAAACCGCACTGAGAAAAACCTGGTCCCACAATAATTGATCAAGCAGAATTTGTAAAATGGAGTAAAGCTGCCTATTCTCTTTCTCTCATCTTTTCTGCCCTAGCCTTTGGGAGGAATTAAAAGAAGAGAGTCTGGCTAGGTCAGATGAAAGGAGGAAAGCCCTGCTTTGCTTTGCTTTGCTTTGCTTTGCTTTGCTTTGCTTTGCTTTGCTTTGCTTTGCTTTGCTTTGCTTTGCTTTGCTTTGCGATGGGGAAGGTTGTTATTTGAAAAAGTTACATGTGAAATGGAAAGAGGTTTGGCCATATTGATGGGGTTATAGAAGTTATAGACTAACTCATTTAGACAGTAACAGATGAAGGCTGTTACTTTATGCCTCTGTAGTTATAATTACCAATTTATGCAATCTTATTAATGTACACCATATGCTATGAAATTTCATAAAATAAAATCACCCCAGACTTTTTAGATAAGAATGAGGGCGTGGATCCAGTGGTTCTCTTCTATGAACAGAAGGCCTTTTCATTTACAGGAGGGTCCATATTCCAGCCAAAATTTCTGTTGGAGGAAAGAGGGGGAAATATCCTGTGTTACCTCTTACATAATTCCAGACAGTCCCCATTCCCTTTAAATAACATTCAAGGAACTTGCAGAGGGAGGAAGAAACTTCCCACTCTGCACTAAAAGCATCTTAGGAATGGATTTGTATTAACAGGAATGCTGAACAAAACCCATTGCTAAAACACGATGGTTTCCAAGCTTTGGAAAATATTCTAAGTAGGAATGTGCCAGTGTTAAAACAATGTTATTGTTCTAAAAATGATAATTTATTAATATAAATGAATGTGAGCGTTAATATTATGTCCAGTCCCCTTGGTGTCTGCTACCTGGAAGATGCAATTTGCAATTTCAGAATAAATAGAAGAGAGAAGAAACAACACAAAAATCATTGGCCACGCTATCATCCATCATGGTCATGAGTTAATTGAAGTCTGCAGTGATGGGATTCAAATATGTGAACAACCAGTTCTCTGTGTGGATGCTGCTTCCGGAAGTCCATTCTGGGCCTGGGCAACAAAAAATTAGCTACCGGTTCTGTCGAACTGGTGCCAACTGGTTGAATCCCATTACTGGAAGCCTGGAGCTCCACAAGCAATTCCATCAACAGACACATTGACCTACAACCAGCTTACGAACTCCTCAGAATCCAAATCAGCCACACAGCCAACCAGAGACAGCACCAACCCTCAATCAATCCAAGCAATGTTTCCTAGCCTGGTAATGAAACGTTTGGAAAACAACCCACAAACTTGGAGAAGAAACCTACACTCTCATCATACACTCAAGCTACAAATATTTGCCACTATTGCAAAGAAGAAACACTCATTATTCTTAATGTAGGCAGTGTAAGCTGCTGTTAAAGGAAGAACTAATGAAACTAAATTGGCATTCATCAGCTTAGATGCCCTAAACTATTCTTCCCCAATTTGCTGGCTGGGAATTCTGGGAGTTTCAGCCCCAAATCCCAAGGGTATCTATGCATGTTTTGCTGCCTAAATAAAGCAAAAAAAGAATAGCTTTAAAGGATATTTTTAACTTTACTACTACAAGCCACTCCTTTACCAGCATTCTTGTATTTTTACAGCATTTGCAGTATTGCAGCAATTCCTTAAAACAATCAGGGAACAAAAAATAATAAAGACACTTCAGGATATAAGCTTGCATTTTTAATCAAGTCCTTTCCAGATATGAATATACGAAGTCCAGAAAGTTTTCTCCCATTCCAATTCATTACTAGGATCTTCAAAGTGTCCCAAAGGTTATTCTCTTTTATTCCCCCCCCCCCCGGATAGCTTCCTTTTGATTATGATACATAAACATCACTTAGGGTTTTACAATTTGGGTGACTTTCTGGAGATTTCAATTTGCTTTCAGCGCGCACACACAAACACACACACACACACACAAAATTATTCGACCTTTCTCTTACCTACATCACTAACGTTAGGCGCTTTCGAAATTGGGGAAATAAAGAATTCTTTATAGCTTCTTCTTCAAACATACACACTTTGTAGTGCCCTTCGTTTTTACGTTCATTGTGAAATTGTGTAAGAGATTCTCCATTTTTATCTCAGAGTAACCTTAGGAGATGCAGTTATTTGAAACAAAGATAGGGATGTTTGTTTGTCATTTTAGCTTATATGCCGCTCTGCCGCTAATGAGAGCTTCTGCACTGAAGACAAATTCCTTGTGTGTTTAATCGCATGGCCAAATAAACCTATCCTATCCTATCCTATCCTATCCTATCCTATCCTATCCTATCCTATCCTATCCTAATGTTTCGAGTGTACAAAATTTTTTCGCAGTTTAGGTAAAACTTTCTTTACTGCTTAGCAAGAAAATTTAGGATCATTATAATGAAGTGACTAACTTCATGCATAGACAATTTGTTTTTATCAACAGGTGTTCTAGATAATTCTTTAATATCAATTGATAGATTGAACAAATTTGTATGGCTACCTATCACAGAAAGTGAGATGCCTTATCATGTGTGTTGAAATAGCCATCTATGTGATCTTACAGTGTTTGGATTATCCATTATGCTAAAAAGGTTTAGTATTCTATGACTAAATACTGAGCATATGACGAAAGATTTTGTGCTGCATTTTCTTTTCTCTTTCCCTCTCTAACTGTCCTGTCTTTCAGTCAAAGTGGTTAACATTATTCCTCCCCTTTCAAGAAATCAAAACCTTAGCTGGAACCAACAGATTCCAAATCACATATTTACCTACACAATCTATGGACTGATATACATTTATATAATAGAATTTTATTCTTGCTGGCTGGGGAATTCTGAGAGATGACATCCACACATCTTACAGTTGCTGAAGTTGAGAAACACTGATCTATACCTTTCTATATTAAATCAGTTTATTAGCTTTGACTGCCAATGTATCCATGCAGACCTCACGTGCCACCTGCCGAGCACTCTATTGAAAGCTGACTTTCCATTTACACAATCTTTTAACTAACAAAAAGGAAATTGACATGCTGAAAAGCCAGTGCCAGTTCTAGCATCATCTTCCATTACAAGAATGTCCCTGGGACTGAAAAGAGAGCACTTTTCATTCTAAGAGGTGGTGAATGGCTGCAATCCAGTGATGTGTTAGGAAGAGTGCCCACAGGAACAAAGACAAAGAGAAGCTGAAAAGATAGCATGTATTCCAAGGGTATTGTTTGTCACACCTATGATGGCAGAAATTTGAGGATTAGCTAAATTATCTATGGCACCAATTTTGAGTGACTGTCTGTCTTAATCCCCAGGGATGAATCCAGGGGATGAAGAAAAAAAGACTGCTTGCCTGGTGTCTTGGATCTGACCAATCTTGAAGTTTGTTCTTGCCCCTTATGCCAGCAAGGCTAATAATAATAATAATAATAATAATAATAATAATAATAATAATACTAACAACAACAACAACAACCACTTGAACACCATTGACATTGACAATTTCACTATTAGTCAATTGCAAAAGGCGGCCTTACTAGGAACTGCTTCCATCCTGCAACGATATCTGTAATACCATCAAACATCCACATCTGCCTATCCCAGGTCCTTGGTAAGGACTCGATAGGTAGACAAAATGCCAAATCCAGTCTGAACATCTGGCTGACTGTGCGATGATCCATAATAATAATAGTAATAATAAAGTTGGAAGGGACCTTGGAGGTCATCAAGTCCAATCCCCTGCTCAGGCAGGTAACCCTATACCATTTCGGACAAATGGCTGTCCAGTCTCTTCTTAAAAACTTCCAGTGTTAGAGCATTCACTGCTTCTGCAGGCTGGTTGTTCCGCTGGTTAATTGTTCTAACTATCAGGAAGTTTCTCCTTAGTTCTAGGTTGGTTCTCTCCTTGATTAGTTTCCATCCATTGCTTCTTGTCCTGCCTTGAGGCGCTTTGGAAAATAGCTTGACTCCCTCTTCTTTGTGGCAGTCCCTGAGATATTGGAACACTGCTATCATGTCCCCCCTCGTCCTTTTCTTCATTAAACTAGACATACCCAATTCCAGCAACCGTTCCTTATATGTTTTAGCCTCCAGTCCCCTAATCATCATTACAATTCAAGGCCAGGATCCTTGGAAATAAAGGATTACTTGGCAGACAGAAACTTTTCTTAAGTAGATCATATTGCATGGAAACCAAGTAGACCTAGCTGATCTTCGATGGAATGCTCTAGTTCTATTGAAAGTAATGGCTCCTTGTTTATTTCCTAGGGTGTCTGGCTTTGGTTCTGCCTCCCTTTTCCATTTGTAAATCTTGTTTGGTTTTCAGTAGTTATTCAACCTCTTTATTAGCATTTATGTAATTGTCTTGGTTGTTTTGAAATTAAATTTATTCTGAATATGGTCACTACTTTCTGTAAGTATACCTGTGGATAAGATTTAACAAATCATGCCCTTGTTTTTTTACAATTTGGGAAAGACACCTTTTCTGAACAGTCAAAAGTATTAAAACGATGGTTTCAATCATCTGGGATAGGATGATTGAAGTTCCATTCTTTTTTATGTGCAGTGCTGCAGTGCTGGTTAAAAAGGGGTAGAGCTTTGATTGCCTGGTTGTACCCATCATTTTGACAATGTTAACCATTTCTGTGGATGCCTTTATTATGGGGAGTGGAGAAAGCTAGTGGTAAAATAAGAAAAATCACACAAAAACAAAACAAGTTGGCATACAAATATGTAGATGTGGAATTTGCATCACTATGTCTCTGTATGACTGCAATCGTTTTGATATGATTGGATTTGTTGCAGATACCCATGGTGGCATTACCCTTTCAAAATTTCAGATTGATGACTTACCCCCAAATCTTCCCTTTTATAAAATATATGGGATCAAGGAATGATCAAAGGCATGCCTATTGACGGACAATTAACCAGTGGAACAGCTTGCTTCCAGAAATCGTGGGTGCTCCATCACTGGAGATTTTTAAGAAGAGGCTAGACAGTCACTTGTCTGAGATGGTATAGGTTCTCTTGCTTGAGCAGGGGGCTGGACTAGAAGACCTCCAAGGTCCCTTCCAGCTATATTCTCTTCTCTTCTCTTCTCTTCTCTTCTCTTCTCTTCTCTTCTCTTCTCTTCCCTTCCCTTCCCTTCCCTTCCATTCCCTTCCATTCCATTCTAATGGCATTATAAAAAATGGGACTGCTCTAAAAAAATGGGACAGTTAGGGTATATATTGCTCCCCAAAAAATGAAGAATGCATACATTTCATATATAATTTCCAGTCTAGTAATTTCTAAATTTCTAAAAAAAGTTCCACATTATTATGCAGGTGGCTGAGTGCCTTCTGTGATACAAGGAATGTCAAAACCATTATAGACTCGTGGTGTGAGAAGCTTGATTAGCTGGGGAAAAAAAACAGCACAAGCAATTAGTGCTGCATTCAAGAACTGCAGCATCACCTGAAGGAAGGTCTTTCTTGACCTGCTTTTAGTATAACCAAGATTCTTGCTGTGAGGTTATGGTGTCAGAAATGACTCATTTTCCTAAGGTAAGAGCACTTTTGTAATGGGCTAGGAGCAAATGGGGTTGCAATTGATCTTGTTCTAGTTTATTTATTAGTATATTGGCAAATATTTTCAGACTTCTGGCAGCTTACAACAATAGCTTTGTAACTAATAAATGCAGGGTAAGAGAAAAGATAAACAAAGACAGAAAACATATAAATAAAAATTACACAAGAATGACCAATGTGAAGTAGTTCTTGAAAGCCTTCCAAAAGTCTTTGGCTTTCATCAGCTAGCCAAAGGCCTTTGTCAAGGGAGCATGTTGGCACTTTCTAGTCTTAGCCTCTTTTCATCTCACAAATTTGATGCATTTCCCACTATTCCTGGGAAGATTCCCTTAGTCACTTTCAATGGTGATAGCCATATTCATGCTATTTTGAGGCAATAAGTGTCAGTGTAATGACAGCCTCTAGCAATTATAAGAAGTAGAAATCTCACTGAGATCACAAGTCTTACAAGATATTGATAATCTCAACAAAGTTCTTGACAGCTTTATGAGTACTGTACACTGAAATATCAAGAGATTGGGCAAGCTTATTTGGAGCATTAAAAAAAATAATTTATTTCAAATGTTGGGCTCTGTGGATGACTTTTAGCAGTGCCGTATTGGTGATTTATGTTTCCTTGAATTTCAATCACTAGGCACAAGATTTATGCTCATTTTTTTCCTGCTGAAATACAAATAGGAACTTTGCTTGTGGGTGTTGGATAGCATAAGAATTGCCTAGAACCTGAGGTAAAAGCTTCCCAATCTATACCTCAGCACCCTTGCAGAAACCAGTTTGAGTTCTAGACACCACTCTTCACTCTGGAGAACTTTCAACATCTGTCCTCCACCTCTTCTAGCCCGAAGTCTCATTTTTTTCTCTTTGATATATCTTATTTATTTGTTTGTAAATCAAATTTCTATCCTGCCCATCTCAGCTAAGTGAGTCTGGGTGAATTACAATAAAAACATACAGTAATAGAAAAAGCATGGTTAAAAACAAAGATAAAAACAGAATTAAAAATTAAAATTAAGAATAGGATTAAAATGTTTAAAATGTTAGGATGTTACAAAATTTTAAAAGGTGTTTAAAAAGTTTAAAAATATGATCACATTCTGGACTTCAATATTATCTAACCAGAATGGCTAGAAGTAATCACTGATGGCCACGGAAACTTGAAAATAAAATGGACCCATTCCATTTTGCATATCCCTACCCAAAGGAATGTATACTATTTTACAAATCATTCTAAAAAAAACCTTGGTCAAAGAAAAAAAAGCAGCCCTATATTGGTGTACGGCTTCTAATAGGCAGACTAATTTTTGTTTTCCTTATTCATCATTGTGATTATGTAAGAGTGGCATTCGATAATCTGGGTCAAGGCCAAATGTACGTCTTACAATATCTATCATAATACAAGCTTCCTCTAGGATCATACTTCAGTCACAACTCAGAAATTAAGAGTTAATATTACCAAAGATAATGCATTTCATAGGGAAATGTCCAAGACTCTAGAGCTGAAGGTCTGCTTAGGATGATGGAGATTGTGCATTCCTAAGAATCCTATTGTAGGGACTGGATGCTTAAGTTTAGGGTTAGGTTGCGATGACAACAGAGGCTAAAATATTGCAATATGCCTGGTTCTCATTTATTATTCTTTTAATTAATATTTTTTAAAAATTAAAGTCAGATCAGAGAATTGGCAGGTGTCAAAGGAGCTGATTATAGGCTTCTGATTTGCTCAGGGTCTTGTTACCTACTCTTTCTCAATGTCATAAATCAGTGTTTATGGCATTGGAATCAATTTATTGATTATTAGATTATTATCAATTATTATCATCAATTATATCTATTGATTCCAATAGATCAATAAATCAATCTATTGGAATATCCAGAAAGAAAAGAAACTACTTATAATCCCCCATTATCAAGTAGTTAGGTAAGGCTGAAGCTAGAAAATACCAATTTCTATGGCAGTGCCAATACTTTGTACTATCTTTCCAACAGAGATCAGATTAGGCTTTTTGGAAAATGTGCAAATTAAGTTATTTTGGCTGTATTTTGCTTAAGTTTATATTTGATGTCATTTTATTTTCATTGTTCCTCCTATTTTTATATTTTTGAAATAGATGTTGACTGGGTTTTTTATCTTATTATTGTGACTGAGACTGGGACTGGGATATGAATACTTTAATTCAATTCTTATTTTATATGCATGGTGTAGGTTGCCAAAAGTCATTTGATTGTCAAATAAATAAAAATAAGAAATAAATTATGAGCTGCCTACATATGATAACATTAATATATTGAATGGATTTGGAAGGTATAATTCTTTAAAAAGTTCCAAACTTTTTATTATTGTATTTTATTATTGGCATTGCATCTATTAATGCAAGATTTCTTTTAATTAAAATGATTCCACATCTAGAAACATCTTTGCCCAAACTCACTTGTTTTGAGCTTTCTTTAAGAAAATGTATTCAAGTGAACTAAAAGAAATAGTAAACAGAAATGGATTGGAGGGTAGAAACATTAACTGTGACTAATCCTTCATTATTTATTTAAATAAATAGTGATGAGGGTTCCCGAGAGACTTTGTGTGTGGCCAGATTTATGCTGCTGATAATATCTAGAATGCCTGTAGTAGCATTTCTTTGTAAACAAAGGTTTTAATTCATACATCTAGATTACACAGCTTCCTTTGGATTTTAAAAAAACCCAAATGCCCAGCAGAGATACTGTGCAAGATTGCTGCAGTTATTTAATGTGCAAACTTAGCATTTCACTTATTCAAATGGGCAATTAATTGCTTCACTGGATGTGAACCTCGTTCAATTCCTTGTACAGCACTTGTTTTTCTGCTAACACAAACTTAGGTATCAAACATCAGAATACCATTCCCATTCTTTTAAATTATATTTCCATTCTGGCAAACAGTTGTTCTGAAATATAGCTGTTTTCTTGGCTTTTTAAAACAATAGCTTAATATGTTTACAAATTAGTTGAGATCTTGCAAGACAATGGAAAACTTGTGAAATCGCTGGATATTACCAAATCTTTTTTTTTTTGGGAGATAATATCTCTATATTTATCTCCAGTAATGTTAAGTTCCTTAACCAACAATGTAAAATGATGTGATGGAATCCAGGATTAGAAAAATATTTCTAAGCCCTCTTTTAAAGTACAGGATTTTCACAGCCGTTGCTTTTACTATAAGCTAATTTGTTTAGGCCTCTTATTATTCAGTTTACACTTGAGAACTCAGCATGATGCACGAACAAGCTCCATGGAAAAACATTGCCCCAGGACTGATATAAAACTCAGCAAGGCTGCCTTAGTCATGCTTGCAAATCATCCCTTTGTGATGGAAGCCCCTGCTAAACATGGATATGTGAAGCATACATGCATACAAACTCTTTGGGGATTAACAGTAAACAGGGCACTTCTTTTTAATATGCCTTTGAGTCATTGTTTACTCCTAGCATCTGCTTGGACTGCAGTTTCCTTGGCAAAAGTTTTCATAAGTGGTTTGCCATGGCCTCCTTCTTCCAAGGGCTAAAAGGATGTGGCTGGCCCAAAATCACCCAGTTGGCTTTGTGCGTAGGATGGGACTAGAATTGATGGTCTCCCAGTTTTGAGTCCAGTGCCTTAACCACTATACCAAATTGGCTGTATATGCAAAACAGAAATAAGAAATAGTAAGGTGAATAAATTAAAAACATGAAAAAGGAAAAGGAAATAGCTAAAACCAGTGTGCTAGCATAGGGTTTTCCCTTGAAAGCTTTGTGCTGGCCTGCTTGACTGACTCCATTTACCTCTCTTATCCCCTGCAGGTTCTTTTTGTTAAGGCCAAAAGTTTCTTCTCTTCATTTTACACAGAAATCATAAAGAGGACAGAATGCTTGGATCTCCCTTTTAGAAAGTGAGAAATTGTGTTAATCCCAAAGTGAACTTTTACAATGCAGAATTGCAGGGGATTCCCAACACACACGCATGCACGGACACACAAACACATGCAGTTTGTTTTTCTAAACCAGTGGTCCCCAACCTTTCCAGCTCTGCAGACTGGAGGTAGCAGGATTGGGAGATGGGTTGATTTTGTGCACTCATACTGCTTGCACAAATGTAGTTTCACACACTTACCTGCCGCTTGCATAGCCCTGTTCCCAATGGGCTGTGGCCCACTATTAGGCCAAGGACCAGGGGTTGGAGACCCCCTGTTCTAAACTAAATCAAATTTCTTGTCTTCAGTGTTTCATCTGAAATCATGTCAGCAATGTGCTGTTCATGATGTATTAAAATAATGTCTTGGGTTACAGTTCTGCAGGACTTATGATATCTGAAATCTGTTTTCAGTCAATTTAGTTTTACAAGGAAGTAGGATTGAATTTTACATTATGTATTCAGAGTGAAGTGGGAAGAAAAAAGGTATTTTTAAATTAATAAATAAAACCAGCCAGAATTTATGAGCTAATAGCTGAACCAATTGCATGATTAATGATACAATTTAAAGCCCAAGTTGTCCTCTTGGCAATTTCCATGTGTAAGATTAAACTTGTTCTACCTATGAATACTGTTTTGCTTAATGAGGGAGTCATTGGAAGATTAGGATATTTTCAATTAGGAGATTCTATATCAGAGTACTGAAATAGCAGGAGAGGATTTAAAAAATCCTTTCTTAGTATATACTTGAAGTGTAATTAAGAAATGAAAGGAAGCACTTCATACAGTGTATAGATACTTAATTTAGGCAATATTGAGATACTCCTGGGTAGGAAGCAGGGGTTGGAACAGATTTTCACCTTCTTGTGGATAAAAAATTAGAGTCTCTGAATAATCAGGGAAATATTTCTAGGATTTTCTTTCCACCTAGATGTTTGGAAGGTACCAGGTAGCTTTTGCCCAATTCTACCTCATATGCCCGTGAAAGTGTAGTCACATTCCTGAATTACCTATCAATTGCATTAGAGGGCACTTCAGAAGAATCTTCATCCAGGGCAAAGCAATGAGAATGGTCATTACTATTCAATCAGAATTATATGCCACTAGTTCTGCAAGGGCCGAAATGGTCATTAGCTTGTTTCTAGACATAGATAACAGAATAACAGTTATAATAATAATAATAGTAAAGTTGGAAGGGACCTTGGAGGTCATCTAGTCCAACCCCCTGCTCAGGCAGGAAACCCTATAACGTTTCAGAGAAATGGCTGTCCAGTCTCTTCTTAAAAACCTCCAGTGTTGGAGCATTCACTACTTCTGGAGGCAGGTTGTTCCACTGGTTAATTGTTCTGTCAGGAAGTTTCTCCTTAGTTCTAGGTTGCTTCTCTCCTTGATTAGTTTCCACCCGTTGCTTCTTGTCCTGCCTTCAGGCGCCTTGGAAAATAGCTTGACACCCTCTTCTTTGTGACAGCTCCTGAGATATTGGAACACAGATATCATGTCCCCCCTCGTCCTTCTCTTCATTAAACTAGACATACCCAATTCCAGCAACCGTTCCTTATATGTTTTAGCCTCCAGTCCCCTAATCATCTCTGTTGCTCTTCTCTGTACTCTTTCTAGAGTCTCGACATCTTTTTTACATCGTGGTGACCAAAACTGGATGCAGTATTCCAAGTGTGGCCTTACCAAGGCATTGTAAAATGGTATTAACACTTCACGTGATCTTGATTCTATCCCTCTGTTAATGCAGCCTAGCACTGTGTTGGCCTTTTTGGCAGCTGCAGCACACTGCTGGCTCATATTTAGGTTACTGTCCACTAGGACTCCGAGGTCCCTCTCACAGTTACTACTATTGAGCAAGGTACCCCCTATGCTATACCTGTGCATTTGGTTTTTCTTGCCTAAATGTAGAACCTTGCTTTTTTCACCATTGAATTTCATTTTGTTAGATAGCGCCCAGTGTTC
Source organism: Crotalus tigris (assembly GCF_016545835.1). NCBI lineage: Eukaryota > Metazoa > Chordata > Lepidosauria > Squamata > Viperidae > Crotalus > Crotalus tigris. The sequence goes on from NW_024100068.1 coordinate 835,470, forward strand.
AAATCTGTCCAGATCCTTCTGTATCTTAAGCCTGTCTTCTGGAGTATTGGCTATTCCTGCCAGCTTGGTGTCGTCTGCAAATTTGATGAGTTCCCCATCTACCCTCTCGTCCAAATCTTTGATATAGATATTGAAGAGCACTGGGCCCAGAACAAAGCCCTGGGGCACCCCACTACACACTTCCCTCCATGTAGATGCAGTTCCATTGAGGACCACACACTGAGTACGGCCGGTCAGCCAGCCACGGATCCATCTAGTGGTGGTGCTTTCTACCCCACATTTTTCTATCTTGTCAAGTAGTAGGTTGTTATCTACTTTATCAAATGCCTTACTGAAGTCCATGTAAATTATGTCCACAGCATTCCTCTGATCCACTAATTTTGTCACTTGATCAAAGAATGCAATAAGGTTTGTCTGGCATGATCTATTTTTGATAAACCCATATTGGCTTTTAGTAATGACTTTGTTTGCCTCTAGGTGTTTGTTGATTCGTTGTTTGATTATATTTTCCAGGATCTTCCCAGGTATTGAGGTCAGGCTGATAGGTCTGTAATTTTCTGGGTCCATTTTTTTTCCTTTTTTGTAGCTGGGAACTACATCAGTACTTTTCCAGTCCTCTGGTAGTTCCCCTGTGCTCCAGGATCTTTGAAAAATATAGTTCAGTGGTTCTGAGATCACATCTGCTAGTTCCTTGAGAGCATTGGGGTGTAATCCATCTGGTCCTGGCGATTTGAACTCGTCTAGGCTGGACAGGTGCTCACTTACCATTTTCTTGCCTATCTTAATTTGTGTTTCTATTCTGTTTTTTATGACACTATTTTCGATAGGTTGGTCTGTTTTTTCCCTTTGTGTAAAGACAGATGCAAAAAACGAGTTAAATAGTTCTGCTTTCTCACTGTTGCTTGTCACATTCTTGCCACTTCCACCCACTAATGGACCAATCATTTCCTTCACTTTTTTCTTGTTTTTTACATGTTGAAAGAAGCTTTTTTGTTATCTTTGACTTTGGTTTCAAGCCTTAGTTCATTTTGAGCCTTGGCTTTCCTCACTTCATCTTTGGAGGCTCGGGCTATTTGCTGATATTCTGACTTAGTTATGTGCCCCTCTTTCCACTTTCTATACTTGTCCTTTTTATCTTTCAATTTGTCAGAGAGTTCTTTATGCAGCCATGCTGGTTTCTTTTGAGAGCTGTTGTTTTTCCTCTTTGTGGGTATTGTGCTAGACTGTGCTTTTATTATCTCATTTTTCAAAATTTCCCAAGCTTCTTGAGTTGTTTTCCCCTTGAGGATTCTCATCCATGGAATCCTTCCCAAGCCCTCTCTAAGTTTATTGAATTAGCTCTCTTGAAATCCAAGACTCTAGTTTGGCTGTGTTCTATTCATAATGTTGAATTCCAATATTGCATGATCACTTCCTCCCAGGGTTCCTATGGCTTCAACACCTTCTATCATTTCATCTCTGTTAATGAGAATTAGATCCAAAATGGCTAATCCCCTAGTTCCCTTCTCTACTTTTTGGGAGACAAAGTTGTCTGCTAGGTTTGTCAGGAACCTATTTGATCTTCCATTTGGTGCAGAATTTGTCTCCCAGTTGATGTCAGGGTAGTTAAAGTCCCCCGTTACTATTGTGATGTGCTTCCTACATACTTTAGTTAGCTGACTAGCAAAATGTTCATCTATTTCCTCTGTTTGGCTGGGTGGCCTGTAGTATACACCTATGGCAATGTCATTTTTTTCCCCTTTTATATTGACCCAAATGCATTCAAGACAGTTTTTATCATTGTTGTGCTCTATTTCTGTAGAGATGTAGTTACTTCTTATATAGAGAGCAACTCCACCTCCTCTTTTATTTGGTCTGTTTCTTTTAAATAATTTAAATCCCTCTAGCTGTGTGTTCCATGTATGGGTTTCATCCCACCATATTTCCGTAATGGCAACAATATCATATCTTCCCTCATTAACCTGAATTTCTAGTTCACCCTATTTGCTGTTCATACTCTGTGCATTGGTGTATAGACATTTGAGTCCTTTATGACCGGCCCTGTGTTTACTTTCTACATAACCTGTGTGGTGCCTGAGTTCCCCTATTGTCTTACCACTTAATTGGTTAGTGCATTTTGTGTGTCACTCACTATTAGAGGCTTGATTTTGCTTGACAGCAAGGTTGGTATTCTTACATTCACTGATAGCCCTATAATTTTTAGATTGCCGGGGACAGGGTTGTTCTGTATCAATTAACTCACTGTCCCCGCTGTTTAATTTAAATTTTCCTCCAGAAAATCTGTGAATTTATAGCCAAGTAACTCAGTCCCTTTCTCTGATGGATGCAAACCATCCCTTTTGTACATCTTTTCATTGGACCAGCTACAGACAGCGTGACTAATATATCCAAAGCCTTCCCTTTTACACCACTCCTTTAGCCACATATTGAATTGTGCTATGCGCTGGCCTTTTTCGTTTTGCTCCTTGTACACTGGTAAAACCTTTGAGAAAGTAAGCCTACAGTCTATTCTGCTAAGTTCCTTCCCCAAGCTCTGGAAATCGTTCTGCACAGAGAGTACATCTTTTTGGGACAGATCGTTAGTGCCAAGATGTACGATAGCCTCCACATCACAGTCCTTGCTGCCATTCTTGATTATTTTAGAAATACACTTCTTGTCCCTACTGGCAGTAGCACCTGGAAGACACCTGACCTCTTTCAAAGCCTCTGTGTCCTTTCCTAAATTTACATCCCTTATAATTGAATCATCTACCAGAAGGTAGCTTCTCTTTTTGGGTGCCTTTTTGTTCTTGCATGACTGATATGTAATACCTGATTCACACTTCTCCCTGTCAAAATCTAGTTCTTCATCTTGGACCACAATCCCCTGCTTATTTGAGTTATCTTCACAAATACCTTTACCTGTCTCCTTAATGTCCCTATTAAGGTCAGCAAGGGCACTGTAACTGTTGTGCAGGGACACAGCAAAAACTTTGCATTTATGGTTCACAGCTCTCACCCTGCCAGATCCCATGGTTGTCTACACTGCCCTTCTCCTGCAGGATCTTTGTGGTAGAGGGAGCTGATAGCACGGAGGGTTACTAGAGTAGAGGGGCTGAACTGGACACCTAATTTCTGCCTGAAGAGCAGAGATTACAAACCCTAGATAGATAATCTGTCCTTGTAAGCTATTGATTTGTTTACAGATAGGACAGTTTCCAAGTTTGAAAAGGGTACTGTGAAAGACAGCTGCAAAGCAAGTGTTGCACTGAACTAAGGCAGACATTCTTAGATACAGGGAATCTCAGATGCACTTGCCCTGAATGTACTGCTGCTGTTTTTGATTTTTAGTTATATACTTTGAAATGGAGTTTAAATACAGTATAAATAGAATATAAATAGTCCAACCCCCTGCTCAAGCATAAAACCATTTCAGACAAATGACTCTTCTTAAAAAATCTCCAACAATGAAGCACCCACAACTTTTGAAGGCTAGCCATTCCACTGATTAATTGTTCTCATTGTCAGGAAATTTCTTCTTAGTTCTAGACTGGATCTCTCTTTGATACGTTATCATCCATTACCTTGTCTCACCCTCAGGTCTTTGGAGAATAGAATCTTCTTTGTGGCAGCCCCTGAGATACTGGAACACTGCTATCATGTCACTCCTAGTCCGTCTTTTCATTAGACTAAATATACCCAGTTCCTGCAACTGTTCCTCATATGTTTTAGCTTCCAGTCCCCTAATCATCTTTGTTGTGTTTCTCTGCACTCTTGCTAAAGCCTTAAGTCCAGGATTTCTAAGGGACAGCTTTTTGAGTTATCACACAGTCAGTAAAAAGCAACATGGATAGCAAATCTGACTAATGCAAAATCAAGAGACAGATGGAAACCATACCTCTGTGGACATGGAGAGTTCTTGAAATTCTCTGTCCTACAACTCAGGTAAGGAGGAACCAAAAGCAGTATCAAAATCTATGTAACTAAAAAAGCAAAGCAAGAACTGTGTGGATTTCAGAAAGACATCTTTAAAGTTAGTCTGTGTTAAGAACATAATCTTGAAAACTGTATGAGTAAATTCCCGGCCAGTTTATAGTGAAGGCAAGAGTCTCTTTCAAATAATTCCTTTTCACAACTCTCCCATCTAGATGAGAATTTTCCTCTTCTTGCTTAGACTGCCTCCATCCTTCTTTTTCATTATTTGTCACAGAGAAAAAATTTAATGTTGATTCCACATTTGTTAAATGTGAAAACTAAAGACTTGATCTTCATTGTAGACACTACTGGGCAAAGTAAGGAAATATTTTTGGCTTGATTAAGGCAGTTATTTACAATGCGTAAAAAGAAAGTACAATATGTGAAGTTTTTTAACTTTGGAGGTGGTTAAGGAAGCAAGATTTACATTTGTCACTAGGATTTATTACCAAACATTAAGATGTAGAGAACAGAATCTTGAGAAACCAATAAAGGAAACTCCAGCCCTCCTTTATTAGCAAATTTGTTAAGGTAGGACCTTTTCAAAACTTTGAAATTTCTTTTTCCTAGGCTATTCACATGTCGGGATAAGAGTTTGCTATTTTGATAAATTTGTAATGATTTCTCCCTTCTGCTGATTGTTTCAGTCTAGAGAAACTTCACTTCCCTAAGTCTGAAGACAATGTCTCACAATCTGCTCCAATCCCTTCTCTGGTGAAGGTCAGCCACCACTGCCTCCAGACCATTGGATATTTCATAAACTGAGCCCCTGATTGCATTAATGCTCTTGGATTCAATGAGGAAAGCCCAAAGCTCAATTGTATGGTCCATTGTGAGCATAAAATTATTGGCTAAAGCATTGCATGAACTACTCCGTCTTGGAGTGATACTGGCTGTGATTCTCATGTGCTTGTTTCTCCATTTATTGCATCAAATAGCATGACAGTTTTCTAAAGAACTATGAGGACTCATGAGTGCAGTGTGCTTCTGCAAGTTAAAAGCTGCTTGTTGAACATGGATGAAAAAGCCATGAATATAAAGAATAGTTTGTGCTTAGAGTGGCAGGTTACATCTAGACCTGGATTCAAATATGTAGTTGACTTTAATGACCTAAGGCCAATTATGTTTTAATGATAGCAGTTTTAGCTGACTTTGGCTTATCTCAAAAAAAAAAAAAAAAAAAAAAAGTAAGAAGTACAACTGGTTAGTAATTGGATGGGAGACAACCAGGATTAATTCCAAGCTGGAGTGAGAAGTTTTTTAAAAATTCTATATGAAGGCAATAATAAACTACTTGTGTAATTTTGTGCAGAAATATATGGATGCATCCATGTATTAAATAGAAGTCAAACTCACCTGGAGGGAGCCTTTACATTTAATCTATCACACAAGATAGTTACAAGGAAAGAAAGTGAGGTAGGGGCAATAATATATTCCATTTTAAAAGACCTTGAAGAAAAAGTTAAGAAACTTAACATAAAGTGAATGCTTATTAAAACATGCACATGAAAAGCCCATGGATTCTGAATCTGGCAATGTACATTTGTTAATTCTAAACAATTGTATCACAATTCACCCTGCTATCGGCATAACAAGCACAAAATAAGTAATCGAAAATTACTGTGCTCATATTTATAGCTCTTGCTGTTGCTTTAATTTCTTCCTTGGTGAAGATAATGGATTATACTATAGAGCAGGGGTGTCAAACAGCCGGCCCACGGGCAGGTTGCATCATGCAGAGGCCACGCCCATCTGAGCTCCGGCAATGCAAAAAAGTCATGATATGTTGCGACACGTCACGTGACGCAGCGAGTTTTGACACCCATGCTATAGAGCAGGGGTGTCAAACTCGCAACGTCACGTCACGTGTTGCGACTTATCATGATTTTTTTTCCATTGCCAGAAATGGGGTGGGCACAGTTTTGGCAGGACACATCCAGCCCATGGGCCGGCAGTTTAACACCCCTGCTATAGAAGAACTATAGTCTGACTTCATGTTCTATTATCTGACAACAATGTTGTGAATGGTTTATAATTTACATCTTCAAAAGATTTTAAAGTTGGGGATCAGCCAGCTCACTCCTGCCAGTCCTCTATACTGAACTGATTGCCAGAGTAGCAGGAACTATGGGGCAACTATTTTTTTAAACCCAAGCTTTTAAAGAAGGCTATGACAGCCTTTTGAGATAAATCAAACTAGAAAGCCAATTATAAGGTTACAGTAACAGAATCCTGCAAGTCTGAATAGGCTTCCCCCTCCCTCCTTTGATCTTTGTGAGAATAAGGAACGCAGTGGCTCACATGGTTAGGATGCTGACTTGGGGGTTAGGAAATCTGCATTTGAGAGCTGAGTGCTGCTTTGTGGCAGGGTGAGCTCCTATCATTCGCTCCAGCTCCTTGATGGGGACATGAAAGGAGCCTCCATGGCATCCCCCAGGAATGGTGATGTCACTGGCTAGTCCTTTCAAGTGCCTTAAATGGAACTGGAGGATTCTGTCTGAGACTCTTTCTCAAATTACATACATTTCTGGACTCAGATTTCTTTTATCTGTCCACTCTCTTCTTTATGATTCTTCCTCCTGTTATCCAGATTTATTCTTTCTTTCCATTGCAACTATGGGTAGACTGGAACCTCCTTTCTTGTTTTTTTTTTGTTTGTTTGTTTGTTTACATTCCTGTACATCATCATTATCACTTTAGCCATTGTATGTCCACTGCAGGTTGAAGACCTCTTCTGAATGTTTCCAACGGTCCTGAGCTTTCTTTTGCCAATTTTGGCAATTGGGCTTGCAATAAGGCAAAAGTTCGGGTCTAGCTTTTATCACTAGGCAGACTGAGTTTCTTGACATAGTAAATGCTAGAGGTTCTGCGAGAAACATGTTGTACAAGGTTGGCTTATTGACTCAAATTTCTCATTTATATCCCATTTCCTGCCCCTACAAATCAGAAGCAGTTCAAAAGCTATTATGCCAATATATTTTCTATATGGGAACACATCAGATTTTGAGACTATCTCACCCATATAAGGAAATTTAAGGATATTCAAAGAAAGGTTGCATGCCTTTTTAGTTTTGTATCAAATGTTTACATATCACTTTGGGATTTTCCTGCCATGAATTAACAGTTTGCTTCCAAATTTCAATGTTTCTGGGAGTTTTGAAGGCTGAAGATGTATTAAGCTATGTTTATTCATTTAAACCTTTATATATTGCTCTTCAAGAACAGTTTTTGCAATCCCATAGCTACATGAATTGCCCCCCAGCCCAGGATGGGTTGTTCACGCTCTTAGATTTACAGTATACTGATCAGTATAAATTATTTCTTAGTTAATATTTATGTCAACATTCAGAGATGTAAGTGTCAAATAAAACTATGATGATGTCATATATATTAAGATGTCGTTGTATGTAGATTACAAATAATTTGTGCACTATCTTGACTGAATCAGGAGACTATGTGAGCCCGTTGAAATTGTGTGTTGCATGAACTGTCTTTGACACAATATGCTTCAATGGGGTTTTTTGGGGGGGTGGGGGGAGAGGTTTATAAGATACCCTGAGTTGCATGATGAGTAGATGTTGATGTAAATGGAAAGGATAGATAAAAAAATGTAACTTGTCCCTTGACTTTCTTGAGGATATCCATGGGCATGAAACATGAACCAAGAATAGATCATATAGTAAAAGCATTTGAGAACTGTCCCAGGAGTTAATTTTTTCTCTATCTTTCCCTCCCTCCCTTTCTCTCTCTCTGATATATATGTGCAATGCTTTTTTTCTAAAAAAAAAAAAAAAGGTGCTGGAACTCATACACGTCATACAACCCACCTTGCCTACCCTACAAGGTTCCATCCAAAAAAGGGTGCCAGAACTCCGTTCTGGGCATTCTATGAGTAAAAAAGCCCTGTATATGTGTATGTTTATATGTATGTGTATGTGTATAAGCGATTACAGGGTTGTAAAAAAAGAATTTTATATATACATGTATATGTTCTCTCTCTCTCTCTCTCTCTCTCTCTCCCCCTCCCTCCCTCCCTCCCTCGGTGTGTGTGTGTGTGTATAGAGGTATTGATTGTCTCTCAAGAGTAAGCCCAGCTGCAGCCTTCACTGTCAATCTGAAATATTACACGATTGAAATAATTGGATCATAGTAATAGAAATCACAAAGGAGTACTGTGGATGAGCCATTAAAATTTATGAAATAAGCTATAGGTATGGGAATAGCAATAGCACTTAGCTCTTAGACATATACTGTTCCATAATGCTTTACAGCACTCCCTGACCAGTTTACAGAGTCAGCCTATTGCCCCCAACAATCTGGGTCCTCATTTTACTGATCTTGGAAGGATGGGAGGTTGAGTCAAACTTGATCCAGTCAGGACAGAACTTCCGGCTGTGGGCAGAGTTAGCCTGCAATGCTGCATGCTAACCACTGCACCACCAGGACTCTTATGAATGATCTTGGATTATATAAAGTCATTTCAGGGTGACCCTGAGCAACATTTAGACATATAGCATGTCTTGATCAACTGACGGGTACATGATGGATCTAATAATAAATTACATTCTACTTAATATAGATGTTATATAGCAGTGATTCTCAACCTTTTTAATGCCGTGACCCCCAACCAGTCGTAAGTTGAGGACTACTCAACCGATCGTAAGTTGAGGACTACTCAACTGGTGCTGTACCGTTTGCAGAATGGGACTTTTGGCGGGCTCAGCAGGGCAGAGACAGCTTGGACAATTCCTATTGGCTTTTGAAAGCCAATAGAATTAGACTCTATTCAAGAGAGTCTATTCTATTGGCTTTCAAAAGCCAATAGAATAAAAGGGAGTAGCACAGCTAAGGAAAAGAGGAAAAAAATGGCGGAGTGCATTGTTTAGCGACCCCCGTGAAATGGTCGTTCGACCCCAAATGGGGTCCCGACCCACAGGTTGAGAACCACTGTTATATAGAGTAAGCTATTTCATACAGAGGTATGAACAACTGCAGAAACATTTTTATTGGCTATACTATCTTTAAAAGTGTTTTCTTTTTTCCTCCCCTGTTTTGTATGAGTTTGTTAATATTTTTTGGGGAGAAAGTATATCCAAGGAGAAAAGAAATAACATATCCAGTTCTTTTCTGTCTACTATATTTGGAATTCAAAAGTCTCAAAAGTGTTTTTTCAAAAGGAACTAGACTTTCTTTTTTTCCTTGAAGACGTTTTACTTTTCATCCAAGAAGCTTCAGTCAGAACTGAAGAAGCTTCTTGGATGAAAAGTGAAATATCTTCAAGGGGAAAAAAAAGTCCAGTTGCTTTTTGAAAAAGCATCTTTGGGACTGAGAATCTCCATAGACATTAAATAAAATGGAAATGAAAGCTGCTACTTCCTATGTCTCTTTTTTCTAGCTGTCATATCTACTCTCACTTATTGTGCGATTTGGGAATGCTTCTGCTCTGTGAATGGAAGCATCATGCCAAATTGTTAACACATCATGCAAATCAGGAATCCTGGTTTAATAAATCACAGTGTAACTGTGCAGTGTGCTGATTCACATATCTCATTTTATTTTTTTGCTTGCTTGCAGTCAGATAAACAAATAATGATACAATGGTTTTGCCTGATATCCAAATCTTTAAGGGCTTCCATGATAGCTCTGCTGTCCCAGAAAGCCAACATTGGCATGGGCCTTACAGCAGCTCATTTACTAATGGGACAAGACACCTTTCTTCTTGACATCTCTTCATGATGCTAGGAGAACAGAGATGGGACTTGCTGGCTGATGTTTCCGAGTGTTCCTGCCAGTACTGGCTAGGCTTTTTTTTTTCTTTTTCCTTCTGCAGTTGATCTTCAATCATCTCCAGAAACCAGGCAGGCAGACCATCTGAAAGCATCACTCTAATGAATTTCCAAATATATTCCTAAGGGATTCCCCAGAGCAGCTCGGGAACTAGACAGTTATGCCTAAATTGGGATGTTTTTCAGACTGAGATATTTTTCCTGCCCAAATGCCCTTTGGTTTCCAGAGGGGTTTGCTAGATTGAAGTTATTTACTTGCTCTTTGTGAAATTCAAGAATGTGTGAACTGGGATGTGTACATGTGGGGCATATCCATATGAGAATTTGAGACCTTGTTACAAAAGTTAAAAAATAATTACAAGTATATGTACCACTTACCCGAATCTTTCTTTGCAGAGGGTAGGTCGGTGTTTTGGAGAACTGTGAATTCAACGGAATTCATTTTATTAAGTTTCTTGTGGATCTGCTTCTACAATTCCTTGCTTTCCACTCATGATTGTCAAGTTACTCACTCACTTTCCCTGTTCTGTACCATTTGTTGTTGCTTCAGTGCAGAAAAATGTGGGTTAAAGAAATGTTTTTACTTTATTGTAAGGATCAGACTACTCAACACTTTCATTTGCAATCACTATCCTGAAGTTGCAGTCAGTTCCAGCATTATACAAACATTCTATTCCTGGAATCTTTGTATTAGCCCATTTCTATGCATATTGAATTGTACACATAATGGCAAACTTACATAAATCAGGGCTTACACAGTCATGGGACTCCCTGAATCTGCCTCAGTTTGCAAATAGAGAAAGAGCTGTTCAGAGGATTCTTTCCGTCTACTCTACATCATTGTTTGCACTTCACTTTGCACTGTTGCACTTCAATTATAGGTCTCAGATTATTCTGTCAATACAGCAGACTGCTGCTGCAACAGAAAAAGATATGAAACCACCGTGGTTCTCTTTTATGAAGTAAAAGTTCTGTGAGCTTTTGGCAGGGAGAAAAAACTAGTTCTAGAAGATTGGAGTATGCAATAAGCAATGTGCTGTGCCAGGAAGCTGCTGATATATATATTACAATTTAGCAATCCAGGATTCCTGTGCTAGATTTCTAGCTTCCAAACACTAAGAGTGGTTTGGAAATAGAACCAATTAGCCAGAGAGGTGATGGCTTGTTTTACTGGATGAATGCAAGCAGGGTCTAGGCAGCCATCTGTTTGAGATGCTTTAATCTGCACTGAACAGAGTTTGAATGGGATGGCCCTACATGACACTTCCAACCCTTTGATTCTATGATTTTTTGTGTCAATATTTCCATCGACTTGACATGCAAGTGAAAACAGAAATTACAGGATGTGGACTCTATGTTAGTTAAAACATCAACACATGTGCCTCAGAATAATGTTCTACAGGTGATCCTTGTTTAATGATCATTTTGTTCAGCAAAATGATTTTGTTCAAACTTGCACTGGCACTGAACTTATGGTACTTATTATTTAGTATATGATGAAAACATGAAAGAAGAGAAGTAAACATATACACATAACCCATGTGATGAGGCAGTGGCCTCATAATTGAATGTCCTATCCAGCTATCCAGGCAGTTGCCTTTGGCATTGCTTCATGCAGTTATTCTAGGGAGCCAGAAAATGCACATCATGGACAATCTTGCACAATATGGGCAATGTATCAACTTCTGGAGATTAGCAAGAACATTCTAGAATGATAAGTAATATATGTGAACATAGAATATATGAGTCATACTTCCTTAATATGCATATTGATTCCCAAGGCCATCTTTAGTTATAGCTCCCATTGTTTAATTAAGTGGAAAGTGTGTGACATATAATTTAATAGAATAATATGTTCATTTTCTAACTATTTATTTGCTGGCAAAAGGAAGTTTAATACATTTCCTTTTTGGTATATATTATGCCTCTGATTAAGGCTTAGTTCAAATGCATATGAAGTAGTTATGCATGACTATTAACAAATGAAGATAAATAAGGAAATGCATCCATGAAGTTTAGTGATGAACAGATTTAAACAGAATCTGATTTAACAAGCAATCTATTCTAAGAAAAAAAACTTCCAAGTCTAAGCGTTCTTCATTGGATTAAATTGTGTGCATTTATATTTGTGTTGGATCATCATATTTGCGTGCCTGCACAAATGACTGAGCAAATGTCACTGTTGACATTGTGGCTGACCAAAGTGCTATTTTACAGAGGAATGGTTCTCATCCTGTTATGTCTTAGGTCCCATCAATCTCCTCCTATTAAAGACCACACTTCCAAAGAATTTGTAGCCAAATTGTTGCTATGTTTATCATTTATGATAAGTTTTTAGCCTGGGTACCACCTTACAACTTAGTCCTACATAATTTTAAACCATGGTTTGGATAACATAATTTTATATATAAATTTGAAAAAAAAATCCTAATTATACTTTGCAGGTAGGTTCTTTGAATTAAGATAACTTTGTTTAAAAGTTGCTTGAGCTTTACACTCAGGAAATAGCACAAAAACTGACTGTTCTTCAGTTATAGTCAAACATGGGCCTATTTCATGGTATCTCTATCAGAGGTATGGATATAATACATTGAGAAGACGTCTACCTGTGTATATAAATTCTATTAAGTGGGTATCAATGTAAACATCCCATATCAGACTTAGAAAAGGGTTTTATACTTTGTCTTACACCTTTATGTGTTTGTGTGTGTATGTGTGTGCGTGTGTTGTGTTTTTGTTTTTCCTATAAGAAAAATGCAAGGTTTGAAACGGACTTAAAAAGCAGACAACATTTGAGCATTCAGGTATTAATAATTTATAAAATATTTAGTATGTAAAGAATCCATTCTAAAACAATAGGTGATGCACACAGCTATAAATTAGTAGAAATATTTTGGGCCATAACAGATTTCCTTATCTCACTCTCTTCCATTTTGATCTGCCCCATCAGCAGAGGGATATGCCCTGTTGAATTTTCTTCAACAGAGTGTGAGACCAGAATAGTGGAGAAAAATAAAAAATGCATTTAGCCATCAAAAACTATCATGGTTTATTTCATCTAGAAAAACATAATATAATCTCTTTTCCTCTGCTTTCTGTACATTTTGATATGAGTTTCTGCTTTTGTGTTACTGTATTGAGTATAGTTTAGACTTCCATGTAATATTGGTGATTCGCTAACATAGAATTTTGTGACTATACTTGGCCTTTGAATGGTATTTCAAAGATCAGATTAAAATATAGGCAAAGCCATGATATATAATTTGTTAAGACCTACAAAAACTATATTTAATCTTGATTTTAAATAAGTTTCATTAAGTTAAAATCTATTAAAATAGATTTTAATATGATTGTTCTAAATATTTTTACTAATGGATTTTTTTCTGGCAGGTTAAAAATTGCAACTTGCAACAATTTTTACAAGGTCTCAAGACCACCTGTAACTCTTCAGGGGTGAATTTCAAGCTTAGAACATGCATCCTCTGCTGTAGTCCCTTTAGATTGCCTGACAGAATAAGTAAATGGATGAAGTAGAAGATGCTATAGCAGTTCTGGCCTATATTTCCCTTTGCATACTCTGTGTTAAGCATGGGAGTCTGAATGAAAATTCAAGTGCTTATTTGTGTGACAAGTGTTAGTTCTGCTTAATCACAGACTCCAGATTAAAGCAAATGTTCAAGGAAATGCCCAACTGAACAGTTTAATTCATCCTGCAGTGAAGAAGGCATTGCCAGCATATTCATTTTCCTTTTTAAGCCTTTATATTTTCTGAGAAGAAAGATAATGGATTTGTTGCATCATATCCAAATGCCTGGAAAAATTATCCTCTTTGGGACTTGCTGCAAAACTCTAGGCATTAAAATAGATTTTGTGTCTTTTTAGCAACTGTGTTTTCCCCTTGAATGTGTAGACTGAACCCAGGGGAAAGGCAACTGCTTAATATATCTTCACCCAGCTTAGTTAGTACTATTTGCATGAAGAAAGAGAGTTGTCTTTACAGTTGGGTTCACATGTGGCTAATTTATGACTTAATCATGGTTTAATGTTTTGAACCTTTTGCAGGAATTTTATTCCTTACCAAATGTGTTCTGAGCTAGAATAAAAACACCAGGCAATTGCATGAAATTAAGTGCTTTATTATTCATCCAAGACCAATGTCAGTAAGTTGTTAGGTGGACAGCCACGCAATTCCCCCCCCCCCCCCGCTTTCATCTATCACATATTTTATACATTACTGTCAGTCCCTCCAATGGAATACCAGCCCCTTACCTAGTCAGCCACTTCCCATATCAGCATGATAACATATATGAGACTTCTTTCCTCCTCTGTTGGGGTCTCTAATTTTTGGGAGGATACTTTTATCTAAAGAGGAGCTATCCCTGGAATGCACACTTTATCCCCTGGGTAAACTATATTCAAGGCCCATGAAAACTGAAACGAAGAAGGCTAACAAAATCTAACAAGTCATGGTTTCATAATCTTAATAAAAGCGTAAAATGCTCTAATACTATATTCTATAAAATATTCCAATGGTTTAATGAAAAAGCAATAACTGGCTAGGTTTGCCTTTAGTCATAAAGCATGAGTGCATTTGTACAGAATGCTAAGCTAAAACAACACAAAATGACAGAATAACCAAGTTGAAAGGGACCTTGGAGGTCTCCTAGTCCAACCCCCTGCTCAGGCAGGAAATCTTATATAATTTCAGACTAATGGTTGCCCAATCTCTTCTTAAAAACCTCCAGTGTTGGAGCACCCACATCTTCTGGAGACAACTCATTCCACTGGTTAATTGTTCTAACTGTCAGGAAGTTTCTCCTTAGTTCTAGATTGCTTCTCTCCTTGATTAATTTCCATCCATTGCTTCTTGTCCTGCCTTCAGGTGCTTTGTAGAATAGCTTGAACCCTTCTTTTTTGTGGTAGCCCTTCAAATATTGGAAGACTGCTATCATGTTGCCCCTAGTCCTTCTTTTCATTAAACTACACATACCTAATTCTTGCAAACATTTTTATATGATTTAGCCTTCAGTCTCTTAATCATTGTTGTTGCTCTTCACTGTACTCTTTCTAGAGTGTGATTTTACCAAGACACTATAAAGTGCTATTAACACTTCAGATTATCTTGATTCTGTACCTCTGTTAATGCAGCCCAGGACTGCATTGGCTTTTTTTTGGCATTTGCAGCCAGGGCTTTTTTTGTCATAGAACACCCAGAACGGAGTTCCGGCACCTTTTTGGGATGGAAACTTGTAGGGTGGGCAAGGCGGGTTGTATGACGTGTGTGAGTTCTGGCACCTTTTTTTTTTTAACAAAAAAAGCATTGCTTGCAGCACATAAAATATCATATACCTTGGAATTGTGCCTAAGCTATCAATTTAGACTGATAGAATCTTGTTCTGATTCGTGTGGGATATGAATAGAAGTGAATATTTGTAGCTCAGGGTTGAATCTTGGTGCTTGCAGACATTTCATTACCCAACTAGGTAACATCTTCACTGCTAGAAAGGAATGGCCTTTGCTCTCTGTTTATATATAGTTGATTTGCCCTTTCAGGGTTGGTGAGAGTGTTGTTTTCTTCTTGGTATTTCCTTGATTAGGCTACTTACTGTTTGTTTGTGTTCATGGTTCCTTGATGGGGGTATTGTTTGCTGTTTAATTGTTGGTCTGGTATTAATCCTGGTGTAAATCCCTACTTACAAATCAACAACAGATATGGAATATCCTGTGCAAGTCACAATTGAGCTGGATAAGTAAGAAGGGAAGTTTACAAAATGTAGTGTATATGGCAGAGTCAAATCTAGATTGAGGAAGTCCTTAGTAAAGAATACCTTTCTACATTAAGAGTTGGCAGCCAAGAAGCCAATTTAATTACCTTTGCAATGATTAATTTAGCATAATTGGGAGGGCATTGTGGAAAATTTAAAATTTTCTATTCTCAGCTTTCTATGTCTTGCAACTGATGAAGCATAAAGCATTATGTTGAGCCAGGAAATTCTTAGAGCTATTACAATATTAAACATAAAAACGTCATGTGAATATTTAAGTTTAACAGCCACTTATGTCTAGGACAGGGGTAGGCAACCTTGGCTCTTTTATCTCGAGTCATAAAAGAGCCAAGGTTGCCTACCCCTGGTCTAGGAGGAGCATGAATGATCAAACAATTTATGAAAGACATAACAGCTTTCATTCAGGTAGGTGTCCTTAATGTATTTTGACAGGCCTGAAAAGAAAAAAGGGGAGAAAAGAACCAGACTAGAATTGTCATGGGAGAAAGTTTACTAAGTCTTAATAGCTAGAATGGAAGTGAGTCATGAGACTTCCTTTCTAAGTTTTCTTTTGCTGCAATTTAAGCACAGTATAACCACAACAAAAAAGAATATTTTTTTAAACTCATTAAACCAAATCCTACAGCAAGATTACTTTTTAGAAATGGAGAATATGAAGCACAATCAATTCAAGTTCATATTTATAATGGGAATAAGGGAAAACAAAAAAGCCAGCAACATAACAATGATAGGAATTATCTCTAGGAAAGATAACTCAACCTGCTTTGCAGTGGAAAATTATCTTCTAAAGATTTCCCAAAATGGCAGCATTTCAAAATCTGCACCTCTCTGATTAACCCTTACTTTGGGTTCCCTTTAATTAGATTGCTTTGGGACCTGGCAGCTGAAACTTTCTGTGTTCATGGATCACTGAAATTATTGCACAAGTAAAAATGATTTGTGATACAACAGGAATGAAGATTTCTGCTTCACATGACGCTGCCTATAAAATGGAGATAGTAGCCTGATCCTGTAAAATAGAGGAGAGGGAAGGTATATTTTTTTCTCTTTAGTTTGGAATCCAGATGGCATGTGGATAACTTTTTGGGAACTTCCATGCCAATCAGAGAGCTTGTAGGGTACAGCCCAAAAGGTCAAGTTGATGGCCACGATGATCTGTTTTTATGTCTATTGTTGTTAATGTTCTTCCATTACAGAACGTTAATCATACATCTTGACTTTTTTTTACCATGTCCTGTGGATACACTGATGCTAACAGTGGGCAAAAATTAGATTGGCAAGGTCAAAGTGAAGCTTTAATATTTTGCTTTGGAAACTGTATGATAGATAAAGTGCATTTCTCCTTTCCCCCTCCCCCCCCTTTTTTTCCCAACACATCATCTAGTTACAGAGTCTTCAATCAGTTTATTATTTCTTTTTTAATGGCAGGACTACATCAATCAGGCAAAGACATACTTTTTTTCAGAGCTTTCCTTTTCTAAGCAAGGTAAACCTATGTAAGACAAGTGCTGCAGTCTTTGTGATATTTGCAGAATGAATGTGTTACCACAGGGGTGTCACACTGCTGGCTGCAGGCTGGATGCATCATGTGGAGGCCACGCCCACCCCAGCTCCAGCACTGCAAAAAAAGTTGTGATACATCACAACTTGTCCCATGATGTGGCGAGTTTGACATCTGTGTGTTACCACATTAGGACTACAAGAAAATTATTTGGGGTCTGCCTAAAGGAAGTTGCAGCTCCTGGCTTAAATGGACATTCTCCGTTCCTGGAATAGACAAATCATTTGCTCCATTCTTTGTATCAGTTTCTCATCTGGCTCCTGATTAGCTGCCTTTTACCCACTCTTTATTAGCATAACATTGTTGGAGAGAATGATAACAAGCTTTCTTATTCTTGAACAGTAACTGCCTCTGTAAGAAGGAGCAGATGGATAGAGGTCTTGCAGAAGTATATTTGAAAATAACCAAGCCAAACCACTAGTAATCAAGTTCATAACTTATTACTTGAGAGATTGCAGAGAATGAGAGAATCATTTGTAAGTGAGAACAATCAAGTGTGAGCACATGGAGGTGAAAAAAAAAAAGGAACAATGCAAGGCCAGGAGGCTATGAATTTACTGATAGAAATACCAGGCTACTTTCTTTTTCTCAGCCCAATCTATTCAATGAGGCTGATGTTATGGGAGTAAATGTAGAAGGTTATATACAACAAAGAAAATGGCAGAACATGAAAAATGTGGCTGTTTCAGGGCTCAGATGACCAAAGTTTGAATAGAGACATTATCCTGGACTTCGTCTTGTCTCTTTCTGTTTAAGCTATGTGTTTAAACTCATGTAGATAATGGATGAGTGAGAAGTTTAGTAGAACTGTCAAAAGACTCTTAGCTTCCCTCTTTCTGTATTGGATGTGTACATGTGTTTGTGTAACCATACAGTAGTACAGTATTTGAGATGGGAAGAAGATGACACAAGACTATTCCAGCATGTTTATTCAGCAAAATTCCCAACATGCAGAAGTGTCTTTGGGTTAGTGGGAATGTTGAAGAGAGACAAATTATAAAGTCAGCTTTGTATTGCAAGCTTTAACTGAGTTATTCTGAATGGATAACAGGTGTTCTGATGATCCAGCTGCTGTCTTTGTAAAGATGTTGGTAGTAGATCTTTGATAAAGGAAGTGATAACACTTCAATTTTTTTCAGAGATGAGAGCAAGTCTGCAATATTCATTTACATATGTAGTAGCAATAACAAATCACATGAGGAAGGAATTATCATGAGGCTCAAACTTCTGAGAATATATATATATATATATATATTAAACAACCATGATTTAGAGTGCAGTTAGAGTGCAATACTGCAGGCCACTTTAGCTGACTGTGTTCAGCAGGTCAGCGGTTCAAATCTCACCGGCTCAAGGTTGACTCAGCCTTCCATCCTTCCGGGGTAGGTAAAATGAGGACCCAGATTGTTGGGGGCAATGTAAATATATATATACATTGCTTACTGGTGTACACCGCTTAGAGAGTGCTTGCACTTAAAGCGGTATATAAGTCTCATAAATAAATAAATAAATTTGAATGATCGGAATGTCACATGTAACTCCACCGGCGACTCTGCAACTAACTCCACCCACAACATTTCCCTATTGAGCTGCTCTCACCTTGGGAATGCAGGAGAACTACAGGAAGATGGGGAGGCTGTTTGTTATAATCTTAGAGCCTCCACACACCTCCACACGCTCCCACAGACATTTGAGAGGAATGACCTCCCATAGGAATTTACAAGGAGATGCAAATCATGATTGCAAGGACCCCGCCTCTCTCCCTTTAAGGAGGATTGCACATCCCCAAGTAATGAGTGAATGTATAAACAACAGTGAGGGGACAGCCTCCTTGGGAGAAGGGGTTAACAATCAACTTGTGGGTGCCACAAATTTCGGGGAGGATGTTAAAATCACCCCCATTGAAGAGAAAATAGAAAGGGGAGTTAACAAAGCAATACAAAAGATCGGGAAACAGGATGATACAAACACAATGGAATCCTGGACTACGGAGACGAACAATGAGGATATAGTTGTGAAGGAGGATCGTAAACAAAGAAACAGGGGGAAGAGAATGGAAATAGGGAGTACTAAGAGGGAGGATGAGGGGAATAAACAACATAAACACAGACAGTGCACATTTAACTATGTAGAATTAAAGAGTCCCCCCAACTTACAGTCATACGAAGAAGGGAGGAAGAACTGTGGTATCGGCACAAGCAAGGAAAGTGAGGAAATTGCAGCTTGCAATACAGAAACTACGATCAAAACGCAGGTGGATTGGCTGGGACCCATGACGAGGTCAAGAAGCTGGGCGCAAAGAGCGCCACATTTATAAATAGCTTCTCCCATCGACTGGACGCTACCCTGATGATGCTGGCAGAAGCCAGCGAAAGCTTGGTTTTATTCTGGTTTTATTCTATTAAAACTTTTTATAGTTTTGTAACTTCCTGGTGTTTGTATATTTTATACGAAGGAATAAAATACCCAGGAATCACCATTTTGTTTTTAATATTCATATATATATATATATATATATTAACTATGGAGGAAAAATCAACAGTTTTCTTTCAATCTTCTTGCTAAGTAATTAACTGAGATGGTTTCAGAACTTCTTTGTAATTAAATCATACTTGCATATTAATTGTGTAATTTGCTCTAGCCTTGTAGACAGAGGTCCTGAAAACCAATTAAAAATTTCCCAATAGAATTAATATTGCTCCATAAACTTGTACATTTGATCTCATCTTGGCTTTCTTCCTTTGCTGTTAGAAAAATAATGACAGGGTTCTGGAATTTTTGCTGGGCAGCCAGTTAATAAGTACAATGACTAATCTTTCATCCTCTCTGCACTAGACAGAATTAGCCTCAGCCTCTCTGGAACAAAAGTCACAAGGGAATACATCCAACTGACAAAATTGTTTAAAGGTGTCCAACACTTCATATGCTAATCTCTTCTAAAGGATTGCTTGATACTGTGATAGAATGTAGTGAGGAGGTGGATCTCAGGAGGAAGTAGAGAGAAGTAGAAAGAAGTAGAGAGAAGTAAGAGGCAACATAGCCCAGATATTATGTGTAAGAGAAAGAGAGTAAAGACAGACCCTTCTTAATTCTTCATAGAGTATATTGTAGATGCAGATAGTAAAACCTTCAGTCTGGCAAGAGTGTGAAAGTGTGAAACAATAAAGAACGCCACTTGAAAGAATTGCCACGGGTCATTCTTGATTTGGGGCAATTTACAATGAGTCTACTGACTGTTCCAACTTTCTCTGAGTAGTAGCAATTCTTCTTTTTTCCCCAGAATTATAGCTATGCCCACTTTTGCAGCTCCCCCCCACCCCAGAATTGTAGTTAGGCCCACCTTTGCAGCTGGAAGGCAACTTAATCTTCTCAGTTCACTCACCAAGGTAGAACCACACTGGAGAGTAGA
This sequence comes from Crotalus tigris, assembly GCF_016545835.1. Taxonomy (NCBI): domain Eukaryota; kingdom Metazoa; phylum Chordata; class Lepidosauria; order Squamata; family Viperidae; genus Crotalus; species Crotalus tigris. Next base: position 855,966 of record NW_024100068.1, read on the forward strand.
ATTATTGGAACTTCTCTGTGGTTATCCCTATTTGTTAGATGATTTATATTTAGACAAATAAAATACGTTAGAAGCACCTAGGTGTGTTTAATGTGATGGTGATGGTGATATCCATTTAGTTGTGTCTGATTCTTGGCGATTCTGTGGGCCAGATCTCCTCATATCTTTTGATCTTGCACTACTTGAGTTTTTCTATGCTGTGGCTGTTGTCAGCTTTGATGGTGTCCAGTCACTGTGTTCTTCAGTAACCTGGTTTCCTTTTACTGCTAACTCTTCCAAACATTATTGTTTTCTCCAGGGAATTCCCTTGCATGACAGGGCCAAAATAGGTGGACAGTTTTGTGATTTTATTGTAGTTATATTCAGTTCCATTTTTTTTAGTATGAAACAATGAATTCTGCTAAGGTATCATTTATGTTTCTTCACTTTTCCATTTAGATGAATATTCCAGGTGTCTTATTAAAAGGTATCTGTTTATAATAAAGCTGCCTTCCTTTGATTTATCTCTCCATAGTTCACTGTTTATGGCTCCCCACTTTTTCCATTATTAGAAATGAAGTGAGCTTGGAAAATGAGACATAAGCTAAGAGCTATTGAGGTGCAGCCTGAATCAGAGGTCACAGGTAATTCAGGGGAATGTACTCAAAATTACAAATATCTCCTATTAGTTTTCTCTTTCAGATGCTAACCCATAATCAGCAATTATTGAAGGGCTCTCTAGTGATCAGGATGGACTTAATGACACTAAAGGTTTCTGGTACATATTCTAAAAGCAAATCCTTGGAAGAGGACTACCTAAAACTATTAAATCTGGAGTGCATTAAAAATAGTAACTGTTTGCTATCATCCAACCAATATTTGCACTAACTTAATTTTTAACCTGCCAGTACTGTTTGTTATCATCCAGCCAATATTTGCACTAACTTTCTGTTTTTTAGTTCTAGATTGACAGACAACTGTGCTCTATGATGCACGACCCTATAATAAAATCCCAGCCATTAATATTCATTCAGAACTTGAGATAGGGACTCATAATGTTGTCTTAGGGCTAGAGAGACCCAGATTCAAGTCCAGATTCATCTATGAAAATCCATTCTCTCTTAACTTTCCTTACAGGAAATCCCATGGAATATGCACTGAGCTCTTGGAAGAAAGGTGGAATATAAAACTAATGAATAAATAAATCAACTGAGAGTAATAATGACAAAATATTAAACATAAAAAATAATAATTCCAAAATAATGTAACCTGTAGTAGGTGGGTTAACTTGGCTTGCAAAGATAGATACAAGCCAAGCATGTTGGTCAGTTACTTTAGAATAACTTCTAAAACATGAAGGAAATCCTGATAATGAGGTCCTATACTATAAATTGTGATGTTACCTTTCAAAGATTACTGCAACCAAAAAACAGTTCATGGATATCAAAAATAAGTGACCTTTCAGCTTGATATCAAAGTGGTCACTCCTTTTGTTTTTTTCCAAGTTGCCACCTCTTTCTTTAGTCACTAGGATGAGAAGAATAATGTTAAACCACTTAAAAGCATTTGGAAGGAATACTAAGACTTATCCTTTATGAGAAATAGTTTAGAATTTGGAAAATCCTCAGGGTTCAATTGTGGACCCTGCATTCATCAGATAAATAAATTTCTTACTATTTCAAAAAGCTTGACATGTTACTAAATTTAATAGCTTTTCAGTAGAGACCCCATTTATATATCGACGTCATCAAAAATTGCAAAAGATACACCTAAAAAATGGAAGTGCATTATGAGAAAAGATAAAAGGGAGAACAGATTTCAGTTGTAATTCTACAGATTATGCAAAAGACAGTTATATAAAATTTGGATTATCAGGCTGTTATCATTATGAGATGGCACTCCAGGCAAAGGTCACTTTACACAGCATTATGCAAGCTTGTGATTGCCGACTAGGCAGAATTCTCTGCCCATCTATCTGCAATACTTGCATTTTACCTACAACAGAGTCCCTCCATCACAACCTTTAACTGCCTCCAGAGGAGTTTTGGAATTCTTTCCTTGTCCCTCAATCATCTTGCTGGTGAAGAAAGAGCTTGCTATGAGCAAATTGCTCACTGTCTTAATTGGTGGCCAAGCAGCTCCCACATATCCAAGTTTATATAACTCCTGCTGGAGACTTTACCTCAGCTTCCTTTGCTTTCTCACATGCAAGAGAATGTGCTTTTAAAGAGCGTCTATAAATATCTCTTTGCTTATATAATGTGTATTCCTGGAACATTTTCATGAGCACTGGAGTTTGGCTACCTGGATTTTTTTATTTTTTTACTTTTTTGTTACTAAGAGGCAGCTGCCACACGTTCATGCGTCTAAGCAATCAAAAGGAGGAACAATCATCTGCCACCTTTTAGACATTAAATATGAAATACATAGAAAAAAGGCAGTTTGAGACAACTTCTATGATCACAGTTTTGTGGTATTTTTTTTAGTGCAACCTTTTTTGATCCCTTTAAAGCTCATCACAGCAGTAATTAGCCATACTTATATTTCATAGTCATGATTGTTTTGTTGTTTCAAAATTATCTGTTCTCTGGCTTGATGAAAATGATTTATTACCAGAACAAGATGTTCTCTACACAATAAGCAAAGAAATAAATAAAAATGAGCATGCTTCCTATTCTAAATCAACCATATAAATCATGTATACCTATTTAGAACTAAGTCAAAAAGCTTCAATTTTTACAGGCTTTTACAAGCATTTTAATCAGTGGCAAAAAAGTATCTTCATTTCTAAAAAATGATTATCAATGCCATCAGTAGCTAACCACGATTATCAATATGGGATTCTGAAATTAGTCACTTCAACACTTGCTTCCATTAGTATTTTTTAAAAAGCTTTACCTTCATTTATTTATTTGTTTTTTTTTTTTACCTTTATTACAAATCTTGAAGCCTCATGCTATTAAACTAATATGTTATGAATGTTTGATATCAGTACAGAAGTTAACCTAGGAAGAACATTTTAAAAAATGGGATTCTTCCACATTGAAAGTTCTGAAACGTCAATGTCAATTCTCTTAACAATTTGCATAGACTATGAGATTCCTAGAAACTGGTCTTACTGAAATACCTCTCCACTCATGATAGATTATATTGTGAGTGGAAGTCTATTTATAAAGTGTCTAGCTAGAATGTGTAATGGTATCTCAGTTACTTTTAATAGGCATAATTTATGACCATTTGTAAATAAGTCATTTTTTAAAAAATGGCTGCTTGAATGAAATTTCTTTCCTACCAATGTCTCTTAAAAATAAGATAAAATCTGTTGTTAATATTGAGTATTTGCTGGAAGAAATTAAGAAAAGAGCACAATTCTATGTGAACCCAATGGTTGGTTAATGATGGTTGCATGGTTATATCTGCCATCTTGGACATTTTGATAGAAATTGTTCATATTGACCCCATTGGCTGTCTTTTGAACTATCTTGCAAGAAAAGCACCATATATCTTGTGTGTGCCATGCTTATTATTTGTGATATTCCTGACAAAGTAAACCACATGGCAGAACAAATAAGATATGCCTTTATATATAAAATATATATCCTCATTTACCCTATATACACAGACAGACAGACAGACAGACACACACATACATGCACACAGCTTCAGCTCAGTACCTATTTCTACTGATTACTTAGCAAGTTCTTCTTTGATTGCTGTCTCAAAAAAATGCTCAACTGTGACCAGATGCACCAGTGTTTGAGATGCTCAAAAATGAATATACTAGGGAAGAAACAATAGGAGAAGAAAAATGTCAAATATCAAGAGCTTTGCTGCTATTGCTGAACAACCTCAGATGTCCTTCACTCACTAGTTGCCATATTGATTACTTAAGAGAAAGGTGTACATTCTATTTTTCCCAATCCAAGAGATGCACTTGAATTAACATCCTGACATCTCCAATGGCCAAAAATACTGGGCTTAATTAGAACAAACATTGAAATTAATTTTATTTTTATTTGGTGTTGTATTCCAATGTAGTTAAATAAGATAATTATTCTCCAGTCAGGTATTAATTTTTTCTTTATTATGCCCCAATAAAGTCACAATGTGATGACAATTTGTGGACAACTCTTGAACCTGCATGCAAATCTGTTATAGGTTGCTCACTTCTAAAAAATGAGCTAGTGTTTACCAGTATACTCAATAAAATGTAAAGCATGTGGTTTATATTTTAATACAAAAAGAAATCAGTGAAATTTGTGCTAGGCATTTTATGTTGCCCAACAATATATAGCATTGTGAACTTGTGTTCTCACTTGGCACAGTGGCAGACATGTTTGTTATATTTATTTTCAGTGATGTTCTTTCTGCTGAAACTCTGTGCAATCAGGAAATTCACACCTAGAAAATTAATGTCAGCGCTCTCACAAAAATTCACCTGCAGTGAGGTTTCTTTCCTTGGTGAAACATCTCCAGAGATTTCTTAGGAAGGTTCTGAAGAATATTACATACATTGTCTGATATACAACTGTCTGCCTGTTGGGCATAATTTGTGGTTTTGTGCTACAGTGCAATAACATCCTGTTTTTCAGCAAGCAGATCTATTCCCTTGAAACTGAAGTAGCTTAGATAGAGAGATATATAGATAAGACCTTCTGTGATAATTCCTACTGGGGAGAATGAGTGGGAGAAGGACATCATTTCAAGGATAAGGGAGAGGAGATACCCCGGTTTTGGATGATGAACCTAGTTTCTCTTTGAAAAGAGATACTCCTCTGGAGGATGGAACTTTTTTGGTTATGGGTAACTCAGTCATTAGAAATATAGACAGATGAGTTTATGATGGGTGTACAGATTGCAAGGTGGTCTTGTCTGCTTGGTATGAAGATTTACAGAGGTCAAAGTCTATCTATAATCTGTATATGTTCCCTTCTTGATCAGATGACCAAGCAGGAGGAGGAAGGGGAGCTTAGATTGGAACAGCCAGCAGCATTCCAGTCTGCTGCCCAGCTGCTTCTCCCACATTTTTCAGAAAGTTTTTCTTCACAGGTACCAGAAAGATTTGTTCATTTGTAGATCAAGCTTTCTTTTGCAATCTTCTCTCACCATCTTCTATTCTATTCTGTTCTGTTCTGTTCCGTTCCTCTCCACTTTGCTCCATTAATTGGGTGTGGTGGTACAGTGGTTAGAATGCAGTATTGCAGATTGACTTTGCCTACAGCCAGGAGTTTGATCCTGATTGGCTCAAGGTTGATTTAGCCTTCCATCCTTCTGTGATCAGTAAAATGAGGAACCAGATTGTTGGGGGCAATATGCTGACATTTGTAAATCTCTCAGAGTGTGCTGTAAAGCATTATGAAGTATAATTTAAGTGCTATTGCTGTTGCTATTGCTATTGCTATTGCTATTGCTATTGCTATCCTATCCTATCCTATCCTATCCTATCCTATCCTATCCTACTGATTGACAAACTCCCAATCCTTTATGTCTTTCCAAGACTCCAGTGAATTGGAAAAAAATAAAGTGTAGGAGATCAGCTTTTAAATTGATTCCTGCTAGAAAGACAATAGGTACTGAGTAGCTAATTTGGAAGGGTGTTGCTATTTTGAGTTCTAGTTCTGCCTTAGGCACAAAGCCAGCTGGGTGGCCTTGGCCAGTCATTCTCTTTCAGACCTAGAAAGGAAGGCAGTGGCAAACCAGTTCTGAAAACTGTAGCAATTTCTCCAGGTAATTGCTGACAAATTTGAATGGACACAATTGAATGGAAGAAAATATATATAGATATTTTAGGAAATGTTATAGTATACGGGATAACACTAAGGTTGGAAATGGGCTCATGGGCGGTCATATCTGTTAAGAGAAAAAAGGCAGACAAAAGGCTATGATAAGGGCTGATGCCAACAACTTTGGGGCAAGGATAGCCTATGTTTCTATTACTGTGCTAGTAGTCTCTGAGCCAATTAGATGGAAATTAGGGTATTTGGTTATGAATGTAAACACAGATATAAAAAGCAAAAGAGAAACCTTGAAGAATAAAAAAAAATGAATTGTATATAATCGTACCTGGACGTAAAGTTTATAAAAAGGACAAGAAAGAGTTTACTGGGAGGATATATTGTTCTTCTTTGACAAGGAGAATAAAAATTCTAATTTATTAAAAAAATCTTTAAAATAAAATATTTCTCCAGAGAATTATTATGAATGGGAATATCTGACTGCAAATGTAAATTAGATCTAGGAATAATCTGTCTCCCACCTAAAATACTGAAGGCTATATTGAGAAATTGAAAGAGATCAAGCATGCATGCCAAGGAGAAGTAATAATATAGAGCTTAAATTGCCTTCACATAAAATGGGAGCCTTTATATTCAGGCCATGACAAAGAGCCCCAGATTTTAGATACTTTAAATGACTGTGTTTTGGAAAAGTTGGTACTGGAACCACCCAGATAGCATACAATCCTACACTTAATCCTACATATTGACCATAAGTTTAATGATACTAATAGTAATCAATAATTAATTGAAAATATTTTTACATTCAGACTACATGCAATGGGTGATTGAAGATGATGAAAAAGACCTTTAAAAATCTATTCGTAATTCTTGACTCTTATAGAAAACCACAGTAGTTTTACATTTTTTTCTCTTAGGATCACTTCCCACTTTTAAAAATTATGGAGGACCTCAAAATTGCTTTGGTTTGGGTGGGTTAAATTTATTGATATTTTCCATATTAAAAATTAAACTTGACAAATTTGCTGACACTACCACCTCTAATGATTCTTTGATGGGATTTTTATTACTGTTTTAGTTTTCAACATAGTCCAAATAATTTGGATTTCTTGGATTCTTGGGGTCCTAGGAGCAGTCTATTGCAGAAGCTGTAAAATACATACAGTTTATGAGCTTGAATTGACTTTCTTGGGAATGGCACTGAAACAATTAAAGCAAATTGGCCTAACAAGAGAAGATACCCTAGGATATTCTGAGAGACCAAATTGTAAGAAAGTACTGTTTCTAAAGAATTTATATGTGAATTTGCTGGCTGACTTCCCTGCTCCTCCCCAGCCCAGTGGAAACTGGCAACTTGTCACTTAGATCAGGCTTGGTACAGTTCAGTAGGACTGGAAAGGAGTCAGTATGACATTATTTTACAAAAGTCCCTAAGAGAGATTAAGAAAGCTGTTTCCAAACAAGCTTATTGTTTATTGCAGGCTGATTGGTGGAAATGATAATAAAAAATAAAAAAAACTAGGCATATAAGGAATAGAGCCTTACTGAAGGAGAATCAGCATGGATTATGTAAAAATACTTCTCTCACATCAATTTCATATGCCGCTACATTTCCCATCGAAGTGGTACTTATTCATCTACTCGCATGTAGCATGCCTTCGAACTGCTTGGTCAGAAGAAGCTGAGGCGAGTGACAATAGCTTACTCTGCCACAAAGTGCTATGACTTGAGCCGCCAGAGCAAAGACCATTTAAACCATTGAATCACCATGCCTCTTGCTAAAGAGATAGTCACACTAAAGGGAAAGAGAGTGGCAAATAGTTGCCTTATCTTTTTTTTAAAGCAATTTAAAGATTTGGGCCAGAAGGTGGAAGACGTAGGGCAGGAATCTGCATATTGTCAAGGCTGAAATCTGTCCCCATTATGCAGAATGTTTGTTTATTTATGTTTGTTTATTATTATTTGTGTCAGAAGCATCACAATTAAAATAAGGCATACTATATGACATAAAATTATTATGCGGAATTTAAAGATAAGATTTGAGCCCACATTCAGCATATTGAGAGCTCCCAACTGAACTCTCAGTTGTGTTGATGGAACCCATATAGAAGTATGACAACAACCGTTAGAATACAACAGAGGAACACTACAGATGACCAGTTAGAGAAAGTGAATATAGTCATTCCACTTAAAATTGCTCTGGGAGGCAGAGAGTTTCATAAGATAAAAATCATTGGTCAGCTCTCTATTCCTATTAGTGGCAGAAGGCCCATATGTTCCTTGAGACATGGATGTCAAGTTTTAAGATTATACATTGTTTATTACAACCTGAGAATAATAATAATAACTTTATTACAGTCGTAGACTAGCAATAGACATCACTTTTTACAATATATTAAAAAAATAGTGCTGACATTAATAGTAAATAATAACATCCCTGTTAAGAAAATACATGTTCTCAAAATGTTAGGGTCATTCCCTAGTTTATGTGAGTGAAAAGCCGATAAGTATGTGAGTAAATATAATGTTCCAAAAATTATTAAAGATATCTCCAAAAAATTGGCACAAGTTGACGGCTATAACCTGAGAAACAAAAGAAAGTCTGTGACCTTGTGAAGCACTTTGCAAAGTTCTTGGGAGATGCCCATTCTGGTTTGCTGTATTGAAATGGAATTTCCACACACTGCAGTCAGTCCAAAGTCCAAGGTGTAATTTTGAAAGGCCTTCCCACGTCTATAGTACTTTCACATCTATAGTCTGTAGTCTATAGTGCTTTCAAGATCAGGCAGTAAACTGAAATTTCAGTTCAGATGCTGAATTGCCAGCATTTTGCCTATGATTACTAGATGCAATGTTGCCATTACAACATTTCCAGAATGAAGCAGTCTGTAAATTAAATGTAAGTATAAAAACTACCCAAAGGCTGCTGCTCCAAAGCTCTATGTTTGATTGTTGTATACAGACATGAGACCTATTTATTTCAATAGAAATAGTAGCTGCTGTGAGGCACTAGAGGATGCCAGGGTGGACTTTCCCTTCAGAGTGAAGTGAAACCTGGGGCTCAGAACTGAGCTTAGCTTTTTTCCTTTCCCTCTGGCAAGTGGGAACAGTCAGACATGGTTATTTAAATACTTGTGTGTGCATATTATTTCTAAAGTGTTGTTTGAGGCTAATGTGATATAGAGCAACTGTTTTGGCAAGGAAAATTGAACATGTATAATTGCAGTAAGGTCAGGAGCTGGAAAAGAAGCTATAAATGAGGCACGGAGTTATTTGAGTCATTGATCTTGTGGTTGCAACATATTTTTCATTCTTACCTGTTACACAAATTAAATAAGGAGGAAGAAACATAACAGAAGAAATGCATTCCTTATGAAGTACCCCATAAGTGAATCTGAAATTATACTATAGTAGCCCTTGTGCTGCTTTAATGAGGGAAGAATTTAAATGCTCAAGTGATGCTAATCACCTCTTTCCAGCTACTAGAAGGTGCATAGCTCACCAAAAAGCTTGAGGAAAATATACAAGCAGCTGAACGAAGTTCCTCTGGAAACAGATGTGTTGTGATGTTTTGAATCATTTAATTGGCTATTTCAGAGTTGTTTGCCTCTCTTCCCTCCATACCCTTCAAACATGCATACACAGAATCCCCTTCCTTGGGGAAAAGAAATTATTTTCCTTCTTCCTCTGCCTTTAATATCCATTGCAATAAGAGAAAATGTAAGCATACAAATCTCTTATGATCACTGTATCTCTGTGGGAAAAAGCAAAAATTCACCTACATAATTACTCAGTGTTTGGTTGTCTACTTGGTGTGTAAGTTTCTCATTGGCTAACTCCTATCCCCACTGTATTTGTCACCACAGGAAAAAAAAGGCTCAGAGAAGTGTGGCAAAGATTGTAAAAAGCTTGGAAGCTAAATCCTATGAAAAATGGTTAAAAAAACTTGGTATGTTTCATCTAAAGAAGAGAAGGTCAAGGGATGGCATTATAGCAACTTCAGTAGCACAGGGAAAAGGCGTGGATTTATTAGATTTATTTATTTATAGACAAAAAACAGTGGAAGGAAGCTTTCCATTGAAAGGTCCAAAGTTGAAATAAGAAGGAATTTCCTGACTCTAAGAGCTATTAAGCAAAAGTCTCCTGAAGTTGTGAGTGCTCCCTCAGCAGAAGTTTTCAAGAAAACCATTTGTATGGGACAGTATAAAAATTGTGCACTGGCAGACTGTTGGTCTAGATTAGAAGATCTTCAAGTTGCCTTCCATCTCTATGATTTTAGGATTTATTCTTGGTGAATGCAAGTTGCTAAGAATTATAACTCAGTACTATAAAGTACTAAAAATAGTTTAATCCAGCAAGACCTACAGCAATTAAAATTAATGCCATTCTGCATATAACAAGACAAGGCTACAGCTATATTGTTAAAAAATCTACAAATAAGTACTAGTATGTTGTTAATTCTAAATTTTTACCTACTATAATATTTTAGATAAACTACCTTATTCCTAAATACACTGAATAATCTGGGGTTAACTTTATGAAGGATCTTGGAATCTGTGCATTCATTTATAATAATTAACCTTTTTGAAAAAATTCAATCATTTAGAATCATTTCTACAGATACAATATTTTGCTATGGCTTTTGAAAAGAGGCTATATCCAATGATGAAGCATGTGGCACGTTTAGGTGAGATATGGAGAGTCAATAAGTGGCTTATAATGTTTATGGCATATCTGTTCTTTGGCCCAAGCTGGTGATTGATTGATTTATACAAAAGTTTCCAATCACATAAATCTTTTAAAAACTAGAGAATTCAACAAGGAACAATTTGTAGAATAGTCTGGGATTAAATACCAACTAACATCCTTGAATTCATACCATATGAGAAGGACAGAGGCATTTTTGAAGGAAATCAGGCAAGAGTAATTAATTATTGTTACATACAGCAGTGTTTCTCAACTCAAAGTTGGTGCTATTTGGCTTTTAATATTAATAGGATTAATTTAGAGTACACATTTCAGGGCATCTAAGCATAAGGAGTTCCTTAATTGCAAAGCTGACTTGGGAATTCTGGGAGTTGAAGTCCACACATCTTAAACTTGCCTATGTTGAGAAACACTGCAACATACAATATAGGATCTGAATTGCAAATTGTACTTTTAGTGAACTAATGTTACATCCCAATTTTTATTCTTTATAGTGTAATCATATATGTCTATCGGGAAGTAAGTGTTATTAAAATTCACTCTCACTTAACTCTTAGTTAAAAGGGTATAGTATCATTGTTTAAAGAATTTTAAGTTCTCAATCTGTTGAGGCCCCCCTCTTCTGTTTTTTGCAGGGGCATTTTGTTAATCGACACCTCTTATGTATGGTTCAGCTGAAAACACCTCAAATGAAACTGTTTGCACATTTGAGAATATTAAACTTGGTGTTATTTGGCTTTTAATATTAATAAGATTAATTTAGAGTGCACATTTCAGAGCATCTAAACATAAGGAGTTTCTTGAGTGTTATGGTGATACACTTACTACTGAAAGCAATTTGCTTAATCGGCTAATTGCTTTATACACAACTGCAATTTTTTTAAAAAAAATCATAGTATTACTCTATTTAAAGCAGAACTGCAGAAATGAATCCTGAGCAACCCTTTTTCTTTTCAAATGCCAGTAACAATGAGGCAATATCACTTTTCTGGTTAATTAGAAGTTAGTGATAACAATTTTGTCATTTCCTAGCCTGTTTATATAGTTGGAACTCACAATTAGCATCCATGTTTTTTTAAACTGTTATCTAATCAATAGGTGTTTTTTTTAATTATACCATTCATGCTGTGGGAATGTTTACAAGTAGATGGCTTCCTTATCACGAAACGTGCCATGTTGCATTCATAGCCAAACATGAAGCACTCTTTTCCCAGAAGGTAAACAAATGCCATTGTTCTGGGAAGGTGAACACATTCTGAAAAAAAAAATGGGGTGCATTTACTGAACCATTTTTATTTTCTGAGGATGTAGAACAGACAGCCATTAAGATGGTGTTACAGAATGGTTTACTTGATAGCATGCGAACTCCCTTCCCAGTTTTATTTTAATTATAAGAAGCTTATCCTTTTTTTTTCCAATTGTAAGAAGCTTAAGGAAAGGCAGTGAATTTGATAGGAGCCAAGAAAGAGGCCTGTGATCACAGCAATGCCCATACAGACAGTCTTCAACTTGCATCCATTCTGTTCAAAGTTACAACAGCACTGGAACGAGTGATTTGTGACTGGTCCTCATACTTATGACTGTTGCAGTGTCCCCATGATCATGTGATCAAAATTTGTCTATTTGATATTTATTTATGATGACTGCATCATCATGAGGTCATGTAATCTTCTTGGGGTCTTCTGACAGACAAAGTCAGTCGGGGAAACTGGATTCACTTAACATCCATGGCAAAAAACGGTTGTAAAATCAGGTGCAGCTTACATATCAGCCTCACTGCTTAGTGATGGTTGTTCTGATCCCAGTTGTGGTCCTAAGCTGAAGACTACCTGTACCTGTATTAAACCTGTGTGGGACACCTGAGATTATCTTAACCAAGATTTTTGTGGTGAAGAAGAGATGCAGTACTCTTTGTTGAAGCAAAGACATAATGTGATTTCTCCTGGCAAAACACTTAAGTTTCACCCCAAAGCCTCCCCACTGGTTTCCCTTATCATTTACAAAATCTCCAGAGCAGGTGCTTTGCATCTATAGAAGCCTGTTCTGGCTTTTGCAAGCACTGGGATATTTTGAGAGGAAATTGCAGAGAAAGGCATTGGTTGTGAAAGCTGAAGCCACTGTTCTGGCTTTTGCAAAAGTCAGAGGAGAATGAGGTGGGGTTGGGAAGCAACGCATCCGCTTCTTTTGGCTTTTAGAAAGGAGGAAGACAGGTTAATTCATGGAGCAGCTTTCAGGGGCTGCTTTACTCAAGTTAACTTACATCAAAGTGAAGCCTCCTTTTGAAGATTTACACATCCTTAGCCCTGCTACATGAAAATTATTATTTAATATTATTTGATGTTTTTAGTCACATGGCTTACTGGAAGGCATGTAGATTTTAAAGAAGACTCTCTAAAAATAACATATCTACTCTAAGAATGATTAAAGTTATTAGCAAATGTTCTTTTTTGTTTGCTTTAAAAAATAATTAATTGGGGTCTACTGCAAGGGAGGAAATATTTATGACCATAAGAAAGGTTCCAAGGAAGAAACTCCAAAAACAGAGAAAATATATTTTGATTTTCCTACTAGATCCCCAAATTGTTCAAGCACAAACAAAGAATTGGGGAAACAATTTTCCTGGTTTCTAATTGCAATCTTTTCACTTTTCTTATTGTTTAGAGACTCAAACATTATCAGGGGACATTTATTAGGATCTTACATATTTTGCTACTTTCATCCACAGTCATCAATCCAAGAAACATCTTTCCATGGAATTAAACATACAATATTAAATCTGCTAACACTTTGCAGGCCTGTCATGAAAGTGACTGTAGTAGTCCAAAAGACAAGTTTCTTAATGAAACAAACTGTAATTTGCTTAAAAACTTTGAATCAGAAGAAAATGATAAATGGACCAGATTAGAGAGCAGAGATGTCAGTGCAGAACATTTGCAAATTAAATATTAGCAATTCAATCTGTTTAGCTGCATAAATATTAATTCAATAGTTCTTAATTTTATGGAATTTAAAATTAAGGCCATAATGTTCATTGCTGCAGATAGCGTCCTACTTAGAATAATCTAACTGAAATCAATGAGGCTTAAGTTAATCATCCCTTACTGAAGGCTTATTGATTTCAGTGGATCAACTCTAATTAGGACACAAACAGCGTGGAGCCAACCTTCAGCTGCTCTTGCTTGGATGGTTTGGGTACTGTTTGATTCTCAAAGGTTTCCTTCATCTTCTCTTTTAATTTCACAGATAATACTCCATATTGGTTCTTGGTTTCCATCTTACATCGTTTGGGAAAATCTTGAGGTTAAATTATTTTGTTTGAGACCAGCGTTGGGCATATTGCTCTAAAAGATTTCCCACAATCCTCTGCATTATGCTTTAGTTCAGCAGACTCCCCCCTCCCCATCCAGCAGACAAGCTGATGAGGAAAAGATCATAGCAAGTAGGACATTTAAAAAAAGGAAAAGCAATATTACACACTTTTCTATTAAAGGAACCTATTAAATACAATGGTTCTTATATCCAAGTAAATATAGGATTAGTCCGACTGTTATTTTTTTTCCAAGAAGCAAAAATGTTTCCACATAAACATAAGTTTTCACAAACTTTCCTGATTCATAGTGCCCTTAGTGCCTTAGTAATGTTTTCACAATGTCAAGTACCACTGTGTTTCCTTCAAAAATGTCTCTGTGACTTTGCTATAGGGCACAATTTAGGAACCACAGTTTTTAAATGATTATTGTATAAATCTGTTTATGTGCTTTTCTTGAAAATAACAAAAGACAGCGATTTCCACAAAAGATTTCCTATTTCCTTTCTGAAGAACCAATTTAAAGTTGCTGAAACAGCAAATATCTTTTTAATAGCCATTGATATTATGGCTACTTTGTAATTGATAAAAACAACTCTAATTCTCTGTTCAAAAAGCAAAGAGCTTAAGGCAGAGAACAGCTAAGTGGCCTCAGAGTTGGACCTTTAATCTGATTCAGTCCAGTGTGTTGACTCCTTTAATCCCTAAGACTGAGTACTAATTACAGAATTTGAACAGATGTGTAAAGGTTTTAATCAAATCAGACTTTTAAAAAAGTTCCCTATTTGAATGCAGGTTTGTTAAGTCTCCTAACATTTGTTATATAATTCTGTGGAACCTTTAGGTGTTGTAAACTTGGGCATTTCTGCCCATTTTGCTTGATTCTTCCTGCTGATAAATGAGGAAGGTTGACAAACACCGGTAGGAGTGAGTTAACGATTAACAATGTTAAATAACTTAGCAAATAATAAGCTAATAGGCTGTTTTGCAGACTCAGTAAAACAAGTGGAAGAAAGGCAGTGTATGATAAGTGAAAGTGTTAATCACAAGAATTCCAAGAAGCCACTTGAATTATTAGATAGCTAAGAATAGATAGCTGCTAAAGCTGGGAACCAACTATTTTTAGATAGAAGCTAAGGAAACTAACCAATTTAAGATATAAAAGATTATTTTCAATGTTGTGAGATTTTGACTAATTAAAAAAAATATAGATCATGGAATGGCTAGTAGTGCTGATTCAATGGGTCCAGGAAATGTAGATCTGCTAAGTTCATATTTAAATGTGATCTGACCAATTTTCTTTCATAGCCATGTCTTTAGATAATACAGGGAGCACTGCAATATTTATATCTTTAACTCATGAAACATGACAAGTGGTTTGACAGAGAGGATGAAATTAGCATGCTGGTGTCAATTTAATATAAAGTGCATTAATAAATTTAATGAGGAGACAAAGTGATAGTCACAACTGTTTTAAATTGACTACAATGATACATGGCCTCTGTCATTTTTGGATATATGCCTCCCCATGATTTTATTTTTATATAATCGAACAGGCTTTGACTCAGGAGGTGGATTCATCCAGCATGCTGATTTGGCTACTGTATTAAAGCAATTTCTAGTTTGTAGTTCTAGTTCCAGATATGTAACCTAGTTAAATAAGCTGGATTTGCATGGTATACTAAGTTGCAGGTAAACTAATTAAGATTAGAATGTTATGAGAATGCTAGCAGTTGTGTCTTTGACTGATCTGTTTAAACTTATGTGAAATCAGCCATTATATTTAATAAAGGGTGGTAGATTTAAGGAGCTTTATTCATATATTTATATTTGTTTAAACATCAAGTTTAGAGAGACTCCCTTAATCACAATTTGCAATCAGCTTATAGCAATTAAAATAAAGCAAGAACCTGAAAAAAACCCTCTCAATATTATCAAAAAGTCCTAATTAGGGAACCAGTAAAACCTATTGCAAAGCTCCATAAAACTACTTCAGGGAGGATTTCAAGACTTTACAAAAGCACAGCCAGGTTGGGTCTGTAGGAACATATGGTGGACGCATGTTTCAGAGGCCAGAAACAGACATAGATGACATAGCCTTACTGATAGGACTAAGGGTTGAGCTGTCTTACTGGATGGGCAGAAATTGCCAGAAAGAGAAAGAACCAGAGGTATCCAGATTCTAAACCATAAAGATCTTTATGTGCATCACCAGCAACTTAAATGGCACCCAAAAGCCAAATGGCAACAAG
The DNA here is from genome assembly GCF_016545835.1 of Crotalus tigris. Lineage (NCBI taxonomy): Eukaryota > Metazoa > Chordata > Lepidosauria > Squamata > Viperidae > Crotalus > Crotalus tigris. The sequence continues at coordinate 871,946 of NW_024100068.1, forward strand.
TACAACTTACAAATTATGGTTATTACATGAGTAAACTAAAAAAGATCAGCCATGAGTCATGTCATTGCATTCTAAACCAGCTGTGGCTTCTCAGTAGACTTTTAGTGCAGTCCCATATATTATAGTAATCAGAAAGGTAGGTGACTAAATTATGAATGACCTCACCAGGTGGCCTCACCTTGTGACCACAAAGCAGGGCTTTGGGCTCCATCTGTCTCCCCCACCAATAACAGCTACAACTGATCATGAAGGAAAAAGGAGAAACTCTCACTCCCAGTACCTGAGGCATCCATGATTAGTGATATTACAACCTACTGAGAAATCAAGCAGTATTAGAAATGTTGCAACACTCTAACCCTACAAGTCATCCCAAGTGAGATCAATACTGCTTCAGAATTATACCCGGCTGGAAAAGGTCCAGGTCCAGGAGTTATTAAAGATGTTTAGGAGATGTTCGGAGAGACTATCGTATGCATGTAATCTGTTGGTTTTTCTGCACTTGGTTCCTATTAATGTTATCCCAAGAATGCAATATTTGGATGCAAAGATAGAAGCCATAGGGAATGGAGGAGAAGATTTTAATTTGTCTAAAGTGGCAGCAGTTCTTGGAAAATTACATTTCCTAGGGATCCGTTGCAATTAACATATCCCAAGCAGCACATAAAATCTTGGAGAAGAGAGGAAAAACTTAGTATTTTTGGACAAAAGTGACATTTATATATCTGAAAAATAGCTTACTTTATTTCCCAGATGAGGAAACTTTCCTGTAATAACTGTTCTTCTTTCTCCAGAAGTCCTAGTGAGCCCTGGGAATTCAGATAGCACAGCCCTCAGATGACTGTCTTTTGTGATCTAGTGGTTGCTTCTAGCCATGAGCCAATTCGTTACCAATTCAGGTGCAGAAATTATAATGATAAGATGAAAAAAAAAAAAAGAATGTGTTTCACTTGTTTTTTTTTTTTGTGGCTCTTAAACTTTATATTCATCAGTACTTTATTATAGGTAGTCCTTGACTTATGATCATAATTGAATCTTCACTTACGATCGTAAGTTGTGCTGGTCATTAAGCAGGTTATCATGTGACCACACTCAATTGGTGGTTGTATAGCAAATGCTGTGTTTGTTAAGTAAATTCTGCAGTTGTTCAGTGAACTCATTGTTCGCTATGGACATTTTTTCCAGAAACTAGAAGTCAACACTGGTTTCAGGGAAAAAATGTAAATTGAGATCATCTGATTGTGGGATGCTGCAAATGGTCACAAATGTGGGCTGATTGCCAAGTGCTCCAAATGCAGTCACATGACCATTGGGAGGAACTTTGACCATTGGAACTTTGAATTCAAATCAAAGGTACTTTTTCTGGGGGTCTGCCATAATTTAAATGATTGCTAAGTGACCAGTCATAAGTTGATGACTATCTGAAACCCTGAAGACAGGGACCTCTGAAACAATGAGCAACTTCCTACCTTGAAATAATAATAATATTCTTTTTACAATGTTACAATAACATTTAATTAATTAATGTTATTGTTTCAAGGCGACGTCGTAGATGTGTAAACTAGTTCAATATGTATCTTCAAACATGGCTGGTTAAATTCAGATTTTATTTTCATACCATTTACTTGTAATACATATAAGTTCACTTCAGTGGTAAAATATTTATAGTAAACTATTCACTCTATTTTCCTGTATGACAGGGAGAGGAAGGAGGAATTAATAATAATAATAATAATAATAATAATAATAATAATAATAATAATAATAATAAAAAATCATCCAGAAAGATTTGCACAAGTACCCAGTGATGTCAAAATGACTCTCACATGCAGTTCCAGAAAATGAAACATCACCTCCGAATGAAAAACCAGCGTGAATGGCAGGAAGCTCCAGTCTGGACTGAGAAATTTTGTCATTCATTCTGCTTTACCATGCTTATCTGTTTCTACCATTGAATGAGTAAGCCCCATTACATTCTCCCACTGATCTGAACATCACTTACTTCTGCCTTAGTCTATCAGATCTCAGTCCTTGGCCTGCCAAGCTCTATCTTTTAGGCTTCAGTCTATCTGTCAGTATCTGAGAGCTATAGAATATCTGATGAGTCTGTTGCGAACTCTTGGCACTCTAAATAACTTTCCTCATGTGTTTTCTTAATCTACTATCTCCACTTGCATCTTGCTCCAGAATTGCCATTAATATATTTCCCTAGCTCAGCTCAGCATCAAATTGTCTGCAACCAAAATGTTCGATGAAATAATGAAGGAAGCTTTAGTATTAATTAAACTGCTGGCAGTTTGTGTCTCTTTGCTGGTTTTTAATTACTCTTTTGGATCTCTTCCAGCTCTTCTTTATGCAACTATTTTTGGAAACGTCACTACAATTTTCCAACAAATGTACGCCAACACCAATCGCTACCATGAGATGTTGAACAATGTAAGGGATTTCTTAAAGTTATACCAAGTCCCCAAAGGCCTTAGTGAACGTGTCATGGATTATATTGTCTCCACATGGTCAATGTCTAAAGGGATCGATACAGAGAAGGTACGAATGTGTGAGTGAAACTCCAGAGGTACACCATTTGAACATTAGATAATATATTAGTGGTGTAAACATGCAATTTTCATTTTTATTCTTGAAATCATTTTATTATGATGAATGCATGACTCAAAAACAAGGGGTTGAAATATAAAAATAGAGTTTAGAGGCAATACAGTATAAGACATTTAAAACAGCATTGAGTTCTTATGGTGTTGCTACTCATGGGTGATGCAATTCAAAGATGATTTGGCTGACTCACCCATATCCATGAAGCAAAGTGGCAGAGAATGATACCCTTCCATACTGGGAGCAGCTGCTCTGCCTTGTTTTAGCTACTTCTTTGGCCCCTCAGGTATTTTCTGCATATTTGCCTTAAAGTGAAAATGTAGACAAGAATGAGCAGCCTTGCATCAACATTCACAAACCCAAAGATGTCACCTTTAGTTCTTTGCTTTTACCCTGAAGCTGATTCTGCTATATCCAGTGCTCAAAGTAAAACAGTAAAGGAAAACGCCAACTGTACCTGCTTTGCACAGACTTGCTCTGGTTCTTCATCTTTGATTCCCAAGTTCTTCCATCAGGAAATTGTGATTGAATTCAGCTGAAAGTTGAATATTAATGTTTCACATTATCAGGTACTCAATGCCATAAATCCAATGCTGTTACAGACTACAGCTTTTTTTCAAACATTTCCTGGGAAGATGGAGAGGTGAAGCATGGCAGAAACAGGACCAAAATACATATTTCTTTATCTGTTTCCATAACTTCTTTGTTATAAAATTCTTTTGCATAATTTTTCCTTCAAGTGTTCTATCTCGTTTACTGACAATGGATAGCTGATGCTTCTGGCTGTTTCTTCATGTTTTGTGTAAATTCATATAGCAGTGATGGCGAACCTTTTAGAGACCGAGTGCCCAAACTGCAACCCAAAACCCACTTATTTATTGCAAAGTGCCAGGGCCACATCAGCATTGTGGTGCTCTCAGGGGGAGCAGGGGGGCATGGCCACTGGGTGGGCATAGCTGCGGTAGTCACAGCTGTGGTGGTCACAGCAGACTGGGTGAGCATGGCTGGGATGGGTGGGCTGGAATCAGGGTGGCGGGGATCAGTCCCTCGCCATCTCTGGGGCATCCCCCGGGGGCCAACGCCGCTCACTCGCTCACTTCCTGCCCCGTTTCTTCCAAACGCCACATGCTCGCTACTCTGGTGAACTTTGCTGGGGCTACAGTGTGCGTGCCCACAGAGAGGGCTCTGAGTGCCACTCTGGCACATGTGTCATAGGTTCGCTACCACTGTCATATAGTATGCATTCTGTGTGGCATTTCCACCCATTCACTATGCCTTTCCAAAACCATTGCATGAAGCAGATATAATTTCATGCTTATTCTTTCTCCATAGCTGCACAGGAAAAGTAATGCAATGCAATATTTAGCTGTGCTACCTTCACAGCCAATTTCTATTTAAAAAGTAAGCTCATTTTTTACAGTGAAATTCATTATGTTATAGTATTATACAATGCTGCTTCAGATAATATATTTCAGCAGCACATTGCTCAGTTATTAGAAATTTAATTCCATTCTTTACAATTCAAATAATAAAAGAATCAGGAAGCAATTGCATGTGCCTTCAATAGAAAAAATTCTATATTTAAACTTTTTGCAATAGGGTTCCTATGGTGACAGAAAAATGATAATCAGAAATGTGAGAGTTTAAAAATAACTGCTGGCCAATAAAAGGTAGATCTTATTAAAATAGTTTACATGTCTGTATCCATAAGGAAACAAATCAAATTTTATGAAGAAATGGTTATACCTTTAAGGTTACACTAAATCAGAAGTGAGCAAACTGTTCTGAGCCAACAGAACATTCATACTTAGTTATGACGTACAAGATCTGGAAAATCTATTATTTTACAATGAGTTGTTTAGTTAACTGCTATAATCGAAGCAATCTAACAAGATTTCTTAGATAAGACAGTTTAGTCAATACTGTACAAGTAGCCTTGTATTGAAATCATACAATATATTATGTATGCTTAGAATACTACTACTAATAAACATTTTAACAGACTTTTGTCAGCTATGCCCTGTCCTAACTACAGCATCTCTTTATGTTGGTTGTCATCACTCTCCACGCTTCCCCTTCACTTTTTATTGTCCCTGCTCTCTGTTGGGTGTTTCTCATCCATTCCAGCCACTTATCTTAAACTGCCTGGCTGTGTTTAAAAAATGCTGAAGGAAAGGGAGAACAATATTGGATTTATCTCCTCAGGGACTGGAAACTTGCTTTGTCAATCTCAAGAGGAACATATATGAAGAAGCAAAGAAGTGTTGTGTTTTTTTCTTGAATTGTTCCTAGTTTTTCTCTGAATGCCACATATTTATAAGAGCTACCTCTGCACTATCAAACAAAGAGAATAGAAGAAAATATGAATTGACAACTGTCTATCTCTGTCTCTCTCTCTTTCTGAGAGCTGGCATGGAATAGCAGATAAGATTTTAATGAGTGGAGAGATGGCAGATAGGATCTAGCCTTCTCTTAGGCACAGAAACTATTTGGGTGGCTGTCTCTTAGCCCTAGGCTGGGGAAAAAAAATCTGTCCCTAACAATCCACCCTGGAGGCTTCCCTTCTCCAGTTGATTGATTCATAATAATGATCATTACCATCATCATTGTCAAAACAAGAACAGCACTTACAGTTACTATAATTTAAACAGAAATACAGTATATATCTATTTAAATCACAGTAATTTAGAAGCCAGGTGTTACAAGGCCTCTCCATTTAGGTGTGCCCTATTTAAAACTTATTTATTCAAAAAAAGAATATTTTTAAACAGAGATTTTCATCTAGCAATTCTTTGAGTAGAGGATTGTCCTCTGTAAGAATAAGAAGATACGTAATCAACCTAAATTACAGGCAGCCTTTGACTTACAACCATTTGATTAGCGACTGGTGCTGAAAAAAGTCCAGCCTTTGCACTTATGAATGGTCCTTCCTCTTATGACTATTGCACCACCACCCTGGTCATGTGATTGCAATTTGGGTGCTTGGCAACAAACTCACATTTATGGTTGCAATGTCCTGCGGTCACGTGAAGGCAATTTGTGACCCTTTTTGCAAGTTTTCATTAAAAAAAAATGCCATTCAAAAGAATGGGCTCACATTTACAACCATGGTGTTCATTTAACAATTACGGTGATCGACTTAATGACCATTGTAAACATCATTGTAAAATTTGATCTGCCTCAGCTTATCACCAGTCTTCATAAATTGAGAACACACACACACACATACCACACATACACACACACACACAGAGAGGGAATGTCTGTGATGTCAGTTTTGTAATGTACTTCTTTATCTGAACTGTTTCAATTGTACAGAATATATGTACTAACTGGGAGATGTTTGATTTAATTATATTATACTTGATTGTTAAAAAGATCAATACAAAAAGATTGTACAAAGATCAATAGAAAATTAATAGCAGAACTCAATAGTCATTTGCCTTCAGCATATACTGTATATGCTGTATCTCAGAATTTTGTAGTGCTATCCTAAACAGAATGAATAAGAAGGATTACGTCTAATCTATGCTCTGAAGAGGATACCCAAAATCACAAACTTCTCCCAACTACATTTTAGTCTGCTCTTTTTTAACCCTACCCCCACTGAGTGCAGAACTGTGTTTATGCATCAAATTATTACACAACAGCCTTTTCGATAGCAATTATAACTGGCCTTTGAATAATACACATTACCTGGCTTTGAGAAGTGAACATGGACGCTTGCTTGCTTGCTTGGCTTGTGGAGGTGAAATGGGTTGCCATGGGGGGGGGGAATTATCAGGTAGCATGCTTAATACATTGGAGTGGACTGTGGGTATCATTTATCCAGTAACTAATTAGTTGTAGAGCAATTCCAGCTTCATATAGTCATGAAGTCACTGGAGAGAGAAACAGAGCAGTACTAGATCAATTCCTGCAACACTGCAAGGCATATGTTCAAAACCAATATCAATCTTAGTTCCTATGCTCTGTCTCACTGTGTATCTCCCAGACTGACTGGGAATTGAAGCAGAATTTGCTGAGATTAATTTGAAACACATACCTCCTTGTCAATGTTGCACTGGAAAGAAAATTGAAAATTAAGAAGGAAAAAGCTGTTTAAGAAATTTAAAGAGGACTGACAAGAACCTTCTAGCTTCCATGCAGTATAGAAAGCTGAAATATCAGTGGGAGGAAGAAGAAGGAATGTTATCTGGCCTTGTGACTTGGAGGACTGCTGTAAGAATATGTTGAATGTGGAGATTAAAACCATTTTGGTCAGGGTCCAAGTGGGAGCAAGTTTGGGGATTTCACTGCAACTGATCAAAGACAAAAATCTGCAGGCTGTTACTGCAAATTGTTACTGCTCTTACTTTAAACAAATTACCAGATGAGATGATTATATAGAAAGCAGGTCAGAAAAGTGCCTCTGCTCTACAGAAAGATACAGAATAAAGAATTAAGAATTCCTTTTGCCAGTTTTAAAGCTAATACAATACAGTACAGTAGTAATAGTAATAGTAGTAAAGTTGGAAGGGACCTTAGAGGTCATCTAGTCCAACCCCCTGCTCGGGCAGGAAGCCCTACACCATTTCGGACAAATGGCTGTCCAGTCTCTTCTTAAAAACTTCCAGTGTTGGAGCATTTACTGCTTCTGGAGGCAAGCTGTTCCACTGATTAATTGTTCTCACTGTCAGGAAGTTTCTCCTTAGTTCTAGGTTGCTTCTCTCCTTGATTAGTTTCCACCCGTTGCTTCTTGTCCTGCCTTCAGGTGCTTTGGAAAATAGCTTAATTCCCTCTTCTTTATGGCAGCCCCTGAGATATTGGAATACTGCTATCATGTCCCCCCTTGTCCTTCTCTTCGTTAAACTAGACATACCCAATTCTAGCAACCGTTCCTTATATGTTTTAGCCTCCAGTCCCCTAATCATCTTTGTTGCTCTTCTCTGTACTCTTTCTAGAGTCTCAACATCTTTTTTACATCGTGGTGACCAAAACTGGATGCAGTATTCCAAGTGTGGCCTTACCAAGGCATTGAAGAGTGGTATTAATACTTCACGTGATCTTGATTCTATCCCTCTGTTAATGCTGTTAATACAACTTCTGTTTACCCCCAAGTCTAATCCACTGATTTTTTTTAAAAAAAAATATTTAAAATCTTAATGAAATTTGGATATCTTGCAACTCTGCCCCCAAAATGGATAGAGTGGACCTACTGTTGTCTTGTGATACCTAACTGACCAGCCAAACTCTAATTAATAGAACTTCTGTTTGAAGGCATTCTTTATTTGAAGGGCTGTCCAGTCCAAATTCATTTTCAAACTTATATGCCTAGAATACACAGGAGAGCCTTTTAAATTATCTGCCAAGAATTGGAACAGCGGTCATTTCATTTACATGAACAAAGCCTGCTCTACTATAGTAACACATTATATTTCCAATCAAATCATAATTTGAATTTATAGATTAATTCAAATGTGCATTCTACTTTGCCATTGTTGTTTTACTTTGGTAATGTGCAAATGACAATTTTGGAAGTGACTTTTTGGAGATTGAAAAACCACCCTTCCTACATTCTGCCTAAGTCTTCTTTCCTCTGCTTGTTCCCTGTTGAAAGGGATAGTTATAGCACTCCCCTTACTTTACCCACAACAAGAGCTCTATAAAGCTGAGAGATGATGAATTGCCCACACGTGTCCAGGGCTTTTTCAGGATGATGTTGGACTGAAATATGAGTCTTCCAAGACTTTAGCTTCTACAGCACACTGTATTCTTCTATCTTGCCTGCTTCTTCCTTTGTATCTAACAATTCTATTGCCAGCCTTTTGAACAAGAACAGAAAGAAATATGGATCCATGACAGACATCAACTCCAATATATTTCCTATTCCACATCATAGAAAAGTGAAGGCAAAATCTAAATTTTTCAGAGAGAGGGAAAATGGAATTGTTCACTGAAGTCAAAACTAAACAAGACTCCATTCATAACTTGGCTTCTTAAAATGTACTACAACCACATAGGGTTCACTGTGGCTTCCAGCAGGCCATTCAAATGCAGGAGTTGACATCGGAGAAAGTTGCATGCTGAAGAAAAAAATATATAAAAATGCCATTTTTATAATTGGGAAAATTAGGGTATAAATAGTTATGTATATAAAAATATGCAGAAATGGAATAGAATTAATTCAAACTTTCAATGAGAAAACATACAAAATGGAAATAGATCTGTCCATGTATACACACATTGAAGTAGCTGATGACCAGCACAATCCCTATATTCACCCCAGGTTTTCTACTCCAGCAGACATTTGATGTCACATAATACCAGGCTAATTCTTACTCTTTCCTATATATTACTTTAGCTATAAAAAAGGAAGAACCCAAGTTCCCTGTCTTTGTCTTTTGAAAAATTTACCTGCACAGACTTTTTAATAAAGAGAGAATTAATTTACATTTTAAAGATGAAAAAAATCAAGTACATATCTTGTGGATAGATCATTGTTCTACAGTTGTTGAGATAAAACTGTCTCTCTTTGTACTTACATTCAGTTGGAAGTGGCTTGACTAGAACCTTTTGGAACAGAGCTTCAGTTAATTATTGAATTTGTCCTGATGGATTAGCTGGCTTTTTTCCTACAGTTTGCTCTCACCTTTCTGAACTGCTGGAGAACATGATGAAAGTGTCACTATTGTGTCTACAAAAAGCAATGCTATTTGAAATGATACCGATGCACTTGAGAAGTCTTTATTTCTCTGTCTTTGTCACTATGCCAGTCCATTTTCTAAGACCATGATAGTAAAAGCTATTTAGAGTATAGGTTTCATGGTATAATCCTAAAAGCATTAACCTGAATTTAAAGTTAATATACCAAACTCAGTGGGAACTACTATAAAGTAAGCATATGTAGAATTAACTCAAGAGTCCCCCCCAAAGTAAATAATTTGTTGTTTTAATTATGAAACCTAAGAGTAAATAATTTTTCCAATAACATATTTATTGATAAGAGCAGTTTGGCAATGAATTAGTTATGTAGAAGATTATTATTGTTCCTAGTGAAGGTTTTCAAAGGTTTCTGCTTTGGATTGTTTATACCAGATTTTTAATTTTATTTTTTTTTTAAGATCACATGGCTTTCAAAGGCAGGCACCCATTCTGTGATCTATGGGTAGAAACAATTCAGTAGTCCCCAAAGCATTAACTTTAAAATTCAGTCCATCACAGTCCACATTCGCCACTCTGCCAATGAAATTCTAAAGGAAATAAGACATGAAATAAAACTTTGTGCCCATGATGAAGTTCTTCATTTTAGTAAATAAGTTTGCTTAAAGTGAAATTAACTGATTAATTTACAATTGCTCATCCTTCTTTAAAGGATGGGGGATTATTCTAGGTCATCCTTTTCATTTACATGGAACACTGGAAACCCAGATTTTTTTCTCAGAATTCCTTGAGGTTCACTGACATTCTGTGGTTCCTTCTGAGGTAATAAGTCATAGTTTTTTCAGAAGATAGAATATTTTGAAACAAAACTATAGCCCTATATTTTGGATTTATATTAAAGCCTAGCTTAAGAATTACATTTTCAGGACTACTTACCAAAGGCAATGGGAGAGAGAGGGAGGGAGGGAGAGGGAGAGGGAGAGGGAGGGAGGGAGAGGGAGGGAGGGAGGGAGAGAGAGAGAGAACAAACTAGATAAAATCTAATAGCAAAAGGAAAATGAAATTAAGCTCAGGATTGAACTGTTTGGGTCCTTGATGCTCTCTGAGCTTGGTTGTTTTCTTCCAGATGTTTCATTGCCAAACTAAGTAACCTCATCAGTGCCTGTGTGGTTTGCTCTCAGTTTATATTCTAGTGCAGGGGTGTCAAACTCGCAACATCATGTGATGTGTCGCAACGTGTTGCAACTTTTTTTCCATTGCAGGCAATGGGATGGGCGTGGTTTCAGCATGACGCATCCGCCCCATGGGTCGGCAGTTTGACACCCCTGCTCTAGATAATCCCCATTTCTACCAACTTCACTCAAATGACATTGCTTCCTTAAGTCAGGAATTAAGTATGACTATCTGCAAGGGTGGATTTTAACACTTAACACAGCATCTAGCTATGAAGTCACTGGGAGCCAAGCCTAATGTGGCGGCACCTAACAATCTGCAGGAAGAAAAAAATTGTTACATCTGCAGAGTGATGTCAGTAAGAAGTAGGTTTACAATGAAAAGCACAATGGGCAAATGAGGATCATAGATCTAAGAATGAAGAACCCTCAGAGCAGTTTCTGGCTGCTACTGGAGAATTGTTTCTTTCTGTGTCTATCCCAAATCTTAGGATCGGTGAATAAATTAAATTGTAGATTGTATTCTATTTCTATTAACTGAAACATTGTTTTTCAGGCATTCCTTTAAGAGCCCACTTGTGCTGCTTCTGTTTTTAATCAACTGGTAGATTGTTTTGGTGCTATTAATCTGCTCTTGATTAATTGCAATTTTCTCTGAAATCATTCTTAAAAAGAAATCCATATTACAAAGAAAGAAAGAAAATAATTAAAAACAAATTGCCTCTGGATAGTTAGGGAATAGAGACTTATTTATCCAAATATTTACCATACATGTTATATGAACATTAGTTCTGCTGAATTCAATTAAATGTTAAATGTTTTCATTTGTTTCATTTAAAATTTGTGTATGGCACCTCAACACAAAAACATAAAAACAATTCAACTATTAAATAAAGCAATGGGGATTTAAAATCAATGTGAACCTTGGTAGAACCTACATTATAACAAGTTTCACATTGATTATATACTGTATGAGTATATAGGGAAGAAGTATAGTCTCTGTAAATATATGCACAAAAATTCAAATTCTTGGTTCCAACATTTCTTTTGTAATAATTCATCTAGAAGCATTAAGAAAAAATACTATCATCTATTGTAGTCTCTGTAAATTATACATTTACAATATAGACAGGTAATACAGGCTTGTCTTAAAAGATCTGACTTTGGAGCTCTTTAAACATTATAATGTATGAGAGTGGAGGTTCAGTCTCCGAGCTAGTGGGTTGGTTTCTGAATATTTGGAATCCAACCCACAAGCTCGGAGAATGAACTTCCACCCTCATCCTATACCCAAGCTACAGATATTTCCCACTAGCACAAATATAATGTATTAAAGTAGTTACGTATGTATAATAACCTTCATACGTAACAGTGCACTCATTGTGATGTTTTTCCTTTCCCTCCAGGTCCTTTCAATATGTCCCAAGGACATGAGAGCAGATATATGTGTGCATCTCAATCGGAAAGTTTTTAATGAACATCCAGCTTTTCGGCTAGCTAGCGATGGCTGCCTGCGAGCACTTGCAGTGGAATTCCAGACAATCCATTGTGCTCCTGGAGACCTTATCTATCATGCTGGTGAAAGCGTAGATGCCCTCTGCTTTGTTGTCTCAGGATCATTAGAAGTCATACAGGATGATGAGGTGGTGGCCATCTTAGGTAGGATGATGAACTGGCAGCCATCTTGTATGGCTGCCATTACTCTGATACAAATGGGGGATTTTTATACACTTTATACAATTGCTTAAAATGTCAAGGGGGTACTGTCACCCAGTCCTTGTTATTTAACAAGTTCTATTTAGAAATGTTGTTGTTATAATTAAATCCATTGATGAGTTTATTTTCTGACAAAATTCCAGAGTACAAAAGTTTAGATCAGGGGTGTCAAACTTGCAATGTCATGTGACGTGTCATGACATATCATGACTTTTTTTCCATTGCTGGCAATGGAGTGGGTGCAGATTCACCATGACGCATCCGGCCTGCAGGCTGGCAGTTTGACACCCTTGGTTTAGATGGTGTTTGAATCTATTACGTTTTGTGCTTAATTCTTATTTATTTTCTTATATAAAATAAAAATGTTTATATAAAATAAATATTCATATCCTCCCTTTCCCCTGAAGGCTCATAAAGGTGTACATTGAATTTTCTCCCTTGGTTTTTAACCACAAGAATCCTGTAAAGGCTTGGGCTGAAACAATTAGTCACGTAGGAACAAAAATTGATCAGCCTACTTCCCCATCATGGATAACATGATAGCAATGTTCCAATATCTAAAGGGTTGCCACAAAGAAGAGGGAGTCAAGCTATTCTCCAAAGCACCTGAAGGCAGGACAAGAAGCAATGAATGGAAACTAATCAAGGAGAGAAGCAACCTAGAACTAAGGAGAAATTTCCTGACTGTTAGAACAATTAATCAGTGGAACAACATTGCCTCCAGAAGTTGTGAATGTTCCAACACTGGATGTTTTTAAGAAGAAATTGGACAGCCATTTGTCTGAAATGATATAATGTTTTCTTCCTAAGTATGGGGTTGGAGTAGAAGACCTCTAAAATCCATTCCAACTCTGTTATTCTGTTCTATTCACCCAAATTTGTTTATTCTATTAGCAAAAGTCATTTTTTTTTAAAAAAAATCCTTCTTTATACCCTTATATATTTTGAGAGTAGATTGTGAGAGCATAATTATTTCAAGCTAGCAAAATAATGGGCACAAGGTCACCTAGATGCAAACATTAATTACTGACTGTTAGGAGCTGCACATATTTTTTTACTCCTATTTATATTATGCACAATATTATTAAATACAATTAAGAAAAAATAAATGAATATATGTTATTTTCTTTCTGTCCATGACCTGCTTTAATATAGTAATTAGCTAGAAATGTAAGATGCTTGGCTATTGTATGAGCTTGCTAATGCTGTGGTAATGAAGTGTGTGTAGTATAATGTTGTTCGTCCATCGATTTCAATGAAGACCTTGACATCTTGTGGGTTATGGGCCATCAACAATGTGTCCGTAGGTGACTAATAAGACCGATATTAGCACGGAATGTTCTGTCACATACTGAACAAAGAAATGTAGACACTGTTACTTCAGCATTTACAGCTCTGGCTTTGCGGAGTGCTCGCTTCTCTTGTGCCAAAATTGTCCTTCTGTGTTCATATGTCTGGCAACCCTGGTACACCAAGGTGCGCCATGTTGGTCGATCATGCGCCAGAAGTTCCCAAGAGATGGTGTTAATATCCAGGGACTTGAGAGAGGCTTTCAACGTGTCTTTGTATCGCTTCTTTTGTCCCCTGTGCGATCGCTTTCCTTGAGACAGCTCACCATAGAAGAGCTGTTTAGGGATGCGATGATCTGGCATCCTTACAACATGGCCTGCCCAGTGCATCTGGGCTTTCATCAACAGAGTGTGAACTGATGATAGGCCTGCTCTGGAGAGGACATCTGTGTCTGGTATCTTATCCTGCCATCGGATCCTCAGAATTCTACGAAGGCAAGTCATGTGGAAGTAGTTCAGTTGCCTAATGTGCCTCCTGTACACTGTCCAGGTCTCACTAGCATACATCAGGGTAGTTAGCATTGCTGCCTGATAAACTTTAAGCTTGGTAGAAAGACTTATTCCACGGCGATCCCACGTGTTAGTCCGCAATCTGCCAAATGCAGAACTTGCCTTGGCAATGCTACAGTTGACCTCGATGTCAATTGTCACTGCACAGGAGAGGGTACTACCAAGATACGTAAATTGGTCCACTGCTTGCAGCTTTTGTCCCTTTACTGTGATGGTAAGCTCTTGATATTGGGCTTTTGGAACTGGCTGGTACATCACTTCAGTTTTCTTCGTGTTGATGAAGAGGCCAAAGTTGTCACAAGCGGCTGCGAATTTGTCCATGCTGGCTTGCATTTCCTGCTCCAATCCTGCATTAAGAACACAGTCATCAGCAAAGAGGAGATCTCGTAGCACAGTCTCCTTTACCTTGGTGACAGCCTGAAGTCTTCGCAGGTTGAACAGTTTCCCATTGGTTCTGTACCTCAGATTAACTCCCACTGAGCTGTTCTGAAAGGCGTCTGACAGCATGGCTGAAAACATCATGCTGAACAGGGTTGGTGCCAGCACGCAGCCTTGCTTAACGCTGTTAGTGACAGGGAAGGCCTCTGAGGCTCCACGAGCCGCCATGCCATCATGGAACTGTCGTACCATCAGAATAAATCTGTCAGGGCACCCAAACTTCGACATAATGCGCCATAATCCTTCATGACTAACTGTGTCAAAAACCTTGGTGAGATCCACGAAGGTGGTGTATAGTTCACAATTCTGCTCCTGACATTTCTCCTGGAGCTGTTGAGCTGCAAAAATCATGTCCACCATGCCACATTCTTTGCAGAAACCACACTGTGTCTCAGGTAGTATACCCTGTTTCAGATGGTCAATCAGGCAATTTAGCAACACTCGTGCAAAGATCTTGCCTGCGATGGAGAGAAGTGATATTCCTCTAAAATTATCGCAGATTTGTCGATTTCCTTTCCACTTCTAGAGGTGCACGATGGATGCGTCTTTCAGTTCCTGAGGAATGGAACCTTGTTTCCAGAAAGATCGGAACAACTGGGTAAGTTTTTCAACAAGCACAGCACCGCCAGCCTCATAGACTTCCGCTGGGAGTGCATCAGATCCTGGCGCCTTACCACTGGAACATTGACTGATGGCCTGTGAGGTTTCAGCCTCTGATGGTAGGGCATCCAGGCTATAGTTGATATCTACCTGGGGTATCCTATCAATCGCCTCATTATTGATGGTGGATGGATGGTTCAGCACAGAGTGGAAATGCTCGGCCCAATGCTGTAAAATCAGGATCTTCTCAGTGATAAGAGTTGCACCACTCGAATCCAGTAAAGGAGAGCTTCCTAGAGGCTGAGGTACATACAGGGATCTAAGGGCTTCATAGAATGGTTTGACATCACTTCTGTCATCAAACTTCTGGATTTCATCTGCTTTAGCACTCAACCAAGAGTCCTGCATCTTGCGGAGCTTGCTCTGTACAATCCTGTGAGTGTTTATAAAAGCATTTTTCTTTGCAGTTGACAATGGGTCATTCTGATAAGCACGGTAGAGATGGTGTTTTTCGGCAAGCAAGGCCTTAATCCCTTCATCGTTTTCATCAAACCAGTCCTGCTGCTTCCTATATGGGGGTCCAAGAACCTTAAGTACAGAAGAGTGCAAGATGTCCCGGAAACATTCCCAGTCCTTCTCAGCATTTTCCTGTATTTGCAGCTCCAGGAGTTGATTGTCAAGATCTTTTACTAATGAAGCTATTACGTCGGTGTTTTCCAGTGTACTGACGTTGATCTTTTTCAACACAACTCTGTTTCCATGTGGACGATTCTTTGGCTTGATGTGAATATTTAACTTGGAAATGATGAGTCTATGGTCAGTCCAGCAATCAGCATCAGCATAGCCTTAGTTACTCTTACATCTTGCATGTCTTTCCTCCTCACAATGACATAATCAATGAGATGCCAGTGCCTGGAGCGTGGATGCATCCATGACATCTTTTTACGAGTAGGTAGGCGAAAGATGGTATTAGTAATGACCAGATCATGAGCAGCACATATCTTCAATAGTAACAGGCCATTGCTATTATACGTGCCAATTCCATTTTTACCAATAATGCCATCCCAGGTAGAGTGATCGGACCCCACTCTCGCGTTGAAATCACCAAGTAAAATCAGCCTATCGGTGCGCTTCATGAATGAAAGTAGGGCATCAAGATCTTCATAAAACTTGTCCTTTACTTCATCTGGATTTGTCATTGTGGGTGTGTAGGCACTGATCAGTGTGGCTTGCTTTCCACTTAGTAATGGGAGATGCAGTGTCACGAGTTGATCATTCACACCCTTAGGAAGACTGGCAAGTTGGTGAACAAGATGGTTCTTAACCGTTAAACCAACTCCAGACTCACGACATTGGTCACTGCTATGTCCACACCCAAAAAATGTGTAGCCACCTCCTGTTTCTGTGAGCTGACCTTCATTGGCTAGATGAGTTTCACAGAGGGCCGCAATGTCAATTTTAAATCTTGCAAGCTCTCTGGCTACCAGAGCTGTTCTTCTTTCTGGGCGATCTGCTAATGGATTGTCTTGAAGCATAAGTACATTCCATGTACCAATAATAAGTGGTAACACCTTGTGTTTTGTCTTAAATTTTGTATTTCGACCGCATGAGATGGAATCCCCTCCAACCGCGGTAGGCTGGACAGGGTTTGAAATAAGCAACAATGTTTAGGGCACATTTTCTAGCCTCTTCCTCATACTACAGAGGTGAGCAGTGTGATCCTAAAGAGTGTTGCTCAGTCGCTCAGATAGAAGCCGAATCCAGCTGTTGCTTCATCAGCAAGAAGCGACCATTAGACCTGAGCCGCCTGTGTGCAGGTCTGCGTCCACAGCTCCCAGTGATTCCACACCTGCTGCTTCTTCACTCGCCTATCGCCACAGGACTTTAAGATTTATTGGAATTAGGGAAAGTCAAGATGTCAGGACTTGTGCATGGATTGGATTTAAGTGAGGGAGAGGTGCACATAGTCAGCCTTACTCTCTCTTCCCAGATTCCATCTTATTCCAATGGCAGGACAAAAGTCAAGACAGTTGGAGATTGCCTGGGCGCAGTGGCTGACCAGGGCATCTTTCGTGTCTTGCCGTGCTCTCAGCATACCACGTTGCTTGCAGAAACTGCCTTCATGACCATTGATTCTATTTTAATAGGTCTCATCTGCTCACTCTGCCAGAGTCTGTCTTCACATGCTTGGTGAGCAAGGGTAGTATAATAGCCTCCCCAAGGAAACATCACAAGTGTGCTGCTCATCCTATCAGAATGAGAAACGTCATTCTAGAACTACATCCATCAGAACAGAAATCATTGATTCATAAATACTGTGAATTGTTTGCTTGGCATAATACTCATTTTCATAGGGAAAAGTAAACACACCCACCACATTTAGATTTAACAATGGCTAAAATGAGACATATTGAAATGGTACAGATAGTTGATGGGGAATGAAACTTTATAGAATAATTTTCTTTGGGCCAAGGCCACATTTGATTACCTGGTTCCCAAAGTAAAGAGCCAAGAATAAATACTAAGATTGGTTTAATTCACTTTAACTATAAGCCTAATTAAAGCTAGATGCCATGAATTAAATACAGTTATTCAGAGTAGAGTAGAGTAGAGTAGAGTAGAGTAGAGTAGAGTAGAGTAGAGTAGAGTAGAGTAGAGTAGAGTAGAACACGACAGAACACAACAGAACAACAGAGTTAAAAGGTCTGGGCTTACAAGAATATAGTTCCTCAGATAATGTGGCTCTTCATAGAAACCAGTTCTTAGATCTGTTTTAGCCCTGTTGTTTCCCAAGAGTCCACTGATGGATTTCACCCTGTTCCTTACAATTATTTTCATGTACCTTGCTGTAGTTACAGTACATGAAACTCATCTAAATTTTTTTTAAAAAGGATGGGCATAAGAGTTGTGTACAAGAGCAAGCAGAGCTGGACTGTTCGAATATATTTTCTGCTATATAAAATGTCACATTCTTACTTGGGGGAGAATACTCCATCCTATTAGAAACCATATGAACTAAGATGGTTGTAGAATAAATGCTTTGGATAGAAAGCTTTCAAATTCACATCCTTTGATATTAGAAAAGTTTCTAATATGGCATCAGAACAGTGTCACATCCTTCTTAGAGTACCATTAATCTACAAGCTATTAGCAAAGAATGAATGGAATATATCTGCAGAAGCAAACATTTCTACAAAAAATGTTCCTATTAGGGCAAATTGAGTTGAAATGTGCACAAAAAAGGAAACTTGACAACAGAAAGAAATACATTTGAATGTGTATGTTAAATCACTGATCAATGTGGAAATTGGATGAAGTAGAGTTGGACTGAAACCAACTAAGATCAAAATTAGACAAAATTGTCCACTACTGGTTCATATTGATTTGCTATAGTAGATGGCAGGTGCTTTCTGAGGATAACTAATGCCTATATCTTTAGGGGAAATGATTTACTATCAACCAGCTAAAGGTCTTTTGCCAATTAAATACTGTTTTTTAACCAATTACTGTGTATTAATTACTTGGCTACAATTTGCTATGGGAACATATTTAGACTAGTAAATTTTTGAATAAAAGTGTCTGCTTCTTTTGATATAGGGAATAACTTAACATTCAGCAAACATTAACACCGTACATCTTCAAAAACCGAGAAAGCCTCATAGACTACAGTGTTGGGACTTTGTTAGAGACCAGATTATTTTTTAAAACATTACTAGCTAACCTCTTACCAATTAATTGCTGTTAAAGGAAAAAGTCAATAGTCCCATATTGTCTTGATTAAATAATGTTCAGTTATGATTCCTAGCCTTCCCAAACATGCCTTAAGCCCGATCTACGAAGTCTTCCTCCCAATCAACCTTGCCTTTGGCTGCAATTCATGTTCTTCTATGTTGTGGAATGAAGCTAGCAGGCCAAGTATCACACTTTCCTACTGCAAAGCAAAGGATTGGAGACATATATACACTTGTAACACTTTCCTTCAGTTGCAGAGGCATGTGGAAGAAAAAGAAAATAATTTTAGTTTCAGTGATTCCACAGAGCTACCACCCAATTCCATTTAAGTTAGCGGCCCTTGCTAAAGACATCTGAGATACTGGCCATTCTTTTTTCTTATGAAGGCAAAACCCATGAATTAATTTTCTCCAGAACATGCATGATTGTCACACCTTTAGCATGTGCACATTCACCTTTGTTTCCATATTGATTATGTCCTCAAAGTTCCAATACTAAGTTCCATAAGACTCCTGCTGCTCATTCTTGGCCCAGACTTTCTGTGGTATCAGATCTATTGAAACAAGAGAAGCCCTTTAGTGATATGAAGCAAAGCACCCAGTGACTTCCTAGAGCATAATCAAAGAGAGACTAAAAATTCAGATGTAACATTTTTATGCAGCATTATGGCTTCCTACTCTTCCAAGCCTAGCAAGAGTTCAATTTAACACCTGTAAAGACAAACCACTTTTTAAAGATAAACCATTTTGGTTTGCCACCTTGATATCCTTGCAGAAAGTATATGGCATGATTTGTTAAATTATATTAAGTGAAACAAATTGAAGAGCAATAGTGTATATATCAATACACTAACAGTAGTAATTTTACTTTTCTCCTATGTATTTCAACATTTCAGCCTTTATTTGATCAGTGATTGGTAAGAATTTCAGTCCACCCTAGTGTCAATAGGAGCAGCTTTAATTACCGAAAATATCTTTTACTCTTTTGATCATCCTGGGTACACCATCCTGTGAATTACTTATTATGTCACCAAGAATTCTGATAGAAAATATAAATTGATCTCAAAGGGAATTGCGCAATAAAGAGTTTGACTAGGCCTTTCCTTAATGTACTTTGTCAAACTGCTTAGCTGCAGTGATTCATGAAGCTGATTTGACTTTCAAACAACAGAAAAAAGTGGTTGTCAGTGAAGCAGCTGCAGGAATGGAAGAATCTGTGCCAAATGAATAAGGAAAAACTCTTCTCATCCTTGAATTACGCTGCATGAAATGGTAGAGAAGAGATCAAATAATTGCACCTTCTATTCCTGAAGTTACCTTATACTAAATGTTACTTCTCAGAGGCAAAACAGGCAGTTGTTAGTGGTAAAGTTGATTTTGAGATACAGGTAGTCCTTGACTTACACCCACAATTGAGCCACAATTTCTATTAAGTGAGATATTTGTTAAGTGAGTTTTGACCCATTTTACGACTTTTCTTGCCACATTTGTTAAGTGAACCATGCAGTTATTAAGTTAGTAACAAGGTTGTTAAATGAATCTGGCTTCCCCATTGACTTTGCTTTTCAGAAGGTCGCAAAAGGTGATCATATGACCCCCGGGACACTGCAACCATCATAAATATGAACCAGTTGCCAAATATCTGAATTTTGATCCTGTGACATAGGGATGCTGTAATGGTCATAAGTGTGAAAACTGGTTATAAATCATATTTATCAGTGCCGTTGTAACTCACATATGTCATACAACCCACCTTGCCTACCCTACAAGGTTCCATCCAAAAAAGGTGCCAGGACTCCATTCTGGGCATTCTATGATAAAAAAAAAAGCCCTGGTGAAGACAATTAATCAATGGAACAGCTTGCCTTCAGAAATTGTAGGCATTCCATCACTGGAGATTTTTAAGAAGAGACTAGACAGTCACTTGCCTGAAATAGTATAGGTTCTCCTGCTCGAGCAGGGGGCTGGACTAGAAGACCTCAAAGGTCCCTTCCAGCTCTATTCTACTCTAATCAAGGAGAGAAGCAACCTAGAACTAAGAAGACATTTCCTGACAGAACAGTTAGAACAGTGGAACAACTTGCCTCCAAAAGTTGTTCCAACACTGGATGTTTTTAAGAAGAGATTGGATAACCATTTGTCTGAAATGGTATAGGGTTTCCTTCTTGAATAGGGGGTTGGATTAGAAGAACTCTAAGGTCCCTTCTATTCTATTCTATTCTATTCTATTCTATTCTATTCTATTCTATTCTATTCTATTCTATTCTATTCTATTCTCCCAGTTTAGGCCAAACAAGAGATGCAATAATAGGTAGGAGCTCTGAGGATGAATGGTATGGAATAAACTCATCCAACATGATGAAGTTCTGATTGTGCAGAGGCCACCTGGTATCAAGGAAGTTTCACTTTTAGCTAAATAGGGTGAGAGCTATTAATGGTGATATGTTGTACTCAACCCTCAACTTTGTTAAACAGATTTTTATAGATACAGCTGTACTAAATAATTATTCTTAAATTTTGGAACATTTGGAATTGCACTTAAATAACTCCCTATAGGCCAGGGTTACTTCCACCACCAACATTGATTCCAAACAAGTTCTTTTCCTACTTTATTCTATTGTGTGTTTTATTTGCTTTAATGTGCAGATGACAAGTACTGAATCAATAACCATCTACATGCTATAATGTATGTTAATGCTATACGTTACTCATATAAATAGCCCTTTGACAAAGTAAAAAAAAAATTACTGTTGGGAAGCACTTAACCTTACAGATGAAAGATAAATGATAAAGGGTAGAGCTAATCAAGAGTCACTGCACAACTATAAAAGGGCCAGAACCAGCCTTCCTTGGAACCTTATCTAATTGACACAAATGAAGGCAAATATACAGTACATGTCCCAGGATAATGTTGCAGGATCCAATCTGGGTAGGTCACTGGGATTAAAGCTTTCAGACTCATGCCAGAGCCCATCTTCAAGGAACTTCTCTCTACTGGAACATGTGCTTTGAGCTATTCTATGCATAGTATTTATGTGGTGCCTGGTTGGGTGTGGTTTCTTATTGGCTGATTGGGGTGTTGACTGCTGTTAAGCCTAATTGTTCCCAAGGGACAGCTGTCAGATTGGGGAGATTTTGTTATTATAGGCAGAACATAATAAAATAGTTAGCTTGAATTCTGCATGTATAAATCTAATTGTTCCTTGTTATAGGACAATAACATTCCTATAATACTGTATATTAGAATATTCATAAACTTTCTATTCGCTGTTTCCACTGTTTGCTTCTGTGTTTTGCCGACTGATTAGATGTGTAATCCAAACCAATCAGAGACCTGTGGTGAATAAAATCAAGGATTTGTGAACTTTTGACTACACAAATCCCTGAAAATTATTTAAAGGAATTGTAATTCTTTAAAATTATTCATTAAAGTATCTCCATCAGGTCTCACCTTGCTTGTTTGTAATGTCATGAAATCTAGAAAATCTGTTTGATCAGAAACAGTTGCAAATGTGTGTATGTGTGTTTGTGTGTGTTTGTGTTTGAAGAGCAATTACTTTCAGCTCTTTAAAAACTGATGTTGATCAACCAGACCATCTGTTTCTCTTTCTAATAGTTATTAAATCCCAGTAGTTACCTCAAAGTGCTCAATCTTTATTCAGTTTCCTTATACCTCAAAACCTAATAATTTGTTAGATTGGGCATGTGGCAATGAAGGTTATTAGGATGGCAGCCCAGTGGATCAAACCATCTCCTCAGAAATTTGTGATCTCACAAGCCTGGGTAGTCAGAGATCTTGTGATCAAAGATTACCTTTTTCTAAAGGAACTGTATTGGATCTTGATTCTATACATTCTTACTAGTTCAGACAAGTTGCTGGCCCTAACTCCCAAAGTTATAGACCATATATGGCAGGTCTGTCAAACTGGCAGCCTACAGGCTGGATGCATCTCGAGCAGGTCACATCCACCCCTGCTCCACAAAGGCAAAAAAATGTCACAATATGGCACAATACATCATGTGACATGATCGAGTTTGACAGTGACATACGGCAGGGCAGTTATATCTCACTAGATGCTTCTTGGGCCCAGAGTACAGAAAAGAGCAACAAAGATGATTAGGGGACTGGAGGCTAAAACATATAAGGAATGGTTGCTGGAATTGGGAATGTCTAGTTTAATGAAGAGAAGGATGAGGGGTGACATGATATCTCAGGGGTTGCCACAAGGAAGAGGGAGTCAAGCTATTCTCCAAATCACCTGAAGACAGGACAAGAAGCAATGGATGGAAATTAACCAAAGAGAGAAGCAACCTAGAACTAAGGAGAAATTTTCTGACAGTTAGAACAATTAATCAGTGGAACAATCTGCCTCCAGAAGCTGTGAATGCTCCAACACTGGAAGTTTTTAAGAAGTGACTGGACAGCCATTTGTCTGAAATAGTATTGGGCTTCCTGCCTGAGCAGGGGGCTGGACTAGATGACCTCCAAGGTCACTTCCAACTTTTATTATACTTTTATTCATTAAATATGAACCTCAGTCAACTGAACATTCAAATTGGCTTGCATTGATGGTTGACACGGGTTACTACCAGCATCCTAGGTGTCAACCAGGTACCTCCTTAAAATATAAGATGTTCCGAAGTAGCACAGTTTTTTGTAACATTGCTGGAGTTATTGTAGGAAGCTGCAGTTCCTTGATGTGTTTTGCAAAGTTTTTGGACATAGTTCCCAGTGCCCCGATGACAATGGGTACCATTGTTATACGTTTCATCCATAATTGTGCAGTTTCGATGGCTACGTTGCGATATTTCATAATTTTTTCCAGTTCTTTTTCTTCAACTCTGGCATCTCCTGGTATAGCGATATCAATCAGCTGTACACTTCAGTTCTCTACAACTGTGATATCTGGCGTATTGTGTTCCAAATGGCAATCTGTCTGTATTTGAAAGTTCAACAAGATCTTCACCCTCTCATTCTCAACAACTTTTTCCCCCTATGTTCCCACGACTTTTCAGACACAGGCAAGTCGTATTTTTTACACAATGCCCAGTAGATTAATTTAGCAACTTGGTCATGTCTAGATTTGTAATCAGTTTGCGTGATTTTGCTGCACTCACAAATTAGGTGTGAAATACATTCAACTTTGACATTGCAAAGTCAGCAATTTGGATTGTCAGTGGATTTTTATATCTTCAATTTCATGGCATTAGTTTGTAGTGCTTGTTCTTGAGCAGCCAGTATTAGGCCTTCTGTTTCTTTCTTGATGGTTCCCATCTTAAGCCATGCCCATGTCAAGTTGTTATCACATTTTCCTTCAATGCTTTTCAAATGCTGTCCATGCAAAGCTTTAGTTTTCCATCTATTTAATCTGTCATCCAGCCATTTTCCCTTATATTCTGCCTTTGTTTCTGTTATTTTTATAGTGCTCTCTGTTTCAGCCTGCAGCAGTTTTTCTGTACTTTGATTCACATAGTCATTCAATCTTCATTTTTCTTCTTCTACAGTTTGGTGGGTTTACAATAGTCCTCTGCCCCCTATTTTTCTTGGCAAGTACAACCTGTCGATGTCACTTCGTGGATGTAGAGCATGGTGCATATTCAGAAGTTTACGCGTTTTCCGGTCTAGGTTTTCCAGTTCAGCCAAACTCCAGTTGATAATTCCAACTGGGTAGCGTATCACTGGGACTGCCCATGTATTAATGGCTTTAATTATGTTTCCAGCATTCAGATTTGATTTTAAAATTTTGCGGACTCTCCTGATGTATTCCTTTTGCATTGACTCTTTGACTTTTCCATTCAAGATGTTATCTGCTTCCAATATGCCTAGGTATTTCTAACCGTCATCCTTTGCTAATTTGTTTCATACAGTGTGGTGGATGGGATGGAAATTAATATGTTGTTCATGGCATTTAGTATATCTTTCACTCGTTTGCTATGCACTTCATGAATGGCAGGCAGTCTTTATCTTTCTGTGTTTTCTTTGATATGGTTTTCAATCTTTTCTTTCAGCATTTTCGCTAGATCACTTAGCTCTACATTTTTGAATTGTTGCATAGGGGAATCTTTACCCTGTGTGGCGGCTTCATCCACTGGTTGGTCAGTTTGTTGTTCAGTTTGTTCAGGTGTTGCAACAATTTTTCCAGCCTGTTCATCATCAGTATGTATTGTTGTTTTTTTAGCCAATGTTTCTAGTTGTTGCATTTCCACATCTGTAAAAACTTTATTACGGATGATGTAACGTCTTTGATCCATTAATCATTGTTCAATTACATCACTTTCCAGATGTTTTTCCTTCCACAGTTGCATCATTCTTTTTTGAAACCCCCTGGCTGTTGGTTCTGCCTGGTAGTAACATTGGATGATTTCTCGATTTTCTTCGGTTGTCCAGGTTTTGTGCTTTTGTTCCAGTCGCTTTGCAGTTGTATGCTCTGGTTCCCCAGAAGTAACAACTGAGTCCTGTGGCCCATTTTTCAACAGATGTCCAGGAGCCATAGCATCTGACGTGGTCCTTGTTGACCCAGGCGACGACCGATCCGGTATGGGATTTTTTTAATTTCTTCTCATCATTAGTGATGGGAGGTGGCTGGGTTGATTCACGGTGGCTAAGCCACTGCTGGTCTGGAGATCAGTAATCCCATAACCATAGGGACCGCACCTGATAGCCATCCAGGCCCAGCCACAGGATTATTATTATTATTATTATTACTATTACTATTACTATTATTATTAATATTGTCATCATCATCATTATCATATATATTTGGTTATATCAAGTACATTATTAAGGCTGTAGCCAAGAAAGTCTGTCATCAGTTCCAAGTACACTTCCTTCCAATTTTCTTAGGCAAACTAATAATAATAAAAAATCCTGTTAAATTTCCTTTTTGTGACAGAGTGGCAAATGTTGAAATCAAAGAACAAAAACCACAGCTATATCTGCTACTTAATTATGATTGCCTTGCATAATAAATTTGTAATACCCAATTAAGGAAGACCACATATGAGATTAACATGAATACAAATACTTTATTGGGATTATAAAAGTATTGGTTGTCTTTGGCTTAGGCTGAGAGACAGTTTGAGTCAATGGAGAGGAAATAGAAGCTTTAGGGACCGAAGAAACCAAACGTTTTGAAGCCATCCTTGTAACTTCACAATCTTAGGATTCCTGCCTCTATACATAAACTGTAACAATTTCAATAGGCTAAGTCCATTACTCTGATGAAACTTTGTTGCAGAAGTCAGAGAAAGTGAAAGTCTTCAGACAAAGACACAAAATTCCTCCGCCATTTTTTTTCTTTTTACCCTTCCACGCCCTATTTGTTAAAATACTAATTGGAGAAGATATTAATTCTTGAGTTAAAATTGAAATTTAAAATCAAAATACTATTTCTTCTGAATCGCTCTGTCTGCTTCAGAGTTTACTCACAATTCCTCTTGATTTAGCAGAGGTGGAGGCAGCGTCTGGCTCTGTTCTCCCGTTCCGGAGAACAAAGGCGTCCCAGGATGCGGAGTTGTCCCAGACTCCGAAGGAGCTCTCACTCTTCGTCTCTCAAAAAGAATTCTAAGAGACCAGAGGAGCTTGACTTCTATCTGGAGAAAGCTCGCTTTCCTCCCTTCGCCCTGGAGGAAAGTTCCCAGCCGCAAAACAGCTGATTGTCACTGTTCTGCAGGCTCTTACATATACCAAGACGGGTGGCTCAGAAAAAAGCCGCCATCGGCGCGGCGCTAACCACCGGAAGTAAAAAAAAAAAAAAAGGATGACAGCCATGACTGTGTGCTATCAAAGTTTGATTTCTTTTCATGTGCATTGTGGAAGCCCCTGATTCATGGCCAACCAACTCTTCACCACAGGAATAATTTGTGTAGGCTACAGTCAGATATGTATTGCAGTTCTCAGATATCTTGAATGCATGTCCTCAGACATAAACCTACCAAAATCCTGAGGTCAGTTCATGCATTTTCCTCCCTGTATGTTTTTTTACTGACAATTTCATCCATTATCAAGATATTCTTTACTCATGTAACCCCATTTCTTGGTCTTAAATAATAAAATTCGTAGCAAGTCAGAATTCAGCCAATAATAAATTTATGGTAAATGTGTATTAGCAATAGCCCTCACTAGCACTCCATCACAGAAATCCATCACAGGTGAATGCAAGTTAAGTGTAATACAAATCAATCAGCAATAAAAATATTATCCTTATTATATTAATATGAAGAAAAACTCCCATCAGGCCTTATTACAGCCTTAATAACACAGTCTTTGTTATATATCTATGATGCTGTCATTCACCCTTAAAACATAAATGAGATAATAGATTAAAACTGGCTGTTATCTTTAAAAACACTTTCTGGACCTTTTCTAAACTGCACAGGAAAATCCCAAAACAGGAAAGACAGCTATATCATATTAAGAACCACAGTAGCTTTTGTGGGAGGAATGACAGATTAGTTTAAGTTAGAGAGCAAAGCTCACATAGGTTGGGCACTGTTGGCAAAAAAACATAGGGATAAGAAATCCAAACTTCTTGATTTAGCTATCAAAAAGGCTGGAATGTGGTAGACATATTTGTACATGTTTATATTTCCTTAAAGGTCTTTAAAGGATTGGAAAAATAAACTTGATTTTGGTGTAGGAATATTTTTTTTAAATTACAAACTTTATACATTTGTTTTTTTATCTATTAAGTGTAATTCAACCTATCTTTTGTCCTGTATTGAAGACTATGTGGATGGCAAGAATACTGAGGGAGCTGCTGAGGTGGAATGTTCAGGCTGATCAATCTTCCTTATTTGATGACCTTATTGTTGGCCTTTTTTTCTCCTTGTATAGCTCTATGACATGCAAGTATATTGTCCATTCCTTTGTTTGCCCTTCAGAAAGCATAGGACATTGGGGACCATCTTGGCAAACTGCTGTTGGCAATGCAGTCTCATTAGATAGGATTTGATTAGCTCTTGAACATCATTAGCAACTTACTTTTAATTCCATAAAAATTTGCAATGGAAAATAATGAATATTAATAATAATAATGATAAAGTTGGAAGGGACCTTGGAAGTCAGCTAGTCCAACCCCCTGCTCAGGCAGGAAACCCTATACCATTTGGACAAATGGCTATCCAGTTTCTTCTTAAAAACTTCCAGTGTTGGCGCATTCACCGCTTCTGGAGGCAGGTTGTTCCACTGGTTAATTGTTCTAACAGTCAGGAAGTTTTTCCTTAGTTCTAGGTTGCTTCTCTCTTTAGTTAGTTTCCACCTGTTGCTTCTCGTCCTATCTTTAGGCGCTTTGGAAAATAGCTTGACCCCCTCTTCTTTGTGGCACCCCCTGAGATATTGGAACACT
The DNA here is from genome assembly GCF_016545835.1 of Crotalus tigris. Lineage (NCBI taxonomy): Eukaryota > Metazoa > Chordata > Lepidosauria > Squamata > Viperidae > Crotalus > Crotalus tigris. Next base: position 900,055 of record NW_024100068.1, read on the forward strand.
GCTATCATGTCCGCCCTCGTCCTTCTCTTTGTTAAACTAGACATACCTAATTCCAGCAACCGTTCCTTATATGTTTTAGCCTCCAGTCCCCTAATCATCTTTGTTGCTCTTCTCTGTACTCTTTCTAGAGTCTCAACATCTTTTTTACATCGTGGTGACCAAAACTGGATGCAGTATTCCAAGTGTGGCCTTACCAAGGCATTGTAAAGTGATATTAATACTTCATGTAATCTTGATTTTATCCCTCTGTTAATGCAGCCTAGCACTGTGTTGGCTTTTTTGGCAGCTGCAGCACACTGCTGGCTCATATTTAAATGATTGTCCACTAGGACTCTGAGATCCCTTTCACAGTTACTACTATTGAGCAAGGTACCCCCTATACTATACCTGTACATCTGGCTTTTCTTACCTAAATGTAGAACCTTACTTTTTTCACCATTGAATTTCATTTTGTTAGATAGCGCCCAGTGTTCAAGTCTGTCCAGATCCTCCTGTATCCTAAGCCTGTCTTCTGGAGTGTTGGCTATTCCTGCCAGCTTGGTGTCGCCTGCAAATTTGATGAGTTCCCCATCTATCCCCTCGTCCAGACCGTTGATGAAGACGTTGAAGAGCACTGGGCCCAGAACAGAGCCCTGGGGCATCCCACTACACTCTTCCCTCCATGTAGATGCGGTTCCATTGAGGACCACACACTGAGTACGGCCGGTCAGCCAGCTACGGATCCATCTGGTGGTGATGCTGTCTAACCTGCATTTTTCTATCTTCTCAAGTAGTAGGTTGTGGTCTACTTTGTCAAATGCCTTACTCAAGTCCAAGTAAATTATATCCACAGCATTCCTCTCGTCCACTAATTTTGTCCCTTGGTCAAAGAATGCAATAAGATTTGTCTGGCATGATCTGTTTTTGACAAACCTGTGTTGGCTTTTAGTAATGACTTTGTTTGCCTGTAGGTGTTCACTGATTCATTGTTTGATTATCTTTTCCAGAATCTTGCCAGGTATTGAGGTCAGGCTGATAGGTCTGTAATTTCCTGGGTCCTTTTTTTCCCCCTTTTTTGAAGGTGGGAACTACATCAGCTCTTCTCCAGTCCTCTGGTAGTTCCCAGTGCTCCAGGATCTTTGAAAAATATAGTTCAGTGGTTCTGAGATCACATTTGCCAGTTCCTTAAGAACCTTGGGGTGTAATCCATCTGGTCCTGGTGATTTGAACTTGTCTAGGCTGGACAGGTGTTCACTTACCATTTTCTTGCCTATCTTAACTTGTATTTCTATTTTGTTTTTTATAGCACTATTTTTGATAGGTTGGTCAGTTTTTTTCCCTTTGTGTAAAGATAGATGCGAAAAACGAGTTAAATAGTTCTGCTTTGTCCCTGTTGCTTGTCACCTTCTTGCCACTTTCACCCACTAATGGACCAATCATTTCCTTCACTTTTTTCTTGTTTTTTACATATTGAAAGAAACTTTTTTGTTATTTTTGACTTTGGTTGCAAGCCTTAGTTCATTTTGAGCCTTAGCTTTCTTCACTTCATCTTTGCAGGCTTGGGCAGTCCCAAAAAGCTCTACAGTTTGTAAAAATGGAGTAGCTATGAATGGGCCACTTTGAGCTTTTGCTTTTTTCAACTCTGTTATTTGTTTCAGGAGCAGCATATGATATCATCCTAAAAGCAGACAAAGCAAGAAGGAATGGATTCAAAGATAATGAAGAAATGGAATTTTGGTTAAAGGGTTGAACTGTTCTTGGAAGCAGAGGGGTTGAGAATAAAGTAAAGTTCTGCACTAAATATTTCTGCCTGCTGTACATTCAGACTGGGTCCAAATCATGTTCTAGCAGTGTATGCCAATGTTACATAAATATCATGCCTACATAAAAAATCAGAGCCATCCTTGGAAACTTAGTGCAAAATATGCACAGCAAAACTGGGAAAGAGGTTGATGGGATGACTATGGAGGGATTAATTCCAAGCAGCTAATTTGCATCTTAACTGCCTTTGTGCAGATATTTTTAATGGAAAATATATGTAGAATTTTCTTTACTATATAGTCAAAGATATTTGAAAGCTGCCACATTGAAAAGAGCTTTGAACTGCTTATTCAGATGTTTCTTAAACAAAAGAACATACTGTGCTACTAGACAGTTTTGAAGAATCCTCCTGCTTCAGATAAGATTTCCTGACATATATGGTGGTGAAGTCAGTCTAATTCTTTTTATCTTGCTTTGCTTAAAGATGTCAGAGCTTTATTGTGTAGCTTCTGTATATGCTAGACATTTATAAGACCTCCAAATCAATCTTATTTGGCTTGGTAGGACTGTCAGTAAGAGACTCATTTATTGGTCTAATATAGCTTTTCCCCAGTTTAGCACCTAGTCCAATGATGGCGAACCTTTTAGAGACTGAGTGCCCAAAATCTGCCCCCGCCCCCCAGCCCACCCACTCCTCCCCCTGCCCTGCCCACAGGGCCACCCACCACCTCCACAGTCCACCACATATCACCCTGGTAGCCCAGCAGCGCCATAGCTGCCACGCCCTCTGCCCACGTCCCGCAGCATCATCTGCGTGCGATGGGGTGCGAGGGCGGAGTCTTGTCCCCGCTGCCATGTCCTTGGCTGTGCTGCTCTGCTTGGGCCGTGCCCGGGGGCTACTCTCCTTCAGGGGGGGGTGATAAGGAGGGATCTGCAGGGGAGGGGGGCTGGGGTGATGGCACATATGCCCACAGAGAGGGCTCTGAGTGCCGCCTCTGGCATGCATGCCTTAGGTTCGCCATCACTGACCTAGTCCATAGTGGTAATTCTGGGACTTATAATCCCAGTATGTCTAAAGGATGCCAGTTGGTAAGGCTGTTCTAGCATGAATTTTTGTATTACATTTTTATTCACTTCATAATAGTGCATTTCCACATGGAAATGTCTACTGCTTATCTCTATTGCTATGTTAGACCAATAAGACCAATATTCTGCAATTTTTGTTTTACTGTAATCAAGATAATCCAATGTATCTAAATTCATCAGCAAGTTCTTATTTTGCAAATTGCATTCAAAATGCATGGGAGCTGCATTTATAATTTCTCTTGCATAGTTCCCAACCAGTTCAATTACATTCTTACTCTTTAATTATAAACTTCATTTCCCTCTGCTCCCTCCCTTAACTGTCCAGTCTTCAAAGTTCCATCTTATGTTGTTTTTCTTCCAAATGCAAAGATATGTGTGCTTACCCATGGGAAGGATTCTTATATTTAAATTGTTATTAAATACATCTAGACCTTTAGCTAAAACCAACACTCTAATCACTCTTTTGCTGTTAATTCTGAAAAAAGTTCAAAAATCCTTATACTTGTACTCAAAACTTCCTTCATAAAAGATTAAAGAAAATTCACTCACAGAATACCGAAACTTGCCATTCCAGAGTTTCTCAATGTTTAAAAAGCAATACAAAATTCATTCCAAAGTGAGGATTGGCTGAATTTTATATTCTTGAAAGTTACATTAATCATATGAACTTTGACAGGATCCTCAACTCCCAGCTGCTCAACTCACAAGCTGATTGCAAAAATGTCAGTTCATGAGGAGCTGCTGTCTGAAATATATATGGGTTCTCTCACGATCTCTCCCTTCTTCAGAGAGATTTCACTTGTTCAGACTCTACATCCAACAGCTAATTTCATCCATAATGTCATCTCTGCTTCTTCTTCTTACCATGTCTTCACTGAAAGTTCCCAGAGTCACTTTTCTGACATGGTCATCTATACAAATTGTTTAAATACATGCAAAGATATCTACAATAATTTTTCCAACATCAACAGCCAGAAATGAGCAGCAGAGAAAACATTTAGCCATTTACTGAAACATACCTGTGAGGTCAGGGCCAGCATTGTAGTCAAGCAGATTTTTGTAATTGGCAGATGTTGGAAGGCTGCTCCTATACTTCTTGCTGAGCCCTTTTATTGAAGAACACAGTTCTGCATATTACACAACTTGCCCTGAATTCTATATTGTATTTGCTGTGGTGTAGTACAGGGGTTCCCAACCCCCGGTCCATGGCCCAGTACTGGGCCATGGCATGCCAGCAACTGGTCTGCAGAAATAAGGAAAGACCCATCCACAGGATGCAGGCAGCATACAAAACAACGCCCCCTCTAGTCCGTGGAAAAACCTCTCTCCATGTAACCAATTCCTGGTGCCCAAAAGGTTGGGGACCTCTGGTGTAGTAGACATTACAGTATCCTATCACTGCTAATTGCAAGGGAGTGTGATGGCTCAGTGGTTAAAGGCATTGAACTTGTCAGCTGACAGCCTGGATTCAAGACCTGAGCACCATGCTACAGTGTGAGGTCTAGTTACTTGCCTCAGCTTCTGCCAATCTAGCAGTTCATGACCACAGAAGTATCTCAGGACAATGCTGGCTCTCTTGGCTAAGAAATGGAGAGAAGCACTGCCCCCTACTGTCAGAAACAACAGGATAGGGGAAATCTTTACCTTTACTTTATCACTGGTAGTTAAGAAAGATATTGATTATCAGGCTAGTAATTTTCTGTGTAAAGAGTAGGCACCAGGACCAGCTTGGCAATAGTTTAGATTGACACTATTGATTTCTTATATATCATAAATGAGTAGACAAGCAGCTGTTTCTAGACTAGTTTCATATTATGCTTATTTATTTAATTAATTAATCTACCAAATCACATAATTAGTAATTAGTAATTAATTGTTCATATATTTATAGGATTTTATTATGCTGTTGCAAACCACCCAGAATCACTTAGGTTAGATGACTGGAGTAGAAATTTAATAAATAAAATAATTATTATTAATTTTTATACTTACAAAGGAATCTAGAATACAGTATATAGGCAAGCAGAAAAGTAGTGTATTTCAGTCAGAAAATGAATATATCACAGCACATCAGCATTTTTGCAATTTGTTATTTTAGATTATGAGGAATATTTAATTATCAAGGAAGCACATCTATAAACAGTACACTGAAAACAAGGACATTTTAACAAGTTTTGTAATGCTGTGGTAATAAATGAATGAATAAATAAATAAATAATAAAAATTTAAAGCAACACATAAAGCACGCTATTAGCAGCAAACTCAGCAGGGCAAACATTTACTTTCTGCCATGTTGTTATCTAAAAATCATTAGTGGAATTATGTTATTCCCAATAGCTCATGTTCTTCTTAGTAAAGCTATTAAATCCATTCTGAAATATCCATTTAGAGTTCTATGAATTGTATTACAAGAGATAGCTGCATGACCCAAATAAAAAGTTCAGACAAATTCAAACAGATTGTATCAGATTTATAATCTCATTATGTGCTATGGTTGAGAGTCTACTCCCTCTGCCATGTTACTTTTCTAAAAAACTATGGAAAGATTATAAGGACTTTTGACAACAGGAAGCAGGCCTGTTTCCACTGATAGACCTTGACAAAGAAAAGAACAGCTATCCTGTTCTTTGATGCAATTTTATGAAAGATATTTTGAAGGCATTACTTGATCAGTAACATCTAGTGAACCAAGTAGCCTGTAATAGTCCCACAACATTTGACTTTTATCTAAATGAGGGGGGGGGAGACAAAACTATCTTCCTTCTTTCATATTTTGGGCATTAAAGACAATTTTAGAGATATGACTGAATGTCAACAGCAAACATTCAGTCTTGTGGACTGTCACCATTCTGCTGTATGGCATTATGCAATATACTGGTAAATTGAAGGCCATGCTAGGTACATCTTTATATATCAGGGTTCCCCAACCTTTCCGGCTTTGCTGATGGGTGGGTGGGAAGAGGGAATGGTTCCATGTGAGCGGTGGATGAGTGCATGCACACACACGAAGCTCCATTTGCACTAGCAGTGGGCACGCCGTCCATCACACACACAGTGGAGCTTCATGTGCATGCATGCACTCACCCACTGCTTGCACAAGTGGAGGTACACATGCATGCTTGCCCACCACTTCCATGGTCTAGGAGTTGGGACCTTTGGTATATATATATATTATATCTTTACCTGATAGAAATATGTGAAAACACTTGACGGTAATGAGCATAAAAGCGAACACTAAAATCTGTTCTATTTTACATGAATCATATATTTATCTTAATACAAACATGCAGATTGTACTTTAAACCAAATAGTATGTTTGTCAAAACTTGTTATGGACCACACTTAGTAGAAGAATCTAAAATATACTAATGCTGGTATATCATTCGGAAAGTGCTATAACAATAGAGCTGTGATATATTTTGAAAAAGGATGTGATATATATTTAAATGGGATTTATCATGAGCTCCTGATATCAGTTTCTAAAAGTTTATAATAACAACATACGAATCTGCTTCAAATTTTTCTCCCAAGGTATTTCTCACAGTTGCTTCCTAAATTGAGCAATATGTTACTCAACTACAAAAAACGAGCTTTCTCAGCAGTAGTACCTCCATTTTTTAACATTCTTCTTTTTTATTATGATTTTACAATCTTTTCAACACCAGGAGAAGAAAAAAAACCCTTCATTTTTATCAATCCATAGAATCTCACTATACTCACTATAATCTATATAATTTATTCTACACCTCATCTTTTTGTTTGCTATTTGTTATGCATGAAAATGTAGATAAAAATGCTTGAAAAATTAAATCAAACAAGTCTCCTTCAACTCCCAGTGGCTAAATTGACACATCCATATCATTTTTGTGTATATGTTGCAATGATATGGAACCAATTAGCCAATGCCTTGATTGGCTAATTGGGTTGATTTTCAAGTTTTCATAAGAGCCTAAAGCTCTGTTTTCCCTGGAGGAGTCCCTTCTACATGCAATGTTGTGCAGATTGTTGAAGCTTGGCTGAAAAGAAAAGCCATGAAAAGAAGTGACACTCACTTTTCATTGTTGAAATGGAGTGGCAGCAATGATGGGATTCAGCCAGTTCGCACCACTTCGGCAGAACCAGTAGCTAATTTTTTGTTGCCCAGGCCCAGAATGGACTTCTGGAAGTGGCATCCACACAGAGAACTGATTGTTCACATATTTGAATCTCACCACTGAATGGCAGAAATCGCTATTATCAAAATGTAGTGTCCAATAGGGCCAATCAGAAGTGCCACTATGACAGGTCAAAGAGATGAGCCTCTGCAGAGCAGATCGGCATGACCCACATCCTCCCATCCACTCCCATCCTGGTGAGCAATACATTAAACTGCTGATAATACATTTCTTGTGTCTCATTAAATTATCCTTGGTCTATTGGTTAGAACTCTTTTGAAAAACAGGAGGATTCAGACGCAGCCTTAAAAGTTAATATCCCAAGTATGCTTTAGTCCATCGTTTTAGTTCTTTTCTTGTCCAGCTTTTTGGTGACTAGAGCAAAGCAGTGTCTATGCCTCTAGCACATTTTCTGGACTTGGGGATGTGACCTCTTCTACTAAAGACTTATGTGCAGCCTCAAGAGCCTCTATAAAGTTGCTGCTGAATTGTAACAGAAGGGGAAATTATTAAATACATTAATTATATCAAGTGTATTACAGTGCTTTATTTTAATTTGTTTTAATGTGACTTCTGGGTAGGATTCAGTTGTGTAAGAGTATAGTGTGATAGTCCCTTGCTACCATATTTTATTTTATTTAGCAGATAAAATAGAAGCAGGCTGATGGAATGAGATAGGCAAACAACAGAGAAAGTGATATTCATTGTCTTGGTATCTTCCTACCTATTTTACAGCATTTGTGATAGTACCTGTAATATAGCCAGAGACTCATTCATTCATTTTTGAGATGGCTGTCTCAATCAGGCAGAATTTAGAAATAAGGTTTGAGATAGGTTTGCACTGACACACACTCAGAATACTAAGAATTGAGTGTTTAGTACAGTGTTTCTCAATCTTGGAAAATTTAAGATGCCAGGATTATCTAGCCAGCATGAGAATTAAATTCTGGAAATTGAAGTTGGAAATTGAAATTAAAGTTGCCCACATTGAGCAAACACTGGAATTACTGGATTAATAGGACCAGTTTAGAAGTACACCAGTTTAGAAGTTCAAGAGAGAAAAAAATAAGGCTTTCATCCACCTACTCTTCTTGCCTAGTGCAGAGGTACCCTGCTAACCATTTGTTAAGGACATTGCCTCACAATAAAGACTTTATTTCAGTTCCAGTATGCCCCTGAGGCAGACCAAAGCAAGATCCAAGTGATCCATCAGGAAAATGGCATTTTCTATTAGAAAACGGAACACAACTTCCAATATGAAGATTCTGATTCACAAGGAAGAAGGATTCTAAAGAAGGTTGATGATCTGCAGAACCATCCCTACTCCTCAACATCTGACCATAGGATTCTGTGCTTCTCTTGCCATTTCTCTTTGGGAGCTAGAGCAGGGCTTTTCAACCAGTGGTGTATGTACCACTAGTGGTACATTGGCTTGTTTCAGGACACACTGTCACACGGGAGGAAAGCGTTTGCAAGTTTCTTGCTTCAGGAGTGACTACACGCTCTTGAACAGCAGCACAACGGACGAGGAAAGACAAAAACACAGCCACTAAACTGGATCCCATACCGAAACAAATGGGGGGAAGGGTGAAAGGTACCAACTAGATGGGGCATGGAAACAACCACCCCGAGGAATGCCTACCGCTCCGTTCAGTGGGAGCAAGAATCACAGACCAGTCCCCAGAATGGATTAGGAACCATCGTAAGAAGGAAGGGGAGGATGGACGCTGTAAAGGACTATGACAGTGGGAACGTCGGAAAGACAGAGCGTGAAGGGGAATTAGGTAGTGAGAGTGCGAGCAGGATACTTGCAATGGAGCCTTGGAATAGAGATTATGAGAATAATGATGACGGACGTCAAAAGGGTGGAGAGGGGGAGAGACCCGTCCGTATAGAATGTTTCAAGGAAGAGGACAGGGGGAAACAATTCGATGATGATGGTTGCATGCTTGATTGGAGAAAGACCAAATGCCCTCCCAAATTACCTATGCGGAGAGGTGGAGGAATAGCGGCCAATACACATGTAGATAAAGGGGATGAGGACAAATTAACTAATTGTGCAGAGATTAGTACGGACATAGTGATTGGCCGGTTGGGACCTGTTACACGGTCCAGAAGTCGAGTGCAGGCGCTGGCTTGCCTATAAATGCTTCTCCCATTGATTCGTTTGTACCCTGATGATAATACAATAATCTGTTTAATTTCATAATTGAGAAGCTCCAAAATATGCTTTTGAGGCTGTTTTTCATCCCACCACTGAGAGTGTAAGATTGCCATCCATCTGGTATCTCCCCTGACCCTCTGGCAGCTGGAAATAAAAATTCTGTCTGAAATATCTCAGATTGGGGTAGCAGCACACAGCATTCAGGAAGAAATGAGGCAGTGCTTCTCAGTTGTAGTCTTGGGGAAGGAACATTGTTGGATAGGAGATAGCTTAATGCAGCAGAAAGAATGCATACTCAGAGAGAAACACTTAGAACAATGCTTCTCAAGCTTGGTAACTTTAAAAAGTATGGATTTCAACTCCCAGAATTCCCCAACCAGTTTGGTAATTGATGTTTATACATTTAAAATTGGCAAGGTTGAGCAACACCGAAGTAAGACGAAATTATTCTAGAGGCTGGTGCTTGTGTGTATGGAAAAAACTAAGATAATCATTATTTAAGAAATAAAAAAGTTGATTGACTCAAGTTTATTAAAAGCTATGGGCATGCTGTTGGAAAGTGAATGAGTCAGGTACCGATATGAGCCACAGAGGCTAAAGATGGTAGAGAAAGGAAAGCTGAGCTGGGAAAGGAAGGATGCTATGAAATCCTTGAGAATATCAATCTAGCTAATAGCATATGCAAAATAAGTATTTTGCAAAGAAGATAAGTATGCAAAGTCTCTATTGCTACATTGATTGCCCCTAGTGGTCAAACACAGAAAGCCAGTGCAATGGCATTAACTATTGCTGTTTCCCTGAGAGCTAGTTTGGTGTAGTGATTCATATACCAGGAGAGACCAGGAGTTCTAGTTCCCACCTTAGGGCAAAAGCCATCTGGGTGATCTTGGGCCAGTCACTCTCTCTCAGCCCTAGGAAGAAAAGAGCAACAATAAACCAGTTTCAAAAAAATTCCAAGAAAACTATCATATAGGTAGTTGTCAGGAGTGCACATGTATTCAAGCAGACATATACACAAATACATACACAAACAAAAAAAGTAAACAAAAAGTTTAAACTTACCAGTGTGTTAAGAAGGGTTATGCCCAAAAAGCAGATAAACAGGCATCACACCAAGTGTTTTATTGCAAGAGAGAGTTTGGGCTACATTGATCTGAATGGTAGAACCTGCAATGGCATACCTTAAGCATTTATTTAAATTGCAGGGATTTGCGAGATTTGTAATTTCATTCCACAGACATAAACATCACCGGTTGTCATGATGAATACTTAGATAAACATTAATTTAGGGATGGTGATTTGTAAAAAAGCAAACACTGATTGCAGTAGCTCAAATTTTTGATTCTGAAGAACTGCATCAGGACCTGTGAGCTTTGATGGGAGTGTCCATAGAAATAGTTCACAGTTTCCTTGTGGTAAAGGAACAAAGCTAATTTACATTATGCCTATCCTTCTCCAGAAACATCACTTCTTGTTTATCTATGGTGACCCTAGATGACTTGCTGCAGGCTGAATTGCTAATTTTAAATTGATTTTTATTTGTTTATTTATTTTCTATAAACTTTTGTTTCTAATTACCTTTTTCATTGCTTTACCAGGTAAAGGGGATGTTTTTGGGGACATCTTCTGGAAAGAGACCACTTTGGCTCATGCATGTGCCAACGTACGGGCCCTAACATATTGCGATTTGCACATTATCAAACGGGAAGCTTTGCTGAAAGTTCTGGATTTTTATACAGCTTTTGCAAACTCTTTCTCAAGGAACCTCACTCTAAGCTGCAATCTGAGGAAACGGGTAAGATCTCTTTAATCAGATTTTACATGGAAGGTTGTTTGTACAGTAATGATCTAATTGTTGAGACTAAACCAGAGAAAAATTAATGATAAAGAGGTAGTGAGACTATGCAGGAGAAAGAAGGGCCTTGTATAATGCACTGATTTAGATCTGCAGGTCAGAAGGTTCCCATTCTTTATGAAAGAATATGAAATGTTGAAGAAGCATCTGTGAGAGATTGCTTCAGGTCCTTTATTAATTACTAGGAGACTGAGTAGGTAATATAACTGGTTATAACTGGATGAATTATGGTATTACTAGAAAAATTCTGGGTAAGTAAATGCAAGAATGGAGTAAGCAGAAGATTCTGGAATGTTTTGGAGTGAGTGGTCTATAAGAGTATAATAACACAGGAAGGAAAGAGAAAATGTAGGAAATCTGGAGAAAGAAGGTACAGGGAGAACATCAAGTTGGAGTTAAAATGTTGCCTCATTTGATTCCCCTCTTCCTCCTCCTCCTCCTCCTCCTCCTCCTCCTCCTCCTCCTCCTCCTCCTCCTCCTCCTCCCTCCCTCCCTCCCTCTCCTCCTCCTCCTCCTCCTCCTCCTCCTCTTTTCATGCATACTTATTCAGTGTATGTTCCTAAAACTCTTCCCAGTTCCCTGAATTAATGTAACATATTTTTAATCAAATGTGACTGCAAACTAAATCAAACTGATTGTTTTGGCTTGACTTCTGTTTATTTTTTAAATTGTACGGTTAGTTCACTCAAAGATTAAACTTAAGAACTCAGGTATAAGTTACTGGTATAAGTACTTAAAGTTGTGCTCTTAGATATGACAAAAATAATAAAATAGCAACTGCAAAAAATATCTTCATACTTTATAATCAAACAACATATCTCCCTATCAGTTGGAAATAGTATTATATCTATCAGTTATCTATTAAAATATTTGTTTAGAGTTTCTTTGGAAGATGTTATAGCTTTATGTAACTGGAAAAAAATGTTCTCTTTTTTATGTTGGTGTTTCAAAAACAGAGTAATAATTGCCATATAAAAATTGTTTGCATGAGCAATTCTCATAAGTCTGATGAACAGATTTAAGCATTAACTCCAACAGAATTGATTGATTGGTTGATTTTCTACAGCCCTATTTTATCATGGGATTAAATATTTGTAGGCACAAAAGATCACCACTCATGGTAATTTGTAACCAAATCCATATAGTAAAAGCATATCTGGATTTTGAATTGGTGGAATACTCAGGAGACCATTTCTATTTCAGTATATGGAACACTACCAGCAATAGGAAGATGTTCAATAGTATGCATGTATCACCCATAATTCCAGATGCAGCTTAAAACTGAAATATGATGCATACTTACCCTCTTGCTAGCAATGGATTTTTCACTATATAAATCTATGAATTGTAAATTCAGCCAGTTTGGTAGAACACAAATTGTTCTGAAACTTGGGTTTGTTCCCGGGCCATATGTTCTGCAAGTTCTGATTAACAATAGAAACTCCAGAGAGCATAGCTTTCATTTTCATTTTTTGTTTGGTAGATATCCAAAACTTTGTCTTTAAGGAAAAAGATCAAAAACATTACATTTTGTAAAGAAAAATTCAAGTTTCAGATTCCAAAGCTGTGGATGGATTTGATAATGAAGATGGACTGAATAGAACTTTTCGTCAGCCACTATTTTAATTTCTCATCAACATTGAAAATATTTTTCACTGTTTCTGTTGATTTCCCCAAATTTGTTTAAAAGAGCTTCTCTGGACTTTGAAAAATATGGCCTGTTCCTTTCAAACAATACGCCTTACATTGATTTGTAATTGAGAAAGTGAGTTGAATGCCTCCAGTTCATTGCAGATGTTGTATTTTGGGACAAATTGTATAGTCAGAACTGAGAATAGTAGTAGACTAATCAAACATTCCTGTCATCTTTTAGTTCTGAGCACAATTTGTATTTTGCTTTTCTACTTTCTCCCAATTTTAAAGATCCTGAATACATTTTTAAAATGTTTTATGCTTTTGAAGACTTTTTTTTTAAAAAAAATGAAAATGGGTTTCTGTTCATATGGCAGGAAAATTTTCTCTGCTGCTCCAGTTTTACAGGAAGACTGTTTTTGATCAGTGGTATATGTTTTCTTAAAAAGAAATCATTGTTGAAGAATTTAGTGGGTTATACCAGTGGTACCATTCTATCAATTGAAAATATCTTATTTTTATTCTTATTCAAGTCCCAATTAATACACAAATGCTGCTTGCATGGGTTGTTGCCCAAATGTTTTCACAATGCATTGTGATTTCATTGCCCTGGAAATCGTTTGTATTTTTGTTTCCCGATAAGTGTTGCAGAAGAACTAGCAGAATGCATACATATGAGAAAACATTACATTATTTAAACAGTAAAAAGGGAACCTGTAGCCCTTTGGATAATTTACACTTCACACCATCCTTTCAACCATGTCCATTGATGAAGGATCTTGGGGCTTAGAGTATAGCCCTTCTGAAAGAACAGAGATTCCACTCCTTTTCATCACTGTCTCATTATATATATAGCCAAATGATTTTATTTAAGAAGGCTGAGTTTTCATTTTTCCTTCTTAAACTAATTTAGATGACTTTTGTTAGCTTTGAAAACAGGAAATCACAATCTGCATCCCAGCAAAATAAAAAATAGTCCCTTTGCAATTTACTACATACCAAATAAAGACACATGAAAAATAATTTTCTGGAGCAGTTCTTAATGTGAACCAAGGAAGAATCTGATAAGCAATTAATAAGCATTTTCTCACCTTTCTTTCATCTCTGCTTCCTCTTTAAGGGAAAATGGTATGAAGGTATTTGTCTTGGATGGATATGATCTTCATCATTTATAAGGACTTTCTCCCAGGATTCATTCTTGCAGTTGTTAAAGGAAGCCGGCTATTATAAACAATTATTTGACTATTTGACAGAGCCCATGTGTAGTTGATTTATAGATTGGAAATTCTGGAAAAAGTTACTGGAGCACCACTACGGATATTAGGATTGCACTGGAAATTCCCTTCTAATAGTCAGATGTTGCAAACTCATGGTCATTATACTACATCGTACACTAAACAAGCTGTATGGTCAAGAATTATCAGAAGCTTTAAAAGATGCCCAAACTGCCATGATAGACTCTTTTTCTTCTCTTATTTTCTTCATTAATTTTCTCCACCCCAAAATGTGTCTTTTTTAGGGAAGTAATAAACTATTGATGCAATCTAGCTAAAGTATGAAGGAGTTATAAATGACAAAAATCAGAGTTTCATTTTTTCCCCCACCTATCAATGGCCCTTGTAGCATTCTTTATAAAATCCACTTTATAAAATCTTTAATGTACAATTGTTTGTGGGTTGTCTTTTGGGGTATTCTGGCTATTTCTAAATCTTTGGCCCTCACAGTTAACCTTTGTAAAGCAAAGGAGAGAGAAAAGTATTTGCTATTAAAATAATCAGGTTGGGAACTGTTATGTATTTATTGAGCTGATTTGACAGTCTTTTCATGCTGACCAACTCTAACCAAATTATTCATAGAGAAGCTTTTCAGGGCATACTGTTAAAAGAGGTATTTTGTATGAGGAAAAATTTTTCTATATCAACACTATATAATTTAGAGCATCTGAGATTTGAAGATGTATTGTAGTTGAAAGATCCAATGTTTTTCATTGATAAATAAGAGGAAGCTAATTTTATTACAGAAACTATATTTTGGAGAAGTAATTTTGTTACGGAAAGTATATTTTGGAGGAGGAAAGTTAAGGAATTGACATTTGAGATTATTTTGTTACTCAAGTGTTACAGTGATAAGGAAAATGGGAGAGCCAGAGTAAAAAGTATTCTATGGAACCCTTTTATTCAAGAGAAACAACTAAATATACTGTAACTGGTTGGTGGAGAATTTTGTTCCATTAGAAAGATAAGTATACTGATTATGTGCAAATATGTGTGTGTGTATGTATGTGTATGTATGTATGCATTCATGTATAAACACCCACACCCACACACATACACATATATAATGCACAAAAATATATACAATACCTGATAGGAAAACATAGCATTCATAGCATTAAGTATATTGAAAAAAATGTATATGCTTAAGCCATTACACTATGCTTACATACTATGAAAAAACATGCATATAAAATGTATATATTAGGAAAAGTACACAGGAAAAAGTAATAATATTAATTTATTTCTGCCCAACATGTAAATGATAAGGTCCTACAGAATTGGTGGTCAGCCTAGTAAAACAGATCAACTAAATTAGAATTGATCTTTTGTAATGTTAACTTTCAGTTGGTTTGACTGCAATGGGAAAATGTGAGTAGCAAAGTGGAAAGGGGTTGCCATTCCTTTGCTACATAACCATTTTTTATCAATCTTCTAAAGCAGGGATTAAGAATCCTATGTGGGAGCCAAACATGTCCTATCAAATTTCTCTTCCTCTACTTTGCTGCAGTTTTTCCTATTTATTCCAGCTTATTGCTACATACGAAAACTAGTACCATACTGGAAACAAAATTGCATTTTTCTATCACTTCTTATTCAATTTTATGAAGGAGAATTTACAATGTATTTCGGAGGTCATTACCTTCTTGTATTACACAGTCCTCTCTCCTTTTCTGTATTTTATAGTCACATTGACTTCAAATCATCTTCAAAGTAGGACTCCTCCCATTTGACTACTTTATATTCAGAAGGATGAAGGCCAGGATATTTCTAGTGGAAATACCTCAAGGTGATGGCAATATATCTGTCAGAAATTAACAACCTCAGCAAATACATTGTCCCTCATTAATAAGTTGAACAAAAACACCAGGAGAAAATAAACAAGAAGTTTGCAAGTACCATGAGAATACAATTTATTAAAATGTTTTTTACTAGGAATAAAACTCATTTTAATAATTGGGAACCAGATTTTGTATAGGAGTTTTAAAAATACAGTGCTCATCTTCTAAGAGTATCCTTGGTATAAAAAGCAAGATTGTTTGTCTTCATTCTCATTTTAGCACAGTTGCAGAGAAAGAGATGCTGGAGGAAGGATTTCAAGGATCTGATCAAGATGCCCAGTGATCCCTAAGTTTCTTTTTGGATATTCATTGCATTCTTATATTGACAGAAAGATGACCAGCTGACATTATTGGCTGATCAGAAGGCTATTGCAAACTTATCTCAAAGAGTTCCAATCCACATGGAACTGACCCAGATTTGGAAATAACATTTCAAGAATATCGTATTTCACGAATATAGTGAAATTTCCACAGATAACCCTTCTAAGCAGATATAGATATGGTAAAGCAATTCTGCCATTTTTACTGGTGTTTGAAAAAGACTCATTAATTATTCACAATTCTACTTTCATTTGAGGTTAGTCTTATTTATCATTTTTCTGAAATGTTTTCAGAATGGATTCAGACAAGATAACATAACATGTCTTAGACACTCCCTCTAGCCTTAACCAACATCTTTGTGAGAGATTTCCAATGTACATTCCACACTGAAGAAACTAATCATCCCTGGTGCTGAGTAAAGGAATGGAATTAATTTCAATAATTGATATCAACTTAAATATAAAGCATTAAACTAAAACAAATCAGTAAACTCGGCTCTTGATTTACTAAAAGGCTTCCCTTTGATTAAATTTTATGCTTATAGACTCTCTTTACAGGGATCATTAAGATGAAGCAATAAATCAAAGAAAAAAAATATCTACTAGACAATAATAATTGTATTCAGGCAGCTGAATTCTGTAATATATGTAGGGGAAGCTCAGAATCAGATGATGATCTAAGAGCATCTAATGAAAGAATTTGGCTAAAAATAGTAATTTGATCTTTGCTAAACCTTAAAGGGGTTCTTTGCTTTGATGCTGCTTGAACTGAAACAGGACTTTGATCATGCTTCATGAAGGAATACCTCACCCATTCTCTTCTAAAGAGCAAAGTCTGCACTGCTTAACTTCATGTTGCTCCAACTATGTCCTTGAGAACTTTCAGAGACCAGAACAAGCTTCTGACGTCAATAGAAGGACCAGGGAGACTCCCAAACAGATACAAAGTGCTTTAAATAGGTGAAACTCATAATCACGTATCTCAAGCATATCATCCCCATTATGAAGCATTCTTGTGAAGTTGTAAGTCATCATGATAATTGTACAGTGATGAGAGAAGCTGAGATACACTAGGTGCTGTTTTTTTGTAAAAAATAATATTTTTTACCAACAATAACTTAGAACTGCATGATTAAAAAAAGGAAGTTGGACTAAATAAAATTTAAAAAAGAGAGGGCATTCTGTCAATTAAAAGTATAAGGTTGGCAGAATGGATATTCCCAGAATTGACTTAAGTTAAGGCTGAATAGCTACTGGCCTGGGGCACCACAGCTTAAGAGCATCCTTCCAAATCATTCTAAAAATACAAATATTTATATTGATGGGAGGTTTCACTATCAGTCTTTGTAGCCTAGGAATGCCACATGCCTTTCAACCAGCACTGGTAGTTCTAGGTTATTTATTTTTATTAATCAAATTTATATAGCCACCCATCTCACCAAAGGAAAAGGCAAATTTATGGAAGTGCATAGCAACCTAGGTGGGTATAGACTGCTTATTGCTGTTTACCCTGACCCCTTAAATAAACCTGGGATAGATATCTTAAAAATAATAATATAGAGACATTGCCATCCTGCCTCTGCAAAGTTATATACTTTTGTTATCTCCTTCCCCATAAAAAGTATTTTCCCTTTTTTCATCCAATTCACAATCACAGAATAATTTCAGATGAAAGGTTCATGACTACTAGTTTTCTATTCCAATTTACAGAAGAAATTTCAGGGCCCAATAATCAGGTTGCATTTGGGATAAACAAAACAAACTGGCACCATGTGTATTGCCAAAGCTAGCGAATAAAAGATTCAGTAACATTATGACCTTAGTAGCAAGAAAGGCTGAACCCTTACATTGGGAACAAATTTCAGACAATAGGCTTCTTAAAATGTGAGCATTCATCAGAGATAATGTTGAATATAATCCAAATGTCAGCTGCAAAATACTGTAAGAAACAGTAGCTTTGAAAAACAATGTGTTTTTTTACTACGGTATAATTGGTTCCTAAGGGAAACCTTTTGTGCATCAACTTTGCTGGGAAAAATAGATGGGGAAAGAAAAGGAAAACTTTTGAGTATAATAAGTTAAAACTCATCTTCAAAAATTGGCTAGTTTCCAAGGCAAGAAGCAGTAATACTGTGACAAAAGGCATGGACAAGAAGGCTTCACACTCTGTGAAAAGTCAAATTTTCTCCCTATTGTACATTTGTGTTTCTCTACTTATAAGATGGGTATGAAATTGGTGTTAATCTATCAGGATGCTTTCATGCCTTGAAAATTAGGTCTTGAAAACTCATTCTTCTTGTCCATTGAAACTGGGTATACTTGATTCCATTCATGTTTCCAAGAGGTCCAGATCAGATGAATAAATACTAACATTGTATTACAGAAGTAAAATAATCTTTGGTGGCTGAGGTTATGTTTAGAACTTTGAGAACAAATGGTGAGAAAGCAAAGCTGCTTGGAGTCACTGAAAGTCTTGAGTCCAACATCTGGAGAACTTCAGAAATAATTTTCAGACAGAAGGATGAAATAAATATATGATAGGATAATAATAATATTCCCTTTATTTGTTGTTGTTGTTGTTAATTGCGAAGTCGTGTCCGACCCATCGCGACCCCATGGACAACATTCCTCCAGGTCTTCCTGTCCTCTACCATCTTCTGGAGTCCATTTAAATTCACACCTACTGCTTCAGTGACTCCATCCAGCCATCTCATTCTCTGTCGTCCCCTTCTTCTATTGCCCTCAATCTTTCCCAGCATTAGGCTCTTCTCCAGTGAATCCTTCCTTCTCATTAGGTGGCCAAAGTACTTGAGTTTCAACTTCAGGATCTGGCCTTCCAAGGAGCAGTCGGGGTTGATCTCTTCTAGGACTGACCGGTTTGAACGCCTTGCAGTCCAAGGGACTCGCAGGAGTCTTCTCCAGCACCATAGTTCAAAGGCCTCAATTCTTTGGCGCTCAGCCTTTCTTATGGTCCAACTTTCACAGCCATACATTGCAACTGGGAAAACCATGGCCTGGACTATACGCACTTTTGTTGGCAGGGTGATGTCTCTGCTTTTTAGTATGCTGTCTAGATTTGCCATAGCTTTCCTCCCCAGGAGCAAGCGTCTTTTAATTTCTTGGCTGCAGTCCCCATCTGAGGTGATCTTGGAGCCCAGAAAAATAAAATCTGTCACTACCTCCATTTCTTCCCCATCTATTTGCCAGAATTGAGAGGGCCGGATGCCATGATTTTGGTTTTCTTAATGTTGAGTTTCAAGCCTACTTTTGCACTCTCCTTCTTCACCCGCATCAAGAGGCTCTTTAGTTCCTCTTCACTTTCTGCCATTAGAGTGGTATCATCTGCATATCGTAGGTTGTTGATATTTCTCCCGGCAATCTTAATTCCAACTTTTGATTCGTCTAGCCCTGCCTTTCTCATGATGTGCTCTGCATATAAGTTAAATAGGCAGGGCGACAGTATACAGCCTTGCCGGACTCCTTTTCCAATTTTGAACCAATCAGTGGTTCCGTGTTCTGTTCTCACTGTTGCTTCTTGACCCGCATATAGGTTTCTCAAGAGACAAATGAGATGGTCTGGTACTCCCATCTCTTTAAGAACTTGCCATAATTTGTTGTGATCCACACAATCAAAGGCTTTAGCATAGTCAATGAAGCAGAAGTAGATGTTTTTCTGGAACTCCCTAGCTTTCTCCATGATCCAGCGTATGTTGGCAATTTGATCTCTAGTTCCTCTGCCTCTTCGAAATCCTGCCTGTACTTCTGGTAGTTCTCGATCCACATACTGCTGGAGTCTAGCTTGTAGGATTTTAAGCATAACTTTACTAGCATGTGAAATGAGTGCAATGGTGCGATAGTTTGAACATTCTTTGGCATTGCCTTTCTTTGGAATTGGAATGTAAACTGACCTTTTCCCTTTATTTAGTTTTTATTAAATAACATTTAAATTAAAGTCACATTTATTGTTTGTCCTGGCTAGATTTGCTATTATTTTCAGCACAAGCTCCAACACAACATTCAAAGCACAGACTTTGGATTAGTTGAACTTACATCCTTCTGGATGGTAGTGAAGTTTACAGAAGTCTATCCTACTATGATGAAGACAGACATCTTCTTTTCTTTAATTGAGCAGGACAGTGCCATCTTATTGTGCTCTGGTGCATACAAATGCACAATTGTGGCATGATCAAACAAGGGGTGGAATAAGGTTTATTACAACTCTAGAGAGAAATGTCCCAGATTTTCTTTCTTTTAACAATTCATGGAGGACTAGTTTACAAGAATCATTTTTTGTCAGCAAAAATGGTAACATGAAAGACTGTAGATGTTTAATAAAATGTTCAGATTTGGAAGATTGCCTGATTGTGTTGTCATCCATTTTTGCAAGTCTCTATCTACCCAAGTTGCTGTATAATTTAATATAGCTTCTCTGATGGCAAAAATATGGTGTATCATACAAGGAGGATTGCACTTAATTTATCTGAGGGGACAATTGGAACATATAATGGAATATTTTGTTTTAAAGACCAAACTGAAAAGCAAAGCAATTTGAAATGGAGTTTAATAGGAACAAAAATGTAACACTTTAGTTTTTCCATTATGGTTTTTTTACTTAATGGGATGAGAAATAGGTAAAACAAAGCAGAAGGAACTCAGAATATTGCATGCCAGAGGCCTTTTAATTATTTGCATCTCCTCATTCTGACCGCCAAATAATTTCCATTTAGTGTTTTAGAAAAAGGTGGTTGGCAATACTATATAAACATAGGGCCAAATGTTGTAACTGGAAGATAAAATATGCTCAGATGAGAAGGACATTCTCTGTCAGGAGATGGGGGAGGGACTGCTGTTATTGGCATTGTTGTTATGGTTTTAATGCTTTCCTTTAACACTAATGGAACTGAATAGAGGAGGGTCTAGTTCCTCTGGATGGAGGAAGTTGTTTGTGAGTTGCTGGAAAATGGGATCTAACTTGAGCAAGGATTAGTGACTCTTCCCCTATATCCTGTCAGGCAAAGACTTAGAGGGCAAGGATGTTCAATAAAGTAAATGTAGATTAGACATTAGGAAGAACTTATTGAGAGTCAGCGCAAAGGTTATTTGATGGAGTGTGTTGAGTCCGTGGCGGGAAAACAGACACGAGAAGCAGCTGGAGTTCTCAGTTTCATTTATTCAGCGTTCAGCTTACAGGAAGATGGCTTCAGCCTCGCCCAAAGGCCTCGCAGCCTCTTATATAGGCAACGCCCGGGTAAATGGGTTACTTTTCCCGCGCCAGCACCTGCGCATGCGCACGGCGCTGGCGACAGCCTGTCTGGTCCCGGGCAGCTTTGCACCTGCCCGGGACTGCCTGCAAACGCCCGAGCCGTTTGCAAGGCTCGGGACATAACACCCCTTTCCCCCGGGCTAAAACTACTACCAACATACAACATTTATTTTATATGACATTTTGCTCCCCAGTGCTCCCACTGATTACTGGCTTTTGCCTTGCCAGCAATGTTATGTAATCTTCTAGATACTTAGGAGATTTCTTTGCTCTCTGTGACCTTCTTAGCTCTGGGTTACTGGCATAAGTCCCCCGACTGGAGGGAGGCGTGAGCCTGTTCTCTCTATTGTGCCCTGGTGTCTTCCAAGGACTGTGCCCCGATGCCTGGCCTGCTTGCTTGCCCACCGGGCTCTTCAGGCCAGGGCTTCTGTTACTTTGTGACCTGGTTGACCTACCTAGCTGTAGACCCTCAGGCCCCTTGAAGTGATAGCCGCTGCTGGGCGTCTCTGTAGAACATCCTAGGTCAGTCCAAGACCTGTCAGGAGGCTGTCCATTCCCTGAACCCCATTCTGTGTTCGGGCTCGTGTGGGTTTCTGTACTTTCCCAAAACTCAGGTGTTCCCTGATTTTTGCTAGGGTTGTTGTAGTCGGGACTTGGTTCCTCGACTAGCTCTGTGTATGTTTGACCCCCTGTAGGATTTGGGGTAAGGTCAGGCCAACCTTGGGAATTGTGTGCCAGTTCTCTTGCGGGGAATGATTTGTTGGGATGCCCCGGGTATCCTCCGTTGCTGGAGTGCTGTGTGATGTGTGTGGAAAGTGAGTATGCCCCCGGGGTGACTCCCTGGCTGGAGTAGGCGTGAGTGCCTGTTGTGTGGGTAAGCTCCATGACTTTCTTTTCGGAGCAATTGCAGAACCTTGGGATGAGCCGTTTGTGGCTCCCTCAGTGGAGATGGGCAGTAGCTCTTGCCCTTCCCTTTGCTCCAAAGGGTCCCCCTCCCCCCCTGGAAAAGACCCAGGAGTCTCAGCAGAAAAGTCTCGCCTAGAGCGAAGTTGGTCGATGTGCCGACGCAGGACACGACCGTTGTCCAGGGCAACCTCGTAGGAGAGAGGACCTGTGATCCTGGACACAGAAGCGGGGACCCATGTATGACCAGGCCCGTAATTGCGAGCCCAAACCGGGGCACCCACAAGTAGTTGTCTAGGTGCCCTAGGATGTGAGGTAGATGAAGGCAGTCTGTCCGGATGCAACCGGTCAAGTCTAGTAGTAAGTTGGCGCCCCCAACGAAGTTCAGCTGGACTTCTCCCTGTAGAAGTGGACGGTGTGGTGCGATAAGAAAGGAGAAAGTCAGCCAACCTGTGATGCCAGTCCCCGTAGGTGAGTCTCTTCAAGGCGTCCTTTGCGATGCGCACCATGCGTTCAGCCATACCGTTGGTGGACGGGTGAAAAGGCGCAGACGTGGCATGACGAATCAGATTTGCCTGTAAGAAAGCTTGGAATTCGGAGGAGGTGAATTGAGGGCCGTTGTCGGACACAATGACATCTGGCAGCCCGTGTGCAGCAAAAATCCCCCTCAGTACCTGAATAGTCTTTGCAGTGGTGGTGGATGAGACAGGCACAACCTCAAGCCATTTTGAATGGCTGTCAACAAGGACCAAGAAGAACTGGCCCTGAAAGGGCCCAGCGTAGTCAATGTGCACCCTAGACCATGGGGACTGTGTTTCCTCCCATCTATGCACAGGAGCTTGGGGCATCTCTGGGCGAGATCGTTGGCACAGGTGGCATGCGTGTACCTTAGCCTCAATATCTTTATCTAAAGCAGGCCACCACAAGTGGCTGCGTGCAAGAGCCTTCATACGAACAATGCTGACCCTCGTTTCTAAGACCCCAAGCAGACAACCCTGAGAAAGGGACAGTTCGTTTCTTTTGGACCAGAAACTCTGAAACTCAGGACTAGGGCAGTGCTCAGGCCACCCGGACAGGACCCAGGAGCGGACACGTGAAAGTGTGTGATCTGTACCCGTTTCAGCGGTAACATCCCTGGCACTAAGAGGGAGCTCGGGCAAGGCTTGGATTGATAGAATGTTGACAGCTGGCGCGGGGTCAGCTTCTACTACTGGCAGAGGCAATCTACTGAGGCCATCAGCATGGCCCATTTCTTTCCCAGGCTTGTGGAGTAATGAAAAATCATATGCAGACAAGAAAATAGACCACCTAAGCATTCTAGGGGAAATGATGTGGGGAGTCTGCTTACGTGTGGTAAACAGTCCCAGCAGAGGCTTATGGTCAGTGAAGACCGTGAAATGCCTGCCATATAGAAAATCGTGGAATTTTTTAATTCCAGCAACAACAGCCAGAGCCTCCCTGTCTATCTGAGCGTAGTTGCGCTCGGCAGAAGACAGTGTTCTGGAGTAGTATGCAATAGGAACCTGAGTTCCATCAGACCTGAGGTGACTCAGGACAGCTCCAACCCCGTAGGGGGATGCATCACAAGCGATGCACACAGGGAGAGACTCGTTGAAATGTGCAAGAACACTGTTAGAAGTGAGCAAGGCCTTGACTTCTTTAAAGCAAGCCTCATGCGCTTGTGACCACAGCCACACAGCCTGTTTGTCTAGTAGCCTGTGAAGAGGCTCAGCTACACTAGCTTTATGTGGAAGAAAAGAATTGTAGAAATTCAGGAGGCCTAGAAAGGCCTGAAGTTCGGCCTTAGACTTTGGCCTGGGTGCATCTAAAATAGCAGTTAGTTTGGATTCAGCAGGATGAATCCCAGCAGCATCAATTTTGAATCCCAGAAATTCAGTAGAAGGCACCCCAATCTGGCATTTGTCTTTTCTGAGCTTGAGGCCTGATTTCCTGAATCTTAACAGGACAGCCCTAAGCCTTTCAGCTAGAATGTGTGTGGAGTCTCCTGCAATCAAGACATCGTCAAAGTAGGGGCAGACCCCTGGTATACCTCGTAGTGTGTTTTCCATAACGCTTTGGAAAATCCCAGGAGCGACATTCACTCCAAACTGTAGCCTTTTTACTTTAAAGGCTCCCCTGTGGGTCACAATGGTCTGAGCTATGGCAGCATCATCATCAACAGGCAGCTGTTGATATGCTTGAGCTAGGTCAAGCTTTGCAAAAACACGCCCCCCCTTGAGAGAGGCCAGGATGTGACTGACCACAGGAACAGGATAGGCATGTTGCTGCAATGCCTTATTGAGTGTGCATTTGTAATCAGCACAAATGCGAATGTCCCCATTTGCCTTTAGAGGCGTGACAATGGGGGTCTCCCACGGGCTGGAATCAACAGGTTCTAGGATTCCCTGTTGGATTAGTTTGTCTAGTTCAGTGTCAATCTTACTTTTTAAAGCAAAAGGGACCCTTCTTGCTTTAATCCTAATGGGAGTGACAGTGGGGTCTAGCTTTAAGGACACAGGTGGTCCTTTGAATGTGCCCAGCTGGGGGCTGAAAACATCTGCAAATTCTGTGCAGACTTCCTGTAGGTCGAGTGTTTGTAAGCTATTGAGTCCTGTGACGTGTATCCCCAGGGCCTCAAACCAATCGAGTCCTATGAGACTCGTTCGTTCACCCCCTACTACTAATAAGTCTAGTGGACCTTCAAAACTCTTGTATTGCACGTTAAGGGTGGCCTCCCCCTTAACACACACTCTTGAGTTCTGAAAATCTGTTAATACAATATCAGAAGGCCTTAACTTGGCCTTAGACCCACTTCTGGAACAAATCTTCCTAAATGTATGCAATGAAATGATGGACAGGGCAGACCCTGTGTCTAGTTCCATAGATAATGGAACCCCTTGTAGCTTCACGTTGAGTGACAGCTTTTTCTTCATGGGCTTGTGTGTGCCTGTTCTACAGATGCTTCTTCGCGAAGCGCAAAACCCTACCCTATTCTGGCTGGGGAATCTGGTACCCTTCAGGCGTTCTTCTTGGGGTTGTGCCTTTCGTCGGCTCAGGCACACAGCTGCAATGTGCCCTTGTTTACCGCATGCCCGGCAGGTAGCGGAGCGGAACTTGCAGTCGGTTCTCCTGTGGCGACCTCCACAGCCGATGCACTTGAGCAGAGCCGAAGAGCTTCCCTTCTGGTTCTCTTCCTTCGCGGGGGGTAGACGGTCGACTTCCTCGTCCGGATCCTCCTCGGAGTTTCGTCGGACGTCTTCCTGGTGCACGGACGCACCCTCTGCACGGTTTCTGATCGGCCGCATGTTTTTGATGGCGCCGCCTGCTGCTTCTTCTGCGGTGACTTCCCTTAAGGCGTCTTGGAAGGATAATTCTTCCTTTGCGAAAAGTCTCTGTTGTAGCTCACGATGCCTTAACCCGCACACGAATCGGTCCCTCAGTCGTTCCTCGAGGTCCTTGAACTCGCAGGGCTTGGCGGCCTTCCGTAACGCAGCGATGTATTCCTTGGCTGACTCACCGGACCGTTGATCCCTTTGTTCGAAGGTGTGGCGCCATGAGATAACGGACACCTTGGGGTGGAAGTGCTCCTTCGGCAGCTTCTTCAGGTCTGCGTAGCTTACAGACTCTACTGGGACAGGTGCTGCAAGGTTTTCTGCGATTTCGAAGGCGTCTGGCCGCAAACGCAAAGCAGGGTGGCAGCCTTCAAGCTATCTTCCCTCACTTGGTTTGCCTTGAAGTAGTTCTCCATTCTGGATACGTAGGACTCCCACCGCTCTGGATGTGAGACGTCGAATTCCGAAAGCCTTCCGATTTTCGCCATCTTCGGATCTTCAGGAGACGGGTCTATCAGCCAGCCTACCCCCGAATGCGCACCGGATTGGCGGGCAGCTGCCGAGTCGACGCCGTTCCTCTTTCGCCGCTCAGGACTCCTTGGGTAAGCTTACACTTCTTCCTTTCCAGGTAGTGCAAGGCATCCCACCTTCGTCGCCAGTGTTGAGTCCGTGGCGGGAAAACAGACACGAGAAGCAGCTGGAGTTCTCAGTTTCATTTATTCAGCG
The DNA here is from genome assembly GCF_016545835.1 of Crotalus tigris. Taxonomy (NCBI): domain Eukaryota; kingdom Metazoa; phylum Chordata; class Lepidosauria; order Squamata; family Viperidae; genus Crotalus; species Crotalus tigris. The sequence continues at coordinate 926,345 of NW_024100068.1, forward strand.
TTCAGCTTACAGGAAGATGGCTTCAGCCTCGCCCAAACGCCTCGCAGCCTCTTATATAGGCAACTCCCGGGTAAATGGGTTACTTTTCCCGCGCCAGCACCCGCGCATGCGCACGGCGCTGGCGACAGCCTGTCTGGTCCCGGGCAGCTTTGCACCTGCCCGGGACTGCCTGCAAACGCCCGAGCCATTTGCAAGGCTCGGGACATAACAGAGTGGATTCTTTTCCTGCAGTGGAGGTTTTCAAACAGAGGCTGAATAGTCATCTTAGGCCTCTTTCAACTCTAATAAAAAGGTTAAGATTTCCCCTGTCCAGTCGTGTCCAACTGTAGGGATTGGTGCTCATCTCCATTTCTTAGCCAAGGGAGTCGGCATTGTCTGAAGAGAGTTCCATGGTCATGTGACCAGCATGACTATATGCTGAGGTGCATGGAATGCTATTACCTTCACACCAAAGTGGCACCTATTTATCTACTCGCATTTGCATGCTTTTAAACTGCTAGGTGGGCAGAAGCTGAGGCAAGTAATGGGAGCTCACCCATCACATGGTGTTTAGGTCTTGAACCTGCCATCAGCTTTGCAGCTGACAAGCACAGCATCGTTACTGAGCCAACATACCCCCATCTTCTATCTGTATGGTTCTATAATTCTACATGTAAAGATAAAAGCAGAAAAAAGCTCTCTCACTTTAGTAAGAAGTTCACAAAGAAATTGGAAGAGGGAAAGAGATAGAATGAAACCTTAACTTTCTAGCTCTGGGAGTCAGTAAATTATCAGGTGCTGAAGAGTCAGTGCAACTTCCAGGCACACTTCCAGTTGAGCTCAGATAGTGATAGAGGAGAATATTTGTATCTCAGGGTTGAATTTAGGATCTTTGGTGGTCTCTCAGCTTGGTGTTTTGTTGCAGATGTTTATTACCAAACTAGGTAACATCATCAGTGCACCAGTGCATCAGTATGTCAACTCAAGTAATTGTGTAATCATTTTGTGAGGAAACTAGAGGAAAAGAATCTTAAATACTAGCACATGTTTATTATCTAAGCTTTTTCTAGCCTAATAATTTATTATTCTGAGCCTACAGTGGCCTCTAAGAAGCTCATAAGCAAAACAGGAATGCAATATCAATCTCTTGGACAAGTTTCCCAGTAGCTGGTGTTCAGATAATATTGCCTCTAATACAGGAGATAATATTTAATTATCATTAGTCTTTGATAGCCAATCTCATTAATCTAATTCCATGTAAACAATTCCCTTTTTAAAAAAATCTGCCATTGGATTTTGATGACTTTGTTGAGCTAGTAGTCTTTCTTCTCTATAATTGAAATAACCTTACACCATTTGTACGGTCCCTCAGCCAATTTGCTGGTGAAAATGCAATTGTACTATAGCTGAAAATAGGAAGTTCAGAAAGTGCAAATTTTGCCATGAATGTATTATGTAAATCATTTGCATATCAGTATACCAGTTTCCATTTCCTAGCCCTCATCTGCAAAACAGAGGCCTACACTATAGTGTTAAAATAATTTCTGATTAACATAAAGTGATGTACATCTGAAATGAAAAAGAAAATATTGAGACAAAGGAAATATACTTCTAGAAAATCCAGTTAAATCCAGTTAAACACAGCAGCTGCAAATTTATTCATATGTCCCTGAAATAAGCTCTACTGAATATTATAGGACTCATTTTCATAGAATTGCATGGTACTAGGTTTTGCTAGAGAATTTGATTAAACAAGCTGAGATAATTCTTAGTTCTTATAGTGGCATACAGATTATAGTATTCCTACATATCACTTTATATAGTTTTTGAATTTGTTAGTTGAGTTCTTCCCAGGTCAAAGATTTCATAAGAAAATACATGCATTTCAGAATGTTGATACAAACATGAATATGTATATATGTAAGCATATGTGTATAAAGTTAAGGACAAGCATACAGAGACTAGTGGTGATTCTCTTTCTTGATTATGGCTGACAGTTTGTTGTCTGCTGGATTTCTTCTGGCAGATAAACCTTTTATCTTCATATCGTTTGCCCTCAACTCATAGCATCCCAACTGTGCCTTTTGCATTGGTGTATAAATACTCCACTATATTCTTCTTCCTTTTTTGTTCTTTAGCAGGCTTTGGATAGTGCCAAACAATTCTCTTCTGTCCAATTTAGCTCTGCCAGCCCTGTTATTCTTCACTAAATCTAATAACATATCATCAATAGCCATTTGCTATATATATCCAGTTAATTGCTAGTCAACTTCCAAATCTCCATCCAGTTTTTTTCCTTCCCAAAATTTTGCCAGCAGTCTCTCCAGTGGGCATCTAACACCAGGACTTGTACTTTGCTGCATCCTCTATCTTAAGAAGGCAAGTAAAGCTTTGATCTGCATATCTTTTGCCCTCATAGCATCCCAACTGTGCCTCCTGTATTGGTTTGTTAATGCTCAGTAGTATTCTTTTTCCTCTTTTATTCTTTAGCAAGCTTCTTGGATACTGCCACTTGATCTATGAGAATCTCAACTATTATCAACTGTCAGCAAAGCAAACTCAAACTGTTTAGGTTTTTTTTTTTTTAAGGGCATGAGATCCACCATTATTCAGTTTCATTTAAAGGTCCCTAACTTCTTGTACTTTAAACAATGGATAAATTGAACCAATAGTAGGAGTATAGGGATAGCCAGCAAGAAATCACGATTAAAGGCAGGTTTGTCAAAATATCTGTTACTGAAACACCTTTTCTTACAGAGTTATTATTGTTCCATGGATGATAAATCCTGGTTCAAAAGTGGAATAACTCCCTTGAGTTGAAATCAACTGGACAGAACTGGATAGTTTTCTTTCTGGCACTACATAACTGGTTTGTTCTTGCCTTTTTCTGGGATGCCCTACTAATTTCCTAGCATGGGTTGCTGCCCCGGTGTTTCATGGTTCTTTCTCATACAAATATTCCCTGGATTCATCTTTACTTAGTTTTTGCAATCTGACAAGGTTGACTAAGTATTGTCCTCTTTCTGGGCAAATCCTAGGTACTTGGAAAACATTTCTTTCGTGTCAATCTGTGTACAGCAGCAATGAGTCCCTGGTATAATTAACCAAATTTCCTCTCACCATTCCTAGCCATTTCTAATGCCAGAGGCTCTATGTAAAATTGCTTTTTTTATTCAAACTCTTCAACTTCTCCCAATAGCTTTTTATAATGTTCTCCAATTTTTACAGAAGCATAATGAAACAAAATATACCAAAAAAGAATAAATCCAAACCAGTCCACCAAGCCCTTCATTATTGCCTCACTTAATGGCATCATTCGACTTGTTTACTTACTTCTCATATTATTTTTGTTGTTGTTGTTGAGCTGCTTTATAGCGCTGGGCATAGTCATCCCACACACAGTTATCTTTGATTGCATAAAAGGAATTAGATTGCTGATAGGCAAGACAAAATATGCCAGACCAGTTTTCTGTCAAATAAAGAAGAGATTATTTTTTCAGCCACAATGCACACAGATTTAAGGTTTAAAATACACACATATCATCTGCATGGATAGAAGATGTATGAATTAATTGGGTTTTTTTTTCATTAACCACATAGAAATTTCATTTTTGATGTGTGCCGTTGTGCCCATAGTAAAAAAATGACAATGAAGGTTATTTTATCTTATCTTAACTTCTCCTGTTCACCTCTGACAAGCATGGTCAAAAAAGTCAAGATGTCAGTCATGACAATACAATCAATCCTCCCCCAATTTTTTAATGTACATAAAAATCATTTAGCACTTTGATTGCACCATTGTTGTAAGCTTTCCAGAATTGCTTTGAAATGAGATGGGCAGCAAATAAATTTCATAATAAACAAATTGTGATCACCATTTTTTTCTTTTAATCATCTCCTGTAGACACTCCTGGACAGGGTTATGATGTGGCACATGCATGGCTTGTAATGATGTGGTAGAACAGAGAAAGCTGTAGGAAGTTGGAGTCAAGAGTGGCAGTTTACTATACAATCTTGCACTGACCATTTTAGTTTGACTCTGAAACAGAGGACTGGAAAATAAGAAGAAACTTTTCTCTTGCTTCTGTTTATGGCCTGTGTCAACAATTTTTCCAATTTGGCCTCAGTAAAAATGCTCAAAATGGGGATGTGATGAAATTGAATTTTAACATGCAAATCTGATTTCAATCTTATGCACATTTTTTAAAAATGTATTTCTGTCATTTTTTGCAATTTTGACTTGATATTTCGAAATCCCTTTATCTTTATTTAAGCTAATATCTAGCAATTCTGTGTCTACATTTGTGAATAATATTATATAACAACAACAATGATGACAATGACAACGACAATGACAACAACAACAGCAACAATAAGAATAAGAATAACAATAGAATTGGAAGGGATCTTGGAAGTCTTCTAGTCCAACCCCCAGCTCAGGCAGGAATCCCTACACCATTTCAGACAAACTGTCCAGTCTCTTCTTAAAAATTTCCAGTTTTTAAGCATATTATGTTTAAGCATTGGTACATTTTGTAAAACTGAAATGCCAAGACCTTTTAAACAATGCTACATGCTGACTGTTGATTGGTGTTGTACATCAATGGTCTGAATTACATAATGGGGGTTACTTATTTTTGTCCAGGAAAGCTAGCATTTCATTTGCAAAAACAAAACCACACTCAGTCCACTGTTTGAATAATGCATTACAAATTCTTTCACAATTTGCATTTGCACAGTTTCTTAACTGGAAACATCTAAACAGAAGTTTATTTTCAACCAATTTAATTGGTTGAAAATGGAATTGTACAAATAGTGTTTGGGGGAACAGTATATGTTAAACCATCACCTACTAAAACCTATATGAATTCCAGAAGACTTTGTAAAATTATGGGCATTAAAAATGTCTCTTCCTTGCTTTCCTGTACGTTCCCCAAGATCACACAGTTGTCAACACTATCTGAAAATTTATTGATTCATTGTGTAAATATTATAAAAATGATGTACATATCTAATGCAATCATGGAGCTAGAGTGGATAGTGCACATGTCACCTTTGCCTTCATAGAACCCTATGGCACTTAGTTGAAATAAAACTTACAAAGATTTAAACTGACCAATACATATTTAATTAGAACCAGGGCTTTGTTTCTCACAGAACGCCCAGAACGGAGTTACAGCACCTTTTTCGGATGGAACCTTGTAGGGTAGGCAAGGTGGGTTGTATGACATGTGAGTTCCGGCACTTTTTTTTTTTTTTAACAAAAAAAGCACTGATTAGAACCACCAATATATGGAATGATAGACTCAATGATAGGTCTTTGATAGGTACTACACAGGTCTTGTTCTGTCACTATACCAGCTAGCGCACAATTCAAAACATAGTGATGTCATGGTTACGACTAATGAAACACTTCAAAGAACTTACAGGCAATGTTTACCCTAAAAGCCTTTATTATCAGTGTAACAGATTGATGGCACTTGATGGATGGTATATGCCAGAATCTGAATTCCCCTTGCTTGCGTCTAACTTTTCTTGCTAAACCCCTCCCTTATTTTGCAGTCATAAGTCACATCTTCCAGTTAGCCTGGAGGGCAAAGATTCACTTCTGTTCCTTTTCCCAGGCTTTCCTTATAAATCTCCTCCCTTTCTCTGTCATCTGAATTAACTCTAAAAATACCAGACAGTTCTGTATATTTTGTCAAAGCAATAATATCCTACATTAACAGCATTGACAAGTATAAACTTGAGCCTTTATTCTATTTTCCATCCACAAAATCTCTTTCTTTTGTCTCCTATTATTTTGATGGCATTTCTTTCAGAAACCATGGCTTGTATGTGCTGCTGGAACAAACTCAAGTTGAGTTTCTAGTGATATTGGTAAGGCAGAGAAGGACAATTTTTAAAGAATTAGGCAATGATGCTTATTCCCCTAAACATCACCCAAGAGATTTGTGAGCAGGATCGAATTGATTTCTTTATTTTTTTTTTAAAGCATCAAATGAAATACGAACAAAAGATCTGTGTTCATTTGCAGACAGAAAATTAAGCTAAACCAATATCTCCAGCAGCAACTAAAATCATGTGGCCTTTTAAGCAAATCTTTTTTCTCCCAAGGTTATGGAGTTGTGGGTCTCAAGATCACATTATCAGCATAGCAGAAATTGCAACATAATGCCTCTCAGTTGTCTACTGAACAACAATTGCATTTTGGAAATGAATCATGACCATAATGTTTTAGTAGCAAAACCTACTTGATTGTAGATCAGTTTGGAGATTCCTGTTTGCATGGAATTAATTTTTTGTAATTTTTGTCATGTAGGCCCTTACAACCTACAATAATAATAATAATAATTAATAATAATAATAATAATAGTAATAATAATAATAATAATAATAATAAAGTTGGAAGGGACCTTGGAGGTCATTTAGTCCAACCCCCTGCTCAGGCAGGAAACCCTATACCATTTCGGACAAATGGCTGTCCAGTCTCTTCTTAAAAACTTCCAGTGTTGGAGCATTCACCACTTCTGGAGGCAGGTTGTTCCACTGGTTCTCTAGAAATACTTTGTTGAAGCTAAAAAAAGTGATGTATACTAAATATTAAGTAAGGCCAAGTAAGAACTTATGAATTTGGAAAGGAGGACATTCTGCTTTATGTTGTCCTCTAGGAAAGCTTGTCCAAGCCAGTTTTTTTAAATTAAGTTATTTAGAAAAATTATATGACTGCCCAACTTACTCATGATGACTCCAGATGGCTTACAGAAGTAATACCTCAAATACAAGACCCAATGAACCCCATCCTCTGGCAACAACAATCAAACTTGATGAGCTCCATACCACCCTGGGGTCCATGTCTTCAGGCCCTTTTGAAAGAGTACCAAGATGGGGCCCAATCTTTTTCCTTGGGGATGGTGTTCCACAGGGAAGGAGCCACCACAGAGAAGGTGGCTTCCTTAACATACTCCACCTCACTGCTCTGGTGGGACAAGACAACCCTTCAAATAACCTGATTCCAAGCCATATAGGTTCGAATTCTGAAGCATGAATCAAAGTATGAGGCTACATTATCCTCAAAGACAACCCCACAAGGACTCATGTAACTAACTAATCTTCCCATCAGGTCTGGCCTAACAACAGGACCCAAAGTGTTAGTAGACTAAGGCAACTTAAGAACAAGTAAGAATTTTGGAAAGGATATGGAAAAGATAATTTGGGGATCAGAGAAGTCCCTATGAACATTAAATGGCAAAGGAACTGGGAATAAAAACTGACATAGTAAATGACATATCATGATCTGTGCTGCCCCACTCACTCACACACATGTAACTGTGGTTTTGTGAGTTTATTAATATTCCCCAGCAATTCCCTTCACCAAAAACTCAGATGTGCCCCAATTAAATCCAGCCACAAGCAGGCCAAGATTAGTCCATAGAGCAAAGGCCTACTAGTCTACAAAGCAATTGAAAGTTGCTCAAACAAAATAACTCCACCAGGCAAAACTTAAATCCCCACACAAGACAGCTCACATGGCAAGAAAGGTTCAAAGTCTTCAAGGCACAATTCCAAACAGTTTCCATCCAGAGTGAAGCAGGAATCACAACAATCAAACAAACAGCTAGAAAACCAACACGTTGTTCCCAGCAACACCTCCCTCTGTCTGTTGTGATAAATAGACAGCTTTCTGGTACAGCCCATCAAGATGAGTGGGGTCTTATCCTTTCGAGTAGTCTGGCTGACTCCATTGCTTCTGCATTTTGTCTACCCTGCATGTTCTCGTATCAAGTGCAGAAGGTAGTTCCTCCTCCTCTTCACTAGCTGTCTGCCACTGCAAACTTCCCCATCTGAAGCCTCCTCCAAATCTCTTTCGGATGGGCCATTCAGAGCCATCAATCAACCCAGTTCCTGACATGCCAGGAATGGGCTCAACCTCCCCTGAGCTGACATTTGAGGAGAAAACTGGGGAATCACCCAAGAGAGACATCACAGTGGTAGGATTCAGCTGGTTTGCACCACTTCAGCAGAACTGGTAGCTAATTGTTTGTTGCCCAGGCCCAGAATGGACTTCCAGAAATGGCATCCACACAGAGAACTGGTTGTTCACTTATTTGAATCTCACCACTGATCCCACCCACTTATTCATCTCAATTCTTGAAGTATAGATTTCCAGGCCCCTGCATAGTAACCATGTCTTCTTCCTGCAAAGGATGTATTTCTGTTGCTGAATTACTTTTTTGAAGTAAAGAAATAGCTGGTTGATCAATAGTGGAAGCAGAACAGTGTGTCTACCTTGTTCTAAGGCAGTTTTTAAATGCTGACCAACAACTAGACAAAAGCCAAAATATTATATTTTATGTGCTATGCTAGTTTCTAGAGTTGACTTCCTTTGTTATATCTTTAATTAGTGCTTTTTATTATCAAGATTACATTGAGCAGCCCAAATTTTAGCATGTTTCTTTCAGCTGTTCTCCATTGAATCATCCTGTATTAGGGACAAGTTGCTTGTTCACATAGTTCTCATAGGATATCCAACTTTTGCTTGAAATAAGACTTGTGCTAGGATGGATTTAAAGTTTTGGTTGAATTAGATTCCATTTATCTAAAATATGTGAGAAAGAAGAAAGTGAATCAGTTTCTACAATATGATCCTGAACCTATAACCACGATTTTCAATAAGATAGAAGACCAGATAAACTATGGAACGAACTGAAAAACTGCTAAAGATGAAGAAATAGAAAAAAGCAAACTGGATGTCAGAACAAACCATGGAAATTGCCAAGAAGAGAAGTCAGGAAAGACAAAAATCTCAGGAAGGAACTTAAGAAAGAGTTTCAAAGAGCTGTTAGAAGAGACAAGAAACAATTTTACGACAATATCTATAAAGGTATTGAAGATGGAAACAGAGAATACTTTAACTCAGGAGGATTGGAATGCTAAAAGATAGATAGTAACCAATTTAAAGAAGTTCAAAGAAAGGTGGAAGGAGTAGGCTGAAATACTGTACAGTAGAGAGGCTAATATCCAAGATATTTTAAAAGGTATTTCTTATCTACAAGAACCTCTAGTACTAGATGAATAAGTTAAATCAGCAATTACCAAGTTAGAAGGCTATAGGAATTTATGGACTATGAAGTATTATACAATATCCTTAACTTCACATGCTAGCAAAATAATGTTTACAATAATCCAATGCAGATAAGAGCCCTACATGAAAATGAGATGCCAAATGTTCAATCTGGTGTTAAAAAAAGAAGATGAACCTGTGACATTATTGTTGATGCACACTGGATAATTGAAAGCCAAAGGATATCAAAAAGAAGACAGTATGTGCTTCATTGATTCTACAAAGGATTTTTTGTGTGTCAATAACAATCAAGCTGTAAAATCCCACAAAATTTCATTGTCCTCATGCGAAACATATAGACAAGTCAGGAAGCTACAGTACAGACAGAACATGATGAAACAGTCTGAGTTCAAATTAGAATAGAATAGAATAGAATAGAATAGAATAGAATAGAATAGAATAGAATAGAATAGAATAATAACTTTATTGTCACTTTGAATGTACACTAATTGGCATACATTAAAATGAAATTTTGTTGCATTCAGCTCTCAAAGGGTCACCACCTCCGATATACATTACATAAATATGACAATAATAAATAAATATAGAATTACACATATAAACATAATATACACATATATTATATGATACAGAGAAACAACATTCTAGTTCAAGTTATGTATACATGTGCATGACGAGAAAAATGAAAAATTGGCAAAGGAATGAGACAAGTATACTCTCCCAATATTTATTTATTTTTATATTGAATATATATTAAGGGAAGTTGGATTGGAAGAAAATGAACATGGTTTTGAAACTGTAGGAAGAACTATCAATAACCTATGCCCGTGGTGGCGAACCTATGGCACGAGTGCCACAGGTGGCATGCAGAGCCCTCTCTGTGCGCATGCATGCCATCGCCCCAGTCCTAGGTCTTCAGCTGAGTTTTATAAAAACTTTTCGCTTTAGGCCTCTGCTATGTGCAAAAAAGAAAAAAAGTTCAATCAATCAATTTTAACTTCTTGCGGGGGAAAAAGAAAGATCTTGCAAAGTTGGAATTGATTGATTGAACTTTTTACTCCCACCCAGACTGCCATTACCACCGCAGCCACACCCACCCAATGGGCCACGCCCACCCGGCACCCGACAATACATAAGTGAGTTTTGGGTTGCAGTTTGGGCACTCAGTCTCTAAAAGGTTCGTCATCACTGACCTATGCTGATGACAGTACTCTGGTAGCCAAACATGCAAAGGATCTGCAAGTGTATTAATAACAATTAATTAGTACAGTGAAAAATGGGATTCAAAGTAAATATAACAAAGACCAAAGTAATGACAGCAAGCACCACAGTCTGCTGACAATGAAGATATTGAAATGGTAGGTGGTTTCTGCCTTTCAGGATCATCCATCAACAGTAAAGGAATCAGCTGTCAAGAAATTTGTGGTAGCCTAGCATTTGAGAGAGTAGTTTTGAAGATTTTGAAAAAATATTCAGAAGTTGTAATAAACTGAATACCTCCAAAGATCAGAATGGTGCAGCCAATGGTATTTCCTGCGACATTTTATGGAAGTTGAATAGAAAGACTAATGGTCCTTTTGAACATTATTGTTGGAGAAAAGTCCTGAGAACACCATGGATATAGGTAGTCTCAACTTATATCTATTTGTTTAGTGACTGTTCAAAGTTACAACGCTACTGAAAAAAGTGACTTATTACCATTTTCCACACTTTTAGCTGTTGCAGCATCCTTATGATCATATGATCAAAATTCAGATGCTTGGCAACTGACATCTATTTATGACAGTGTCCTGGGTAATGTGATTGCCATTTTCAACCTTCTGCTACGAAGAAGTCTTGCAAATTTTAATTGAGAGATACTCTAAAAATCTATGTGTTCTAAGTCAAGAATTGATCTGAAGACTTCTGTGGCATGGTTTTTCATATTGAAATTAGTATTGCCTCTGGCATTGCAATCCATAAAGTAACAGTTGAAGTCTCAGGAAAAATAACTATTTACTGGCAGAGCCTACGCTTGGTGTATATCCAAGGGCCTAAAATCTGCTTTTCATACCTCAGAGGAAGCTGAGACAAGTATTGCTCAATGCTACCATTTTTTTTCAGCCTGTTTTGCACAATGCACATTACTACTTATAAAGTAATTATAGGGCTAAATTCTTTAAAATCTCACCTGAAAATGAATTTGAGTGATTGGCAAGAATTCGGTCATTTTAAAAAATGTATAGAATTGTTAGATTTTTTTAGTTGAGAATTTTCAAAATTCTCCATGCCAAGTTTCTCCAAAATCCATTGGAATTCTGTTCCTTTGTTTATTTATTGAGCCCTGGTTGCACAGTGGTTAGAATGCAGTATTGCAAGTTAACTCTGCCCACAGTCTGGAGTTCGATCCTGACGGGCCTTGAGGTTGACTTGGCTTTCCTTTTTTATAAGATTGGTAAAATGAAGACCCAGATTGTTGGGGCCAATATGCTGACACTGTAAACCATTCAAGGAGTGCTGTAATGTGCTATGAAGTGCTATATAAGTCTAAGTGCCATTGCTATTACATTTTTATCCCACCCATCTCCCCTATAAGGCAATTCTGGGTGGCTTGTAAGTTTTCTCCAGACCCAAAGATACACTGGCTCTGAATATATAAGTTCTATTTTAGCTACTGAACTATTCTTTGCTTGATTTTATTATCCACTGGAAATTGAAAATAATGTATAGGAACAAACAATAAGCAAACATTCCGCTTTGTACCTCCATTTTAAAATTTGTGTCCCAAGTTGCTTTTTCAAGAGGCAACTGAACTTGCTTGTTTTTCTTTGAAGACAAAGCTCTGACTGGAGGGTGGGGAATGGAAGGATTTATATTCCTTGCAGACAGCTGGTCATTCACATTCTTTTAGAAAGTCATTAAGGCCACTTGGAGATTTTTTTGTGTCCTCAGGGTCACCTGAGTAGTGCAAATGGGTGTGGAGCCTTCTTGGAACTGCTGAAAGGACTGTGTTGTAGACTAGAGATAGATGATGATATATCTCTCCTACTCTGTTAGGATAAGGCTTTGGGACAACCGTGACCTGGATGACTGAGAATCCCCATAAACATTTAAAATTTGCACAGTCTCTTTATCCTCTGCTCTCCTTGACCTCACTACCATTTTTTTTTTAAAAAGTACTGTAATATTTTTGTATGATGTTGTTTTTGTTTATATTATTTTTGCAAACTCTAGCATTGCTGAGTATATGACTGTGTTTTGTAATGTGTCCAGAGCACCAGCTGTAGCAAGAAAGAGAGAGTGACATATAATTAAAATTTTTATTTGCTGTCCCCTGCAGCTTAGATTGCAGAAAACAGCAGTCAAAGGAAGGAACACGCAGCTCTTAAATGAATATGTGTCTATTCTCTATTTGGGTCATATCAGAGAGATAAAAGCACCAACTTGCTTTTCCTCCTCCTCCTCTTCCTCCTTCTAAATGAACTCTAACTGGCATAACTTGAAATCCTAAATTATTGTGAACAGTTGCAGTAACTGCAGGCTGTTATTGTGTCCTTATTGTATTTGATACGCTTTTATTCTTTTATTTAGAACAAAGGCAACTTTGATTGCTCATCTGATAATCTGGATTAACTTTCAGCATATCAGATTCCTATCCTACTCATTCATTGTGATCTCATCAACAATACTCTTGCCTCTGAGCAACATTATTGAAATGTCAATAGATTTAATTGCTGTAAGAAATCTTTATAATATATGTGAGCAGGTCCTTAAGTCCTACCAGTTTCAGATATAGTTTCTTCCTGGTAAACCTTTGTAAAGTTGTTTATAATTTCACCATTTATCATATATTCTTGCATTAAATGGAGGCATTTCATTAGCTTTTGAAACTACTATGTTGAGGTTTTTTTGGGTCATGCTCAAAAGAGCTGTAATTATAGTGCATACCATACCACAGCCTGTTTACAAAATCCCTGCTGCAGAATTTTATATATTTTTGGCTTTATTCTTCTATCTTCATTGGAACTTGTCCCAAATAAATGGATATTTTTGTTGTTGTGCTTTTGTGTGAATTTCAGCGTTAGGTGAAATAAGCGCTAACTTTCCCCAGGAAAGGTTATAAAATAATAGAGTATGATGCAGTACATAAAGTTGGAAGATTATACAGTTACAAACGATGGATAAACTAAATTTAGATATCCATCATCCAGTTTGTGTTGACCAAATATCTTTAAATTCACTTTCAAGGGAATTTTAAAAAACAAGTAAGGATTATTCTTATTAAACTCGTAATATATGTTTATGTTCAGAATATAGTTATTTCACTCACAAAAGTTTATTTCCTTTTTACCATATACTTCTTTATTTCCCTTCATTGCAGATTATTTTCCGAAAAATCAGTGATGTCAAGAAAGAAGAGGAGGAGCGCCTGCGACAAAAGAATGAAGTGACCTTGAGCATCCCCGTGGACCACCCTGTTAGGAAGCTCTTCCAGAAATTCAAACAGCAGAAGGAAATGCGGAACCAAGGGACGACAATCATTGATCCTGAGAGGAATACCCTCCAGGTGGAGACCCGAACCATGCAGAATGGTGCTGCCATCACTGGCACAAGTGTGGTCACTGTATCTCAAATCACACCCATCCAAACATCATTGTCCTATGTGAAAACCAATGAGGTGGTCAGACCAAACAACAGGGATGCCACAGAGCTCAAACCTAATAGCAATAGTGACCCCAAATGTCTCAAAGTTACCAGCCCTGTAAGGATGAAAAATGGCAATGGGAAAGGGTGGCTTCGATTAAAGAACAACATGGCAGGCCAGGAAGAGAAAAAGGAAGAGTGGAATAACGTCACCAAAGCAGAGTCCATGGGGCTGTTGTCAGAGGACCCCAAGAGTGTTGACTCAGAAAATGTAACAAAAAACCCACTGAGGAAAACAGACTCCTGTGACAGTGGGATCACAAAAAGTGACCTTCGTTTGGACAAAGCTGGGGAGAACCGTAGCCCCCTAGAGCACAGCCCTAGTCAACCAGATACAAAACACCCTTTTTACCCTATCCCAGAACAAGCCTTACAAACTACACTCCAGGAGATCAAACATGAACTCAAAGAAGATATCCAGCTGATAAGCAGCCGGATGGCCATCCTGGAGAAGCAGGTGGCAGATATTTTAAAAATCTTGTCTGAAAAGAACACATTGCAGACATCGTCTTCAAAATCACATTTATCTCCTCAGCTACCATCACAAATACCTTGTCAGGACATTTTTAGTGTCTCAAGACCAGTGTCACCTGAATCAGAAAAAGATGAAATTCACTTTTAATATATTCCTATTTTTCTTTGTATACCAAGCGTATGCTTTGAAATGGGCATGCACGCATACTCCTACACAGATATACAAACACATGTCTGTGTGTGAGCATTTGTAAGAGTGTCTGTGTGTCTGTGTGTCTGTATAGATACAGACTCACAGACCCAAAGAAAAAGAGAGAAATCCAGAGTTGTAGTTTGTGTAGGTGTATATATACATTATAAATATAAAAATATATTTTCACTTGCATTCAGTATGACTTGAACATGAACAATGGATTTTGATATGTAAATATTGCATGTCCAGCTGGATTCTGGCCTGCCAAAGAAAACAGTTATTAATATAGATATTGCTTGTATAATATGCAGTTGACTGCATGCACACTTTCAACTATTTATAATATCTATTATAAAATAAAAAGATGAATTTTGTTTTAAAAAAGAGAGAAAAGGCAATGTATTGCTTAAAGAACACAGCTGTCTTATAATTCCTAGATAAACAGTTTTAAAATTGTTGGTAAAAACAAGGAAGAATCTACTATAGGAAAATGCTGGCTATTAGTGTCATGTAATCATGTACTCATTCACTGAAAGTTGTATATTTGAAACAAAATCCTAAGTATCTAAGTCAGGGGTCTTCAAACTCGGCCCTTTTATGACTCAAGGACTTCAACTCCCAGAATTTCACAGCCAGCATGCCTGCCTGAGGAAATCTTGGAGTTGAAGTCCATGAGTCATAAAAGGGCCAAGTTTGAAGACCCCTGATCTAAGTTCTATTAAATTCAGTGAAACCTATCCTCAGGTAAGTATAATAGAACTGTATCACTGGTCATTGTTTCCATATATACAATACATATATATGGAATACTGCATAACACAGTGGTGGCGAACCTATGGCACAAGTGCCAGAAGCGGCACTCAGAGCCCTCTCTGTGGGCACGCACGCCGTTGCCCCAGTCCTAGGCCTTCAGCTGGGTTGTATAAAACCTTTTCGCTTTAGGCCTCTGCCGCCATGTGCAAAAAAAAAAAAGGTTCAATCAATCAGTCAATTTCAACTTCTTGCAGGAAAAAAAAAAGATCTTGCAAAGTTGGAATTGATCGATTGAATTTTTTAGTCCCACCCAGTCTGCCATTACCACTGCAGCCACACCCACCCAATGGGCCACACCCACCCAACACTCGATGATGCATAAGGGGGTTTTGGGTTGCAGTTTGGGCACTCGGGCTCTAAAAGGTTCGCCATCACTGGCATAACAGATTAAAAATTGAAAAATTCTTCCTGATAAATTTAATTTTGGTGTTGGCACCATCACATAATGATTATATAATGATGCCTGTCCTCTGAAAAGGTTCCCAAAGTACATTTACCATATAAGAAATATTTGGTGCTACTAGCAAATAGCAAAAAAACACTTTTCATATAAACATGGGCTTAAAATACAGATTATTTTTTTAAAAAAATCATTAATTCAGGCAATATTGTTTTGCATGGATACTGTATTTTTCTGTGTATAAGACGCTATTTTTTCCTGCAAACACCCTGTTCAAAAATCAGGTGCATCTTATACAAGTGCAGTGTCTTATACACAAAAAAATAATGGTAACCTCCGCAGCCCAGGGCATGCCTGTGTGGGTTCTTTATATGCTGCTACCATGCTGCCTGGTGCAGGTGTCAAGCCCCTGTGGGCTTGCCACTAACGGGAAGGGGGAGGAGGCAAGATCATCAGATGGCGGCGTCTGGAGGCAGCGGATGGGATCAGCAGCATGGATGGCAATGACAGCCCTTTCCCTCCCTCATAACTGTATGCTGGCTGGGGACCCTGTGGAACACAGTTGTGAGGCCATCCTGCTCGATAATAGCAGCCAACTGAACTTCCAGATTTGCCGGTTCAACTGTTCCACGCTCTACCAAACAGCTGATTGGTGCAGAGAAACGGCGTGGAGTTTAAAACCTTCCTTCAATTCCCTTGCCTTGCTGTCAGGTTCGTGCTCACGCCGGTTTACCAGGGTTGAAAGGCTGCTGCTGTGAACTGACTATGCATGCTCATCGTGTTGGATGCTGGTTAGGTGGGGGGGTGGGGCTGGCCAGGAGGCATCTATTTAGAGCGCTGGGAGGTGGTTGCTCCCAGCGCTGACTTTGTTTGGTGTAAGCTTGGAACTTGCATGCCAGAGCATCTTATACAAGGGGTGTGTCTTATACACGGAAAAATACACAGAAAAATACAAAAATAGTAATTCTTGTCCATGCTTCTACCTTAAATATACTTAATGGAGCTAATGATAGATCTTAACCCGTATGTGTGTACATAAACATTATATGTAAACATTATATTCTCACAGATTCCTAGTTGATATTTCAGGCAATGTTATCTTTCTCAAAAGCTCTATGTCCTGAATTAAGTAGACTCATGGTGGAGTATTTTGGTCTGTATTCTTAATCACAAAGATTCCTCCATCAGATTTCAACAGGTCCTACTATCTTTTGTATCAAAACAGTAGAAATCCGTAGCAAGAGAATATTGCATGACTCAATGCAAAACAACCGCTTCATATACATAAGGTTCAAGGCTAGATTTCAACCTTCAGGTGAGATTGGGAGGGACTCCATTCTGAAACCCTGAAAAACTGTTGCCAGTCAATACAGGCAATCATGACTTAAATAAATTGACTCAAGGCTTTGTGCCAAAGCAAAATCATGGCACAGGCAATGATTATTGTTACTCTGATACCTCTTCATGGTAATACCTAAGACTGATGGCTAGAACAGAAAGCTGGGGATTAAGCTGCTGCAGAGAGCCAATGAAGCAGCAACTGTGGTGGCAGATCACATGCCAGGATGAGGGCTTTGCCCAGCCCACAATCCAATTCAATATACCATTCATCTCAGTCTGCCAATGATCATAGAGCTGGTTCTTCAAAGTATAGTTACATTTTGATTTTTTTTTGTTCCAGAGATTGTTGTTCTTATGACTGTTGTAGGGCATACAGTTTCACAATCATCACATTTTAGGTGATAGTTTTCTTTGAACATTTCCTCCAAGCTTGCCTAATATTTTCATAAAAGATTCTGCCTCTTTCCATGGGAAAATCAAAATCCATTATAAAATAAGCTCAGATCTGACCAATACTCAAACATTAATCCTGAATACATGAGTTCAAACCCATTTTGCTGACTCTATTCTCAAAGGAACATTGGAAGCTGCTAGTTGAATTATTTGCCCTTTTTTCTATCTCATAATTATTTGATAGGACCAGTAACAGCTTTCCATGAGGTCTTTCATATTTAAATATACTCAATTATTTATTTTCATACCATTCTTCAAATGTATTCCTATAATATTACAATATTTCCTATGGCTTTTTGAATATGTAAAATGTTTAAATGCAAAATGAAGTGTATTTTAGTGGCCTTTCCCTATTGGTATCTTGCTCTGAACTTCCAATCATACCCAACTAATATTTGAAGTCCAACACAAGTGGAGTCGATTGCTCTATACTTCAATGTGATATTTCTTTCTTAAATTCTATGAAACATTCAGAAGAAATCTGGGGTTAAAATGAACACTTGGGAGGCCCTGAATATGTTCTTCTTACTTCATGTTTAGGATGGTAACATTTTAGTTCCAATTTTGGGACTCAGAAAAAGTATTTAACAATTAAGTTAATATTTGTGGGAAATTCCATGGGTTGGTTTGCACACGTGTATGTGTAGTGCTTGAGTCTATAGCTGTTGTGAACCAAAGTGATAACACAATTCTTTGGGTCAAATTCAAGTCTAAAGTTATTTTGCAACATTAGAGAAGTGATTTGTGATTTTCAAAAGATGATCATCTTCATGAACCTGTTATAGGGTTTTATTTTGTGCTTGAAACAGAATTGGTCCATGAATTGACTGCCTAAACATTTACAAGTGCAAATAATATACCTGCAATTTGATTCTATGTGATGCTTGAGTGGGCACAGCAGGAAGTCTAAAGAGAAAACTTCAATAAATTTAATTCTTGTTGCCGCTTGAGACCTATGGGAGATTTTGCAGACCAGTTTGCTTCACTTCTGATCTGCAGAATGAAGAATAAGAATATTTTACTGTTGTTCTAAGCTGTTGTACCAGTGATTTACAGTGCATTGCTGTATACTGCTGTATATTACCCACCCTGCTCATCTTGGAATGCAGAAATGAAAAAAAAAAATGGCTTTGGGACCATAGGCAAAGGCTCTTTATTTTTCTTTGCAGTTGTGGTGCATCCTAGAATGTAAATAGAATTAAACAAATTGCATTTTAACAAGGTGCTTTTTCAAAAAATGCCTTCAAATCAGTGTTGATTGTGGAGGTTTCTTGGACAAATTCCTGTAGTTTTTCTGACAAGGCTTTTGGGGAGAAAGTGATTTGCTATTGCCTTTTTCTTCCTAGGGCTGAGAGTGAGTGACTGACCCAAAGTCACCAAGCCAGCTTTCATGCCTAAGATGGAACTAGAACTCACAGTCTCCTGGTGATTGGCCCAAAGTCACCCAGCTGAGTTTGTGCCTAAGGTGTGACTAGAACTTATAGTCTCTTCATTTCTAGCCTTTACACCAGACTAGCTCTCTTTACAAGATCCACGCTTGTTTCAAATGATTCAGGAATAATTTTTTCCCTTAAATTCTACCATTCCAATTATAGTTCAGGTGCTGGATGAGAAAGACATCCTGGCTAAAAGATGGGCATTCTTCCAAAAGATTTTCTGAAATGAAGGGAGTTTGACACTTGGAGCAGTGCCGAGTTGATGACAGCATGGTTCTCCTATTTTGGGCATAGAGAAGTTTAGACATGCAGCATCAATCGGCTTAATTTTCAAATAGATTTCCTAAGCCTCTGAAACTGAAACCATATAGAAATTGTGACTTAGGAAGACATATCAATAAAATGGGGAAATAAGCCCTTGCTCAACCCAAGAGTTTGTTTTCTAGACCAGATTTAGAATATGCCCACAAATTCTTTCCTCCTTTCTATTTTCACCCCCAAGATTTCTCTATTTCTGAAATAAAGGTGAAGGTGAAAAAAGAGGACTTACTGTTAAAATAACCAGAATCCTTGATAATTTATTGCTGGTCAAAAGTGAAATTTTTTTTGATACAAATGAGCCTGGATAGTGCCCATAATCTCAAAGATGTTTTGCTGAGTTGTGGGATTTCATTTTGCTCCAATGTGCTGATATGCAGGTAACCAAGATTTGGAATGGAAACTGAAAAATTTTAGGACTTGCAGCTATTTTTCTATATATTATAACCATTTCTTTGTTGGGTGCAGCTCTAGGTATGATTATAGTGGATTTAATTCTAAGCTGACTTACATAAGATTGATTTAGTTCCTATTATATGCCCTGAATTTTCCACATGTCAACCTTTGTAAGATGTTTGTAGCCTGCATTGCACTTTCTTTTTAAAACAAAGGAAGGAATGCATGCTGAGCATGGCTTCTGGGTTTTTTCCTAATCCCTTTACCAGCAGCATTCATAGGAGGTATTTTTATTTTCTTCTGCCTGAGCAAGTAACATGTTTTATCTCGCTGTGTATTTTTGAATTCTTCTTCATGTTGCATCTTTGTGGTGTACACACACACACACACACACACACACACACACACACACTGAGAAGTAGAGGATGAGCTGCTGATGTTCTTTCCTAGACATGACCCAGAAGAAGGCTTGAAGTGAAATTGTCAGCAACAGTCTGCTCAACTGTCTGCCTGAAAGGCACAAATTGAGGAAAGTTTTCTAGAATGTTTTTTAATATTCAACCCTGACCTGATCAAGCCCATTTTCAATTTCAGTTCTTCTTTTACCCACCTCTCCCTCCGTCCACTGACACTTGTATCAAATTGGTCTCATTCCACTTGGAATTTTGAGATTCCGAAGGACAGATAGGCAGCAAGAAGTCCAAAACCCCAATGTGTAATTCCAATATTATTAAGGATTGAAAAGAATTTTAAAAATTAAAAAAAAATATTGAAGGAGGCAAAGCCAGCATGCTCAGCTCTATGGAGAAGGTGTGGTGCTCCACAGGTCTTGTCTTCTGAAGCTGCTAGTGCCTCTAAAAAGGAAGCTTAGCTGATGCCAGCAATGCAATTAATTTTTGTTTCTTGTCTGATGCTACATTAATTCCAAGAAATGGAACCAGTTCAGGAAAGGCAGGAGAATGGTAGATGTTACGTTTTCTGCTTCCGTTTTTTTAAAATATATATATGTTATGTTTTATCAACAAGAATAAAATGCAAAACAAAGGGAAATGTATATCTAATAGTAACAAAAACAAAAATGTGTACAACCCCCCCCAAACATCAAACAAATCTAACATTGAACATACAAAAAAAAATCCACCCCAGCTAAATGCCAGATAGAAAATAATAATTAAAAACCCAATAGTTCTTCTCCCTATACATAATGGGTCTACAAATAATTGTAAACTTTCTCATCCTTATTTAACATATATGTGTGTGTGTGTGTGTGTGTGTATATATATATATATATATATATATATATATATATATATATATATATGTGTGTGTGTGTGTGTGTGTGTGTGTGTGTGTGTGTGTGTGTGTGTGTTCTGAGGTTTTCGCGGGTATTTGTATGTAGGTCTTTGGTTGTTCGGGTTTTCTCCCGCGTAAAATTGGAAGTGTCTTGGCGACGTTTCGACGAAGTCCCATTCGTCATCTTCAGGCTGGTGTTTTCAGCTTCGTGCTTTGAGCAGCAATGTGTGGTCTTAGCTGTTTCTTCCTTTTAACTGCCAGTGGGGGTATGAACTGATTGGGTGGGAGCTTGGCTGTGTTCTGATTGGGTGGAGGTGTGTTCTGAATGGTTAGGGGCTTGGCTGTGCTCTGATTGGCTGGGGGAGTGTTCTGTTTGGTTGTGCTCAGGTTAGTCTGAGTTGCAGAGGGGTTTGAGATTTTGGGCTGCCTTGCTATTTTTTGGCTTCGCGTTCGTGGTCGTGCTCCTCTTCATGGAGGGTGTCAGTTTGCTTCATGTATGGATTGGAGGGGTTTAAAGTGGCTAATGATGCAGCTGTGGTCTGGCTTCTGGTTTGTGATCATGCCTCATCATCGGTGTGGCTTTGGGTTTGTTTTTTGCATGGATGTGTGGTGGTGACATCCTGTGTGGTTTTTGTGAGTGTGGGTCTGGTATCATTTTTTGTGTTAGGGAGGCGTTTGTCAATAAGGGCGGGTTTCCTCTTTTTTGACTGAGTTCTTATGTTCTTCAATGCGTGCACTTATTCTTCTGTTGGTTTGTCCGATGTATGTGGTGGGACAAGTGGTGCGTGGGATTTCGTATACTCCTTGATTTTCTAATTCAATTTTATCTTTGGGGTTTCTAAGGATGGTGGATATTTTTCTGTTTGTGCAGAATGCTGTTTTGATGTTGTGTTTATGGAGGATCTTACTGATTCTGTCTGTGGTGCCTTTTATGTATGGGAGGAGGGCTTTGCTGTTTTCTTGTTCTTTGTCTTGGATTTTAGTGGGGGTTTCTTTTAGGATTAGGTTTGTAATCTTATTTCTATGGAATCCATTGGATGTTAGTACATTGGTGAGAGTGTGTAGTTCGGTTTTTAGGTGTTGTTCGTCAGCTAAGCGTTTTGTTCTTGGCTACAGAGTTGATCTGTGCTGAGTGGTGGTGTGAGAGAGCGTGCAGATAGTGGTTTGTGTGTGTTTTCTTCTGGTAGATGGTGTGTCCTAGGGAGCCATTGGATTTCTTGTAGACTAAGACATCCAGGAAGGGAAGTTGGTTGTTAGCTTCTGTTTCCATGGTGAACTGTATTTTGGGGTGTAGGCTGTTGAGGTGTGTGAGGAAGTTGTCCAGTTTTTCTTTCCCATGTGGCCAGATTATGAAGGTGTCGTCTACGTATCTGAGCCAGAGTTTGGGTTTGTGATCCGATTTTTCTAGAGCTTGGGTTTCAAAGTGTTCCATGTAGAGGTTGGCAATGACAGGTGAGAGGGGTGATCCCATGGGTGCTCCTTCTGTTTGTTTGTATTTTTGTCCATTATAGATGAAGTATGTGTTGGATAGGCAGTGGTTGGTCAGATCTAAGATGTGTTTGGGGGGTTATATTTGTTTTGAATAGCTGTCAAGGCTTCTTTGATAGGCACTTGGGTGAAGAGGGATATGACATCGAAGCTCACTAGTAGGTCGCTGGGCTGTAAGTTTTGTTTCTTTATGATCTCTATAAACTGGAATGAGTTTTTTACGTGTGAGTTGATGGATTCTGCATAGGGCTGTAGTTGTTTGGCGAGAAATTTGGCTAGGTTTTGTAGAGGTGAGCCTATGGAGCTGACTATAGGTCTGAGTGGGGCTCCTTCTTTGTGTATCTTGGGGAGATCATAGAGTTTGGGGCATCTGGATGATTTCTCTCTGGGAATGATTCTTTGCTGGATCTCTTCGCTAATGGGGGAAGCTTTTATTTTGGTTTTTTTCCAGGTAGGTGGTGGGATCTGTATTTAGGGGTTTGTATGTGGAGTCTTGGAGTAGGTTGGTTAATTTGGTTTGGTAGTCAGATGTGTTCATAACCACCATGGCGTTGCCCTTGTCTGCTGGTAGAATTATTATGCTGGTGTCTTCTTTCAGGTTACGTAGTGCTGTCTGTTCCTCTTTGAGTAAGTTGCTTTTGGGTGGCTTGCTGGTGCAGAGGATGTTGGTGATTTCGAGTCTGATTCTGTTAGCGTCGTCGGGGTTGATTTTGGTCAGGCTGGTTTCAACTCCACATATAATGGTTTCAGTGGGGATGTGTTTGGGAGCGACTGCAAAGTTGAATCCTTTGGAAAGGACATTGGTTTCGGCTTTGGTGATTCATTCCTAGTATTACTGGATTAATCCCATTGCATGTTTTCATTAAAAGTTAGATTATTTCTTTTCCTTTTCTTTACATAGATATAATGCCACAATAACACTAAGAATAAATAATGATAGTTATATAATAAATAGAAATGGGAAGTGTTTCATCGACGATTCTCTCCATAGCCAAAAGTTTCATAGCATGTCATATGATAAGCCAAGGAATCTAATACTATTTTGGCACCAGGGAGCTGATCTGTATCACAAAATTGCGCATAGAAAATTGGCAACTTCTGTAACAGTAGCATATAAATAAATTAGTGAGCACTGGCTTAAGGAACAACTTGAAGCAAGCCAGATATCAAAGCAAAGTAAGTGCCAAAAGATGAATACAGGGCTTATATAAATTGCCTTTGTATTTTACAAATATTAATATTTTCCAAATTAGGAAAATGTGTAGCATTTTCCAAGTTAGCAAAATGTTAAAGAAATAAACTTTGCTTTGTTGAACATATAAAACAAGGATTTCTTCATCCCAATTAAATAAGTGTGTCTCTCCACTGAAAATGAAGTTTTGAAAGTCTTGATGTTTTTACTTTGGCTGCCTCAGATGTCAATGTTCTGGAGAATCTGCAAAATATAATGGTTATCTTAGACTGGTATTTCTGAACTTGATACTTTTTTATAGAATAATTAGAATAGCAGAGTTGGAAGCAGAATAGCAGAGTTGGAAAGGACCTTGGAGGTCTTCTAGTCCAACCCCCTGCTCAAGCAGGAGATCCTATATCATTTGAGACAAATGGTTGTCCAAACTTTTCTTAAAAACCTCCAGTGATGGAGTTCCAAAAACTTCTAGAGACACGCCATTCAAATAATTAATTGTTTTCACTGAGAGGAAATTTCTCTTTAATTCAAGGCAAATGTTTTGTTAAGGTAAAACATTATTATGTTTGATAAGCTAGATAGTTACTAGCTGTATTAGTTACTTCTTGTCCTGCCCTCAGGTGTTTTGGAGAATATTAGAAGACTGCTATGATGTCACTCCTAGTTCTTCCTTTTGTTAGGCTAGACATATCTGTTCATCATATGTTGTAGCCAGCCTCCAGTCCCCCTAATCATCTTTGTTGTTCTTCTCTGCACTCTTTCTAGAATCTCAACTTCTTTATAATGTGGCAACCAAAACTGAATGCAGTATTCCAAGTGTGATTTTACTAGTGCAGTACAATGTGGTAAAATACTTTGTGTGATACTATCCCTCTGTTGATGCAGCCTAGAACTGCATTGGCTTTTTTTGGCAATTGCAGCATGCTGCTGGCTCATACTTAAGTGATTGTCTACTAGGACTCTTAGATTCCTCTCATAGTTATTAATGTTGAGAAAAGTTGAGGACTTCAACTTCTGGTTAGTGAATTCTAGGAGTTGAACTACAAATATTTTAATTTTTCCAAAGTTAAGAAACACTGTCTTAGACCAACAGAAAAGCTAAGAGAGTGTTGCCATTTTTCCACTTCTCAAAATCTCCCAACAGGCTTAGATGTTTCTGCAAATATTTTTTTGTAAGGACCTGTTGTGCATTCAGCCTGTTATCTACATAAACATTATACTGGGATAAATGAGTAGCAATTTGCCAGTTGTAAACCCAGAGACAGATTGTGAACCTTCACCTCCTTAGAACTTTTTGAAACCAGTCATGCAACATATATCAAGATGTGTATAAAACATCATTTATGTTCGCAAGTTCTCAATTGTTAGTCTTATGAGAAGGCCCAAATCAGATCACTTCCAAATTTATCATCTGATTAAACAGGGTATTCTTTCCCATCCAGCTCTGCAAAACATCAGTTGCAGACACTTATGAAGAGTTAAAGAAAGCAGTTCCAGAAAAAAATGTTGAAGCTATTCCTTATGCATGAATGTACATAAAATATAAATACATTATAAAGGGGACTTAATATTTCAGAAGCAAATTAGAACTATAATGAAGGCAATTTAGAACCAGCCGTTCTAGCCTAGTTTGTCCTGATTCTCTTTATGTGTTTGGCTACCACTCTATTTAATCTCTGTGGCCATATTAGCTAGGAATTATACAAATTTTATTCTTACATAGCAGTGTAGGTTGACACTGGTATACTATTGGAAAGATGTTGGTTATGATCTTATAACATTTGTGCAGTCCAGTGGTTTCTGCTAATAATGATTAGGTATTTAAGATCAAGCATATTGTTTAAGCATTAAGGGAGTGCTCTACATTCTAGCAGAAGAATATTTTATTTACTCTAAGCCAACTGTATCATTCTCCAAAGAATCTACATTTGCTGGTTATTTGTAATCCAGTAACAAAAACTATTTTAGAAATGTTTACATTTAACCAGACTTATCTGAACACTCTTCTTCCATCTAATGTACTGTAAATAAAAAGAGTACTGCCATGCAGCAATATGCTCTTGTATTTTTTTCTCTGGAAGTTCTCATTCAGAGAGAAATGCTGCTAAAAATGCTTTCAGACAGAAAGGAAAATAATGGAAGGATAGTTGTATTCTTGGCTTTAGATAGTGATAAGGAACCAAGGTTTCTCTGAATGTTTCATCATCATGCAGTTAGCTATCTCTCCCAGGTAATGTTTTGCCTTCCTCTGATTTCATTAACTCAGACATCAGGAGGGAATTCATAAAATTGTTTGTTTGTTTACTTTATTTGTATGCACTCATTCCTGAATGTTCTGCATGGTTATAATCAAGAACACCACAAAAAGAACCCTTCTGAAATAAATAAATTGATGAATAAATAAATAAACCCATCCAAAAAGAATAACAAAAAATCCAACATCGTAAGGGACAAAGGAAAAGAAACAAAATCATGTGTCTCCAATGTATCTCAGCATTAGAGTGGCCGGCCTCCAGTGCTACATGAAAAAGACAATTGCTTTCCTGAAACCTAGCCTAGAAGGGTAGGTTGGAGGATGTTTCAAAGCACAGGAGCAGCAGACAAAAATGCCCATTTCCTAGGTCCTGTCGGAGGGCATTCTTACCTAGATTGAATCTGCAGGGAGCTGACCTTGTTTGATCCGATATGAGGGGCAGATGGGAAAAAACAGTCCCACAACTAGGTATGGAGCCATGTAGAGACTTACAAATGACAATCAGCACCTCAAATTATACCTGGAAGCCCATTGGCAACTGATTGCAAATATATTGAGACATACCCATCTCTACCAAAGCCACCACAATTTGCACATGCAACCCCATGCAGAGTTTGTTGTTCTTGTTACTTGCGAAGTCGTGTCCGACCCATCGCGACCCCATGGACAACGTTCCTCCAGGTCTTCCTGTCCTCTACCATCTTCTGGAGTCCATTCAAATTCACACCTACTGCTTCAGTGACTCCATCCAGCCATCTCATTCTCTGTCGTCCCGTTCTTCTATTGCCCTCAATGTTTTCCAGCATTAGGCCCTTCTCCAGTGAGTTCTTCCTTCTCATTAGGTGGCCAAAGTATTTGAGTTTCAACTTCAGGATCTGGCCTTCTAAAGAGCAGTCGGGGTTGATCTCTTCTAGGACTGACCGGTTTGAACGCATTGCAGTCCAAGGGACTCGCAGGACTCTTCTCCAGCACCATAGTTCAAAGGCCTCAATTCTTTTGCGCTCAGCCTTTCTTATGGTCCAGCTTTCACAGCCATACATTGCAACTG
Organism: Crotalus tigris; assembly: GCF_016545835.1. Lineage (NCBI taxonomy): Eukaryota > Metazoa > Chordata > Lepidosauria > Squamata > Viperidae > Crotalus > Crotalus tigris. Next base: position 953,188 of record NW_024100068.1, read on the forward strand.
GGAAAACCATGGCCTGGACTATATGCACTTTTGTTGGCAGGGTGATGTCTCTGCTTTTTAGAATGTTGTCTAGATTTGCCATAGCTTTCCTCCCCAGGAGCAAGCGTCTTTTAATTTCTTGGCTGCAGTCCCCATCTGAGGTGATCTTGGAGCCCAGAAAAATAAAATCTGTCACTACCTCCATTTCTTCCCCATCTAGTTGCCAGGAATTGAGAGGGCCGGATGCCATGATTTTGGTTTTCTTAATGTTGAGTTTCAAGCCAACTTTTGCACTCTCTTTCTTCACCCGCATCAAGAGGCTCCTTAGTTCCTCTTCACTTTCTGCCCTTAGAGTGGTATCATCTGCATATCTTAGGTTGTTGATATTTCTCCCGACAATCTTAATTCCAACTTTTGTTTCATCTAGCCCTGCCTTTCTCATGATGTGCTCTGCATATAAGTTAAATAGGCAGGGCAACAGTATACAGCCTTGCCGGACTCCTTTTCCAATTTTGACCCAATCAGTGGTTCCGTGTTCGGTTCTCACTGTTGCTTCTTGACCCGCATATAGGTTTCTCAAAAGACAAATGAGATGGTCTGGTACTCCCATCTCTTTAAGAACTTGCCACAATTTGTTGTGATCCACACAATCAAAGGCTTTTGCATAGTCAATGAAGCAGAAGTAGATGTTTTTCTGGACCTCCCTAGCTTTCTCCATGATCCAGCGTATGTTGGCAATTTGATCTCTAGTTCCTCTGCCTCTTCAAAATCCTGCCTGTACTTCTGGTAGTTCTCGATCCACATATTGCTTGAGTCTAGCTTGTAGGATTTTAAGCATAACTTTACTAGCATGTGAAATGAGTGCAATGGTGCGATAGTTTGAACATTCTTTGAAATTGCCTTTCTTTGGAATTGGAATGTAAACTGACCTTTTCCAATCCTGTGGCCACTGTTGAGTTTGTTACCATAACCTAAATGGGGTAAAGTAGGATATCAATGATGGGGTAAAGTAGGATATCAATGATTGTGTGTTGGGCTTCCCAGTTCAGGAATGGCTGCAATTGATGCAGAAGATGTCACTGTTCAATCCATATTCCCCATCCACAGTTCTGAGTGGGGTAGCGCAAAACTAAAGAAAGCCAAAGGTAGTGCTAAACTGGAATCATTTAGCCCATGAACCCAAAGTACCTCCAGTGGAGTGTTTTGGTGTGAATCTGTTTTTGCATACAGAAACCTGAGAGCCTCCAGAGGCTTTCTTTTTTCTTTTTTTTTTCTTTTTTAGATTGGAAAGGATGGTCAGTCAGAAAAGCGTCGGAATGATGGGAGATGTGTAACAGAAGACAATGCCAGCAATACACTTTTTCAACCTCCAGTTATAACATAAGCTTAAAACACCCCCAAGAGAAATTTGAAAGACATTTTCAAGCATTATGAAAAAAAATTGAAACAAAAAAATTTGCACGTTTTTTAAAAATGTGTGAAATTGCAAGTTAGATTTTAGCAGAGCATTAAAATATAACTTATTAAGGTGATAGCTCTCTGTAGAGTATCACTTCTATTTTTTTTCTCTCTCATTTTCCCTTTTTAGACAATGGTATGTGCATGTTTGTGCTTGAACCCATATATGTGGTACTGTCTTTCACACATTATTCTGTTGCTCTTCAGTGTCCCTGGTTGTTCATCTTGGTTTGTTGTTGTTTTTTTAAAAAAAAAAAACCATGGAAAGAGCTCCTAAATTGCATCTTCCCCAGCCTTTGTTTAAAGTCTAAAAACCTAAGAAAGTTAAAAATCACAAAGGGATGATAGTGCCACAAACGTTAAGCAAGCTTTGGCTTCTTTGTAACTAGGAAAATACCATGCGCCCTATCACACATTAGGGAATTTTCTTCTTCTTTGAACATTAATTAAACTTACATTTTTCTGCCAATTTAATACAAATGTTAATGAAAGGGAAGGAAGGACTTATTTGCAAATCAATAATACAAATTCTTAGTTCCTTCTAGAACTTAATTTATATGAATTTGGCTAGAATCTTCCTACATGGGGAGGCTTAAATCATTAACTTCCTAACAGTGCCTTCTCTATGGCCTCTAACCAGCTCTTCAGAGATTAAAATCTAAGAAAAGCTTCCTTAGGTTGTCAGAAGACTTTGATAAATGTAAAAGTAGAGTGGAATTATGGAAAGTGATAAAAAAAAATCAACATTGGATGGATCCTGTAGAGGAGCTGGTACCTGGCCACAAAGAAAACTGGAAGTTTGGAAATCACTAATTAGACTGTGCATGGGTACAGCAAGATCAAGAAATACCTTGAATAAATGGGGATACTTGGTGACTTCTGTCTATTGTGAATGTGGTGATCTGCAGACTACTACACACATGTACATTTGCCCCCAATGTACTCTTGAGAACCTTATGACTGTGCAACAGAATGTAATAGATGTTGCATACTTCTGGGTTATGTTCTTATTTTATACCTATGCATAGATATATTTTATACCTATGTAGAGAAAGTCAATTGAATTAATATTTGCCTGTGAACTTATCCACATGTAAAGTGAAATGCATTAAATGTTGCATTATGCTCACTTTGGTATTCCAGTTTAAAAAGTTAGAAAAAAAAAATCTTTACAGTAGGGAAACATAAGCTAAAATTGTGAGCATTGTTAAATACATGCAAACATTCTATTATAGAATTTTAAAAATGCATATAAAAGTGCACACATAAAACAAAATTTGTGGGAATGCCTTTCCCTGAAGGCATCTGCCATATAGTGAGCATACTCTGGGTGCTTTAGCAGCCCTTTTCCATAGTAATTCCTGACCTGTGGAAGATCCTGCCCCCAATATTATCCAGCAGGCCCCCACCCTTTTAGCAACCTTCTGGAAAGCCACAGAAAACTGGCTGTTCCCTCAGAGATGGAGACCAGGTAAAGTTGGAACCTAACAATATCCTTCCAAAGGTCATATATAGTCTTCACAAACAAAATATTCTTCATCTCTAAAATATTCCTTCCAACATATCCTTACTATGATATGGAAATGGGATGCACCAACATAAGATTGAAAAATATTAGACAGAAATTAAATGAATAGATTCAACCATTTCCCCATAAATGTCTTTCCTGCCTATTCCATACACACACACACACACACACACAGAGAGAGAGAGAGAGAGAGAGAGAGAGTTGAGTTTAACTCTGCAGATGATCGCTTGCAATGTTTATCAAGCATAATTTTCAAATTGTTGGAAATGACAGAGGACTTCAGGTACATGAGCATGTTGTCAATGAAGAAATTTTTTCAGATTCACCAGTCCAAAGCTATGTATGTTTTTATGTGTAACAACCAGCATTTTGAATGATAGCCAGCAATGAGTAGCAAGCCAACGCAAATGACTGCAATATGTTCTGAATTTGTGCAGTATGCAATACAAAAAAACAAAAACAAATCTGCCTGGCAGCTACATTTTGCATCACCAGGAGTTTCTGAACTTTTTTAGGATAACCACACACAAAGCACAATGCAGTAGTCTAATCTGAATGATGGACAGTAGGTAGATCTATATGATCCTTATAAGAACACTATGATACCACCACAAAGTTCAGCCCAGAAGCACATTTTTTCTTATCTCTTTGTTGTCATCTAATAGTTATCAAGAATTTTGCAGTACATATTTGATACCCCCTAACTTATATTGACAAAGGGCTTCCTGCCTCTAAAATATGAGATCTACATCTGAACATCATCATCTCTAGCCTAATACGGTGCTGTATTCATCCATTGAATTTTGCTTTCAAACGAACAAACATCCATTTTCTTTCCACTTTTTCACTGCATCTGTATATCCATTCAAGAAGAATCTTGCATTTGCCATTCATCAGAACTATTACAAAAGGGAAGATGATCAAGAGGAAAGATGGTGATCAGACATGAATCTTCAAGGCTATCAAATTTATTTTTAATAAGCAGCCAAAAGGAAAAAAGACTTTGTCACAGTTAGAAGTATATTCACAACAATGCTTGCTAATAGATGGCATCCTTCTTTTGCCATTACCCCTGTGATAATCATTATCAAGATTTTCTGCAGCTTTTCAATGGAAGAGGGAAGACTGTTCATCTTGCGCAGCCACTTTTGCATTTTAGCATTAAGTCTCCAGTTTCACAGTAATCAATAAATGTAAGGCTTTATATGTTTAACAGCCTTGTCAAGGATGTTGATCTACAGACATTTGTTTCTTGTCTTACTGGTACTGAGCCAAACCTCTCAGCAAGTGGATATTTTTAACAACTAAAAGCCCTTTTGATAACCAACCACTGCATTGGTCCATTCAATAAATTGACTGTACTGCTCAATGGCATTATGCAGTCCACGTCTCCAAGTACAGCCATTGATTTAAGCAACACTTAAACAGTTATTATTGGGAAGCATTTTACAAAACAAATTCTTATGCATGCAATTTGAGCTGTCTCTGATTTTGATTTGCAAGTCAGTTATAGAATTTTACTGAATTGAAAAATATATTTTCTGATATTGTTAGGCATGCTGGCTTTTCAAAATTCTATAAAGAGAAATCTAGTGGATAACATCCTAATTGTTCGAGATGCAGATAGGATGGAACTTTAAATATGCTGATTTTTAATATTGGTAACCAACATTAAACCAGATGCTGTAAAATGGAGAGATTAACCCAAAGGAGGAAAACATCTTGCAGTTGGGAGGCTCTGTCTTAAAGGAGAAATAAGACCTCCAACTTTAAATCTCTCCACCAGAAACCAGCTATTCTTCTTCCTCCACAATACTTAGCTTAAGAGTGAACTCACAGCCCTAATTTTAATGGTATTTCATCAGCAAGAGCAAGTTGATTGTTTTCATGAGATCTTTGGTGCTCTTTTAAACTGTTGTTTTGTTTACACGTTTCATTACCATACCAGGTAACATCACCATGGCTAGAAGGGTTTGCTCTAATTATTATATACTAGTGGCTTATATTGTTGGGAGTGGTCTGGGTAGTTCCTTGATTAGGCTGTTGTTTACTATTAGCTTGTTTGTCTGCATTGGTAGTTCCTGACCAGGGTATGGTTTACCCCATTGGTAGTTCCTGATTGTTCGTCTAGTGTTAATTTGATGTTAATCTCTGCTCATATGGTTTACTTTTGGTTTACTTAGGATGGTTTGGAGGGATTTAGTTGGTTTGTGTGCTACAGTGATGCCATGTGGTTCTAATAGTCTGTTGGTGGTTTCTGAGGTGTTTTTTTATGTATGGCAGCCAATAAACACTAAACAATAGCCTAATCAAGAACCACCCAGACCATTCCCACCAACACTAACAAGGCGAGCCATTAGTATATAAATATAAGAGCAAACTCCATTCCCTTCTAGTACTGATGATGTTACCTAGTTTGGTAATGAAACATCTGCAATAAAACCACCAATCTCAGAGAGCATTAAGGATTCCACAGTTCAGCCCTGAGCTACAAATATTGCCTTCTACTGGTGGGATTTTTATTAGTTTGAGAAAAGTCTTCTATAAGTGTTGCTGCACAAGGAGCTATGGAACTGGTTGCTTCTCTTGAACAAAATCAACGAAGGCAGTCTTACTCACTCCCAAGCTATTCCCAAGCACAGAATACCAGCAACTGTGCTAGTCTCTCCACCTTACTTACACTGAGACTGCAAGCTCTTTTGAAACCAAAGTGTAATAAATAGAAAAGACACAGGAAGAGCCGCTCTTAGGCTGTCCAAAACAAGCGTGTAGGTTCAGTATCATACCCTGTATGGTGTCCCCTTTTGTCACATCCTTGTGACTAAAAGCAGATGGAGGCTGCTAGGAAGTAGGGGTTGTTCCCAAAGGTGCTAAAAAAACCTAGCCCTCATTGTCTGTGAGACGGTCAGTGGTGGGATTCAGCCAGTTCGCACCACTTCAGTAGAACCACTAGCTAATTTTTTGTTGCCCAGGCCTAGAATGGACTTCTGAAAGCGGCATCCACACAGAGAACTGGTTGTTCACATATCTGAATCCCACCACTGGAGATAGTCCAAACATGGGTGCCCGTGCGGGGGGCATTAAAACAACCGCAATTGCATGATCAAAGAGCAGCCCATGGAAAAAGGAGCAGGGCTTCAATCACATAGTTGCAACCATCATGAGGACTTTTTTTTACCTCCCCACTATTCCACATTTTCTTCAAAATCAACCTATTTCCATTTTTGTTAATTTTACATTTACCCTCTCAAATTCATTTCATCCCTTTTACCCTCAGCCTATGAATATTTTTAGAAAGCTGAACAAAACCACCACATTTTCATTAATATTTCTCCCACATGTTTGTCTTGTGAGAAGGAAATTGTGTCCTTCTGCCATTCAGTCTCCCCACTGTAATCAGAACAAAAGGTTAAAAATCACAATTAGAATGAGTTGAGTACAAAGATTAAAATGCAGAAGAAACACCAATTTAATTGGGCAAATATTCCTTCCAGGCTAAGCTTAGCTGAAGGTCTCTTCGATTAAATAAGAAAAGATCCTTTCCCTGAAGAGATTAGTGTTTCAAATCAGCAATGTTACTAAATAAGCAGAAGCAGGGACTCATCAGGGTGCCTGACAGCAGAGCGCCCCCCTTGGAACTCTGTCTAAGTGCACTTTCCTACAATTCCTCAAGAGTCCACTTTCACACTCTTTCAAGGAACAAAAGCAAGATTTCCTTATATAAAGGGCGTTCCAGGGGGACTTGGTGCATCTACCTCCAAAAATGGGCTCTGTACACTGTGCTCTCAAACATAAGCCTCACCTCTGATTCATATGCAACTGCCTGATTAATTTATTCCCAGCTCAGAAAAGATCCTGGTAAGGTTTCTTTCTAACAGTGTAATACAGACCTATAAATTGTTTTTCCCCAGAGTATTTTGATCAGACAATTTGTATATTAATTCATCCCAATGCATGGAAGGAAAATCAGTCAGGCACTGGTTTTCCCTTTCTTCCTCTTCTCCATCTTGAGGTTATAAATTCTTATCTGCAGATATATCTGCAGCTCACCAAAATGCAGATTGTGAAATTTCTGGAAATCCTATATGTTCTTCACACAATGGTCTGAGACTTTCTATTAGACAGAAATGACAATGAATTTAGAATGCTTAATGGTTGCTCAACTGCTTTACCAGTTGATGTGCTCATTCCTAAATGTTTGTTCTTTCTGAATATTTTCATGCCATATTAAGCATTGTCTTTTCCTTTTGTTAAACATTGATTAGGATTATATTTCATTACATATCCCAGTTCAGGTTTGGTCATTTTGTAAAGTATCCAGTTTTGCTTCATGGGGTCAAAAATCTGACCCAAAAGATCCAGTTCAGTTTTACATTTGGTATTCAGCTGCATCAGATGCATATTATTTTTACAGATATTCAGTTCCATAAAATCAATAATTGACAATAGTAAATGCAGTGCATCAATGAGATCAATATAAAAGAAATAAAACAATCAGATCAATTTAAAATTGCATCTTTACAGATGCTAAAGGAATTTAAGGGCAGCCAAAGAAGAGGAGGTCACCTCTAAACTCAACAGTAATGAAATGCTGAGAATTCTTACCAAGAGGAATTTTGAAAAAAAAAAAATCTTAAGCAAGGTGTCTAGTGGGTGGGAGGGGGCAGGGTATTTTTAAAAAAATCAAAGTTGGCAGCTGTACGATGAAAACTCAAATCACAGCCACCATCTTGACTTTACTGACCCCCCCTATTACAGATGATCGTCTAAAATTTCAGATCTTGAAAAAACACAGGATAAAAATAGAAAGCTCTTTTGTGGGGCAAGAGAGTCTTTGAGAAACTGAAATGTAAATTTGGACCAGGATTAGTCTATGGCCAGATGGCCATGGAGCCAGATATTATATAAATACTGTGTGACAGGAACTAATGACGGGTGAAGACTCATCAGCCACCATTACTGTCCTTCTTTAGACTGCCTTGGCCTAAAAACACTGCCTTTTCAAAACTGAATGGCAAATTCAGAGCTACATAACAAAGAATGATGATTGCTTATGAAAGATCTTGCAGAGCACCCACCACTACCTTTCTGAATGGTGAAAGGCTGCTGTTAGGCCAACCAAAGGCTAGGGACAGGAAGAGACCTGTTCCCAGCCATCACCACCCTTATTTTTCTGAGCTGAAAATGAATGCCTTTCTTGGCAAAATCTGTTGGAAGCTACTCTCTCCTTTGTGCTCAATTCTGTGGTGTTGTGGACACAGCTGTGATATCACAGATGGAGGGATGGGAAAGAGAATACATGCACACTTCCCCGGTGAAAAAAAGCTACAGTTAATATCTCTCTAATCTTTTTTGCTATAAGAGGGGCTTTGAGCTATAAGCTCTACTGTCTAATGAGGGCAAATTTTTCAAGATAATGTTGAATTTTATTTATTTATTTATTGTGAATAGAATAGAATAGAATAGAATAGAATAGAATAGAATAGAATAGAATAGAATAGAATAGAATAGAATAGAATACTGTGAGTTTATAATAACTCCCTCATAGCTGATAATAGAGGGACCCAGGATGTCTCCCTGTGGGCTGGGGGAGGCAAGATGTCATCTGCACTGGTACCATTGAAATCCCCCCTCCCAGTCTGAGTTAAACAAAACAGCACTCCAGCACACATTTTTAATGTTTCTGTCTGACTGTCTATCTATCATCTATCATATTAACAATAGCATTTTGATGGTAATTAAAAGTAAACAAGCCATTTACCTGGAAAAAGCTGGAGATTATTAAATAATTATGGCTTCCCTTAAAAAAGGTCAATACTGGACTAAACAGTTTTGTTTGCCTCTTTGTCCTTCTCCTTTGGATGAATAAATCATTTAGGTTTACAACACAACTGCCCAGGTATGCCAGAAGAGAGGCATTTTAAATCATTTGACCTCCTTGAAGTAATGAATTGCCAATTATGGGCAGACCATGTTGGTAAAGAGGGCAGAAATGAACAACTTTATTGCATCTGAGCAAACTAAATGAAATCACAAAGAGGAAAACCTATCAATAATGAAGACGGTGTAAAGTGGTTCCATGCTTAATAAAATATTCCAGCTGTACATGGTTGTGTGGTTGGACTAAGAGAAATTGGATCTAAACTACCTTCTGTTAAATCTCTCTTTCCCCCCCCCCTCATGTGTGTGTGTGGGGGGGGAAGAGATTGGGGCAAGGGAAATGTTGGTATATTACAGGATCCAAGGTTCAACTTCATTTTCATCTTCTTATGAGAAAAATATTTTTGGGAAAATTCTCTTCAACACAGTCAAAATACCATGGTATTATAGTTAAACATGGGTATTTTCAATGTTTCAAAGACTTAAATTTCTACTATGCATCTGCTTATCTAGAAAGCAATGTGTTATTTTATATATCTATGTGTATATCCATATATAGAGAGATATGGATGTATATCTATATCTATATATCATTTATTATCTAACTTCATGGAAAGATCTGAATTATTATTTACATCCCTTCCCTAAACCATATGCGAAATCAGAATGGTTATTCTGGGAGCTGCTATTTTAATTTTAAGAATGCACTAGAATGGTGTTCTTTTTAAGAATTTTGTGAAAATTTTAAATGGTGGCACTGACATGTTTTTGATCTCCTAGCAATTTTAAGATGTGTGAACTTCAACTCCCAGAATTCCTCAGCTATCATTCTCAATGCTGGCTGGGGAATACTGGGAGTTGAAGTCCACCTATTAATGTTGCTAAGGTTGAGAAATACTGGCATACCAGATGGCTCCCTAGGTAGCATTTTGGGCCACCACCACCCCATTTGTGATTACTAAATTGCTAGTAAACAGACTATTACATTCGTGTGGAATGCAAGAAAAGGAAAAAAGGGACACCCCATTTGTACATATTTCCCCAAAGTCAGCTTTTTCTTCTAAATTGAAAATAATCTCTCCAAATATTCTAACATTTCCTTTTTAGAGAATTGCTCAGTCCCCGAGATTGACTTGTTTTTTTCCCAGCCATACAAACTTAACTAACTTAGATGGAATGTAAAAAGGTGCCATATATTGGATCTGCCTGATCGTGAGTTAGACCAAAAGGAGGACCCACTAAAATTTATCATTTTACCACCTCCTCCTCCTCCTCCTAGAAGAAAGGGTGAGAACTTGAGAACTCTTCTGTAGGTCTATAGCTTTTCTATACATCTGCGGCAATAGTTGGAGTAATAACGGGTGTAGGAGAGAAGGGGTTAAATAACTTGTCTGTATATTTAGAACTTTATACAAATTGTTTTTGACTTTCAGAGAAGGATTTCATATTAAGACAACAATCCTCTACAACATGCAAATGTTGGAGACTTAGTATGAAGACAGATGGAGATGTGAGTATAATTTTGTGTTTATAGAATAGTGCTTCATATTGTCATAATAATCTTCACTGTGTCTGCAAATAGATTTGGGCTCCTTCTGTAGAATGCCATTATTTTCCCCAAGCAGATATTGGGACCTGTAATTTCTTTTGGGATTTTATAACCATGACAACTGCTTTTAAGAACCTTCTTTTCCTCCTTCCTGAGATCTGAAATCAGAAACTGATTTACTTTAAAGGGCTTTAGGAAATACTGTATGTGTACAGATGAGCTGCTATTTAACCAATGTTCTCTTTTACTTTCCTAGTGCTATTAATAGCGCATACACAGAGAGAGACAAGCCAAAAAATATTGTATGAAAGAAAATGCCTCTCTCCTTGGAAGTTGAGGGAAAGGGAAAGGGCTATTTTTTTATCATTAATTTTTAACAATGCTGAAATGAAATCATCCTTGCCTAAATCAAAAATCCCTAAAAACATCATAAATGCTAATGATGACATTTTATACAGCTGGCCTCTTTGAAGCTACCTCAAAGATATATACCTCTTTTATATATCTTTGAATGCTAGATAGGCTTTACAGAGAGAGTTGAAAGAGATTCAGTAATGCTAAAAATATTCCAGAAGTTAGTGATAAGGTAGGCTAGTTAAGACCTGGTTCTTTTTACCTCATGAAAGTCAATGAGATTTTCATGAGGTAAAAAGGACCAGGTCTTAACTAGCCTACCTTATCACTAACTGAAGAGCTGAAAGATCCAATAGTTTTTCTAGTTGTCCCTTTCCAAATAGGGTTTAGAAATAAAATGCCAGGCATTAAGAGTCCACATGATTTTGTTTGAGTTTGTGAGTCTTCTCACCTTTAACCAAAATGAAGCTGTTGTTGCAGAGTTATTATGGGAACATCATGCATGTATCTTTTTTTTTATTATTATTGAAAGTTTTATAAATTTTACAAAAAGACAAAAACAATACAAAACAAAAGGCAACATATACAAAAAAGAAACTAAACATTACATATATATAAACCCCCCCATCCCCCACCCCTCACAAAAACCCTCCCTTCCCCCCCCCTGAGCTTCCCAGAGCAGAATATAGGCTTAATTAAAAATTAAGAAATAAAAATAAAAAATTAAATTAAAAAATTTATATTTATATATATATATATATATATATAAATATCTATATATATATATATAAAAATAAAACTTATAAAAAAGCTATGTGATATTTTTGTATACCCAATCTAAATTGTATAAATTTTATCCATTTGTCCCAAACAGCAAGGAACTTCTCTTGCGTTTGTTGCTTTAAGAAAGCCGAAATCTTTGCCATTTCCGCCAGATAAGCTACTTTAAGAAACCATTCCTGCAATGTAGGCAAAGATTCCTTCTTCCAATATTGTCCTACTAACAGCCTAGCGGCTGTAATCAAATTTAACATCAATACAACCTCCTTTGTATCACAATCTGTAACAATGCCTAACAAAAATAATTGCGGAGTAAATTTTACCCTCCTTCTAAAAATTCTCTGGATATTCCACCATATTTTGATCCAAAATGCTTTTATCTCTCTGCATGACCACCAAATATGATAATAGGAAGCATCCTTATAACCACATCTCCAACATTTGGGTTGCACGTCAGGGTACATAAGAGACATTTTTTGTGGATCAAGGTGCCATCTATAAAACATTTTATAAAAATTCTCCCTAAGGTTCTGTGCTTGTGTAAATTTGACATTTCTCACCAAAATGGTTTCCCAAATGTCCAATGAGACTGGGACACCAAAATTCTGCGCCCATCTAATCATACAATCTTTAATTAATTCCATTTCTGAGTCCATTTCAACTAATACCCCATAAATTCTCTTGATATGGGTTTGTTTTTGATCCTTGACTTGCTTAATAAGATTTCCATCTTCTCTAAGAAAACCCAATTTACAATCCACCTTCCATTTATCTACTAGTTGCCTATATTGAAACCAAGAATAAATAATATTTTCTTGCGCTAAATCTTCCCGTAATCTTAACTGCCAGTTTTGCCCATCCCATCTAAGTAACTGACTATAAGACACCATGTCCATTTTTACTCCTCTTTTTATTCCTTCTATCGCATGCCAAGGTATAGCCCATAATGGAACTTTAAAATCACTTTTATAATATTTTCTCCAAACCCTAAGTAAAGAAATTCTTAAAATATGAGATTTAAAGACCCAGTCCATTTTTTTATTAAATATTAAATAGGCATGCCACCCATAAAGTAAATCCCATCCCTCTAAATGAAGTATCTCAGGATTTGTCAAATTTACCCAATCACTGATTAGTGTTAAGACCACCGCATCGTAATATAATTTCAAATTTGGTACCTTAAGTCCACCCCTCTCACGGAAGTCTTGCATAATTTTAAACTTAACCCTTGGCTTTTTCCCTGCCCAAATAAATTTATTAAGACCCTTCTGCCACTCACTTAAATTAATCTCATTTTTCAAAATTGGTAACATTTGAAACAAAAAAAGAAACTTGGGTAGAATATTCATTTTTATCACTGCAATTCTTCCCATGAGGGATAATTGCAACTTCTCCCAGTTCTTCAAGTCCTTCTGTACCCTGACCCACAACCTTTCATAATTATTTTTAAATAATTTTACATTAGAAACAGACAACATCACCCCCAAATATTTTACCTTATTAACAATCTCAAAACCCGTCAAGTTAGCCAAAATCTGCTTCTCCTGACTAGACATATTTTTAGGTAAGATTTTAGTCTTATTTACATTAATCTTGAAACCCGAAACCAAACCATAATGATGAATCAACTGTAATAAGTTTACTGCAGAATAATCAGGTTGCGACAAAGTAACAACCAAGTCATCCGCAAAAGCTCTCAACTTATATTCTTTTTTGTTAACTTCTATTCCTTTAATTTCCTGAGACTCTCGAATTTTGATCAATAATATTTCCAGTGTTAAAACAAACAACAATGGCGATAAAGGACACCCCTGTCTAGTACCTTTCTCTATTGTAAAAACCTCCGACAAACCTCCATTAACAATAAGTTGTGCCATTTGTTTTTGATATATTACCGTAAGAGCTTGTAATATCTTTTCGCCAAAATTCATTTCTTCCATTACTCTTAGCATAAAATGCCAATTCAATTGATCAAATGCTTTTTCAGCATCTAAAAATATGAGCCCTGCAGGAACTTGGTTGTTCTTGTCATGCATGTATCTTATCAAGGGAAGAAGAAGATTAAACAGTGAGGAACTGATATTGGGATCACCATAAATATCCATTTACGTTATTCTCTGCTTATAGTTGCAGCACAATACACCATCTCCCATAAGTATAGCAATGTTTCTCAATATATAGCATTTTTTCTCAAATTGGGCAACTTTAAGATGTGTGTGGACTTCAACTCCCAGACTTCCTCAGCCAGCAGTGGCTAGGGGATTCTGGGAGTTGAAGTCCACATATCTTAAAGTTGTGCAGTTTGAGAAACACTGAGATATATAGCATCATACATTTGGCCTCTAAAATAGGAATAGGTAATTTGAGGCTTTAGGGTCCAATGTGGCCCCTGGCCTCATTCATTTTTTCTCTCAGTTCAGAATTCAGTGAAATAGCTCTGACCCTTGTGTGGCTTAATTACAAAAGAAACTGAGACACAGATTTTGCAAAAAAAAAAAAAAAAAAAAGGAATGACTGACTATATGCTCCACAAAAGACGGCCCGATTAAACCTTGCTTCACCCGCACTCACTGATTGTCCCTGTTTTATCCCTAGTATCTAGGTCTAATTCCTCTCTATTTTTCTTCTTCTAGTTATCATAAATTCTTGGAGATGGGGAGAGAGAGAATGTCTTCTTTTTCTCTCTTGCCCTATCCCAGTAGTGGGCAACAAAAAATTAGCTACCGGTTCTGCCAAAGTGGTGCAAACTGGCTGAATCCCACCACTGCCCTATCCCCTATTCTTTTCAATTGCATGTGGACTAACAATTTGCTTAGAAGGAATGTAGCCCTGTCAGTCATTTTTGGCATATGCATTTGGATCTTGGCAGACCTAATTCAGAAGGTGCATCATATGATGAAAACAGAATCAATGTCCTACAGCTGATGGAGTAGGAATGTGGAAAGCTGGAAGCAAGACCACAAACTTAACATCACTATGGCAGATTCTCAGGAGATGGGATTTCCAACTGAGAATCTTTGAGTTTGCTAACTGGAACTGTTCCTGATAGGAAAACAGCTCTGTTTGAAACGTAGCATCCCATTAATGACTTATGACACCAAATCTTCTAGAGTCATTCAGCTTTCGTTACAATCTATATCAGTGATGAGGACAAGCATTTTATTTCCTCAGTAATGGATTATGCTACAAGATGTTGTACATTGAGCATTGAGGAAATTAACAGTATTAGGGAAGAAATGGCAAATAAGAGAGCTTCACAAAAAGTTGATCCGACAACTATGGTTGAATGAAGAGCTGGCAATTAGACTGAAAAAGGAGAGGTCTTGAGATTGCCCACAAGTGCTCTAGACAGCTGCTTATCATAAGGAGATGACAAGACAGCAGTTTTCAGTGGGTTTAGAGCTTTGGAAGATGAAGAAATAGCCATATTGCTCTAACTATAGTCAGTGCTTTTGAAAGGACATTAAGATTGTATTCTTTCAGAAATTGCTTGTTACCTGCTTTTCAGCTGTCAGCAAGTGTGCTGCATGGATGGTAAATGGTGCTGGATATTTAACACATGTATACCACTATTGTTTGAGCTGCATTGGTTGCCTGTTTGCTTCAAAGTGCAATTTAAGGTTCTGGTTGTTCGTCTTTAAATCCCTTCATGGCTTGGGATTAGATTACCTGAGGAAGCTTTTTCTGACAGTAATTCTACCTATCCAATTCAGTCTGGCGGATTGGGCATGCTATGGGTTCTGTCAGCCATACAATGTTGGGTGATTTGCTAAAAGATGTGCCTTCTCTGCTGTAGTCCTTGTCTTCTGGAATATTCTCTCTTCAGAGCTGATGGGAGAGCTTAGCCTTGAAGACCTGGCTTTGTGCTCAGGCCCAGGGCCTTGAGTGTATGAAGAGCTCCACTTCCTGGTATATTGACATCTATGATGAAATTTTTTCTTGGCTACCAAATATATTTAATTTTGTACTATATTATAGCTGTTTCTAATTGTTTTATGATTATTTGCTGCCAACTAATTTGTTTGACATTCATATAAATTGAATAAATAAATAAATATTTTTGAAGAATGCTTCTAGAAGTTCAGTTTAATAATGTCTGTTCCTATAGATAGACTGTGTCTAAAAGATATTGTGGAAGAGAACCAAATTCTACCTGACTAGATTGAATTGAAAGTAGATTTTAAAATGACACATTGCAAGAATGAAATTGAAAAATATGTTATATTGATCACACAAAAGAAGCTGGCTGATGTCGCTATAATTAAAGGGAATATGCAAATAGAAAACTAAGAAAATTACCTGTATAATTTTCCCACATTGGATTTACAAAAAGGTTTGTTAAAGTTTTGAAGAATTTTATGAAAAGTGACAAAGAAAAAATAAAAAGATATCAAGTTCTACAACATTATTTGAAAGAACTAAAGATCACGATTGTTTGAAGTAAAAGGAAGAAATATAAAGTTGATTTATTAGATCAAGACTAATATATTTTTTACTTTGATAATCTTTAATGGATTTTTGCTGAGATCAGGGCTGAAATGACAAGGTTTTATGGAGTTATTTATAGATAAGAGATGGAATATGGGAAGAAAAGATCATTTGTTGTATTTGTTGCATTGAGTGACTATTACAGAGAAGCATTTGAGGCCAGGTCAAGAAATCATAGATGGAAACTAATCAAGGGAAGATCCAACCTAGAACGAAGGAGAGATTTCCTGACAGAGCAATTAATTAATCATTAATCAATGGAGCTGGTTAATTGACTTGCCTCCAGAAGTTGTGGATGCTCCATGATTGGAGGTTTTTAAGAAGAGATTGGAGAGTCATTGTTCGGAATGTTATAGGTCCTCCTGCTTGAGCTGGACTCAAAGATCTCCAAGGCCCCTTCTAACTCTGTTATTTTGTCATTATTAAATTTTAAGATAAGGTGAGAAGTGATTAAAATTGTTTACCCTTGTGAAGGTGGGAGATCACCTTAATATATCTTTCTTTTTCTTTTTTCTTTTCTATTTTTATTTGTCTTTTTTCCTTTTTTCTGCACTTTTTACTTTTATTCTTTCAGTTTTTTTAAAAAAGTATTAGTTTCTATTGTTATAAATATAATTCTTAATAAAATTGCTGTGTGTGTGTGTGTGTGTGTGTAGATAAATAAATAAAACTAGTGAGGGGAATGTCTTATTCAACTTTACCAACTTTTCCCTTTAATAGTAACCACAAATGACTACTCTTCCAGATCAGCAAGGGCCCTTAATTGTATTTTTCTGGGTAAAGGAATATTCACATTGACTTGGTCACACTCCTTGCATATGTTAAATGCTTTTTAATCCCTTCTTTTCCTGCTTATTTCCTAATAGCATTCTGCTCAATTTCCATCCCCTCTTTTTAATCTGGCATGAGCCACTGAGCGATTTCAGCAGAATGGAATGGAATACAATCCCCACTGCTGGGATAACTGCTCCCTTTCTTACCTGAAGTGTTTTCAGTATTGCCCTCCTGGAGGGAAAAATGACAGAGGTTTTTGTTAGGCTTAATTATGAGTACAAAAATAGATCTTAGCAGGATGGACTGATCCTTCTTTGAACTGCTGAGATCAATGGAACTAAGCTCTCTCATTGTCAGAAATCATTTGGGCAAACAGGAAACTCTAAGGTCACCGTCTGTAATGAAGAGGGGCCTTAGAATTAGATGCATTCATAAATTCAAGGAATGCTAAGATTCATGTGGGCTTCAAACACTTTCAATAAAATCAATTTCATCAATTCCTCTCTCCCACCCAACCCTCAAAAGCCACTTCCATGCTGAAATATAGTTATTTTATTCATTCAATTTTTATGTCACCATCTCATCTAAGTGACCCTGGGTGGTTTACCACAACATAATAAAACAATATAAATGCATAAGTAAAAACAATATATTCTAAAGTTTACAAAATATGTAAAATAATTAAAAGTATTCTAATCCCTCTGTGCTCTGCTTGTACTTTGATAACCACCAGACAGACAAAGACAAATATAAAATTATATAAAATTACAAAAGCTGCAATAAAATAATGATAAAAGTTACAATAAATTTTATTTTACTTAGTGCTCTAAAATGTTGACTTAAATGTAAAAAGAACTGATTATCAAGTTCTTTCTACTGTTTTCACCTTAAGTCTTCTGAAAGCTAAGACAAAACAACTCATCCAGTAACTTTTTAAAATTGAGTGTTAAAACATACAGGTAGCCCGTTGGCCATAGAAGTTAAAATCCATTTTAGAGTAATAGTATCATGTTTTCCCGAAAGTAAACCCTACTCTAAAAGTAAGCCCCAGCTTATTTTTTTGGAGTGGACCTAATATAAGCCCTACCCTATAAGTAAATAAGCCCTAGTGCAGGGCAGGGCAAATCGGCCCAGATCTTCTGTGCAACAGCCAGAGCACCCCCACCACCAGGCCTTTTGCCAGTGACTGCTGGTGAAACCGCATCACCCACACCTCCGCATTTGGACTTGAGCGCCAGCTTGCATGCCTATTTCTCAGCCTTGTTGGACTATGGGTAAAAAAAAAAAGTTCAGTTGACTTTCTAACTTCTTGAGATCTCGTGAGAAGTTAGAAAGTCTGATTGAACTTTTTTTTGTCTAACAAACACGCAGCGAAGGCTGAGAAGCAAATGGAGAAATGCAATGCAACTGTAAGGCAGGTTAGAAAAAAAACACTTTGGGGGAGAAGAAGGCATCAGGGTAGGAGCGGGCGCGGCAACCTTACCCTACATGGCTTTGGCAGGTGTCTGGCAGGCAGAAGGAAGCAACTCCACCCCACCACCACCTGCCTTGCCTCCTCACCTCATGGCGGCAGTGGCAGCAGCTGGCCGGGTGGAAGGTGATCTGGCAGGAGCAGCTGGTAGAGGCCAAAAGTGCCCAGCTGGCATGAGAGCTGCAGCACCCACCCTTAACCTGGTGCCTGCAGCACCGAGTAGGCATGCAGGCTGGTACTCAACAGCCCAAAGGTGAAGGCATGGGTGACACAGTTCCACCAGTGGCCGTTGACAAATGGCCCTGGCAGGCAGGGGGGCAGCACTCTAGATCTGGGCCGACTCACCTCTCATCAGGCTCGGTGCCCTTTCTGCCACCCACCAAGGCTGCACCATACCTCGTCCACCACCATGCTCTCGCCACCGCGTTGCTTCTCCCCATGCACAGTAGGCCCCACCCCACCCCTGCTCACTCGCAGCCTACTGGTACCGTACTGGCAAAAAGTAAGCCCTCCCTGAAAGTAAAATCTAGTGCTTACTTCAGAGCCCAAAAGAAAGTAAAACGGGGTCTTACTTTTGGGAAAACACGATGTATGAAGGTAATGCTCTTCCTCCTTCTCCTCATATACCAATATTAGAGAACCCAAGAAAATCTCTCTTTTTAGAAATTCGATCTTAGAGACCCTGAGAAATAGGGTACCAGGTATGTTTAGCCTACTGAAGAGAAAGCTCAGGGGAGACATGATAGCAGTCTTCCAATATCTGAAGGACTGACACAGGGAAGACAACATCAATTTATTCTCCATAGCATTGGAGGGCAGGACAAGAAACAGTGGGTGGAAGATCATGAAGCAATTCAACCTAGCAATAAGGAGGAGTTTCCTGACAGTGAAAATGATTAATTTAGTAGAATATATATAACTTTATATATCATCATATTACCAATTAAACATTTGATGAGCATTCTATAACATCCACATTCTCACAAAACAGTTATGAAACGAAATGCATAACTAGGTTTCACTTCTAGATTAACAGAATTCATCTAGATTAATAAAACAAATGATTTGTTTTAGTGGACAATTGATTTTTTTTATCTGGTTTCTCACCTTTGGATGACATAGCATAGCTTTTCCTTTTAGGCCAAGAATCAAATGCTAATTAGGGGGGGAGTATCAATTCTACAACTGTTCCTTTATTCTCTTTTTCCCCATAAAAATGACCCTGTGAGATAGGATGTGCTGAGAGAGTGACCCAATCAGCTTCCTCATGAATATCTGTATCTCTGACTCATTGTCAAGCGCCTTGGCCCTTACACTACACTGGCTACGGGGAAGCATCTTTCACTACTGTTCAAAGCAGAGGGGAGTTTAGGAGGCACAGGTCTGTTTATGCAGCTGACAAGTTCACCCTCCAATGCCTCATTGAACATTGCCTGATTGTTCTACTTGACACTGGTTCCCTCCCTATTCATACTAAAGCCACTTAGGTTGTTAATGAGTATCACCACGGATTCCAGTGACATATTCTATCTTCACCTGCTCTACAGTAACAGAAATGAGTGAACTCCAGCTCATGTTTTTCCTGAGTGTACAAATGGTCAAGTCAGAAAAAAGGTACACCACAGAACCACATTCCTTTTGCCAGAAGATACCATATTAATATTCTTGTAGTGCAGGGCAAGTTTTTTTTTTATACTTACGTCAATTACAGGGTGATAAACATTGCATGTAAATATCCTTCTTCATTATTCAATCATCTCTCTGGAAGTCAGCAGTCTCTCCTGCCCTGTGTAAGAACGTCCTGCTGATGTGTGAATTAAATAGACCACCAGGTACGTTGCAGTAGCCAACAAAGGTTTATTTTGCTATGTCGAAAACAAAATCAGCTCTGGAATACACGCCTTTCCAGCGTCCTAATAAACCCCATCACCACACCCACCGCGTACGCCCCAATTACCCTAATTACCCCTGTAACTTGCAACCCCACCTGCACCACCCCCCTGTTGCCACATGTGTCGTCCCTCAGGTCCATTATGCGTTGGCGCATCTTCGCCTCCGCCCCGCCCTCTCGTCCCAACAACCACCATCTGTCAGACCCAGCGTCATAGAGCAGCGCGGTCGTCCCACACAATGCCGGCCTATCCCATTTCCCCGTCCGACATGGTAATCAGCCACGTGGTCCGCCCGTCATAGTGAAGGCGTCGGCCTCAGTCCCAAGACGGCGCCGTCGCTCGGCTCCGGCAAGGCTGGACGGAGTTCCGTTCGGAGGTACGGGCGCCGGTCAATGTCTGCCCATGGGTAAGACAAGCTGGGTCTGACATTCGGCTTCCCCTCACCACAGGGCCCCCTAAAATGAAACAGAAACAGTTACGTGTCCATCCTATCCGTCCTGGGATTGTCACCTATCCCCCTGTGTTCCTCGGTTTGTGTGGCCACATCCTGTGATATCGACGGGTGAGAGCAGGGGCGAGAACATCTTCCTCCCGTACCCAGGATGCCTCCGATACGGGGTATCCCTTCCACAAAACTAGGTAATACATATTGCCCCTCCGCCACCGGGAATCTAGTATATCCTGTATTTTGTATCTTCCCGGAGCAACGGGTCCTGGGGGAGGTTCGTTGTGGGTGTCTCCTTCTATCGGCTTTAACAAACTCACATGGAATACTGGGTGTATCTTACCAAATAATTCTGGCAAGTGCAGCTGTACCGTAACGGGGTTGATGATGCGTACTATGCGGAAGGGCCCGATGTATTTTGGCGCTAGCTTCTTGCATGGCACCTGTAACTTAATATATTTGGTCGATAAGTACACCCGGTCACCCACTCTCAATTGCATCAGCATTCTACGACCCTTGTCGGCCTGCTCTTTCGCTACCTTTTCCGCATGTTGTAACGCCTGTTTGACCGTACTCCACACCTGATGTGCACGGGACATCCAGTCTCCGGGGTGTAGGTTCACGGCTCCCTGCGGCTCGGTCCCAGGTAATGGAACTGGATCGTACCCGTACACTACTTGGAAAGGGGTTAGCCCGGTGCTTCTATGCACTGCGTTGTTATACGCTAATTCCGCGAATGGCACGAAATCTATCCAATCCGCCTGCTGGTAAGATACATAAGAGCGGAGATCTCGTGAAATTGCTGCATTAGCCCGTTCCGCTGCCCCGTTGGTACAAGGGTGGTATGCGGAACTCAGGCCCTGTGTGGTTCCGATGCTTGCAAGGAATCTACGCCAGAATTGGGCCGTAAACTGAACGCCCCGGTCTGAAATAATTCTACGGGGCGCTCCATGTAAGCGATATATGTGCTGCACGAACAGTTTCGCTAGCCTCCTTGCAGACGGTAGTCCCTTGCAGGGGATAAAGTGTGCCTGCTTCGAGAATAAGTCAACAACCGTCCATATTACCGTGTAACCCCTGACGTTTGGTAACTCAACAAGGAAATCCATTCCGATGTCCTGCCAGGGGCGAATCGGATTAGCTACTGGTTGTAGCAGCCCCATCGGCCTCTTCGGTACTACTTTAGCCTGTGCGCAATTATGGCATTCTTTGACGTACCGCTCAATGTCTTTCCGCAAACTGGGCCACCAAAACCGTCGTCTCGCCAGGTGGAGCGTCTTGACGAAGCCAAAATGGCCTGCCACCTTGGAATCGTGACATTGGTGAAGCACCCGATGACGCATTTCCTGAGGAATGTACAACCTATTCCTATACCAAACCAACCCATCACGACGGGTTAATAATCCGGGGTTTGCCTGCACCCAGGGATCAGTCAACAATGCAGCTTGCAGTTCTTCCTCGAACGTCACCACTTTTGCACATCCTTCCACCTGCTCGGGATCCATACTACATATCGGCATAATAGTCTGGAACACTTGTTCCTTTTTACTATCGTACTGTGGTAGCCGGGAGAGTGCATCTGCTAAGAAATTCTTTCCTCCAGGCACCACCTTCAAGCGGAATCGGAAACGCTGAAAATACTGCGCCCATCGAACATGTTTCGGCGCCAATCTCCTTGGAGTCTGGAGGATCGTTAGGTTCCGGTGGTCCGTCCACACCTCAAAGGGGTGTTGTGCACCCTCCAATAAGTGGCGCCAGGTGGACAACGCCCATTTTATAGCAAACGCCTCCTTCTCCCACACCGCCCACCGTCGCTCGGGGTCGGTAAATTTTTTAGAGGTGTATGCGCACGGTTGCAAGTCACCGTGGTCATTACGTTGCATCAAGAGCGCACCGACGGCCACATCACTGGCGTCGGCCTGCACTACAAATGGCCTGCTCGGGTCAGGGTGTAATAACACCGGTTCCTCTGCAAACAGTCGTTTTAGAGACTCAAAGGCCCGTTGGCAGGCCACAGTCCAGTCTAATGCCTGTTTCGGGTGGGGTTTGCCAGTCGTGTTTTTAGTGCGTAACAGTTGGGTTAAGGGTAGGGCCACGTCAGCGAAAGAGGGGATGAACTGTCGGTAGAAATTGGCAAACCCCAAGAATCTCTGCAGTTGACGACGGGTCCTCGGAGCCTGCCATTCTAGAACACTGCGCACCTTACTGGGATCCATTTCTATCCCTGTAGCTGACACTCTGAACCCTAAATAGTCAATCCGATCTTTGTGAAACTCGCACTTCGACAATTTACAGTATAGGTTGGCGTCCAATAATTTTCGCAGTACCGTCCGTACTAATTGTACATGGTCTTCTAACGTCTGTGAGTAGATGAGTATGTCATCCAGATATACAAGGACCCCTCTATATAGATGGTCATGCAGCACTTCGTTGATCAGTTGCATAAATACAGCTGGTGCCCCTTGTAACCCGAACGGCATCACCTTGAATTGGTAGCTGCCCAGAGGACAGTTAAATGCCGTTTTCCACTCATCCCCTTCTCTAATTCGTACCCTATAATATGCCTCACGGAGGTCTAGTTTTGTAAAGATCTTCCCAGCTGCTAAATGAGTGAGTAGGTCTTTCATAAGTGGCAGGGGATATACTTGGTCTATACACACTGCGTTCAGACCTCGGAAATCTACACACAACCTCAATCCCCCGTCTTTCTTTCCCTGAAATATGACTGGAGCTGCTACCCTCGAACGTGCTGGTTCTATAAATCCCCGGGCCAAGTTCTTATCAATGTACTTTCTCATTTCCTGCAGTTCTGTGAATGTCATAGGGTACATTCTGGGTTTGGGTAGTTTGGCCTCCGGAGCGAGTTCGATTGCACAATCTGTCCGTCTGTGAGGTGGCAGATTGTCACACTCCTGTTCGCTGAACACCGCTGCGAGATCATCATATACCCGTGGGTATTGGGCTTCGTCCTTCCCCTGCACCGTTTTTGAGGCATTTAACTTCCTATCGCTATCCATGTCATCCGGCGGCCGCGGATGCGGACCTACCGCTAGCCTTAGATGCCTGGACCCCTCTGCCCACCAAATGGTTGGTGTCCACTTATCCATCCATGCCCATCCCAGAATAACAGACTCGGACATAGAGGGAACAACTACGAATCTTATGATCTCCCAATGACCCCCTATATCCATCCTAACAGGTTCTGTCACCCATGTAGTGGGAGCCCCCCCCAACAGAGAGCCATCTACCTGCTCAAAACGGATTGGGATCTTCAACCGGGCCACCCTGATCCGCATCTGTTGCACTACCCCCTTACTAATTAAGCACCTTGTGCACCCTGTGTCTAGTAATGCCTGAAAGGGCATCGACTCACCCGTAACCGGGCTTGTCAATGAGATGGGGATGGTGAAGGGGATGATGGGGTCACTCACCATTGGATCCTCCACCGGCCCTTCCTCCTCGTACTCCTGCAACGTAGGGGACGCCTCGTCGGGTGTTTGCTGAATCGGCGACTGTCCCAGTTGGTAGGCCACCCGTGATTTCTCTGTTGGTCTCTTTGATGTGGCACCTGGTGTACCAATCGCCGTAGGTGTACCTGTTGGCTTAGGTATTCCACACTCCGCGGCGCGGTGGCCCGGTCGGTTGCAGCGGAAGCATCTGAAGGTAGGTCTTGGACGTACCGTCCCCGGCGTGGCTTGGCTGGTACCACCCACGGGCTGATCCTGAGTCCGGCGGGGCCTATCCTCCCGCCTTCCGGGATGATCCCTCAGCCCGACATCCAATTCTACCGCTGCCCTATACCAATCAGCTAAACGGCCCACCACCCCTCTGACTATACACGCTTGGCGGATGGTGGTATCCAGGCCAGTGCGGAAATGATGAATTAACAAGCTGTCTGGCCACGACCTAAGCTTCCCTGCCACCTTTTGGAATTCACGAATGTATTCCTGTACTGGTCTGCCCTTTTGCTGCAGACCCACTAACTGGGCCTCGGCCCGTAGTAAACGTGTCGGGTCCTCGAACCTCGTTTTTAGTGCGTCGAGGAAAAGGCCCACATCGGCTAGCTCCCTAGCCTGGTCGCTATATAGGTCTGCGGCCCAGGCAGCGGCCTCTCCCTGCAAACTCGCGGTGACTGCAACCACCATTGCCCAGTTGGACGAGTACAGGGTTGTATAACGGTCCAGATGGTTAAGTACGTGGCTGAGGAATACCGCCAATCGATCCGGATCTCCGTCGAACGTGAGGCCAATGGGTGGTGGAGTCCACATCATCTGCTGAGGCCATGGGGCCGGTACCTGACCGCCATATGGGCCCGTCCCTGGATGCGCCCTAGGACGGGGTCCCGCTCCCAGGGATTCCATCCCTTCCCCTCCGGACCTTCCAGTTGGGCCCGCGCTCCCCGTGTGTCCAGCCCATACCGGGGACGCTCGGGTCCGGTTTGCCTTGCCACCGGATCCCGTAGTGTAAAGCGACTCCCTGGCGGTAATTTAAACTCTGGGCTCGCCATGTGAAAGTGGGACCCATATGGGGTGCTATCCTTGACCGGACTGAGAACTGTAGCGGGGTAAATACGTTCCCCGAACTGTTCCCTCAGGACTTCTAACGTATATTGGCCTGGAGCTGTGGAGCAGCTCCAGTCCTCTTCGTCATCTCCGGTCATCCGGCGTTCTCTCCAGCCGGCGAAGCTAGGTGCCAGCCGCCGTCCCCTACCATCCTCCGGAGGACCTGCGGTTGAGCCAAGCCACCACTCGCCTCCTGCTGACGTGGGTTTGCGCCGTTTGATTCCAGGCTCCACTGCCGCAGGAATGCGTCCTTTCTCCTTCGGGCGTACCGCCAGACTCCCTTCTCCCTCGACCCCAGCGTCCAGACTCTCCGGCTGCTCGTCAGCGTCCGTGGTCTCCTCGTCGATAACCGGGTCCTCTCCCTGTGTCCCTTCGGCCATAGTCCCGCAGCACCAGCCAACCGCGCGATAAGCAAAAAAAAGTGTGAGAGCTGATTTACTGTAAGAACGTCCTGCTGATGTGTGAATTAAATAGACCACCAGGTACGTTGCAGTAGCCAACAAAGGTTTATTTTGCTATGTCGAAAACAAAATCAGCTCTGGAATACACGCCTTTCCAGCGTCCTAATAAACCCCATCACCACACCCACCGCGTCCGCCCCAATTACCCTAATTACCCCCGTAACTTGCAACCCCACCTGCACCACCCCCCTGTTGCCACATGTGTCGTCCCTCAGGTCCATTATGCGTTGGCGCATCTTCGCCTCCGCCCCGCCCTCTCGTCCCAACAACCACCATCTGTCAGACCCAGCGTCATAGAGCAGCGCGGTCGTCCCACACAATGCCGGCCTATCCCATTTCCCCGTCCGACATGGTAATCAGCCACGTGGTCCGCCCATCATAGTGAAGGCGTCGGCCTCAGTCCCAAGACGGCGCCGTCGCTCGGCTCCGGCAAGGCTGGACGGAGTTCCGTTCGGAGGTACGGGCGCCGGTCAATGTCTGCCCATGGGTCTGACACCCTGAACTTTAGGAGACTTTTCAAGCCATTATTTCCTTTGGAGGAAATAAGGAATATCTTTCTTGTCCTCTGTCTTATTGATTTCATTTGTAGTGGATTGGTGGTCTGGCTATGAGAAGATTTGGCTTATTCTCCTTGTTAAAATTATTCTTCCTTGTTATTTAACATTTATTAGCTTCTGGAACATTTAGGGACATGAAGCACTCAGTTATACTGGCATCTTCTAAAATGAAACAAGGCTATGTGTTAATTATTCAACAAAGCCTCAATCCTTTCCAGGAGTGTCATTAATTACATTAAAGGTCTTCTTTTTATGTGCGTCATGTGTGAGAAATGTAAAGCTTACCAAGGTAAATGGTTTTTTAAAAACTGCTTCTGAGATTTTCTTTTTTTGTTTTCTTTTTTTGGTATGTTTTTACATAGATCTAATTAAAATATTGACCTAGCTAAGAGCTTTTCACTTACAGTAATTCTGTATTCAGCTGAGCCAGCAACGTGGGATGCCAGTCTTTTATATTACATTATTTTGTAGAAAAGTGACTGTGTTCTCAAAACTTTCAACCCTCTCCAATTTTTTTTTAAAACTGAAACCTCAATTTAGTTTTACATTAAAATGCTAGATAGGAAAGTGATTTTACTTCCTTTTTTTTTTTTTGATAACCAATCCATTCTCCTTCACTGCATTTCTCCAATGGTCAATCAAGTATAAGTTTAACATAGTGGTTAAGGCGTCAGGCTAGAAGCCAGGAGACTATGAGTTCTAGTCCGGGTAACTTTGAGCCACTCATACCCCTTCAATCCAAAGAAAGAAGCAATGGCAAACAATGTCTGGAAATACCTTGCCAAAGAAACTATCCAGACAGTTGCCAGAATCAAAAACTGAATCAAAGATGGATGCACGCACACACACGCATACATAAAGTCAATCAACTAGCTAGAATTGAGCATATTCATTTCTCCCTGGACAAATAGTTATATCTGCATTTGATTTTAAAAAAACATTACAAATTATATTAAAATCTTGGGGTTTTACATGTGAGCAATTCTTCCTTTCATCCCAGAAGATTTAGTAAAGCTTTTTGGTTTGTCTGAAAAAATGTCGCATCTAGCACTGAGGTAGTTCTCTGAAGAGTTTGTATCTAAATCTGCCTCATTAATCCTTGTGATTTAGTTCATACAGCAGCTTTACAGAGTCCATCATGTGAAATTTTTGAGATCTCAAACTATAATGGTACCTCAGAATGACCTTGGAAGACAGGAGGAAGAGCCGCAGCCTAGACAACAGTCTGATAAACAAAATCTGAGCCCAAAGGAGGGATGGACTAGAGAAGGCATCTCAGAAGGAACTCTCCTTGTTTTGGGCAGAGTAAAAATAAGGGGGGACAGGAACTTGCAAACTTGTAAAATTCTGCTATTGTAACTTTTCGTAACGGTAGTACTAGTACATGGTGCTTCTTGTCTGGATTACCTGAAAGGTCTGACATCAATCTGAAGTCTGAAAATCTTTTACTCTCCTAAAAACTAAGGAGGGTCCCTTCTGCGATGCTTTCTCCACTCCCATTCCACCTTTGGGCTCAAATTCAAACTCTAGGCTGTGGCTCTTCCTCCTGTCTCCCATAGTCATCCCTGCATGCCCTGAAACTTCCCTTTCCGATGCCCTCTGGCTCCATCCACTGTAACTCTGACTCCTGCTCTGTGTATAACTTGACTTACTGCTCCCACCTGCTTCACTTGAGGTTTCCCTCAAATCCTGGCAAGAGAGGGAACATCTCTCTCACATGCTAAGGTTAGAGGGAGACAACAGGTGAGGTATACCTATATTTGACACAGATGCTGTTATTTTTCTGGCAAATCACAAGAGAAATATATGGGGAAAATAATTCTGTAGCACTACCTCCTAACCTGTTAGCATTAAGATGTGTGAATAGAAAAATCAGTCTCTCCTTCCTCTTCCCTATTTTGGGAGATAAACCAAATACATATTAGAATGAAACTTTATTAAAAGTAGAAAAGAAAAAATATATATACAAATTTCTCTTTAACTTGAAGTGGTCACCTGTAAAAAGAAAAAAAAATCAATAGTAAGGAGATAAAAACAGAGTTGTTAAAATTAGACAGCATGTTAGCATAAACAAAAGTACATAGGGAAATAGAAAGCCCTTGAGGACCATAAAATTGTGATAGTCTCCTGATATTTAGAGGCAATTATGCTACAAAGATGTGGGCATTTACTAGAGTTGTGTAGGGACCATAAACACCATAAACCATAAAGATGTCTCCTTATATACATAATCAAAATAAAAATAATATTATGCAATATTTCTAGTTAAATTTGATAATATTTCCTAGATTGACATAATGCCTGGTGATAAAGGCCTTCTCTCTACCATGGACCTTTTCCACCCTCTTATAGTTTGCAGCTTTTTTTAATCAGAACTCCTCTTGCTTCCTTCTCCTGGGATTCGGCTTTTTGCTTCTCTTTTTTCTTGAAGAATTGCCTGAAGTTTGGAAAACTTCTACCTGGAGAAGAAGCAATTGGGAGGAGGGATCGTCTCCTTTTGCTTCATGGAAAGTACGCACCTGTCCTCAAAAAGTTCCTGGGGAAGCTATATGATTTGTAGTCCCAATCTGGGAAGCAACTGTCACACTAGGGTGGTATTACATCATCTCCCTATGAACAATGCTCCCAAATCTGTGAGTCCAGATCTTCTGAGGATTTGAATAGCAGAAGATCCTGAGAGCCTTAATTAGAATATGTTTAGTGAATGCAGAGTTTAATAAACAATATTCCCTACTTTGGGACTCTTTTTCATAATGAAAAAGCAAAATGGATATTTTATAAATAAATGCATAGTTGCAGAAATGTTTCTCCTATTCCCAGTTCTCCTTTCTACAATCCCTTCTGGCAAATCACTAATCTGAGGATAAACTAACAATACCTTCTGGGGATTGATTAATTCAGATATGTCACTTTATTTGAATATGAATGGATCCAGTCACCAATATGATTCAGTACTAGCTAACTAACTGAAAGCTGGAAGGTTTTTTTAAAAAAAAAACAAAAAAAACCTGGAACTTGTCTGTTGCACAAAAAAATGCTGCTAATTAAAAATTGCAAGCACTAAGGGAGGATTTTACAAACTCAAATGTACACAGTACGACCTAACTAAATTATTGTAATTTAATTTTTTGTTACTTCATTTTATACCCTGCTTAATTAACCATAAGTATGATGGAAAAAAATGATTGCCTTACTTATATAAAATATATGTAATGGCCAAGTGATATATCTGCAGGAAGACGTGGTGGTTATATAAGTAACCTTCCCCTATTCCATATGGGGATTTAGAGATGGCAACCAGCACCTTAAATTTTATCCCAAATCCTACTGCAGCTCACTGGGTATCTCCTTTATATATGGAATTAGCTGGAACTAGCTTTACCTGCACTCCACTGGAGCAACAAAACAATGTTTCATCACAATGTGTGTTAGTACAATCCAACTTCCTTCCATCACAAATTCTGATTCATGGAAATGAATAATAATAATAACACTGGTAAGTTGTGAATCAGGATCTTAACATAAAGTCCTTTATAAAAAAACTACTATTTCCTTCCTCCTTTATTTTCACATGGTGGAATCACTTCAAGAAGGGTTTATAGGAAAACAGCCATGTTACTCTATGATAGGAAAAAGTAAGAGTCTGGTAGCATCTTTTCCAACTAACACATTTTATTAAAGGCAGAAGGTTTCGAGAGCTCCCACTGACCTCATCAGATGCATAGAGCAGCTAAACTGTATAGGATTTAAATTGGAAAAGTTGATTATGCAGATGCAGTTTCAAGTGAGAAAGATTAAAAATACCCTATCAATTAACAATCACAATTGTTTGGAACAGTACACTTCTGGCCAGAGAACTAACTCTAGACATCAATTGAGCATTTGTATAAACAGCTAAATAATTCTTTGTAGAGTCATTGCAGAAACCTTTTATATAAACAAAGGGGAGAGAAATATTCCATAAGTCTTGGGAAAACTAATAGTATTAAGAAGAGACTTAGGATGGCTCTTCCCTGACTCACCGGGATATAAAATGACCGGGAAGGAGAAGCATAGGCAGACTTACTACTTTCTGCTACTGTAACCCATCTCAATAAATATAGTTTTGATCTTCCTGTGGAGTCAATGTCCTGATCTGATCTACTTCAAAGGGCTGACATTCTTTTATGGAATAGGCTGAGATGTATAGAAAAGGCTAGTAAAATTAGTTTTAATATAAATGATTTTTGTCAAGCACTGGGAAAATTAGGATATTCAGGCAGTTCAAATGAGTATAAAGATTTGTGGCAAGCTTAAGCTCCCTATAAGAATCTGAGCTACTAATGGTCATGGGAAATCAGCGGGAATTAAGAAGACATTCAAGCTGGGCTAGACTTAGATCTCTTGTGGGCATGCAAGGACTCATGATTTGTGATGCTCATGACCCCTGCCTCAGGCTCAGCCTAGTCATCTTCTACAGTTTAGAAATACTAAATACTTGTATTTGTATGAGTTTTGTTTGCAAATTAATCTCAAAATATCCCAAATCAAGCTCTGAAGCCTTGTGAGGAATCTTGGATCCCCTTCTCAAGCTACTTCTCCTGGATCTACCTAAGAAACTATAATCATGTTTTCTGTCTTTTCAAATATATATACACGTACTTACACATGTACATCATGATTACTGAAGGCCATTGAAAATAACTTTTGCTAAATGAAAAAAAAATCTTGCCCCATTTATTTCTCTTTGGATCATCATCTCTACTAATATTCTTGACATTACAGCACTACCTTCTCCTGCTGGTGTGAGATTCAGTGGAATAAATACTGCCAAAAAGCAGTGTGGTGAGGCATATATCTCACCTTATATGTCCTTTAGACAAAGCCCACTTTGAATCCTTCCTTGGTGCCCTGTCAGAGCTTCCCTCACAATTAGGCTGTGTTGAGACCATGACTTGAGACCTTATAAAATGCCAGTTTATGACCTTGCAAAGGTACAAAGAGTGCTAATGAGACAGCCTTGTCCAAATTCATTAGCAAATTTCATGTCAGATTAAATCTATATTTCTGGCATAAAAGCTAAAAAAAGGTGGGGAAAGTCTTTTCTAATAGGCTTTCAGGTTTGCATGAAGAGCAAAACAAAAAGAGGGGGGGGTGTTGGTCTTTTTCTCTCTGAAAGTGTAAGACCCAAAAAAAGCAACATTTTTCAAAGCTGTTCTTGAATAGTCAGCAGAAACAGATCTTTAAAATGCTGATTGCAAAGTTCTAAAAAGTTAGCTATGTAGAGTAATTGGTCATACAACTTGTTGTTGTTGTTAATTGCGAAGTCGTGTCCGACCCATCGCGACCCCATGGACAACGTTCCTCCAGGTCTTCCTGTCCTCTACCATCTTCTGGAGTCCATTTAAATTCACACCTACTGCTTCAGTGACTCCATCCAGCCATCTCATTCTCTGTCGTCCCCTTCTTCTATTGCCCTCAATCTTTCCCAGCATTAGGCTCTTCTCCAATGAATCCTTCCTTCTCATTAGGTGGCCAAAGTACTTGAGTTTCAACTTCAGGATCTGGCCTTCTAAAGAGCAGTCGGGGTTGATCTCTTCTAGGACTGACCGGTTTGAACGCCTTGCAGTCCAAGGGACTCGCAGGAGTCTTCTCCAGCACCATAGTTCAAAGGCCTCAATTCTTTGGCGCTCAGCCTTTCTTATGGTCCAACTTTCACAGCCATACATTGCAACTGGGAAAACCATGGCCTGGACTATACGCACTTTTGTTGGCAGGGTGATGTCTCTGCTTTTTAGTATGCTGTCTAGATTTGCCATAGCTTTCCTCCCCAGGAGCAAGCGTCTTTTAATTTCTTGGCTGCAGTCCCCATCTGAGGTGATCTTGGAGCCCAGAAAAATAAAATCTGTCACTACCTCCATTTCTTCCCCATCTATTTGCCAGGAATTGAGAGGGCCGGATGCCATGATTTTGGTTTTCTTAATGTTGAGTTTCAAGCCAACTTTTGCACTCTCCTTCTTCACCCGCATCAAGAGGCTCTTTAGTTCCTCTTCACTTTCTGCCATTAGAGTGGTATCATCTGCATATCTTAGGTTGTTGATATTTCTCCCGGCAATCTTAATTCCAACTTTTGATTCATCTAGCCCTGCCTTTCTCATGATGTGCTCTGCATATAAGTTAAATAGGCAGGGCGACAGTATACAGCCTTGCCGGACTCCTTTTCCAATTTTGAACCAATCAGTGGTTCCGTGTTCGGTTCTCACTGTTGCTTCTTGACCCACATATAGGTTTCTAAAGAGACAAATGAGATGGTCTGGTACTCCCATCTCTTTAAGGACTTGCCACAATTTGTTGTGATCCACACAATCAAAGGCTTTTGCATAGTCAATGAAGCAGAAGTAGATGTTTTTCTGGAACTCCCTAGCTTTCTCCATGATCCAGCGTATGTTGGCAATTTGATCTCTAGTTCCTCTGCCTCTTCGAAATCCTGCCTGTACTTCTGGTAGTTCTCGATCCACATACTGCTGGAGTCTAGCTTGTAGGATTTTAAGCATAACTTTACTAGCATGTGAAATGAGTGCAATGGTGCGATAGTTTGAACATTCTTTGGCATTGCCTTTCTTTGGAATTGGAATGTAAACTGACCTTTTCCAATCCTGTGGCCACTGTTGAGTTTTCCAAATTTGCTGGCAAATTGAGTGTAGCACTTTTACTGCATCGTCTTTTAAGATTTTGAATAGCTCAGCTGGAATACTGTCACCTCCACTAGCTTTGTTGTTGCTCAGATTTTCTAAGGCCCATTTCACTTCACATTCTAGGATGTCTGGTTCGAGGTCAGTGACCATCTCATTGTGGTTATCTGGGATGTTAAGCTCATTCTTGTATAGTTCTTCTGTGTAGTTTTGCCATCTCTTCTTAATCTCTTCTGCCTCTGTTAGGTCTCTGCCATTTTGGTCCTTTATCATGCCCATCTTTGCATGAAACGTTCCCTTCATATCTCCAATTTTCTTGAAGAGATCTCTGGTCCTCCCTATTCTGTTGTTTTCTTCTATTTCTTTGCACTGTTCATTTAAGAAGGCATTCTTATCTCTTCTAGCTATTCTCTGGAATTCTGCATTCAATTGGGTGTATCTTTCTCTTTCTCCTTTGCCTTTCGCTTCCCTTCTTTCCTCAGCTATTTGCAAAGCTTCCTCAGACAGCCATTTTGCTTTCTTGCATTTCTTTTTCTTTGGGATGGTTTTAGTTGCTACCTCTTGTACAATGTTGCGAACTTCCATCCATAGTTCTTCAGGCACTCTGTCTATCAGATCCAGTTCCTTAAATCTATTTGTCACCTCTACTGTGTATTCATCAGGAATATGATTTAGTTCATACCTGAGTGGCCTAGTGCTTTTCCCTACTTTTTTCAATTTAAGCCTAAATTTTGCAACGAGAAGCTCATGATCTGAGCCACAGTCAGCTCCTGGTCTTGTTTTTACTGACTGTATAGAGCTTCTCCATCTTTGGCTGCAGAGCACATAGTCAATCTGATTTCTATGTTGACCGTCTGGTGATGTCCATGTGTAGAGCCGTCTCTTGGGTTGTTGGAAAAGAGTGTTTGTTATGACCATCGTATTCTCTTGACAAAATTCTATTAGCCTGTGCCCTGCTTCATTTTGTACTCCAAGTCCAAACTTGCCTGTTATTCCGGTTATCTTTTGGCTTCCTACCTTAGCATTCCAATCCCCCATGATGATAAGGACATCTTTTTTTGGTGTTAATTCTATAAGGTGCTGTAGGGCTTCATAGAACCGGTCAATTTCATCCTCTTCAGCACCAGTGGTTGGAGCATAGATTTGGACTACTGTGATATTGAATGGTTTGCCTTGGATCCGAATAGAGATCATTCTGTCATTTTGAGGATTGTATCCCAGTATTGCTTTTCCTATTCTTTTATTGACTATGAAGGCTACTCCATTTCTTCTGAGGGATTATTGCCCACAGTAGTATACCTGATGGTCATCTGAGTTAAATTCACCCATTCCTGTCCATTTTAGTTCGCTGATTCCTAAGATGTCGATGTTCAGTCTTGTCATCTCTTTTTTGACTACGTCTAGCTTGCCTTGATTCATGGATCTTACATTCCAGGTTCCTATGGAGAAAAAATCTTTACAGCATCGGACTTTCCTTTCACCACCAGATATATCCACAGATGAGCGTCCTTTCGGCTTTGGCCCAGTCGCTTCATTCTTTCTGGCGCTACTAGTACTAGCCCTCTGCTCTTCCCCAGTAGCATATTGGACACCTTCCGACCTGAGGGGCTCATCTTCCAGTGTCATATCTTTTTGCCTTTTAGTACTGTCCATGGGTTTTTCATGGCAAAGATACTGGAGTGGTTTGCCATTTCCTTCTCCAGTGGATCACATTTTGTCAGAACTCTCTGCTATAACCTGTCCATCTTGGGTGGCCCTGCACGGCATAGCTTATAGCTTCATTGAGTTACGCAAGCCCCTTCGCCACGACAAGGCAGTAATCCATAAAGGGGGGTCATACAACTAGCAACAACTTTGTAAAGCTATTTTTGATTGCAATACACAGAGGTCCATATCCACATTTTAAATATCCTGGTACAGCTCAAAATTAAGTTGATGCCTTCTTGTACCAATTCCTCCCAAGACTGATCATCCCTAATCCCACCATTGATCTGATATAATGAAAAAAACTTCTAAGTAGAGGATTATAAATTATCACAGATAGTCACTGATAATAGACCAGGTGCAGGCGAGTTTGAAGAGGTAGAAGTTTTTTTTAAAAAAGGAATAAGATGGATTGATGGCATCAAAGAAATATTCAGACTTTTAGCCCCCACCTTTTGACAACTTTGGAGGCCATGACCAACAGTCCTAAGAATCACAGGGTGCTTGGATTACATATATCTGATGGAAAAATATCCATTTCTGCATTGCCAAATGGAGAAAATTTACATACAGTATGCACATACTTACTTATAAGCATTGATTGAAATTAGCAGTTTGTAACCTATATACCTCAGGCAGCCTTAAGCTCTGTAAGACCCCAGGTTACACTGTTAAATTATAGTTTCTTATCATTTGGAAGCAGGAAATACATAAAAACTGTAAAAACTCTAAAACAGGATTAAGCATCATTTTAACTAATATCCTCTCCCCTTATACCAAAACTCCTCAGGGAAAAAGAGAACCCCTTTACCTTATGAACTGGCCCAAAATCATAAAGTATAACCCCCAGCTAGCAAATGCTTGCCTGTTCCTAATACAGAAGCAGCTTTTTATAAACTAAAAAAAATAGTTTAAATAAAAACCCAAAAAATGGAGCAATGGCTCTAGAATGTGATGAGATGGGTCTTCAGGTTTCCTGCTCTCCCTTGCTACATATTTTAACTTCTTTGAAGTGAACATTGATTTTACCGTCTTTCAAGTCAAACAACTATTGACTGACCACAGCTACAGTGGATAATTACTCCTTTAAAGCAAGACAATGATCATCATATGTTGCCTGGGTGTGCATAGCAAGTTTATTTTCCTAACTTTGGGAAGGGTAAGAAACTGAAGTACATTGGCTCAGGAAGGATGTGCTTTTCTGGCCATGTGAGACATTGAAAGAGAGGAAGTAGTCCAAACCAGTTGGTCTTTGCATCCCAGCTTGATATAAACTCTAAGATTACTCTTTGTAAAGAATGACATGCTATTTTCTTTGAAATAATGCATAATTCATATGTTAGAATGGGGTTAGAATGACATGTTTAAACATCCAGTGACAACAAATGTGACTTTTCCTCTAGTGGATCATTGGGAGAGTCATTGGAAGAATATTTTAAAAAATAGTCACTCATTTAGACACAGAAGGTGCAAAGCTTTCACTCTGAATTGGCTTCATATACCAAGAGCAGCATAACCACAGAGATGTGCAGGTACATAGCATGATGATCTCTGTGTAATTACAATAATGTGAATGGCTCCCCCCAAAATTGCAACAGATATCAATGAATCTGATACCAAAGCAGCAACAGGTATGGAAATCAATAAATAAGGAAATTAATATAAAGAATGTTGGTTGGCTTTTTGTGAAAAGCTTTCCCCCACTGTTATACAGAGCAAGCAAATAACCCACATACTATAGCTCTAATGATTTAAGTCACTGCATAATGGATAGTCATAAAAATTAACAAAGAGAACAAAGAACAGCTAGCACGAATCAAACTAGGTTTATTAATTTATATCACTCACTAAAAATTACTGAGGAAATTGTAAACTTAATTTTTGTTCTAGTTAATTCTAGATTAGTTTTAGTTAATTCTAAATTTAGCTGTTTCCTAAATTTATGGAAAAATGAGCTGTTAATGATCAATGAAATTGCCTGAAATTAGTTTAAAAAAATAAGAAGTAACAAATGTACAGTACTAAAAATATTTTTTTGTCATCTATCTTGCTGTTAAAGATGGGTATAGTCTGAGATAAAATGGTTTCCTTAATAGTCAGATGCCCTAGAATAAAGAAAGGATAATTTCCATCACCACAGGAGTTTGTAACCTTTGTCACACTGGTTTTGCATAAGCAAAGGCCAAAACAGCTTGAATTTCCCAAAGCATTGGTCCAATTATATACCTAGATAGCCTGCATATATATGGATCCCCTGCCATGATATATTTTTGCTTATAAAAATTAATGATAACTCTACAGGCATCTAACAGAAATTGTATACTTGGACTTGAAAATGGGTTTTGACAGTTTCACATCAAAATCTCCAAAAGAAACTTTGCAGTTCAAGAGAAAGAAGTTTCTCTCTTATAAATCAGTAATTAACTAATAAATAAGACACTAAGAATAGGAATAAATGAACAATTCACATATTTATTATTTAACTTGTTTTTATGTTTTACTTTCAAAGCAATTAAAAAACCAGACAGTTCTTATTTTGAGTTGGGACTAAAGTGTCATAATATGAAAAGAAAGCTGGAGAAAGTAAAAATGAACTTGAATAAGAATGTAGAAATTAAGAAGAATATGAGTTTGTCAGAAACAACTCACACCAATCTAACTTCATTACTCTTTTGAGTAATTACTAGTTTAATAGATTGGGGAAACACTGTGAATGTAGTATACCTTGGTGTTAACAAGGGATTCAATGAGATCTCTTTCTTAATGCTATAACTATAACACGGCTGCTATACCTAAGTACACTCTTTGGCCTATGAATCTCATATAGTCATAAAACATTTCATACCATTCGAAGCAAACACCTGAGTGTAATACAAAGGCAGACTTTTCTTTAAACAGAACACTTTAGAAACCAAATTTCCAGTTTCTATCACTCCATCAAACTACTCATTAAGTGCAATGATGACATTGTGTAAAGATTTGTGCTATGGCTCAATATGATTTATTTTAAAAATCCAAAACCCAATCTTATAATAGTTGCATGTCTTTTCCCATTTAAAAGTAGCAGGCTTGAAGGAACAATTTATTTATTAAATACTGTATCTATTTGTTTTCTGAGCTTGGCACCAAAGATAGTACAGATAATTAAGCTTGGAAGTTAAACTTCTGCAAAAAGCATAGCTTCTTCAGGAATAAGAAGAGGGTTTTTTCCCAGTTCTTCTGGCCAATTTGCAAAAAATCAGTAAAACTGATGGCAGTCTAGGATTTGTGTCTGTATATGATGATCAAAACCAAATTATCAGGGGGAAAGAAATCCCAAATCCTCTTCCTCTTCAGAATAAGAAGTTAAAAGTGAAGTGAAATT
Source organism: Crotalus tigris (assembly GCF_016545835.1). Classification (NCBI taxonomy): domain Eukaryota; kingdom Metazoa; phylum Chordata; class Lepidosauria; order Squamata; family Viperidae; genus Crotalus; species Crotalus tigris. The sequence continues at coordinate 991,105 of NW_024100068.1, forward strand.
AAACTTGTGCCAATAATGGATTAGTCCTTAGGGGATGGCTCATTATACTCGCCAAACTCCAACAAATCTTCAGTCTAATGTCTAATGTCTAAACTGTCACAGGAAAATCATAAAAAGCTAAAATGTGTTTTCCTTGGATATCTATTAAATGACCTGGGAGTACTGTATGATAGATGAAAACTTGGTCAGGGTGCTTTGTGTTAGCTAATGGTATAAAGACACCTTCTATGTAGGATCCACTGTGATCTTAGGAAGGAGAGGTAGACCTGGTATAAAAAGCAGAACAAAACAAAACAACTCTTGCAAACCATGTTTTGGTTTGCAGGGACTCTGCAATAAACAGCATGTATTTTATGACCTGCTTTGTAATTGTCAGCTGTCTTGGTGAAGAAAACACTTTTGAGATGTGCTATGCTGCATCAAAATAATAGATTTGCTGCTGAAGTTTGCAGAATATCTATAGTCTCAAAGGTACAGAACTGGCTTTAAACAAAAAAGAAAAAGAAAAAGAAAAGCAACCCAACAAGAAAAATGAGGTCAGACTTTTCAAATTTAGGATCCTTTTTGTAAAGGGAATACAGATATACCATAAATGCCGGCGTATAAGGCGACTTCCGCGAGCACTGAAATCGGGGGTCGTCTTATACGCCGAGTCGTCTTATACGCCGGAAATACTGGTAGTTTCCGGCGTATAAGACGACGTTCTAGGAATGCGGCCCGGCTATAAAGACGGGGGTCATCTTATACGCCGGGTCGCCTAATACGGCGGCATATACGGTATATAGTCTTAAATTATTAATGACTAAAGCATTGTCATGTTTTTCAATGTGGTTGACGCACTATGGGTGAGCATTCTGGACAGCCAGTCTTGTTAAAAGTTTTGTCAAATCCTTTATCTGTGGTTTACACAGCAGTCTTCAAAGTTTACAGAACTGAAATTCACTATTAATTCTACTACTAAAGTGACTGTGAAATATCCCCCTGGAAACCTGGTACTTATGGAACATTATTGTTGTTTTTGTTCAGTTGCTAAATCATGTCTAATTCTTTGCAACCCCATGGACCAAGTCCCCCTGTCCTCCATTGTCTCATGGAGTTTGCCCAAATTCATGTTCATTGCTCTGATCACACTATCTAATTTATTTTATTTTATTTTATTTTATTTTTAAAATTTATAAGCCGCCCCACTTCCGAAGGACTCTGGGTGGCTAACAATAAAAAACACATAAAACATAACAAACAACAATACAAAAACAATCATCCAGGGGTAAGGTTTTATAAACCCCAGGCCTGCCGGAAAAGCCAGGTCTTAAGTAGCTTACGGAAGACCAACAGGGTGGGAGCGATCCTAATCTCCGGGGGGAGCTGATTCCAAAGCGTGGGCGCCATCACAGAGAAGGCCCTCCTCCGTGGCCTCGCCAAATGGCACTGCTTGGCCGACGGGGCCCGAAGGAGGCCCAGCCTGTGGGATCTAACCGGACGTAGGGAACTATGAGGTAGTAGGCGGTCTCGCAAATAGCCTGGCCCTGAGCCATATAGGGCTTTAAAGGTAATGACCAACACCTTGAATTGGACCCGGAGACCAATAGGCAACCAGTGCAGCTCACGGAGGATAGGTGTAACGTGGGTGTATCGAGGAGCACCCACTATCACTCGCGCGGCTGCATTCTGGACCACTGTAGTCTCCGAATACTTTTCAAGGGTAGCCCCATGTAGAGCGCGTTGCAGTAGTCCAAATGTGAGGTGACAAGGGCATGAGTGACTGTAAGGAGAGCCTCCCGGTCCAGGTAGGGTCGCAACTGGTGCAACAGGCGAACTTGTGCAAAGGTCCTCCCAGCCACAGCTGTCAATTGATATTCCAAATTCAGCTGTGGATCAAGGAGGACACCCAAGTTGCAACCTGCTCTGAAGGGGGTATATTTTCCCCCGCAAGAGTCAACACTGGACAGTCGACATGATCCTTGGGAGGCAACATCCAAAGCCACTCGGTCTTGTCAGGATTGAGCCTGAGCCTAATCATCTCATCCTCTGCCATCCTCTTCTCCTTTTGCCTTCAATCTTTCCCTACATCAAGGTCTTTTCCAATAACTCCTCTGTTCTCATTAGGTGGCCAAAGTAGTGTATTTGAGTTTCAGCTTCAGTATTTGTTCTTCCAAAGAACAGTCAGGGTTAGATTTCCTTTAGGATTGACTGATTTGATCATCCTGTAGTCCAAGGGACTATCAAGAGTCTTCTCCAGCACCACAATATGGAACACTATAGTCAATTATAACACAGCTTGTTAAGGTGTGGTCAGAATCCATATGAAAAGCGTTCACGATAATCATATTGTGAATAACAGTTAATACATTGAAAATTTGCATTAAATTTGAGGAACTAATCAGCATTGTAGTGTGTCGTATGAATCCAGAAACATGGTAAATTTTTGGTTTACATGCCATTTTGAGGTAGAAAATACTCAAAAGCCAGAGATTCTAGCCCTGTAGATATTATTTTATAATAATTCTACAAGTTTTTATTATTCTTTGCCTATGCAAAGGGACAATTGTTTGGAACTTGTAGGACATCACAGAACTCCACCCTCTTCTATAGGCTAGGAAACCTCTGGAAGAGATCATCTCAGGCACCTCATTCCCAGTTGTACTACTCTTTACTATCTAACTCCAAGAAAGAAGTTGATTTCCTTAAGCAATGTCCAAGTTCAATAAAGGGACTGATAATTTCACTGAATAAGGTGAAATTAAATCTAGTCAAGACAAAGAGTGCTGAAATCAATCCCAATGACATTATAAAATAGCCCTTTGTCAACTTATGGGATTCTTCATGGTCAGTGAACGTAAGTGATTTCATCCACAAAATGGTTATAAAAACATGGAAGATGAAATTTTGTATTTATTTTGGAAATTCTATGAATTTCCATTGGCTCACAGATACAGGACAGACAGTTCCAAACCTCAATAATGTCTCATTGTTGTTGTTAATTGCGAAGTCGTGTCCGACCCATCGCGACCCCATGGACAACGTTCCTCCAGGTCTTCCTGTCCTCTACCATCTTCTGGAGTCCATTTAAATTCACACCTACTGCTTCAGTGACTCCATCCAGCAATCTCATTCTCTGTCGTCCCCTTCTTCTATTGCCCTCAATCTTTCCCAGCATTAGGCTCTTCTCCAGTGAATCCTTCCTTCTCATTAGGTGGCCAAAGTACTTGAGTTTCAACTTCAGGATCTGGCATTCTAAAGAGCAGTCGGGGTTGATCTCTTCTAGGACTGACCGGTTTGAACGCCTTGCAGTCCAAGGGACTCGCAGGAGTCTTCTCCAGCACCAGAGTTCAAAGGCCTCAATTCTTTTGCGTTCAGCCTTTCTTATGGTCCAACTTTCACAGCCATACATTGCAACTGGGAAAACCATGGCCTGGACTATACGCACTTTTGTTGGCAGGGTGATGTCTCTGCTTTTCAGTATGCTGTCTAGATTTGCCATAGCTTTCCTCCCCAGGAGCAAGCGTCTTTTAATTTCTTGGCTGCCGTCCCCATCTGAGGTGATCTTGGAGCCCAGAAAAATAAAATCTGTCACTACCTCCATTTCTTCCCCATCTATTTGCCAGGAATTGAGAGGGCCGGATGCCATGATTTTGGTTTTCTTAATGTTGAGTTTCAAGCCAACTTTTGCACTCTCCTTTTTCACCCGCATCAAGAGGCTCTTTAGTTCCTCTTCACTTTCTGCCATTAGAGTGGTATCATCTGCATATCTTAGGTTGTTGATATTTCTCCCGGCAATCTTAATTCCAACTTTTGATTCATCTAGCCCTGCCTTTCTCATGATGTGCTCTGCATATAAGTTAAATAGGCAGGGTGACAGTATACAGCCTTGCGGGACTCCTTTTCCAATTTTGAACCAATCAGTGGTTCCGTGTTCGGTTCTCACTGTTGCTTCTTGACCCGCATATAGGTTTCTCAGGAGACAAATGAGATGGTCTGGTACTCCCATCTCTTTAAGAACTTGCCACAATTTGTTGTGATCCACACAATCAAAGGCTTTTGCATAGTCAATGAAGCAGACGTAGATGTTTTTCTGGAACTCCCTAGCTTTCTCCATGATCCAGCGTATGTTGGCAATTTGATCTCTAGTTCCTCTGCCCCTTCGAAATCCTGCCTGTACTTCTGGTAGTTCTCGATCCACATATTGCTGGAGTCTAGCTTGTAGGATTTTAAGCATAACTTTACTAGCATGTGAAATGAGTGCAATGGTGCGATAGTTTGAACATTTTTTGGCATTGCCTTTCTTTGGAATTGGAATGTAAACTGACCTTTTCCAATCCTGTGGCCACTGTTGAGTTTTCCAAATTTGCTGGCAAATTGAGTGTAGCACTTTTACTGCATCGTCTTTTAAGATTTTGAATAGCTCAGCTGGAATACTGTCACCTCCACTAGCTTTGTTGTTGCTCAGATTTTCTAAGGCCCATTTCACTTCACATTCTAGGATGTCTGGTTGGAGGTCAATGACCATCTCCTTGTGATTATCTGGGATGTTAAGCTCATTCTTGTATAGTTCTTCTGTGTAGTTTTGCCATCTCTTCTTAATCTCTTCTGCCTCTGTTAGGTCTCTGCCATTTTGGTCCTTTATCATGCCCATCTTTGCATGAAACGTTCCCTTCATATCTCCAATTTTCTTGAAGAGATCTCTGGTCCTCACTATTCTGTTGTTTTCTTCTATTTCTTTGCACTGTTCATTTAAGAAGGCATTCTTATCTCTTCTAGCTACTCTCTGGAATTCTGCATTCAATTGGGTGTATCTTTTTCTTTCTCCTTTGCCTTTCGCTTCCCTTCTTTCCTCAGCTATTTGCAAAGCTTCCTCAGACAGCCATTTTGCTTTCTTGCATTTCTTTTTCTTTGGGATGGTTTAGTTGCTACCTCTTGTACAATGTTGCGAACTTCCATCCATAGTTCTTCAGGCACTCTGTCTATCAGATCTAATTCCTTAAATCTATTTGTCACTTCTACTGTATATTCATTAGGAATATGATTTAGTTCATACCTGAGTGGCCTAGTGCTTTTCCCTACTTTTTTCAATTTAAGCCTAAATTTTGCAACGAGAAGCTCATGATCTGAGCCACAGTCAGCTCCTGGTCTTGTTTTTACTGACTTTATACAGCTTTTCCATCTTTGGCTGCAGAGCACATAGTCAATCTGATTTCTATGTCTCATATCCCTTTACTATTTTTCAGAAGGTTCTTAAAATTAGCTTCCTAATCAAATTTATTCAACAAGGAAAGGGAAAATTAAACTAAGCATGTCAGCCAGCTCTAGAGGCAGTTTACACCGATTAGAACAGAATATTGAACTGTCTTGGTACAAAATTTTGTGTGGCATTGAATTGTTATCCTTTGCAACATCTGATTTAGGAAAGAAAACAAAGGATTGCTTCTCCCAATAGGATTTGTGGCTGCAGCACTGAAGCTTAGATAGCTTTAGAAAGTGATTCTGCTCCTCTCACAAAATACCTCATTTCATCCTTTGCAGGTCTTGCTCAACTTTATTGTTAGTCAAAATTTGCATATATTTACCCACATATTTCTAAAGTGTCCATTTTTTATTTGAACTACTTCTAATGTGCACACTCTTTTTCAAATAATTGTTCTCTAGAAAACCTTATGTGAAACTGGGAAAGTGGATGAAAATTGTCAAGTAAGGGGGCTTCTAAAGGAGGAAGCAGAGTATGGCCTCCTTAAAGGGTGTTGAGAAAAACCCCTCTATAGTGCCCCCTCTCAGATGTTACCATCTTGGAAGCTTTCAATAACCTGGAGGGGCAGGGATCCAATAGGCAAGTAGTTGTCCCATTGTCCACTTCTTCAGGTGCAACAGGATAAGTCTTATTTCCCGGGCATCTCTAACAAGCTTGCATCATGCTTAGATTCCAACCAAGAGCAAAGAAGCAAGCTGCAGCTCAAGAAAATTGATACCTTTAAAAAAATATTAATGGAAAAGATGCTGCCAGATATCTCCTGATTTGGGAAGGCAGATCCAACTATTTTGGCAAAAAAAAAAAAAAAAAAAAAATCCATTGTCTTCTTCTGAGATAGTTTCTAACTTTTTATTGCAGTCTGCAGCTCCCACATTTCTAGCTGTCACCTAGTTGTTAAGTATAATGGTACTTAACTTTCAAGACCAGCCAGGGTCAGTTAGATATTATGAAATACCTTGTAAATAAAAGGTGCAATTACAAAAAAGTGGTGACTCAATAACCTGATACTAAGTTGTTCCAAGGTTCAGGAATCCAGAAATCTTTTTTTTTCTGCACTGAGAAGAACATTTTGCCATTATAACTTTTCAGTCCTAAACTGTACAACTCTGAGCTGTAATTTATAGCAGAAAATGTTATATAAGCAATCATCGCCTCACCTTCTCTCTCAAATCATAGAGCAATTTCCAGACAGTGGCCATGAAATGCAGGCAGGGATATCATGTTAGGAATTATCAGAAGCAACTTTCTGAAAGTCCAAAAGTTGGATTGTTGGGGTTTTTTTCCCCTGAAATGAGTTCAGGAACTTAACTGGCACATGATTCAAGACACGAAGAAGGGAGAAAGAATAATCAACTCATAAAGTTCTGTGCCTCAGGTTATGGTGGTCTGTGCAAATCAATCTGATTCAATTCAAATGGGAGAGTTGAACTTTGAAAAGAGTATGATTCAATTCAAATTTGTGCCTCAAGATTTGAGGGCAATTGATTTGATCTGAGCTGATTTGAGATTCAAGATTTGATTCGTGAGAAAGAAAGATTCATCCATATGCTCTAATGAGGAAGCTTCAAAATGCCCGAATTCTCAATTTTTTACAAAATAGAAAATTAGTAACCCTTTAAAGAACTATGTTCTCCTCTGAATCACATATAGGAAAAGATATTGGCATCAGAAAAGAACACAACAACCTCCAAACTGACTAGTAGACAGCCTCAAAGAAATAGGCTAAAAAAATGTTGAAAAGGGGTTCACTAAAAAAATATAAACTTTCAAAAACCATTTCAAAAATAAAGTTGAATTCTTCTATAATTCTTCTAATTTTTAGGGTGCCAGGCTTGGGGTGACCCTGAAGAATGTCCATTGACTTTCCCTTGAGAGATGATATTGCTCTTATCAATGGGATTTCTAGGGTGCCAGGGGAATGGTATCACTGGTGAGAGAACATGGCCTTTTCTGGGAAAGAACTCTTTATTGTCTACAGGACTCAGTTGTAGTAAGTTTGTTTCTTGCTGACAATAATCTGAATTAATTACTTAGCTAATGGAGATAGCAGCGGAAGGATAAGATACGTCACAGAGATAGGAGAGTCACAGAATAAAATGGCAACTGTAGCTATGATACTTTGAAGCAACAAAAGTTTGGGCCAACTTTAGTGTTGGGCAGGTACTCATTCACTCAAAGCTGAAGGATGTAAATCTATTCCAACTGTACAATCTATTTTAAATTCATATTCACAGTAACCATGATATAAACCAAACTCCCGGTTGTGATGGTAGGATGGCCATAGAAGTCTCACATTTTATTATCCCCAGAGTAAGATATTAAAGTTAAGGCTTGCAGTTGCCACAATAAAAAGACTGAGAGCTGAGAAAGTGACAGCATCACCCCAACAGATGTTTGCATTGGGTATAGGCCATTACAAGAGAAGAGGAGTTGCAGTTTGGTGGCAATCTCTACTTCCAATCTTTGATTGATCCATCCTGGATTGCTGGCACCCTTGGTCTGAAGATGCTGATGATTCACTCCAGATCAGTCTCTGATAACACCACCTGCTTCCAAGATTTGGCAGTGGATGAAGCAGCAGTCTGGCATGTATCACTGAAACCTGCCTGATGATGTTACCCTCTCTGAATTCTGCCAGCACATTTTGGGTCATTCAGCATTCTTGATGTCAAAGTCAGAGACTTTGGCCAGGGATAATGTCCCTGTGAGAAACAGGGTATGAGTGGATCATAATGACGATGATGATGTTGATGATGATGATGAAAGGTTGGGTTGTGGGGGAAAAATTGGAATCTTGTTGGTATGCCAAACACTTTACTGCCTGGCAGGATTCCCTTCCCAGATTTCTGTTGATTAACCTTCAAGTAGATAGTAAAGAATTGCTGCCTTTTGGTTCTAAAAGACTTCAACATTCATACCCTCCATGCTCTGTAAATACCTGGAGTTCATAACCTCCATTACAATCAAGGCATTTATGATAATCTTGGGCCTGACATAGGTAGGAAATGATACATTAGGTGTTTTAAAACAGATGCTATGGTGCATCCTCTTTTGAAGAGGCCATCCCTGGACCAAGTAAACTTAGACAATTATTGTCCAGTCTCCAACTCCCCACTTTTGGGAAAGCTTGTTGACAAACAAGGGGAAGACCACTTTTTCACCCTAAAAGAAATTGATTATTTGGACTCTTTTCAGTCAAGGTCCAGTCATGGGTATAGAACTGAGATTGTATTCATTGTTCTGTTAAGTGACCTGTGTCAAGACCAGGATAAGGGAAGTGCATCTTTCCTGAACTTCAGCAGCTGCACCACTTGTGAGGGTTGGAGATGGGAGATGCTGTTTTACAGTGGCTCCTCTCCTTCCTTAATGGGCCATTTCAGTCAGGGTTGGTGGGACATAAGAAGTCAGTCTGTGGTCTTTGATATGTGGGCTGCTGTAGGAGTTAGTTGTCTCTCCCCTGCTTTTTGACATCTATATGAAACCATTGGGGAAGGTCATCTGACACTTTGGAGTGGTATCATCAGTGGTAACTTAATTTGATATCACTATTATGATCTGTTTGGGAAATGTTGTCACTGTTTGAAGGCTTTAAAGTTCTGGATGAAATAGAACAAGCCGAAATGAACTCAAGTAAGACTGACTGGCAGTTTGTACATTGGGGTTCTCCACAGAAATTGGTGTTATATCTGGAAAGGCATCTTGGGAAGGACCAAGCCCACAATTTTGGGGTCCTTCTGCTTCTTTAAAGTCCAACGTTTGCTTCCACAAAGTTTCAGAGGGAATACCACAGACTGATTGATTTTGATTTTTGTAGTTATAGAGACACATGGCATCTGAATATCTCTTCCAAGACTTTGAGATTAAAGACTCATAAATATTTGCTGTCACGAAGCAGTTGGATGGCTGAATACACAAACAATCAATCTATTGTTTCAAAGAATAAAAACAGAAGTTCAGGACAAAGAGAAGGAAAAAAGTAAAATTACAGTAACCAGAATGCTGTACATGCGAATTGGAGGAGCTTTTCCATATGTTGGATGTCGATGGATAGGACTAGAATTTCAACCAAGCAAACCACCAGGTGCAGTTCTTAGGGTGTTGTGAACTAAAATTATATGGAAAGCAGCATAGCACAGAGTTGTTCCAGTTGAATGGCTAGGATGCTCCATGAAAACCACAAGACTTCAGACAATATAGTTTCCTCCTGACTTAAAATTAGGGATAGTATGGAAAAGCAGGTCTGTGAATGTAGTCCATAATAATCATCTACTCAACATTCTCACAGAGAGAACTGATGTTGCTACATTGTAGATTGACTATAATAACCCCAGATGCAGCAGAAAACCATTGAATTGCCGTAGTGTTCTTCAAGGCCCCCTGATTTGTTTTGCTGCTTTGAAATAGATGCTTCCTTTTACAAACTGGCTTTAGAGGAGTGATTAAATGAATCACAGCAGTGTTTCAAAGCTTTGCATAGTGCTAATTGTGTCAACTAATATGCTTTAGCTGGGGATTAGACTAATTCATGGAGCATAAGGCTACTGATGGTTACTCAACATCATGACTAAAAGAATTGAGAACTTCCATGTTCAGAAGAACCATGTTATTAAATATCACTTGCAAAGGAGCAATAGGATTGAAATTCATATGTAATGGCTGGAATCTGCAACCTGGTCTTTATTGTTAAAAAATAGTAACTTACCATCAGAGGCATTCACAGAGGGTCCAAAATTTTAAAAAAAAAAAAAAGATTGTGGTCGCAATCCCTTTTAAAACAGGCAGAATTTCAGTGACACAATTTTCATTGCCCTCTTGGCTTATTTAACTTCCCATCCTGCAGACATACCACAGATGTCCTTGTATTATTCTTTATATTGTTTCAAAAGAAGCGGGTTTATGATTTTATTTTTTCATCAAGTTTTTAATATATCTTCATACTGTAATGTACTACAAAACTACATTGCCTAAATTCCCATCACTTGTGAACCCAAAGATTACATCCACACTTCTCTTTGGCTTCTCAAGAGGAGCTGTTCTAATTAAGAGCATCAGCATCATTTGTCATTCTGAGGAAGATGTTTGCTGCAGTTGAGTCAAAAGAGAAAATATTAGATGCACTCATGGATAACCTGTATGTGTTTCATTAAAGGTAGAAAATCTGCTTTGTTCCTGGAGATAGGTTGGGTGGATGCCAACACGGATTATTTATACATTCCCTATTTAAAACTAAAGATGGCATCATAATTTGAACCCTTCAGACTTTCATAGTTAGGAAGTCTAGGGAATCTGAATGTCCTCTCTTATTGGTTGCTACAGTTAAAGGAAGTTTAGAAGTATTCAGTCATTAATGTCATATTTCCATTTCTGTAGAAATAGGAACATCTCAGACCTCCTATACAGTGTAAGGGAGTGAAGGGAATAACAGAAAATACCAACTTATTTAAAACATCATGAAATCTGCCTAAAGGGAAATGATTTTGGGAAATTTTTCCTTTTTTATTTTCTTTCAGTTTCACTTCACTCATACTTCATCAGATTTACTCAGAAGTAACTCCCCGTGTGAATTGGAGACCATTTTATCCTCAGTTCTGTTGACAGTAACTGACAAGAGTTCTTTAGGGTTTCACACTGCCTCAGATCTGCATCATTATCACATCTAATGCTGGAGATGAGACCTGAAACCATTTTCATACAAACAGTATGGGCCCTCCCTCCCCCAGTCTGCGAAGGAGCCATAAGCACAGTGGGAAGTTTCTGCAGATGCAGTGTAACCTCTGTCTGAAACACACATCTATGCCCACAGAGATGCTGACCTGCTGTTCTTCCTCCTCTTTCCCCTAGCCAAAATTGCAGCTTTGTTCTACAATGTGCCAAAAAGAATTGAAGGAAAAAAGGAAAGAAAAACTGCTCTAGACTCGTGAGCTGCACAGAATTGTAGCCTGAACACTCCAAGGTTTGGGAATTGAATATGAAATGCTGCACAGCCCTTATCTCTACTGGATAAGATTTCTATTTTAGGATTAATTGATGTTAGATTTCTTTCTTTAGCTGACTCAGACTTGGCAGAACTCAGCCAAGCACAGCTAGATGGATAGCTTTATTGAATGCTAGACAGAAACCACAGCAGTTGGTTGCTCCCTGTTAAAATAAGAGCCATCTTATTCCTCTGCAATATAAACCTGGCATTTTTCCTCCCTGATTTTAATGGACACAATATACCTTACATATTGTTAGGTGGTAACTGATTATTTATATTATCAACATTCATGCTCAGGGAGAGCCTGGCTTTCAATGTATTTCTCACAATTAAGGTCAAATTTTTACATTTTCCATTCAAGCCAAGTAAATTATTCAGCTTTAATGATAATATCTTTTTTGCACGTTAATAAAATTAATCTCTGGAAATAATGAAAGACTACTTCATGAAACATTATTTAGTTGAAGCTATTTATGAACTATTTAAAGAGGGAACCAGACGTTTGCTTTTAATGTGAGTTCTTTCACATTGATTTTAACAATATATACTCAAAATGTCACATTTATGTTATTAATGCAAAAGCAATTACTTGTTCTAAATCAGTCTGTAATTTCATGCTGTCACAGAAGATTTTGGGTCAGCTTGTTTGAAATGAAGCCTTTGATGAATTGATAAAATGTGTCCCTGTAAATGATCTCCTCCATAGCATAATAAGGGATAGAAAAGATACATCCTTAGGTTAACCATTGAAGCTAGTAGACATATAAATATAAATGGAAAGAAGTAATGAAAGAAAAAACCCAATACAACACTGCATACTATTTTTTTTTAAAAAGGAGACAAATATATAAAAAAGTGTTGTTTATTTATTTTATTTGACTTGGGTACCGCCCAGATCCAGTTGATTCTGGGTGGCTCACAGCAAAAGCACAAAATATATAGAAGATCAAAAATAGTGTATAACAGTAGCAAAGTGGTGAATCTGGTCAACAACACAAACATATCACAAGGAGCACCACCCACCTTAAACCAATGCCTGGAGAAGGGTCAAGTGTTTAAAGCCCTCCATCATCTTGGTGGTGAATCTCAAGGAGAATCTGCTTCTGAAGGTCTGACTGAATTTTGTTTTGTTTTTCTTTGCTTTGGTTTAAGAAGGAAGCGTTGATCTGTAAATTCAAATATCCTTTGGGAAATGGTTCTCGCATTGTTAAGAACCCCAGTATTTCTTTCTGAAACAACCAATCCAGTGCGGTTTTTCATAAGCGAGATCACTTTCTTCCTCTTTACACCAAAAAGGCAGGAAATAATAAACTGAAATTTTGCTGCCAGAATGGGTAGTCCTTGTTTAGCAACTGCCTCATTTATATGTAACAACTATTTGGCCTTATGACAGTTTTTAACTTTATGGCCAATCCTCGCATTTACAGCCTTCACAGATCTGTAAAGCAAAGGAAAGCTGATGTAAGATCATAACCACAGTGGTAATTTCACTTGCTTAACAAGCAAGTTGCTGATTGCAATTAGGGTCACTAAAATTATTTATTTATTTACTCAATTTATATAGTTGCCCATCTCACTTTTATGGACTCTAAACAGCTTACAACACAAAATCTCAAACTATATACTATAAAACAAAAGACAGAGACACATAGCAGCCAGACATGATCTAACCTATCATGCAGACACCCAGAAGGCTGGTTCTAACCCACATCCAGGCTTGAGCACAAAGCCATATTTTCAAGGTTTTATGAAAGGCCAACAGGGATGGACAATAAATAAGGACTACCTGTATATCATTTCTCATCGGAAGGTAGAATACAGTACTTGCTGCAATTCTTGCATTGTCATTTTACTTTTCTTCCTAATAAACCTTAGGAATCTGTGGTTTGAATGGTTCATTTTTTGAGATTAACCAATTCCAGTCCAGATTCCTATGAGAGAAGTCAGATACCGCCTTTCCTATAGTCAATCGAGCTATGTGCTTTCAAAATTGCTTTCACTTAAATATAGGATGCTTGGATATTTATAACAATGTTCATTTGTTTGTCCTATTTATTTTGTATTCATTTGGATTGGCTGTTTCACAGATAGAAGGAACACTTACACATTGTTGAAAAAAAGCTGCAGCACCTAAGAAGAGGACAAGGGACGCATATCTGTATAATAATTGTATATGTTGATATTTATATATGGATGTAAATTGTGAAATCATTGATTTTTATGCAGGGATAATGTGCTGCTTTTCAGTCTGTTGTGTCTATAGACCTAAAGTTGCAGGTTAGGTTCCCTATCTTTAAGATCTAGCTTTTTCTTCTTGTATAAGAGTTTCTGGGCTTGGAAGCTGCTTAGACTAACCACTTTTGAATCTTCCTTGTAACAATGAATAGCCTGAACAACTTGAAGGGATTCTATCGCATAGTTCCAAGATTCAGGAGGAGGAATATTTGGTGGTTCTGGAACATTCTATCTATTATGAGAAAGAAAATGTTGAAAGATTACTTCTCAGAGGTCACATTGAAATAATTGGAAGGAAAAGAGGCCATTGTTAGATAAGAATATGGGCTGTTAAGTGAAGGAGCACTTAATGTTTTACTACCTTTTCCTTCCACGTCCCTTTATGAAGGAAGATTTTCAGCCCTGGCTAAAATCAAATATCCAAATAAGCTGGAAATTATACTGATCCTAAACCTGTTTAAAATAAATCTCACTCCAAACATCAGTGTAATATGTTACCACATGCAAATATTATTTTCAGGGAACAGATAAATATTCTTCATTAAAATAAAATTGTAAAGTTTAAGAAATGCTGTTCTAGTACACTGGACAATGAGAAGAGAACTTCAAATAATGGCATTTTTCATGGTTGGAAATGCTGATGCTAAATTTGCATATCATTAAAGTAATATTGGGCCTGAAGCTTTCACACTACTGCTGATTTAAATAGTAACTATCCTAAACGATATTGGAAGAGAAATGCTTGTTTTTGTTAGCTACTCTAAAAACTTTTCATCTATCTAAATTATCATATCAGATTTAACCTTTATAGGAAGAGAGTTGAACTAAGCTGAACTAAGAGGAGAAAGAAGAGAGGAGAAAAACAGGAGAGAATCCTGATTATGTTTACTTGAATATTTTCCCCTCCTGATGAAAGTGTTTTGAGTTAAAGATCTGAGTTAATTTCTGTTGTGAGACTGCTGAGAACCAACCTGTGTCTCAAAGAAAAACTGCCATCTATATCAGTGTTTCTCAATCTCAGCAACTTTAAGATATGTGGACTTCACTTCCAGAAATCCCCAACCAGCATGATCTATATAAACTTAAGACAGATTTGCTTCTCCTTATAGCAGTGTTTCCCAAACTTGACAATTTTAAGGCATGTGGACTTCAACTCCCAGAATTCCACAGCCAGCGTTGCTGGCTGTGGAATTCTGGGAGTTGAAGTCCTCATGCCTTAAAATTGTCAAGTTTGGGAAACACTGCCTTATAGGAACACTGAGTTGGAAAGGCTATTGGACCATCAGTTCCAACCCCTGCTTCTTATGAGCAGAAGACAGTTTAGCCCTGATTGAACAATGCAACAAAGATCTACCTACCACCTTTCTTGGTAATTGGTTTCACTGTTGAACAATTCTTACTGTTAAAAAGGTTTTTCTAATGCTCAATTGGAATCTGTTTTTCAGTAATATAAAGATTGTTCTTCCTTTTTTGGCTGCACTAAACTTAACCAAGGATTCAGTTTTTTTACTGAAAAGTTTTATAAAAATTACAGTATACACCCCAAAACCCACCCACCCTAAACCCCCCTCTCCCTCCCCCACTTCCCAGAGCTGAGTACAGGGTTACAAATATAATAATCAAACTCTAACTAACATTAACCAATTATATAAATAACCAAGTCCATAATGCGCTTTAACTCCCCTTTAACATAGGTATAAACAAATTAAAAATAAACATAATAATATAAACAAGTCGATATTATTAAACAATACAATATCCAAATTGTTAAACAATACTAGTACTAAAAATAATAATAAAACTAATAAAAATTCAACTATAATAAACTATTAATAATAATAATACTCTAAAATTGAAATACACTAAATGGAACTTTTTAGTCCCATATTTATTCTGAATATAATCTATCCATCTTCTCCAGACCGAAATGTAAACCAAGGATTCAGTTTTGTTGCAGTGAAAGAATTACAAAAACAGGAAAGATACTTTAAAAACAATATCCTTCCTTCCTTCCTTCCTTCTTTCCTTTTCAAAAATAAAGTTGATTTTTAGCTGTTTATTGTTGCCTTGCATGGATGAATGTGCAATTATTAGTTGTATATCAAGATGAGAGCATAGGTATTCTACATACTTAGTTGTAGGTCTGATTCCTAGCATCTCCACATAAAATGATAACTGGAAAAGATCTGCTGCAGATCACAGTAGACCACACAGAGCTAGAAGAATCAACTGTTTCATTCAGCATCAGAAACCTTGCATTATAATCCATTCACAAATTCCCTTGACCATTCTTATATTCCGGGGGACTCATTCTAAATATTCTCTCCTCCTCTAGCTCAAGCCTTCTACAGATGCAGCTCACTGTCTTGTGATCATTCTCCCAATAATTAAACAGTCCCAGCTCCAGGAATCTTTATGGAAGTTAATTCCCTGTGGCAAGTTATGTATATTAGGTAGAGAGTCATATTAATCTATGGTGTCATCATTCAGAAAGATTCCATTCAATTAACAAATTGTACTGAGAGGCACAAATGTTCATAAGCTGCAGCCCATGAAAACTTATGCCTTTTAAAAATATGGACCAGTTGGAAAGATGCTATCAGGCTCCTTCAGAATTTATTTATTTATTTTTGGTCAGGTTCTCCAACTTGAACCCAGCAGAAGCTCCCCAAATACTCATCGTGACAAAGAAAATAATCTTTACTGCATTTTAAAATAAAGCCACTAAAGCTAATTAATTGCCTTTTCACTGTAGGAAGATTATCCTTTCACATACCCATCGAAGTTCAAATCTGGCAGTTCTTTTTCCCTTCTTTCCCACAGCTAATAGACTGATTATCTTCCACGTCCCAGTTTTGCTGCAAACCAGTTGCAGTCTTGGCTTTGAAGAAGTGATACCACTGCCTTTCACACTCTGAAGAACTCTGGCTCCCAATATAATTCCCATGCCATGCAGACAAACATTTCATGTCTCCCTTCTGTAGTTGGCCATTATGCAAAATGGACAAATGTCTTTTCATTCAAGGGCTGGTATCAAGTATCAAGGCTGAGTTTATTGGATTTACTGCAGTAAATCTTCCTTCTGTTAGCAAAATCAGTTCCTCTTAGCTTTCCAGCTTTCCACCTCATAAGGTGAAGAAGAGATCTTTCCTTACTGATCACACCAGTCTTATTTAAGTTTTGCCAATGAACTGGAAATATAAATCAAGTTTTATAACTAAAACAGGGTAGATTTAGAAAGTGGGGGATTTTGCATGAACAGGAAAAATGAATATGAAATATCAGAGATGAATGTAAATAGTTGAATCCCTCTTAAAATTCAGATTCTACATTCTTTATCCTTTTGATCTTCTGGGAACTCAGTATGAAGGTCATTAAGTCTAAACCTGCTTCAGCAAAGAGTAGGACAGTAGCCTTTTCATAAGCTATCACAAAAACCTAGCACATGTGCTGGGATTAGAAGTTCCCTGCAGAAGTGAGGATATATATGAAAGGCAGCCCTGACCTACATGTTCAGTATATGCTAGCATCTTTTTATAGGCACTGCTAGCTTGTGACTGAGATGGTTTGCTGATATAATAGAGCCTTGATCAGAATGGTGGTTAAGAGGCTTGTTAACAAGTGTCATTTTAAAGCATCAAATGGATGTTTGAAGGACTATTGTCCCCTAATCTTTAAGGACAGCAAAGCAGACTGTGTCCAGTCACACTTAGCTTCAGAAGTAAGGTCGGTCATAGCTGGAGGCATAATGTTCTTCATTTGTAAAACATTATCCTCAAGCAAAAGGAAAAGGAAGACAATATAGACATTCCACAAATGAAATAGAGGTTAGGGGATCACGTAGCTCAAGTCAGACTCTACACTAAAATCAGAAGAGGAGTAGGTTGAGAAACTGTAAAGTCCCACAAAATGCAAATGTCTATATGTTCAAGCTCAGTAATACCTACTTGTGAGGAACAAGGCTCCCTAAGAACAATACATTATGGGAGATAATATCCTTACTCTGAACTTGCAGTAAAAAAAAATCCTTTTATTGCTTTTAAAGCTTCAAAATGGGACACCATAAATTAATGTGAATTCTTCAAGCTAGTTCACACAGGAAACCAGTGAGTACTAATACTACCTTTATTATAAGGTTGCAGTTTGAAAGCTTGCAAATTTGAAAGCACTTTCCCCCCTTCCCTGGCTTTACTTTTCAGAGAACTAGAGAGGGACCTTTTGAGATCTTTTATCCATTCCCATCCCTCCTTTGGACTCAGATATCATTTACCAGACCACTGTCTAGTCTGCAGTTCTTCCTTCTGTCTCCTAAGATTATTCTCAAAGCCTATTAATGTTACATAGAGACTACCACTCTTCCATTTGTTGTTGTTCAGTCACTAAGTCATGTCTGACTCTTCATGACCCCATGTACCATAGTAAGACAGGCTCTCCTGTCCTCCTCTTCTCTCAGAATTTGCCCAAATTCAAGTTCATTGGTGACATTATCTAACCATTTCATCCTCTGCTGTCCCGGTCAACTTTTGACTTCAGTCTTTCCCAACATCAGGCATTTTCCAATAAGATCTCTCTTCTCATTAAATGGCCAAAGTATTTGAGCTTCAGCTTCAGTATACCATCTCTTTAAAACACAGTCCACACAATCAAAGGCTTTAATCTAGTCAATGAAGCAGAAATAGATGTTTTTCTCTTGCTTTCTCCATAATCTAGCAAATCTTGGCAATTTTATCTCTAGTTCTTCTGCTTTTTGGAATCTAGTTTGTATTTGTGGTAGTCCTCAGTTCACATACAGCTGAAGTCTAGCTTGTAAGATTTTGAGCATAGCCTTATCTAGTGTGTGAAATGAGCTTGGTTGTACAGTAGTTTGAACATTCTTTGGCATTGCTCTTCTTTGGGATTGAAACATAAACTAACCTTTTCCAATTCTGTGGCCACTATTGAGTTTTCCAAATTTGCAGCATGTTGAGTGCAGCTCTTTAACAGCTCTTCCATGTCCTCCCCTAAATGACCAGTGTCTGTTTCAATGGCTATTCTTTTAATTTTCCTGTTCTGCATAGTTTTAGGACAGAAATGAATCCCAGATCTCTCCATAGTAGGTGAGCCTAATTTTTTAACCTTTTTTTTTTTTTGCATTTTGCTAAGAATGACAATGGATATCATTTAACTCCTTAACATGAGAAAAAATTGAAAATGTTTTTAGTGTTCTGATGTCTTCAGTCACACATTATGCTGTGCTCAACCAAAGTACAAAGATAATGTGCAACTCCTATTTGAAAAGTTTGATAATCCCTGCATCAGGGCTTCTTCAACTACTTCACCTTCAAAGAATCCCCATAGTATAATTTTATGATTCTAAGAATAGCATTAGGATAATGAAAGGGAACATTGTTTGATTCATCTCAGACAGAACTCTTGCTCATATATTTTTACTTTTTTAAAAATAAGAATCAAGCTTTTGTTTTTCAAAACAAATCTCATTTATGAAGGGAGAAGGAGAAACAAATAAGCACAAGGGAAATGGGACATGGTTTTCTTGCCTAAGAAATACACTGTACTACAGACTTTCATGGCCCTGAGGATTTTACTTTATCAGATAGACAAAGCATTACATGTGCTATGACAGTCATTGGTTTCACTTCAATACGTTCACTCAGCAACCCTTTCAAACTCTGAATTAGAAGAATACCACCTGCCATTTTAGAGCCTTCCATAAATGAACTGCAACTTGCCATATAGGATAAACCAAAGCACCACCTGCCACAGCAGGATCCGCTGATAGTGAGGAAAATGATCAGGGAAGTAGAAATGTTATATTGGCAACAGAGGAGAGACTTAGCCATGCTATCTAGATTGACAGCTTTTCTGAACCTCCGAAAAAGCAGTCCAAGGCATCAAAAGGATTTGTTCTGACCACAATTCTTCCACAAAGAGAAAAGCATGATGAATATAATGCAGCTAGGTGTTACAACATGGTAGATATTTTATTGATGGCTTATGTTGATCCACCAACTTTCCCCAAGCTGGTGCCCTTCCAATCTTTGCAGTGTTCAGCTATCTCAGGTACTTTATCAATCAATCAATCAATCAATCAGAATATAGCTGAAGGGACCTTGGAGGTCTTCTAGTTCAACTGCTGCTCATTATCCCCCCCCCAGGTGAGATTGGCCCCATTTTCTCTCCTTAAAACATTTGCTGTGTTAACACATTTGGAAAGTCTCAAGGGAATGGTGAGTTAATGAGGTGGGTACATTGTTTGTAATATCTAATGCTCTCTCTTTGCCTTTTATACATAATAATGTTTACATTGTCAAATGTTTTTTGTATTGCTATTTTATAATTTTTATTGTATGCTGCCTAGTTTCATGTATTGTGAGATGGGTAGCCAGATAAACCCAAGTAATTAATTAATTAACCATTGCCAGTAAAATTGAACTGAACTGACCAAAACTTTTTAACTCCTCTAGCTTGGGGGCTCGGCTGTATCTCTGGAAGACCAGTTTGGGATCCTAAAGTTTGGGTCTGTTTTTCATGAATTATCCTCACTACCTATTTTCTTTTCAGTTCAAAGTTATGTTGCCTAGAGGATGAGACTGGTTAGTGCCAGAATAAAAGATTGCTAGCAATCCGTATCAAATTTTCTTGAATCTCGTGGTAAATGAAATGTCAGTTATTATAGTTACAAAATACTGCAAGCTGGGCCTTGAAATGCTGGCAATTTTGTTTAAGTCTGCATTTTTAAAGTATGCTCTGCAGAGCAAGCTCAGTGACTTGTCAGATTCTGTATTTCTCCAGATACTGTGCTAGCACTCCAAGCTCAAATATATTTATCCCAAAATGAATAACTTAAAGAATAAGACGTAGAAAAAAATGTGTATTTTAGGGAAAGATGAAAATGAAATCCATATGTATGTGTGTCTGTATATCTGTATCTATATTTTCATACACCCATACAAATATATAGTTTCATATGAAAATAAATGTGCATTTTATTAATTCCACATAGAATATTAGTATTTATAAATTATGAAAATGTGGCGATACAATAGGAATTAGATAAAAATTAATCCAAAGATTAGCAAGATCAGTATTGGCAGATTCTGGAACCCTGAGCTCAATATATGAAAAAGAGTAGGGCTGTGAATAGTTACTTATTGATTAAATTTGTATAGCCACCCATCTCACCCCCCAAAACATTATTTTGAATGGCATACAACAACCCAATAAAACAACATACAGTATATATAAAACGTAAAAGTATAAAGCCCCATTTTTAAAGATCAATATTATAAAAACAAATCTACAAACCCTGGGCAAAAAGAGGATAAGACTAGCTATCTAAGCAAAACTGACCAAAGAGAGAAGCAACCTGGAATTAAGGAAAAACTTCCTAACAGTGAGGACAGTTAATCAGTGGAACAGCTTGCCTTCAGAAATCATGGGTGCTCCATCACTGGAGATTTTTTAGAAGAGACTAGACAGTCACTTGTCTGAAATGGTATAGGTTCTCCTGCTCGAGCAGGAGGCTGGACTAGAAGACCTCCAAGATCCCTTCCAGCTCTATTCTATTCTATTCTAAGCAGTGGGCCATCTAAACAAGTCTCCAATTCTCTGGATCCCCTACTACTGATAACATAAATAGGTTTTAAGGGACCCTATGCCCCAGTTAGTTTTCAGGTCCTTCAAACTAGCGTCTTTTTGAAGGACATTCTATTGGATATTTTCCCACTCCATCAGATTTAACACAAAAGGAAAAGCAGAGGATCACTTTATGACAAAGTGACTTGATAGAAGAATTTAAAAAAGAACTTTGGAATCTTCTTCCATTTTCTACAAGGATTCCTACTAATTTCATGGAGAATGAAATGAAGATGAAAATAAAAGACACACATCTTAAGATAATGTTTGTTTCAGACAAGCTGATTATCAGAGTTGAACATGTGCTAACCATTAAATAATGCTTAATCCTAATGTGGAAGAAATTCTGATAATATATTATTTTTTATGAGCCATTCAACCTGCTCTAATTGCCATTTAACATTTTGATAACTAAATGATCCAGTTGCTGAAATATAGAGCTCACAAGAAGCCCTGCGGAAAGAAAAATTAAGTTGCTGTTAATTTTCTAACAGAGATTGGCTTTTTCATTTACTGAAAGAAGCAGCTTATCAGTATTTACATGGATAGTTTGGCATAGATGACTTGACTTTGTGTGTGAAGAAGACTTTGAAATTATGATTAAGAAAATCATAGAACTAAATGTTGCTAAAAGAAAGAGAAGAAAATGTCTGGCAATAATAGTGTATTGTTTTCCTAATCAGACTGAATTCTAAGCTTGGCTCAGAGTTCAGGTTTATGGTCCTTTTCTTCTAAGTAGGCTAAAAAGAAATTTGTTTAATATCAAAAGTGGGCTAAAAGAAATTTAGTTAATAGTTAACTTAAAAAAACTAATTAACCCCAAACCTGTTAACTAAATTAATTGGTTGGAAGTCCACAGTGTGTATTACAAAAAGTTGCTGTTTTGGGAAGTGATAGCTGGAGTCTTAAGGACTTATTTGGAATAATGTGTTTATATATAAGTATACAAATTGAACTACTGACCAGGGTTATGAAAACAAGAATTTCAAAAGACCTAAAACTCTCATTGGTGTAAATTCAATAGCCTGATGCAAGAGAAGACTAGGCTCTTACACCTTAAAAATTGGGCAGAAGCAGTGCTTTTTTTTTAAAAAAAAAAAAAAAAAAAAAAAGGTGCCGGAACTCACACATGTCATACAACCCACCTTGCCTACCGTACAAGGTTCCATCCAGAAAAGGTGCTGGAACTCCGTTCTGGGCGTTCTGTGACAAAAAAAGCCCTGAGCAGAAGTAACAGGAATGAATAGCACTGATACCTACACGGAATAGCTTGTTGTAATCAGCAATGTTACGCTGCTAGTAGGGTAAAGACTTTGATCTGGTAACAGCAGTATAATATATATGTAAAACTTTTCTTCAATCCTGCCACTTTTTCTGCATGCCGGGAAAAGTGTCACCTCTTAAATGTATTTTAATCATGTTCCCACTCAAGGCAGAGAAGTGGGATCCCTAAAAAAAGTTGGAAACTGCAAATTTTGAGATGGGATATTCAAATATGGGGTACAATTGTTGCTTGATGGTGTTAAAGGTATCATTGCAGGATATAAACTGTTCCAATTAAACCTGTTCCAATTTTGCAATTCACTGATGGTAATTTTGTCAGTGCCAATGATATTTAAGTGCTGCTCCAGATGTTCTTGGATTATACCCAAGGGGCTTATAACTATTGGGACTATCATTACTTTCTGTTGCCACAGTCATTCAAGTTGTATTTGCAGGTCTTTTGCTATCTTCTCCAGTTTTTTTTTCTCTTCTCTTCTGCTGTCTTCAGGTACTGCCACATCTACTATCCAGCCTTTTTTTTTACTTTTGTCTTTCTTATCAAGAGTTGTTAAGTCTGGAATGTTATATGGCAGATGCTTGTCTGTTTCAATTCTAAAGTCCCAGAGCACTTTAGCTTCTTCATTTTCAATTATTTTATTTATTTTGTGGTCTGCATTGCTTGCAGACAGTGGTATTTCTTGCAGACCTTCCAATGCACCATTGTTGCTACCTTGTCATATTGTTGTTTGTAGTCAGTCTGTGCGATATTTTTACAGCAGCTAACTAGGTGGTCCCCTGTTTCTTCAGTTTCTTTGCAGGGGTGGCATTCGTTATCTGTTGCTGCGTTCTCAATTTTTATTACTATATCATTATTTAAATGTACTGTATATGCTCCCGAACTCCAAACAAGTCTGAACAGTTACAAATAAACACATTAAAAAGAAGTTGAACAAAAATGAAGAGTGAAGACAAAAACCCAGAATGGAATGAAAAGAAACAAACTCACCTAAGCCAGAGGAGAGCTTCACTCATCAGCACCAAAGGCCTGGGCTAAGAGCCAGGTCTTCTGGGACAAATTGGATGTTTTTCAAGGCCCTAATTGTCACATAGCCCCAGGGGTCTGATTTTGCTTAGCTTCCAAATTCAGACCTGATTGGCCTGAATTGTATTTGACAGTTGTGCTGTGAAAGCAGGGTGTATCTAATGGAAGACAGTGAATTTTCTCTTGCAAATTATAAAAGTTTCAACCTGGTTCTGATTTCGTAATATTTGGATCAGTAAAATAAATCATTACACAGAGGAGGGAGGGAATAAGGGAATGCAGGCCTTCTCCACAGTTCTGTGCTTGATAGAGATATTGTTGTGTTCCCAAGTGGGAAGGGAAATGATTGATAGCATGGGGTGCTGATGCAATTTTGTACCAATATACATTCCATCAATCTTGCAGTATTCATCTGGGGCCGGAGGGGGGGGGGAGGAATAAAAGTTCAGAATAATTTTCCAAAGGAGAGTTTCTCATCTGCATTATTGTTATAGTCTCTTTTGAAATTAGACAGTGCCTCATGCAAAGTAAATTACATCTTCATTCATTTGGGTTTGGATGGATTCTCTGCTAGGCAACTAATCTGGAAGGTGAGAAAGAAAAGCTTTGTCTCTGTTGCAAAAGCTTATCTTTGTTAAAGATATAGCAAAAGAAACTATTTCAGTGGAATTAACAGTAAGCATTGATCTGTGTATTACACATAACAAGGAGATATATTGAGGTCATAGAATTTTGGACTTTAACGCTTTAGCATTGTCTAAATTCTCCCTGTGTAAAAACTGTGTTTTCTCCCTGCAGGAAACCAGATCCATAGAGAGAGCTTTTGACCACACATTATGATATCTCACTTGAAAGTGTTTTGCTTCTATTCTTTTTCTACCAAAAGCTCTGCAGGAATCTGCAATGTGGGGAGGGATTATTCTATTCTTTTTCCTACTTTTCTCTTCAAGATTGCACATTCTGTTTGGCTTTTCCTAGTGTAGACTGAGTTGGAAGGAAAAACAGTCTGGTTTGAGCTATAGACAAAAAAACTCTTGAGTCTTGTCTGCCTCTTAGCAGAGCTTGTATATTGTTCTGTACCTGCTGCATTGTTTCTTAGAACAATATCTTGGACTTTTGAGAGTAAGTCATGAAAGATTTGGTCACCATGGAAGGACGCTGCTTGTTTACAAAATAGCTATGTATGACTGGTGGTAAAAGAAAAAGCTGCCTTAAAGTCACCAAAGGATGGTTACTTTGGAGCCTACCGAATCCATGCTAAATTTTGCTGTTGTTTAGTTGCTAAGTCATGTCAACTTTTTGTGATCCCATGGATCACAGCACGCCAGGCGCCCCTGCCCTCCACTGTCTCCCTGAGTCTGCCCTACTCATGTTCACTGCATCAATGACACTATCTGACCATCTCATCCTCTGCCATTCCCTTCTCCTTTTGCCTTCAATCTTTTCCAACATCACTGTTTTTTTCCAATGAGTCCCCTCTTTCATTTGGTGGCCAAACTATATTGGAGATTCCAAATTTATACCAACTGTGGTAAAGACCCTAATCCCATGGAAAGGCTGCAGAGACAAAGTCATTCAGTTTTCCTGAAATTAGTATAGAAATAGTTGTCCATTATCTTCTTCTAAGATGTTTTTTTAGCCTCCCAGTGCAGCCTATAGCCTATCCAATCACTTTGCTGACTTTAGAGACCAGCCAGGTGTTACTCTCAATAGATTCTAAGAGCCTAAGGTACTACCAGATGCTGCTGACAATTGAAAATTGCCTAATTGGTTTGTTATTATGGAATACTCTTTGGCAGTATAAACTGGAGGTTGAAAAGATTGCAGAAATGAACAAATATTTAAAGTCCTCCATCCATATTCCATGTTATGGCACCAGACCAACACATTTTGTAAGAATTGAAAGAATAAATACTATTTTGATCCTAAATATTACAGACATGCTTACACACCTATGAAATACTGTTGGACCTGGACATTTAGAATGAAAAAAACCTGTAAATTCTTTGGTATGTCTTTTGCTCACTGTGAGAAATATATGGAAAATCCCACACATTTGAGATTTTAAATTGCTACTTTACAAGTCTTTTCTAGGATCCGGTTAATATTTTGAATGCAAGAAGCTTCCAGTTGGTTGATTAGTTTTAGATCCTTTTCATTTGTCTCTGTCAAAATTCCCTTACAAATAAATAAATAAACCAGTGTCTGGGAAGAAGGGAAAATGTGTATGTCATAAACATTGAAAATGGGGCTCAATTTTCTTATTAGTTTTATCTTTTATCCAATTTTTCTTTTATTCATGCTTGTGAGGGGGTGAATAAGCTTTGCATTTTTTTTGCCCTTGTTTCTAATTATTTTAAGATGTGCACTTGAATGCATTTCCTCGCCAGCAAGATGCATCCCTGGAAAGACATCCTCTGTGATTGGATTCAAATATTCAAAAGCAAAAACAATTAGAAAACCTTTAGTCATTGTAAAGGTAAAAAAAATGATTCCCCCCCCCTTATAATTTATTTTACTTATTTAACCAAATAAACATTAAATTTCAAGAAACCCACAATAATACCTATGTTGAGAGCTGTAGGTCAGAAATATTTGGAATTCTACAGATTTTAGACCTTGGATATAAGGGAATATAGTATATTTGAAATCTCTCAAGATCAGTGTGTTTCAACTTTGGCCACTTGAAGATGTGTTGACTTCAACTCCCAGAATGCCCCAGCCAGTATCTCCATACCTCTTCAAGTGGCCAGGATTGAGGAACACCACCCTAAATGCCATTATTAGCCTCAATATTCATTGAAATTGTAGGTTTGTGGCTAGGCATTAATTACCTAAACGTGACACAGCTACCAGACCCATGCTTGTTGCTTGGTAGAGAACATTTGCATTGATTGAAGAACAGACATCAGAGGCCTATTAAATATTGTCAATGGCAACAAACCTGCCAAAGCTTTCAAAGATCTGGAAATCTCAGCTTGTCTTAAACTGAGTCCTTTGATACTTTTAGCTGCCAAAGAGCATTATCCTTATATCAAAAAAATGGGAGATCTATGTAGGACATTCTATGTAGCAAAGCTCTTAACTGAACACTTCTAAAGGATGTGAGCACAACTGTACTTTATTATTCAGACATCATTCTCTTGAACCAGATGGACATTTTAGGTATCAAAACTAAACAAAACACAAAGCAAAATAAATAAACCAATTGTCTGGAAAGAAAAGAAAATATGTATGTCACCAATACTGAAACAATAAACAACATCAATAAATAGAATAGAATAGAATAGAATAGAATAGAATAGAATAGAATAGAATAGAATAGAATAGAATAATAACTTTATTGTCACTTTAAATGTACATTAATCGGCATACATTAAAATGAAATTTTGTTGCATACAGCTCTCAAAGGATCACCACCTCCATATACATTACATAAATATGACATAAATAAATAAATAAATTCAGAATTATGCATGTACCCACATATATTATATGACACAGAGAAACAACAGTCTAGTTCGGGTTATGTATACATGTGCATGACAAGAAAAACGAATCTTGCGAGTTTATCAGTCAGAGGGCATAGGGAACAAAGTAATTACAGAATCAGGTAGTCCTGCTAGAAATTTTTAAATAGCTTGAGAAATATTTGCCTGACAGTGTGGTTCAATAAAATAGCACTTAGCAATAACATTTAGACTTATACACCGCTTCACAGTGCTTTATAGCCCTCTTTAAAAGAGATTTACAGAATCAGCATATTGCCTCCAAAAATCTGGGTCCCCATTTTACTGACTTTGGAAGGATGGAACCTTGAGCCAATGAGAATTGAACTGCCAGAAGTCAGCAGAATTAGCCTGCAATACTGTATTTTAAACACTGCATCACCACTGCTCAGTGTGACATGAATGCAAACAGGTTTATCGCTGACAACCTGCACTCTTGCCTGCATCTTCAAGTTTAAACGAAGTGTGGTACATCCCCACTTCATGATTTAACAATCCTGGACTTTCTTAGGGAAGATGATTTGGCTACAGTTCCAAGGGGACTGGAGACAAAAAAATAACAGAATGACAGGGAGGGAGAAAAGGAAAGAGGCAAGCGAGGAAAAAAGAAGGAGAAAGGGAGAGGGAGGGTGTCCCTTCATTGGCCTGAAATAACTACTGAGGTACCTGTGGAATCCAGCTGCCTATTGTTCACCTGACATTGCCTTTAATATTATGGGTGGTGATGTGCTATAGATTTCATATACAGTACGTGAAGCCATCATGGGATACTATCAAGTGAAAGGAGAAAGCACTAGTTTAATGCTAGTAGCCAGTAAGGATAAATTAAGTCTACCTCACTCATGGGCTGAAGATGGGGTGAAAGTAGCACCACGGATCTCATGACAAAGAAGGTTGCTGGGGCATGCTTCATGTCTAGCCACCAAATATCAAACATATTGTAGGAGAACAGCTGATCAGAACCAACCCCACTGTGCATACTGTCGTGGATTTAACTCATCCCCTTTGGCATCCAACTTCTCTAAAAGCTGTTCTTGGCCCAGGAGAAGAGGGACATGGAAATGGATTCTGCCCTTTCTCTCTTGTGCAAATAATTGTGGAAGTGGCAGCTTTGACCCCTGAACTCTCTATCCTGATCATTTCTCCCCATAGCTGTTTTTGGATCACACAGTACACACCAATGGACATTTTAAAAGTAATTGTGCATTTAATATAATTTATAGTGAGGAAGGCTGGAGAGCAAATCCAACATTTTATGTACTCTGCTCTGTGTTGTGTGCTCACGTGGTTTGTTTCAAGAAGCTATGTGGGGCCTTTAAATCATGCAGAAATTCTGCTGCTTGGGGTAACTTAAGCCTCTTGCTTTTTACTGCTTGGTTGTTTCTTTTCCTCCTGATACACAAGCTATGCTCATTTTAGCAGGCCCCACAGCTATTTTCGCAACGCATTGTCAAGATGGTAACTACTAATTATGCAGTCTTTTTATATAATTCCATTTATTGTTGGGGTACTTTTAAAATATATTATTATTAACCATTTGTAACAAAAGAAGTTGTTATGAAAAAAAAATCTTATTCTAAAGAGTTCTGTTGTGATGTCTTTATTTTGTTAAAAGGGGATGTGATCCCAAAAAGTTATTTTTTAAAGCATCCTTTGTTTTTAGGGGGCTGTGCCTTTATCTTTTGATTTCTCTGATAATTAAAGATGAAACTTTTCATTGTGGGGAAAAATGAGTGACTATTCTTTCTCTGTACAACCACGCTTTGTGCTTGTTCTCTTTTTAACTTTTAACCATTTAAAAAAGTAAATTAATCCCATTTTCTTGTATTTGATTGCTTAGGGCACAGATTTGGGGGTGTACTCAGCAAAGATCTTTGGAAAGGTACATTTCTATTAGTATGGTTAAGGGTTGGGTTTACGTAGTGTTAATTATTTTAATCTCAAGAAATCATGTGGAGCAATGCAGTGGTAGAGTTCTAAAAAAATAATAATAAATGGCCGCTTGCCACTGGCAATCAAGTGTCCAAGATTGCCAAGTACTGATGCAGCTATGGCTGGATACAAAGATTTTCAGCAGTGCTGTTTGAGTAGGTGCTCCTGAGTGCTGACAGCTCTTCCTGATGAAGAAAGTTGCTTTTTCAATGGTCCTGACTGTGACAAGTACTGCCTACCTTGGGGTGCTTTTCTATGCATGGATGCATATTGTAGGTCCATTTCTATACATCTGGAGAGCAGAGAATAGAGTTTGCCATCACCTATTAACCTAGAGAGAGAGGGGCTAGTTAGTATTGCAAACTGGGCTTTAAGCTACTCTGAACTAACTAGATATTCTATGCCTACTATGGGAATCCAGAACTTTGCTCTCCTTTGGAAATTTCTAAAGTAAACTTTGAGCAGAACATATGCACACACATTGTTGTGTACATGATGTTCAATTCCCCAAATCATTTTAAATCCTGGGAATGAGAACAAGGGAACAGGTATACCATCTGACCCCCTTGGGTCACATACAATCTTGCGTAGAGTTCTGCCAAAACCTGAAGTGAAGAAACAAACCTGCCATGTGGTATTGCATGAATGCCATTTATATCTTCCTATGCTCTGTTCTATTTATGGATCTGGAAATAAAACCAAACAGCATGAACACCATAATAAACCTTCAGTGGTTTCTCCTCTATGGAATACCAAACTGTGTGATTTCTGGAATGTCTCACCATTTGGACAAACATGAAGTGTGTAGAAAGACAACATACTTAAACCAATGTTTTAATTTACTCTTATTGGATCAAATATCTAATTAGTTTAATTTAGCTGTGCTTTTACAATTAGTATCTAAAAGGCCTGTTCTAAAGCAATACAATTAGCTTAATGAGATTATAAAGCGTGTTAATGCCCATAATCGGGAGAAAATGTTTACATGTTTCCTTTAATTGCTTTGATTTAACATCATGGTATTGTCACAAAAAATATTGTGAAAACAGTTTGCTCAACTATTAAATTGCTTGCTTTCTAGAATAATGGAAGAGGGACCATGACAGATTAGCCTTAATGCATCAATAAATCATATTACATTAAAGTTGAAATATAGTCTAATTGAGAGCTTCAGCTAAGTAAAATACTCTGCTTTGAAATTTGGTTCATAATAATAGTATCATGGATTATATTTAAATTGTATATCAAATCCCAAAGCTACAGAGTTTAGCAGTCTTTTCTCATCCACTCAATTGACTGGCTCCATCACACAAGCATTTTCTCAGTTATGCAGTAGGATCTACTGTACTTTCACTTTCCTCTTGTTTATTCCCTCAACTCCAAGAAATTCACCAATTTTCCAGAGGGCTGTATAGAGTTGCAAATGGGGAATGAGGATTTCATCCACCGGTTGTAGAGCTTCGGCTGCTGAATGCACGCAAATAGATGTAATGGATAGATATTTAAAGAAAAGCCATACAAATATTACCATGCAAGTGTGAAAGGGCGGAGCTTGCATTGTGATATCACAATGCACATTTCATGTTTTCAGTACAGATGCATATGAAAGAGAAATCTAGCTAGAAGGCAGCATCCAGGTGACCTGGGCTGTTTTTTAAAAACTAAACATGGTTGGATCCAGTGACACACTGAGGGCAAAGCAATGAGGAGAGTTCCCCTTAAGTTCAGGCAATAAACAGGTACACTGTCTGACAACTTAGAGATGCACTAATAATGTTACCTAGTTTGATAATGAAACATCTGAAAGCAAACCACCAAGCTCAGAGAGCATCAAGGAGACCACAATTTAATCCTGAACTACAAATATTCTCTTTTATCAGAACTCAGAGAATGGGGCTATGGAGCTGTGTCCCTGCTACAGGTGTGCTGCTCAGCTGTTTAGCAGTTGGCACCATTGTACAATTGCTATGGAGCAAAGAAATACTGAAAAGTGATCTGCTCCAGGTGTTAAATACATAGGTACATCACTGATTGGGCCTGATAACTATTTTATCATGAGGGATTACAGTGTTCTAGGCCAGTCTTCCATTCTGGCTAGGAAATTCTTGGAATTGAAGTCCATACATCTTGTGGAGCCTGGGAAACACTGGCCCACCCTATGGTTTTTCAAATAGGGTTCCATGCAAACCTAAGAGCAAAGGAAATAGGGAATTCACTGTAACCAATTTTCTATCAC
Source organism: Crotalus tigris (assembly GCF_016545835.1). Lineage (NCBI taxonomy): Eukaryota > Metazoa > Chordata > Lepidosauria > Squamata > Viperidae > Crotalus > Crotalus tigris. Next base: position 1,022,176 of record NW_024100068.1, read on the forward strand.
GAGAGCTTTCTCTCTCTTGATCAGGGCTTCTGGGAATTTTTTCTTTTTTTAACTAACAGGTTCCACTGTCTGAAATGTTTGCTTTAGGCTAAACTTAAAATAGAAAATCTCATCCAGAATAAAATAGCATAGCTGTGTCCATAAGTCACTAGTAATCAACCTCAGTTTAAGGATTTTATTTTTATATTTATTTGAAAGATATTTCATTTATGCCACTTTTCCCTATGATATGCATAAAGAATTTATGTATGCCATATTTTTTATTTTTACAATTAAGCTGTTCTTTTTAGTGCATGTATAATCATTTGTTTGTTTAGGCCTGGTTTTTTTTATTTGCACATATCATTCCTGTTCAGAACACATGATATTTATTTACTGAGAACACTGCCATCTGTTTTTTGACCAACGTATTCTAAGTCCTGGAACTCAATAACTACTGTATAAATATTTCAATACACATGCCATAGCATTATCACTATTACTATAACATTCAAGGTGCTATATAAAGTCCTTCTCATTGGGTACATTTTTGGGGAGAGGAGACAGGTAATTTATTACTAGACCAAATGACCCATGTCCTTCAAAAAGTAGAGATACAACTTTGTGGTGGAACAGCTGTTTTGTATGCAAAAGTGTATTTTCCCTTTGAAATTCTGGAGTGTCACTGCTGGGGTTTAGATCTTTTTAGATGGACTATGTAGATCAAGACCTGGTAGCATTTTTTCAGTTGAGTGCTTCAGTCATTCACAGGAGTAACCTGTTGATTCCACATAATAATGTTGGGTGGGATGAAATAAGCCATGGGTGGGCCAAGATACCCAAGTAAATGGGGCTTTCTGTTTTTTAAATTTATAATAGAGGTCCCCAAGCCTCGGGTCACAGAGTGCTACAGGACCACGGTTAGTTGGGAACCAGGCTGCCAAAGCAGTGGGCAAGTGCACAAAGCTTCATTTGCACGTGCCCAGTGTTGTGTCCTGGGCCTGATGAGGCAGCAAAAGGTCCCGGGCAACCCCAAAGCTGCCCGGGACCAGACTGGTTGGTGCCGGCCTTGCATGCATGCATAAGGCATGAACAAAGGAGATTTATGATAGGTTGTTTGGAAGACTGAGTAGTAACGTGGATCAAATAAAGAAGAACTTGGTTACAACGTGAGTGTATGTCGCTTCAATGCCACAAACCCCAAGACGTAAAAGTGGCGACAAAGGTGGGATCGCTGCAACAAAGAAGACAACCGAAGAATCTAGTCTCTAAAAAGAGCTGAAAGCCGGGAAGTTGGCGCCCAGATCTGCACTCACCTACCAGTACACAAACACTGGAAGTGGGCTTGGCAAATGGGCCTCTTCCCCACCGAAGTTGCAGCAAGGCTAAGAGAAGCTAGTAATGTCGAAGATCAGCCGGCTGTCCGAATCTGACATGTCTCATCGGAGCGTTGGAACTCTTATCTGGCCCGGGTGGAAAACTCCCTGCGAGTTAACCAGGTTCGAGAAGACGGCTTGAAGGCAGTGACCTTGCTGTGCATCTGCGGTCAGAACACTTTCAACGTAGACGAAAACTTAGTAGCTCCTGTGCCGCTTGAATCTGTAATGTATACAGACTTGAAGAATATGTTAAAGGACCATTTTCATCCAAAGCTATCTGTGATCGCGTGGACACACGCTTTTGAACAGAGAGACCAGAAGCCTGGTGAGTCTGCTGCAGAATTCATTGCTGCTTTGAGCAAGCAGTCAGGCCTTGTGAATTCAAGGACCTGGAAGAATGCTTACGAGACCATTTTGTCTGCAGCCTTAGAAGCAGAGAGCTGCAACAAAAAATATTTGCTAAAGATGAAGTCACCTTCCAAGATGTCTTGCGCAAAGTTGCAGCTGAAGAGGCAGCAGGCGGCACTGTGAAGGCCTTGCGACTCGCCAAAAGCGCTACTGCAGTCACGTCTGTCCATCAAGAGGATGTTCCAGAAGATTCAGAAGAGGATCCTGAAGAGGAAGTGGACAGATTTCACCAGCCAGCAGAAAGAAGGCCGAAAGGGCATCCAGACAAGGCCCCAGCAATTCCTCAGTGTCTCGGATGCGGAGGACGCCACAAGTGAGCTGACTGCAGATTCCGCTCCGCCATCTGCAGGGCATGTGGAAGACAAGGCCACATTGCCTCTGTCTGTTTGGGTTGCCAGAAGGTCAAATCTTGGGAAGAATTGCTTCAGAAAGGTACCAGGGTCCCCAGTCAACACAGGGTGGGTTTCTGCATATCGCACAGGAGTATTCTGAGGACAGGGACACACAAGCCCCTTAAGAAAAAACTTTGCATTGACATGAAGTTGCAAGGGGTTCCTCTATCGATGGAGTTGGACACAGGGTCCACTCTATCAATCATTTCACTTGACACTTTCAAAAGGATTTGCAGCAGTAATGGCCTTCGAGTCAAACTCAGGCCCTCGAATTTAATCCTCACTGACTTCTAGAATTCCAAAGTCAGTGTGAAAGGGGAGGCTACACTCAAAGTACAGCGTAAGGCTTTTGAGGGTTTCCTAGATGTGGTGGTAGTTGGGGGTGAACGCACAAGTCTTATTGGACTCGATTAGTTCGAGGCCTTGGAATTCAAGTGACTGGGCTCCACAGCGTGTAAACTTTGGGCCTTGCAGAAGTCTGCAAAGAGTTTGCTGATGTGTTTAGCTCAGAGCTTGGCTCCTACAAGGGGCCTCCCATTGCATTACATTTAGACCCAACTATCACGCCCATCAGGATCAAGCCTAGAAGGGTGTCTTTTGCACTCAAAAGCAAGATAGATGCAGAGCTGGACAAGCTGCTCCAGCAGGGCATTTTAGAACCTGTGGACTCTAGTCCATGGGAAACCCCCATAGTTACGCCTTTAAAGACTAAAGAAGAAATCCGCATATGCGCAGACTATAAGTGTACACTAAATAAAGCATTGCAACAGCATGCATATCCAGTGCCTGTGGTGAGCCATATTCTGGCCTCCCTCAAAGGGGAGCGCCTTTTTGCAAAACTTGATTTGGCACAAACCTATCAACAGCTACCTGTTGATGAGGCAACTACAGAGGCACAAACAATTGTAACACATAGAGGGGCCTTTAAGGTTAAAAGACTGCAGTTTGGGGTTAATGTAGTCCCTGGCATATTTCAAAGTGTCATGGAACGCACACTTCATGGTATTCCTGGGGTCTGTCCCTACTTCGATGACGTCCTAATTGCTGGGGAGTCATCTCAAAATCTTGCAGAAAGATTAAGGGCTGTCTTGCTGCGTTTCCGCCAAGCAGGCCTTAAATTAAAGCAAGACAAATGCAAAATAGGAGTTGTTTCCACTGATTTCTTAGCTTCAGGATTGATGCTCAAGGCATCCACCCTGCTGAATCTAAGCTTCAAGTGATTCAGCAGGCCCCAAGGCCCACATCCAAAAGTGAGCTACAAGCTTTCTTGGGGCTCTTAAATTTTTACCATGCATTTCTCCCACATAAAGCTGCAGTGGAAGAGCCGTTACACCGGCTCTTAGACAAGCAGGCTCCATGGCAGTGGATTAAAGTCCATGACAGGAGTTTCAATGAGGTTAAGGCCTTGCTCTCTTCAAATGCTGTATTAGCGCATTTCAATGAGCAACTGCCTGTGTGCATCGCATGCGACGCATCTCCTTATGGGGTGGGAGCAGTACTTAGCACCTGAAGGCTGATGGGACACAAGTTCCTGTAGCCTACTATTCAAGGACTCTGTCATCTGCAGAGCGGAATTATGCTCAGATTGACAGAGAAGTGTTGGTCATAGTGGCTGGCTTAAAGAAATTCCATGATTTTTTATATGGCCACCACTTCACGGTCTACACAGAACATAAGCCTCTGCTGGGGTTGTTTACTATCAACAAACAGACACCACAAATTATTTCTCCACGTATGCTGAGATGGTCAATTTTCCTGTCAGCATATGATTATACACTCATCCACAAACCGGGAAAAGAGATGGGTCACACAGGTGGCCTTAGCAGATTACCTCTCAAGCAAATAGAGGGTGCTCCTGTTCCTGCTATTAATATTCTTTCCATTCAGGAGTTGCCTGAATCTCCCCTCAATGCTAGGGATGTGGCTGCAGAAACTGCCACAGATCACACGCTCACACGCATGCTGACATGGGTTTTGTCAGGATGACCTGACACGGGTCCAGATGCTGTGTTCCAAAGCTTCTGGCAAAGAAGGCATGAACTGTCTACATTTAAGGGGTGCCTGTTATGGGGTAGTAGAGTAGTTATCCCAACCTCACTGAGGTCTAGAATCTTGTCCTCTCTGCATGTGGGACATCCGGGCATTGTGCGCATGAAAGCACTTGCACGCAGCCATCTTTGGTGGCCAGGACTTGATAAAGCTATTGAGGCCCAGGTGCACGGGTGCCAGGTGTGCCAACAATCATGGCCTGAAATGCCTCAGGCCCCTGTACACAGGTGGGAGGAGACAGAAACCCCTTTGTCAAGGGTACATTTAGATTATGCTGGGCCCTTTCAGGGGAAATTCTTCCTCATCCTGGTGGATAGCCATTCCAAGTGGCTAGAGGTTGTACCTGTCTCCTCCACTACTACTGCCAGGACCATCCAGGTGTTGAGAGGAATCTTCGCTACCCATGGCCTCCCTGATGTCCTCGTTTGTGACAATGGTCCTCAATTTATTTCTTTTGAATTCCAGGCTTTCCTTCGGGCCAACTTGATCCGGCACGCAATGTCAGCTCCTTTCCACCCTTCCACCAACGGGCAAGCTGAACAGATGGTGCATACCACCAAAGACACACTCAAAAGAATCGCACACGGTAGCCAGCATCACAGGTTAGCAGACTTTCTTCTTGCACAGTGTACTACACCATGCACTGCCACTGGAAAGAGCCCAGCTGAACTCCGCTGGGGTCACCACCTCATCACGAAGTTGGACAGACTGCACCCAGACCGGGTGGCTTCACAGGTGTCACAGCTGCGGGCACCTAGGAGACTTCAGGGGGCGATCCGGTCTGGGGAAGGATCTATGGTCCTGGACATCTCTGGGTCACAGCTGTTGTCTGCAAAATCTCAGGGCCATTATCATACAAAGTGAACTTGGGAGATGGCCGCGTCCTTTGGCGTCATATTGACCAACTGCGTTGGCAGTTGTCCCCTGGCGTTTCCTCTCCTGGCTCTGCTTTCGGGGAGAAGGGGGCCCAGGAACAAGGTCACACTTCAGGTCAAAATCCTGTGCCTGGGGTCTTCCGCAGGTTGCTGTTGATGCCCCAGTGGAGGAGCAAGGGCTGAATCCTCATGATTCAGCTGTTGTTCTGAACAGGGAGTTACCTTAGGGGGTGGCCTGCGCATCAGCAAGTGCTCCGAACAGGAAGTCATCCTGGGGGTTGGCCTGCGCATCTGCAAGAGCGCCAAACAGGAATTCTTCTGAGAGGGGGTTTACCATAGAGGCAACTCCTGACTCTGGCACCTCAGCCACCTACACAGGGGACTGGAACTATTGGGGCACAGCTGCAACGCAGGTCACGTCCGAGATTGGTTGCGGGCTTGAGGGACTAAGTTCCCAGGAGCAGTCCATGGTGGAAGAGGAGACCAAAGGAACCTGGCCAAAGTCCAGAAGACTCAGCCAGCCCGCCGCAATAGGGGGCACCTGTCATCCAAGGGCGTCAAAGTCCTGGCCTATCATGCCCACCAGATGGGCCGGTAGGCCAGGCACCATTAAGTAAAAGTCCTGGTCTGCCTAGCCAGGCAGGTGAGCTGACAGGCCAGGCACCCTCCCTGACCTTGCATAGATCGCAAAGGGCTAAGGCCCCAACCAAGCATCTGGGAGATTTTGTGAAATTTCTGTCATCACAAAGGAACCTTGCTGGTCTATAACTGGGTGATGGGAATCTACACCTGGTAGAGCATAAGCACACTAATTATAATTTGGAAAGCAGTTTGTTAAGTTAACTTTATTATTTTATAAAAATATTTTGCCTGTGTGCTGGGCAAGGTAATTCTTTTTTTTTCTTGCCAGGAACAATTGTAATTGTGTGTTTCGTTTGGGGGGAGGGGTGTTGTGTCCTGGGCCTGATGAGGCAACTCAGCAGGCCCAGAAATGTTGCAAAAGGTCCTGGGCAACCCAAAAGCTGCCCAGGACCAGACTGGTTGGCGCCAGCCTTGCGCACATGCGTAAGGCCGGCGCATAAAGGAGATTTATGAGAGGTTGTTTGGAAGACTATAAAAGGCCTGCGAGCCTGTTGGGTTACTGAGTGGTAACGTGGATCAAATAAAGAAGAACTTGGTTACAACGTGAGTGTGTGTCGCTTCAATGCCGCGAACCCCAAGACGTAAAACCCAGGATTTAGGTTGCATGTGTGAAACCATTCCATCCCACCACTACCACTGAAACTGCTGAAATCACCACTGCCAGTCCATGGAACCAAAAAGGTTGGGGACTCCTGATTCATGATGTCTGCTTCTTTGTTGTTCAAATACTCTGTTTTTCATTTATTAAGTCTACCTGTTTCTCTTTCTTTATAAAATAAGCTTCTAGAGAAAGACAGATCAACTTTTCCAATGATATGAATTTTTGGGAACCCAGTAAACTGTTTGGACATGATAAATTATTCAGATAATGCAATCACTGTATTGTAGTTCAGTGTAAATACTGAATTTGTAGAGCAAGGCTTTTGAGAGCACACATTTGGGAAAGAGCCCTCAAGGCCATGCAGCTGTACCTGTTTTTTCACATTGCCATATTTATGTTTGGTATTTAGTTTTCTATTCTCAGACATTGCACTTCTTTTTCAAGCACTCTCCTTTTCACAGTGAATTGATAAATTTCTCTATTTATAGTTGCTCCCAGCATCAGTGTTTGCATCAACACTTTATAGCATTTTTCATTACAAAATTATGTTTGTTCTTCTTGTTCTGTGCTTACGCTATGTACTATTTTGTCCCCTTGGTAGGTTTAATATTATAGTTCCATATTCTTTGAGGGAAATGGAAAAAAGTGTGCAGTTACTTTTTTTTAGTGATTTTCTGACACTGATGCAAGAAAGGACTCATTAATTTCAAAATGAATGGCACTTCTAATGGAGAAATTATGAAGAATGGAAAAACAAGGGCTCTCCTTGAGCTCCTTTAAATAAAAATAGGACATTAAAATAAAAAAGATAAATGGGTAATTGTTTTGGTTAAATGACACCCAACATAGGCTTTCTGTGTTTTAAAGCAATGCTATCTCTGGCAGATATTTTCGAAGAGCATGGGAAGAAGAAAAAAATGAACTGCTATGTTTTTCTATTACTCAACAGGAATCGTGATCTAAGGAAAAGGATGGGGAAAGAAAATAGGACTGTCAGATTTTTGAAATGGGTTTGGTGCATTTAAGAACAATCTAACCTGTTAATGTTAGAAAGATGATATTTCCTTCTATCTACATGCCTTTTAAAATGCCAGCTCTTTTCCCTGTTGATCAAGGTACTTTTAAAACAATTTGTATCAGTTTTTACTTAGGTCTTCTCCCTTCTTTAAACAATTCATTAATTGGTTTTCTTTTTTTATTATGTAAAATTGGGTTGATGGTGATAATGAAGACAATTAGTTTTTTTATCTCATCTTTTTAATATATAATCCAAATCAGCGAACGTATAATATATATAATAGTAGTAAAGTTGGAAGGGACCTTGGAGGTCATCTAGTCCAACCCCCTGCTCGGGCAGGAAACCCTACACCATTTCGGACAAATGGCTGTCCAGTCTCTTCTTAAAAACTTCCAGTGTTGGAGCATTTACTGCTTCTGGAGGCAAGCTGTTCCACTGATTAATTGTTCTCACTGTCAGGAAGTTTCTCCTTAGTTCTAGGTTGCTTCTCTCCTTGATTAGTTTCCACCCGTTGCTTCTTGTCCTGCCTTCAGGTGCTTTGGAAAATAGCTTAATTCCCTCTTCTTTATGGCAGCCCCTGAGATATTGGAATACTGCTATCATGTCCCCCCTTGTCCTTCTCTTCGTTAAACTAGACATACCCAATTCTAGCAACCGTTCCTTATATGTTTTAGCCTCCAGTCCCCTAATCATCTTTGTTGCTCTTCTCTGTACTCTTTCTAGAGTCTCAACATCTTTTTTACATCGTGGTGACCAAAACTGGATGCAGTATTCCAAGTGTGGCCTTACCAAGGCATTGAAGACACATACATAACTGTTAATAGATTGATATGTGTTAACATACTAGGCAGCATCAGTGGGGAGACCAAAGGCTCAGTCAATGTATTCTGGGAGAGAATATTTCAAGGTTGTTGCAAAAGGGGCATAAGAAGTGGTTGTTGTGGTCCAAAAATGGAGTAGTATCAAGGCACCTGCACTCTGCTATAAAGTATTCTTTTACTACTGTCATAATGGCTTAATCTCCATAAATCTTGCACTAGTAAATAAAAAGTCAAACATATTGTAATAAACCCAACTTAAAATAATACAACTCAGTTCTCCTGCATTGATAGTTATGAAATATGGCATGCTTCATTATCTCATCATGGTTTGATAATATTGCAAATTTCATACTATTCTAGCAAAAATCAAAAACTATAGGTGGCGAGAAATATTTAGGTTATCCTGTACTGGATAATAGCCTCATCTTTTTGTCCTGTTTATGCTCCTAAGTGGGAAACAAGACAGAGCAGATTCCACCCATCACTGATCTGTCATAAAATGTATCAAAAATTCTGCTACAAAGCAGTTTATGCTACTCCTCATAACTCCCATCTTTAAGATATAACTTTTTATCTTCACTAATTATTGTGTCCCTTAATGGCCAAGTGACAATAACACAGACTTGGATAACCTCTTGATTGGATAGCTGTAATGTACTCCATGTGCACCAGATTTTGGAGATGATTAGGTAGGTGAAGCTGGTCCAAAATGAGTGGCTATTTTGTTGATGGGACAATCAACAGAGTAAGAGTCAAGTAATATCCAATTAAAATAGCTCTGTTGGTTATCAACGAGAATCAGTATGGTATAGTGGTTAAAGGCACCAGGCTTTATGAGTTCAAGTTCTGCCTTAAACACAGACTAGGTGGATGACATTGGGCCAGTGTGTCTGTCTGAGCCCTCAGAAGGACACCTAGGGCTCTGAAAAGGTTGCCAGAAAACTGCATGGATTTGTACATGTAGTTTCCAGAAAACAAGACTGACTCAAAGATACACACACACACGTTATCAACAGACTGCTGGACCCAATAGAAAAACCCTGGCAATGAGGAAGACACCAGGGTTATTCAAGTATTGCCTTGTCAAGGTTATATGTGCCCATCTAGTAAGAACATTGTAAAAAGACCTATTTGTAATTTATAGTCTACATAAACTGAGGGAACATGGACCCACAATAAATCTTCTCTGTCCTTTTCTTTGAAGCTGCTTGTCTTGAGAGGTTTCAACAGCCCCTTTTCTCCTGACATTTCACAAAGCTGTTAAAATCCCACTGTTTTAACTAGAATTGAATATTTCAGAGTTCTGGGGGATTGTAAATTGTATGTCTTTTTTTTTTCTGTATTTTTGCTCTGTTGCATGAGCTGCAGATTGGGGCAACTTCCAAAACCTGTGCAATAAAGAAATAATTAAATTTCCAAGGCTAAGCGGTGATACCATGTGCAAAGCAGTCTCTTGCAGTCTCCTTATTCTCTTCTCTCTGCTCTTAAGTCTCATTTATCATTTGCAAATCCAAAGGGGCTTTTCTTCACAGGAGCTACACTTTTATGCAATTACTTTTTACAAGAATTAAAGGCATTGCCTTGCAGTCTCTTCTTAGTTTCACAGCTAATGCTTGTGAAAGCAAGAAGAAGCTGAACAAAAGCCTCCTCCAGCTTTTGCAAATAGCAGAGGAGGGCTAGAAGACTGCAAGGCAGAGTGAAGTAAGGCAACCACTCACCTCTCTTCACCCTTTCTGTGAGGTGTTTTGCAACCAACTGCACCTCCTGTTGTTGGTTGCTCTAGCAACCACATTTTTCTCCTATGTCCTCTTGACTTTGCCTTCATCTGATTCCTAGCCTTAATCTCATGCTGTTCCTACATGAATGTCACATTTTCCATTTTATCCCAAGACATTTTTCGCCATGGATGCAGCAAATGTGCAGTACTTTACCATTCCATTAGGGGCAGAGTCAGATGATCCTTACAGGTAGGATTGGGACCACTCTATTGGCTACTTTAGATTGGTGTGAGTTTCCCCCCCCCCTGCTGTTTCTGTGGTCCTTAGACAATACCCCTCCAGCTATGGGAAAGTCCAAATATTTCAAATTAAAGCCTCTCCTATGTATCTTCTAGTTGTGCAAACTGATTCTCCAGCTTTAAAGAGCTGTCTATGAATAACAAATCAACCTGACTAACAGATTATAGGCACTAAGTGACAGGCACCATACAGCAGGAGTGAGTCTCAGACTCACTTTTCAACATGGCTTTACTGCTTTTTTCAGAATCTGTGTTTAAAAATAGTCTGGTTGAATAACTGGCAGGTTGGGAGAGCAGGTTGCACAGCACAATGTTCCCCACACCTGTCAATTATTAAAGGCATGAGGGAAAGTTTCACATCTGCTGTACAGTACAACAGCATATTTGTGATTTGTAACAGCTCAGAGTGCACGGGAAATTTCAGGGTGTATTGGGGTGTCTATCTCAGCACATGGCTCTTCCTTTAGGACTTTTCACCTCTTAGCAGGACTCTGAAAAAAAAATGCTGAATTCATGTTCAAAAGGAGCAGTTCTTGACAGATCCAGGCATGAGCTGATGGTTACATGATCCAGCAGGAGTACTCCTGCCACTTCATTATGGATCCTCCTTATTACATGTCAGCATTTAGTCAGGCAAACCTGGAACACATTTTGACAGATGCCTAAACCATCTAGTGCAGCCACTCAGCTAATGCCCAGAGTAAGGAAGATGATCTTGACAGAGCTATGCAGGAACTGCTGTTTAGGCAAAAAGGGCTGAAGCATTGTTTAAGTCCAGATGGGTAAGATAATAGTCAGAAGGAGCTCAGACAGATTAACTGATCTATAAGAAAGATGAGGGACAGAATAATCAGACTTGCAAAATGTTGTCATCAGAACCAGCAGTTTTAACATTCCCATGGAACTGATTTTCTTTATTATTTATTTATTCAATCAATCAATCAATTTCGATAGCTGCCCATGACAATGACTCTGGGCAGCTTACACTTCCTGGTTTGTGCCATCTGGTAGGACTGACATCAAGCCATCTGTGAAAACTCATCTCTTGCCTAGACCCAGCTCAATTAAGGAGAGTTGAGAATTGTTAAGGAGAGTGATTAGTAAACATTTTTCTAACAACTGATGATAGTTAGTGGTAAGGGAGGAATCCAAAGCAGGGAGAATCCACCAATTGCTTTCCAAAATACACAGCAAATAGGGGAGCTGCCAATTAGCAGCATTGTGCCTTTTGCAAAATAGAGGTTGGCTATGAGGTCTGCAAATGTGCCAGGATCGTTTTCCATCAGCATAAAGCATAGCACTTGAAATGAGCTGTAGAAAGAGCCATTAGAAGCAAGGGAGGGGATTGCTTCACAAAGTGGCATCAGGAGGATGTGGCACTCCAGACTTTATTTTAGCAAAACACACATTTAAAGTTATGCAGAGCCATAATATTTATTTCCCCCTCCCACACACACACTGAAACTATTCTTTGTGGGGAAAATTCGGGGTTGGGGGGGGAGAAGCATCCAGCATTTTTGGAGGGCTACATGCTTTCCTGAAATCTTTCTGCTGTACATAGTCAGAGAAGGAGATCCATCCTAAGGTTATAATTTACAATTTCTAAAAATATTCCTCATATACAGCATCAGCAAACACGTGTCTGTCATTATTATTATTTTTTTTTAAAGTGCAAGAATTATTTTTAAACTAGGCAGCCCAAGAAAAAAGATAAGTGATATTTCTGGGTTTTCTTTCTGTCATGCATAATACTCAGTCTCAAATCAATCACTACGTAATTCTGACAGATTTCTGTCTTTTTTTTTTTACAACTACCTGTTATCTTAAGAACAGCTTCGTTTTTCTATTATCTAAAGTCCAGTAGCTCTATTGAGAAACAGACACAAGGGATTGTGGATCAGCCTCCAGAAAGAAAGTGAGGTGACAGAGAGAGATGATGATGAATTTCGTGCACAATAAGACAGCATTAACATTTAAAGTTCTCTCTTGCTGACATTTATATTGTGAACTCAAGAAAAAAAATCTTTAGATTGAGATCCAATCAGTATTGGAAAGATTCACATGAGCCTAAAAATTACATCCTTCTACAATGGTTTGCTTACAGGCTAGGCTACTTTTAAATATTGGCTTATTGCATTTTCATTTTCAGTTTATTGTTGTTTTTGAAACAGCTTACAAAATGTTTTCAACTGTAACAATGATATGTTGGATCCAAAATTGCTCTTATGCTGAGGACAGTAAATATTTGTTCTTACTCTGCATGCCTTTTACATGTGAAGTAGCCTACAGCTATACTTGAGTGTTCTTTAGTATCCATATTGCCTCTAAGGTATGTGTACACACACTACTCATTAAATCCTCACATAGGGTAAAAGGTTGAGTGCACATAAAATTAAGTTAAATTATTATTTGATCACAATAATGTGAAGTCATAGCTACCAGTTCTTTAGCTGGTGTTCGTCTTCATATGCATCAGGTTCTTCTCAAGGATCTAGGACACGGGTGTCAAACTTGCCACATAATGTGACGTGTCATGATGTATCATGACTCTTTTTGCATTGCTGGCAATGGAGTGGGTGTGGCTTCAGTATGATGAAATCAGCTCGCAGGCCGGCAGTTTGACACCCCTGACTTAGTATGTCATAATGTATCAGCCTAGTATATGTGTGGATCCAAATAGTGTTTTCTTTTGCAATTGACAGATGGAAATTTTGTGAATGTGTGTATTTTCTAAGTGCTGTCCAAGATTTTTTAGTATAGCACTCAGTATGCTGACAACCAATGTAACCATCATGGCTAGTTTATGTCATAATCTTTCAGTTTTCTGATTTTGATACTTTGTGATCTTCTCCGATTCTTTGTCTTCTACTATCTATTTGTATTGCCACATCAGTTATCTGCAGTTTCTTGTTTTCAACCACAGTGAAATCTAATTTGTTATGAGCTTTTATCAGTTTATATTTGGAATTCCCACAATATTTTAACCTGCTCGTTTTTTACTACTTTTTTTCATCTATATGGTCTCACCAATTTTTTGTTATTGGCACATGTTGCTTTTTACAGATGTTCCAGTGAGCCATCTTGATGATTGTGTTATGTTGTTGTTTATGCTCAGTTTGTGCAATCTTCTTGCATCAGCTGAATATATGATCTACTGTTTCTTCTGCTTCTTTGCATGATCTGCACTTTGAATCATTTGATAATTTATCGGTTCTGGCCCTGACAGCATTAGTTTCAATAGCTTGCTCTTGCACAGTCAAAATCAAACCTTCAGTTTCTTTCTTTAATGTTCCAGTTGTAAGCCATTGCCAGGTTTTAATTTAATCCACTTTCCCGCTGATCTTTTATAGAAATTGACTATGTCATGCTTTTCCATGCCAGCATTCTGTTCCTGTTTTTATTACATTATTTTGATATTCGTGTTTTGTTTCCTGTACCTTCAGTAAATTCCAATTTTTTACTTGCAGTAATGCTTGTTCTTCGCTATCTTTTACATAATCAGCCAATACATACTTTTCTCCTTCGAAGTTTGTTTCACTTGAAGTAAACCCTGCCTCTACTTCACTTGAAGTAAACCCTTATACCTCTAAGCAGGTATAATTACATTTGGTTGCAGTCAGCCAAATGTTCAGACTAGTTTTGGCATTTTTATCCACCTATTGAGTCCTAACCTGGAATAGGAAGATATTATTGCTTGATGATGATGCTCCAGATGTTTTGGGATTGCACCCAAGGAGTCTAATACTATTGTTACCATATTTGCCCTCTTTTGCCACAATTGTTCTACTTCTATGTGCAGATGTTTATATTTTGCGATCTTCTTCAATTCTTTCTCTTACTTGTCTCCATTCAATATTCCTCAGTCTGAACCTTTTAGCAATCTTCTCCTATTTCTACCCACACATTTTCTCATCCCACGAAACAGCCTGAATCTAATGATCAAAATCCAACCATTTACAACATATTGTAATGCCAAACCAAGGAAATATGTCTATCCCTGATATGAGATCCACCTCTGCCCTTTTGACTTTCCTTAAAACCTGATTCTTCCAGTTGGTTTGGGGCCCTGATGGGGATATGCTGGGCTGGAGGTGGTTGGTTAAGTGAGAGACAAAAGGTTTTAACCATTATTTAATTGTTAACTTTAATGATTTAAATGTTTTTATTTTTTGTGCCATTGTAAGCTGCCCAGAGTCACTATGGATAGTGAGACAGTCTGCATATAAATCAATCAAACAAACAAAAATAAAAGAATGGGACTTATTGGTTCATTTTAGAAACAGCATAAACATGAGCTACATAGACTGCAATATTATAACCCTAACAACTTAGGAAACATGTAACCTTTGTGAATATAAGACAAACTTTGTGATGTATACCACTCTGTCCTCCAGCATCTGTTGTCAGGGAGAAGAAAGGTAAATTGTAATTATTCTGGAATAGATATCTTTCAAGCCTCTATTCTCATTTATTTAAAAATCTTTAAACCAGACTTAAAGTTGTAATACAGATTGCCATGCTTGAAAATGGCTTCAAATAAATGACATTTTTATTTATAGGAATTCAGATACATGACTGGCCACTTGAAAATAGGTCATATGGTTGTGTTATGTTGGTTGCAAGATGTCCTGGCCTAACTATGGTCAGGTTAACAAATTAGAGCATTTTTTTTTAGTAAAATCACTATATCATGTGTTTTATAGTGAACCCTTTTGTTCACTGAAATTCTATATTTATCCTGGATTTGCCATAAACCTGCCCCTTTCTACTTTTCTTCCAATTATTGTTATTCAGAATGTCTTTTTGAAGATTTCTTCTTTTCATTTACCCCACTCTTATTTTTTACAGGACTGTATCATTTACCTACCAGTAATTGGTTATTTCTTCTCTTCCTCTAGGCCAGGAGTAGGCAACCTTGGCTCTTTTATGATTCGTGGACTTCAACTCCCAGAATTCCTGAGCCAGTCATGCTGAGGGGAAAGGGAGAGGTTTCCAAGCTGAGCCATGGTGGCTCAGGAATTCTGGGAGTTGAAGTCAACGAATTATAAAAGAGCCAAAGTTGCCTACCCCTGCTCTAGGCTATCACAATCCTACTTCTGAGTGTCAGAAAGTTTTATTATTCACATTTTGGGGAGGGAGATATCTGCAATATCTGGGATCTTTAATGTTATTATTTAACACACAAATTCAGGGGGTAATGATATACTTTATAACTTAAAAGTTGATTCCAAGGAATCATAGCTAGGCATTCATTGATCAGCAGATCTCTTCCAGAATCTCCAAGAATATCAGAAGCAACAAAAGAAAATTCATGATTTGCCTCTTCCAGCTGAAGACAGGATTCTAAGACTACCACATGCAAGTGGCCCCAGAATTTTCCATTTATATTTACAAAAATATAAGGATAGCTAAAGGTTTGTTTGCAGATTGAAGTAAATGTGGCTGCTCTTTTTTTGTTCTTGAAATAAATAGGAGTATGAAAGGAGTAAAGCTTTGATCACAATGCCACATCAACCACTGTGCAGATTTTGCCTGTCTCCCTGTGGCTGCCCTTGGCCTCAATCTTTCCTTTTCCATGATGGCAACTTAAATTGTACTGACATTTTCAGGAAGTGGAATGTTAGTTTAGTTTTAAAAAACAGCCAAAATCCCAGAAATCTTAATCAAGAAGTAAAACTTAGTAGTAGAAAATATCCTACATTTGAGTAAACATGGCTGTTTTTTTTTCTTGTTATTTGTTTTGTTTTCTGCTTTTTGATCTTAGTTGTTCAAATTCTGCAGAACCATTGCCTAAACTAAAGGAGGAATCAAAAGTTTTAAAATATAATATATGTAAATTTAATGATACCTGTTAAAATTCTCAAAAAGTGCTATTTTTTGAGTGAATTGTATTTCAGGCCCAAAATCAGCATTAGACTAATGGTTTGTAAACAAAGAAAGTGCTTGTGTAAAATGCCATGTGCAAGCAAATTCAAATAAACTTTGAAACTCTTAAATCCATTTTAAGCCTGAGTGCGGGCCAATGCACAAATATCTCTAAAAGCAAGGGTGCCAGACATTTCTATATACTAAATGCACTGCTAATGGCACTAAAGCAAAAATTCTAGAGTTAAAGGGGAAATTGGCAGAATGCAATACTAAGGACTTATTTGAATCCTTTGACTTATATTCTTCACCACCCACACAGGGCTTAAAGATTGGAGTTGTTTGGCGAAGAAACAGAATACCACAATGGGAGCTGAATGTTCCTTATTTCAGCCACTTCTGATCTAATGAGACAGATTTTTTAAAAGAATAACCTGAACTGCCTAATGTAATTCTATTAAGAAAAATTGCATGCAAAACTGAAAGATTTAAGACTAGGAAGAAGGAAGGAAGCTGTGGTTTCCAGATACAAAGAAACTATAACTATGAACAGCTGAGCATTGGGTATGATAGTTGGCAGTTAGAAATTGTAATCCAATAATATTTGATGGCCTAGGCATGTGACTGCAAATAGCCAATTTTGCTGATCTTGGAAGCTAAATACGGTCAGATCCAGTTAGCACTTGAATTAAGAAAGCTTAGGGATATAGATTAGACTGGGACATTTAAAAAAAAATCCTGGAAGGAAATAAGGACAAACCATCTCTGTACAATAACCAAGAAGATGCATGGATGTTTGTTGTAATCACTAAGTGTGAAGGCTGACTTGAGGATCTAATCACATCTGGTGAGCCATAGGCAGTCTCCCTTTTGTTTTTCCAGTGTAATAAACATTATGATCATCTCCTCTGAAAGTAATTATAGCTACATAAATGTTGTCCAACCACTGTTTTCACTTGTAATATGCAAGAGTATGCATATTGTATGCAGAGGTATGGAATATGCAAATCCCTCCCTTGATTCAGTGGCTGCTGTTGTAGTTGGCATCTTTTCTTTATGAAACCCCAAATGAGTATCAACTTCAAAATGCTGTTGCCACGACAGGTCCCCTGATTTGGTGCTATTAGACTTCATTTCTCCTCAGTTCCATCTAAACCAGCTGGTTTTATCCTGCTATGTGGCTGACCAGCCCTATCGCTCTGTACAATATTTCCCAAGCTTTCAAAATCAAAGCACAAGAAGACCATCTGATCTGTTCTGAAAGTAATATAGTTACACAAACATTGCCTAAACACTGTTTTCACTTGCAGTATGCTTGGAAATTACTCCTAAAAGAGTAGAAATGAAACTATAGGAAATAAAGGGGAAAAAAATAGAAAAAAGAAAGGAAAGAGGTAAAAAAGAATCCTAAAATCTAGAAAAATATTTTTGAGAGCACAAGTAGAGGTATCACAAGTCAGATTCTTCCTTCAGGGCACCCAGAGTATGCTCTGGATATTGTGGTAAACTGGAATAATATGGGACAGATGATCTCATCATTAAATGGATTCACAGTTGGCTGAACGACCAGAAATGCAGTGACAGAGAAGAGAATTGTAAGCTGTCTGGAGGTACCCTTTGAGTTGGGCAACCTTATAAATTTATATAATAAACTTATTATATAAATAAATTTATATAATAAATTTGAATTTATTTTCCAGTACATCTCAAGAACCAATGGTTGCAAGCTTTACAGTGAGAGTTCCAAAGCTAAAATAAGGGAGAATTTCCAGACTTTTACTGCTGCAGTATTAAGCAATAGAATAGCAGCCTCCTGACGTTTTTCAAGAAAATATTGGACAGGATGATATGACAATTCCTGTCTTGGCCAAGGGTCTGGACTAGAAAAACTCTAATGTCCATTCCAGTGCTATGATTCTATGATTCTATTCATCCTGGGTCTATTTCAATAGGCAGGATTCCCCATTCCTGCTATCAAATAGATGAATACTAACTCTTTTGAAAATGATCTTGGAGTAATAGTTGCATGAAAACTTAATGACACTAGCCAATTGTATAACTGGCTACACAAAATCCATATACAAGTTTAAGCCACTTATAATTTCCAAATGATCAAGAGATATTATTTCACTTTGTTCTGCTTTGATCAGATTCCATTTTGAATCCTGCATCTACTTCTGGGTACCACACTTTAAAAAGGATGCTGGGAAATTTGAACAGTTTCCAAGAAGGATGACAGAGATGGTCAGGACTAGAAACTGGGTATTTAACCTTGAGAAATGATGTGTGGTACGGATATGGTAGCATTCTTCAAATACTTGAAAAGATGTCACACGGAAGGATAAGAACAAGATCTCTCTTGTTCCAGAGCACAGGACACAGGACACAGAAAAATGGATTTAAATTATAGAAGACAGATTCCAATTGAATGTTAGAGGGAGAAAATCCTAAGAACAATTTGACAGAGAAATGATAGGTTCCCTTTCACTGTATGTATTCCGGCAGAAGCTATAAAACCATCTGTCAGAGATGTTTTAATTTAGATTCCTACACTGAGTAGAGGGCTGAATGTAGGACAGAAACAACCCTTTTAGCTCTAGATTTTTAAGATTCATTGGTTCTACACATTGCGAAGAAGAAATAACAATCATAGGTTCCATTCAATCTAGATGTGTTAGCTGTCCCAGGATCTGGATGCTGCTATTAATATAAATCTGGCTTTTGGAATGCTTTCTAAATAACAAGCATTTTTCCTGTCAGCATCAGCTTGTGTGCTGGTCATGAACTGGAAAACTTACTCTTGTAATTTGAGAGCTATATTGATGTTACATGTTTTTTTTAATTGTTACTTATCATCTGAAAAGGGCTGTATGTGTGTGTGTGTGTGTGTGTGTGTGTGTGTGTAGTTTAAAGGTGTAGACAGACTCTGGAAGAGATACAGTTCAATAGCAATGGCTCTTGTAACAAGCAAACCAAAAAAGCTCTCCGTGTTTTTTTAACACTTCTTGTATAGGGACTTTATAGATAGGCAAGATATGCTTTTATGAAATTTTAGAGGAATGGGGGAAAAGCAAGTTGTGAGATGAGAAAGAAAAAAAGCATTTGTTTTAATAGACTAAAATGTGATTTGCAGTTCTGTAGCTTTCCAAGCAGTCTGCAAATGCAGCTATATGTTGTGCAAGATTAGTTGCATGGAGGACCTAAAATGAAATAAAACGAAGAGCTTATGAAACTAAAAGAGGCAGTTGACTGCTAGAGTGAATGGGATGAGGAAAATTTCTCATAGAAATTCCAAAGAGAGTTTTGATACAATTTGGCCAACCTTGTCCTGTTTCTTTACTTTAAAATGACAGGCCCAGGTTTTGTCTGATGATTGTTTGGGATTTATGTGGCTTTTATCTCTCACTCAGAATGCTGCAAATGAACATACTGTATATTGCTTTTTCTGGTCCCTCTATCGCCTGCTATGCTTTTTTATTATTAGAAATGTTACCACGTATTGCCTTTGGCATATTTCTGAGCAATATCTGTGCAATTTGATTCTGCATGAAGGATTATGCCAACCATATTATTCTAACAAAATAACAAAGAGGATTTGTTTCAACACTGGTTTTGTGATAGAGATTATTTCTTTTGCTTAAGAAACAGAATGTTTGAGCAGCCAGTTCAATTTGATGCCATCTGTATTTAATTGCAGTTTGCACCGTCCTGTGGACGTTGAAGGCCAATATATCTGGAGGACTCCAAGGTCAGAAAGGCTGGCTTTTCCCAGAAACCAACTTTTTTTCCAGTGCCTTCTGCCAATTGCTTGAATTAGTCCATGCAGTTTTCTTGGCAAGAGTTCAACAATGGTTTGCCATTGCCTCCTTCCTAATGACTGAGAGAGACAGACTGGCCCAAGGTAACCCAACTGGTTTTGTGCTTAAGTGGGGCCTAGAACTCATGGTCTCCCAGTGTCTTAGCTACTACAACAAACTAGCTCTCAAGCTGATATTGTGCAGTCACAACTCACATTTCTTCTGAAATGCCATCCTTATTTGGGAGTGCAGTTTGTTCAGTAGGGCACTTTAGGAAAGCTCCCTGTTCTGATCCTGAACTAAGATGATTTGCAATTCAAGATCAGATAGATGACTCAATAAAGATGATTGTAAAACAGATATTTATTCAGGTATACTTGCAGTTATTAGTAGTTTCTTCTGGATATTGCATATCTGTTCATCTTTATAGGTAAGAAATCAATAATTCCTCCATATCAACTTCTAACGTGGAATGGAAACATGTGTGTCTTGTGGTGGTCCCATGCTTATCTCAGACAAAGGCATTCCAAACTGGCACGTAGCCAGGACATTCTGTGATAAACTTAGTAGCTCCTCCTACTGACCTGTTAACATGGGATAGCTGACTAGCTAAACTACATTACCCATAAGCCATCTCTTAAGAAGACAGTGCTTAACCCTATAAATGCCAAACATACAGATCTATATGCTCTAGTCAGGGTTACATTGATCCAGCACACTCCTGACATATCTGAACGGTACACATCATGAAAAACATGTACACATTAAATAGTTCCAGAATCAGTAGTGGAGATTTTTAATCTTGTTCGGTATGTTTCCTACATGCTCATACTTAGATCACCCTGAGATGAGCCCTGAGTATCTCTGCCTCTGTTTGCTTGTTAAATGTAAAAGTCAATGTATCTAATCACAATACCCTTAACAACTGAACCATCTTTTTTTATATACATGCTCATGATAGATATCTCTTCCAGAACACTCTTTGATTCACAAATCATGTCTCCATAAAGTGTAACATTCACAACAGTTCAGATATTGAGTGTGATTGCAACTTCCCTTTTTCAAAGTGGGGAGTAGGCACAAACTGTTAAATGTCACTAAACCTGATTGGCATTCACTCTTGTCCCAGGGTAAGTACATTGCATTAATAAGTGTTCTCTTTCTGGACCAAAGAAGTGCAGATTCCTGTGCACTGTTTATAGTAAACAATTCTTTACCAATGTTCAAATGTGTGTATGTATATATTCAAGTTCAGTTTGGTTGACCAGTCCTCAGCACTATTTACTTTGAACACCAGAAGCCCAGTGACTCAATGAAATTTGCTAGTTTTAATAAAATGATTCTGACTGGTTGGATTCTGTCTGGTTGTTGGAATTTCTTGGGTAAGTTTTTTCCAGGAAAATTTGCAATGCATGGCTTGTCCAGTGGCAGAGAAGTGATTATGCAAAGATATCTCTCTAATTAAAAAATTGGAAATTCAGATTGTTTTCACCATTGTAGATCATAATAATCTCTGTTTTATTAAAAAAAATATAAGAAAATAGATCTTGTCTCCATATGTATACAAACTAACACTACAGAGGCACGTCCAACACTATCACTCCAAAACAGCAAAAATATTCCAGAAAATGATTCAATAGATTCAGCTTTTCTAAAATGGCAAAACCATGGCATACTTGCCTGCTGAATGGTTGTTAATCTATTTTAGGGCAGAGTTCTCCTATGGAGGAAAATTAAATGAGTGGATTTTTTTTTTTTTTTGTAAATGATTCAGAGTAATGCAAAATGCAAAAAATTAGGCAGATAATAGACTTAACAAAAAGTGGGATAATTAATAAGTGGGATAAGTAATTTACAAAGCCTTGTAACAGAAAGTTTCCCTCTTTAGAAATTAAAATAGCATCTTTTAGTTCATGTGGAATTATTGGCAACAAGGGGAAACAATATCAGAGTTACCTAAACTCAGGGCTTTTTTTCTCATAGAATGGAGTTCTGGCACCTTTTTTTGGGATGGAACCATGTAGGGTAGGCAAGGTGGGTTGTATGACGTGTGTGAGTTCCGGCACCTTTTTTTTTTTTTTTTTTTTTTAGAAAAAAAGCACTGCCTAAACTAAATTCAATTACACTGAGGCAGTATAATGGGATGAATAAACCTCATTGGCAAACCTTTCAGGATATATTTATGCAGAAATAATTGTTAAAATGTCATATTCCTAAGGTCACAGGTTCAATCCCAAGCATCTCCAGGTAGAATTAGGAAAGAATCCAGCCTGCAACCTGAAAAACTCACCGCCAGTCATTGGAGATTTGGTAATCAGATGTCTCCTACATGTCCTGAGACTATAGAGAAAACAATAGCCAAATCAAGAGATCCTGTTGCCCAGCTAAGAGTAATTTTGAATGAATTTTATAACATACTGGCTGAATGGGAATATACTTTACCTGGCTATTGACTTACAGTAAAACCTCAAATTAAGAAGATGTGTGGGAAAGGAATGTCCATTAAATCTGAATAACTGCTAAATCCAAATTTATGTAAATTTCATCAATTTACTCATTTTTCTAAATATATATGTATTTTTATATTTTATAAAATTATGTCACTTGATATGCAACTGAATTAAAAGTGACAGAAGTGACATAAATATATCAATTATGCAACTAAGCAAATAACTTAATGTGATGCAACCTCCAAAGATTACATAAATTAGCCAGGCTGCCTGTTATATCCAAAGTCCACTGAATGAAGATCTATAGAATTGAGTTTCTACCATAACTTATTTTCTAAATTTGCAAATAGATTGACTCTTAAATTTCATTGCCTATGTTCATGTAACATACTAAATTAGAGAAAGATGAACAAAGTTAAAAGTGCAAATGAAGCTACTAAATTTGTAACTGCCCTTGTTAAACATGTGATATGAATACAATCACAGTGTACAAATACTTTAACAACTGTGAAGTGCAGTTAGAAAGCAACAGGTCATCTAATATGCCAACACATTTGGAAAAAAGTCTTGAGCTGAAATGTTTATGAACCTGAAACTGTATTTTCCCTTAGGATAATTGCAGACAAGTGATCTGGCTTTTTGTAAAAGTGTGCAAACTAAGAAAAGATTCATACTCATTAAAATGAAAGAAATAAAATAGTTTATCTTTAAGGTAAATTTATCTGGGTCTGTCGTGTTATTGTGCCTTGAAATATATGCAGCTTTTGAAGCTGGTGGATTAAATAGCCAATACTCCAGAAGACAAGCTTAGGGTACAGGAGGATCTGGACAGACTTGAACACTGGGCGCTATCTAACAAAATGAAATTCAATGGTGAAAAAAGTAAGGTTTTACATTTAGGCAAGAAAAACCAAATGTACAGGTATAGTATAGGGGGTACCTTGCTCAATAGTAGTAACTGTGAGAGGGATCTCGGAGTCCTAGTGGACAATCACTTAAATATGAGCCAGCAGTGTGCTGCAGCTCCCAAAAAGGCCAACACAGTGCTGGGCTGCATTAACAGAGGGATAGAATCAAGAGCACATGAAGTATTAATACCACTTTACAATGCCTTGGTAAGGCCACACTTGGAATACTGCATCCAGTTTTGGTCACCATGATGTAAAAAAGATGTTGAGACTCTAGAAAGACTACAGAGAAGAGCAACAAAGAAGATTAGGGGACTGGAGGCTAAAGTATATAAGGAAAGGCTGCTGGAATTGGGTATGCCTAGTTTAATGAAGAGAAGGATGTGGGGGGACATGATAACAGTATTCCAATATCTCAAGGATTGCCACAAAGAAGAGGGAGTCAAGCTATTTTCCAAGGCGCCTGAAGGCAGGACAAGAAGCAATGGATAGAAACTAATCAAGGAGAAAGCAACCTAGCACTAAGGAGAAACTTCCTGACAGTTAGAACAATTAACCAGTGGAACAACCTGCCTCCAGAAGTGGTAAATGCTCCAACACTGGAAGTTTTTAAGAAGAGACTGGACAGCCATTTGTCTGAAATGGTATAGGGTTTCCTGCCTGAGGAGGGGGTTCGACTAGATGACCTCCAAGGTCCCTTCCAACTTTTATTATTATTATTATGGATCATCGCACAGTCAGCCAGATGTTCAGACTGGATTTGGCACTTTGTCTACCTATCGAGTCCTTACCCAGGACCTGGGATAGGCAGATGTGGATGTTTGATGGTATTACAGATATCGTCACAGGATGGAAGCAGTTCCTAGTAAAGCCGCCTTTTGCAATTGACTAATAGCGACTTTGTCAATGCCAATGGTGTTCAAGTGGTGCTCCAGTTGTTTTGGAATTGCACCCAAGGAGCCTATGACTATTGGTACTACCCTTGCTTGCTTTTGCCACAGTCTTTCTATTTCTATTTGTAGGTCTTTGTATTTTGTTATCTTCTCCAGTTCTTTCTCGTCTATTCTGCTGTCTCTAGGCACTGCCACGTCCACAACAGCTTGATGTTGTCAGCTTGATATTTTTTGCAGATCTTCCAATGCACCATTGTTGTTACTTTGTCATGCCGCTGCTTGTAGTTAGTCTGTGCAATCTTCTTGCAACAGCTTACCAGGTGGTCCACTGTTTCTTCAGCTTCTTTGCATAGGCAGCACTTACTGTCTGTTGCTGTCTTCTCAATTTTGACTTTATATGCATTTGTCCTTAAGGCTTGGTCTTCTGCAGCCAGAATTAGTCCCTCGGTCTCTTTCTTCAATTTTCCTGCTCTTAGCCATTGCCAGGTCTTGTTATTATCTGCTTTCCCAGCTATTTTTTTATGTATTGGCCATGTAGTGCTTTGTCTTCCCATGCCTCTATTCTGTTCTTCATTTGGTCTTTCTTGTAGGCCAGTTTGGTCTCTCCAGTAGTCAGTAAGCCTTCCTGATATACTAATTTCAGTGCATCTTCATCATTGTTCTTCAGATATTCTTCCAAAGCCATTTTTTCTTCTTCAACCATCTGATGTACTTGTAGCATTCCACGCCCACTATTTGCCTTGGTAGATAAAGTCTGTCAATGTCACTGCGTGGATGAAGGGCATGATTCATTGTCATTATTTTTCTGGTCTTCCTATCCATTGCTTCTAGTTCTGCTTGAGTCCAGTCCACTATTCCAGCTGTGTACCTAATGACTGGAATTGCCCAGGTGTTGATTGCCTTTATGGTATTTCCTCCATTGAGTTTGGACTTTAAGATCTTCTTCACTCTCTTGATGTATTCACCTCTAATCTTTTTCTTGACTTCAGTGTGCTTGATGTTGTCAGCTTGAAGGATATCAAAGTATTTGTAGTAATCTTCCTCATCCAGACTCTTAATGTTATTTTCGTGGGGCATCTTGATTCCTTCAGTTTTCACTACTTTTCCTTGTTTGATAGTAAGTGTGGCACATTTATCCAAGCCAAACTCCATAACAATATCTTGGCTATATATACGGACAGTGTTAAGCAGTGATTCTATTTCAGATGATGTTTTTAGATACAGCTTCAGATCATCCATGTAAAGGAGATGGGATAGTCTGGTAGATGTTTTTGATGTTTGATAGCCATGTCCTGAGTTATTCAGAGGAAACAGTGCAATAACAAATAGTAATGGTGACAATGAATCTCCTTGAAATATTCCTCTCTTGATATTAACCTCTCCCAGTCTCTCACCATTGATCTGCAACTGTGTCTTCCATTGTGCCATCGATCTTTGCACAAATTTTCTGATGTTTCTACTGACTCCTGTTATTTCTAGGCACTTGTGGCAGAGAGTCAAATGCCTTTTTGTAGTCAATCCATGTCACATTCAGGTTGGTCTTCCTTCTCTTGCAGTTTTCCAAGATCATTTTGTCTATTAGGAGTTGATCTTTTGTTCCTCTGCTATTGGGGCGGTTTCTTTTCTGCTCAGGTGGAAAGAGATTGTTTTCAACTAGATGCTGTTGTATTGCATCAGCTACCACACCAGTTAGTAATTTGAAAGTTGTTGGTAAGCAGGTAATTGGCTTGTAGTTGCCTGGTGTTGCCCCTTTTGCTGGATTTTTCATTATTAGGTAGGTTTTCCCAGTTGTTAGCCACTTTTCAATTTCTCCTCCTTGTAGTATATTGTTGAACTGCTTGGCAATGAGTGGGTGTATAACAGTTAGATGTTTCAACCAAAACCCATGCAGTTCATCTTCATCCTGGTGCTGACCAATTTTTGATTTTCCTTGCTCTTTTTTCTACCATTTTTGTTGTTATTACTAGTTCTTTCATTTCAACTTCTGTTTTATTTGCATCCACCTCTTTTAACCAAGCCGCATCCTTGTTGTATTTCTTTGGGTTATCCCATATCTGCTTCCAGAACTGCACTGTTTCTTCCTTGTCAGGTACTGACTGATTCCTTGCAGTTTCTCCATTGATGGATTGGTAGAAACGTTTCTGATTGGATTGAAATTGGAGGTTCTGCCTATAGTTTGCAATTCGAGCTTCATATCTACTGATTTTCCTGGCTATAGCTGTTATTTGTTGCTTTATTATTTCCAGTGCTTCCTTGATCTTCCTTGTTTCTAAGTGGTATTTCTTGATTAGGTATTCTTTGGTCTTCTTGTTCTTCAGCTTCTTTTCTTTCATCTATTCTAGCTTGCTTGCATGTGATCTTAACTTGCTGATCTTATTTTCTAGTCTAACCTTCCATTTTTGTGGTGCACTGTTTGTTTGTTTTTCTTCTTTATTGATTTTGCATCCCAAGTATTCAGTTATAACTGCAGCTGTGCTGTACATTAGTTGGTTTGTTTCTTGCAGTGAATTGGTGCTTATACTTGATATTGGAGTATTTGCATCTTTTAATGCTTGTGCTAGCTGTTTCTTTGGAACAAGCTTCAATGCAGGCAGCCTTATTCTGTTGTTTTTCTGCTGTTCTAGATGCTCAGTTATTCTTTCTTTCAATTCTTTTATTTCTTTAGTTAGAGGGTTTTTTTCTTCCTGAGGAAGAGGTGCCTGGTTTCCAAATGAGAATAGTTGTATATCTCTGCTGGATTCCTTCACTGCCAACTCCCCCTGGTTTGCCTCTACATTCTGAATTACTTCTGGTAAGGCTTTGATTTCTTTGCCCTGGGTAAACCTTTGCAGTTCGTCCAATTCTGTTTCTGTGAATACTTTATTTCGTGTTATAAATCGGCGTTGATCTGCTAGTCTCTGTTCTGTTATTTCTGATTCTGGATGTTGTTCTTTCCAGAACTGGTGCATTCGTTTTAGATATCCTCTTCTTGTTGGACTTGATCTGTAGTAACAGATCATTATTTCTTTGTTTTCAATCACTGTGTATCTGCGATGGGTAAACACCTTTTCTTCCAATAGTTCTGCAGCTGCTGGCCCTGGTTGCTCAGCCAACAGTCCTGAGTTCTGTAACTTATTTTTCACCAGATATCCAGGAACTCCAATATCTAGCGCGGACTTTGTTAACCCGGGCAACATCCGAGCCGGTATGGCATTCTGAAATTTACGTCTCACCATATTTTTTATGGGAGAGACACTCTTTGTCTGACTCCTCTGATGAGACCTGTCCAGTATGGTTGAACCTCTGGCATAGCTCTCATCTTCCTCAGAGTACACAAGCCCCAAAACCACATCAAGGTAGTGCCTCACTGGGGGATTATTATTATTATTATTATTAATAATATTAATATAGGCTTATGTTGCATTGAATAGTGTTATAAATTAAGATTATAGCAATAAATACAATAATAATAATAATAAAATCTCTGTACTCTTTTTAGAGTCTCAACATCTTTTTTACATCGCCTTTAAACTTTTTATAAAAGGGACTATGCTGCTGATTCTGTGGCTGTAATGATAATGCATAGTTCCTTCACTATGATTATATCTATCTCATAAATGTCCATGAAGTCTCTGTAGAATATAGTATACTTATAGGTTGAGATCTTCCCTAGAATCTCATTTTGTGCATCTTACCCACTAAAAATGGGGTCACCAAAATTTGGCCTTTCAGATTTTATCAGTACAACTTCCAGTATTTCTTCCCAATGACAGGAGTTTAACAATACCTGAAGAAACATTGGCTTTCTGGTCATCTTATACTTTAACATGGGAGGATTCCCTCAGAAAACGTATTTGCTTCTTTCTTGGTTTCAGTCTTGAAAATGAAACACATCTCTTTCAGACAGTAATACTATATATTTCTTGATTTCCTTGCTGTTGGGAGGTGAGGGAAGGGAAAAAAACTTTCTGGATGTACATATATGCTATTTTTGTCTAAATTCGGTGATGTTATTACAAAGTAAAATTTAAGTAAAGAATTTGTGCTTATTTCTAACAAATGCTGTGGCCTTAGTTTAACAAACTGTAAATAAATTTCTATGTAGAGCTTTTTTTAGAATTTTTTAAATCTACAACTGCAGAACCTCTTGAAGAACAAACGGAAAGGCCTTTGCACATCGCCATCTTGTGCACTAATTGGAAGTCTATTGCTATGGTTACTTAGGACTTGGTCACATCCTACCTGAACTATTGCAATGTACTCAACATGGAGATGCCCTTGAAAACAATCATCACCTCCTTATAGTTATTTGAGTGCAACTCATGGTGCTGGTCATACCAACCACAGAAAGGCCAGATCCTGAAGTTGAAACTCAAGTAGTTTGGCCACTAATGAGAAGGAAGGACTCACTGGAGAAGAGCCTAATGCTGGGAAAGATTGAGGGCAATAGAAGAAGGGGACGACAAAGAATGAGGTGGCTGGATGGAGTCACTGAAGCAGTAGGCATGAGCCTAATGGACTCCAGAAGATGGTAGAGGACAGGAAGGCCTGGAGGAACGTTGTCCATGGGGTCGCGATGGGTCAGACACGACTTTGCAACTAACAACAAAAAAGCACATCACCAGATCATTTGCAGAAATATTTATTTTCAGTTAGACTTGGCCATTACACAGGATTTGATGGGGTGGGCATGATAATACAATATCATCTAATGAGACCCAGGATGTGTATCTTCTCTATTGTGACAGCTGCCCTTTGGAAAACATGACCATTGAGATTTGGCTAGCCCTGATTTTGTTGGTCTTCTGTAGAGTATGAAAAACTGTTTTTTTTTCTCTAGACATTGGGCTTTAACATTGAATGGGTCTGTCTGGTAAATGGTTTGGTATTTTGAATAGGGTTTTTTCCTCAACTTGTGTTGTTTGATTCCATATATTTGTGATTTTTTTAATGATGATTGCCTACTTTCTTTTGTGTTTTAATACTATGTTAGCCATCCAGAGTCACAGTATCAAAATTGAGCAGTCATATAAATTGAACAATAAATAAATATACCCTCCCCCATATTAACAGTTGGAAAGGGTATAGAAACACTTTTGTAATGTCTGAACATTATTAGCCATTCCAAAAATGTTGTCGGTACATTTTGATTTTTTTAATACATGTTCTTATATGATTTGTAGTAGTTCTTTGCCACCCAATTCAGGGATTAGAAATGGATTACAATTCCAATAAGCAATAATATAATGTCTCCATAAGATGTTTCATTTGTAATGCTAGGCATCTTCAATTATCACCATGGTTATCTGTACGGAGAAAATCTTTATGTAGAGTTCGGTCCCCCATGAAGCCAATAAACATGCTATTGTAGACACAGCATCCTGCTTTGTGGTTAGGTAAATGCTTGTCCTTAAAGTGTATCAGAGATAAAGTTGCTACACATAGTATTTTAATGCTGAATGGGAATAATATGTTTGCCACAAGCTGTGAAAATTTTTAGAAAGGAAATAAATAAATGGCTGCAAAAAAATTCACACTGACTTTAAGGTCTCTTTTAGAATTTCAAATTATAGGTCAGTAACTGTACTGTATACACATTAAATATCCAGGTTATTCATGCATCATACAATATTGCAGACAAAGCATAAAAGCTTTCTGTGATTCTTTATATTTTTACATAATTAATCCACCTCAGTTAGGTTACTGTGTTCAGTTATGATAGAAAAATGTAAGAATAGTTTCTTATAGAGGCAGGATTATTTGATTGGAAGTAATTTTATAGTATAATACACCTGCCAGACAATGGACAGTCAGTCCCTAGTGGCAAAAAGATATCTTACAGAATTTATATTTCAAAACCTGTGACACTGTTTATAGTATTACAGTATGAAAAGAAGCCTTGGGCTTCTTATTCTCACCTTCACATATCCAAACTTGTAAAGTAGGTTGCAGGTTTACATTACCTGCATTCCCATGCTCTTGACTAGATCTTTGCCACAAATCAGGATGGGATCTTCCTACCATTAATAAAAACCTGTCAGAATGTGCTCAGAGGAAGGTCACAACTTGCCAAAACACTGAGGCCCATGAAGAAGTATAATTATTTTCAAATATATAAAGAAATGATAGAGATGATAGTGATAGTTACAACATGTCAGGTGTGAAAGACCAGGACCATTTGTGAAATTACAATTAAACAGATTTATTGCTCATGCCTTTGCACTGGAATATTCTCAACTAACTATTATACCTGTTAAAAGTTAGATAAGGTTCAATGGCATTCAAGGTGGGTTAGTGTGTTTGTGGCTACATAGCAACTCTCAGGGCTTTTTTTGTCATAGAACGCCCAGAACGGAGTTCCGGCACCTTTTTTGGATGGAATCTTGTAGGGTAGGCAAGGCAGGTTGTATGACGTGTGTGAGTTCCGGCACCTTTTTTTTTTTTTTTTTTTTACAAAAAAAGCACTGGCAACTCTCATATACTTTTAACCCCAGGCTCTGCCATTCTTTCTCCTACAGATAAAAACTATTTGCTTTTGAGAGGTAAAATATGGATTCTGAATCCCATTGGATGCATTGCACAGTAAACTATGAGAGAAACAAAGTCATTTATTCAATATTTTTATCATTATAATCAAGAAAAAGCTTAATTGTTAATAGTAATTACAAAAGATGGACTTTAAGAAGCAGGATAAGAAGAATATTGATGCTTTCGAACTTTGGTATTGAACAAGACCAAAGTTTATGGGTCAGTATATAAGTTTAAGATTATATACCGCCCCATAGCACTTTACAGCACTCTCTGGGTGGTTTACAATGTCAGTATTATTTGCTTATTATCCCCAACAATCTGGGTTCTTATTTTACTGAACTCAGAAGGATGAAAGACTGAGTCAACCTCAAGCCTCATCAGAATCAAACTCCAGGCTGTGGACAGAGTTTGCCTGCAATACTGCATTTTAGATAGATAGATAGATAGATAGATAGATAGATAGATAGATAGATAGATAGATAGACAGACAGACAGACAGACAGACAGACAGACAGATAATCTTTATTGTCATTTTTTGCTGTGGACATATTGACACACATTAAAAATGAAATTTAGTTGCTTGCTCTCAAAATATACAAGTACATAATACACATTTAAATGTGCTATATACAACATATGTATAAACCTACACCCTTACATATAAATACATATAAATATTAATCACTGTCCATCTTGAATACCTAGTGGAAAGAGGAAGCTTTCACTGGAGCTGTCAAAAAAATAAACCATTCGATCACTGAAGAAATCAACCGAGAATTTTTACTTGAGATATAAATGGCCAGGATCAAATGATCCTACTTCAGACACAATAGGTGGAGATCTGGTTCTTTGGAGAAGGTTCTGATACTGGAAAAGACAGAAGGAGAAGAGGTCAACCAGCAGCAAGGTGTCCTATGGACATTCTCGGTCATCAGATCATGGCTGTCCCAAAGGTGCTTTTCCAAAGGCAACTAGACTTTCTTTGTTTTTCCTTGAAGACATTTCGCTTCTTATCCAAGAATCTTCTTCAGTTCAAAGAAAGAAACAAAGTAACTCCAGCTGCCTTTGGAAAAGCACCTTTGGGACAGCAGCAAGGTGGATGGACTCAGTTACAATGGTACGAGGTGCACTGTTGAAGGACCTGAAAAAAACAGACTAGGGATAGATCATTACAGAGAAAATCTGTCTATATAATCACTAAGAGTTGGTGGCACGTTATCAATCAGAATCATATCCGAAATCAAACAAAGATCCCAATAAACGTATCCCATAAAATAGAGTTCTGACATTTGGGGTTCATTTGGGATCAGCTTGATAACTGATGCAAGAGTTTGTTTCTCTCCTCCCAATTTGGAGTTACATACTGAGCAAAAGACCTACCCCCTGCCTATCACCCAGCATCTACAAAGTTACTGAAAAATAATCATAGCATCTTAAAACTGCATGAGCCAGTATTTTGAATTGCTTCCAGACAGAAAATTATTGCAGTCCTTGTTTGACAGACTTGATTAATAACTCAGCTGTTGCCTTTGTACTTTTGCATAGAATTTGCCAAAATAATTGGAAGGAATTGGAAGCTAAGGGTGAGTATGGCAATAACAATCATTTCACCGCCAAAGGACTGTTACTTTGTGATTAAAGCACAAACACAATTATGCAGAGAGAAACACAGTGGCATATCCTCTTGTCCTCCTTGTCTCCCTCTTCTTTCTCATCCTTTGCCTCTTTCTGAAATATTGACGGGAACTATGATCATTTGAATAAGTAGAGTTGCTGCCATTTCATTTGCAAAGTTCTTGCAGCTCTGATGATTGGCAGGAAACCATGATTGTTTTGGAGTTTTGCTTCCAATGTCATTTGTTCAATGTGTATTAAAAGCAGATAACTTAATCTGAAATGTCATTAGGAATCTTTCAGTAATACAGAGATTTAATGCAGATTTCCTTATCTAGTGGCTCACCCAATGTATACATTTCAATATACATTTCTAGAATTCTCAGCAGAAACCATACCATCATGTGCTCATCATGAGAGCAAGACAGAAAGACTGACAAGGATCACTGGGCCTTCTGATCACAAACATTCTATTATTTCACATGGACACAAATGATACCTCTATGCATGATCTTTATTGCCTGTGGCACGGGCAGTTCTTAGAGCCCCTAGATTGGCCCATGTTACACCATTGCTTCACGAGCTGCACTGGTTTCTTCCAGGTGTAATTCAAGGTGGTTATCATCTTTAAAGCCCCCACATGGCATGGGTCGAGGCTACTTGAGGAATCATCTCACCTCAATGGTACTGGCCCACCCCACCCATGTGGGCAGAGGGGCATACTGCAAATCCCATCAGCCAAGGAATTTCAGCTAGTGGGATCCAGGAAAAGAGCCTTCTCTACTGTGACTCCTACCATCTGGACCATCTTGCCTCCTGAAGTTACTCTCACTCTCCTCACCCAATGGGGGAGCTTCATACTAGAAGTGGTTGACTAATTAAAACTTAATCCCACCTCTCCACACTTGTATGTTCGGCTCCATCCTTTCCCATCTGGTGTGATTGATCTAATTTGTTAATGATTTTATCCACTGTGTTCTATGTTTGTTGATTTTTTTTAATGTTTTAATGCTGTAAGTCACCCAGAGTCATTGGATACAAGATGGTGGCAATAACATTTCATAAATAAATTTACTTTAATCTATTATTTTATTGTAATTAATTATTTTATTTAAATAAAATGATAAGAGCCGAGGTGGCGCAGCAGTTAGAGTGCAGTACTGCAGGCCACTTTAGCTGACTGTGTTCAGCAGGTCAGCGGTTCAAATCTCACCGGCTCAAGGTTGACTCAGCCTTCCATCCTTCCGGGGTAGGTAAAATGAGGACCCAGATTGTTGGGGGCAATGTAAATATATATATACATTGCTTACTGGTGTACACCGCTTAGAGAGTGCTTGCACTTAAAGCGGTATATAAGTCTCATAAATAAAATAAATAAATAATAATTCTTATTATTTATAAAGTCAAATAATTGACTTCATGGCTTTGGAGGCAAGGATAAAAAATTTGGGGGCCCAAGTGGTATCTTCATCAGTACTTCCCATTGGAGACAAAGGTCCAACAAGAGAAAATAACTTTTTTTTCTGCTGAACTCCTGCTTATAATGTTGATGGAAATCACAGAGGTTTGTTTTTTTCAATATACATACAAATTTCAGGGAAGAAGAAGAGTTCACCTTACTAAGGAGAAAAATTTGATCAGGAGGCTTTAAACTAGAATACAAGGGGATGAGTGTTGAAAGACCATTGGCAAATAACAAATTGGTGAGTAATGAATTGTATGCAGCAGTAAAGTGAAATGTTTTGGAAATTATTGGTTTAACAGAGAAACAAAGAAAATGCAGGCATAAACAAAAAGGAAGACTGAATCATAGGAAGCTTGATTCATTATTTTAAATGACTCTACATTAATGCACAAAACATGGATAACAAACAAAACAGACTGAAAGTCATGAAGCACAAAAATAAATATGATATAATAAAAAATAAAGCAACAGTGGGAAGAATCCCATCACTGAACCATTGAGGTGGATGAGGATGCCTTCTTTCAGAGAAACAGGCAACACAAGGGAGATGACAGAGACACTTTGATTTAGTGCGTTGGTTCTCAACCTGTGTCCACAGACCCCTGGGGGAGGGCACAAAGTCATCACAGGTGGTCTGCAAAGGTTTGAAGAAATGTTATGATTTAAAACTTGAATTAAGTTTTGGAGGTCCGTGGCCATGGGCCAGGGCCACAAAAGGTATTTGAAGGAGTCTGTAGTGAAGAAAAGGTTGAGAAGAACTGGTTTAGTGATTAAGTCTCAATCTATTTCTCATCTGCTGTTACATGATTGGTAACATGCTTCACAAAGCCACCACTTCCAGAAAGTCCAGATAACTTCATGTGCTATTTTTCAATTCTCAAATGGGAGTTTTGCTTTTCTCAAAGCATGATGTTATATGGAAATATCAAGTTGCTCACCATCCAATCTCATCCTCAAACTGAACATGTAAGATGATGATGATGATGATGATGATACCCATTCAGTTGTGTCTGACTATTTCCTTTTACTGTTAACTCTTCAAAACATAATTGCTTTCTCCAGTGAATTCCCCTGTGTGACATGGCCAAAATAAGTAAGACACAGTTTTGTGATTTTTTTTTTTCTTCTGGTAACATGTCTGTTATTATGCACTCCACTGCCTTCTGGTTGATCACCTTTATTGGCCAAGGAATACACAGGAGCCTTCTCCAGCATCACAACTCAAATGAGTCAATTTTCTTCCTGTCTTGCTTTTTAAAGGTTCAACTTTCACAACCATAGATAGCTATTAGTCAAATTGAGTTGACTAATCTATATTTAGTTACCAGATGATGTCCTTGCTTTTCCATATTCAGCTCATGTCCATCATTGCTGTGCAACCCAGTGCAATCCAACATTTTATTTTTGGGCTGCATTTACTGCTTTGAGCGATCTGTGATCCTAGGAATTTTTCCACGCATTCTATCTCTTTACTGTCAATTTATATTTTAAAGTTTCCATTCCTTGCAGAGGTCATGAGTTTGGTCTTTTTAATGTTCAAAATTTTCACTTTCTTCTTTGATTTTCTTGACCGGAAAATCCTTGTTCCAAGCCTTCTTTGGTTTCTGAGAGGAGAGTTGTATCATCTGAAGATTGTTGATGCTTCTTCCTCAAATCTTTACCCAATTTTTGTTTCTTCAAGATCTAGCTTCTTTATGTTCATTTCAGTATACAGAATCAGAAAGGAGAGGGAATGCAACCTTGTCACACTCAAACATGTAAGATATCATTTAAAAACCTAAAAGGAAACAATAACAAAAAGTTTTTTTAAAAAAAATACATATTCTTGGACTCCTGCCAATGGTGGGATTCAGATATATGAACAACCAGTTCTCTGTGTGGATGCTGCTTCCAGAAGTCAATTCTGGGCCTGGGCAACAAAAAATTAGCTAGTTCTGTTTTCATTTAATAAAGGTAGGAATACTGAAGTAGCAACAGACAGCTGAACTCAGATTCTTTCTGATTTACTTGCTACCACACAAAATATACCAAAGAGCAATCTCTTTGTGTAGTAAGGTGATTGCAGAAAGAAATTCTAAGCCTTGTCAACTTCAATCTTCATTAGCTCTTCATTTGCAATCATATTCACAATATTTCAATGAGAAACAAATTTCAATAATATATCAAGATGAAGAATAATCAGACATGCTTTATTTAAATGTGTCTCTCAGTTATGCATTGGAGGTCTGCCAAGAAGCAGGTGCTATGAACATAAAATTTTTAGAAAACACAGTTGTTGTGAGATCAGAATAGAAAGTGCTAAACAACTTTATTAGACACCCAGTTTCTACTACAGCTGTGGCTAGCATGAAGTATTATGAAAAAGTTACCTAAAAACTAGGAGGTCAGGACTCTATTTCTTGAATATAAAAAGTTTCAGTACTTCTCCCCCCTCCAAAAAGAAAATAAAGCCAAAAGCAGTGGGTTGTTTATCACATCCTGCTATCCTCAGTACGAAAATAACCCATTAATGGTTTTTAGTGGTCCTGTTGTCTCCACTTCCATTTAGAATTGGGCCTCAAAAGAGACTGGATACATAGCTTGCATGTAATAACCTGGGACACTGACAATATTATGGCAGAAAAAAATCCCAAACCCTCAACTGACAGGAGATTGATAGTCTGATTTTAAAAAATGCAGCTATCTGGCAGTGGGTTGTAAGAGAAATAGAGGAGGGAACATTTATACTCTCTCAACCCCTCTCATTTTGGTGAGCAATTGATCGTTCTTTCCCCCCATCAAAATGGTACTGTGTGGGAAGATGAAGGAAGTTAGGGCATCTACCAATCATTGCCCTGAAACCGTCTTGCATTGAACCTGAAGGACAGCATCACTCCCTGGTCTTATTACTCACAGGGGGTAGATGGTATTGGGGGAATACAACTTACACTGGCATACTTTTTTGGTGACTCGGGAGGAGGAATGCATATTAATATATCCATAAGGAATTGCTCTAGAAATGACATTAAATATGCCTTTGCATTAAATAAAAAAAATGGGTTTTTAACTATAAATATCGACTGGTGAAGGAGATTTTGATCATTTGTATAAAATTAATAAATATAGTTAATTAAAAGAATAATAATTTGACATACAGTTAATAGAAAGTTTCCAAATCACTTTCTTGTTCTATATTGGTCAGATTCTACTAGTCCTTTTTGTTCTTTTTGTATATAATTTTAATTAAGATTTTTTTATATATATAATGAAATCTAATACAAACTAAACTTAGAGGAAGAAAATAAAAAATAGAAGGAATAAAAAGTGCAGGGAAAAAGAAAGAAAAAGCAAAGGAAGAGAATAGTAAGAATAAATAAAAAGAAAAATATATTAAAAAGTAACTTCCAATCTTCATCGCAAATATAAAGAAATTTAGTAATCATCTTCTCTAAAATTATAAACATTTACAGAGTCTCTTCATCCCATATCCTATCTCTTATCTATAAACAAATCCATAGAACATCATCTTTTCAGTCCTGATATCAGCAGAAAGTCCAAAAAGGATAACCAGAAGTAACAATATATCTTATTTTGTCAGGCCGCAAATCAAAAATGACACGTGGCAATTCCAAGCTGAGCTCTTGATTGTTTCACACTATGGACAAAATCTTTCCAGATTGCAGATTCTACTATTTGCATCTCCAATATACTCTTTGAACTATTAGGTAGGGGCTGTCTTCACCCTCTTTCTCTTATACATAACATCTACACTGAGTTGCCTCTGGAATGTCTTCTTCCCTCCTGGGGTTCCCACCTCTTTATTCTTTCCAACACATCTTTGATCAAATAAATCAACTTTGTATTCTTTGTTTTCTAATCTTTAGTTTGTTCCAATATATGATAGGATTTTATTTCAGTCCATTTCTTCTTTGTCCCATTGCACAATCCAATAGGAACAAATTATCCAGGTCACTCTCTTGGTTTTATCATTTATCCTTTTTAAATTTTTAAACCTCAGCCAATTTCTTTTGTTGATCCAATGTCAGACATAAGCAACCAGAAATACTTTTTTTAATTAAAATTTTTTTGCAATTTTACAATAAAATCCCTCTCCCACTACCTCCCTACCCTCCCAGAGACCCTCCCCCCATCTTCCCAGAGCTGAATACAGGGTTAACTAAAACTAAAAAATACAAAACATTTAAACTTAAATAAACCTCAAACAAATATTACATTAAAAAAAAAAATTTTAAGTACTTTAAGTCCAATATATATATATATATATAGTAAAGAATACTTATTATCTTAAACTTTAAACATAAATTATTCAAAAGCTAAATAATATCTTTTAATATCATACTTATACTGTATAAAGTTTATCCATCTTTTCCACACCAAGAGATATTTCTCTTGCGATTGATCTTTCAAATAAGCCGAAATTTTTGCAACCAAAAATACTTGAGAATAGGCTCAGACAATAACTTTACTGTTTACTGTCTGCATTACAAGAATTTCACCAGACTGTTTGCATCTGACATTTCTTCAATAATATCTTTTGGATATTGCCTACTCACAGAAGCAGACATCATTATTGATACTGTTGATAGTGCAGCTATTTTCTGATTCATAGATCTCCTTCAGTATTTTTATTGATATAACCATCTTGCAGGTGATTAGACTAATAAAATCTACCTAAAATCTTCAGTCTCCTCTACTGTCCACTTTTTGAAATTATGAAATTCTTTATCTATATTGTGTCTTATAAAAAAACCAAAACAGGATCTATTTCCCAGGAATAGAAGCTGCTTGCTCTTTATAATTTATTCCAAAATCTTGTAAATGTTTCAATGTTCCCTTTTTCGCTTTTTACTGTCAAAATCTTATTTAGTTGTTTGTTCTTTATTTCAAATTCATTTAATCGGGGGGGGGGGCTTATAATAAAAACCTTTCACTGAGACTCACTCAGCATTTTCAAACTTGTCATTCTGAAAATCTCAGTATAACAGAGTTGGAAAGGACTTTAGAAGTCTTCTCATTCAACCCAAGGTCAAGCAGGAAACCCCATAACACAGGGGTCCTCAACCTTGGCAACTTTAAGGCTTGTGGGAGTTGAAGTCCACAAGTCTTAAAGTTACCAAGGTTGAGGACCCCTGCTATAACATATGGTTGTCAACTCTTCTTAAATGTCTTCTCTAATAGCTTAGAAGTAGTTAAGGCACAATTTCTAAAAATGATTCAAAACTAAGGTTTGCACACTTAGTGTCCGTTAAAAGTATCTGCTGTGGTTGTGAGCAAGATGCATATCTGTGGCCCTCCATCTCTGGCCCTCCATCTGCAGTTTCTTGCTGAGTTGTGCAAACCTGGTGAATAGCTACAAGAATAAACAGCTAATGTACTTTGATGTATTTTTAATGTTGTTACAGAAACATGAGGGAACTTTTAAGGTTCTTTTAATGCACTTTCCCAGCTTTTTAGGACAATAAATATGTTCAAAGACGGTATGACTTAAATGAAAGGTAGAATCCAATAGCAAGGTAAATAATGTAATGTTCCCCTGAGTGAAAGATATTCTTCTAAAGAAGAGAGGCATTACATGATTAAGTTAATTTGGGCTGTCTTTTGCTGGGAGAGGAGTGGGCATGAGGCTTGCATAACTACTGAAAGTAGTAGCTCTTTGCTGACCTTTCATGGTTTCAGAATCTAGGCAGGGTTTGGGTTGTTGTTTGTGCCTTCAAATCCAATTTTGACTCCTGGGCAATTTTCCTGGTAAGGTTTTTCAGAGGTGGCTTGCTTTGGTCTCCTTCCTAAGGCTGACAGAATGTCTGGCCCAAGGTCACCTTAAGGCAGGACTAGAATTCACAGTCTCCTGGTTTCTATCCTGATGCCTTAACCACTACACCACATTAGCTCTCTAGGCTGGATTAAGCTTTATCTGGGTGAAAACCTACCAGCAAATAACAGCTGTTGAATTCACTGGAAATTGACTAATCAGAGGTGAATTTGATTGAGGGGTTGCCCATTGGTTTAGCAACACTTTGCCCCAATTTTATATTCAGGACTCTTATACACATGGGAGGGATTTACAAACTATTATTATGATTGGTCGCGCAGTCAGCCAGATATTTAGATTGGATTTGCCATTTTTATCCACCTATAGAAGTTGTTCCAAGTAAAGCTGCCTTTTACAATTGACTAATGGTGTTTTTGTCAATGCTGATAGCATTCAAGTAGTAATCTATTTGTTTTGGAATTGAATTCAAGGTGCCTATCACTACTGGTGCTATTTTTGCTTTCTTTTGTCACAGTCATCATCATCATCATTATTGTTACTATATTTAGATAATCACCCAACTCCCAAAGAACTCTGGATGGCTTACACAATTAAATGAAAAGATAACAATTAAGATAAGAAGAACATGTGAATTCATACAAAACCCATGTCACATGACAACAGGCAAATTAAAATTAAAATTCCCAGAATATTCATGTCAAATCCAAGATAAAAATGTTACATTTCTTAATTTCCTGCTCCAAACGGAGTAATTGATAAAACAGCATTTTCAGCATTGCTGTTTTAAACCACTCTCAAGGAGTCCTAGCGGTGCACATGATTTAAACCAAGATTTAAATCATTTCTTGATTAGGTTGTCTGCATGAAGAATTTTTGACCAAAGTTCTCCAGACCAAGCCTAGAAAAATTAATTGAAAACTGTCTGAGAAGTCCAACTCAAAAGAGACTCAGAACAGAAGAAAAGAAGTATTTCTTCACAGTAACATTTGTTACTAACAGCAGTGACTGATGTGGTTGCTTTCTTCTCTTATTTTCACTTTTATTTTCATATCGTATGAAGAGTACAATGTTAGGAACAGCTAAAATACTGCACAGAACCCTCAAAATCACAGGCTTTTGGTAGAGAACTCGAGATGAAGGAAGACACATACCATCCGTAAAGATGAGAAAGGAATTTTATTCTTAATTTTTATTACCCATTTTTTATAATTTTTGATTGATTGATGATGTGCCATTAGGTCATTTTGATCTCTTAGTAGCCACACAGATAAATTTTCTCCATAACAATCTGTCCCCCATTTAAAATTGAAAAGGGTACAAGACAGGGATGTTCATTATCCCCATTGTTATTTGTTTTAACAATGGAGATTTTATTAATTAAAATTAGTGAATCAACTACAATAAAGGGAATAAAAATAAAACAGAATGATTATAGGTTGAGAGCTTTTGCGGATGATTTGGTTGTGACTTTATCTCAACCGACAGATTCAGTAAGGGATTTGGTGGAAATCATAATCCACTATGGGAAAGTTTCTGGTTTTAAGGTAAATAACAATAAGACTAAAATATTACCGAAAAATATGTCTACGAAGGAAAAGGATATGTTAGCTAAATTAACAGTTTTGAAATAGTGAAAAAGGTTAAATATCTGGGAGTATATATTACAGCTTCTAATGTTAAATTATACAAAAATAATAATGAGACATTATGGGTAAAAGTGCAAAAGGATTTAAATGACTGGAAAAAATTACAATTATCCTTGTTGGGGAGAATCTCAGCGGTTAAAATGAATGTTCTTCCAAAGTTTCTTTTTTTGTTTCAAATGATACCTATTTTGAAAAAAGATGCCAATTTGGATGAATGGCAGAAGGGTATTAATAAATTTATCTGGGAGGGCAAGAAACCAAGAGTTAAGTTCAAGATTATACAAGATGTACGGGAAAGAGGCAGATTTAAGGCACCTAATTTGAAATTATATTATGATGCGATGGCTTTAACATTGATTAGTGATTGGCTTAATTTAACAAATATAAATATACTTTCTCTTGAGGGATGGGATTTACTATATGGATGGCATGCATATTTAATTTATGATAAAAAGTAGATCAGGTTTTTAAATCCCATATTTTAAGAAGTGCTTTATTGTGTGTCTGGAAGAAGTATTATTATAGGTTAAATTATAAAATACCAATTTGGGGGATTCCTGGACACGTGATAGAGGGGGTATCCAAGGGTGTGAATTTGGATAGGATTTCTTATAAGGAATTACTTAGATTGGTAGGGAGTGATTGGCAATTAAAATTGTTAGTTGAGTTAAAGCAAGAAAATACGCAACAATCTTGGTTTCAGTATAATCAATTGTTGGTTAGGTGGAAGTTAGATCAAAAGGTTGGTATTACTTTAATGGATGAAAATTTGGTAAAACAGATTAAAGATCAAAATCGAGCGCATATAAAGAGAATGTATAATTTTTTAATAGAAATTGATTCGGAAATGGAATTAGTTAAAGATTGTATGGTAAAGTGGGCTCAAAATATTCAAGAACCGATTCTATTGGATACATGGGAGGTAATTTGGGTTAGAAATGTAAAATTTACCCAGGCACAAAATTTAAGAGAAAATTTTTATAAAATGTTTTATAGATGGCATCTGGATCCTAAAAAGTTTTCTATGTATCCTAATTTACAGCCCAAATGTTGGAGATGTGGTAATTTGGAAGCCATTTATTTTCATATATGGTGGACTTGTAGAAATATAAAAGCCTTTTGTATTAAGATCTGGTGGAACATTCAACAGATTTTTAAGAGAAAGATAAAGTTTACCCCACAATTATTTTTATTGGGTGTTATTACAGATTGTGATGTTAAAGAAATTAATTTGATGTTGAATTTGATAACAGCTGCAAGGTTATTAGTAGGGCAATA
The DNA here is from genome assembly GCF_016545835.1 of Crotalus tigris. NCBI lineage: Eukaryota > Metazoa > Chordata > Lepidosauria > Squamata > Viperidae > Crotalus > Crotalus tigris. Next base: position 1,064,553 of record NW_024100068.1, read on the forward strand.
TTGGAAGAAGGATTGCTTGCCTACTATAGAAGAATGGACAATTAAAGTGTCAAACTTAGCAGAAATGGCTAAGATTTCTGCTTATTTGAAGGATCATTCACAAGAAAGATACATTTCAGTCTGGAGAAGATGGATAAATTATATTCAGAATAAATATGGGACTTAAAAGTTTCATTTAGCCTACGAGTGAATTTTAGAGTATTATTATGAAATTATTATTAGTAGTAGTATTGTTTAACTATTTGGGGACTGTATTGTTTAATAATTAGGATATTAATTTGTTTGTCTTTTCATTATTATTATGTTCACTTTTAATTTGCTTATATTTATGTTAAAGGGGAGTTAAAGTGCATTATGGATTTGGTTATTTATATAGTTGGTAATGTTAGTTAGATTATGATTATCATATTTGTAACCGTGTATTCAGCTCTGGGAAGTGGGGGAGGGAGAGGGAGGTAGGTTAATATTGTAATTTTTATAAAACTTTTTAATAATAAAAAAAACAATCTGTCCCCAACCTGGACTTTCAAGTCTCCCAATGGGGCACTCATTGCCACTGTCATTGAGTCCATCTACCTCATTGAATCCATCCTCTTCTTCCCTTTCCTTCCACCTTACCAGCATTAAAGTCTGTTCCAGAGAGCTAGGGATGAAAAAAGGAAAGTGATGTCATTTTCTGAATTTCAACAGCTAATACCAGTTGGGTTCTTGGAAGCTGAGAAAATAAAATTAAATACAGATACATACTCCCACTCCTGTACACACAGGAAAGACCTTGGTTTCACTGAGTCAGCAAGTGACTCATTCCCTTCTTAAATACTATAAATCATCTGGGATGCCAATAATGGGTCTTATCATTAAGTTTTTTTTCTGTAAGCATCCATAGGGAAGCTGATTACTGTGTGCTATAAGTACATCCAAAGGCAACTTAATTCTCCTAGGGAATATTGGGGGGAGAAGATGTGTAAGTAGAAGTAGAAAGTTAAGTAGAAAGAAAACAAAGGAAAAGTTCATAAAGCTGTGCCAGTAAACAACCAATGGTTCTTATCACAGCAGATCCCAGGTCATGTGCCTCCTTGCATACAGTATGTGTGCCTATGTCAAGAAGGATTACAGGGAGCGCTTCCACAAGTGTGCCAGGACACAGCAAATTTATGTGCTATATTTCGAGGAAGTGGGTAATAACTAGTTTAGTGAAAAATAGCTCACAAATCTATTAAAGCCCAGGAGAACAAACTTTTGTTTTAAAGTACATTCACATGGACACATTACAAAGAAAAACCAAACAAACCCTGATTCAAGTATTGTTTTGCTTCTTTAGTCAAGAAATGTGTATCTTTGCTAGCTTTCCTTGAAGAAGCAATACAATATTAATATCAATATTAAAGTTAGCTTTAGTTTTTAATATGCTGCTCTACTTCACAGTAAGAGCTCCTATTATAAAGCATGGATGTATAACAGATATCCCAAATATTGCTGGACTAGTTTTCCCAGAATCCCTCACTATTGGCCATGCTGGCTCAGAAAAACCAAATGCACAAGTACAGCATAGGTGGCACCATGCTCAATAGTAGTAACTGTGAGAGGGATCTCGGAGTCCTAGTGGACAATCACTTAAATATGAGCCAGCAGTGTGCGGCAGCTGCCAAAAAGGCCAACACAGTGCTAGGCTGCATTAACAGAGGGATAGAATCAAGATCAAGCGAAGTATTAATACCACTCTTCAATGCCTTGGTAAGGCCACACTTGGAATACTGCATCCAGTTTTGGTCACCACGATGTAAAAAAGATGTTGAGACTCTAGAAAGAGTACAGAGAAGAGCAACAAAGATGATTAGGGGACTGGAGGCTAAAACATATAAGGAACTGTTGCTAGAATTGGGTATGTCTAGTTTAATGAAGAGAAGGACAAGGGGGGACATGATAGCAGTATTCAAATATCTCAGGGGCTGCCATAAAGAAGAGGGAATTAAGCTATTTTCCAAAGCACCTGAAGGCAGGACAAGAAGCAACGGGTGGAAACTCATCAAGGAGAGAAGCAACCTAGAACTAAGGAGAAACTTCCTGACAGTGAGAACAATTAATCCGTGGAACAGCTTGCCTCCAGAAGCAGTAAATGCTCCAACACTGGAAGTTTTTAAGAAGAGACTGGACAGCCACTTGTCCGAAATGGTGTAGGGTTTCCTGCCCGAGCAGGGGGTTGGACTAGATAACCTCCAAGGTCCCTTTCAACTTTACTACTATTATTATTATTATTATTATTAGTCAATTGCAAAAGGCTGCCTTACTAGGAACTGCTTCCATCCGGCGACGATATCTGTAATACCATCAAACATCCACATCTGCCTATCCCAGGTCTTGGGTAAGGACTCGATAGGTAGACAAAATACCAAATCCAGTCTGAACATCTGGCTGACTGTGTGATGATCCATAATAATAATAATAATAATAATAATAACAATAATAACAATTGTCGATAAGATATTAGCAATATCTAGAAGACAACATATTGTGTATCCAGAAACATTTCTCTTCATAAGTTATAGAGTGAAAAATATTAATGATTCCAAGAAAAGTGGAATCATGTGTATAATATGCCCAAAGTTTTAATACCTCATAAAGATATATCTCCTGAACAAAAAGCAACACTGCATGATGATGATGATAATGATGATGATGGTGATGATGATTTACTCATGCTTTGTGCTTATGGAAGTTCAAGTGCTGGTGAAAAGCTGGCCACAGGGTGGTAATAATATAGAACAGGGGTAGGCAACCCAAAACACTTAAAGAGCCACTTGGACCCGTTTACCACCAAAAACAAAACACTGGGAGCCGCAAAACCCTTTTGATATCTAAAATGAAGATAACACTGCATATATCCTTTTTTACCTTTATTATAGGTGTGTGTGTGTTTGTGTGTGTATGTAAGTGTGTGTGTGTATATATGTATATGTATATATGTATGTGTGTATATGTATGTATATGTATGTATATATATATATATGTATATATATATGTATATATATATATATATGTTTTCTGAGGTTTTCACGGGTGTTTGTATGTAGGTCTTTGGTTGTTCGGGTTTTCTCCTGCGTAAAATTGGAAGTGTCTTGGCGACGTTTCGACGAAGTCCCATTCGTCATCTTCAGGCTGGTGTTTTCAGCTTTGTGCTTCGAGCAGCACGAAGCTGAAAACACCAGCCTGAAGATGACGAATGGGACTTCGTCGAAACGTCGCCAAGACACTTCCAATTTTACGCAGGAGAAAACCCGAACAACCAAAGACTTACATATAGGTGTACACACACACACACACACACACACACACACACACACACAGGTAAAAAAGGATATATGCAGTGTTATCTTCATTTTAGATGTCAAAAGGGTCTCTCTCTCTCTCTGTCTCTCTCTCCCTCCCTCTCTATCTGCCCTTGGTCTGCCACTCCTCTTCCCCCGCTCTCTTTCTTTCTCTTCTTTCTCTCTCTCTCTTTCCTCTCTCTCTCTCTCTCTCTCTCTCTTTCTCTCTCTCTCTTTCTCCCCCCCCTCCTATCTGCTGCTCACCTGGCAAGCTTCAAGCTGTTGTCCAACAAGCAACCTCGTCTCTTTTATGACTCATGGACTTCAACTCCCAGAATTCCTGAGTCAGCCTAGCTGGGCTAGCTAGCTCTCTCCTGCCCTTCCTGCTCCCTGCTTCCTGCAGAGATGCAGCAAAGGGAGGAGCTCCGCCCAGTAAGCTTTTCAGCTCCTTGGAGAATACTGTGAGTGCACTCTCTTTTACACATACACACAGACACACACACACACACACACAAAAACACAAACACACACACACACACACAGAGAGAGAGAGAGAGAGAGAGAGAGAGAGAGAGAGAGAAGCAGGGAAGCGCAATTGCCTCTCTCTGTCTCTGTCTCTCTCTGCAAAGGCAGAGGAGGCTGGGAGCCACAGGGGAAGGCTCAAAGAGCCGCATGCGGCTCCGGAGCCGCAGGTTGCTGACCTGTGATATAGAATAATATTTAGTATGCCCCTCTATAAAGATGCAGTATAATTCAGAAAAGCTGAGCAATTACAAAATTAGTTCACAACGTAACAGCTAAACTGTTAAAAAAATATTCATACTAACAAGCCAAATTCAACAACCATCATATTTGAAACAAAAGCCTGATGTGAATCAAACAAACTTAAGTTAAAAAGGAACTAGATACACAGGCTGATACCTTGAACACAAAGAGAGATCCAAATAAGGTGTGTGGGGGGGGGGTTCTTTAACAAAGAAATGCATGCTTAAAAGAGTGTGGGAAACTGCCAATTGATATCCTCTTGAGATACAAGGTTACAGTGTTGTAGTTCTTGGCAAGCACTCACATGAAGCTTGCACAATAACATACACTCTGGAGGATTTCATTCAACACGGTTGCAGTTCTCTTCCTGACATTGTTGATGATACTCTGGATGACTGCCATCCTTGAAATATTAAGAGTGCATCTAACATTTCGAGTATTGGATGGCAATTCCAAGTTCTGCCAAGTTCTTGGCTATAATTCAATTTCTCTGGCTATCAGCTTGTTGGCAGAACAACACTTTGCAAATGGGCTTGGTGAGAGATCAGATTCTACCGTCTTAGCATATGGGATTTCATGGCTCATGTGCCAGACTGACACAGCAGCTTTAAAAGAATGCAGGCTAGTGCAAAATGCTTCCTTCTTTGCCTTTTGGAACATAAGAACTTATCTGTAATAATGAATATATACATAAATAAACTGTGTACACAGATTTAGACAGGCAAAAAAGGCTAGATAGTTACCAAAGCCATATGACCCATTTTAAACTCAACATGGAAAAATCACATGAAAGATACTTGATCAGATAATCCAAAGAATGTATTGATTGGTTAATTTGAATTTTTCAGTTTAGAAAATGCTCTCATACCTGCTAGATGACCCCATGTTTGGTGACCTGTCATCAAATTACTGGTGAAGCAAAAAAAAAAAAAAAACCACCCTGATTGCAAATACTCTTGAAAACTAAGTTGTAAAATATTATTAGTCCAGGTTTTTCAAAAGAGGAGAATGTCAAAAGTATTAAAGTAATCCAAGAAGGAGGCATCCAAGCTGTCATTTTGCAATGTTCCAAGAAAGGATTGAGACTAGATCACAATCATGGAAAAATCAGCCTCAGGGACAAAAATCAGAAATATCTTGGTACGTAAGGAAAAACCTTGGGAGACAGAGCAAAGAAATGCTGCTAACGGTATGATTGGATTAGACAGAGTGTAACCTGCCACTGGATATGGTAAGGACAAGAGGCTCAGAAGAGACTTTCCCTAATTTCTCTGGCTGTAAAGGAGATGGGCCAGGGGAGGATTGTACTTATCACAGTTGGGAAGGTGAGGCAGGGTAAGAGGGACCTCAGCAAAACAGGGCTAGTCTTTCACAGAATGCCAGAGTTTGCACGGCATCTTTCAGCATCAATATGAGAGCAGGAAGATCATCCCTCAAATGAAAAAGCAAGACTCCTCATCTACCAGTGGGGTGCAGGTATCTAGAGACACATTTGAAAAGTTGCACTTGTTTCTGCTCTGCCTGGATGCAAGCAACTTTTGCTGAGTTTCTAATTCTATTCTGGGCCATAATTAGGTGGTAGATCCTGGGGCTTTCAAGAGTCTAGGACAACTTATCTCATCCAACATGTCATGGCCAACTTGCCACAGCCAATTCGCTGCAGCCAACTTGCCACAGGACCATTCAATGTCGTATTAATCATTTTATTCAGTTACTTTTATTATTGGTGACCATGAAAAAAAAGCTGAAACCTTTAGACACACACCTTGGGGCTTCCCAGTCAAGAAACTGCAATATAGAAATTATTACTAGTATTGCATTTTTGATCTTTTAATCATCAGGGAGGCAGAACCTTAGCTTTTTCACACACTGAGATTAGTAGGGCAAATATAGGTAGTGCCCTTGGGAAAGGCCAAGCTGCAAAGCCAACATAGGAGGCATTGCCAAGATGTGAAATCTAAGAGGACTTAGCCTCCAACCTTCCCCCCTGGAGACTCAGCTGCTAGAGCTGTTTAATTACTCTTTTGTCCTGCCTCACAGGTTTAGAGGTGACAGATGAGAAGCAATATATTCTATTTAACTCAAAGGTTTGAAGGCCAGATTTCAGCAAATTTTCCAATTATTTTTTTAAACATTAATTTTTTAAAAAAAAAAAATAAAGATCAGTTCCCAAGAGATCAATTTAAACCCAACCATTTTTCCCTTCCTTGGTAATGCCTAGGAAATATTTCCATTCTCTATCCATTTTGGATTTTTTCAGGGAAAGAAAGGACCCTTCCATAAATCCAATGGAAAATAGAAACCTAAATATTTGAGAACTGTGGCTTTATCCTGTCTCAGTTTGGCACTTTCTAAATGTGCTTCCAACAATCCCAATCAACATGCTGCTCAGCTATGACAGTTGTTGTAGTTCAACACATTTGGAGAACTTTAGATAGAGTAGGGGCAAACACATCACTAGTGTCCTTGTGGATATGACAGTTCTCTATATCCAAAATGGGCAACTGATTTGGCTTAAACTTGGTTATGAAATTTAAACTTTATTTAAACAGAAAAGCAATCATTTTCAGGCAAATGCATTAGCCAAATTCTTCAAATATTCATTTTCAGTCAGAACCCAATAAGCAGTGGTGGGATTCAGCTGGTTCGCACCACTTTGGCAGAAACGGTAGCTAATTTTTTGTTGCCCAGGCCCAGAATGGACTTCTGGAAGTGGCATCCACACAGAGAACTGGTTGTTCACATATTTGAATCCCACCACTGTCAATAAGTCTTTTTTTTCTGGGCAAACATCAATAATAAATTGCATTTTCAAAATACACTACTCAGTTCTTTATAAAAAAATAATGTCTAAAAGTAAATATTTATAGCTATTCTGAATCCAGAATGATTGGAAACAGATGGTTGTATGTGTTTTAGTTTTAGTTGTTTTAAAGGTGTTTCTGAATAATAATAAATAACAAATATATTCAGCCTCCAAATTATAAAAAATGTGTGTTTTTCTGCTGTTGGTTATTAAAAATCAAACATTATTATTGCTTTTATTCCAGAAACATGAAATAGAAAAGTCTTTGTGGGATTAAGATCCAAAGCACCCGTCGTGTCTTAAAGATTTTTAGGCAGTCTAATCTATTTTTAAAAAAGCCTTATAATGTCTGCTTTTATATTGTATTTGCATGCTTATTGTGTGTCTATTCTACTTTCCATATAACCGTATCACAAGAGCTATTTTAAATAATTGAATTGGTTCATCTTGCCTCATATTATAAACAGAGAAGGTCTCCATGGTTTCAAGCATTTTTTTCTCCCTAGTCTTTCTTGTAAATGCCAGAGATTCACCTCAGGAACTTCAGTAAGTATAGCATGTCATCTTAGGTGGGCTGCCTTGAAATTACTGAAAGAAAATTGGGCACAAATAGACAAAGAAATAAACCACCGACTCATTACCAAATATGGATTTACTTTACCCCAAAATAGGATATATTTTTGCATGAAAGCTTTACATGCTGAGGTATATGCTCAGATGTCTTTTTTGAAAATTATTTCTATAGTAGTTTAAATAGAAATATACTACATCTCAACATTATGAGGAAGATTGACCAGCTACTTAATCTCCTTCCTAGAGGCTAACAACTGTTGATTGGCAGATTAAGTCTACGTAGTGCCTCTTCCAGCCTCTAATTCTTTGTGTTTGGGCCCAGGGTCTTCAGTCAGAGGACTTCAATCTTCCAAGAAACAGGTTTTATCACCTCTCATTATTTGCCTCATCTTTGTGAAAAAGAGGAAAACAATCTGAACTTACAATTAAATAAGAAGGAGGAGAAGTTGTTGTTTCCATGATTTGGTATGTTTAAGTGAAAAGTGCACATTAGGTTTTATTGGATTTTTTTTTTTATGTGTTACAAACATAAATGAAGGGATTTGGGTAGAGACTCCTTCCTGTCATCAGTACATGGACTGAATTCAACCAGAATGGAATATGTGTGAAGGAATATGTGTGAAGGGATTCCACAACTGTCCTGGCAATGCATATATGCTGGTTTATGAAGCTAACTACATTTGCCACTACTTAATGGAAAACAGGAGTAGACTTCACTGTGCTTATCCAACCTTCCAGAGGAACATGTTTCATTTAATTGCAAGAAACCTCATGCAGTTATATTGTCATTTATGAAAAATTAATGTGACCATCTCCCCACTTAAGTATGAGCTGTTGGCTATGTGACTCTTGGTGGACTGGATATGAGAGGGAATTGCCAATGAAGCACAGATATGAAAATTGCAGGAGACCAGTATTTGGATGTGGCAGACTGTTCAGTTCAAATGCTTGAAAGTGGTCGCCTAACTTTCCTAATTCCTAGGTGGGGTTGAAGTAATCCCAGCAGCAAAACAGCAATATGCAATTTTAATCAACTGAACAAGATCCCCATGAGAAGGTGCAAGTTTAAAAATGAATGTATATTTCTATGTGGCAAAAGTACATTAAATAAAAGAAGCTGAACATGGAAAATCTCTCTTTGCAGACAACAGCTGCTGATACATGAAATCTGCCTTACAAACAAAATTATAAAGCCAGCTCCTCCTTTATTAACCTTAGTTCGGAGAAGAGGATGAAGAGGAATTGCTGAGGTCTTGGCTTTCTAAATCCAATTTATTTACTGGCCTTATTTCAATGACACTTTCCTCCTTCTCCTTTGAATGCAGAAAAATCTTGAGTGCGCTACTGTTCCCTTCTTTTTGAATTAGTCACATGTGAGGGACCATGCAATGACTAGACTAGACTTCATAGCTCATCTTATTAGGCTATTTGAGAAAAGGAAGTGGTGGAGAAAGAGAGCAAGGGAGGGCAAGTGAAACAAATAAAAGGCCATTTTTCTATGAGATGTTGAAAACTCACTGCAACCTAGAAAACTTTTTATCCCTCCCAAATCCATATTAAACACTATATAGCATGTACAGTTAGCCCTAATGAGAATTAATATCCTAAATACTAAAATAATTCACAAAGAACTAGCTCAATTGATTGAAGCCCCCAGTTCATTAGGGAAACAAACTGACAGGTTAGTTTAAGCTTCATGCTTGGTTCCCAGATGCATTTGTTCTGACAAGATTAAAGATGCATTTCAGCTGAGAAAAAAGGTATTGTTAAAATCAGGTCTGCCTTAGGAAGTGCAATTAGGAAATAAAAAATGATGTGCAGGAGGAAAAAAAGCCCAGGGTGGCCAAATGAAATTCACTATCTTGAGAAAAGAGAGCTTCACTATAATAATGTATAATTATACTTGCTGTTATGGAGTATATTCAGTCATTCAAAACATTTCGCAGATAATTTTTTCCATAATCTTCACAATTGCCTTGTGAGTAAATCAACATTATTATTATTCCTACTTCGGAGCTGGGAGATTTAAGTGATACAACTTATCCCTTTAATTGGAGGACATCTGCATTCCTAGCTCTTGCCCCTAAAGAATCTTTTTGGCATAACTGGATGTCTTAGGAAAAAAAACTTGTCCTTCACCTTCCATTTGTTTTGAAGATCTACTGGGGGCACAAAGGACCCTTCTACATTGTATGGTTTCTTCACTCCAAACAGTTGAAAGCAGAAAAACAATTGTTTCAACTCCTTCCAATCTCAAAATGCCAAACTGCAATCAGCCAATAAAAGCTCTTTGTGCAGTTGACAGATAGGAGCCTGCAAAAAATTGTCAGTTAGTGCCTAATCAACTACTGCTTGTCCCAGAGCATCAATCAATCAATACAGTTCCAATCAACAAACTACACAGTGGACAGAAATGAAACCAATTGTTACTCCTACACTCATCTACAGCATGTTTCAATGTGTGATGTGCATTTGGCTGCTTATTTGCAAGAATGTGGACACATCCCATTTCAAAAATAGAATATCCCAGGAAACATTTTTGTCTAGATCAGGGATGACAAACTGCCAGCCCGCAGGCAATGCGAAAAAAGTTGCGATACGTCATGACACATCACATGACGTGTCAAGTTTGACAACCGTGGTTTAGATGGATCTATGGTTGTGAGGGTCATTTTTTATTCTCCTTTTACTATGGCTTGTATTTTTTTGTTTTTATGATATTTATTATTATAGGTTTTTATATTTGTATTTGCTATTTTTATATCTTTGCTTTTTAGCTATTCTGTGTGAAGAGTTGCTTCTAAGTGAGATGGATGACTATATAAATTTGATTAATAAATAATAAACACTCAAACAATTGAGTTGTTTTGAGGGGCAGCAGTTTTAAGAAAGAAAATATAAAGAACAGGATATTCTTTATAAGTGTTTGGATATAGAATATTCATAAAATTCCATGTTCATACTCCTTAACTTTTTGTAATCAGCTATTGTTAGTTGGATACTGCTACTTAGTTAGGCCAATGGGTCAGGCTGAGCAATTGGTCAAAACTTCCCAGAAACTAGATGTTGCATAGCTAGGCCCAAGCCAGAAATATGACAGTGAGATCCTTTATTTATTTATATCTAATGGACAGAATCTTGCCAATCTAAAGCCATAACTTTCTAAGTTACTAGATATATACTGAGAGTTTCTAAAATATGGTTACCCTGAACCTCTTCCCCTCTCCTTCATCTAGCTCAGGACTGCAGTTTCTTGATCTGAGTCTCTTTCTGAGAAAGCTATGAATTGTCCAAATTTTCCCCCTCTGCTTCTGCAGGTGCACAGTCCATCACACTAGGCCTGGATCTGTTTTGTAATGTGAGAACTAAACCCGCCTTTTGAACAAAAGCGGCATGATTTCATTGTTTGAGACTGTGTCCAAAGGGCATTCATATTAACCTATTTTTTGTTGTTTGTTTAGATCTCACGTTTTATTGTTAAAAAGGAATACAAGCAGATGTCACACAGTGATTGTTCTCTTTTCTTACACACAAATCTGTGAGTGGAGATTAAGGTAGATGGCTGTGCTGAAAACAGCAACATTGCTTCATGTTTACTTTCTCATCTGAAACAAAATGGAGGGGGCTGAGTATTCCTGTCTATTCTTTCATAACAAATGACAAGGAGGAAAAGAAAAATAGACCTGATCTAAAGCAAACCAGCTGCTATTTCAGGGGCAAACCTATTTTGCCCCCATGACTTATTACCAGCACAAAAGGAATCTAACATTATCTAACTTCATTCACAATCTCAAGGAGTCCCTTGGAGACTTTTATTACTTTTATATTTTCCCCCTCTCTTCCCCCCCCCCATATCTAAAAGCTGCTTTATCACTCCCAGACACATATCTTTTTATAATGTTGTTTGTCTTCTCTCTCTTATTCACGAACAATTTTTCATAGCCATCTCAAGATTCATTTCTGTACATTTCTTCTACATGCCTTGCAAAAAGTTATTGGGAGTTTTTTAGACCCTGCGACTGAACTGTGAGAATGTAAAATATTTTAAACCTATGCTTTCGTTCCAAATGAGGAAGACAATGCATGTTTGGCAACTATGAAAATTACCAGTGGAACAAAACAGAAGAAACTGTAATAGACAATAATTCCTAACAAAATTAAACCAAATCCAATTACTAAAAGATGCAAGTACATTTATGTAGTATTCATAAAGCAATGGGACATGGTTTTGTAAGATTTAATAAAGCAAAATTTTATTTAGGGAAATAGGGCACAGAACAGTAAAGAATGAGGAAGGGACGGAGGGAGGGAAGGAAGGAAGGAAGGAAGGAAGGAAGGAAGGAAGGAAGGAAGGAAGGAAGGAAGGAAGGAAGGAAGGAAGGAAGGAAAAGCTGACATCTAAATCCAATAAACAATCTAAAACATGTGAGTAATTATTTCCAGTAATAAAAATGCAATGCATTATTTCATATTTATGGAGACAAATGGAAAAGTGTCTATCCTCACTAAACCAAACTAACCACTGGAAGTAATTAGAATGAAAGCTTTGTTTTTACTCTGTTAATGTAGCAGAGATTTGGCGTAAGGAGAGTTGCATAATTGTTAATGTAAATTTAATAAAGTCATCTTGTGTTTGAACAAGCAAAGCATTTCAGAGACTTTATGCAAGTAAACTTAAATTGCTGAGACTTCACGCTGCTAAATGTAATACAAGAAAAACAAATGATTTGCTTACTAATCAGTTCTAATTAATTCTCCTATCATGGATAGTATCTCCAAAGGACAAAGTCTTCCTTCCTTGAGGCAATGATAGTGGATAAAGGTTGCTATGCAGATGCCCTCTTCATATGGACCACATGAAAGAAGCAAGGAAGATTTCAGATGAAAGTGAAAAAAATAGCAGAGTTGGATAATCACTGACCATAGGGGACTAGGGCAACAGTTTTGTAACTACAATTATGTCAATCCCTCTCCAACCCCCAATGTGGGGTTTCGATAAAGCAACAGTAAATAAAATAGAAAATATTGTATATGCTAATAATCAGGCAAGAAGACACATAAAGTCAAACAAGAACTGAAATATTTATGACCATTTCAGTATGTTATTTTGCTCCTTTATAGGATCTCACTAGTAAGCATATTATAAACGTAATATATAAACTATAATATAAATTATTTTTTATTGAAGGAGAATTTTACACAGGGTTAAAAACTACAGAAACATAAAAAGTAAAGTAAAAAAGAAAATGATGTGAAAGAATAAAATAAGTGAGAAAGAATAAAAGAAACAGGAAGATACCTAAAAAACTAATTCTGATCTTCTTTGCAGCAGTTACAAATACAATTTTTACCATTTCCATCCTCTCAAATTTCATATCATAGTTCCCTTCTTTCCATAAACAACCCTTTTTAATCACAAATGAAGGCAAATATACATGTCCCAAGATAATGTTGCAGGATCCAATCTGGGTTGATCTCTGGGACCCAGAGATTTTAGTCTTCCAAGCTTTCAGACTCGTCCTAGAGCCCAACCTCATTCCAGTAGAGAGAAGTTCCCTTCAGCACGAATCTGAAATCTTGAAAGACTAACCCTCCGGTCCTGGTGACCGACCCAGATTGGATCCTTTTTAATCAATTTTCTAACTAATAACCAGGAACTTCTTAGAAAAAGGGTAGTTCCTCTGAAAAATTGCAAGGGATTGGAAATAAGTATTCATATTTTCAAAACATTCTTGAAATATCCTGAATTCGGCATTTACTGGTATATTCAGTAATATTTCTGTACCAGCTAAGACATAATATAAATCCTGAACAAAAAAAATCTAAAAAATATTTATTCTATTTTTATTTTTAATAATATCTGCATCTATTTATGCTATACTTATATCTTGTTAACTAAATTGAGCATGAATCTTTTTCATTTTTCAGTAAGCATTAACATTTAAGTTAGGTATTAAGTTAGCCAAAGGAGCTTCTGTAGATTAAGGATTTCATGTCATCACCTGGCATTATTGCTGTCCACTAAGAGAGCTAATCAATTTTTAAGAAAACACTTTTCTTGTTTGGCAAATAACAAGAAACTTGTAAAAGAGCATGGCAGATTAATGATAATTTCTAACAGCTGAATTGGTACTGACAATTTTGTGTGGGGAGAAAAAAAAATACTATTGATTGTAAATAATAATTTCCAGTCTGTTTGCTCTGCAAGCCTTGTATTTCTGTCTTGAATAAAAGTGCATTACAGAATCAGCACTGATTCAAAGCTGGAATTTTTTCCTAAACAAGATGATTGCCATTAAATGACAAAAAAAAAGAACATATGTTTCAGAGCAGAAGCAAAAAAAGGACAGTCTGATTACAAATTCCTAGCTAAAGACGTTTTATTAAAATTATGGTAGCATTGTGATCATGCATTATACAATCACACCTTTACTCATCCATTCATTCATTCATTCATTCCTCACTTTTTATATTTTAAAAGAAAAGGAATGTTCTTATAAGTATATATTTTAATTGCATAGCTTTTCAATTTCAGTTTTACTATGTTGTTCATACTAATCACTTTTACTGGGGGAAAAAATCATTCATCTAAATTAATCAAGTCCAACTTGATTCAAACCTTCCCCTCAAACCTTGTGTTTTAATTTTCTACTTGTATAAAAAGATATATGAGGAGAGAGCATAAGGCTTGCTTAACCACTTTGCCAACAGATTGCTATCTGTGAAAGGAGCAGAATGTGCTTTGCATCAATACAGAGATATTTCAGCCCAATTCATTTGTGTCATGGAACAAAAATCAGGCTGCTGTGCTGAGTTTCTCTAACTCAGTCATTTCTTTTTCTTAAAATAAAATACATTCCTTAAGCTTGTTAGCAAGCTAAGGAAGACACAAATTGTTCTCAGACTATAGACAGGAGATGAGAAACCATTGAGGTGAACAAATGGTTAAACTGAACCAAAATAGAAATCCAATCACAAGGACCATGATTTGAAAAGTAAATCTCACAATCAATGTATTTAATATTGCCATACTTACTCTTTCTTCTACCTCTTCCCACAAAGGCATTTTATAATAGTGTTATATTTTGTTGTGCTTTGTTATGCCTTAGATGAAATATGCTTTATCAGAGGAGACCCTTAGGGAATATTTTGAATCAAAGGCAAAACAAATCAGAGCCATTAGTTTCACCTAGAGCAGTGGTAGCAAATCTATGGCATGCATGCCAGAGGCGGCACTCGGAGCCCTCTCTGTGGGCACACGCACCATTGCCCCAGCCCCTCCTCCCCCCATGGCCCCTCCTCACCAGCAGCCCCCCTGGAGGAGAGTTGCCCTTGGGCGTGGCCCACACAGAGCAGCACAGCCAAGAACATAGCCAGTCAGCAGGGACAAGACTCCATCCTCACACCCCATAGCATGCAGATGATGCTGCAGGGTGTGGGTGGAGAGCGTAGCTGTCATGGCACTGCAGGGCTGCCTGGGTGATCTGCTGCGGTTGGCCATGGAGGCAGTGCATAGCTCTGCGTATGGGCGGGGAAGGGAGTAGGTGAGGGCGGAGCAGGCAGGGCGGGAGGCGGAACAGGGGTGGGGGGCAGTTTTTGGGCACTCAGTCTCTAAAAGGTTCGCCATCACTGACCTAGAGTGAGTTTTGTACAGATCTGCTCTGTAGAGCTATAAACTCTTGATAAGACAGTATCAGATGCACCGCTGCCAATTTGATTTGCTTTATTGCTTTTTAAATGGGGAAATATTACTTCTGTCCATAACACCTTCATGGCACCTGGCAACACCTAGCTGTCTGTCATCAATCTTGGGAAGTTAAACAATATAGGACCTAGTTGTACTGCAATAACGACTTCTAAGAAAGCTCAGCTCTGGTGGTGTAAGAAGCCAATGGCCCCTTTTACATCTATATTGGCTACTCTCAGTTGAATGGTGCACATATACACTTGCCTAAACCAAAATTATATTTTGTCCAATATATTACCGTATATGTCGGCGTACAAGGCGACCTGGCATATAAGACGACCCCCGTCTTTATCCCGGGCTGCATTCCTAGAACGTTGTCTTATACGCCGGAAACTACCAGTATTTCCGGCATATAAGACGACTCGGCGTATAAGACAACCCCCATCTTTGGCGTCGATTTCAGCGCTCGTGGAAGTTGCCTTATACACCGGCATTTACGGTATCTTGGGGAAAAAATCCCAATATATTTTATTTATATTTTTGTCCCCAATTAGCTGATTACATGGAACATGCAATAAATCTCTCTTTCTGTCTCCCAAAGTAGTCTTGATGATATTGTGCAAATAGTTCTAGACAAAAGAAGAAATTTCCTGGCAAAGATACAAAGTAGCTGATTTTTTCTGGTTAGTTTTACAGACCACGTTTGATTATGTATTTTGTCACCATTCATTTCTAAATTTCCTCACATTAAACAACACTTGGTGAAAGAATTACAGCATCTTACCAATTCCATTGTGTATATTTAAATTTTAAAAATCCACCCATTCAAGAAATGTGTTTTAATCATTTCTTCAGATACCAAATATTGCTATTTCAATTTCTTGCTGAAGCAGAAGACAAAACAGTCATCCTCTATTCTATCTCTTCCATGGAGTATTGTCTATCCCATTTTTCACCTGTCTCATAGCTACCTAGAAACCTGTTTGCCATATTGAAAATACAGAAGGATAAATAATTATCAGGCCTCCCAAACCAAGAAAGATCTGTAGAGTTTCTTCTAAGCAGTTTCTTTTATTGTTCCTCACAGATAAAAATAAATATTGCCAAATTAAAACAACTACTGGCATAATCAAAGATATGTGCAGAATCACATGTTATTGTAAGCCAGGGGTGTCAAACTGCCGGCCCATGGGCTGGATGTGTCATGGCGAAACCCTGTCCACCCCATTGCTGGCAATGGGAAAAAAGTCACGATATGTCGCAACACGACATGTGACGTTGCAAGTTTGACACCCCTGCTGTAAGCTGAAGTAAAAAGATAATCAGCTGACTCCCATTGCATCTTATTAACTCACCATATGGCAGTGATGAAGGAGCCATCTTAACTGTCTCCCAACCAAACTATCTAAACTTCACCGTCTCTTGGTCCTCTGGAATGCAGCCCTTCCCTTCTGGGAGTCCAATCTACATTCCACCATAATAATACTTTTACAGAAGCAAATAGGCATGAGCAGCCATATGCATCTTTCCTCTTGACTTAACAAGAAATAATATATCTGTTGCAAAATAGTTGCCTTTTATATGTCAAGGATCTACCTTCACTTAAAAAATGAAGAGCTACGGTTAAATGATAGGCAACTGCTTGCACATAGAGGTAGCATTTTCAATTCCTTGCATCTCAAAATGGTAAAAGCTTCTGGAGCATGGTTGCCACAATACAAAGCTGGATATACCAAGAGTCTTACTTGGTATAAGGCTACTTGTTCCATATGTTCCAATCAATTTTATTGAGTCTTAATTCATAGTATAGCATCCATACTGCATGCAACGTACCTTAATTTCGATATTTGAAATTTGAAAACTATCCCAAACTGCATTTGATGCAAAATGTGGTGGTCAGTCTGCTGAGCAGAGCAGGCACCAGGATCTTGTGATGCATGTAGTAAAAGGTCTACTTAGCCCAGGGGTCTTCAAACTCGACCTTTTTATGACTCATGGACTTCAACTCCCAGAATTCCTCAGCCAGGCATGCTGGCTGAGGAATTCTGGGAGTTGAAGTCCATGAGTCATAAAAGGGCTGAGTTTGAAGACCCCTGACCTAGGCTATCAATTTAAGATGTTGATGTTAATCTTATAAAGCCCTGAATGGCTTCAGGCATGGTTATCAGTGGGATGGCTTCTACTAAGATTTATCTAGTTCCTTAAATCAGTGAAAGGGCAGAGTTTTTCTGAAGATGTCTCTGCTGCCAGCTTGGCTACCAGGGACATGAGAAAATGGCTTATGCAGGTCCCAGAAAATGGAACACATACCGTATGGAGGTGTGTTTGATATCTACTATCCAAATATTTGGGGAAATAATGAGAAACATCTTTGCCAAACATTTAACTATTGGTTATATTAATGACTGTACTTTTGTTTTTCATCGCATTATTTTTGTATTGGTTTAATGCTCTGTGTAAGTTGCCTTGACTGCTAGAATATGCAGAAAGATGGAATATAAATTAAATAGTAAATAATTTTTTATTTGGGGGAGGTGTACTTGTGCAACTATGCTAAAAGACACAATCGCTACAACCCTTGATCAGAATACTGTAGAATACTGATTTAATTCACTAGAAGGCTGAAATGCAAAATTTGTTCTCTCAGGACCAATTTAAAACTGAAGGTCGATCCTCTAAATTAAACTAGCAAATACAACTACTTAACTATGAAGGTATATGGGCATTTTTCAAATGGACCCATCACCTGAAGAGCACACTGAAGATGAAACCAGTGGTCTGTAATAGAGTGGCAGTTCTGGGATTAAGAGATTCCTTGGATGCAATATTATGAGAAGGAGAAGAAGCAAAACAAAAATAATGAGACAAGAATACTTGATTCCAAGAAAGCCATTCTGTGTTACTGACAGGATGCCACTGCAAACCTTTTTATCTTAGGTCTCCATAGCATTCTTCAGTTATCAGACAAAATGTCAAGCAATAAGGCTTCTCACTGCAGTAAAAAAGAAAAAGTGAAAGGACTGGAATGTGCAATAGAAATAAACTGGCTTGCAATGGCTTAGAAGTGTGTATGCGTATGACAGTGTGTATGAAAATGTAGTCTATCAGTCCCTAAGGACTAAAGGAGCAAGCCAGAAAAACTGAGGGTTATCTACTGTATATCGTATTATATCACGTGTACAAGGTAACTTTTACAAAAGTGTTACACCTCAGCGCCGAAATTTTTGCAGTCTTCATTTGCTGCAAGCTATTTACAGATTTTCAGGGTTAGCAAACCTACCCCTTCCATACTTACAAAATATTTAGGCACCCTGGATTTCTGGTAGCTGAACTACAAGAGCCAAGAATCACAAACTCTTCTCTGCACAACAGATGCTCTTACACATGAGCTCCATTAAGACTGGTGTTGTGTCCTGAGTCTGCAAATGCAGGCTTGGGACGTTGCAATGGTCCTGGGCATTGCAGAAGCTGCCCGGGACCAGACTGAGTGGCGCCAGCTTTGCGTGCATGCACAAGATGCGAAAAGCGCCTGTCTTGTTGCCATTGTGTCCGGGGATCTGGTCATATAAAAAGAGGCCTGCGTGCCTTTGCTGGTTGTTGGTGTTTTGGCTGTAAATGAAATAAAGAGTTGTTCCTTACAAGATGTGTCTTTATCATTCACCATTATTGAAAGAACTTAATACTGGCGACGAGGATGGGATGCTTTACAAGCTAAACAGGAGGAAGCTTTAAAGACTCACCCAAAGAAGTCCTGAAGAGGGAAGACGGCGTTAAAATCAGTGTCCCAGCCTGCCAGTACACTGTCGCTGGAGGGTGAGCTTGGCTGAAAGACCCCTTCCCTAAGAAAAGCGAAGTGCAAACTTAGGATGGCGAAGATCGGCCGTTTATCCGAATTCGATATCTCACACCCAGAGAGATGGGAATCCTACGTTGCGAGGGTGGAGAATTACTTCAGGGTAAACCAAATCAGAGAAAATGGCTTGAAGGCTGCAACCCTGTTGTGTGTCTGTGGATAGGAAGCCTTTGAAATTGCAGAAAATCTGGTGGCCCCTGCCCCTCTGGAGTCAGTAACGTATACTGACTTAAAGAAACTAATGAAAGAGCATTTTCAGCCCAAGCTGTCCATCATTGCTTGGAGGCACACATTTGAACAAAGGGATCAGAGGGCAGGTGAATCTGCAGGTTCCGTTCCGCCATTTGCAGAGCATGCGGCAGGCAAGGCCACATCACATCCATCTGTTTGGGTCGCCAGAAGGTACAACCTCGTGAAGAATTGCATCTGAAAGGTACTAGGGTCCCCAGCCAAAATAGGGTGGGTTTCTGCACAATGTGCAGAAGTATTTTAAGGACAGGCACACATAAACCCCTAAAGAAGAAACTGTCCCTTAAAGTAAGGTTGCAAGGGGTTCCTTTATCCATGGAGTTGGACACTGGGTCCACTCTCTCCATTATTTCCCTCAACACATTTAGGAAAATTTGCAGCAGCAGTGTCCTTTGAGCTAAACTCAGGCCATCCAATGTAATACTCACAGACTTTCAGAATTCTAAGCTGCGTGTTAAGGGGGAGGCCACTCTTAAGGTACAGTACAAGGATTTTGAAGGTCCTTTAGAGGTGTTGGTTGTGGCCGGTGAACGCACAAGTCTTATAGGACTCGATTGGTTCGAGGCTCTGGGAATCCAGGTTACTGGGCTGCACAATTTGCAAACGCGGAGCCTGGCAGAAGTCTGCAAGGAGTTTGCAGATGTGTTTACTTCTGAGCTTGGATCCTACAAGGGGCCTCCAGTTTCATTACGCCCATCAGGGTTAACGCCCATCAGGGTTAAGCCTAGGAGGTACCTTTTGCCCTCAAAGGTAAGATTGATGCTGAACTGGACAAATTGCTCCAGCAGGGCATCTTAGAACCTGTAGATTCTAGTCCATGGGAAACCCCCATAGTAACACCTCTAAAGGCTACAAGCGCACACTAAACAAGATGCTGCAGCAGCATGCTTATCTAGTACCTGTAATAAGCCACATCCTGGCTTTCCTCAAGGGGGGGTGCATTTTTGCGAAGCTTGACCTGGCACAGGCCTATCAACAATTGCCTGTTGGTGAGGCAGCTGCTGAGGCTTAAACTATTGTAACTCATAGAGGAGCTTTCAAAGTATAGAGATTGCAAATTGGGGTGAATGTAGCCCCTGGCATATTCCAAAGTGTTATGGAGAACACACTTCGGGGTATTCCTGGAGTCTGCCCATATTTTGATGATGTTCTCATTGCTGGGGAATTATCTCAAAACTTGGCAGAGAGATTAAGGGCTGTCTTGCTTCATTTTAGAAGAACAGGCCTTAAATTAAAGAAGGACAAGTGTAAGATAGGAGTCTATTCTACTGACTTCTTGGGATTCAGGATAGATGCTCAAGGCATTCACCCTTCTGAATCTAAATTGAAAGCTATTTAGCAGGCCCCAAGCCTAAAGTCTAAGGGTGAGCTAGAAGCCTTGGGGCTATTAAACTTTTACCATGCATTTCTGCCACATAAAGCTGCAATAGCAGAGCCCTTACACAGGCTCTTAGACAAACAAGCCTGTTGGCAGTGGACCAAAGTCCATGAAAAAAGTTTCAATGAGGTTAAAGCCTTGCTTACTTCTAATGTAGTGTTAGCTCACTTCAATGAGCAGCTACCTGTTTGCATTGCCTGCGATGCATCTCCATATGGGGTGGGAGCTGTACTTAACCACCTGAAGGCTGATGGGACACAGGTCCCTGTGGCCTATTATTCCAGGACCCTGTCTTCTGCAGAGAGAAATTACACTCAGATTGACAGGGAGGCTTTAGCAGTTGTGGCTGGCATTAAGAAATTTCATGATTTCTTATATGGCCGCCACTTCATAGTCTATACTGACCATAAGCCCTTGCTGGGGCTATTTACCACTACCAAACATATCCCGTCTCCTCATATGCTGAGATGGTCCATTTTCCTGTCAGCATATGACTACACGTTAATTCATAAGCCTGGAAAGGAAATGGGTCATGCAGATGGCCTGAGTAGATTACCCCTGCCAAACTTGGAGCCTGATCCTGCTCCAGCCGTTAATATTCTGTCCATTCAAGAACTGCCTGAGTCTCCCCTCAATGCTAGGGATGTGGCTGCAGAAACTGCCACTGATCACACGCTTACACGTGTGCTGACATGGGTGTTGTCAGGATGGCCTGACAAGTGCCCTGATACTGAGTTCCAAAGCTTCTGGCACAAGAGGCATGAGTTGTTCACTTTCAAGGGATGCCTGTTATGGGGTAGCAGGGTAGTAATCCCAGCCTCATTGAGGTCTAGAATCTTAATCTCTCTACATGAAGGACAGCGAGGTATAGTCAGGATGAAAGCGCTTCCGCGCAGCCATTTGTGGTGGCCTGGCCTTGATAAAGCTATCGAGGTCCAGGTGCATGGGTACCAAGTGTGCCAACAGTCCCGGCCTGAAATGCTTCAGGCCCCAGTTCATAGGTGGGAAGAAACTCAAACCCCATGGTCTAGGGTTCATATAGATTACACTGGGCCCTTTCAGGGGCAATTCTTCCTGGTTGTTGTTGATAGCCATTCCAAGTGGCTAGAGGTTGTTCCTGTGTCCTCCAATACTACTGCCAAGACTATCCAGGTATTGAGAGGAATTTTTGCAGCCCATGGCCTTCTAGATGTTCTGGTTTCAGATAATGGTCCTCAATTTACCTCTTCTGAGTTCCAGGCTTTTCTTCAGGCCAACCTGATCCACCATGCAACTTTGGCTCCTTTCCACCCATCCACCAACGGAATGGCAGAGTGGATGGTGCGCACCACCAAGGATGCCCTCAAGAAACTGACTTATGGTAACTGGCATCACAGGTTAGCAGACTTTCTTCTTGCACATCGCACCACACCTTGCACAGCCACAGGGAAGAGCCCTGCTGAACTTTGCTGGGATCGCCGGCTCATCACTAAGCTGGACAGATTGCACCCTAACCAAGTAGCGTCTCAGGTGTCACAACCGCAGGCAACATGGAGACTTCAAGTGGGTGATCTGGTCTGGACTCGGAGCTACGGGCCTGGTCATCTCTGGGTACCAGCTGTGGTCAGCAAGGTCTCTGGACCTTTGTCCTATGAAGTGACCCTGGAAGATGGCCGCATTCTTCGATGGCATATAGATCAGCTGCATGCAAGGCTGGACTCTCACCCTTCCGCTCCTGGCTCTGCTCTGGGGGGGGGGGAAGGAAGGTTATAATTTGCATTCTGGGGATCAAGGTCATCAGCCTTCACTGGCCGCTGATGAGGCCATGGGTTCCCCATCACAAGGTTCCTCAAGGAACAGGAATTCATGGGGCAGGAGGTCATCCCACACACCCACACTTACTCCAGCCAGGGAGTCACACCAGAGGTATCCACATTATTCATACACAACAGACAATGCTCCAGACAGGGAGACTGACCGGGGATATCCACACAACTCACATCCTACAAGAGAACTGGCAACACAGCATGGGAACTGGCCAAATTCTGCAATTGCTCCCAGAAGGAAGACTGTTGGAATGGGGGCTAACAGAGAAGAAACTCCTGAAACTGGCACTTCTGGCATGGCCTTGGAGTCCACTGAGTACTGGGGCCCTGTAGCTACCCCGGAATCTCCATCTACTGGCCTTGGGTTCGAGGGACAGTGCTCCCAAGAAAGGTCCATTGTGAATCTGGGGAATACCAACCTTCCAAGGGATGCTGGCTTGGGCTCAGAGGGTCCAGCCAGCCAGCAGATGGGCAGGACAACTGGGTATGTGGGCAGCAAAGTCCTGACCTGCTGAGCCTGGCAGGTGAGCAGGTAGGTCAGGCAACAGCACCAGGGTCACCTGAGGCATTTGGGCAGCAACGTCTTGGCCCACCCAGTTTGATGGGTGAGCAGGGGAACCAAGCAAACTTTCCCGGTCCGAGGAGGTCGCAAAGGGCCAAGTGCCCACCCAAATATCTTAAAGATTTTGTGAAGTTGCTGTCCAGTTCTAGGGGTAATACTCCTAAAGTCATTGACTAGAAATGTTATTTTGTTTTATTTAATGATTTCGGGTATATCTATTCATCAAAACAATGTAGAGGGAATTTTGGTTGAAGGCAACCCAGGTACTCCCTACCATGCTTTTGACTATGAGAACGTATAACAATCTTCCCAAAGAAAAATGTTGAAGGTGTCAGGATTGTTTCAATCTAGGGGGGAGAGAGCATGGAAATGCAGGCTCGGGACGTTGCAATGGTCCCGGGCATTGCAGAAGCTGCCCAGGACCAGACTGAGTGGCGCCGGCTTTGCATGCATGCGCAAGGTGCGAAAAGCGCCTGTTTTGTTGCCATTGTGTCCGGGGATCTGGTCATATAAAAAGAGCCCTGCGTGCCTTTGCTTGTTGTTGGTGTTTTGGCTGAAAACGAAATAAAGAGTTGTTCCTTACAAGATGTGTCTTCATCATTCGCCATTATTGAAAGGACTTAACAACTGGCCTTTCCAGGAAACAGGTCTTTCATAAACACCGCCTTTTTCTAGAAATTACAGAGATGAAAGAGCCTAAGATCAGGAGCTGGAACATTTGGTACTCTTCATGAAGAGGCCCCACTGAGCTTTGCAGAAAAATGGCGTTCCAGAAAATCAATACTACTCTTTCAAAAGGGAACCAGCTAGTAACTTGGGGCAGAAGAGCCTTGAATTTCCTCTCTTAGCAGCCTCAGCTGCAAAGGAAGCTCTGCATGTGTATACATGCAACCAACTTTTGTGTGTATATTAAAACTATCACCTCTGAGCTACAAAACTCTGGAGGATCATTTGAGAATAGCAAATAGAGATTGAAAACTCTAAAATTTTGTGGTCGTTCAGTGATTGCTTTGATTTTTCAGCCCAGGAATGCCAGCCCTAGGACATCTGAATGTGTGTGTGAAAGCGTGCATGGATATAATGCCCAGCCTAGCTCTCAAACCACATCAGGTCCTTAGGTCACTAAAGGTAAAAAGAGAATTTTGAAGAATAATTATTTTCTCTGTTTATGTTCCATTCCCCACATGGCAAGAAGAAGTGGCTGGATTGTCCAGTATTGGGAGACAGATTCCCAGTGCCACTGTGGAATGTAATTAGTATAGATAGATAATTTGAAATGAGCCACTTCAACCACTGCCTAACCATATCCGTCTCCCCACACCATCAGCGGTTATTATTAGATATTTTTAATTAGCTATTTATTTCTCTTGGTTTTAATTATTTTATCTAGCCTCTTGCTTATACATTGTGAATCAAAGTCTGAAAATCCAATATCAAACCACAAGCCTATATAGTATTACTTGCAAAAATAAGCAACAATTCAAAAAGTATAACCCCCATTCTTGACATCCTTCTAGAAGTCCCTCAAAACATGACTGTGTCAGTAGACTTGGGTATCTGAAAGTAATATGAATTAGTGGGTTGGCTAATTACATTACCTTTAATAGTAAATCCTCTCTGTTAATCTGTTAATAATAGTGCTGAATGTTTTTAATTGTAGATTTTTTTAAAAAAATGTTTATTTTAAGATCAAAGGTCAGCTATATAAATACAATGGATGGATGGACAGATGGATGGATGGATGCTATTAGAGTGTAGCTTTATCATTAAGATTAATGATATGTAGTCTCATCCATTCCATAAAAATTAAAACAGAGTGACTAAATTTACCCATAAGCCTCAACTAATGACTCTAAGCAATTGCCTCATCCTATATTTTAGGTACACTTACTCTCCATAATTGTTTTTCTTAGAGCTCTATTTTAAACTCTTAAAACAGCACAAACTCTAATAGCCCTAAAGTGATGTGTGGCACTGGAGGCAACAAAATGAATGCAATCACTGGGATGTAGTCTATTCTTAACTTTTACTGCCAACCAGAGGAATGAACTTGGATATAAAATTTGAGGCTATAAATAAGCATAGGCTTCTTATTAAGATACATATGTTATAGAATTAAACAAGAATTGTAGGAAGCAGCAAGGTAATCTGACAGATACAAAAGGTCCCATGGCCAATGTACTTTCAGGTGATGCACTATTGTGCCAACTCTTTTTTTTTTTTTTTACAATTGCTTTCAGCTCTAAAAAAAAAATCAGCTGTTACCTCCAAACTCAGTCCAGTGAATTCCTAGGGCTTTTAATGTATTTTTCTGCAGTCCAATTTTATGCACATTTACTCAGTAGTCTACTGGGCACAATGGTGTTTGCTTCCAGGTAATTGTTTAAAACAATGCAATCCTCTCACTCAATTCCTTTTGTGGGGGTGGGTTGATCAGTAGAAAATAATTGAGTTTAGGCCCAAGGACTAGCAATTCTTAGCACAACCTCAATTTGTGTGAAATAACTCACACTGAATTCAGTGCAATTTACTCAGAGATAAGTCCATGTAGGATTTCAGCCTTTGTTATAGAACACTGAATTAGAACACTCGATCATTTCCTTTTTATTGTTTTATTGTGTCAGATCAAAGCAGATGCATTTGGGCTTATTTCATGGATGAGGAGAGCCTGCTGCTGGAATAAATGAAAGCATCAAGCTTATTGTAGTGTTTAGAAGATTTCAGCAGTTCTCCCAACCTTCTGTTCCAAATTGCTTCTGACAAGATGGTTCCAGGACAGCTGGAAGGAAAAGGCACTTGGGAACTTATTTTCTGCAGTTGCAGCAAGGGAAATAAACGCTCAAACTCAGCAACAGCGATACAGCCACTATCCAAGTGGAGAATGTGTAACGTTCTGAATTTGCTGAACTACTACAGTCCTACCAAGTGGGACAGACGAGAAATTAATTCTGAAATACATGGACAATAAATGTGAGAGAAAGAAAAGAATAAGTCATTGTCCAAAGTAGCATTATGTGCTAAGAGTTCTTGTAAGAAAAAAGAACTCAATTTATGCTTTTGATTTCTCTGATCAAATTCACAATGATTCGTGATCCAAGAAACACATAAATGGTGAAAAAAAATGGATTTAGGGAGGCCTTTGAAGTAATTAAGCTACCATATCAGAGATGCAAAAATTGGAATAATCACTACATGCAGGCAAAATGTTGGTGTTGTGTATGTCTCTGCTGTCCTGGTGATCTAGATATTTGCAGCTCTGTTATGGTAATTTTTCCAGTAGAGATTCTTATAGAAATGGACCTAGTGGCATAGTTCTCCACTCCTGATTTAGGGTTTTAATTGGCTCTAGGCCAGACCTGGGCATTTTGCATCCCTTTGGGCCATATCTGGCCTGCAGGTGGCCCCAGACTGGCATGTAGCATCAAGGCAGTCCCAGTTTCTCATGTGGCCCATGGGGAAAATTTATTGCCCACCCCTGCTAGGCCATTACTGAGCAATATTCCAAACTTTCTATGGTTTGATTATGAACTCTCCATGGTCCTGATATCCTGCAATTTTGTGGCATTCGTGCTACACTCAAGTGATACATTCTTAACATCATCCTGAATTCAATCAAATAGCTTACATTTTTGGGTTCATAAAATCCCTTCAGTCCCACATACCTGAAATGTAAAAAAACAATTCCTGTGGCTAAGTCACAACTAGACAATCACTTCTTCTTTGTAAGACAAAAATTAAACTTCTACTTGTTGACTTTTTAAAAACAATGCAGTTCTAATGAAACACCATAATTATTAGGTTTTATTTTAATTTGATGCCAACCTTTTATATAATTACATCTCACTTGTTATTTTTTATAAAGTCAGGATGGTCTTACTAATATTGTTCCACTGATGTAAGAAATAATTCAATGATCTATAATATATGTTAATAGTTAAACTATATATAGATATGCATTTTATTTTTTCCTTAAATTAAATTTTTTTTGCATTTCTCTATTAAAGTTTGATCTGTAATGCTTGATCTGTTCTCTAATTTAGCAAATTTATTTGAATTTTGTTTCCATCTTCTAGAGTATTAATTAACCTACCCAATTTTGCATCATTTAAAAACTTGATAAATCTATCCATCTCTTCATCCACATAATCAATAAAACTGTTGAAGAGGACTAGGATAAAACCTTATGCTTCCTAATGTGATAGATACTTCATTTCAGTTTGATGAGGAACTATTCATAAGTATTCTTTGCATTGGGTCTTCTAGTGCACATTTAATTGGCTTACTAATCAGAATGTCATGCATTAAATTATCCCTAAACTGTTTTATGCATCCACAATTCACTAATGGCAAGCAACAGTATAAAACTCTGCATTGAACAATTGTCCTTCTCCTACTGTTTCTGCCCATACTGTAAGAGAAGACAATTGGGATGTCATATCCATTAAGTAATGTTATCTGATAAATCAGTTGGGAATTGGGCTGTCTGCCAAATATAATAAGATTAATCAATTATTCTATCCTAGGAGACATATACTTTGTTGCAATGTTTTCTCTATGGAACAGCATCCCCACAAGGATTTGAATGATTCCAATCTTATTTCTCTTTAAATGGGTCTTGAAGTCTTGGCCCCTTCCAGAAGCCCTGGCATAGGTAAGATGCAGGCTGTTGTGTTATAAGAGATTTTACAAGTCTTGAGAGGATGTCTGACAAAATAACAGAATAACAGAGTTGGAAGGGACCTTGAAGTTCTTCTAGCTCAGTGGTTCTCAACCTGTGGGTCGGGACCCCATTTGAGGTCGAATGACCATTTCACGGGGGTCGCCAAACAACGCAGTCTGCCATTTTTTCCCCCTTTTCCTTACCTGTGCTACTCCCTTTTATTCTATTGGCTTTTGAAAGCCAATAGAATAGACTCTCTGGAATAGAGTCTAATTCTATTGGCTTTCAAAAGCCAATAGGAATTGTCCAGGCTGTCTCTGCCCTGCTGAGCCCGCCAAAAGTCCCATTCTGCAAACGGTGCTTCACCAGTTGAGTAGTCCTCGACTTACAACCAGTTGAGTAGTCCTCGACTTACGACCGGTTGGGGGTCGCAGCATTAAAAAGGTTGAGAATCACTGTTCTAGCTTAACCCCCTGCTCAAGCAGGAAACCTTATACCATTTCAGACAAATGCTTGTCCATTTCATTTGTCC
This sequence comes from Crotalus tigris, assembly GCF_016545835.1. Taxonomy (NCBI): domain Eukaryota; kingdom Metazoa; phylum Chordata; class Lepidosauria; order Squamata; family Viperidae; genus Crotalus; species Crotalus tigris. The sequence continues at coordinate 1,092,728 of NW_024100068.1, forward strand.
ATTGACCTTTTCTGGTTAGTCTTGTTGTTTTATATATTTATTTTTGATTGTTAATAGGTTAACTATTGTCAGGGTTGTTAGCAAGTTGGGCAGCTTTAGAAAAGTGAATTAATAAATATAAATGCCTACATTTAGATGCATTAGCAAGGTTTAATGGGACTGGTGTTTAACTAAACTGTTTTAGTTATTTTGGTGAAGAAAAAGCACCTTACAATTTAAAAGAAAAAGAAAGCAGAATTGCTCTTTTTTTATTGTCAAAGCCATTTTTCAGATCCCCTCCAACCTTCTGCACAAAAGTAGCCACAATATTAAGTCCATCTGTTAGAATGTTTTGTAAAATCAAGACTCTCTTGATCAGAAAAAGCAAGGCAGTTGAATTATTGATATAGAAAGGAACTGAACTGCGTATTCAGTGACCTGAAATATTCCACTTTTATACTACTCAGTACATTTTCTTCTTTCCTGAGGAAGAGAGGGTTTTTTTTCAAGAAAAAAGATGAAAAAAACTATGCCTCCACATCATGTTTCTTCAGAATAAACATTTTATCTGAACTACATTTCCTAATCAATCGTACTCATCCAATTTCTTGGACAAATCATTTGAACATTGAATTGTAAGATTGGAAGGGACCTGGAGAACCTATACCATCTCAGACAGGTGAATGTCTAATCTCTTCTTAAAGATCTCCAGTGATGGAGTGCCCATGATTTCTAGAGGCAAGCTGTTCCACTGGTTGATTGTCCTCACTGTCAGGAAGTTTCTCCTTAATTCCAGATTACTTCTCTCTTTGATCAGTTTCTAACCACTTTTTCTCGTCCTTCCCTCTGGCGCTTTGGTGAACAACCTGGCCCTCCTCTGCCTCGAGGCAGCCCTCAGATACTGGAACACTGCTGTCATGTCTCCCATATTACTTCTTTTATTTAGACTAGCCAAACCCAAGTCCTGCAGCCATTCTTCATATGTTTTAGTCACTAGGCCTTTGATTATCTTAGTTGCTCTTCTCTAAATTTTTTTCCAAACTCTCAACATCTTTTTTGTGATATGGTGACCAAAACTGGCTGCAGTATTCCAGGTGTGGTCTTACTAGGGTTTTATAAAGAGGTACTAATACTTTGTGTGATCTTGATTCTATGCCTCTGTTTATACAACCCAGGATTGTATTAGCTTTTTTGGCTGCTGCTGCCCACTGCTGGCTCATGGTCAGGTGATCGTCCACTAGGACTCCAAAGTCCCTCTCACAGTTACTGTTTTTAAGCCAGGTCTCGCCCAATCTGTATTTGTACCTTTGGTTTTTCCTGCCTAAATGTAAGACTTTGCTTTTCTCCACATTGAAACTCATTTTGTTGGATAGTGCCCATTGTTCGAGTTTGTCAAGATCTTTTTGGATCCTGAGTTTGTCTTCTGGGGTGTTGGCTACTCCTGTCAGTTTGGTATCATCTGCAAATTGGATGAGTTCCCCTTCAATTCCCTCATCTAAGTCATTTATGAAGATATTGAAGAATACTGGGCCTAAGACAGAACCTTGTGGTACCCCACTGCTTACTTCTCTCCATGTGAATGTAGTGCAATTGAGAACTACTGGTTGAATATGGTTTGGCAGAAGCTACAAATCCATCTGATGGTGATGTTGTCTATTCCACCTTTTCCTAGCTTATCAAGGAGTAGGTTGTGGTCTATTTTGTCAAATGCCTTACTGATGATGTCTCTAATATATTTATTTATTTATTTATTTATTTATTTATGAGACTTATATACCGCTTTAAGTGCAAGCACTCTCTAAGCGGTGTACACCAGTAAGCAATGTATATATATTTTACATTGCCCCCAACAATCTGGGTCCTTATTTTACCTACCTCGGAAGGATGGAAGGCTGAGTCAACCTTGAGCCGGTGAGATTTGAACCGCTGACCTGCTGAACACAGTCAGCTAAAGTGGCCTGCAGTACTGCACTCTAACTGCTGCACCACCTCGGCTCTTATAATTCCCTTTATCACTTGTTCTCTATTTGTAAGGATTAAGTCCAATATAGCTTTACGTCTAGTTCCCTTCTCCATCTCTTGGGTGACAAAATTATCAGCTAGGTTGGTTAGGAATCTGTTTGATCTCCTGCTTGCTGCAGAATTTGACTCCCAGTTGATATCTGGATAGTTGAAGTCTCCCACTACTACTGTGGTATGCTTCCTACATGCATTTGTTAACTGGTTGGCTAAGAGTTCATCTATTTCTTCTAATTGGCTTGTAATATACACCTCTGGTAATGTCACTTTTTTTCTCTTTTATATTGACCCATATACATTCTGGAGAGATTTTATCTTTGATCATGTGCATTTCTGCAGCTATATACTGTTCTCTTACATATAGTGCAACTCCCCCTCTTCTTTTTGTAGACCTGTTTCTTTTGAACAATTTGTATCCATCCATCAGTCCAGATGGATGGATACAAATTTGCCCTGTTTTTTCCTCAAGCTATGAGCATTGGTATGTAAGCATTTAAGACTTTTATGCCTCTCCATGTGTGTGTTTCCTGTATCTCCTGATTGTTGTTTGAGTTTTTCTTTTTTTTTCATTATTGCCTACCTCATTGTTTGATTTGTTTTCTTGGGATTTATGATTGGTTTTGGGTTCTAGAGATTCTAGAGATTGGTCACCCTCCCCCCTCAGTTTTAGTTTAAAGCCCTCCTGATGAGTTGGGCCAGTCTTTTTTGCCTATTTTCATGAGGTGTAGCCCATCCCTTGCCAAGAGTCCTTCATGTAGGAAATGCAGTCCATTATCCAGGAAACCAAAGTTTTCTTGGTGATACCAACCCTTTAGCCAATGGTTTATTTCTAAAATTCTTTTTTCCCTCAGTGGGTGTTGGCCTTTCATTGGGAGTACTGGTGAGAACACTACTTGCACTCCTAGCTACTTAACTTTATTGCCTAGTTGTTTGTAATCCCTCATTATTGTACTCAGATTTTTTATTGTGTCGTTCATCCCAATGTGGAGGAGGAGGAGGGGATAGTAATCTGTGGGCCTAATTATTTTGGTTAGGTTCTCAGCTACATCTTTGATTTTTGCTCCAGGTAGACAACATACCTCCCTGAATTGTATGTCTGGTCTGCATACTAAACTTACTAAATTCCCTTAACCACTCTTTGTAGAATTTAATCTTCAAATCCCTCACCATCTCTCCTTTGGCCATTGCAACATAAAGCAATATTACCACTTCCCATAAGTTTAACACTACACCTCTATTGATACAGCCCAAAACTATATTGCTCATTTGGCAGCTACAACATATTGTTGGCTCATGCTTAATCTGTGGCCTATCAACACACCTAGATTAGAGCAGAATACTTTTCCCAATTGTCCAGAGTATTTTTCTGCTTAAAAATTGTGCACAAAAATCTAAAATAAGTCTCAGGGAAAAATATATACACAACATAAAGTACATGCTAGATCTGCTGTGTACCTTTGTGCAATATTTATTCATTGAACAACAAAGAAATGAGTTGGAGCAAATTTATGACACAGACATGCAATTATGTCATTATATGATCGTCATACTTATCTTTTTAAAATGTAAAATTGTTATGAGTGTCTTCATGTTGGGAGTATAGAGACAGTTGCTCAACAATAAAATGGATGGCATATACATTTAATAAATAAATAAAAATTTAGGTATCTTCATGCTGTTAGAAGTTATCCTTCTAGTAGTTACTATCTTTGGGGAAAAAAGATATACAATTCTCCAATATTATCCCCTTTCATGGGAAATAGATGCAGTCAAGTATCAGACAGCATTTTCCTTCATCTTTCCAACAATTCATTTCTCAACTTGAGAAAAATAGAGAAATAATCCTAATAATGATCATGTTCTATTTATTGTGAGATTGCTTGTTAAAATTCTTGTATACTAGCTAAACTAAATTGTGTTTATTGATTTGTTTCCCAGCCTTATATCATGTGCTGCTCTGGTTATAACTTACTCTGAGACTTTGACTGACTTACAACCAATTTAATAAGGATTAAAAAAAATACAGCAATGCTAACATAAATTTCCTATCATGCAGGAATAACCTACACATAAAAGACATTCGTCTGCTAGGAGGGAATTATAAAATTACACCCTCTCAGACTTCAAAGCCTGTTTTAAAAAACCAGTTTTAACAGTGTAGAAGATTGTGAGACTTGGACAATTTTTAGCAATGGGAGGCATTAAAGCGCAACTGTAGTTGTTCACGATAGGTTTTTCTAATTTAGGTAATTAAATAAACTATAAAGGACCTGCCTGAATTAAACCTCCCAAGAAAGCAGAACTTTTGAAACAGACATCATTTCAAAAGGAACTTTTATTGGAAGGTGTTGATAGCGGTAGTAGCAGGCAGGATCTGAGGATTTCCCATATAAACCAATAGTTTAAAAGAGACAATGAAAACCCCACCCCAACTGTCCATCTGGAAGATTCAAATGGGCCTATCCACAGGTGTGAAAATGTTGTGGGAACGGAGCAATAAGGCGCCGCTTCCAAGGCTATTAGGTCTCCGCGCTTCTTCTCCATGCCTGGAGATAAGGCACATAAGATGGCCAGAAGCACATTCCATTCTCACCCCGAGGAAGTAACTTCAAAGAGGATAGAGCAAGGAACAAAGCAGCAAGGAACATTGTAGCAGCCTCGAGTTCCCCCTCCCCACAGAAAGATGGCAGAACCCGAGAAAGGCAGATACCCCAATGCCCATAGAAAGACAGGGTTCTGACAATATCCATTTGGTTTCCTGCCATAAAGGAAGATTTTCACTTTACAGAACATCAGTCCTTGTTTGGCCCTGCTCTTGTGCAATACTTAAAAATGAAAATATAAAAATGGAATAACCGTCTAACAGTGCATGGGGCCATCCAGATATGCTTTAATGTTAACAAATGATGGGGATTCTCATTCTTACATTCTCTGAATATTCCAGACCTGAACTTGATGCTATTATCCTCTCAATAAAATGAAAACACTTTTATTTGGACCCAGATTGCTGGGGGCAATATGCTGACTCTGTGAATCGCTTAGAGAGGGCTGTAAAGCACTATGAAGCAGAATATAAGTGTAAATGTTATTGCTTTTGCTACTGCTATTTATTGACAGGTAAGAAAATATTAACAGGCTGGATACCTTAAGCCTATCTGTCCAATAGCACCATCTGCTGTAAAAGAGGTGTGTGCCGTTTTGAGAAGAAGAATGCATTTCTTTTTTTCACTTTACATAATACTTGTTCTTTGAGAAAGCATGAGGACAGGTCTTACCCTTTCTATAGCAGACTATATACTAACCTTTCCTATAGCATCTCTTCCATCAAATCAACTCCATTTTGTATCCAAGCAGCATATATTAAGATGTTCTCGTCTCAGGAAGATTTTCCAGATTTCTTTCAAATTTTGCTAATTCATTATTTGCAAATCATCGTTGTTGTTGTTATCATCTTTCATTTATTTGTATGACTTTAGATTTTTCTAATCAAATAGGAGTCACCTGAGTTTTAGAATATGAATTGATTATACATACGTATGTGTATCGCATCACACTCGTGCCTTAAGTATCGAGGTGCTTCTGAATTAAAAGGATTAGCCAGTGGCATCACTGTTACCCTGGGGAAAACCCAGTTATGGGCTCCCTTTCATGTCGCTGGCAAAGGATGGAGGCTCACCGTCTCCCATGGCAGCACTCAGGTCTCAAACATAGGCTTGCCACCCTCCTACCCAGTGTCCTAACTATGTGAACCACCATGCTCCTTAGATGTGCACGTACATATACATATATATGTATACATAAAGTACATATACACATGCACACCAACTAAACTTTAGTATAATTAGATTTATTTTAAAAAATACTTAAAACAGGTTCAGGTAACAGAGACATGTTACAACTTTGTATTCATTTATTCTATAGTTGCTGCAGTAATCCACTTTCCTGTATGATTTCTTTCTGTAACTATTTATCTTGATTACTTTTCTGCAACATTAACATAAAGGCTCATAGTGAAGATCTGAACCATACAACACAGTCCTCCTCAGGCTTTTGGGGGCTCAGGGAATATTGGGACAATTTTATTTCTGTATACAGAACGAAAGAGAACTCAGTGTTACTCTTAGGGAGAAAGGCATAGAAGCGTGCAATTATAAAAAGAGAGGGAGGAAAAAAATATAGCATACTGGATGTTGATAAATCTGTGTCTACCTTTACCCTAGTGTAGACATTATGAGTGCTGGACCTGGAATAAGGAGACCTGGGTTCAAATCAACCTTCAGACACAGGAGTTCACTGGATCATTTTATTAGTTTTCCCCTTTCAAGACAAACTACTTGTGATTTCATACAAGCTAGCAATTTAGATATTAAGCCAGATACAAAAATAATAAATGAACAATGAATCATTATTATTTTATGAGTTTGAAGGATTCTATCTTTTGCCCTGAAGAAGGGTTCACCTTTTTATTTATCCTTCTTGTTTCTTAGTTCCTATATTCCAAGGTAGTATATGTGCCAGCACCATTTAAAGTTCATATACTGAAAGCCTTCCTTGTGAAGCCTTTAACAAACCCACCACAACTTCTCTGGATGTGTGGGACTATGAGTCCCCTTATCCCTAGTTAGGATGGAAATGATGGAGATATAATCAAATAATTCTGGAGCATGCCAAATATTTTTCCATCTTTTCTTCAATTGTTTACACCAACGTCAGGGTCTATGTGCCAGATAAAGCAAAGGAGGATAAGATCAAGAAAGAAAAAGAACCATAGAATCATAAATCATAGGGCTGGAAGGGATCTTGGAGGTCTTCTAGTCCAATCCCCTGCTCAGGGCAGAAGTCCTTATTCTATCCTGGACAAATTGTTGCCCAATCTCTTCTTGAAAACCTCCAGCGATCGAGCACCAACAAGTTTGGGAGGCAAGCCATACCATTGACTAACTGTTCTCACTATCAGGAAATTTCTCTTTAGTTCCAAGTTGGATCTTCCTTCGCTCCTTGTCCTGCATTAAGGAGCTTTGGAGAATAAATCGACTTACTCTTCCCTATGACAGCCCTTCAAGTATTGGAACACAGCTATCATGTCACCCCCTAAGCCTTTTCTTTGTTATGCTAAACAATTGATAATAAATAAATGTTAAATAAAATGAATTTTATTTTATTTCTAATATTTATTATATTATTTTATATTTATTTTATCTTTATTTAAATAAGTAAGTAAGTAAGTAAATAGGCTACCCTGTAGGTAAAGGTAACAAATAAACCAAAGGGTGAGAGAGTAGGATAGAGAATTGTGATACCTTTCCACTGGAAAGTATTGGTTCTCTAGCTATTTTTCCAGCTATTTTTTTTTTTATCTGACCATGGATTAGCATGAATTCAGCTAGTCCTCAACTTACAGCAGTTCATTTAGTGAGTGTTCAAAGTTACAAGAGACTTATGACCATTATTCACACTTACGGCCATTGCAGCATCCTCAGGGTCATGTGTGATCCAAATTTGGACACTTGGCGACTGACTCATATTTATGACAGTTCCAGTGCCCCGGGGTTATTTGATCACCTTTTGTGACTTTCTGACAAGCAAAGTCAATGGGGAAGTCAGATTCATGTAGAAACTGTGTTACTAACTTAACAATTGCATTGAATCATTTAACAACTCGCTTAGCAATAAAAATTTTGGACTCACTTGTAGTCATAAATTGAGGACTATCTGTAAATATTTTGATCCCAAAGCTAAGAAGGGGAAATATAATCTGTTTTGTTCAGGTTTTTTAATTTCTCTCTCTTTTCCTCTGTCCTAGGTAGAGACTAGGATTTCTGTACCATGCTTTCTGTGTGCCCCCTCCAGAAATTCAGGTCGTATTAGCTCCCCCTTCTATTACTTCATTTCCTTTGGGAGAGTAGGATTCATTATTAAAGCTTTATTATTTATTTGTTTACTTCATGGTATTTATGCTTCTTTTTTTACATATCTACATATTTACAGAATGGAATTAGATAAAGTCATTGCTAAATGTCATTAATCAAAACTTTAAAGCTGCAATCCCTGAGGTCACAAGATCACCCAAAAGTGAGAAAAAAAATCTGTTTGGAAGTGGAATTCCATAAGCCTAAGCAAACTGATAACTTTCCAAAATAAATTATCCCAATAAAAGAGGATGTGAATCCTTCCTTTCTTCCTTCCTTCCTTCCTTCCTTCCTTCCTTCCTTCCTTCCTTCCTCTCTCTCTCTCTCTCTCTCTCTCTCTCTCTCTCTCTCTCTCTCTCTCTCTCTCTCTTTCTTTCTTTCTTTCTTTCTTTCTTTCTTTCTTTCTTTCTTTCTAAGAAAGTTTCCATAATATATTACCCAGATCCAGATCTGCTGAATAATAATGTATTTTTATAGCCAATTGATAAAGTCTTCCCCCTTCACTTGAACTGAGGATGTAGTATTTCCAGGGCATATCTGAGATATGTGCAGATCTACTTTCATTGCAATAGTGGGCAACATGCAGGAATCTTCTGTATACAAAAGGTGTTAGATAAGGCCAACAAAATTAGAATATGGGTTTCTTATAATATTAATAAAAACACACTTCTTTCAATAGAAATGGCATTTTATTAGTAATACCATGCATATACATGTGTGTATGTGTTTATGAGAGTGATACATATTTTAATAGTAATTATTTTAAAAAATCATAAAAACCTTTCAGATAGGTCTCAAGCAGGTCCAAAATATTCTGCTTATTATACAACACAAAGCAAGTCATTCCAACCTAGAACCATAAAATCCCCCACCTCCACATCTGAAATCAAGTTCTGTAATTCCTGGAATATCTGATGTCAGATTTGCTGCCTTTTTAATATAGCCGAGCTAAAAGTTCTGTCTGAGTTGTTAGTGAATGAGAGAGAGTAGGAAATCAAGAAATCATGTCTCTCTGCTGACTTATATTAGAACCACAGAAAATGGGAGGGAAATATAAGTTTTGGCTTTTTCAAGCTCCTTGCCCTTATTTACCTTTTTTTTTAAAAAAAAAAAAAAGTTGAGCTTCCATTGCTCTTAGAAAAGAAAATAGTTCAATAATGTATAATATTATAATTTTGATATTTTGACATGCCCAGGAATCCTGAATTTGACAAAAATCTTACATTTTTGAAATGTCAGTAATAAATCATCACATCCATGCTTATAATGATTGTTATTATTAGAACAGGATGTGTGGCATATGTGCAGGGCATACACAGAAGCCTCTGGCTATGCAACTGCCAGAAGAGGTTGTGAGCCAATGCAAATTATCTAATTCAGATCAGGCATATCATCCCAAAGTGCATCATAATGTCTTTGCAACATAAAGCCCTTCATTAAAATAAACGGAAAGCATTCAAGTAGACCAAACAGGTAAAATACTAAGTGCTGTCCATGGGACTGATTTTTTTTTAATCTCGCCAAGAATCTTCACCTATACTGTATGCTCATGATTGCTGTCCAATTGCTGTCTGTTGCTGAATCTTAGAACAAACCTTGGACAGGAATTCAGAATTTAGTGATGAGATTGAAAGCTCATTTGCCTTAGTGTGTGTGTGTGTGCACGTGCGTGCGTGTGCATGTAAAACCAGTTGCATTTTGCCCCTGTGCTAATAAATTTGGGGAAAGATATATTGTGGGCAGAAAAGTCCTGGAGTTTAATTTGGAGTATTCTACTTGAAATACTATGTCACAGTGTTCCCTCCTGCGGTCCCAATGCCTGCATTAAAATGAGAGCTGCAGGATTTGCTTATAGGTCTTTCCATACAATTAAGCTATCTGTGCCTAAGGCAATAAACAATGAGGACAAAACAATTGTATGGATGGAATTAGGTCCTGTCTTCAAGCAATTTTTCCAGTGACACAATCCATCACATACCTTCCTACTTAGAAACTACTAATGCAGAGACAACAGACTGTCTCTCCACAAAGCCATGTTTAAAATACACCCCCCCCCCCGAATTTGGCTTCTCTCTATGAATGAGTGATGAGTCCTTTATGGGTTTTTTTTTAACAGTTGTTCTTCCTTTGGACTTTGGAATTTTTAACTTATTTTAGAATGTTTTCACTCAGAGTCATTATAGATTGGAGCAGATATATACATGTATTAAAATAAAAAGAAATCAGATACATTCTATGGGTGAGAAAAACTTCATGATTGTGATTAATCAACTTAATCAATCTTTTTTTAAAACCCAAGTTACTATGCTTATTACATTTTTGGAGAAAGTGGACTATATAAATATAATTGTGTGACAAAAGCTAAAATTTTCAGAGGACAATATTTTCTTGCACTATATACCCAGTACATATAATTTGACAACTGACAATATACATGGATTCTCTGTAATCTTACTATCGCCAAAAGACTGATATTGCAGGTTTAGGAAGATATGGACCATTTCTCAATGGATTGAAGATCTGATTACACTTGCCACATATGAACTAATTGCCTATAGATTAGCCTTTGTATGGACAAGTATAATGAAATATGGGACTCATTTAAACAAAATACAGTAGATTAAAAATAATTATATAAGTGCAATAGAAATAGATATGTATTGAATAATATTCGCACTAGATAAGTATATATAGAAGTTTATGTTTACTGTGAAAATGATTTATCATGCTTTTTTTTACTTTGTCATATTTCTTTCCCTTTTTTGTTAACGCACCTTTTGTTATTAAAAAGCAGTAAAAAATCATTTTAAAAATCAGCTTAATCAACCCATAGTTCTGTCTGCACAAATCTTATGATGACAATCTTTGACATTGTTTGATCCAAGTTCTATAGCATTGAGCTGTAGAAGTAAAATCCAATTTATAAAAATATAAATAGAATATGTTTTTTAAAAGTCTTCTGACTCTTCTGTTTTCCAAATTATGATATTCCAGGAACCAATGGCTTAATTGCATCCATGCATGGGCATATTGCCTTTAACATATGTGTATATGTACAAAGGACATACTGAATGAAGCAATTTCTGTATTCCTTGACCTAAAATCTTCTTACATAATTGTCACTGTGCATACAGTTCAATCATAGGTAAAACTAAATCTGCAAACTGATGATAAGAACAGGGAAACTGCATAAACCTTGGAGTGCAGATGTGGATTTTATGTTCAGTTCTCTATCATTTAAAGTTTCAAGTTCCATCAGAATGGGTACAAACAATGGCTTTTTGTGAGAGACCCAAATACCAGAAACAGATCTTTTAGACCATCCAACCACCCTTAGCTATAATACATGTTGTATAATTTTCACAAGAAATGAAGGCTCACATAATAAGGGAACTTTAAGGCACAATATTTCATATACTCAACCACACATTCATCAACCACAAAAATACAAAAAGAAAAGTGCAGAATACTGTACATGTACTCTAGAAGCAATATCTCATCCAAAGTTTCCACTGAATGAAGTAGGGCTGTATTTCTAAAAGTTGTTACACAGTTTACTCAGTCTTTCAACCTGAAAATGAGGCATACAAAATTCATCTCACTAGTTTAGAAATAATACAAACTAAAGCCGAAATGTTGATACAATTCACATTTCCAAATGGGCAAAAACTTAACATTAGCTTGAATAATCCAAATGCTTCTATAGCTATAGTGGTGAAGGCTTTGACTTGACTTAAAAATGGTTGGTAAATCAGTACACTTTTTACACAACTAAGGTCAGCTACAATAACTTGTACCCTGCTATTTTTTTAATTTCATTTTTCTTGGACAGATTAAAGTGCTAATGGATACATTCAGTGATTACAAAAAAGAGCACTGAGGTTGATTTAATTGAAGCCAAGCTGAGATTGACTACTGACTCTGACTAAGCTAAGTCCTTGTAATACTCCAATCTCTGAAGGTTGACAGGCAAAAAGTTGGTGTCCAAGATGATATATTTACAGATTTTTTTTAAAAAAATGCTAGCAAACGCATGCAATGTTCTATTGAGTATTAAATATTTGATGCCACTTCTTCTTTAAAAAGATTTCAGTTTCTGATCTCACCAGTTGAGATGGAATACTGAAATATAATTCTAATTGTATCTGGTTGTATGAACTCATACCTGTGCACAAAGCTCAGTATGCAAAGCATAAGGAATTTAAAGCTTGTTAATTGTAATTAAGCAAAAAAGAGTAAAAAGGCTTCAAAGGAATTAAAATAGATTGAACGGGGGGGGGGCATATTACTGGGGTAGGGAATGTATTTGGCATGCAAGAAGTTCCCAGTTTTAACTGATGGGATGCCCAGTTCAAAGGGTCTTGGATGACACTTGTAGGAAATACTGTACTAGAACACTACTACTGGTCAGAGCAGACAGTACTTCATTTAAAAAATACCATTTATATGTTTCAGTATAAAGCAGTCATGATAAATGGCTTTGTACATCTTTCAAGTTATTATCATACCGAGTTTAAAACACTTACCAACTAGAGAGTATTTTGGGGATGACGTCAGATCTTGGTTCAGAGGAATTAGGTCTCAGTTGGGAAGGGCTATTTTTAAATCCATTTGGAAATAAATGACAGAATACATATCGCCAGGGCTTTTTTTCTCATAGAACACCCAGAACTGAGTTCCGGCACCTTTTTTGGATGGAACCTTGTAGGGTAAGCAAGGTGGGTTGTATGACGTGTGTGAGTTCCGGCACCTTTTTTTTTTTTTTTAGAAAAAAAGCACTGCATATCGCCATCTAAAGGAGGATAAGCATCCCTTTGTTTGACCATGGGCTGTACTTAAAAGTTTTGGAAAAGGCCAGGTCTATGAGAGGTGAAATTATGATGCAAAGGAATGGAGCTATCTGATGCAAATGAGCAAGGACAGGAACTTTTTTTTTGTCTTTTTCTCTCTTTTTTTTTAAGTGAGGCATCTAAAATACTAGATACTGTTGGTATATAACACGAGAGAAATTATCTACAATGTATAAAGGCATCTCAAATATACACTATGTTAGAAATGTGAACAACATGAAGAGACATTTCAAAAAGCTTTAAAAATTGGATTGAAATACATACATTGATAAAGAGGATGCTAGATCAATATTCAATTGAAGTCAGAACTTTTCCTTTTAGGAATGATGGTTGGAAAAAAACTATGAATGATTATTTCAATATATGATTATTGTGGTGATATTACTCTATATACAAAGATGGAAAGATTCAGTGCTAGCTACCATGGGGGAATGGTTGGTGAAATGGATAGAATTGTCTGAGATGGCAAGTGACCTTTAATTAGAGAAAGGATGATAGGTACATTTATTGGTAATTGGAATGCCCTAATAGGCTTAAATGGAAAAAAAATGAACTTGTGATTTATGATTTTGATGATTACACAAGATATAGGAAGAAGAGAGTTATGATTTAACTTTAGAGAGAGAGATTAAAATAAAATTGAACTTATAACTGCTGTGAGGAATATCAGAATATCTTTATATTTTTATATATTTTTATATCTTTCTTTTTTTTTTCTACCTTCTTCTATTTTCTTTTCTTATTGCACTTTTAATTTTTCTGGTATTTCTATCCTCTTTTCATTTTCTTTTTACTAATTTAGCTGTATTACTTCTTATAATTGTTTTTAAAACTTTATATATAAAATAAAATATTATGCTAGAGAGGGGGCATAGTTTAACTAAAGATTCTTAAGGACTATGATCTTATAGCTACTTTAACAGATCACATTCTTTGGATTTTCAATTATGGCCAGATAGTTTCGATCTGCTTTGCTTAGAGCATAAGGTTTAGCCTAAATAAATAATAATAAATACTGGGGTGTTTTGTTTTGTTTTTACAACATGTTACCAAGCAAAACAAAACAAACAAGCTATTTGGAATGTAACATTGGAAATTTGGAGAAACTTGAAATGTAACATTTGAAATTTTGCCAAATTTATGCGAAGAAGGTTTACGTGAAATGCTCCAACATTTGCCAGCAATTCACATGCATTAAACTTTTTAATTACAATAACACTAGAGTAACTTTGTGCATTTTTAGGTGGAAGTAAAACTCCTTGGTTTCAACAGCTTATACTCAGGGTAGTGGCTACAGGAATAAAACCAGATTGCATGTGTCCACATTAACTAAGGGCGCAAAGTGATTATGTGAACAAATTGGAAGTTCCTGCCATGAAAGAAGAGGGATGCTGTTTGTTAAGAAGGACTAGTATATTGGCAAAAGGCTAAGATGAAAAGGGCTATCAAGTGATAATAAGGCAAATTAAAGCTGTTATCTAGAATTGTTTTCCATCTATCAGTGTCCCATTTTTAAGATCTGATAGGTAAAAGTCTGCCATTTTAGATGATATTTTAAAGGAATATGAAAGGAAAAAGTACTCCATGGTACTTCTCTTTCTAGGCTGGGCTTCTCCAAAAGGATATTAATCTATTAATAATGTCACAGAACTGTAATACACAACTGAATGTCTAAGAGCAAAGCTCACTCAAGTTGTAATAGGCTTCACAGTTACACACTCTTCCCATGAAACTCTGAAAATTGTGATTTAGCCATGGAATGGGATTCATTAAAAAAAATATCACCCTGGATGTAGTTCCTAAGAATTCTTGTGGGGAAATTACCATTAATAAAAGAGCTATCAGGATTTTTTCACAGACAGCATCTTAGCTTTGGAAGCAGGTTCTTTTTTGCACACACCTACCTAATATTTCTCTTTGGCATTTTTTGAAGAGAATTTTGGCACCTGCAACTTTTCCAGTGATCTTCACCAAGCCACCATCTCTCTTCCTTAGAGAGCACCTTCAAAACTAATCAAAGACATTTCACAAATCCCTGTGACATTCTTATGTCAATTGGGACAACATGAACAGATTTGTCTCTTATGGCAATCTGATAAGTTCAGCATCTGAGCTCCCCAAATCATATCCCACAGACACATAACAATAGTAAAAAAAAATGATACTGATTGTATTAGGCCAGGAACAAGCAGACTTTAGATGGAGATCTTTCAATAGATCTGCTAGTGGATTGCAAACATTTCTGAACAACCAGTGGTTTAACTAAAGCACCACCAGAATATTTTCTACCAATGAAATTAGACTGCTGGATGAAGAAAAGATAGGAAGAGGGACCACATGTGATGATTCATCTCCCAAGGAACGAAATCAGTGGTGGGATTCAGCCAGTTCACATCACTTCAGCAGAACTGGTAGCTAATTTTTTTGTTGCCCAGGCCCAGAACGGACTTCCGGAAGTGGCATCCACACAGAGAACCTGTTGTTCACATATTTGAATCCCACCACTGAATGAAATCCAAAAGACTATAATCTGATACAAAAAAAAACATGCCTCAACTGAGCATAAACTTACAGACTTGTGTGTGTGTGTGTGTGTGTGTGTGTATGTCCCACTGGTTCTATTAATATTTTGCTCCTGGCTATGAGTGCTAAATCAGAATTCTTTCTTATAATTACACTGGAGTGCTAGTTTTAAAAAAAAATGCTGTGCCCACCTTTATGATAGGCATTCTACATTCCTAGAGCCAAATCAGTATAACAGAGATCCAGAGAGAGGATCCGGACCAAATTTAAGAGAGTAAATGAATGTAGCTCCCCTGCTCATCCGAATTATTGATTTTTACTTGCCCAAAAAAATCCCTGAATTTTAATAAAATCGCTGACTGAAACAGAAACCAAGCATGCTAGCAAATAAATGATTAAACCTAGATAATTAATGCTGTTGAATATTTCAAAAAGAGGGGTGGTACGAATGAATCAATATTTTTAATGACTATGAGTCTTTTTAGACATTTCTGAGAAGCAGCTATCCACCCTCTTTAACCTTCACTTTAGACCAGCCAGCACATTATCCTCTTATTATCAGTCTACATTTCTAAGGAGAGGTGGTATAACTTAGCAGTTAAAGTTAGTCTGAATATATACATATAGAAAACTGGACAGCCAATAAGCACTTCACCCCAGGGCTCACAGCTTATTAGAAATTCCAGGTTGCACTGTTTCCATATGGACACCATTGCTGTGCAACCAAGCAGCCTTGAGTGTTAAGTGCTACCACCGGAGCATTCTGCAATATAGCTGACTTGACCCTTTGATCTCGCCCATATTTGCACATTAATGCATCACTTTAGCAAAGTAATATGCCATCCAGGCATCCAGAAACAAGTTAAGCCATGTCTTTTAAAAACAACAACAACCCTCATTTCATTTTATAAATAAGCAATTGAGAATTTTGCTCCAAGTGGCCACTTGAATAGCCCACTCCATAAATGGCATTCTCCGAAGAATAAGGCACAATATGATATGAATGCAGTTCTTTGTAATAAAGGGACTGAGAACGACATTCTTGTACCATAAACTTCAGCCGTTTTCTTGTATCCGAATAGGCAGTCCGACAGCATGAACTTTCCTTAAGATACTCATAGCGTTCACGCTCAGTTTCCAGATGAATCTTCCGCAACAAGTTATTTATCAGGACTGAGCGGCGGAGATAGAGTTCAGGATCTTCAAGAAACTGAAGCTTCTGCAGAGACAGTTTCAAAATACAAGCCCGGTCTTCAGGTAATATCAGGTGCTGAGCAAAAAAAAAGTGGAAGTTTTTAAGGATAGGAGAAAATACAGTACATGTAGCACAGAATAGGCCTACCAGAGCTGTGCTGCAAAAACATAGTTGACCATTAGACGACACCAAAGAGATACAACAATGCTTAATGTTTTCTGCCATCTAGTAATACAATTTTTTGCAGCCCACACCTCTAACCCAGAGACAGAATCAAGCTGTAGTCTTAGTTGATGTTGAAGAACACCAAAATAATCTGAATCTATCATTATCCATTGTGAGAGTGTGCAATGTTTCTCCCCTCCTTTTTTGCTCCCAAATGCCTCTATGATCTGTTCTGTAATTAATTCCTGAAATTCAACACTCCAATTTGCTGTAGAAATTTACTGGCATGGATTGGCACCTATTTTTCCCTTTTTTAAAAAAAGGATTGTTATTTTAGAAAATATTATTGATTGGACACTGAAAG
This sequence comes from Crotalus tigris, assembly GCF_016545835.1. NCBI lineage: Eukaryota > Metazoa > Chordata > Lepidosauria > Squamata > Viperidae > Crotalus > Crotalus tigris. Next base: position 1,109,732 of record NW_024100068.1, read on the forward strand.
TATTTTATGGAGCTTTTGTGAAAGTTGGTAGGGGGATATAATTGCTTTCTGATGTTTTTTCTTATGTTATACTTTTTCATAATGTGGAAGAGATAGAAGATGTTGTCCCTACTTACTTAGCCTACTCCTAGCAGACTTATGACTTCTGACAACCAAGAATACAAAGCTTTTTCCATAAATTGAGCCAAAAGCCTCATCGGGGGGGGGGGGGATTACATAGCAGAAGGGATGCACTATGAAAAGAGAAGTCCTTGGATTTCCCAAAGCGGACATGGGTTGAGCTGGACATTGTGGAACAGGAGGCCTTGCAAGCTTCATTTACATAGGAGATCTTTATGGCCTTTTTTCCTCTTTCTTACTGAAGAGGAAAATGACTTTCGCCAGTCATTTGTTCTTCAAATATAAATCCAGTACAACTGGCATGTATACATGTAATTTATCTGTATTGCAATTAAGATAAAATTCTTGTTAAAATTATTGCTTTTAACAACTATCCATGCATCACAAGTTAGGGAAGGCACCTATATTAATTTCAGCTTTGTTTTATTAACAAAAACATACTCACTTTTGGAAAATACCCTGGGTAATCTTGATGTAAATCTTCTTCTTCTGCATATTTCCTCTTAAAGTAGGCTACTTTCGACGTTGTTAAGGTATTTGTCAATACTTGGCTTCAATATGCAAACAAGAAGGTTTTGTCATTATTTTAGCAGCCCAACAATTTTGTGACACTTTTACAATGACTTCTTTCAAATCACAAGCCATTGTATTTACATTTATTTGAATGTTAGAAGTGATTGGTTATAATATTGTGATTGTTTTAGATGCAAGCAACCAGAACTACTTGTGAATAGCCTCAGGCAGCAACTTTATTGTTTATATCTATATTACAAGAATCTGATCAGGCTGCTTGCCTTGTCACACTTATGCCATTTGAGACTGCACAACAATTTCAAACTATTCTCTCACTTGACCCCCTTCCTCCACCCTCCATAATATATACATAACAATAAGGTTAAGAAAGTTCATTAAAAGTTCATTAAAAAGGAAAGTATAGCATGGTGCTTAACTTTACATGTGGCCCCTAAGCAATCATATGTATTTTGTTGTCCTAAAAAAACGAAACCTAAGGCCAATTAAAGATAGACTATGCTAATAGACACAGATATAACAACAGATACTCCAGTGTTCTAGCAGTTGATGTATAAGAGAATAGATCTCTCCCTTTTTCTTGGTGAAGGCAGGAGTACAGTTTTCCAAGTGACTGTTGGTTCTTTATACAATCTCAGGGCAACAGGAGCTATAATTCACATGGTCTAAATCATTTATGAGCACTGCACCAAAACGACATGAGCCTCCCTCATACATCTGTATTTATACACTATCTGCTGAACAGCACTTTATGCACTGAGGAAATTCTAAAAGGTTCCTGCTTTTCATGGTATAAATTTGTTGATGAATGGGGGTGATGGATTCATGAGGTTGTTGTCCTTCATACTTATTTTCTACTTTTAACAAAGCCTAATAGTTCATAACCAGATTGATTTTACTATTGTTTAAAGTTTTCTAATACTTCAGCTTTAAGTCAGTTGTACTGTGCAATATGATCTTTGACAAAGATTGCAAACCATAAAATAATAAATCATAAATAGACACCATAATGACATTATGCACTTCATTATGTTGACATCATTTGTACAATGATTAATGTATATGGGGGTGAAATCTACTACTGCTTCCCCTAATTCTCCCTATGATGGCCCATTATTATTTATTATTATTTATTTATATATATATTTCATATACTTGCCTCTGTCAGCTTCATTTTCAACACTATTTTCCCCCATACGGATATATATTTTTGGAGTACTTTTTATACTCATCACAAGATGGCAGTGGTGCCACACTGAAAATCCAAGCAGTTCTCTCACATGTTCAGCTCAAACTGATCAACTAATAAAAATTGTGCATTCTGCTTTCTCTTTCTTCTACTTTTCCCCCAGTTTCAGTATACTTTCCTTCGCCATTGCTAAAGGCCTGAAACTTTCCAGAAAGCTCTGCAATCCTTTGGTGTACTTGTATATTTTTTTACCTTTTTTAATTTGACCAATTAATTTTTACAACATGAATAAGTGCAAGTTCTTCTGGGCCAAAAATGATTTCCCTTTATTACATGGTGTCACTTTCAGCTGCATTACAAAGACACCTGCAAAAAGAAGTTAATGTTTGGTTCTGAAATTATTGTAGCAGTGGATATTTTAAGCTTCGGTGTTTACCTGATGTTATAAACAGGTGACTTAAAGTAACAGCTTATCTATTAATCTTTTAAGGAATTTACTATATTGCAATCATTACTGAAAGTGTCCGAAATTGTCTGACGGTTGAATCATTGTAACTGGAATAATTGGAATAACCTTCAGACAACTTCAGACAACCTTCACACATCTCTGAGAACATATTGCAATAATGACTATCTTTTTTCCTTTTTCTATTTAATAATGATAAATATTAAAACCAGGAATAGAGACATTGAGAGAATCACCTCCATTATATTATTTGTTGTTTTTATTTGAATGTCTACATATAGAAACATTTTCAAAGTTTCTGGGCAGAAATTTCTATTCAGCTGAAAAAAATGTTCCAACTGCTTTTTGTAATCAGTTTCCAGTTTCCTTTATATGGCAACCAATTTAAAATTTTGCCTTTGGTTATCTGATAAAAAAAAGATATAAAAGAAGTTATAAACCAAAAGCAATGGTCAATTCCAAGCATTTCTTGCAAATGGAAAGGGAAAGATTGGAGCCAAAACTGAAACCGATGTCTAAGAAGCAGACATTATGGAATATACAATTACTATATATTCTTGGCAGCGTGAATTATTTACTTCATAAGCCAAGTAGAGGTTAAATCTCTTGGGTGTCCTTGCTATCTAATTTGTTGACAATGATCGATCTCTGTTACCCTTTACATTTGCAGTGTTCCACTGGGGAAAAGCAAGGATGAAATTTCTTCTTATTTCAATAGCCTGGCTGGCCAGATGAATAAATCATCAAGACAAAATCATTGTTTCTTCAGCAGGGAAAATGGGTTAATTGCTTCTGTATATACTGCTCAAAAAAATAAAGGGAACACAAACGTATAGGATCCTATACGTTTGTGTTCCTTTTATTTTTTTGAGCAGTATACATGAAACTGAGCGTTCACATGCTTGTACGTACATCTGACACACATGCACATCAATATAATTATCTTGATTTCTTAGATTGCCCCTGACTGGATGTCAGATGTAGAGATTTCTCATGTCCAGCACTTTCAATGTCGGCTGTGTAAATTGAAGATGGAATATACATCAGAGCTACCCACTGTTAATAGATGCTGGCCATGAAGCATAGCCTGCATTTTCAGAGCCATCAAAGGATCCTTTAAGATCCTTCTTTAGTTTGATTGGAGACCAGAGAACTTAATGCCAAGATCATAAACCTTGTCATTTATGTAATCACAGCAACACCACAGTGTTATGGTTCAGAATGCTGCTCACTGTTAAAGTGGAAGAAGAAAGTTCAACCCTTTTTCAGAGAACATGGATAAGTCTCATATACCTTCTTTGACACTTCAACACTCCCAGTCCCACTTGACTGTTCTTTTTTCGTTAAATATTTGTCAGCTGCAAAATGCTAGCTCCAGCCTCATCTTTTATTTCCAAGACTGCCTCTGGGTTCCACAGAGGCTTCACATGGAATTTTAAAAAATGAGTGGCTGCAGTCCAATGTTTCATTTGCAAATGTGCTCACCTGTCCCAAAAAAAGAAGATAAAGATAAACTAGGCTGGGAGACTAAACGTAATGACAGAGAATAATCTGTCACCTTTGTCTTCTAGAAAATGGAGGCTTCCACCCACTATGGTAAACATTTTGACAATAGGTAAGCCCATCCCCAATGCATCAACTTCTGAGAGCACAAAAGACATGCTACCCACATGCCAGACATGTCCATTTGGCCCCAAAGGATGGCCTATCACTGCCATGGGGCTCTGGAGAGCCAGAAAACAGCAGCAATATTGCAGGGAGTCCACAAATGGCTCTGGGGGGAAAAACCCCCACTTGAATCAGGAAGTTCCTGTTTATAACTTCCTTGCATGGTTGGCCTCTCTAGGCTGGTATTTCCTGCTTTGATTAACAGTAACTTTAAATTGGGGTGAAACTGAAGGAAAGGAAGGAAAATTCAATCCTGATCACTGCTGGAGACGCTATGGCAGGAAAATAGATTCAAGACCTAAAGAAAGAAAATAGCTGGCCTTTATATACCAAAGGTTGCTCTCATTATGAAAATAGCAGTCTTGGGGATGGGTGATTTATTTCTGGTTCATGACAGCTTCAGCTCAGATATAAATGAATTCAATCATGGCTTTGGCAAATATTAATTTAACAACTACATAACAATGTACTTTAATGGATGTTTCCTAAATGGTATACTATGCCTATAGGCATTTTCCTTACAGAAAAAAAATCACATTTTTGAACACGGTTCCCCCAAACAAACACTATGTTACCATTTTGCGCACATTCTGCATCCAAGAATTACACTGTAAAATCTGAAGAGTAATTGTATTCTAAGCTGCATATTAGCCCAGAATGTTTGAATCAGATCAGTGGATTTACAAAGGCCACAATTCTTCATGCATTTACTGGGATTAAATCTCGGTGACAAGTTGAAGATAAGGACAGATGTAAAACACAGATATAAACATCCCTTCAGAAAATTTAAGTGACATTCCCCTAATGTTTTTCTTCTCGTTAAAGAGATAAGTTTAAGTGTTCCTGTCAATTTAATTAAAGCAATATTAAATTAAAAAGCTAGCTTGTGCAGTACTTCTTGGTATTGGACTAAAAATCCAAGTTCAAGTCCATCCTCAACTATAGAAAGAGCTGGTCAATCTCCTTTAGCTCAACCTTATATGGAAGTTTATATTGAAATATGAAATATGTGATGTCACATATGTTCCTTAAACCAATATATGTTGGTGAACTTGGAAATATTTGAGCTCTTGAGCAGGCAGAATATATCTATAGGACATCTTGCAATTGCTTTAAAATGGTGTGCATCATTCCAGTTGCCTAATCTACAAAATGACTGCTGCTCCATTTAGATCAACATTATCCACAGAAGCTAGCAAAAACTTTCTAGGATTTTAGACAGGGATAGAGCTGTCAAGAATTTGCTCTGGGTCCTCCTGTCAATGAGCCTCAATGTCTCTCTATAACAGTCCCATTGCAATTGCTATTATAAAACTTCATATCATATCAGTTTTACTCATCTCTAGATTTGCCCATTTTTGTCTGTTTTAATCCAGCTTCCCAGAAGAATTATTTCATTTACTGTTTTTTTTAAAATCATTGTCACTAAAAAAGTAGATGCTGGTTTATAAGGGATTACCGTAAATGCCGGCGTACAAGGCGACCCGGCGTATAAGACGACCCCGTCTTTATAGCCGGGCCGCATTCCTAGAACGTCGTCTTATACGCTGGAAACTACCAGTATTTCCGGCGTATAAGACGACTCGGCGTATAAGACGACCCCCGTCTTTGGCGCCGATTTCAGCGCTCGCGGAAGTCGTCTTATACGCCGGCATTTACGGTACATATATTTTAATGAGGAATCCTATATGTTACTGTTGAACCACGAGAGCTATAGCATTCTGTCTCCTGTATAACAAGATGAGGATGTGCTGTGGATGATCAGAGCATCAAAGTGTGGAAGATTTAGTTGGCTATGTTGTGTCATTTCCAGCTGGAGATTTTCTGGAGAAGATGAACTATCTAGTGATATATAGATTTTCATTTCAATTTGGCAATTTTATGCAGATTTTTATGGAATAAAAAATTTTTCATATCATTTTATTTTTTCATATTTTTATTTCCTAACATTTATAAGAATCAGTGTCTTGTAGTAGTTCAGGTGCTGGACTAGAAATAGAGAGACTGAGGTGGTAGTCCTCCCTTGAGACAGAAACTAGCTGGCTGATTTTGGGCTAACACTCTCTCCTAGCCCTCATCTGGGAAGTTAAAATATACTTATCCACTAACTAAATAAATGTTAATAGCTCGGCACTTTGAAACCTCACCTGATGGAAAAAGCTCCCATCAATTTGTCCCAGTTCTTGCCAACCTAGCAGTTTGAAAGCATGCAAATGCAAGTAGATAAACAGGAACCACTTCAGTAAGAAAATAACAGGGACATGAAAGGAGCCCCCTTGGGCGGCCCTTGAGCAAAGGTGATGTCATCAGCTACTCCTTTCAATCCGAAAGCCCCTTGGTAGATGCTTCCAACACAAAAGTTAATAGTAGCAGTCTACTAACTGTACATCAGCATAGTCAGCATTATAAATGTATGATTATTATATGAGTCATTTAACATTATACATTTCCTAGCCTTTTTTCCTTGGTGTCTCTATAATCTGTATATCTACCACAAATGTATCCAACTTTCAGTAATGTAGCTTTTTTTTGTAGTTTTTCATTGGTTTAAACTATGCAAGAAAAACTGCTGGCCAGATTTCATACGTTGGTGGTATCTATGTTTCTGTACAGACTAAAAGGATTGAAATGCCATATTTTGCTCCCCAAAAATTCTGTGGTACCATTCCTTCTAGAATAACAAAGATTATGTAATTATGGGGAATGTTTTCAGCACTTCCTAGATGTCTCATAAGATTCATGAGTTGTACTGATTTGTCCCAAAACCACTGTAATATATACAGATGCAAAATTCTTCAAAATCATGAAGGATAATTTAGTGTATTATTGTCACATTGAAGTTCTGGGATATTATGAAGTCACCAGAGTGACTCATATGGAATTGTCTAACCTTCTTGATCCATGTGCTTAGATATTAGTCTTGAACTGTGATATGGCCCTAAAGCTGAGCAGCAAAAGACGGCTAGGATAGTGGGGTTGAGGCTGGATCTAATAAAGTAATGAGTTGGGTATTTTCACAATAGCAAAATAAACATTTGCAAGGAATGTTTAAATCTGGACCCTTACATTTAATAAAAAGATATACCTGCTGATATAATTGGCATCCTCTGTTCTATAGTTCTATGAGAATCGAGCAGGAAGCCAATAAAGTAGAGAGATTCTCTGGTTCTCTCTAAGCTTAGACTAAAAATTCAGTCCATAATCAATAGATTTAAAGGAACATGAAAGACATACTAGTTTTTTCTGAAGCACAAAGCTAGGAAGTCCTTTGGGTGTCTATGGTGGCACCACAGTTCAATGCAAACTAACCACAAGAGTTCTATGAAACTATCTTCCCTTATCTGATACTCTATATATATTTTAATCACAATTTACATCTTCTCTAGCTAGAAAGGTTAGTAATCAGAGATCAAAAAAATGCAATACAACACATCTGGAGAGACACTGGCTGGAGAAGGTTGCCATAAGGAGTAAAACATCTGATTGCTGATGCAGTATCTTGAGACTGAAGTTCCAGACTCCTTCAGAGACTTACAATGCCAGTGCTTTGTTGTTTCTCACTTTAATTAAACCCAAGCAATATGTTGTACCTTCTCGTGCCAAATCAATCCACAAAGTGACTTCTTGCTGTGCTTTCAGTGGTTCTGATGAGTTTCTGTCTTCGGAAAGGCTTAGCTAGCATCGCTTCCCACACAGTTCTGCTGAACAAACACCTGCGAAAATGAATCAAGAGAAGAGGAAGAGAGGAAAGAGAAGGAAGGAAGGAAGGAAAGTGAGAGAGAGGGGGGTATACAAGCACCCCAATGCAAACATTTTGGGGGGATGGGAAATATCCTGAAAGTATTTGCTATCCTAGACCTTGCTTACTGCTTATTTGCTTACTAGAAAATGAGAAAAGGTCATATCCAAGGTTACTGATGATACCTCCAAGAGAAAACAAATCATGTTGATCAGTGATAGATCAGTAAGCAAGGCAAAATTATAAATCAGATGTGCTTGACTGTAAATAGCAATTGTTGTTTTTTTTTAGTTTGCCAGGCCACTGATGACAACCAAAGACTCTAATTTTAAAAAAAAAGAAAAGAAATTATTGAATTGCAAGCTAAACCTTGTGGTTTATTTTTGGGTCAGTTCTGTTGACATATTTGAGATATGTTTGACCATTACAAGATAAATGATTCAGACAGACCCTCCAAAGTATATCTTGAGAGGCATGTTCCTGAACTGTCTAACTATAAGAGGGGAAGGCTACAGTATAGCTTAGTGTTTTTGCTTTGTGGGCAGGAAATCAGTGTTATATGTATTTAATTATATCAGTCTATTCTATTTAATTTCTGGAATAAAACAAACCACATGAAAATTCATTGTTGTGGGTACCCTCAAGAATAACGAAGTCAGATAAGTTGTTAAACTAGAACTATAACTTTATTAAACTATAAAAAAGGATTTTTTTGTCTCAGAAATGTTGTAGCTCTCTTCATAAGTTTCATGCAGCCCTTTGTCTTAGGACATCAACTAGACCAGTCTTTTATCCCAGTTACATCTTCATATACCAAGATAGGCCTTTCTGAGCTGGAAGCTATAAAATTCAAGGGCCGCCTATTCAGGCATCCAACACTTTTTTATTTTCTTTCTTGAAGGACCTATCACTTTAGGCTAATCTATTTTATTTTACCAATTTGTATACCATCCATTTCAAAATGGCTCTTGGAGTTTGTAGTTGAAATACATAAATGTTGAAAAATGAGCTTCATAAATCTCATAAGGACTCTAAAAAGCCTGGGTAAAATGTCAACTAGCAACCAGGTTGATGATAGTTTCAAGGACAATGCAATTCTCTTCCAAAAAGAAGACAAAATTTACTATTGATGTAAACAAATCCTATGCTTAAGACCAAGGACATAAGCTTATGCTTCTTTTATTCCACTGTTCTTATCATGTTTCCCTGTCTTATTTTTTTTTTTTGCCTCCAAAAGAGGTAGTAGGTCTTACTTTTGGGGGATGCCTTATTTTTTTCCAGACACCTGCTTTGCCTCATGATGGCGGCACTGACAGTCCTGTCAGCAGGAGCCTATGTGACTGCTGGCCCACTTCTATGGCTGCTCACGGTTGCTTGCAGCCAGAGGCTGCTTAGCCTGCTGCAGCATGCCACTGCCATAAGGTGAGGCAGGTAGGGGAGGGGGTGGAGTTGCCCCAAGCACCCATAAGTGCCCAAACATTTCTCGCCCAGAGGGAGACTGGAATCTTTGTCTGCTTGCAAATGGGGCAGTTGGAAACTGAGGCATTCACTCCATTTCCAACCACCCCATTTGCAAGCAGACGAAGCTTCCAGTCTCCATCATTTTTCCGTCTGGGCAAAAAGTTTTTGGGGCCTATGCCTTGGTTTACAAGCACCCCATTTGCAAGCAGATGAAGGTCCAGCTCCCTCTTGGTGAAAAGTGCATGGTGCATCCAGATCGCCTACCTTCCCCCCCCCCATCTTTGCCTCTGTGCTGTACTTACCTGCACTGCTCCAAGGGGCCAGTGGAGGTTAAGTTTTATTTTGGGGGTAGGGCTTATATTAGGCTCACCTGAAAAAATCAGGGTAGAGCTTATTTTTGGGGTGGATCTTATTTTCAGGGAAATATGGTATTCCACTAATTCTAACCAACTTATTGAAACATTTATTGCTCATCAAATGCTCAAATAACCTTTCCTTCAAATAAATTTAAGATGGATGGATGGATGGATGGATGGATGGATGGATGGATGGATGGATGGATGGGTGGGTGGGTGGATGGATGGCACCTCCAGCTGACTTAGTGCTCCATGGCACCAAAAATCACAATCGCCAATGCCGATTCTAAAATTTTTCCTAGGCAGGAGAGTCAATACAAATCTTAATTTCAGGCAGCTTGTGATAGCAAACTCCCCACCACTGCCATAGGCATATCATTCTGAGCAAGGTCATTCTTGGAGGAGAAGGAGGAAGTGGTGTGCAAAAATAAAAAAAGGCAGCTGCAACTATACAATTAATGAGTTCATGTTGACTTTTAAATACTCCATCACCCCAGCAGATGGCCCAGAGTCTGAAACTCTTGAAAACTAATACTGGTCAGCAAATAGTGCCTGTTTAGGTAGACCGATATCTCACAGGCATAAAATAGACACATAGATTTCTAACTTTTTTGATAACACAAGTACATTTTTGTGCATCTGAATTCTCCCAAGTTTCCATAGTCAGGGGTTCCTCCCTGCCTATTCTAGCAGTGATCCCCAATTTTTCTGGCACCTGGAATCAGTTTCATGGAAGACAATTTTTCCATGGATTGTGGAGGGGAAGAGGAGCACGCAACCTTGATTCCTCACACGAGCATTTTACAGTAGGGGGTCACACTCCTATGAGAATCTAATACCTGATTATCTGAGGTGGAGCTGAAACGATGGTGCTAGCACTGGGGAGAGGCTGCAAACACAGATGAAGCTTCACTTGCTCACCTTATCTCCAGCTGTACAGCCTGATTCCTAACAGGCCGTGGACAGGTACCGGTTTGTTGCCCAGGGGTTCGAGATCTTGTTCTTGTTTTGCAATAGATTGCTATGCACCATTTCTGGCATGTTTCTAAAACCATTCCTATTTCTATAGCCAGGGCTTTTTTTATCATAGAACGCTCAGAACGGAGTTCCGGCACCTTTTTGGGATGGAACCTTGTAGGGTAGGCAAGGCAGGTTGTATGACATGTGTGAGTTCCGGCACCTTTTTTTTTTTTTTTAGAAAAAAAAGCACTGTCTATAGCCATGGCTTTTGCAGTTCATTAGCAATACCTATTCTGCTCTCAGATTAAGCAAAAGGCTTTTGGAGTGGAAGTAACAGAAAGGGTTGTCAATCCAGGATTCATGATTCCAAGCTAGCAAACAGTCTCAGCCAGTGTGGAGCAGCTGCAGTTTCTCCCCCCCTCCCTCCTCCCCATTGCCTTCCTGTTCATAACACCCATCCTATTTACAATGCACCACATCTGATCAATGGCAGCTGGTTGGGAGAGTGGATTATAATCTAGGCAGAGAATGATCAGGAAGGGCAATTACTGATATCACAGTCTATTGTAAAGGACAATAAAAGATATAAGTATAGCCCAGCTCTGAAGGCAGAAAGCTCAGAGAGATCGGGAGGTTTGCTTGCTCAGGCAAGATTGGGAAATATGCAGCTTCTTCAGGTAGTGGAAATTTCAGCCATATGACTAAAGCTTGACAGCCTGGTTCTCACCTTTAAAAATCTAGCCTTTCCTGGGTAGCTTTGATGCTGTCCTGATTACAATCTTGGAACTCAAGTCAAGGCATGGATTGCAAGTTTATGCAAGAAAAGCTTCTTGACTTACAAATCATAAACTCATTAAAATTTAGCTTGCTCGAAAAATCCTAAAAATCCAGCAGTCACAGGTTTAAGTTTTGAATTTTTAAAAGGTAGTTTTAAACCTCTCCAGAAAAGGCAGTAAGGACTGAAAAAGAAGTTTGGTTTGCCAAACATAAAAACCAAACAGATAAGGACACGCACAAAAGTGAGACAGAATTAAATCAGTGTGATGAATGGGATATTTCTTAATGATGAATGGGATGTTTTGTGACATGTCTAGAGCCAAACAGGTGCTTCAAAAATCCAAAGAGCCAAGAGGATGGAAAATAGGGGTGTGGGGTGTTGATAAACTTCACTTATGATCGGTGGGTTTAATTTGGTACAAGCCATAATCTGGGCAGAAGTGATTACTCCCCCTCTTCCTTCTAGCTATTCTTTTTCAGGGCCAGTAATTTTGGCATAGGGTTTGGATTCAGTTCCTTGGCTTCAGCCACAAAATTACAACGGGTAGTTCATTCTCTTAAAGAACTTTGCAGGGAAACAAAGCCATGGCTGTGCTCGAGTCCTGAAGAGGACAGCTCTGAGAATGAATGAGGAAAGATTTGCCAAATCAATAGGCATATGAACTCTTCAACCTAAAACTATTGATTGAGAAGTAACTCTCATTGATTTTAATAGCACCACTTAAATGAGGTTAGGAGATCAGCAAGCAGGAAAGTGTTCCCTATACATAATTAATATAAATTGCAAAGAGCCTTGGATGTGACATCACAATCTATCATCTGGAGATTTGGAAAAGTCTATGAAACCCTTCCAGAGTGATTAACACATATTTAATACAGTGAAACCCTTATATTTTTAGAAGATGTTCTGATCTCCTCATTAACTCTCTCAGATATGGTATGGTCTAATGGCTCTTTGCCAGATGCATTAGACCAACATTTCTCCTAATCCACCTGCCCACCACCACTACATACAATAATGGTCTGCCACCTGTCTAAAGCAAATTGTCTTGTTATCGTCCCTGCATCTAATATTGGGAGGAGTCTTGCCTCCATAGGCAAGTTTACATTGTGCTACCCCATCCTAAAGTTGTTGAAGGAGCCCATTGAATGGCTTTATGCATCCATGCAGATGCCATGCAAAAAAAACAACAAACCAAATTCATAATTTATTTATTCTCAACATGCATTTTTACCTCCCAGCACAGTTTGATTATATTAAGTGCACAAACACAATACACAGCAAAGTTGCTTGTTCCTTATGGTTTGTAGTTAGCATGAATTTCCTTCCAAAATGCCTCCTAAGAAGGATCTTCAATAAACTTTGACAGGGCATGCTGGATAGTCTCCTACTATTTCTGAATGTGCTAACTGTTCAAAGGAAACTTAATTATTCCAGTCAGAACGTGGATGAAATGAGTATGTGGGCAGCACATTTTCACATTTTAAATTCTTCTATCAGTTGCTTCTTGGAAGGAAGAGGGTTGAATCCAGGTGTTATTTCCCTATCCTGGCTGTTGGAATATTATATACCAGCTTTAAAAAAATGCATTGAGCTGGCAAATCAGTTTAGAGAAAATCCATTCAACACCCTAATTTTGCATGCAGCTAGTCATTCATGCAGCTCTGTTCCTAGCTGGATCAAACCAAAATCTTCATTTGGAATACAGTATAATATTTTTAATTCACTGTTTGAATTTGAATAGTGGAGCCTGGTTGATATTATAGTCATCTAGATTAAACTATATCATTTGGTTGAATTTGATGGCTGGTTTGCAGTGGGAATTAGACTCCGATACTATCTGACACAAGACATGGAATCCTTCTCAGTTTTTGACAGCTTGTGAAAGTTCACATTTGATCCCTGCTAAAATTAAAAGAGTGAAGCACTCTCAGTTTGAATTTCAAGTACAGTAAACATTTAATAGAATGGTAGCATTCAGGATTTTGCAGGAATATTGTTACATGCTATACTCTGCAGTCTCAGGTATTAGTTCTTTAATTTTTATTTCACCCATATTAAAGCTTTAAACTGAATGCCTTGTATATAATATTTTATGTATGTATGTTTAGTTTATTGTTATGCTATTATTAGCCAGGAATTCTAGAACTTGGAACCCCAAGTCCTGCCTCAGGTTGGTTAAGGATATCATAATCTTTAAAACAACCCTTTGAAGCAGATTAAGATTGTTGCTTGTTGCAGTTGCTGCTTTGGGGTGGATGGCTTGCGTGCCAGGTTCAATGCCAAGAAAGCCTACCTAGTTCAGATTTCCCCAATGAAGTATTGGAATTGCAACATCCAAAATCCCCAACCAGCACCATGGCAGCTGGGAAATCTGGGAATTGTAGACTTGACACTGTGGACCAGGGTGTCCCTTCTGGTTCTATCTCCTGAAAGATTGTGGCATAATTTCCTTCTATTTTATTGGGAAACAATTTGAAAAGTATAATATAAGCCCTAGATGCAGTTCAAAAAAAGAGATTGCCAAATTCCACCCCAACAGAGCCAAGACTCATCCCTGTATGTAATGTAGGTTCCTACTGTGACACTCAACTTTCCCCCAAACGGTAGGTGTGGAATTTAGCCATAAAAAGGATATTCCACTAAGACATGCAAATTAATTTCTCTTGTCTAGGTAGAAAGATGAAAGATAGAATTATCTGGATATAGATGTATGATTTCAACAAACTGACACGGAAGAAGCATAGTGGCCCGAATGGAACCTATAAAAAGGCAATTAAAAATATTCTGTTAACATGCTTCTTGAGAGCTAAATTTAAAGCATTATGTCACTGTAATTAATTTATTGGCATTGACCGTGAAAATAACCGTGTGGCAAAGTTATAAAAACTTACAGCATTTCATATATAGCTAAGTCCTAAGGCATCATCTTTAAACAATGTCAGGGAAATCAGCCCTGACATTGAGAGAATATATGTGCCAATAAGATGTTCCATGTTGGGCATGTTATGTTCCATATGAAAGAGGTTTGATCTTACAGGCAGGCTATTTCTCATACATACCAAAACCTTGTATTGGTTATTTTTCAGAAAGTCCAATCCTAGAATTAAATATTTCCCCAACGTGGTGCCCTCCAGACATACTGGATCACATTCCCCATCATAGCCCAGGGATTATGAGCGAAGGTGTCTGACACATCTGGAGGTTGCTAGTTTGAGGAAGAACATGACTTGATACTCCACCACCACCACACACACACACACACAAAGTCAGTGTGAAATAAATCTTGAAACCATTTTTTTTTTCCTCTTCCTGTATGGCTGCATCTCCCTTAAGGGCAGGAGAGAGTATTTCCTGCAAGCCATCAAATGAACAGTTGACAGTAACAAGCTGAATGAAAAGACCAGCAACGTCCAGAACTTCTCCGAAGGATGCTAAACATCATGCAAGAAAAGGGGACAGGAGGGAGAGAAGCCATTCTATCTGAGAGCCTTCCTGTAAAGAGACTGGGGGTCCTGGGAGCTTAGGTGTCAATTGGATAAATAAAATACCTTTTACAGGGAAAAGGAAACGTGGCTGGGGCGTAACAAGGGCGCCTTCTGTAAGCAAAATGTCCCAGCAGATAACAACCCTTATCGCTTTAGGAATAGAGCAACCCCCTCCCTTCCCCAACACGCGCGCACACCGAGGGAGATCTCCGCTGCCCACCCCCACCCCCCCGCACAAAAAAGAAACAGCCCTGAAATGTTGAAGGGCTTATCATCGGAGTAGCTTCATTTCTGCTGCTGTGTCTTCTCACAGGTGATTTATTGGGGGGGGGTCACCTTTCTCGTGCCTCTCTCTTTGTACCCACGGAGCCTTCGTCGCAAAACTATTCGGCGAAGGCTGAACGGGTAACTTGGTGTATGCTCAGAAACCCTTGCAGCGGATCAGAAGGGCATTGCGCGGGGCTTAGCCTCCCCGCCTCTCAACCCTCTGCTGCTCGAAGCATCTCGAAACGCGGAAGACGAAGCGGGCTGAGGGGGGATGCGGTGCCCTGCCCTGCCCTGCCTTGCTCAGTTCTGCTTACCTTCCCAACGGTGCACCTGCCTCAGGGGAAGGCTGATGCGAGGACTCGGCTGGTCTCTTCCCGCTCCCGTCGGTCAGCTTTCTGCGGGTCCCTGCGGTCACTGGCGAGCTCATCGCCTCCTCTCTTCAGCAAGCAGAGAGGCGGGCGCCCAGATGTTCCCTTCCTTCCCGGATTGGTCCAGAGGGAAAAGATGTTAGCTTGTTGCTAGGCGCGTTGCTAAGAGCCAGTGACGCTCTTTTTCAGCATCTCCAGAGCGGCTCCAGAGGCCGCTCGGCATGTCCTGAGGAAAAGGGGAAGTGGACAGAGGTGAGGGCTTTGGGGAGCAGGAAAGAGCAGGGAGCCAGGCGAGGAGGTGGATGGGTAACAGGGCAGGCAAGGGGAGAGGAGTTAGGACAAACGGTGGCCCAGCAAATCAATAGGGCTGTGTGCCGTATTTATTTTTGAGATTCCCTGGACTGAAGCATACAGTAGATAAATCTACCTGAAGAATTGCTCAGGGAACAGCTGATGAAACTGCCTGCAGAAAGACGCAGATCATGCCCTCCCAGGGAAGCTTGACTGACCGAGTAATTATCGATTATACAACCACATCTCAAAGGGGAAGCAATTTCTGAGTAAGGTGCATAGTGTAGTCCAAATCAGGATGTCCTTCATGGAAGGACATGCATGCAGAGGCCAGCTCCAAGACTATAGAAGCTGCAAATATATATGGCCATATATAAATCATGTAAGTTTAAGAAGCTGTTATAGCTATTATAGTAGAAAATCACATTTCTCCTACAGAATGCTTCTCAGCTAAACCAGTATGTAATTGGTTCAGTATATGGTTCAATACTAGGCTAGATACTTCCAATACAAGATTAGCAAGACTTATCAAGGACATTTCCTTGTTTGAGGTGAAGCAGGCAATGGGTTCCCCCAAGCTGGCAAGTCAAGTTTCAAAACTGGTCTATTCTATTCTAGCTCTTGCTATTTAAGGATTAAATTAAAGGGGCTCCCCCTTCCCTGAAATTTCCTGGACTCTTTCTTCAAGAGAGAAGGAACAATTCCTTATTAAACAGGAGGGACATGCAGCCTGAATATAGAAGAGCACTGGATGCTGAATGGCTCCTCAGCTCCACTGGCCTCTGCTATTCATGTCATTTGTCTCCAAATGATCCAGGAACTGAATGATGGAATGGCAAAAATATGAACAGATTTTCTATGATGGGTACATATGACATGGACAGTTGCCTCTCAGAATAATGACTGGAGTCCCAAACGGGTGGCTAACAGCACCAGTGAGATTGTAAACACTTCATTGGGCACCCATCTGGATCCCTGACCCATCTGAATTTTTCAGTTAAAAAGAAAAAAGTTAAAAAGTGCAAGTTGGTTTACGGCAAATCAAAGGGCATCATTTTTATTTCCAAGATCACCTCTGACTCCAACTGGATCTCTCCCTGGCTTAATAATCTGCATGTACAGATAACTCTCAGGTATGTTTACTGAAATACATTCTTTGTGATGCTGCCTTTATCACTAATGCATAAATGTCAGTTCAAACAGAATTCAGCAACCAGGCTGGTCTTTAGAGAAACTCAGCTTCCACATTATACTTAAGCCAGAAGCACTCACAAGCATTTTTTTTTCCAGCTGAAATATAGAAGGCTGGTAATTACGTTTAAAGCTTACAGTTAGAACCGAGTTTATGATAGAAAAGTTCCCGTTATCTATAATTCCTCTCCTGCCCCCACCTCCACTCCAGGTCATCAAAAAAAGTTGATGATCCAACTTTTGCAGGCTTATATCATAGTGACTGGAGGGTCAAGACTTCTCTTAAACACCTCCCTTTTTGGGGGGGGGACAAGTATTCTCAGCTAAGTTGAAGCTTTTAACAAGGTCCTAAAGCATAAGCAGATTTTTAATTGCTGGTTGAAATTGTCTTAAATATTTCAAAATTTAATTTTGCCTTTGCCAAATAGTAGCAGTAGTGTTACTTATTTCTAATATAATAAGGCAAACAAAATCAGCCACATGAGCTTTCTTTGAAACATTGGCTGATGGCAAAATTTAGCTTTGCTTGGAAGTGTTTCTACCTGCTCCCTTAGGGGATGAAAGAAGGCTGGTGCAATATGTCCTAGGGGAAAGCGAGCAGGGTAACAAGTAACATTCAGATAAACCAATGTTTTGAAACTGGCTATGCCCCCATGGAAGCCATTTTGTGAATAAGCAAGCCACCCTTAGCAAACAATGGTGGGAATCCTGGTGTAAAGAAATCTCTGTATTCATTTAGGCCAGGATGGGCAACTTTTGTCTATTCAGATTTGCAGTTCCTCAGAGGAAATCTTTTCAGGTCACATAATGATCAAGACTAAAGAAAGCAGTAAGGGATACATTTCAAGTACATCTTGAAATACATCTAAGTACAATACTGGGTGAGATAATCAACCAGTTTAGAATTTGGTATCAGTGCTGATGATACCCAGTTATATCAACCCCCAGCTAGCTAAGTGAGGCTTCCAAGGTTCTGTCCCAATTCCCGGAGGCTGTGCAGGTTTGGATAGGAGGGACCACCTCCGACTCAATCCTACCAAGACAGAATGCCTGTGGGTGTTGGGCTGCCTGGATCGGGTGATATTTCTTCTCTGATCTTGGTTGAGTTGACACTTTCCCCTTTGAAGGTGATGTCATGTTGAGGCTCTTCCTGGACTCACAGCTCCTGCTCAAGAAGCAGGTGGTAACTATAATCAGGAAAGCTTTATCTGGTTCACCATGGAGCTGTCCTTGAAGACTATCTAAAAGCTTCAGCTGATCCAGAAAACAGCAGGGTGACAATAATGAACACACCTCAGTGTGCCCCACCTTGAGTTACTTATAAAATAGTAAAGGTGAGATAAAAATCTAATAAATAAAATACCTCTACTTTGAAAATGTATTGGTTGTCAGTTTGTTTGTAGATGTGATTCAAGTTGCTCAATACCATCTATAAACCATAGGATTTGGCCACTTGAGGTCTGTCTCCCAAAATATTTGTGTGGCCAGGGCTATTTTTGTCATAGAACACCCAGAACGGAGTTCCAGCACCTTTTTTGGATGGAACCTTGTAGGGTAGGCAAGGCAGGTTGTATGACATGTGTGAGTTCCGGCATCTTTTTTTTTTTTTTTTTACAAAAAAAGCACGATGTGTAGCCAATTCAATATGACAGAGATGGCACACCCCAAGTTCCTTCAATTAAACAGTGCCATCTATCCAGGCCAGGATAGATGGCAGAATTCTGGGAGTTGAAGTCCACAAGTCATAAAAGGGCCAGGTTTGAAGACCCCTGATCCAGGCCCTGGAAATGCAGCTTCTCTGTCTCAGTCCCTGCCTTCTGGAATGAGGTTCCCTCCAAGATCCAAATGTCTCCTAACCAGCTGGTGTTTCAAAAGGCCCTAAAGACCTGGTTCTTCACCCAGACCTTCGGTGAAAGTTAGTGAAGTCTCCTTTGGACCCAAAAGTTTTCCACGTGATTTGTCACCCTGCCATCTTTATTCTTATTATTGTTTCTTGTTCCTTATGTCTTGCTTTTCATGTTTTAAATAATTAAATAATTAAATAAACCACTAACCACTGGGCAATACTGATCAATACTAGGAACAACATACTCCAGAAATTATGTGGAAGTAAATGGGGAGCTTCAGCTGCCACCCTCAGATTATCAGCACTAGGGCTGGTGTACTTTGCAGCTGAATATATATACCGTGCCCCTGTGCCCTACTAGTAAGTTAGACACCAGACTCAATGACACCATGAGGATTATAAGCAGATGTATTAATACCACTCCAACTTGCTGGCTTCCTATTTTGAGCCACAAAGCACCGCCAGCTTTACAAAGGCAAGATGCACTAGTGAGAGAACACAGAAAAGTTATGAACAACTCACTCCTACCAGTGCAGGCCAACTTTGCTCATTTTTCAGCAGGAACACTGAAATCCAGGAAGCCCCCACTGGCACTTGCACAACATCTGCCCAACAGCTATAACATCAGTTCTCAATGGAAAGCCAAATGGGTCGCTGAATGCCCAGTTATAAGAAGATATATAAATGACCCGCTCCCCCCCAAAAAACAGGTGCCAGGCTTTGAACTACTATGTCAGCAATGGACAATGCTGAATAAGATTGACACCTCATATGGCATCTGCTGGGACTCTATATAAATGGGGCATAGAGTCCTCTCCTCAGTGTGACTGTGGGGTCCCACACCAAACTGTAGATCACATTTTGAGTGTCTATAAGCTCAGGGCATTTACCAGTCCAGTATCTGATTTTTTAAATAAAAACAATGCTGCGTATCAATGGCCTAGATGGCCTAGACATTAATATGATAGATCTTTTTGACATTTATATTTTATTGGGTTCTACTAATCTAGTTGAAATGTTAATGTATATTGCTAGTCCCTGTATAAATATATAAATAAATAAATAACTCCCTGGGCATTAGGGAGCATATACATATAATAAATAGTAATAATACCAATTATCACTGACCCTCTTTGTCCCAAACACCAGACTGCAGAAAAAAAACCAGTGAGCTCTTTCCAGACATCTCTATTGAACTCTTGCATAGATTTGAAACTCGGCTAGTTGTTCTTCTTGCCTCACCTCTAGGTCTTGCCAGCTTACTCAGTCATTACATGGTGACTATAATTGTTCTCATGCTGCCATGCAAAAAGCATCATCCTGATCCCATTCTCTCTCCCCACCTCCCTACCCTGTAAAGTCATTGTTATCTGCTACAATGGTAAAATGCATGTTGTGCAGGTAAAAAATCTCTGATTCAGTCTCCAGCATTTCCAAATAATGGTAAGAAAGATCAATCAGAAATCATGAAAAGCCATTATTAGTACAGTATACTTAAAGAATAATGCTCTCAAATGAGCCACATTCAAACAAGCTTCTTATATTCCCACTGAGAATGATTGCAACTCAGTGGTGAAACAAATACTTTTGTTAGGAAAGATCTCCATGTTCAATCCTTGGTATTTTCAAGGTCCCTTCCAACTCTGTTATTTTGTTAAAGGTCACCTTGGAATTCTTGGAGCAGCTCCTTTAACTGTGCAATCAAAAATGCACAATCAACCACTTCTCCAGGGGCCATCCAAAAGTTATCACCTACTTAAATAGGGCGAGATAGGCAAAGGACTATATTATCAAAAACATGAGGAGTAAAGTTTTAATGAATGCAATCTCATTTTAGGTGAAGTAAAATTAACATTTATTTTTTTCCTGACTACCCAATTTTGGAGGATGGCCTCTGGCAGATAGTTCAGAGGTCAAGTGAGGTTCTTAACAGGAAAGAAGTTGTGCATGTCCCATTGGGATAAACAATATTGACTTGGGGGACCAGTGTTACTTGAGTAAAGTAGCAGCCTGTGGTCAGAGAAATTGCTGTACCAGTTCAAAAGGATTATGGTTGATCATGCAGCTGCAAGACAACCTGCTGTGTGAAACTACCACATCATCATATCTTTAGCAACCAATGGATTCAAGACCTGTTTTGAGTTGCTGTTAAAGCTTGCATTTTTCTTTTTTCTTTCAATAAGGGGTAACCCTTCCCAAATAAGAATACACCATACAAAGTTGTCTGTGTGGCTTGGCCTCCACCTCTTTCACATTTTTTTATTGTGTACTTACCAGGGAGATGTTCAGTTACCATGGAGATAAAACTCACAGAAGTATCTAATCACTAATAGAGGGGGAACTCAGCTTGAGTAATGAATTTTCAGTCAAGAGCACCAAAGATTGTCAATGTTGAGAATGGAACATATTTCAATTCTGAATTCACTCTATTACCTGGATCCCCCACCTCAACACAATTCCCCATTTGTTGTGGCATGTCTGAATCTTCCTGTGCTTTTATGCCATTTCTCTCTCTTTTCTCTTCCTTACCCCCTGCCTAGTTCTGACACACTTCATCTTCAAGTGGAGATTCACAGGAAGTGTTCCTTTAGTGCAATATAGAATTAAATTGTAAAATTTGCTGCCTTAAGAAATGAAGAACACCAATTTACATGGTTTTAAAAGGGAACTTCACTTCAAATCCTGCTGTGTTGCCTCATCATGGTAGGGTCTGTCTGTGGGAGTAGTGAGC
The DNA here is from genome assembly GCF_016545835.1 of Crotalus tigris. NCBI lineage: Eukaryota > Metazoa > Chordata > Lepidosauria > Squamata > Viperidae > Crotalus > Crotalus tigris. The sequence goes on from NW_024100068.1 coordinate 1,131,182, forward strand.
AAAGGACACCATTAAGAGTATAAAATCCCAGCAGGATTACCCAAGTCATCCCAATTGTGCCACGCACGCACGCACACACACACACACACACACAGGAAAGAGAGCTAGTATATATAGAGAGAGCTTTTGTGTGTGTGTGTGTGTGCGTGCGTGCGTGTGTCTTTGTATGAGAGAGAGAGAGGACTGCAGCAATAGTGATGGATTATCATTTTGCTATCATTTCATACTTCATAGGAGAAGGCAAACCATTTTTGTATTTTATCAAGAAAATTCTATGGATACAATATATAATATTGGGTAAAGCTGTAGTCTGATAAAGAGTTCTTCAGGATAAATGGCATTCAACAGCATCAAGTCTTTTAGAATACTAATGCTTTTTTTAATTGTTAAAGCCTTCAGAACATTTAGTTGCTGCATGTTGCCATGCATGAGAAGAAAATCCAAAACTGCAAATACAAAATTACACTGAAAACATGGAACATCAGCAGCATGAAGTTAAACATAGGAAAGCTCAACAGATGAAATGAATCAACTACACATTGTCATCTTAGGCATCAATAAATAGACCGGAACTGAATCTTTTCAGTCAGATATCACAGTTTATTATCCACAACATGAAAAACAAAGAGGAACAGCATTGCTTTCATAGTTAAGAAAGGTATAGCAAAAACAGTATTGGGTTACACTGCAATCAATAACTAAATAGACAATAGACAGAATAATAGAATAACAGAATAACAGAGTTGGAAGGGAGCTTGGAGGTATTTTAGTCCAATCCCCTGATCAAGCAGGAAATCCTATACCAGTGGTGGCGAACTTATGGCAGGCGTGCCAGAGGCAGCACTCAGAGCCCTCTCTGTGGGCATGCACGGCACGTTGCAGAGATGGCAACTGTCCCTCTTCAACCAGCTGCCTGTCCAACCTCTTATTGAAAACCTCCAGTGTTGGAGCACCCACAACCTCTGGAGGCGATTCCTCTGATTAACTGTTCTTACTGTAATGAAATTTCTCCTTAATTGTAGTGTATGGAGAAAGGATTTAGAATTGAGGTCCTATTGAACATTGAGCATTATTAAGTCCTGCAAACTTTGTCTACTTCTTGATTTTCTCTAAATCTATGCCCAACACTTTAGACATAAGTCTAGCTGTTTTAGTTAAAGTTTGTTGAATTTCTTGAATGTCTCCCAAGCCATGTTCATCATCTATTAAATTACTCACCTTGTAATGAAATGGAATGTGATACTGGGTCAGTGGGGAAGGAGGTAGTGTCATGTGTTGGCCCCATCAATCCTTCTAGGATATACCAAATCTAAACAGACCTAATATAGTACATATAGTGTTAAACTAAATTCAGTCATTCAGTTGTACTGTGCAAACTTTTAAACCCAGTCAGCTAACCAATTCTGCTTGCTCAGTTGCCCAAGAAACAGCCAAAGAAATGGTGACAGAAAAAGTAAGTCATCTGATTACAAACATGACACTGTAGAACTCAAGTTCTGATTGATTGCAATGGCAAGCCATATCTGCCAATTTAAGATGGAAAGACTAATAATGTCCTGCCTGTTCTTTTCTCATGGAATACTAGCTCCTTTCTGGAGAAAATGAGTAGGAAACTGCCTTCTCAAAAGGTTGACTTTTGATCCTGTTTGTATGATTGTATGCTACCAGAACCACCAATAAGACAATCTGAGTAGATTAAAATTAGAACCATTATAATTATAAATCACTCTGTAAACTAAGAACGGCTACAGAAATTATTTCTAACAACAACAACAACAATAAGTTGGAAGGGACCTTGGAGGTCATCTAGCCCAACCGCTGCTCAGGCAGGAAACCCTGTATCATTTCAGACAAATGGCTGGCAGTCTCTTCTTAAAAACTTCCAGTGTTGGAGCATTCACAGCTTCTGGAGGCAGGTTGTTCCACTGGTTAATTGTTCTAACTATCAGGAAATTTCTCCTTAGTTCTAGGTTGTTTCTCTCTTTGGTTAGTTTCCATCCATTGCTTCTTGTCCTGTCTTCAGGTGCTTTGGAGAATAGCTTGACTCCCTCTTCTTTGTGGCAGTCCCTGAGATATTGGAACACTGCTATCATGTCACCCCTCATCCTTCTCTTCATTAAACTAGACCAGGGGTAGGCAACCTTGGCTCATTTATGACTCATGGACTTCAACTCCCAGAATCTGGCTCAGGAATTCTGGGAGTTGAAGTCCACGAGTCATAAAAGAGCCAAGGTTGCCTACCCCTGAACTAGACATACATAATTCCAGCAACCGTTCCTTATATGTTTTAGACCCCTAATCATCTTTGTTGCTCTTCTCTGTACTCTTTCTAGAGTCTCAACATCTTTTTTATATTGTGGTGACCAAAACTGGATGCAGTATTCCAAGTGTGGCCTTACCAAGGCATTGTAAAGTGGTATTAACACTTCACCTGATCTTGATTCTATCCCTCTGTTAATGCAGCCCAGCACTGTGTTGGCTTTTTTGGCAGCTGCAGTACACTGCTGGTTCATATTTAAGTGATTATCAACTAGGACTCCGAGATCCCTCTCACAGTTACTACTATTGAGCAAGGTATCACCTATGCATTTGGTTTTTCTTGCCTAAATGTAGAACCTTACTTTTTTCACCACCTTATTTCATTTTGTTAGATAGTGCCCAATGTTCAAATCTGTCAAGATCCTTCTGTATCTTAAGCCTAGCTTCTGGAGTGTTGGTTATTCCTGCCAGCTTGGTGCCATCTGCAAATTTGATGAGTTCCCCATCTATCCCCTCATCCAAATCATTGATGAAGATGTTGAAGAGCACTGGGCCCAGAACAGAGCCCTGGGGCACCGCACTACACACTTCCCTCCATGTAGATGCAGTTCCATTGAGGACTACATGCTGGTGGTCCTCTTTATCAAATGCCTTACTGAAGTCCAAGTAAATTATATCCACAGCATTCCTCTAGTCCACTAATTTTGTCACCTGGTTAAAGAATGCAAAAAGATTTGTCTGGCATGATCTGTTTTTGACAAACCCATGTTGGCTTTTAGTAATGACTTTGTTTGCCTCTAGGTGTTTGCTGATTCATTGCTTGATTATCTTTTCCAGAATCTTCCCAGGTATTGAGGTCAGGGTGATAGATCTGTAGTTTCCTGGATCCATTTTTCCCCTTTTTTGAAGATGGGAACTACATCAGCTCTTTTCCAGTCCTCTGGTAGTTCCCCAGTGATCCAGGATCTTTGAAAGATATAGTTCAGTGGTTCTGAGATCACATCTTCCAGTTCCTTCGGAACCTTGGAGTGTAATCCATCTGGTCCTGGTGATTTGAACTTATCTAGGCTGGATCAGATGCTCACTTACCATTTTCTTGCCTATCTTAACTCGTGTTTCTAATCTGTTTTTGATAGGTTGGACTGTTTTTTTCCCTTTGTGTAAAGACAGATGGAAAAAACGAGTTAAATAGTTCTGCTTTCTCCCTGTTGCTTGTCACCTTCTTGCCACTTTCTCCCACTAATGAACCAATCATTTTCTTAACTTTTTTCTTATTTTTTTACATGTTGAAAGAACCTTTTTTATTTTTGACTTTTATTACAAGCCTTAGTTCATTTTGAGCCTTAGCTTTCCTCACTTCGGGCTAAGGATATTCTGCCTTAGTTATATGACCCTCTTTCCACTTTTTACACTTGTCCTTTTTGTCTTTCAATTTATCAGAGAGTTCTTTATGCAGCCATGCTGGTTTCTTTTGAGAGCTGTTATTTTTCTTCTTTGTTGGTATTGTGCTAGATTGGGCTTTTATAATCTCACTTTTCAAAAATTCCTGAACTTCTTGAGTTGTTTTTCTCTTGAGGATTCTCATCCATGGAATCCTTCCCAAGCTCTAAGTTTGTTGAAATGAGCTCTCTTAAATTCCAAGACTCTAGTTTGACTGTGTTCTTTTGCTTGTGCTTGCATAATGTTGAATTCCAATACTGCATGATCACTCCCCCCCCCCAAGGTTCCTGTGGCTTCAACATTTCATCTCTGTTAGTGAGAATTAGGTCCGATATGGCTGATTCCCTAGTTCTCTTCTCTACTTTTTGGGAGACAAAGTTGTCTGCTAGGTTTGTCAGGAATCTGTTTGATCTTCCCCTTGGTGCAGAGTTTGTCTCCCAGTTAATGTGAGGGTAATTAAAGTTCCCCAGTACTATTTTGATGTGCTTTCTACATACATTAGTTAACTAACTAGCAAAAAGTTCATCTATTTCCTCTGTTTGGTTGGGTGGCCTATAGTATACACCTATGGTAATGTCATTTTTTTCTCCTTTTATATTGACCCAAATGCATTCAAGACAGTTTTCATCATTGTTGTGCTCTATTTCTATAGAGATGCAGTTATTTCTTATATAGAGAGCAACTCCACCTCCTGTTTTATTTGGCCTGTTTCTTTTAAATAATTTAAATCCCTCTAGCTGTATGTTTCATTTGTGTGTTTCATCCCACCAGGTTTCCATAATCCTTGATATTATCTTTAGCATGCAAAGGGTCCTTTGATATGTAGCCCACCTATAATTCTATAAGCAGGAAGAATAGAAACATTTGTAATAAATAAATGAAAAAAAATAAATGAAGAAATGAACGGATTAATGAAGTGGAGGATATTCAGAATATTTTCATTAGGTTTTATCAGATAATAAGAAGGAAGACAAAAGAAAGAACAAACCATACTTTAAACCTCTTTCTCTGACACCTTATGGACCAGTGTGCTATCTCTGATAACACAGAATACTGCCCTTTTTTGTTATGGATAAAGCTAAGAATTTCTACCTATGAAATTGCCTCACTGCATTGAGTGACTCAAACTCCATTGACAATACACATCTGGTTGTAAGCCTGGTTCCAGGTTTGAAGAGACATTGGATAATGAGTCCTCTAATCTTATCCTTTCTATTGGCTACATTGAAGGCATGATTAAAATCTGTGCCAGATGGTATCAACAAATTTAGAAGTGGAAACTATGGGAACTGGCAGGAAAAAAATCTTAGCTGTTTCCAAAAAAAGTACCCTGAAAACAAGCTAGCTGTGCTTCTTTATTCCTTTAAACCCTGAGCATTGTTTTTAGTGCACACTAAGAGTAGATACATTATTTCCAATTACACAGCTTCAACAATGTGTAACATCCAAGACTTTCAGCTCCTTCAGAAAACAATATTTCACAAGGAATATTAGGTCTGCGTAACAAGAAGAAAGGTTGGCCCATCACAAAGAACCATGTTGTTTGGATAAATGACTCATCCTATTTAGTCTTGGCCAAGATATAAAGAAAAAGTCATCTTGGGTTTTGAGCAGACATGTCTGAAGGAGAGGTACAAGTAGCAACATGTTTAAAATGTCTGAACCAAAAGGAAATGGAGTAGGAAAACATAGCCAAGCAGATACTGAAGATGCAGTTTGCTTGCTTTTAACTTGTAAAATTTACTAGCCCAATGGTTTCCCTAATGGTTCCACTCATAATACTAACCATACATTCAATTCCTGTTGTCCAAGTGTCATTCAGCCTGTTAAAAATGAGAGTCAGTACTGGATTAAAAATGAGGTGCAGGTTCTAGTCCCTCCTTAAGCATGGAAGCCAGCTGTGTGACCTTTCCCGCTCAGTCCTTATCAGCCTCAGACTCTGCAACAAGCTGGATGATAAATAGGTATAAATAAATAAAACCTCTTGTTGCATCACACATTGATTGCTTTGTTAAAAGAACCAGATGAGTGCATTGCAAACACAAGCAAACTTTGTAACCACTTGCTAAAATTTGGTTTATTCTATCATGTCGAAATCTGGAAGAACAGATCGTAGTAATGTATCTTAACATAGCAAACATCCATATTGTTTTCCCCTCTCTGTTCATTTCTTTGTTGTTTTTCAGAAAATGAAAAAATACAAAATGCCTGTTAATTTATGCCAACATTCAGTGATTCTCAAAGGCAAAATGAAAAACTGGTTACAGATAAAAACATTGCCAATGTTGGCTGAATATTAAGACCTTCAGTGATTGCATAAAGGGCTAGCAGTGGGAGAAATGCCCAGGCTTTCTCTGTTCAGGGCCACTCTTCCCTCCTGAAGAAGCTCTCCTCAGACAGTCTCCAGTAGGCTTCTGAGGCTCAGATATTAAATCAGAGGAGGAGTCTAGGAGCAAACAAAACAGATTTTAGTAATCTAATTTAATTGGGTCATGACATAAGCCTAAGACTGAAAATCAGGCTTGTCAGATGCTATATTTTTTCTATCCTGCTCTATGGAGTAGAGAGTTGGTCTCTGACAGAAGGCCACTTCAAGAGACTAGAAGCATTTGAAATGTGGATTTACAGGAGGCTGTTATGTATAAGCTGGGTTGACAACATCAGAAATGAGGAGGTGATAAGCCGCCTGGGAAAGCCAAGGGAAATCATCAAAACAATTAAAAAACAAAACAGAATATTTTGGAAATGTGATGCGACATCCAGAAAAATACGGCATACTCCATTTAATCCTCCAGGGAAAGATTGAAGGCAAACAAGGTCCAGGCAGAAGAACATCATAGCTTCAAAATCTAAGGGACTGGTTTGGACAAAACTCAGCAGCACTTTTTCGTGTGGCTGCTGATAAAAACAGGATTGCCAACATGACTGCCAACGTCCGATAATGGATATGGCCCAAGAAGAATTTAATTGGGAGCCAAGGTTAGTGAGGCCTGATGGCAGTAGAAGGTGACTGTCAGTTATATGGAATTTGCTGACATTGGAAGGACTGGTTACTTGGTCCAATCCTTCTTTTGGCCTCAAACATTCAGGTCAAATACCAAGAAAATGTAGGACCAATAACTTCAAAACACAGACATGCCTGATACCTCCCTGCAATTATTTCTGCATCTCTTCTTATGACCTTCCATCCAATGGAATCAATAACAGCCCCTTTCTCTCTTCCTCCTAAGAGCTCAGAGTCTTTCACAGCTTTGAAAGCCTGAAATCTATGCCTGCACAACAGATCAATACTGTCATGGATATGTGCACAGAATACCAGCCAGATGGAGTAGTAACAAAGTCACAGGGGTGGGAGGCATAGAAGAAGATCTTTGAAGGTTGTCTGCCACACTGAATGGATTTTTTAAAAAAAATCTACATTCCCCCAAAGCATGATGGCCAAGAACAAAATTTGTATAAATCTGCAGTTTCCTTTACATCGGGACTGAAGGATGATTGCAAGGCTTGATTTTATAAGTAGCAGCCATTACCAGTTTCAAAAGAATTGTACAATTTCCATGAGGGGCAGGTGGAAGGAAGCAGCTGTTGAATAATCACATGCACATCCTCACCCCAAAAAAGCCCTCATCAATAGTCAATTGGGTGAAGTGAAACATTGGGAACAGGGAAAATACTGGTAATGACACGGATGAAAAGAAACATAAACAGAGAGATTGAAACTTCTTGAGGAATCAAGCAAATTTCATCTTCAATTCTATCTGATGCATATTAAAATAGTGTGGCTTCAGGATGGGAGATGATATTCACTGTGAAAACTAGTATCATTCTCACAGGCTTATCTGACTACTGAATTGACTTGATTTCTATTTATTTTTATGTTCTATCTCTCTATTTGCACATACAAAAAGCAGAGTACATCAAACCAGAGATTCATATAAACTAGAACAGCCATATATAATAAGGAAGCCACCTAATTTAAATATGTCTTGGCCTGGCAAGTCTGTTAGCTTCTCCATATATGTATTTGTGTCAATCCAGGAGAAGCTCTTTGTCCACGTCTTCACAGAGTCATGTCCTTCTGCAGCTAAGCCAACTAAGTTCCAGCTCATCTGCAGTATAGGTAGTTCTCTACTTACACAGTTCATTTACTGACTGTCCGAAGTTACAACTACATTGAAAAAAGTGACTTATGACCATTTTCCACGCTTATGACCTCTGTAGCATCCCCACTGTCACATATTCAAAATTCAGATGCTTGGCAACTGACTCATTATTTATGACAGTTGCAGCATCCAGGGGTGGTTGGGCTCATCTTCTGCCACCTTCTGACAAGCAAAGTCAATGGGGAAGAGCCCCCTTCTTTTCCTTTCCCTGTTAAAATTGAGGAGGGTATATTTTTGGTCTATTGAGCTTGTGGTCTACAGCTGTCTTTAAAAAGTTAATGGACCTTGTGTCCTCTTCTCTCATTTCCTTGAACTGCCTCATATTCTTTGTAATTTTAACATAGTCACTCCCCTATTACATTGTCAACTCCATTCCTGCTGATTCTTAGGAATCTCGCTTCCCCTTTAAGCAAGGAACACTGAGGACATGAATTTAAATTAATATAAATTTGATAAATAAAAAATAAACATTTGCTTTCTCCAATTCTTTTGTAGTTTGTATTTGAATGTTATTAAGCAGTTATGAATCACCTGGGAGATCAAACTAGAGGTCGATTTAGTCAGAGTCACCCGAAGGCGGGATAGGCAAACAAATGTAATGAATAAATAAAAATAAAAAAAAATTTCCACACCTTGAAAAAGAAAAAAAGGAAGCCTGTTTTATTCTTATTGCTTGTCCTAAACACCTCAAAACATATTGCTTTGGTATTGTAATTAGCATCTGAATACCATTTTTCTAACAGCTTTTGAGAAATCTCTCTTTAAATTGATATTTGGAACAACATATAAGTCATAGAATTGATGCCTGCCTACCTAAAAACGATTTAACTAAAATGTCATTGTTATATTTTTGACCATAAATGCTGGTCATTAGTTATGTATTACATGGATCAACTCTCAATATGTTATTGGCCATCCCACCAATCTTATTATGTAAAAGTAAAAGAGTTAAATATATTTTTATTTGTATTTTACAAATGTGTATTAAAATTGCTGAACATCACCTGCTTAACATGCTAGACACCCCAAAGTCAGCCTATGATACCAAGCAGCAGTTAATAAGAAACATTTGTTTTTGAGAGTCCATTGGTCAAATTACACAATTTTGGCTCATCTGTACAGACACATATATTCCTATCCCTCTTCGTCTCTTCCTATTCTTATTCTAATATTAAAAGTTGAAACATGATGCAAAATGCATAAAGCTATAAATTAAACAGAAGAAATTAATAAAGAGAAATTTCTTACTTGCAGAATATTGTATTGCAATCCCATGCATCAGAACCAGGACTGTTGTTTATTATCCCATTTTGTTGCAAATGCACAAACTAGGGACAGGAAGGATCATGGTCAAGTGCCCCAGCATAATGAAAGTCTTACAGAAAGGGAATAACACAAGGATTGTTTATGGCTTTGTAATATGAAAAACAGATTGATCAAGTCCAATTAACTGTGAAGTCACCTATGATGACTCTATCATTCTCTCCTTGCTTAATCATCTGTGCATTTGCAGGAACCTTATTTGTGAGATGCCACCATCATCTTTGCAGCACAGCAAACAGGTGCCTAACCCAGCTTTTTTTTTCTTTATGCAGCATACATCCAGAGAAAGAGAAATACACAATCTGCAACATGACAGGTGCAGTGTCACACCCCTTAAATACATGGGTGACATACTGCATAAATCTTATACACCCACAAATGTGCACATTTTGCCATTCCTCTTGGGGACACCATTGTTTTTTACTTAAGCATAGCTAATGAAGGCCATATTTGTAATTTGGTTAGTGTTGAATAGAAAAATTCTCTTCTTTTTACCTAACAATTTCCATTAGATGAAAACCAGTTTTTTTTTCTAATGTAACTTTTTGTTAAGGACTTTGATTACAAAATTAAAAACTATTTGCATTCTGTGTTCTTTCAATTAAGCAATGTCATCTATTAAGACTACAGAAGAGTTATCATTTCTGTAGCAGAATCTGCCTTCTAAAATGAGGTGTCCCCCCTCAAGGCTTAAACACCACCCCCCATTTCAAAGCACTCTAAAGACCTGACTCTTCACTTTGGCAAGGACAATCAACACTCCTTTCCTCTCTTTTTATTCCCATTCAAGTTTCTTTGATATTGTTGTCCCTGTGTCTTGTGCTACTTTTGTGCTCTTTGTGTTGTTCTTTATTTTTAAAGGTTTTTAACAATTGTAATGTAGCCAGAATTGCTGGGAGTTGGGCAGCATATAAATTAATATGATTAAGATATGCAGAAGTATACTGTGAGCTTCCTAGAGTCATTATATGATACAGGCAGCCATACAAGTCCTATAAATACCTACATACCGATAAGGCTTCTTGTGGTCTTGTCACTCATCACCCATTATTATCCAGCAGAGTTTTTCTATCCACTGGAATAAAATTTTAAGCTGCAGATACCAGTTCAGAGTCAGTATTGCTTGACTGCGAGCTTGTTTCTGTTCTTTTCTACATTGTCTAGTTCAGGGGTAGAGAACCTTGGCTCTTTTATGACTTGTGGACTTCAATACCCAGAATTCCTGAACCAGCCATGCTGACTCAGGAATTCTGAGAGTTGAAGTCCACAAGTCATAAAAGAGCCAAGGTTCCCTACCCCTGGTCTAGTTCAACGTGTACATGAGTAAACAGACCGAAGTCAAGGCTCTCCTCCCATTGAACAAATATTGGTCTGACAGTCTCGCTGAACAGATCACCATCTCCACATTCAGAGGGCTAAAACATCTTGCAATTCTGAACTTCACCGTGTTTTATGAAGGTTTGTGAATGGTATAACACATAAAAAGTGACATTTCCACCAGACAATTAACAGAAATGTTTTAAGATTAATATTGCACATTTAGATACATCTTTCACAAATCAAAAAAATTGAAAAAACATCAAATGTACATTTAGTTTTCATCAATAAAAAGTAATATAACATTTAATCAAGGATATTTGTATATGTCAGAACACAAGTACATTTTGTTTTGTTTTTTTAAAATGTAAATATTGCCTATAAACTGTGCTTTTTTTTAATCCTAAAGAAATGATCTTTTAATAACTGAGGCTTCTAGTCTTACCAATCCACTGCTCAGCTGTACTGTGCTTTAGCAAATCTTTTAAAAAAACTTGAATGAGAAGAGGTTGAATCTATATATATGATCTACTTAGACCACTCTGCACAGGAATCAACAAAAACATGAAGGCTTTGCAAGTATTCAACATCCCCTTACTCTCACTCTACCTGAGGGAGCACCTTGCATGGTAGACAATGTAGACTTGCATGGGATCCAATATTTATTTAATATATGTCAACTTTCAATACACTATTGTATCCTTCATAGTCTACATATAGAAAGAATACTCAGTATTTGGGGAGATCTATTTTCAAAATATTCTATATATTTGCTCTTGAAAGAGTATGAAATCTAAAGCCTTTTTGGCACAGACATGAATTATGATACCTAAAGAATGCCTCTATTTGGACCGTCCCCAATGGCAGAAGTAGATGTACAGCAAATCTTATGCAGGTGTTCTCCGGAGCAGATTGTAAGGAGTTGAAAAAATGGGGCTTACTCCTAAGTCTGTATGTAAAGAACTGCTGCTCTAAGCAGCAGCAAAAGGGTTTATAAGGAACTGCAGAATTTAGGAACAAAGATGAGCTTGTTATCTGGTTTTGATGTGGCCATGTTTTCTGTGTTAAAAAATTCTTGCAGAACAGGGTCTCTTAGATTATAAGATCTTAATCTGGGAATCAACGTTTAAACCACACAAAATAAGGAGGGCTGATATATAATTGTCTGGCAAATCTTTCTCTAGAGTAAGAATACCATGGCAAGATGGCATGCTGGTTCTCTGAGAAGACATTAACTATTTTTCTGCTCTTCACTGTAACTGGTATGCAAGTCTCAGAATTAAGCTCAATGAACTATGTTTAATATAGTTTGCAATTCTGGAAATCTAAGACCTCCATGGTGTGCTGTCTCTGCCTGCCTTTTTGTGGGATTTTTTTTTTTTTTTTTGCTCAAAACTCATTTGCAAAACCTTTAAATCTTGAGAGCTTATCCAACAGTGGAAGCATAAACATTATTTTTAAAATAATGTAGTGCTTAAATTGAGACTTTGTGGGAGGAATCAGCACTTTTGGTAAAAAAAAAAAAATCAGTTTGCCAACCCCTTTTTCCTAGATTTTTTTTTAAAATTTCTAGTTTGACCTGCAGCCCAGAAATTTCCTGGAGTGTTCTGTCAAACAAGCAGTAGCTGGAATCAATCTGCTTAGTTTTCTGAGAGTAGCCAGTCAGGTGGTTCCATGCAGTTTAAATGTGTACTTTTCCCCTGTGCTTTTAGGTAACTCAACTGTCTGGCGATTTCTTCAAAATTTTCCATCTCTGCCCTACTTCTTGCTATTTATTTTCTTCTGCATTCAGCAGCATCTTTCTGTGGGTTAAAAAGAGCACGATGGTAAGTCAGATGTCTTAATGCAAATCATACCTGTTTTGTAGGTATCTGCTAATGTCAATGCAAATATAAACAGGATGGGGCTTCCACCCCAATGCCACAATCATCCTCTTGCTCATTTTGAACCCTCAACAGATGTCTTCCTAATTAAAAAAAAAAAAGATTTACAAGTGCCACTATTATGTCCCAGTTTCTTCCTAGCACAAAATTTAAAGTAATTTCTGTTCCTGGGCCAAGTTACTTCCTAGGCACCTCCAGACTCAAGTCATTTCACTGGCTACATATTCAAACACTGTGTTTGTCCGTGGTTTCTTAGGTCATAATTGGCTCAGTTCACCCTAAAGCCATAAATGATGGTTTATAAATCTCAGTTGTCTGGCTTTCTGCAACTCACTGTAGCTGAATTCAATTAGTGTGATACATAGCCATCATGTATGGCCTCAATAATTATAGATCCACGTGCATGGCAAAATTATGGAGAGATGTTTTTGAAGAATCTTATTGCAGACCTGTCTGCTTTTACACAAATCCATCACTGAATGAAAAGATGGGCTTTTGGCATTACAAATTAGCAAGGCTTCATAATGTGTTCCAACAGAAGCCCCCTTCATTATTTGTTGCATCCACCCTGGCTTTGGCACTCTCCCTGGTGAATCTGGCAGGCAATTAAAACAGGAGGTCCTCAGAGATGGATTGCACAAGCTGTTTTCGTGAGATGGATGCCAAATAGGAACCTTCTCATGCAACCTTTTGAACAATGCAGGAAAAGAAAGGCTGCCTTAACATGCTATATCTGCTATTGTTAAAAAAGGAATTTCTTGCTGTTGCTTTGGAATACATTATTTCCTATTTAACAGAGTGCATCACAGATTACTCACAGACAGACCCTTGGTGATTTCTGGAAGAAAAAAAATGCAACCTATAAATTTTTGGCATGCAACTTGAAAAAAGAGACATATTGGTGAGATGTCATCTTTGAACCCTGTGGTAGCAAGCTATTTTTTTCTATTGGAGAAACAAATTTTTAAAAAGAAAAATAGATGAGCAGCATGTAGTACTAGATTCTTGATCTCATCTGCATTATCAAGAAATCTTGATCTCTCTTCTCTCAGAAGTAATTGATTTTTTTTGAGTTTCAGCCAATAACATCTGCACATTTTCATATAAGGAAAAGTAATTCTGAAGCAAAGAAGCATTCTAAAATTTTAGGCAATAGAAGTATAATCCACAGTATAATTACTTTTTGAAAGGGATTCTTCTATTCTCATACATGGATATGCAGTTTTCCAATCAACCTGTTTTAATTTTTGTTCTTGTTAGAGAAATCAGCTAATGACAAATGTTTGCATAAAAACTTAAAAGGAACATTCCTATGGAAAGGTCATCAGTTAGCTGCAGTATACTGTATATTTTTTCCAAGATCCTGAATTAGATCTCCAGCACTTTAGAAAAGAGCTTGGAGCTTGGACAAAAAGGCTTTATATATAGTCAACAGCCTAAATTTGGTGTTCCCGACATGGTGCCTAAAGGTGAAGTACACGCAGATACTTCACTTTCCTTGGTATCTCACAGGCTCCCTGTCCCATTTCATTTTTTACATTTTAAGAACAACTATTTAAAACATGGGAACAATATAAAATATATTAAAATAAAGTTTCAGGAAAATACGACAAGATATACTATCAAACCAAGCAGCAGCCTCCAACCATAATTTTTATTTTCTAGAATGCCTTTTAGATTTAAATGGGCCCTTTAAACTTCCTTATAACATAGAAACAATAAGCAGCTGCAAAATCCTTGCAGCACAAAATGTGCCAAGTGGATCCCCAAATGACAAAGATAAAATAAGCAGGACCCTAAATGGTGTCTGGCAGGATGGGATGACTAGAAGGACAGGAAGCATTATAGTAAATTAGTGTTCGGTAACAGGTTTTGTCTCCCGTGGTGGTCAGGTTTTAAATAAGGAAGTCCCCATTACCAGCACCATATTACTCTCTGGCCCATTTCTAAGATAGTTTTGAAGTTTATTTACAAGTTATTTAAAACAATGTGTTTCTCAAAACTTTTTTTTTTTTTTTGCATGTGTAGCGGTTCCTATGTAGCCTTTCAGAGAAGTCAACTATCAGGAGAGATCACTGGTCAAAAGGTACATGAGCACATTTCAGAGTCTCCTCTGGAATTCAGCATAACAAAGGAAGGTGTCTTTTTTACCACTGTCTTATCATCTTTCCAAAGAATCTCTGAACCTCTATACTTTCCTAAAACCAACCTTTCCCGATCAGATTTCTTCCTAGTTAAGATCATAATTAAAGTTCTGCACATTCAGATGGCACCAGATTCAAGAAAGCTGCTGTCAATACTGCAGGCATCCAGTCTCTTAAATTTCTTTTTTAGCACTCATAGAACTAGACCTGCTAAGGGGATCCACGGCTTCCATTGTGATAAGAGTAATAATGCATGCCTGCCTAAGAACCTAATATAAAGGACAAGTGTTTGGTTGCTCCTCAGAGAAAACAACATTATATATTAAAAGGAATAGATGGAACCCACATCTACATGTTATTTCGTTGCTGTCATGGAGAGTTGGAAGCCACAGAAGCCAGGCTGAAATATAGCTAGCTTGGAAAAAAAATACAGTAAATGCAGGACACTGAACACTCCAAGTTCAATGTCATTTTATGATTAAGTTGCATTAATGATAATATACACATATCTGATATTTTCTGGATATATGTGCACATGGTTCAAACTAAGCCTTTGGGAAGTCTATATTTATAAAGAGAAAAATTTAAGTGACTATTTGTCAGGAATCAAAATCCATCTTATTTATTGCAGTCAGAGAATTAGGGCTGAGGCAAATACACTTATGTGAAGTGGATTAGGCCTGAAACCTTTTCACAAAACTGTCCTAATACAGTGGTGTCTTGGTACTCAACAGCTTTGAAACTCATCCAATTTGCTACTCAGTGCATTTTGACACGAAAATTTTGTTCCAGTACTCATGATTTGTTTGTACTCAACACACAAGCTAGAACTTGTCGGTGTCATTTGCCTCACAACTTGCTACCCTTTCCAGGTGAAACAAAGGGTGATGCATTTAGTCAAGCAGAAGCTCTTGGCCTGTGCACATCCCCTTGCAGTCTTGTCTTAGCTTTTGTGGTCATTTTGTGTATTTTCGAGCTTTTTTTCCTCATCAGTACAGGTAAAGTGAAGTTTTTATTTTATTTAAGTGTTTATTAATTGTTAGGTTTATTTCTCATATAAAGTAATGATATACAACTCTGTCTTTTTACATATTGCCTTTAAAATGTGCCTTGTTTTTGGTTTGGGAATGCATTACATTTACAGTATTTACATTATTCCTTATGGGAAGAATTTGTTTGGTGGTCATCATTTTTTGTACTCATTGTGCCTCCCAGAACCAATTAACGATGAGTACCGAGATACCAGTGTATACCATTTTCACGATCACTGCTTCATGATCATTTCTGCAGCCTTTCCTCACAACAAAGGCACATACCTCACTCAAGCAAATATGGCTGTACAGAGACATGACCAAGAGCAAATCTCATTATCAGTGAAGATGCTGGGCTGATATTTAACACTCAATTCTTGGTGGGTGAAGGGAGAGCATAAAGTTCTGACCCAATTTGCCTACCTGTCACTTCAAGCAATTTCCTATAACTAAAAATAAAAGGACAATAACCTA
Organism: Crotalus tigris; assembly: GCF_016545835.1. Lineage (NCBI taxonomy): Eukaryota > Metazoa > Chordata > Lepidosauria > Squamata > Viperidae > Crotalus > Crotalus tigris. Next base: position 1,147,216 of record NW_024100068.1, read on the forward strand.
ACAGAATAATTCCATTAGTAAAGAGCATCAGAAGTCCAGTTATAATAGAAACCAATAGTCCTTTATATGTCAAATGCTGGGAAGACGAATGCCCTGCACCTATTGGAACTGTTGAGGTTTCCACTAAGACTCCAGGAGCATATGCCATCTGCACACTTGCTGTGTTTTAGATTCCTTCATCTCCTGCCAATGACTTAACTCCTCTTCTCCACTACTGTTCTGACCCATAGAAATCCAGCCAATCATCTCTTTGCGCTTTATACTGCGGCGATTGTAAATGGAGATCATTAGGGTAACATCTGAGAGCTGGAACAAGGCAACTTGGAAGATAAATGTCTCTTTGTAGATAGGATTTGGCTGCCCTCGTCGAACAGATGTCTTGCAACGAGACATTTCTTGACCAACAGAGTTCAGAAGGCAGAGTTTCCCATAAGTATCTGCAGGCAACATTAAAGCAGTAAAAGTTTATTTATTTCTATCCCATCTTTATTATTTTCACAAATAACTCAAGGCGGCAGTCCCCATCTTCCTCCTTTTATTTTCACCCCAGCAACCCTGTGAGGTGGGTTGGGCTAATAGAGAGTGACTGGCCCAAAGCACCCTGATGTTTATTTAAAGAAAAATATGTCTGCTTGTTTCTCTTATATCTAATATATCACACAGAGAAGCCACCAGTTTGCCTAAAACATATCGCTTTAGCTAATTGAAATCATGGCGTAATACAAAAACCAAATAAATCAAACATTAATGTTTAGGAATATGCAGCAATGTACTTACAAGCTTATCCCAGAATGTCCTCTATAAAATGCAGCCTGTAGGCTTTTTATTACACCATATGGCTCTTTTTCTTTATGGAATTTTTTTTTAGTATTGCACTATGCTGAAGATGAGGCATGAAATTTCGTTTTAGGTATGAACAGACAGGCACACTTTAAAATCAAGGACATCCTGCTTCTCTTCAAAGAGTTCCATCCTCTCTCATTACTTATTCTGTGCATTTATGCCATACAGAACAAGGACCATGTGTATATATTACGTGAGAAAGAAATGAAGCCATTTAGGGAAAAAAAGAATTTAATATATGTTCAGAATTACAATTTATGTTTATATAGTAAATTCCCAGACAAGATGCCCTAAATGCTGAAGCTAGGTCAAACACTTGTAGTCTGTTAGATATGCATGGTCACGAGCCTCTTTGGGCAATCCCTCATAGCACCAGCAAAATTCAGCAATCAATCACCCCAAAATGGTAGTATTCTTTGTTGTGCTTGGTTGGTTAGGAAAACTACTAAAAGAATTTCTATTCCTCAATCACTTAATCTTTCAAATCACAAACATGTGTGTTGGGGAATGACGATCTTCTTCTCTCCAAATGAAGCCATGTGATTATTTGATCTATCCTCTGCTCAAATTTTAAAAATATGTATGCTACCTTTCAACTTTCAGAACTGAATAGGCAACCTTGGCTCTTTTTTCAGGCTGGCTCAGGAATTCTGGGAGTTGAAGTCTACGAGTCATAAAAGAGCCAAGGTTGCCTACTTCTGCCCTAGGCAAACACATACACATATCCTACAAAAGAGGCAAAATATTACTTTTAATCATGCTTGGCACATGTGAACCATTTTCTGGAGTCTTCGCCTGAAGAATGGCAAAAAAAATTGCTGGTAATAAATAATTTGTACATGTAGAAATACAGGTACAAATTATAGCAGAGAAATTTTGTGCGGGGTAAAAGCCAATATGGTATATTGGTTAAAGACTAAAAAAAAAAAAAAAACAGGTTCTAGTCCACCATCAGCCATGGAAGCTCATGCATATCACTTATTCTCCTCTCTCAGCACAACTCTCATTTTACAGGTTTGTTATTATGGGGAAAACTGGCAAAGGGAGTGCTTTCACTTTAAGCTCCAGGAGAAAAGTTGATATGCAACATAATTAAAACAAATACACACCAGTTTCACTGGCCCCTAAATAGCAGTACCAGGTGAGTTTCTCATGGAGAAACTTCCAGAAGCATTATAAGACAAAAAAGAGTTAGTCTCAGTGAGCCAAAGAAGGTGAGCCTAATCTAAAAAAGTTTTTCCAGTAGGCAATTTAACCAAAAGGAATGTATTGCTCAATTCAATAGAATTCCCATCCAGTCATTTAGAATTGAAGAAGCTTCTTGAATGAGAAGTGAAACATTTTCAAAGAAAAGAAAAACAAGAAAAAGCACCTTTGGGACAACTCTATAGAATCTATTCTGTGTGGGAATAATTTATCCATTCAGGAAATTAAAAAACAGATTCTCCCTGGCTAGAAATTCCAGTTAAAGAAATAGGCTTGCCATGATGGAACTTGATGGGACTTGCCATGATGAACATGAAAGGGTACCATGATGGAGGTTGATCTTCCTCACTGGGAATGAAGCAGAAATCTTCAGCTGGGGCTCAGTAGAACACCCACTGCTTGCCTAGCAAACACAAGAACTTTGTCCCTCATACAGCTGACTTAGTCAGCTCCTCAGAACATCACATGCTCCAGCAGAAAGCAAACAGAACAGAAGCTAAACAGAGGAAATAAAACAGCTTTATATGATGCACTCAGGAAACTGAATTTGTTTTGCAGGGCTAGGCCAGTAAGTGTTGTTAAATCTATATGACTATCTCAGTACTTGGGATAAGGCGTTGGTCCTTATTTTCCATGCCCCACCAGGAAACCTTGCCTGAAAACAAAATAAAGCTATCTGCCCACTGCAACATTATTCATTCTGAAATATATACTCTTTGTATTTATCTAACTGGACATATCTAGAATACATCAAGTGGTGGGCAACAAATTTCCAGCAAATCTTCTTACTATAAGATGAATCCTAGTAAGTGTATCAGGACTGATAATGTAGACCAGACCCTGAAGCTTAGGATTCACCCTTGACAGCATGTGGGAATGTAACAGGTTAAGTTACATTTAAGTTAAGTTAACTTTGTTAAATCCTGCAACAATATTTATTCTGGTATTTCCATTTGGGCTGCCTTTCCTGTGACAACCGTGGAAATTTAGGCCACTGGTCTAGCAAATTTGTAAGAAGAAATTGCTTTCCTCTGAACCAACTAAGGGAACATCCTTCTCAATCAGCATAGTGTACTTGCCAATTTTGAATTCCTTCTAGCTTATGGCACCCAGACAAATAGCTAAATACAAAGCTGGATTAAGATAGGCTCCATTCCATGGCAGTACTACAACATATTCAAGAAAAGGCCATCATCTAATCCAAAAATTTACTTGTGGCAGGCAGGCTTTATTCCGACTTCTAAAAATGTGGACTACTGCCATTATAAGAAAAATGAATGAACTCAATATGGAAGGCAGCAAATCAATCTCATATGATTCAAACTAGCTTATCTTTCTGTTGTTCACATTCCAGAACACAATGGCTTTACTGTGACAAGCTACAGTACTTGCTGCAATGGAAGTTTCACTGAATCTTCCTATGCTTCCAACCTTGTGATAATTTTGCCAGGTGAAACGTGTTTGATAATAGCTTCTGCAGTCAAAGGTTACATCTCAATTATATTCAGTTTCTTTCAGAGGAAGTCCCATCCTTAGCCCAAATCAGGATTTGTGATTTTCACTGCACAAATGTGCTTTTTTGTATATTATTGTTATTATATTTGTGTAGTAAAGATAATAAGCTGGGGATATCACCACAGGCAAGCAAGGCTCTAATTATCATATGAAATCTGTTTTTTTTTTTCTTTTTGAAGAGTTGTGAAGCCTGGGGCTTGGTTTTGTTCCCCTCTCTTGGCAGAAATTTATTTTTTTGCCTTAATCAGTTTCTTTTTGCAATGTTAGGCATGCACCTTTTTGTTGTCTATTTATTTTTTCACAGTTAAATCTATGTTTTTAAAATAAAGAGTTTTCACAGTACCTTTACATAAGCATTAATTAACAATGCAGGAAATCATCTCATTCCAATCCTATACTGTACATTATTGCACATTCTTTTGAGAGGAAACAAAATAATTAAAAATACAAGCTGAGACAAACATTAAATAGTGGGGAAACTGAAATTATATTAAGGACAAGAAACTTGCTCCTGCATTTGTGTGTATTCCTTAGGAAAAGTAGAAGAGAAGAAATTGAGTAATTAAAGCAAAATGGGGGGGGAGGAAAATAAATGTTTAAAATCCTCGTAGAGATAAGTTCTTGGTCTTCTCTTTCTCTTGGTTTAATCAATTTTTTTAAAAAAAAACAACGATTCAGAAGAGACAACTGGGAAAGAGAAGAAAAATAATCTGGATCCAATGTAACAGATTGTGCTTAAAGGTACCTGGCAAGCTGAACAAAGATTTCAAAGAAATCAAACGTTCTTTCAAAATTCTTGAAAAACTAATGAGCCAATAGATAAACCATGCCAACTTCTCCATCCTTCAGCTGACCTTCTCCAAAGCAGCTTTTAGTCCAAGGCCAATCTAGTCCATAACCTGATTTCTGATGTGCTGGGCCAGTGTTTCTCAACTTCAGCAAATTCAAATGTGTGGACCTCAACTCCCAGAACTGCCAGCCAGAGGAAGTTGAAAAACACTGTCCTGGAGCTTTTAGCCCAAGAGGTCAGATAAATTGAGGAGTCAGGAAATTCCTACCTAGTCTAATGTAACAACCAATTCTGGTCTAGCTTTATAGTTGCTAAGGCAACTCATTACTCAGATATGTTAAAAAATACCCTAAGCACCCAGCCTGACTCAACTGAAGCATAGGCAGCTTTGAATGACCAAACTGGAAACTACAGAGTGAAATCACATTCCTCAAAAATTCTGTACTGAAATGCCAAAAGAGAAGCCCAAATGGCAGAAGAGCTTCTTTGTGATTTGGAAGATATATATAACTAAGTCCTAGAAAACCAAAGCTCTTGTGCTTACAATAGAGAAGTTGTGTCCGTCCTTCCTTCCTGAGCCTAAACTGATCTTGAGGAACAGAACAAACATGATCCTAAATATTTCAAGCTAGAGTCCAGGAAAAGAAAGGATCTGCTTTCCACAAACAGACATATTTCTACTATTTCTAATTAAACATTTCAGATTTTTCAGATACTTCCTCCCCCCCCCAACCTGTTTGGATTCATAAATGGGACATGTATACCCCAAGGTAAGGCCTTTCTTTCAACATGTCCAGTGTTTGTAGGTTGGTGCCTTTACATATCAAAGAAACAAGGCAATGAATAATCCAAGTTCTACACCCATGAGAGCAGGAGGTCATATTTTTATGTACCTGGTGGTCTGTTAATGGCAAGGTTCCGGAAGTGGCTGCCTTTGATCATCTCAACTGACAATCTGCCTGTTGTAGCATTGTAGGATAGTCCTACCAGCAATTCTGGAACTCCTCCATGTGACAGAGACTGGGTTGAAGAAGCACTGTCACTGTGAGAGATGGCCGAGAGACTCAGTTGGGAGTCTCCACTCTTTGGATGAGGAGAGATGAAAAAAAAGCCAACAACAACAAAAAGTATTAATTAGAAATTAAAATTCTTCAGTATTATATAGAGTTCTCCACTAAAACAGGCAGGTAAAATTCAGAATATAGAAACCTAACCAGATTATTCTATTGCAACTGTGATGTGTATGTCTTGCATAAAATTAAGATTAGAGAAAAATGGGCAGCATAAGCTTTCACAGTTAAATACCTCCATGCACAGATGCCTTCTACCAGGTTGACATTACTTGTTCATTTAGTTGGTGAGAGGCACCCATTATCTTATTACAATGTAATGCATATTTTATAGATTGCAATAGGTGGATTCATACAGCATGCCAGACCACAAGCAAGCAAACTACATGGTGGCTTAGCATAATGTGTAAAGCAGTCCAATAGAAACCTATTTCTTACATCTTATCTGTTCTTTCACTTTTTAAACTAAAAAGGCCAGGCAGATAACATTATGGTGAATCAGTACTTTGTAGCTGGTTCAATTTGCCATAGCAACCATGTAGTTCCCCATAGCCATCTTGTGAGTACTCAACATGTTCTCAACATTCATAATATGCCTCCAGAGAAAGAAGTTCCCTAGATTATTAATAATTATTCACTTTTTTCATTACTAATAAAGGAGAATATTTGTAGCTCAGGGTTGAAATGAGGGATCGCTCGTGCTCTCTGAACTTGGTTGTTTTCTTGCAGATGTTTCATTATCCAAACTAGGTAGCATCCTCAGTGATAGTTTGGGTAATGAAACATCTGCAAGAAAACAACCAAGCTCAAAGAGCACCAAGGATCCATCACTTTTTTCATTCTCTTTCTATGTTTTGCCCTTCCTGAAAATCTTCAGTTGGCTTCTTGACCACACCCAGCTGCAGTATAAGTCCTTTGTCACTATTCCAAAATATTTCTTCTCCTTTCCCCATTTTCCTTCTTTGCCTTTATATATCTCTGGTATTAGCTTGATATTTCCACTTAGAAAATCCTGCTTTTTTTCTTTCTGCCTTCATGCATAACTGCCTCTAAATATCTAAACCATGACTTCATTCCTGCTTTGTTCAAGCTTTTCCTCAATACCCACTTTTTCTATGAAGCCTTTGCATGCACCCATGGTTCCATACCAAGCATGCATTTTACTAATGCAGATTTTTGGATTTCAAATGTTTGAATGGAAGTCTAAAACATTTGAGGGGGGCACTAGATTTGTTACCCTCATGCTATTTATAGCATTTCTGATTCCAATTATTGAAAATTATTTTATAGATCAATCTTGATCATGCAGTTTATGCTCAGCATGGCTGTAAACTCTCCAGAGAAAGGAAATGCGATAAGGACTTCAGTAATTTGCCCCCAGTTTAATTGTACTTACACATAAGTTGCTCCTGGGTTCCAGAACCAGTGTGGTCTTCATTTCCCCCTCTTGGTTGAGGTGGCTAAGATAAAACAGCTGCTCACCCATCATTCTCTCCTTCATCATTTTGCGCACAGAATAGAGGCGGAACCGGAGGGCAAAGCTGCTCAGCATTTCAGGTGCCAACTTAGTGAAGGTCACCTTGTCCTTGAACATTGGGTTGGGGCCTTTCTGGACACTTGTCTTTCCTCGCTGTTTCTTGCTGGGCATCAGGACGGTGTGTACCTGCCAGGTACTTGCTCCACTGCGGTCCTTGTCTGGGATATCTTTAGCTTCAACAATAGTCACAACCAATTTCTGGCTTGATAGTTTGTAATCAAAAATGACATCTAAGTCACCACATCTTGAAATTGGCTCATAGGCACTAGTGTGAGCTGGAATGACACCTGCTTCTTCATGTTCCTTTAGCAAGAAAAATACAAAATTGGAATGTAATAGCCCCATTATTTCCTAAGATAGCAATTAAATAAAAAATTCAGAATGATGATTCTGGGTATTATCCAATTGCCAACAAGAAATGGGGGGGGGGGAAGCAAGAAGTCAAGAGGACACTTCTGCCTTTTTTGGTAGTGGAAAAGATAGAGAAAAAGAGGCAACATCTAGGAATTCAAAAGGAAAAATAGATAATGGACATGCGAACATAGCATGGCCTGGAAATCAGGGAAGAATGGGTAAGAGTTAGGAGCTTCAGAGAAATGGATGGTTATTTGTGAAAGTCAGGAGGCCAAACAGAATGGAGAGGGGATCTATACAGGGGAGTTACATATTAAGATCAAAGGACTGAATATGGAAGAGAAGTTCACATGTCAGAAGAAAAACCTCCATTATTGAAAAGATAAGTATGAAATATAAGTAAGAATTAAGTTTGACGAAAAGATTTTGGGACAAATTCTTGAATGCCATTTATTATCTGTACAAAAAGAAATGCATTACTGGGTTCTTGTTCTGCATAAAAAGCAGAATATTCCATTTCCATCTTCATCCCTTGTGAAGGCATAAACATATGTTTTTAGTCTTCTCTGGGCAGTAAATCTAAGCCTTTTCATGCTACAGATGACATCAAATCACACAAAATGTTTTCTTTGCTATTTTTAATGCGTTTTTCCAGACAGATTTATCTACCTTTCATCTAACCCCTTTTCTTCTTCTTTTTTAATACAAAGCACTACTTTTGATTTTAAAAAAAAGCCTATGAAAAGGGGGAGAGTCAGGTGCTTAGTTTCCTGAGTGTGTGTTTTCTGTTCAAAGGTGCTTTTTAATCTCAGATTAAAAAGGGTTGCCATAGAGACCTTTCCTTTCTATTTAAACATGCTGTGAAAGAACAGGATATTCAGGGAGCAGAATAGGTCTGCAGAAGGAATTTAAGGATTTACTCCTACAGCTGTTTTTCAGAACGCTTCTAGAGCACTGACGCAGAATATTTTATATATTATTCTTTTGCTGCTGGTCACTATTTCTCCTTTCAATTGCCTTGATTATATTTTTATTCAGAAAATGGCATGGAAGTGCCAGAAAGAAATATTAACAATGATGTTGATGATGGCCATGACAACTACTTGTTAATACTTCACCAGAGACAGGTCACCCACCATGTTTTGTATTCTGCCTGGTGCTCAGTACTCTATCAATTCTCTAATAAGAAACATAAAGTTTCTTATATCATTGGTTGCTACCCTGCAAAGTGGGCTGGCTGCATTTAGCTAGAAATCTCACATGGAATAGCTTGACTCCCGGAGTTGGGGTAGCTCCATCACTGGAGGTTTTGAAAAATAGACTGGACAACCATTTGACCAGGATGGTATAAAGTCTGCTGCCTTGAGCAGAACATTGGACTAGAAGACCTTCAAGCTTCCTCCCTTCCAGCCCTATGATTCTATGATCTATGGTACACAAGACTGATTTCACTAAAAAAAATGAGTTAAATCCTGGCTTGAACACCCTAAGAGTGCAGTCAATTGATGATGATGATGATGGTAATAATAATAATAATAATAATAATAATAATAATAATAATAAAGTTGGAGGGGCCCTTGGAGGTCATCAAGTCCAACCCCCTGCTCAGCCAGGAAACTCAAATGGCTGTCCAGTCTCTTCTTAAAAACTTCCAGTGTTGGAGCATTCACCGCTTCTGGAGGCAGGTTGTTCCACTGGTTAATTGTTCTAACTGTCAGGAAGTTTCTCCTTAGTTCTAGGTTGCTTCTCTCCTTGATTTATTGTTGCTTTCTGGAGTTTTTAAATAATTGCAATTATTCTTTCTGAACAGGCACTTGTTCAAAGTATTTCATGGATCCCGATTCCCACTGCATTAGCTATCCTGGATATACAGACTAATGCTGCATTTTGCTGGCTAAACAATGGGCTGACAAACAGACACAGAATTGGTCATGTCTACTTGTAAGACCGTGGTTGACTATAGGTGAATAACTAAGCTACTTATCTGGATGTGGAAAGAGTTGGAATCTTTAAAAAGATACCTGGGTGATTTATAATGAGAAATATTTCTGCCTGTGCTTGCCACAGAATACAACAAGGCATATACTGAGTTCGTTTAGTTAATGTTTATTATTGTCATAGGTCAGCACTGGTATGTATGTAAATCAGAGGGTACCTAAGGCTTACAGAACAAAATGCCACCTTGCTCAATCTTAGCCTTTAAACACAGTCAACTATTCTGCCTTTCAGCAAGAGGTACCAGAATAGAGAACAGTATTTTAAGTTTGTCCCTCTCTCTCTACTGGAGTTGGAGTCATTCTAGAAATATTTGCACTTCAACATATTATATGCAAAAATAAATGTGTGTATTAATTTCAAAATCTACTTGATAAAAAACATCCACCAAAGAGACCTAAAACAAGATGGATTTATGACATATCAGCAAGTATTACGGGGCCAATTGGCAAATAAAAGCTCAGGACCATATTGGTTGGAAACATGCAGAAGAAACCTTCATCCTACAGTGGATAGGCAATGGCTAAGATGATGATGATGAATTCCAAAATAATTCACAAATGCTGAATAGTTCCAAAAACAATACTTTTTCTTCGGGGAGAAAGATAGAATAAAAGTTAACATTTTGCTGAATGTCATCTTTAAAAAAGGCACTACTCATCCCAGAAAGGTTTTTGTACAAATATGTGAGATGAAAGAAAAAAGCAGAGATGAAGGTGGGCGAGTAGGATGGGGAGAGGTGGGGAGACAACATCTGCTGGACAAAACAGGCAATTATGGAAATGGCCCTAACATGTTATTTATACCTACATTGCCAAAGTGAGATTTCTATTTCTGATTAGGCAAAAGTCTGAACAGAGTTCAGAGGTGATGGGACCTTTTTAGAAAGTTAGAAAATGAGATGCAGCCTTTTACACCTGCTACACAATGTAGCTGGAGGGGAAGCACCCAGTACAGACAGACTGAAATGCAACAGAATGTAGATTTTTGAAGCAATTTTTCTACTTTGTACAGCCCAGTTCAGACATAATGGTTCCAGGGCAACATACTTTGCTGGAATGAGCACAGGAGATGAGGCTTAATGCTGCCTACTCCTTTTTTTTTTTTTTTCTTGTAGCTCTCCTGTGAGAAGGCGAATATACTAGCTTGTAAAATCACAATTGCTTGTGCTGTCCAAATGAGGAAACTGGCTGCTGAAAAATCAGGATGACAACTTTGCACTTTTAAAATATTGTTTACTTCATTTTGCTTGTCAAACTGCCTTTCCTCCAGAATTGCAAAGTAACATCCCTTCTCCATTTTCCCCCCCAGGTGGGTTGGGCTGAGATAGACAGACCGGCTGAAAGTTGTTCAATGAGTTTCTATGACCGAGGCTGGATTTCAACCTAGATCTTTCCAATTTCTATCCCAATATGTAACTACTGCACACAGAGAGGATGTGTATTATAAGGAGTAATTAATTAATATATAGTGACTTACTCAGAAAATTTTGCTTGAAGATTTTTAAAAAAGAGAGTATTTTTTTTTAAAAAAAACCAAAACTCCAAATGTCATTGCTGTCATCCTGCTCTACCTCATCTCCACTTCTCTGAAGCCAGACTGCCATAACACGGGGTGGGGATGGGGGAAGAGAGAAGGAGGGGGGAGGGGAGAGCCAACTCATGGGGAGAGAATAACCAGAAACCAAAACTATACCAAATGCCTGGCAGAAACATTGACCAGATGACAGCCAGGCCACAACTATGGGAATGGAATATGGCACATCACTGAGCCCAAGAATCAGAACTGTTAGCTAAACAATTTATTTGAATCCCACTGGGCACTAAATAGATAACGGGGGGAAGGGGTCTGGGAAAGATTTTGCATGCAAACCTCAGTTCTGGCTTTCACCTGGCTTGTAAGCACTTGTCTTTAGTAAAGCTATTCCTTTCACTTATGATGCAGTCAAAGGCTTTTCTTTTCTAAATGACTGAGTTGGGATGGGCCAAACATCAAAATCTTACTATTTCTAACAGAAGGACATCTATATTCATGGAGTGGGATGGGAGAAATTGTATCATCTTAATTCCACAACCAATTGAGATGATCGGAAGACAGAGAAATGAAGAGGGGGATAAGACTGAGGAAGAAGAGGATCAGCAGGTGGTATCTTTGTATAAATCATATGGGAGGGGCTTAAAATGAATGATTAGTTTCCTTCATTTTAGTTCAGCCCTTGAGATAAAAGCTTAGAAATAAGAAGAAGATGTAGATGAAGAACTCAATGAGGACCAAGTGATCAATTCCTTGTAGGTTCCTTTTTGTAAATCAACAGCCTGATCATGGGAGCGGATATTCAGAGTGGAGAGATGTGCAAGCCAATCAGCTGTCTGATGAGTAATTAAGGTCCTAAAAAACTAGATCTAAAAACAAAGGCATCAAAGATCGTACAACTATATGTTAGGGATGTAGTGGTTGCAAAGTATACAGAGATCCAGACTTGCTATGTTCGGTGCTCCAAACATAAGAAGATGCTTACTAGTCACAACCTTGGGCCAAGTTTTTTGCATGAACTGTCACAAACATTGTGATTATCACTGTCACTTAAAAAGAGTTGCGTCAAAACACTATAAAGCAGGGTAAGAATACCTTGTAGTACCCAGCAAAAAAACAATTGGAGAGCAAGTAGGCTGAAAAATAGTTTTTATCCCAGAGCTGTAACCATATTAAATACTACTGTATAGTGCAACATTGAAGTGCAATATTAAGGGCAGCGCAATAGTAAATAGAATGTGAAGGATGTCTGTATATAATGTATGTTTTTACTTGTGTTTTTTTCTTGTGTGTGATATGTACTGTGGACAGCACTTAATTTCATTGTGAGATACACAATGATAATAAAGTTATTCTATTCTATTCTATTCTATTCTATTCTATTCTATTCTATTCTATTCTATTCTATTCTATTCTATTAAGTACCTATGTGAACAATTCAGGCAGAATGGGTATTCATTTATCACAAGATGCCTGTGCAATATACAGGGGAGAGAAAGAAGGTACAAGACTAATTATATGGCACTCCCTGCTCTACATTAAAACATTTCAGAGGTAGTAGAATGCAACTTTCAAGATTTGCAAGTGAGCATCGCCCACTATCCAAAGGCTACCATACGAAGACAAATCATGCACTACAAAGATTGATTGTTTGAAGGTGGGAGAAACTTCAAATATAATTTACTAGATTCCCTGAATGGATTGCCCCTGTCACTATGTAGGACTCAACTCTCAGCATCCCTGACAGGAATTATAACATCCTGTTCTATTAAATTCTAACAAGCAAAACTGCTCTGTTAGCAATAAATGGAATGGAAACCACAGTAGGACAGAGAGATGGATTTTTGAAACTAAGAGGAGACCCTCTAAAATAAAATCTTAGTTTTCCATTACAATTTACAATTTGTACAGTATCAATTGCTCTTGTAGGGTCATTGTAGAGAAGAGCCAAATTTCATATTTTCTATATAGTCCAAGGGATTACAACTTGTCATGATCTTTAAGAATTCCCACTAGAGGTATGTAGCATAATATTTGGAACTACAGTTTGCAATAATGTCTAGAGAAAGGGATATGACTGTCAATTTAAGTTATCTGTACAGACACACTCAAGTAGTGAAGTTATTTGTCCATATGTGTATCAATTATTGCCCATCTGACCACAACTAGCCTACAAATTATGTATTTAGAAAGATAGTGCATGCAAAAGCAGCCCTTGCTAGCAAGACCCATGCACACTCTTATATAAAAATACTTTTTCTTACCTCTGGACTCCAAGCCAATGAGCTGTCAGTTTCCTCATTCCCTTCAAACCCTTGATTGCTGAAAGCTGTTTCCATTTCCAGACTCCCTTCAGTTTCTTGTCGGCTGAGGCTGGGTGTTGCACTAACATCCACCTCAGAGTCTTTTGGCTGTCCAGAGCCCCTGCTCTCCACCGCCACTCTTGAACTGATGGATAGAAGGTCATCTTCATGAGAAGACAGGTTGTCCTGGTAACTCAGGTGGCTAAACCCATCTAAATTAATGCATTTCAAAGAGAAAAAAAATTAGATAGATATACACACTCCAATTCAGGTTCCTGAAATTATACTACATAGATTGTGAATTCCTAGTATGAAATAAAAGTATTCCAGTTCAAAAAAGGTTCTGAGGGTTCGAAAGATTTCAGATTTAGTTATAATTAGTTAGTTATAAATGACAAGACACTGATGTCATTTAAAGGTATAACCATAGTTAGTCCCATACTTAGGAAGTTTGTTTCATATATACACTCCAGTGATTCCCTATGATGAACATCATAAAAACCTATTTTCTATAGCAAAGGTATGCATGTTTTTTCAAGCTGAGAGCTTGAAAAAGCTTGACTTGGTCTTTCATAGGCTTAGCCAGCATGCAGGGTCAATCCACAGAGGCTGGCAGAACTAAAACATGTGTAGATTTAATTAAAATAAATGACAGAATAGATAACTGCAGATTCAAATTTAAGTTTACAAATAACTTATATGTTATAGCTTTCTCCAATCCAAAGGCTCTGAGCAGGTTACTAAAAATATAAAACAATGAAATATAAACTACATTTCTCTAGATCAGATACCAGTAGTAACAAATTACAATTGAAGGCTTGGTGGAACTGAACCATCTTAAATAACTTCTGTAATGAAAGCCTTATGAAACTTTTGATAGTAAACTATTCCAAAATAATGGGACACCATAATTAAATGCTATTAACATGATCTTTCTCCAAATTATTAGTAATTTTAAGTGAGTGATTATGTGCCACCAAATCAGAGTTTACTCTTAGCAACCTCATGGACAGACCTACTGCCCAATAATTTGTTCCCAATGTGGCTTTTCAGGTCTTTCAACTGTGCACCCATTGCCACTGTAATCAAACTAATGTTTAAGAAGTTTAATTAACTGTATTAATGTAATTAGTGTAATGATTTCCCCCTTCCTTTATTAAAAATTACAATGGAAGAATAACTTTTAAAGGACTTCTGAAGGACCACAGTCAAGGCCCTTTAGAAAGCTAAGCGCCTAAATGATTCCTTCTACACTGCAATCCCTATATTCAGTAGAAAAATAAAAGGGAAAAGGAAGCAAAATTGGCAGAACCAGGAATAATAGAAATTGTTTCATGAAGTTCAGATGTGCTACTGAGATTTCCAAACATTTATAGAGCATTTCTTCCTCATTCAAATTTGCAAACGATTAAGTCTTCCTGAAGTCACCACTGCTTAACCAGTGTTTAACTGAAAATCAGCTCCAACCTATTTCCAGGTAACCAACCAACCAGACTGGCATCCTGCATACAATTTTCTATGTGAGAGTGAAGGTTTATTCTCCGAGCTTGCGGGTTGTTTTCTGAACATTTTGTTACCAGGTAACATCTAAACAGCAGAGTTAGGGGATCTCAGTGTCAGTGTTCTTTTGTTTATAAGGGCTTCAGGTGTGGGTGTGACAAGTGAGGGTCTGTGATGGGTCTTGTGATGGGTCAGGTGTGAGTCATCAGTGAGCCTGGTGATGGGTTTTGTGATAAGGAGGTTACATCACGTCAGGGTCATTGGGAGGTGAACTACTGGTGGGAGGGGGGCTTGCATGTGTTGGTTGAGATTCAGTGCTGTCTCTGGTTGGCAGTGTGGTTGATTTGGACTCTTACCCTAGATCCTCATCCTACACCTGAGCTACAAATATTCACCACTATTGCAGTTCTCTATGTGTTTGTCCAAAATCTGTCTGTTTGGAGGGCCATGGGATTTCCTTCCTACAAGAGTGCTGTAGGATGTTTTTCATTCCACTATGAAAGCTCCGGGCACCACTGATGTTGAACAGAACATGGTGTACATCACAGATTGTAGCTCTAATATAAGCAGTACATGTTTGATGTACACTTGGCACACATCAGAGCAGTAGGCTGGAAGACAGGTTTTAAAATTTAAAATAAATAAATAAAATGCAGTAAGCTTTCAGAATAGACGTGTTTCTCTAGTGAGAAATTATTTTACGCACTTCCCACACACAGCCTCCCCCAGCACACATATTCAGTGCTTTGCAAATCTGGCCTTCAGCCAGAATATCTGTTAAGCATTAAAATCTATTTGAAGGTTAAGAAATGTAATTCAAGGGAATCTACTGATTGCCTAAGGCTGTAATCCTATGCCTGCTCTTGGGAGCCAGTCTTATCCAAGCCAATGGGGCCTATTTCAGAATACAAATAATTCAGTTTCTTCTGAAAATGCTGCTGTGGAGTTGACTTAAAAGTTTATTGCAGGACTCCTCATAAAGAATTTCCAAAAGTTGAACTAGCTATACTAGAAATAGTCAGTGAGATATATTCCAAAGAGCATGGTACACCAGGTCCATCTTTTCCAACTTGGCATTTTCTTTCTGGAGGGTGCTAATTGGAGAAGTCTGATCTAAATTAGTATTTGTCAGCTTCAGCAACCTCAACCTCAGCATGCTGGTGGAGGGATTCTGGGAATTGAAGTTTACAGATCTTCAAGTTGTTGCATTTGAGAAAGGCTGGTCATTTAGATCAAGCAACCTGGTAAAAAACATCTTGACTCATTTTCTGAAGTTATATCTTAGGATCCCATGTCACTCACAGAGTTGTCATCAACAAAGACGACTCATGATCACAACTTAGCCTAAATTTTCTGTTGCTAAATAAGACAGTTGTTAAGAGAGTTTTGCCCCCATTTTTATGACCTTTCTTGCCACAGTTATTAAGTTAGTAACACGGTTGCTAACTGAATCTGGCTTCCCTGTTGACTTTGCTTGTCAGAAGGTCGCAAAAGTTGATCACATGACCCCAGTACACCCTCATAAATAAATGCCAGAAGCCAAATGTCTGAATTTTGCTCATGTTACCACAGGGAATGCTGCAAAGGTCATAAGTCACTTTTTTTCAGTGTTGTCGTAACTTTGAATGGCCACTGAACAAATAATTATTACAGTTTACCGAAGGCAAATGTTCATTATATTAGCCTATTAAGGTGTTAGATCAGTGATGGCAAACCTTTTAGAGACCGAGTGCCCAAACCACAACCCAAAACCCACTTATTTATCGCAAAGTGTCAGGGGCACATCTGCACTGTGGTGCCCTCGGGGGAGACAGGAAGGGACCTCTGAGTACCACCTCTGGCACGCAAAAACCAGGGGTGCAAAAGTAGGCCCCGTGTAGCAAGGCTTAAAAATGGCCGCTGCCACACTGCGGGGTGCAGATACAAGTTGCTGCACCATGCAAGAATGGGGCAGGGCTAGTGAGTATCACGCAGGCACTAGCCCCGCCCCATTTGCAGCATGTGCGTGCTCGCGGTCCCGTGCGCGCATGCACGCATGTAAAATGCTTCCCCCTCCCTTTTCTTCCAGTCCGCCAATCAACAATGGTTGATGACCTCTGCTCTACCTCTACTGGAGCTTGCTAGTTGGCCGCTTCACCTCCTTTGTGCTGGGTGGGGCTCCTGCTCTGGGTGGCGGTGGCAGCCTGATGGATCTGCTGCTGGCAGCGGCAGCGCGCGTGCCAAGAGAGAGGGCTCTGAGTGCTGCCTCTGGCACGCGTGCCATAAGTTTACCACCACTGTGTTAGATGTATTACGGGAGAAGTTAAGAAGCCTGTTTCCCAAGTACTATTTACCAAATACTCCTAAAAAGTATTTTTTAAATTTTTTTCCCCCATTTCATTTCTGAACTGATGTGTTGACTTCAGATTAAAATTATAAGCTTTTGATTTTATTGGCTTTTGTCATTTTTACTATTAAGGTTTGACTAATTTTAAGAGAGATTTAAAAGAGGTTTAAGAGAGGTTCAGCTGGTTGTGAGAAGAGGTCCATAGGCCTTCAACCCTGGAGCAGATTCTAGTCACGTTGTTTATTTATGCATATCCCTTGACTGAGCCAAACTGTCTATCTCTGCAATTTCCATTCATGTTTTTTTTTTGAAAGAGTTATAAAATACCTTCACTTTCAGAGGCCTCAGTACTGTATTCTTCATGATTTGACAACAAGCAGTTAAATTTTGGCCTGTGCTCCAAACCTGCTTGGATTCCTTTTTCCGAAACTCCTGATCGAAAGCTTTGTGAACGAGAAACTGAGATCTCAAACTGTTTAATCACCTCTTCATCACTGTCTGAGGATGTTGTCAGATCTTCATCATCCCCATAACTGCTCACTGAGAGAAAGAGAGACACACAGAAGATTGTGACAGCCCAGGAGGCAGAACGCAGTAGAACTTCATCTTACAAGCTCAGAAAGACAAAACAAGGCAGGAGCCACTGGATACAGAATCTCCAATTAGCTGTTTGTGTTTTATCAAGAGGTGTGCCACCCTCTGTTTGTGATCTTCATAACAACCATGAATGTTTCTTTTTTTTTTTACTCCTCCTCTCCCTAGTTGTCATTCCATTTTTTTCCTTCCAAAGAAGAGGATACTGGTGTTTAATATTTGTGATGTTTCATTTGTTTTATTTGAAGTAGTTGATTTTCTAATATCTCAATCATTATGAATAAATGTACACCTGTAAGGGTTTTCTACTCATCAACTTTATCCTGAATGAAGATGTTAAATGCTACAGCAAACAAAGAGGAAGGATTCACATTAAATCCCTCAGACAAGCAATGACATTAACTCTGCAGCTGAAAAGGCAAACGTATTAACTGTAAATCAGACTCTTCTCAACCTTGCTCCCTATATCCTCCACAATGTTCATATGAGCCATACGTGATGATTTAAAATGCTATTTGGCTTAAATATTTATTTATCCATCACTGTTATTAATATTTTAAACCCAGTACAAAGTGCTGTAGGAATAGGAAAGGAAATATTTATTGGAGATCAATGATTATCATCTGAACTTAATTACAAATGAAAAAAGCCTCCCCAGCTATTCCAATTGGAAAAGGATAAGGTATATTCATGTCATAAATGAACCTGGACAGGGTTTCAAGATCAGCTGCAATACTCCATATTAATTATTTCTGTCTGCTATCAATGTATTGGATACAGACAATAAAATCCCTGCATAGAAAATGCCATTAAAAGTCCCAACTTCTTTGCTACTTGGTCAAAGTCATAATTTTGATGATCACCAGATTCACTTTCTGAATGTAGTCAGTCAGTTGAAAGCTCTGCGAAAACTTTGACCTGGGGCGATAGTCACTGTGAAATCTCATGCTCCTATTGATTAAGGCAGCAGAACTGATGGGATTGTGAAGAAAGCATGCCTGATAGATCTCCAAGTCTGCTGGGCCACTAAAGAGAAGGCAATCTCATATGCCGGATACAGAAATACAGTAAGGCTAACAACATATTTGTGCAAAAGAATATCAAGCCCTCAAAGACATGGCTCCATATTCTTTGCATATACTTTTGACAATACTGAAAAAAAAATCTGTGTTGCCAGAGCTGTATTCCTGTATCCTTAAAAAAAAAAGGCAGCACAACATAGTAACACACTAGACAGCTGGTGTATTCAAATGCATCTGACAGTGTGTGTGTATGTGTGTGAGAGAGAAAAAGAGAGAGCACGCACACAAATTGTCACTTATATCCACCACTCCCCCACCCCAGCAGTTCCCAAAGGAAAGATTCCTCCTGTTGTTTGCCTGGATGCAGATGGCAAAAAAAAAAAAAAAAAAAAACATCAAGAAGTGGCACACTATTTTTTTATATCAATTAGTAGATGATGGTGTTGAAACACCTGCTCTTTCATAGCCAAATTTGTAAGCTTAGCTCATACCTCAAACTCACTCTAGAAATACCTCAAAGCTTAGGGATGAGGCTGCAGGCATAGAAAAGTCAAGCATTTGCAAGCCTAAAATAATGTAGCAAAAGCTTCAATGTCAAAGGTACAGATAAAAAATAAAAAAATAAAAAAGTTACAGTTATAAATAAAAAACTTTTTTAAAAAAGTTACAGAACTGGTCTTATACTAACTAGGCACAAGAATCCAAGCTCTATCTATTAACAGAGAAAGCCTCCTTCTAACTTCCATACCCATGCATTTCGTGTATGTGCATACTATATATAGATGTGAGTATATACAGGGTGAAGGTATCAGCCTCCTTTTGTTTTCACTTTATTTTACCCTATCCATAATGCTAGATAATAATATTGTCTTGGCTCTCCTTATGTAACTAATCTCCCTTCCCCGTAGACAGAGGTCAAATTTATAAATAATTACTGTAATACTACTTATGTTTCCCACTGAATATGAAAAAGAAAAATAAGGATTTTAAAAAAATTTATATGTATTCCGTCTTTACTATTTTTAGAAATAACTCAAGGCAGCAAACATATCCAAGACACATTTCTCATCCTATTTACCCAACAACAATAACAACTGTGGGAGGTGGGTTAGGCTGAGAGTGAGTTACTGGCCCAAGGCCACCCAGTTGGCTCTTGTGGTTAAGGAAAGACTTGAAGTCACGGTTTCTTGCTTTCGAGCCTGGTGCCTTAACCACTAAATCAAACTGGTTCATGCAGAGAGCTACTGTAAGTATTTAGATTTATGCAGTTGGATATAATACAAATTAATGAAGAAAATAATTGAAAACATTGCATAAACTTTCTGGCTTATGGCTTACTATAATGGGGAACCTTAACCACTGTGATTTATTCAGCACACCATGTTAAATACGTTGTGGCTTAATGTGGATGATGAATGGCGTAAGGTGCTCAACAGTTGTTAGCTAAAATGGGAATATATTTCCATTCCTTCATTTCTTGGATTTTATTCTGTCTCAATGAATTAAAAAAAAGGAAAAATCAAACATGGTGTTTAAGGTAAAAGCTACAGTTTCCTACAATTAGCCACTAGAGCAGGGGTAGGCAATCTTGGCTCTTTTATGACTTGTGGACTTCAACTCCCGGAATTCCTGAGCCAGCATGGCTGGCTAGGAATTCTGGGAGTTGAAGTCCACAAATCATAAAAGAGCCAAGGTTGCCTACCCCTGCACTAGAGGAAACAGGGTAGTAGGTTACTTAATTCTTTTGTTTGATCTACAAAGGTTTTTATTTCACTCTTAAGAAGTATATCTACTGCATGGCCATGAACCTAAACCTAACGTTCACTCAAAAGATTGCAGATGACACCAACAGGGTTTCAGTAATATAAGCTTCCTTACAGAACCATTGAAAATATTACCACTATGGCATAAATGAGATTTGTTGTTCAAAATCTGTCAATAAATAAATATGGTCAATCCTTTCATTTCCAACTCTTTGGGAAGTAAAGAAGTCACTTCCTTAGAGCACATATGTGTATTCTGAAGACACACTTCACATGCTGGCACTTATTTCCATCAAATTCTCCTCCTCCTCCTCCTCCTCCTCCTCCTCCTCCTCCTCCTCCTTCCCCCTCACATCCTTTAGTGCCCAGATGACTTTCTGTCCTGACTTTGATGTATAGTATTGCAAAGCATCAGCTTCCAGTATAGATTTTATTTCTTGAGATCCATAGGAATGAACTTGGAAACTAAACATTGTAAATGCCAATAATCTGTTATTTTTTTGTTTGTTTGTTTGTTTACAAGTAGGTCCCTCCATATGAAAAGAAAGAACAGTTGGGTAGATATGAGTCTAGAATCTAGAGATAGTGGCAAGGAACAACTACGTTGCAGGAATTCTATAGCAACAAAAGCCTCAGGATTAAGGGACTAAGCCTGGAAAAAATTAAGAAAGGGATTTTTGTTGTAAAACTAGTTGCTATGTGGGCACATAATGTGCATTTCATTCTGTAACTGTGTAAGTAGCATTGAGTGTTGTTGTTTTTTAAAAAAAATACATATAATTAATCAAAGATAAAAAGTTTATAATTGCTTTACTATAGGTGTACGCTGGCTATTTCAATAGAAGGGATGTCTCTGAGTGGGCTTTTTACTGAAGGCACATGGCCTGTAAGATCCACCCATAGAATGGCAAACAACTGAGGACTTCCTGGCATGTGTGGCTAGGAAGTAAAGAATTAGGGGAATCTACCAATTAGGGACCATGTTAAACATGGTCTGGATAGAACATGTTATAATTTAGAATTTTAAGCCTCCCAGAGTCTCTTGGCTGAGATGGGAGGCTTATAGAAGATAGATAGATAGATAGACAGATAGATAGACAGACAGACAGACAGGATATACAGATGATTCTACGTATCCTGTGAAAAGGATTCTGTGTGCATGAAGACAAAAGAAAGCAATCAATTTAGGAAGGGGAAGGAAGGAAGGAAGGAAGGAAGGAAGGAAGGAAGGAAGGAAGGAAGGAAGGAAGGAAGGAAGGAAGGAAGGAAAGAAGGAAGGAAGGAAGTATACTTTATTCTGCTTTGCACCATGAGTCTACTATCTCAGTAATGATTATAATAGTCTTTGTCCAGTTCTTGAGTATTGTGGAAGCTGTAATTCAGTCTCTAAGTTGGTTTGATTGTGAATTGCATTGGTTTGATTGTGAATTGCATTGGTTTGATTGTGAATTGCATTGTTACAGCCTTGTATTATGTATTTTCCACATAACATACATGCATCTACTGGAGAAGAGATTGTCCTGGGCAAGAGGTAGTTGGCAAGAGAAAACATATTTTAAACAATAGAAATGCAGTATTGCTTGAAAGTCACTGAAAGGGAGTTAAGAAAGTTCATTCTAAGAGAACCACTAGTGTAGTTGGTGTAGTCTTTGAGTAAAGAGAATGGAAGGATTAAACAAAATAATATATACAATCAGAAATGTTTAAAAGAATGAAAGAGCTCTTGGTCCTGGTCTAATTCAGAGAAAGGATGTAAAAAAAGTTTGTGTTAACAAGCAGCTCTATGTCAATTAGCAAGATACACTAACCAAGAAAACATTGTTAACAAATATAATTAAGCCATAACCATAACAAAACTTTATTAAGTTATTCCCATCAAGTAAAGTAAACTTTGAAGTAAACTGAACTGGCAATCTCAAGAAGCTTCTAATTATCAAAAGTACAAAATATTGTTTGCTTCTTGCTGAAAGTTAATAGCTCTGAACCATCTGTTCAACCAAATGTATTTTCTGCTTCCATATAAGAATTTTAAAGAAGCAGTTGATAATTCAGTGGATCCCAGAATTATCATATACTTCTGACTGATGGCAGCAGTACAAAAAAAAATCCTTTTTAGGTGCTATGGAGAAATTGTAGAAACTGATAATGTAGAAATTAACAACAAAAGAACTCACAACTGCTGCTTTCAAGATTAATGGTGTCAGCCATGAATCTGGAACAATCATTCTGCAATAGGTAACTGGATGATTGATCTGTAGGAAGTGGGAGCACTTCTCCTGAATTTCATAGCCAGCAAGTTCTCCCAATCCTATCAGAGATACCACAGGATAAACTTGGGATCTCATAACTCTCAAGCAAGTGTGAAGATTAGAAGGACCAAGATCAGGTGCAAAGAAGGTGAGAATAGACAGGCCAATACAATAAGGATGCACAAGAAATTATTGGCTCTTGCTCATTTAGGAAACAGAGCCGGAAATGTACTGTAATATTTGAACCTGGAATATATAACTCTCTATATAGAGAGGTTTGACACTTAGAATTATAATAGGTAGTAATGTATGAATATTTATGGAAACCATCTCCTGATGTAAAATGTGTGCATAGACTGTGGTAGCATCTGGCTGACCTTGGCAACCTGCAGAAAGCTAGGAAGATTTGGATTTGGCTAGTATTTGGCTGGAAACCCCTAGGAAACAATGGATGGAAATTAATTGAGGACAGAAGCAACATAGAACTAAGGAGAAATTTCCCAGTGAGAACAATTAACCAGTGGAATGGCTAGCTTTCAGAAGTTATGTGTGCTCCATCACTGGAGGCTTTAAAAAGAGATTGGATAGCCACTTGTCTCGAATGGTATAGGGACTCCTGCTTGAGCAGAGGGTTGGACTAGAACAGGGGTCTTCAAACTTGGCCCTTTTATAACTTGTGGACTTCAACTCCCAGAATTCCTCAGCTAGTGTGCCTGGCTGAGGAATTCTGGGAGTTGAAGTCAACAAGTCATAAAAGGGCCAAGTTTGAAGACCCCTGGATTAGAAGATCTCTGAAGTCCCTTCCAACTCTGTTATTCTGTTAAATATCACTAGGTCTACCTTGGTAGTTTTAAAAAAATGGAAGAAAGCAGTGATAAATTCCAGCCATTGCTATTGTGATGAAAAGTGTGTAGATTTTTCAATGTCATAATCAAGAACACAGTTGGTCTTCAAGGCAGCTTTAGCAACTACTATACCTGTATGTCAATTTGCAGAAAGCTAAGGGCTGCGGGTATTTTTATGGCTCATATATCACAGAGATTGGTTGACCAGACAGTCGAATTGCATTTCCAGCTACAATTGCAACTGAAAGCTGGTGTAATATCATCAGTGATCACACAGACTTTTGAATGTACAGTGCAAGCTTGCATTAACCCAAGACCATACTTTGCTTTGCACATGTATATGACAGCGTAAATGTTGGTTTAGTCTATGCTTAGATGGACTGTGCATTCCTTTACTATTTTAACTCAATACCTGCACTGAAGATGTCCATGTTTTGATGTGTCTGATGTATGTCCATATCCACAAATACACATCACTTGCATTTTTTCTAGTGTAAACATTTTCCTGAGAGTAGGCAGAGAAATATTACTTAGCTCTCTTTAAAAATGAAACACTCTTGAAAACTGCAAGATGATTTTTCTGAGCTCAGAAAGAGAGAAAATATTAGGAGTTAAACATAGCATTGGCACTTCTAAACTATCTCCAAATATTCTAGATTTTATGTTCCTCCTTTATTCAAGCACAGGATGAAAATTGTCATAATAAGATATTTATTCTCCTGTTTCCTCCTGCCCCTTCCCAAAATGAAAATCATGTACATTCAGTAAAGTGTATTCTGGACTAAGAACATAAGGCTTCTTTGCTTTTTCATCAACAGCAATTACTTGATGAAGAGCATGTCTATTTTCTTCTCATAGTTTACTATTAGCAAAAGGGTCCTTTTGTGATCTACCAGAAGTGCTTCTATGGCAACAAAAAGCATTCAAGTATTGCTCTTGTTTTGTGTCAATTTATCATTAAAAGCCTTTATTATATTTTTGGGGGAGCTGGGTGAAAGATGGTACATTAAGACTAAAAGTGGAGAAAGCAACATCCCCCTCCCCCCCAAAAAAAGCAGCAATAAAAAAGCGAAAACAGACACAGACGAAACTCCACTGAACCGGAAAAAAACCCCACAAAACCCCACACTAAGAGAACTATTTACAATTTTGAGGCAGGAGAACACATTTATGGGCCAGGGATGTTACCAAATGTTATGCACCAGACCACCAGACCTCAGCTTAGCCTTAGATAATCATAAAGACTCTTCTACTGAGTTTTCATATGTTTGGTGTTTGAAAGAGAATTTAAAGAGTAGGGATTAAATATTAAAGGTAGCCTTCCCCAACCCCGTCCTCTCCAGATGAGGAGGGGTATCAATACCTAGCCAGCATGGTCAAATTTTCAAATTTGAAATCTTCCACATCTGAAAAACATCAGGTTGGGAAAGATAGAGGAGATAGAAGCTTCATTTTTAGAGTCATTCCTTCTGTATTTAGGAACAAAATATGTTAGATATTAAGTTTATGCATGTGCTCAGTATACAAATATTAACTAATGACTAACAGCAACTTTTCTCCAGTGGTAAATGGCAGCCACTGTGGGAAAGTATGTTTCCAGCTGCATCAAAGATTTGCAGTTTTGAGAATGGATCTGAAGAAAATAAAGTCTGGTTTAACAACAGTGGAACAAAGCAGTTGTTTTAATCAACCCGGCACAGGTTAGATATGAAATTAATAGATTGAAGTCGGTGGCATCAGAACAGTATATCATCCAAGTATCAGCTATGCTCATTTGTCACATTTAATTGCACTTTCAAAAAAGTAACAATATGAAATGAGAAGTATTTACAGTATGCTGTTTCAACAGAATTTATATGGAGTTCAGAACCCTGAAAGCAAATTTCTTATTTATGTCCAGAAAAGAGATTTGGTCAAAGGTGAAAATATCTTCTCTCTCAATTCCTTACTGGACTTAAGGAGAACTGGTTCTGTTTTCAGGTACAAGACAATTCCAATGCAATGAAGTCATGTGAAGTTCAAGGAGTATTTCAAGCTTCATGTGAAGAGCTACAATTTTTCCAATACTTTCAATATTCACGTTGAAATAACTTCTGAGACACATGAAAGGAAGTCCAGTCTCTAGTACTACAAACATGGAATAACAAGTGATAATTGAAAAGTACTTCTATGATGGAAGATTTAAAAAACAGAAATTGCTTTATGAAGGTATCAAAATTGTAGGAGTATTCCATCAGAGTTGAGAATGGATATATATTTATGTTCAATATACTAATAAACAGGGCTTAATTAGCAGTGATTGCATACTTAAGGATTATCTCTTAAAAGCACCTAGAACTTCAAATAGAAGCAATTTAAGTCAGGTATATTATCCATGTGGATACAGGTAGACCCAAAAGTGCTTTTTCCAAAAAGCAATTGCACTTTCTTGGGTTTTTTCTTTGAAAACATTTTGCAAAATGAGAAGCAAATCTGAGAAGCAAAGGTCTCTAAAACTGTTTTGGGCAAGGCTCTCTGAAGATGTTTTCCATAACTGCCACTGAATGTCTACCTGATAAGCAGTATTTGAAGCCCACTCCCAAAAAAACATGTATAACATATGTATATTTACATACAATACAGAGAATGCAACGTATTTCTTAGTTTCTCCTCCAATCTGTGCTCTGAAGTCCTAAGATTTTGTGTATACAAATAGCCTCAAGTTACGACTAGAATTTGCATTGCTAAGTGATGACAATTCTGGTAGTTCCAATTGCCATCATTAACTGAATCCCACAGATCATTAGGCAAGGACCAACCCCAATCCAAGCCATTCCCAGCTTAGACCCTCCCAGCCCCAAGCCTTGGTAAGATAAGAAAGTGAAAATTAAGCCCCTTAGGTCCCATTGTAAAGGGTCTAATATGAATTGTCTGCTGTGAGACTTACACACAGGATATCCTGATCTTCACTAAATGTTGCAAGAAGAGAAGAGGCACATCGTTTGGTCTGTAACTTGGTAGATTAATTTCCTTCATAGCAAATTGATAAATGGGAATTTTCTTTCAAAGCCTTATAATAGCTCAAAGAGTATACAAGATCTTCCAAATATTTTTGGATCATAAACATTTTTCAAGGTAGCCCAGGGTTTTCTGAAAAAAAAGCCCATTTCTTGTATAGTTTCAAATTGTAGGGTGTAAGGTGCACTGAAAAACTGAACTCTTAACCTCTGCTTCTCAAAATTCAGAACATGAAGCCTGTCTAAACGTACAGATGATCGGTCTTGCAAATGGAAGATCATCTACACAAGCAAGTGCAATGCTGTCAAAGGAGAGTAAAAACTTACCATCCCAGCTACATGAAAGACTCTTAATTTGCTTGGAGTGGAGATGTTCCTCCTCCTCAGGGATAGTGGGGAGAGTTTCCATAGCTTGATAACTCTTGTAACTTTGGTAGACTCCAAGGGAGGAATCCTCAAGGCACTCCTCTGAGGAGTCAGGGATGGTTCTTTTCTGCTCAGGCCAATACAAATCAAGATCTGATGATTCAGGTGAAGCAAGATCTTGACAGGATGATGAAGAATGATGAGATTCCTCACTCTCCTGACTTGAAGTACTGTCATCATCAGAACCTATAGAGTAGCGTTCATAAAGCCCATCACTGTCTTCTAAATCCTCATCTTTCCCATCAAATCCATTTTGATCTGGTTTGCTTCCCAGATTATTCAAAGAAGAAGATAAGGATTCTCCTGCTTGCTGTAAAGCCTCATAGACTCGAGATATCCAGGAGGAAAATGGCTGGAAGAAGCTTAGGACATCCTCTGAAGCCATACTTTTTATATATTTAATGAGCAAAACCTGTGATGGTCATAAATTCCAGCTGTTCCTCTTTGCCAGTGTATCAGATTCAATGCTCTTTGAGCTACAGAATAAGCATTACAGGGAATTAGTTTGAGTCATCTGTTCTTCTTAACAATCATCTTTGTTAATCACTAAATCAAGCTAAGAAGATAGAACCAAGAAAAAGAAGACCCTGGGCAGTATTTGATTTTACCTTAAAAGCATCAAAGTAATAGTAGATTATGAAAAATGCTTGTAAATCTCACCGCACATATGAAAGGTTCTAGAGTCAAACCCTTGCAAATCCAGAAAGGTGCTAACAAGCTATCTTGATGGGTTATTGCACATCTATGTAGATAATAAGGAGACAGGAGGCACTTATGATTAGATTAATATGACAGATTCATCCTAAGTGGCAAGCACAGCTAAATCAAAATGGCTGGAATAAATCCTGAATACAAATCATTGGAACACTCAATAGTTTTGTATTGCTATTTGATAAAAGAAAAAGATAAAGTACCTATATCAACATCTTGTTAAAATCTTGCAGGAGGAACAAAACAAAACTTCTAAGCATCAAACTATTTCTTGCTATGCCTATCCTTATGGATACAACTTATTAAGTCACCCAAGCTGTCAACTCCTATTATGAATCCAGTTTGCCTGCAGCATTTGTAGAACAAAGTTATTTGCAGCCAAGCAGCTGAGATTATGACAGCCCTTGCACAGATGTAATTCAACAGACATTTACAATTGATATTGAATAGACTCATATTTTGTATTAAGTCATGATTTATCTAACGATGGTTTATAAACCATAATAGCTGGATTCACATGATATCTGCTTAAAGATTAAGACGTTTAATACACTTTACTGAAAAGTGGTAGAATGAAACTCACTAATAGAATACAAAGACTGATGAATATAATTTATATAAAAGAAACAAGCCAGACAAAAGGAAAGTGAGGAATATTGGCATTATATGTGAAGGAAATAAATGTTATATATTAAGATCCAGGAATCTGAATGTAATTTGAGGGTCCAGATGAGAGCATCTGGATAAGAATACAAAGAAAAGGAAACAGCAAATATATTATTGTGAAATATGTTAATTGTTATGCTGAACAAACAATCTAGAGTCTAGTCATTGCCCTCCTTGACCAGGATGTAAGATGTAACAATAATAACGGGGCCCTCAACTACCTGGACCCTTCATCTTCATCATCATCATCATCATCACCACCACCACCACCACCACCACCACCACCACCACCATCACCACCACTACTACTACTATTCAAAAGTACTTATTCAACAAACATGTTGTGTGAGTATATCATTCACTAATACAAATTGGATTCCTAATCCCTTATTCTTTTCTATAGCCATTGATAAAATAAGTCCCAAGTTTGAAAATATTCTGTTTCTTCTTTTGAATTGCATTAAAAAATCAATAAAAAATTTTAAAAAACAAAAAAGGATCTGACTATCTTGGTGGATCCCAAACTAAAAATGACCCAACAGTGTTATGCAGCTGCAAACCAAAACCAAGCCTCGGTAGCATCAACTGAAATACTGAGCCAAGATCAATAACAATTATTATTAATCTCTATTCTGTGTTGGTAAGCCCATACCTAAAATATTGCATCCAGTACTGAGTGTCACTAACAAACTGGAGCATGTCCAGAGGACAGCAATCAAGGTGATAAGGAGCCAGGAAGGAAAACACAATGAACTTTTAGAAGCATTTCAGTATGTTTTAGCTTTGAAAAAAAAAAAGATGGAAAGGCTTGATAGCTGTCAATATTTGAGGCTTTCATGCATATGAAGATGGGAAAATCTCTTAAGAATTTTTCTCTAAGATAGGGCAAGAAACAATAGCTTATAAGGCAGTAGATTTTGGTGGGACATCAGGAAAAAAAATTGGTACAAGTTGTTTAACAGTGAAACAGACCACCCTAGGAAGTAATGCACACACCTTTGCTGGAAGAGTTAAGCACAGGTTGGTTAGCCATACCATTATTGTGGAAATATATTCTTCCACTGGGTAGGAACTGTATTAAATTATCTCCCAGTTCCTGTCCAGCCCTTACAGTCTGTGATTACATGCATAGAGAACTACAGAGATGACCTTCAAGAAACTATGCAGCAACAATAAAAAAGACATGCTTTAACCCCAGGAAATGAATAAAAATAAAGAAACTCAGACTGTTGCATCCTAATTCCCTGGGGCTTAAGAAAGAGAGGTAATTAAAAGAGCCTGTAGCAATAAAGTATAATAGACAAACCTGTAGAGTCTATTTCATGACCTAAACTATTTCAAAGGGTTGACATAGTATGTTGCATGAACTTGTTTGTTATATGGGTTTAAATATCTATCTGTTGCTAAACCAGTACATCAGCCAAATCATTATGTCAACATTATCTAATCAAGACTAGTTTATATTCTAAATCTATGTTTCTTAACCTTGCCAACTTTAAGGCATACAGATTACAACTCCCAGAGTTCCCCAGTAGTATGACCAGCTAGGGATTTCTGGGAGTTGAAATCCACATCTTAAAATTGTCTAGGTTCCTGCTCTAGTCCTATTCAAGACCGCATTCTGCACATCTCTGTAAATAACAGGCTATTTTGAGTGCTGTGCTTTGGAGCATGCAATGCTCATCTTGCACACATTGGCAATGATAAAAGCAGCTGCATCTTTTTCCAGGATCACATGACTGCCCTTGACAGCTGCAACACCATGCCAGAGAAATACCCATTCGGTCTAAGGGTCTGCCAACAATGCTACCTCATGCAGTTGCCAAATTACAGAGGTGACTATTCCAAGACCTTTTCCATACATACCATTAGCAAAGCAAAAATGAGCTCCATTCTATACCTGGATGGTTGCTGGTTCTGATAAACCATTTGCATCTGTTAAATTTCTTTCTATTACTTTCAGCCTATTTCTCTAACCTTTCAAGATCACACTGAATCTTATTTCTAGGATATTAGCCATCTCACACAATTTTGTGACAATTGATATACCTTCAAGCTCTTCATCCAAGTCATTAATAAAAATATGGAAGAACTGAGTGCCTTTTCTTTGGTTACATATAGTTTAACATTCTACCTCCTAAAGAGTCACAGCAGATACTAGCACCTAGCAACCTTAGCTGAGTTCAAAAGTTATACAGAGCTAGCTGTAGACTGGGACACTACTAGAAAAATCCTAGGGCTATAGGCAAGATTGGAAAGGGGGAAAAATCGTATAAGAATAAGAGGGCAGTACCTAGCCCAGTGGTGGCGAACCTATGGCATGGGTGCCAGAGGCGGCACTCAGAGCCCTCTCTGTGGGCATGCGCGCCGTTGCCCCAGTCCTAGGCCTTCAGCTGGGTTTTATAAAACCTTTTTGCTTTAGGCCTCTGCCATGTGCAAAAAAAAAAAAAGGTTCAATCAATCAATTTCAACTTCTCGCGGGAAAAAAAAAGATCTTGCAAAGTTGGAATTGATTGATTGAACTTTTTAGTCCCACCCAGTCTGCCATGCCTACCCAATGGGCCACACCCACCCAATGGGCCACACCCACCCAGCACCTGACGATGCATAAGTGGCTTTTGGGTTGCAGTTTGGGCACTCGGACTCTAAAAGGTTCGCCATCACTGACCTAGCCCCTTTATAATAATAATAATAAAGTTGGAAGGGACCTTGGAGGCATCTAGTCTAACCCCCATAGTGCCCAATGTTCAGGTCTGTCAAGATCCTTCTGTATCTTAAGCCTATCTTCTGGAGTTTTGGCTATTCCTGCCAGCTTGGTGTCATCTGCAAATTTGATGAGTTCCCCATCTATACCCTCATCCAAATCATTGATGAAGATGTTGAAGAGCACTGGGCCCAGAACAGAGCCCTGGGGCACCCCACTACACACTTCCATGTAGATGCGATTCCATTGAGGATCACACGCTGAGTATGGCCGGTCAGCCAGCTATGGATCCATCTGGTGGTGATGCTGTCTAACCCGCATTTTTCTATCTTATCAAGAAGTAGGTTGTAGTCTACTTTATCAAATGCCTTACTGAAGTCCAAGTCAGTATATCCACAGCATTCCTCTGGTCCACTAATTTTGTCACCGGGCAAAGAATGCAATAAGATTTGTCTGGCATGATCTGTTTTTAACAAATGCATGATGGCTTTTGGTAATGACTTTGTTTGCCTCTAGGTGTTCGCTGATTCATTATTTGGTTATCTTTTCCAGAATCTTCCTAGGTTATTGAGGTCAGGCTGATAGGTCTGTAGTTTCCTGGATCCATTTTTTCCCCTTTTTTGAAAGAAAATATCAACATCTTCATCAATGATTTGGATGAGGGGATAGATGGGGAACTCATCAAATTTGCAGATGACAAATTTCATAGTGTTGCCCCCAAACCTATGAGGGCACATTCATGTAGTCATCTGGAGTCAAGCTTAATACAAGGTTGCATTTATCTTACTTCTGAAATGCAATCATTTGCTGTCTTCATGACCTATAAAGCTTGACTATCTCTCTATTCATTTAATTGCTATTCATACTAATGGGAGCTGGCAAGAGATCCATGAGTTGATATCAATGACATCTGAAGGGCATCTATACCAGAAGCCAGTCAAATCACAATCACTTAAATATGAGCCAGCAGTGTGCTGCAGATGCCAAAAAAGCCAACACAGTGGTGGGCTGCATTAACAGAGGGATAGAATCAAGATCACATGAAGTATTAATACCACTTTACAATGCCTTGGTAAGGCCACACTTGGAATATTGCATCCAGTTTTGGTCACCACAATGTAAAAAAGATGTTGAGACTCTAGAAAGAGTGCAGAGAAGAGCAAGAAAGATGATTAGGGAATGGAGGCTAAAACATATAAGGAACGGTTGCTGGAATTGGGTATGTCTCGTTTAACGAAGAGAAGGATGAGGGGGGACATGATAGCAGTGTTCTAGTATCTCAGGGGCTGCCACAAAAAAGAGGGAGTCAAGCTATTCTCCACAGTGCCTGAAGGCAAAACAAGAAGCAACGGATGGAAATTAATCAAGGAGAGAAGCAACCTAGAACTAAGGAGAAACTTCCTGACAGTTAGAACAATTAACCAGTGGAACAAGTTGCCTCCAGAAGCGGTGAATGTTCCAACACTGGAAGTTTTTAAGAAGAGACTAGACAGCCATTTGTCTGAAATGGTATAGGGTTTCCTGCCTGAGCAGGGGGGTGGACTAAATGACCTCCAAGATCCCTTCCAACTTTTTATTGTTGTTGTTGTTATAAAGTAATGGGAGAAATGGAACATGGCACAGTTAAGGCAGGGGAGTGGTTGCTCCCCAGAAATCATCCTGCTTTTAAGAGAAGATCCTCTCCACTTTGGTTTTAGTGCATGAGCAGGAATGTGAGCAAATAAAATGCAACTGGCCCCATCACACTTAGATCTTGATAGACTTGACTTAGAATTTCAAAATTATGAAACTCCTTTCAAAATAATGCAACCCATTCACACCTAGTTTTTCAGCCAACTTTGCTTAGTACCTTAGTTGCATCCCAACTGGAGCTCTGCTTTTCCCTGCCCCACCCCCAGGCGGTATAATCCACCTGCTTTCAAAAGCTGTGGTTAGAATCAATACAAATCTTTCCATTATAAGTACCATAGTTTTCAAGGTTTTACTTGTCAATCACATGTAAGTGAAAGAATCACTTTCAAATGCAAATCACTACAGCTTGGAAGCAAATGAATTCCCCTCCCCCTTCTCACTTTACTTGATTTTAAAACATCCCCTATTAATTAATCATTCACTTTTTTAAAAGCTTCAGTAAATATATGTTTGCAAGATCATCTCTGGCAGCTCCCAAAAAATGTCAACACCCACATAAAGGGAAGGAGAGATGTTGTCATTTATAAAGGCTCTCCATCGTGCTATTTGTCAAGAAAAAGAAAGATTTTGCAATACTCACACAAAAGAAAATTTTAACAGAAGAATATCAATGTTTATGTAATACTGGAAGTATGGCAGAGAAGAAAATAGAAGGAGCAGAGCACAAATACTGTAGAACTGAAGGAAGTTTCAAGTTATGGGTGCTAGGACCAGAATCATCCCCCCACATACACACATACACTTCTCAACATCTACACATCTATAATGCATGGAAAGTGTCTCTTTCATGCACACTGTTAAGCACGTATACCCAATTTTATATTTATCAGGATTACATACGTTCGAATTTAAATACACTATTTTTAGCATGTATGTGCAAAACAGACCATCTGCTTTGCAGAATATGTCTGCAGTTCAACCAATCCCACCACTCTTTCCAGAAGCAAATACTCCTTGAAAATGCTCCTTGAAAATGCTTCCTATGCTCCTTGAAAGTTCTTCCAATCAGGAAGGTGCAGAAAAAAATGTTCAACCTATTCTGCTGCTGCACATTGTTCAGAAATCCAACTAACTAGAGCAGTGATGGTGAACCTTTTAGAGACCGAGTGCCCAAAAACTGGCCCCGCCCTCACTTCATCCCCTGCCCCGCCCCCGCTCTGCCCCACCCTGCCTGCCCGCAGGGCCACTCACCGCCTCCAGAGTCCACCGCAGATTGCCCAGGCAGCCCAGCAGCACCATGGCAGCCATACCCTCTGCCCACACCCCGCAGCATCAACTATGCATGATGGGGCATAAGGGCAGAGTCCTGTCTATGCTCCCTGGCTGCCATGTCCTTGGCTGCGCTGCTCCGTATAGTCCACACTCGGGAGCGATTCTCCTCCAAGGGGGCTGCTGGTGAGGAGCGAGTCGTGGGGGAGGCAAGGCTGGGACAACGGCACAGGTGCCCAGAGAGAGGGCTCCGAGTGCCGCCTCTGGCACCCATGCCATAAGTTTGCCACCACTGAACTAGAGCATTCCATTTTACTTTATCTATTATTAATAGACTTCCATCATTGATAAGATAGAACAAGCTAGTATCTTAGGCTCTGATGCAAATTTCAGATTCTAGCATGTAGCAAATTTAGTAATCAATCCTATGGTTAATTAACTATGGTTAATTAGGAGTTTCTGAGTTGCGACTGTGTCATGGCACAAAAAGAGGATATAAGGGTTATGTATTTGATCAATTATTTGTTATTCATACTGCTCCCATTTTCTTGACTTTCCGCAAACTGCTCACAACCTGGTTAGTTTTCTATGCCCTGAGCTAGGATGGGGGTTGAGCCCCCTTGGTTGGCTTTTGGAGGATGGGGGTTGGTTCCTGGTTGCTTCTCTCCTTTTTCTTTTTGATATATTTTGTTTTCTTTTGATTTTCATCTGTAAACTGCCCAGAGTCGCTAAGATGTTGGGCAGCCTCAAAACTGAAATAATAAATTAAAATACCAAAATATGATTATTGGAACACAGATAATCCTAGATTTGTTTCCGACAGGCTCAAGTATCTGGAACTAAGAGAATACATTGTCAATGATGTCATGACTAGACAACTCACTGCAGTTACTTTTTCTCCAGCACTACCTACATGATAAGATTAAAAAAGACATCTGCAAACCATCTTCTTGTTGAAGCACAAAAAACTGACCCATTGAAACAAAAATCCATTAGTTACCTTAAGAACCCAAAAGAGTACTTCTCAAAATTCACTCAGAGGAAAACTAAAAGCTAAAATGTTGTATTTTCTGTATGTCATTTGAATATCTATATCAGTGATGGCGAACCTTTTAGAGACCGAGTGCCCAAACTGCAACCCAAAACCCACTTATGCATTGTCGAGTGCCAGATGGGTGTGGTCCATTGGGTGGGTGTGGCCCATTGGGTGGGTGTGGCTGCGGTGGTAACAGCAGACCGAGTGGGACTGTCATTTGAATATCTATACCAGTGATGGCGAACTTTTAGAGACCGAGTGCCCAAACTGCAACCCAAAACCCACTTATGCATCGTTGAGTGCCGGATGGGTGTGGCCCATTGGGTGGGTGTGGCCCATTGGGTGGGTGTGGCTGCAGTGGTAACGGCAGACCAAGTGGGACTAAAAAGTTCGATCAATCAATTCCAACTTTGCAAGATCTTTTTTTTCCTGTGAGAAGTTGAAATTGACTGATTGATTGAACCTTTTTTTGTTTTGCACACGGCAGCATACGCCTAAAGCGAAAAGGTTTTATAAAACCCAGCTGAAGGCCTAGGAGTGAGGCGTCGGCGTGCGTTCCCACAGAGAGGGCTCTGAGTGCTGCTTCTGGCACCCGTGCCATAGGTTCGCCACCACTGATCTATATGAACATATTTCTATGACACTGACACACTAAACTAAGTCATTCCTGTATTCATCCAAGTCCAGAGCAATCATCATTTCAGGATAGCACTAGTCAAAATCTGAAATCAACAATTAACTACTGCTCAAATTCAGGGATGAACTAAGTCATTCATTCCCATTCACTGACCAGAATACCTAAGTATGCCATTACATATCAACAAAGGTCTTATATCAGGGGTCCTCAAACTTGGCCACTTTAAGACTTGTGGACTTCAACTGGCTGGGGAATTCTGGGAGTTGAAGTCCACAAGTCTTAAAGTGGCTACCTTTGAGGACCCCTGTCTTATA
The DNA here is from genome assembly GCF_016545835.1 of Crotalus tigris. Taxonomy (NCBI): domain Eukaryota; kingdom Metazoa; phylum Chordata; class Lepidosauria; order Squamata; family Viperidae; genus Crotalus; species Crotalus tigris. Next base: position 1,183,052 of record NW_024100068.1, read on the forward strand.
TGTATAAATAAACCACTTGACTTGCCCCATCAACTAATGTAATTCTTTTATATACCAGAATAAGCACCATCCCAAAGACATTGGCTGTTATAGACAGAACTAAAACACTGTGTAGTTGTATGTTTTTTTCAATTTGATTGTGTTTCTTGTCCAATCCCATTTTTCCCTCTGCTCTTCCAGACCATGCTACAATTTTTAATCAAATTAAGCTTTAAATGCCCAATCTCTCTCTCTCTCTCTCTCTCTCTCTCTCTCTCTCTCTCTCTCTCTCTCTCACGCACACACACACACACACACACACACGTAATCTGAAAGCAAACTATGTCCCTTTTCTTTTTGTTTTTAACTAATACATTTACAATATGTTCTATTGATCAGGGATCAGCATTTCAACTTTTTAATGGTGAAAAAATACTTCATTGTGCTATCATGTCATAAACAACCAATGAGGAAGTTCTGTAAATGGGGGGGGGGGGAAACACAGATAAAAATGCTGCAAGATTATAGTAAGTGTGCTGCCAGAAAGATGATAGATAGATAGATAGATAGATAGATAGATAGATAGATAGATAGATAGATAGATAGATAGATAGATAGATAGATAGATAGATTAGACCAGGGATAGGCAACCTTGGCTCTTTTATGAATTCTGGGAGTTGAAGTCCATGAGTCATAAAAGAGCCAAGGTTGCCTACCCCTGGATTAGACAGACAGACAGACAAATACAAACAGATACTAACTATATCCTTTGCATATATCTTAATTTAATATTTCAAATGTTATGTCACATAATATGCCTTATTTTAATTGTGATGTTTCTGACACAAATAAACAAATGTACATCTTAATCCGAAGGGAGCTAAGTATCTATCACCAAACAGAAAGCACACATAAAGAAAAATTAAGAATCACCCACGTGGCTCATGCCTTGTGTCCAAAGTCTTGCAGGTTAAAAAGAGATAAGTTGCAATACAATGTATGTTGTGATTTATTTTTGGAAAGAGAAAAGATTGATTATAGTGCAAAGATTATAGGCTTAGGAAAACATTAAGGCAGCTGTTTTGGCTAAACTAAAGTTTTGCATGCAATCAATATCAAAAGAGAAATAAGTTATTAAAATCTACAAGATGAGAATCTTGCTGCTGATGCTGTCGTTGCCAGAATATTGCATATTACTTACCAAGCCCCTCCCGAACCCCAGATTTTTCTTTGTAGTGCTTGTGCTTCCCTTGTTGCTCCAGGCAGGGAAGACCTCCAATCTTTTCAAAACAGAGCTTCTTGTTGATGAAGAGGGAGAGGACTGCAAGGATAACTATAAAGACCCCAACAGCAGAGAGGAACCCAATTGCTTCAGGAGTAACTGGGAATAAAATGAGAGAAAGCAAATAGAGTAAATGGAGGTTGCACAGAAAATGGCAGAAATGCATGAGCTACATTTGCTACATTATGAGCATTCAGATATTGGTGATGTTTACAGGGATTACCAGAAAGAGAGAATGAGTGTGTTGTAGCAGTTAAGATGCTGGCTTAGGAGCAAAGGTTCTAGTCTATCTTCAACCATAGAGTCTTGAGGGCGTTGACTCTCGCTCAAGCCAACTCACTTAACAATGTTATTGTTACAGTAAAAAACAGGAAGGGAGGATGCTGTGAGGTCCTAAATGAAACTCCAGATATACAGCTAACAAATACTACTTTGGTGTCATGATGAAAATAATCACTTCTGCCATCCCATTGCAATGGTCCACAATCTATTTCTATGAGAAATGGAGAATGCAACTCTTCCTCAAACTGATGATGTTTAACTCCATAGCTATTGGATAGTCCTCAACTTACAACAATTCATTTAGTGACAGTTCAAAGTTACAACAGCACTGAAAGATGTGACTTATGCTGTTTTTCACAGTTAAGACCTTTACAGCATCCCCATGATCATGTGATCAAAATTCAGATGCTTGGCAACTGGTTCGTATTTATGATCTTTGTTGTATCCCAGGTGATCATGTGATCACCTTTTGTGGCCTTCTGAGAAGCAAAGTCAATGGGGAAGACAGATTCATTTAATAACCAAGTTAGTAACTTATCAACTGCAGTGATTTACTTAACAACTGTGGCAAGAAAAGTTGTAAAATAGGGCAAAATTCACTTAACAAATGTCTCACTTAAGAACAGAAATTTGGGGCTCAATTGTGGTTGTAAATTGAGGACTACCTATAGTAGCTGGGGAATTAGTTGAACTTCAGGCAGGGGCATGTTAAAATGATTAGACTAATCCCATTAAAAAGGCAATGTCAAGCAGAGCTTATGTCTGGGCCATGTTCTTTTCATGGGTAGCAGTACAAAAAATTGTTTGCCATTGCCTTCTTCTGGGATTTTTTTTTTAAATTTCCCATCTTATTTTTAGTTTGCATTAAATCTGTTCAGCTATGCCAGTGGTACCGAACCTATGGCACGCATGCCAGAGGGGACACTCGGAGCCCTCTCTGTGGGCATGCGCACCTCGCTCTTTGGCTATGTTTTCGCAGGAAAAAGCCATTTCTCAAGCCCCTTCCTAGCCAAACAAGCCTCCGGAGCGAGCGAGCTGTTTTCAGCTTTGAATTATATCAAATCTGACCCCAGAAACAGACTAACAGATGACCTGAGTGCTGCATGTGTTCCTCTCAAACTTACAAAGTATGAGCCAAGGTTAGACAAATTATCAGCATGCATACAACAGCAAAAATCACATTCATTGTTCAAAAGCATGCCAAATGCAAACTTTTACCTTTTAGTAAAAAGTTGTTTGTATCATTGAAAGCTTTGTCATTGTGTTTTTCTTTTAAGAGAAAAGATGTTAATATATGAGTTGTTTTTTCTAAACTAAAACCTCGGTATTCAGATTAAATTGCCCTGTTGGCACTTTGTGATAAATAAGTGGGTTTGGGGTTGCAGTTGGAGCACTCAGTTTCTAAAAGGTTCGCCATCACTGAACTATGCGATTGGTTTAGCCATGTTAAACTAAACCAGGTTTAAATCTCCATTCAACTGCATTATCTTGCTTTAAATCTAGGGATGACAAATGTGGCTCTCCAAATGTTTTAACACTGGTATTGATTATCTGGGCTTCTGAAAGTTGAAACTGAACAATAACGGAACAGACAAGTGTACAAGTTAGCTTTATTTTTCTGTTCAGTGCACTGTTTCCATAGCAAACTTAAGTTACAGCTTTGACTAATGACCAAGAACCCTCACTCTATTTTCATAACAGGCAAGCTTCTGAAAGAAACATTTTACAATATACATTAATGCAAACAGAGCATCTCACTTCAGCTACATAAAGCTGATGGGTCTTTCACAAGGAACATGTCTTCAACCACCTGTACACATATATGTGTGCAAATGGAGACACTTTTGCTAAGACTGTCAATGAAGTAATATTACTGCACATGGACTTTCACGTGGAATCTGTCAAGGACAAAGTAATCAGTGGCTACTGATAATGTTGCTACAAAAATAGCAACTGATTTGGGGAGCAAACCCACCATGGCTTCCACTCAAAAGAAACTTCATTAGAAGTAGCTAGTTACTGACAGTTATATAGCTCCTGCCTTCCACATTGAAGACCAGCAGAAGATACACGAACATACAGGTAGTTCTTAACTTACAACCACAATAGAGCCCAGAATTTAAGTTGCTAAGTGAGAAATTTGTTAAGTGAGTTTAGCCCCATTTTATGACTTTTCTTGTCACATTTGTTAAGTGAATCACTGGAATTGCTAAATTAGTAACAAGGTTGTTAAGTGAATCTGGCTTCTCCATTGACTTTGCTCGTCAGAAGGTTGCAAAAGATGATCACATGACCCCAGGACACTGCATCCGTCATAAATGTGAACCAGTTGTCAAGCCTCCGAATGTAAGTCATGTGACCATAGGGATGCTGCAACAGTCATATCTGTTTAAAAATGTCATGTCATTTTTTTTAGTGCCATTGTAACTTTTAACGGTCACTAAATGAACTGTTGTAAGTCAAGGACTACCTGTACTTAGTAGATCTCCAGAAAACGTGCAGTGCAAGAGAAAGCATTTCTCACTCCCAATTGTTAAACGATATCAGCAACATCAATAATGAAATAAAAATATTACTGACTCACACATTATACTGTACTAGACCATAATGCATGCTCGGTTCTGTCCGTAATCCCTGAATACAGCTTGGCAAGGCAACCCAGTATTATCTATACATTTTGTACAGGGAAAAGGATGTAAACTTTAAATAGCATAAATAATTATTTACATTCTGCTGGGAGATTAGAAAGCTTCCTTGTGCAGTTGGTGGGCCAGTATGAGAACAGACTGTTGGGCTAGATGGCCAGGGGCATGACCCAGCAGGACAGTGTTTGAGTTTTCTTATTATATTAACCACTTCAAGATGAAGTGATATATCAATTGAAAGTATATGTTTTTAATTACACCAGTGTTGGTTTCTTAGAGGAAAAGGGGCTTTTTTGATTATCCCAAAGGTGCTTTTCAAGAGGCAACTGGAGTTTCTTGGATTTTTTTTTTAAGTTTTGCTTCTCATCCAAGAAGCTTCTTCAGCTCTAACTGGATGATGGGGAATGGAGGTATTTATAGTCCTTGCAGACAGTTGGTCATTTGTACTCTTTAGTGAGTCATTGAGGTGATTTGGAGGTTTGTCTATGTCCTCAAAGTAAACCTCCAAGTGGCCCCAACAACTCTCTGAAAGAATGCAAATGACCAACTGTCTGCAAAGAATATAAATTCTTCTATTTCCCACCATCCAGTCAGAGCTGAAGAAACTTCTTGGATGAGAAGCGAAACTTCTTCAAAGAGAAACAAGAAAATCCAGTTGCCTCTTGTAAAAGCACCTCTAGAACAACCATGACCTGGATGACTGAAAATCCCCATAGACAGATTTACTGATTAATAAAGATAGAAATCTGATTGTCACATCTTAATGTCCATCTACCCATTTTCTGTTCCTTTAATAATCTCATACATACTTAAATACTGGTCATGTGTGCATACAATGCAGGGAAAACTGCAGCTAGTGAATTCTTGCCTACTATAATATACAGTACCGAAAATTTGAGAAACGGTATCAACTGAGTTGGAGAAGGTGAGAAAAACAAGAACTTTAACAGTAAGAGGTAAGCTTACATTTCATCAGATTTAAAATCCTCTCTTAAAGCTATCAACAAGATTCATTAGATGGCTTTGCAATTCAATCTCAGACTGGTATAAAATAAGACTATAGAATAGTATATGCAAAGTGGAATCATCTTAATTTGCATGCCTTGCATTGACTACACTACAGCAATTAGCAAGTAGTCATGTCCACAAGTGTTAGCAGTAAAGGGGCCACAAGGTATGTTATCTAAAGCATGCAAGTTAAACGCATCAGTCACATAATCCCAGACATTGCATATTCCCCAGCATTTGCTTTCTAAACAGAGCAGTTTCTTAGCATCACCAAACTAGAGGAGAGGATTCATTGCAAGGTGGCCTCTTAAACTGCTACTTGTCAGAGACAGCACTGTTCTCAGCGATTGCTTTAACTCTAATTTCTTCCTGACATTTGGGTGGGAGGCGGGGCAGAAAATTATAAAGAAAAAGTCACTGGTACTTTTCCAATTATAATTCTGCCACCTTCCAACTAGTAGTCCATAAACTGCCTCTGTTATAACCATTTGTGCTAATTGAACTTCATTATACATTTGTAGCAATGTGTTGTTTTCCAACTGATTCCTGCGGCACCCTTTCTAACCGACAGCTAATTATACCCACGTACATGCAAACATACACAGAGGACATCACACCAAGAGAGCTGGTGTGTGGGCAGGAACTCGGAGGAAAACTGCATGTGGCAGACTTGTACGACATTACTATGGGCTCAAGCATTAGAAGATTACCTCCCACAAGAAGGCCCAAAGTGCTTCACAAAAAGTATTTCCGAGGTGCAAAAAACTACTCAGGAAAGTTGCCTGCTGAAAGCAATTACTTTGCTTCTCTCACACTGCTTGTGGGTGTGGCAAGGCTGGATTTTTTGTACAGCCAACCGCGATGCTATCCTCAAAAGGGCAGCATTTTAGCAAACCACCCCTCCTCCCACCAAAAAGGGCTTTGGGAAGAACCTTGTCAATATTTGGAGATACTGAGCACTGTAGTCCAAAATCTCTCCTTGGAAAAATCTGATTTAGGCCAATTCACCAACAATGGCCAAATAATGTTTTCTGAAGAAAGAAAAGAGAATAACCTATTTTCCAAATCACCTGAAGGCAAGACAAGAAACAATGGATGGAAACTAATCGAGATTCAACCTAGAACTAAAAAAAAAAAAAAATCCTGAAAGTGAGAACAAACAACTAGTGGAACAACTTGCCTTCAGAACTTGTGGGTGCCCCATCACTGGAGGCTTTTAAGAAGAGATCGAATCTCCTGCATGAGCAGATGATTGGACTATAAGACCTCCAAGGTCCCTTCCAACTCTGTTACTCTGTTTCCAAGTTCCCTTTACATCTGGGTTCAATCAATGCAATTAGACTAAAACATGGATAGTTAGTTGTCTCTCTGGGTACTAAAGGAATCTAAACAGTGTGGTTAGTTTACAGTTCAGTATATACAATACCAGATCACGGGATTAATTTAGTAAATGAAGGATCTTTCACTGAGGGGGGAGGGGCGTTCCATGGTTAGAGGCAGTACAAATCTTTGCATTATAAGCACTATATTTTCATCACTTGAGGCAACTCAAACATTGTCTCCCTATTTCTTGCAAAAGAACCATTCCTCAAAAAAAGAGATCAGCCTATCCAGGATGTTTTGTTGTTGTTGTGTTCAGTCGCTAAGTTGTGTCCGACTCTTCAAGACCACATGGACCACAGCACACCAGTACACACACACACAAATCCTCCATTGTCTCCCAGAGTTTGCCCAAATTCATGTTCATTATGTCGACGACACTGTCTACATCTCATTTCTCTGCTATCCCCTTCTCCTTTTGCCTTCAATCTTCCCCAACATCAGGGTATTTCCAATGAGTTCTCTCTTCTCATTTGGTGGCCAAAACACTTGCGCTTCAGTATCTGCCCTTCCAAAGAACAGTCAGGGTTTATTTCCTTTAGGATTGATTGATTTGATCTCCTTGCAGTCCAAGGGACTCTCTGAGAGTCTTCTCCAACTACCCAGGATATCAACAACAAGCCTATAAACATAGCAACTAGACTGATGGCTTTCTAGGAAGAAGACCAGGAAGAGTTAACTCTGGGATACAGGGGAAATCACAGTAAGCTAAAGTGCCTCAAACCTGGCCAGGTTATTCTGGGGGTCACTTGAAAGTGCATTGGGATAGTTGCACTTTTAAAGGTTGGTGACACCACAAAGATTGAGAATTGTTGAAATAAACAATGGTTCAGTTAATCGTGGGTTTTAGCATACAATATTTGCCTTTTACTTCCCAAAATTAAAATTGGGAAAGAAGCAAGTAGACAATTCCACCAATTTTTCCAACTTCCATGGATGAGAGAATATTTTGGATTTAGTTTGCTAATCAGAGAGCTGCAGAATAAGCAAAAATGTGAAAACCTAATTTTACCAACTGTCTGAACTCCAACATCCCTTTGAACAAATTATATTTGGATGCTCCAATCCAGTTTTCTACCAACGTGAGTTCAATATAAATTATTTATACAAGTAACAAATACAAGCTATATTTCAATGAGATGGGAAATCTACGTATGCAGGTTACTGATTGCACAAGGGAGGTTAGCAAAGTACGGTTACCCATGAATAAACTTTACACAAACATTAATTCAAACATATTGTGGTTAGTAACTGGAAAAAGAAATACAATTCTATTTGTTTTCCTACCTACTCCACCCCATATTCAAAGTAGTTAAGTACAGGACTCTTGGAGAGAACTAAGAAACTTGTGGTCTTTTAGATGTTGTTGAATCACAGTTCCCAGCAAGCATGACCAATAATGAAGGTTCCCAGGATCATGGATCAGTACCATTGGAAAGACCACAGGTTAAGACCACCCTTACGGTAGGCATTTTGCAGAGAGACTGCAAATCACTAAGCTAATAGTAGAATAATAGAAACTTATTTTCTGCCATCTCTGATACAGATGTAGTTCTAAAGTTCCTCCACCTGCACGTATTGGGAGTTAGCAGCTTCTCTCCAATCTACTCAGAACTTTCTTCTTTTCAAATTCTTTCCACCAGATGCTGACAACCATTTTCAAGCTTATCTTTGTAGCAGGAAACATATAAGAAACTGTTTTTGTGCAAACTCTGAAAACCTCAGAGACTTATTAAAGCAAACTGAACAGCAGGCAGCTGTTTTAACAAAATGTGGGTCACACCAGAACTGCTAGAGCCACTTCTGCTTGTTGCTACAGCAAGCCAAACCAATATGTGCACTATGAGCCATAGTTATCAGCCACAAACAGGTGGTGCTTTTATTCATGTGTGAGGCTCACACAATGTGCAAACACTCCAGAAATAAAATGTGTGTGTTTTCGCAGGACAGCAGGTCTCTGCTGATTATTTCAAACAAGCTAGAGAATGAGTTATTGCAACTGCTTTTATGCTGCAAGGAATGAAACAATTGTGCAATGCATCCACTGTCCCAAAGGTGACCCTGATCATCAATCACCTGGAATGGAATGGGAGGGATTGGGTGGTTTGTCAGCCCTGAACAGAAGCAAGCAGCAGTTCAGGAGCAGGCAGGACTTTGCGTCTGCCAGTTTTTCAGTCTCCAAGGGCTGTAAGGACAGGGCCACAGCACAATGATATCATGATCCGTGGCCTTTTTAACGATTCTTTGTTGTAGATAGCTATAGGAACTGAAGAAATGGATCAGAAGAATAATTTGGGGTTCCAACTTGAGCCAAGGATGCACAAGAATAAATAAAAATGAGATCCAGGCAGCTGTGAGGAAAGATGAAATATTTATTCCTCAAAGCAAAGCAGTTTGCTTTTAAGGGCAGCTGCAGAGAAATGGGGTACAATGGTAAACCTTTATAGGGGGAGCTTGTCCGGGATGTGGAAATGTCTACGTGCTGAGGGTGTGTGTGTGTGTGTGTGTGTATTCTTCTGAACATACAGTTCTGCTGGGAGACTTAATTTAATTAACTCTATTTGTGTTTGCAGACCTTATCTTTTGATATGTGGATTAGGTCTGGGTAACTTATTTTGGGATTTGAGGAAGTTTGTTAATTTGATTAACTTGGAGACACTGATTTTCAGACCATTGTGGATTCTGTTAATATTTTAAGGGAAGATGGAAACAGTACAAAGTATAAAATATATTTGGATATAAAACTTCTTACAAATGAAACTACTTGCTGTAGTTCTTACTCAAAGGAACAGTTCTGTAAACTGCTTATTGACCTTAGTTCAATGTACTGAGCATTATCTTGAAATTCAGACTGTATCTGGCTTACATGCTGAAGAACAGCCATTTTTAGATTCAACAAACTTGCAAACCTTTTGGATTTTTATGTATTAAGTACTAGCATGAAATATTGCATATGTATAACAAGCTCTGGTCCCTTTTATGAATAAATATCATGCAGGCCACTTTAAGATCCTTAGTACTTAGGGCTTCTGTATCGGAAAAAAAAATCACAAGGAGACACTGAAGATCTCTAAGTAAAGCCTCATCTCTGCTAATCTCTTTTCGGTAGGCAACAAGTAGATTTTATTTAACAATTCTTGAGCAGCAAGAGATTTTAATTATTACCGTGCCAAAATCAGCCTTATAATTTATAGGGAATGTTCTCTTGAACATCTGTTTTTCTCTCTTAGGCTCAAGGGGTTGGAGAATAACTTTTTATTTTTTCTTGAGACATTTTTAACACATTATACTTGGATATGGGAAGTGAGCCGCTGGTGAAATATAGGTAGTCCTCAACTTACGACCACAATTGAGCCCAAAATTTCTGTTGCTAAGCAACACAGTTCTTAAGTGAAATTTGTCCCATTTTATGACTTTTCTTGCTGCAGTTGTTAACTGAATCACTGCAGTTGTTAAATTAGTAACCCGGTGGTTAAGTGAATGCATTTTCCCATTGACTTTGCTTGTAAGGTCGCAAAAAGTGATCACGTGATCCTGGGACACTGCAACTGTCATAAATATGAGTCAGTTGCTAAGCATCTGAATTTTGATCATGTGACCATGGGGAAGATGCAACAGTCAAGTGGGGAAAACGGTCATAAGTCATTTTTTTCAGTGCTGTTGTAACTTTGAATGGTCACTAAATTAACTGTAGTAACTTGAGGACTATCTGTATATTTTTCCAGTTCTCTGCATTCTGCTTGGCTACCCACATTTTCCTATCAGAAAAAAGACAGAAGAAGAAATTCTCTTCCAATATCTCCTCTTTGGACTGATGGAAAGTGGGAGAGGTCAGAGAAGCTGCAGATCGATAGAAAGAGGATTGTGCAATGAAAGTCAGGGCATTTTCAGACACATACCGGAGCCCCTTGTTAGTAACATGGGCAAGAACACCAGACACTATTTATTAAAACTTTGTCAAATGTTCTTTGCTTTAAAAAAAAATTATAAAGGTTTATTATAAGATAAAAAAGAAAGAAAACTTTGAAAGCTAGGAGAAAGAAGTGCAGAAAAAAAGAGAAAGTAGTGTCTTCTGACTTTTTTCAATGCAGTAAAGTACCCAAAAAAATTACAACCTCAATCTTATGTCTTACATTTTGTGGGATGTAACCCCCCCCCCCCCGAGAAAGAAATATTTTTGGAAATATTTAAAAGGCAGAATATATTTCCCTAAAGGATTTTAAAAGCAGAAACCAACCCCCCAAGTCTCTCTGTCCCAAACAGAAACCAAGTCTGCAAAATGCAGATGTGATAATCTTGTCAGAAAGATAGGAGTCAGGAAGCTGGGATTAGGAAGAAAGATCCCTAGAATCAACACACCAAAAATCTAAGAGTCATCAGCCACAGCCACAGGGAAGCAGGATTGACCTTTGGGACATAATAGAATTAACCCATCACCATCAGAATACCAGAAAGGCACACCCAGACTCAGGTCAAAGTTTATGCCACAGGAACAACTCAAAACAAAAGGCTCAAGAAGGTATAAAAACCCACTCCTAACATGTGCTTGCTCTCTTTTTCTTCCAGAGCCATCTTTCTGTCTGGCTCTCCTCTTCAATAAACTGCAACCTTCTTTCTAAAGCAGTTGCCATGTTGTTTATTCCCAGCTTGGACTGAATCATGATGAAGACTTTTCCTTCAACAATTTCTAAAAGATTTCAAGCCATTTCTTTAACTACAAAGTCATCCTAATATATCAAAATGTTAAATCAGTTTCAATTTTTTTTTCAGTTTCAAACGTCCAGAAGCAGTTTCTAAGTAGAAACAAAAGTAGATAGGTTTTTGTCTTTAATTAAAATAGACAGTTTAACCATCTCTGCCAACTCCATCGCCTTTACCTTCCATTATTCTATTGTGGAAGTTAATCTATCTAATGTTCTTTGCTTTTGAAACAAACTTGGAAAGCAGTTTCTAAAATTAGATCAAATGGGAACTGTTAGCAAACAAACAGGACAATTTCTCCCCAGAGCACTAGTTTTAATCTAATACACACTGTTGCTTGCTTCTTATTTATGCCTTAGATAGTTTTTTACCCCCAATTCTTTATTATCTATATGAGAATATAAGAAACATGTAGCACAAAGAAAATCAGGTACAGGAACCAAAAGGGGTGTTGTCTTACCTGAACGCCTTTTCTCAGCACGGAGATTGAGAATCCACCAATGGGTTAGACTGTATTCCTGCCCAATCAGATCAAGTCAGCCAAAGTTGCCATGCCCATCCTGGACCGTAGATATCCCAGTCTTGACACGAGTGTAGCCATTGACTGACAGCAAGACGTTGTGGCTCACAAAAATTAACTAACCCTAGGCCTAAAGACCTACAAGGGCGGGAGTGGATTCTCCATCTCTGTGCTGAGAAAAGGCGTTCAGGTAAGACAACGCCCCTTCTCCAGCACTGGAGATGGAGAATCCACCAATGGGACATACCAAAGCCTACTGTCCCTGAGGGTGGGTAGTAGACTGGTCCGGTGTGGCACTTTGATGTAAAACCTGTTGGGGAACTCTCCTACCGAAGGAAGCCTCTGCCGAGGCAAACCTATCAATTTTGTAGTGTTGTATGAAAGGAGATGGTGAAGTCCATGTAGCCGCCCTGCAGATGTCCTCAATGGACGCCTGGGTGGCCCATGCTGCAGAAGTGGCTGCACTCCTTGTAGAGTGGGCCATGACCTGTCATGGAACTGGCAATGACTCAGCTTGATATGCCCTGGCAATGCACGCCCTGATCCACCTGCCAATCATGGAAGAAGAAACCTTCCGCCTCCTGGAGGAAGAATGGAAGGATACAAAGAGCACTTCCGATTTGAGGAATGTCGCTGTCCGTGAAATATAATACCTAAGTGCCTGCGGACATCCAGGCTATGCCATTGCCGTTCCAGCGCATGCGATGGGTTGGGGCAGAAATCCGGCAGCAAAATTTCCTGGGACCTGTGGAACAGAGAGTTAACTTTTGGGATGAAAGTAGGGTCGAGTCGAAGGACCACTCGATCCTGGTGGAAAATGCGCAGGTCATCCCTTGTTGAAAGTGTTGCCAATTCTGAAATACGGCATGCCAACGTGATTGCCACCAGGAATGCCACCTTGTGGGACAGGTAGCAGACGTCACACGTCCTCAGAGGCTCAAAGGGGAACTTGGTAAGAGCCCGAAGAACCCGTGGTAGTTCCCATGAAGGGTACCTGTGTACCGTAGGAGGCCTGGTATTAGAAGCCCCCTTAAGGAATGAGCGAATTAAGGGGTGATGTCCCAAAGACCCCACCGAGTCACAGGTGAGGACCGTGGAAAGAGCAGCAATCTGTCTGTGCAACGTGTTTGTGGCCAAGCCCCTCTCCAGGCCCTGTAACAGATAGTCCAGGATATGGGGAATCGTGAGTTCCGAAAGTGACAAGTGACGACCAGAGCACCATGATTGGAAATTCTTCCACGTGGCCTCATATATACGGTTTGTGGAAGGACGACGGGAGGCCTGGATGACAGTAATGACCCCTGGCGAGAAGAGCTTCTGCATTAAGAGTGAGCGCTCAAGTGCCAGACGGCTAACTGGAGCCATTGGGGGTCTTGGCTGAGAGAGACCCATTCCGGAGGAATCTGCCAAGGGTCTGCTAGGGAGAGATTCATCAGATTGGCGAACCAATGCCTCCTTGGCCAATAAGGGTCCACTAGGAGTATCTCCGCTCGCTCCCAAAGCAGCTTGCGGACTACTGCCGGGATAAGAGGTAGAGGAGGGAAAGCATAAAGGAGACCTTGTGGCCATGGGCTCCGAAGAGCATCCGTCTGCTCCGCCCCTGGAGACGGGAACTGGAAGAAGAACCAAGACAGCTGAGCATTGCTCAGGGACACAAAGAGGTCCATGAGTAGGAGGCCGAAATGGTGACAGATCTCTCTGAAGACCCTCGGGTGAAGGCGCCACTCCGAGTGATCCACGGTGGCTCTGCTCAAAAGGTCGGCTTGAGTGTTCGCCTCCCCTGAAATATGATCGGCCCTGATGGAGGCCAGATTGTGTTCTGCCCAAGAACCCAGTAAGAGTGACTCGGTCATTAAGGCCCGAGATTTGGTGCCCCCTTGGCAGTTCACACAAGCCTTGGTGGCCACGTTGTCCGTGAGGACCAGTACGTGACGCCCCTTCACCAGCCTGTGGAAGTGGCGCAGGACTAGATGTATGGCCCGTAGTTCTAGCCAATTTATGTTGTGGCGAAGGTCTGAGCGAGACCAGCGGCCCTGAGCCCACTGCAAACGCAGGTGTGCTCCCCAGCCGAACAGGCTGGCATCAGTAGTTAGTACTATCCGATCTGGTTCCCTGAAACATAACCCTCTGAGTATGGTGGGTGATCGTCACCACCTGAGAGAACGCACCACCTGTGGTGGGAGTCTTGTCCGTTGTTGGGAGGCACTGAGGCTCTGTCTCTGAAAGGGGAGCATGAACCACTGTAGTTTTCTGGAGTGAAGCCTGGACCAGGGGATGATTGCTATGGCCGAGATCATCTTGCCTAGCAGTTGGGAGAGACTGACCAATGTTACTGTCTGACCCTTGTGTAATTTCAAGATTGACTCTCTTATGCTGTTCCGGCGTTCTTGGGATAAGTACACCTGGCACTCCAACGTGTCTATGATGGCCCCGAGGTACAACAGTCTGGTTGTGGGAACCATGTGACTTTTGGGGAAATTTATGGAGAACCCATGGTCCTGGAGCAGCTTTACCACCAGTTTGAAGTCCGTCATGGCGGACTGGATGGACGAAGACTGGATTAATATGTCGTCCAGGTAACATTGGACTCTGACTGGCATCATTCGTAAGTGAGCTGCCAGGACCGCCAGGATCTTGGTAAAGACCTTGGGAGCCAATGAGAGGTCAAATGGGAGCGCCCTGCATTGGAAATGGTGCCCCTTGTATGCAAACCTTAGAAACCGGCGGTGGGCGAGAGAGATGGGAATATGAAGATACGCTTCCGTAAGGTCGATAGTCCCCTTTTCTCACGCTTCCCAAGATGGAGCGGAGTGTTTGCATTTTGAATTTGCAGTATGCCAGATGAAAATTTAGACCTTTGAGATCTAAAATGGCTCTACATTCCCCTAACGCCTTTGGAACGACAAAGAGGATAGAATAAAAACCCCGACCTCTCTGGTCCGTCGGTACCAGTTCTATGGCTCGTATGTTCAACAGATGTTGAACGGCCTCCTTCATTAGTCTCTTTTTTGTTCAGTTTCACAGGTAGGGACAAGAAAGAAAACAAGCTGGAGGGTTGGAAATGAACTCTAGGAACAGACCGTGAGGTATGGTGTTTAGTACCCACGCATCTGTGGTGATGGCCTCCCACTGGTGGGCAAAGAGGGAGAGTCTGCCAGCCCAATGGGAGGAATTGCTAGAGAGTCACCTGAATCAGCGGAATGGTCGACCGTTCCCGCGAAAGGGCCGCTTGCCCTGAAATTGCTGCCTAGGCCTAGCTGTCTGTCTGTCAGGCTGTCTCTCCCGTCTATCCTGTCTGGCCGGAAAGGAACATATAGGTTGGGAGTAACTACACCTAGCCCCTGCACGAAATGACTGTCGTTTTTGGTAATAATTTGGCCATTTGTCTGCTTTCTTAATGAGGTGATTAAGGACCTTGCACTTATCCTTGTTCTCAGTTAAATAAGGATTCAACGCATCTCCAAACAATTTACCCCCCTGATATGAAGCAGCCAAGAGATGCCACTTAGACTTGGCATCTGCTTGCCAGTGCTTCAACCACAGCATCCAGCGACCAGTTACATTAGATGCCATAGACCTGGAGGAAAACCTGGCAGCCTGGAGGGTGGCATCTGACACATACTCTGTGGCTGCCACCATTTTGCTAAGATCCTAATGTGTACGGATATCCTCTGCTGGGATATAGGCCTGGAGTTGCCTGAGCCAGTGGAGGGCGAATCTATTGAAAAAGGATGCTGAGGTGGCCACCCTAATAACCCATGCAGCCGCCTGATGCGTTCTGCGATAGGTGAGTTCGTACTTATGGTCCTCTGCTTTGAGGGCCTCAGAGACATCCCCGGGAATGGCAGTGGGAGATACTAGGGGCCCGAATGGCTCATCCACCGCAGGCACTTCCAGTGCCTCCTCCAAATCCTTAGCTACATTGTATAACTTTTTATCAGTATTACCTGGAAGAGGAAAGGAGGCGGGAGATGTCCATTGTTTCCTTATCGCATTCAAGAACATGGAGGGACAAGGTATGCGATGCTGAGCAGCCACAGGTTCAGTGAAATTTGGATCCACCTCCGATTCTGAGGAAACGGTGGTTGTTGATGCAGAAGGATCAGGGCCTAGATGGGCTGTGGATGTGGCCTTGTGGAGCAAGGTGACAAATAAGGAAGGATTGAAGAGGCCACTGAATGAGGGGGCTTCTGAGGGAGGTTCCTCCTCCTCAGACATTGGAATCCCCTGCATGAAGGGATGAACTCTCACAGCAGGTAGACCCAGATGGGGAAGATGGAGCATAATAGGCCTGAGGGACCGATTGGCGTGTAGTGGGAGGAGGGACAGCCCCTGAACCAGAAGCTTGCACCCTGGCATCAAGAGCGCGGTCTACCGCTTGTGCTATCAACAAGGCAAGACGGTCCTCCATAGGGAGGAGAACGGGCTCGTTCGGTTGGAGACTGGCCACAGTAGGGGTGAATGTCGCCTCTGGGATCCCGTGATGAGCCCGTGAAGCCGTGGATTGGGAAACCGGAAAATACCGCCACTCCCACTCTGTGCAGGGGAATGAAATGACTCCCCCGTCGACCATATGCCCAGGGGGGAGGTTGGGGGTCCTAATGGTAGGTCCAAAGCCAACCCCTCCACTTGGGAGGACCCTATCCTGGCCCTTTTTTGTGCCTTGGAAAACTCTTTTTCCAGAGCTTGGTGTCTCTGGCTGACCTGCTTTACTGACCTCTTTGAAGCCTTGGCGGTAGTTTTGTCCTTGGCCACAGGCTTATCTGCGCTCACCGGGCCAGGGGAATTAGGATTCATTGGAGCCAATGAGGATGGTAAACTGCCCTTTGTGGTAGACATAGACTCCTCCATTCTCTGATACTGCAGGAACACGATAGGGGGCCCCTGAGATGCAGAGAGTATTATGCACTGGATAAGGACAGGCGCACTAATGGGGATGCCTGGAATCCAAGTAAAACTGCTGCGTGGGTAAGAACAGGTGCACGATAGGGGATGCCTGGAACTCAGCAATATCTGTAACACGGATAAGAACAGGCGCACGATGGGGGACGCCTGGAATCCGGGAAGGGCTGTTATGGGTAAGAACAGGCACACGATGGGGTACGCCTGGAACCCAGAGAAACTTGTTAATGATTTGGAAATCTCGAATCCAATGAGTCAATATGAGCAGGATAGAGCCAGGAGACACCAAGTTTGCAAAGACTAATAGAGATGGTGAGCCAAGGAAATGAGTTTGGATTGTTGTGGGGATCTATACCAACAACCTACTAGATCTGAAATTAAACAATTACAGTGAATTCCAATTAGAACTCAACAACGAGCACCTGGAATTATCAGACTCAATGTAAAATGAAACTAATTGCAGAAACAAGATGGCGGCCATCCCCCAAAATGGCAGCCTGCTTAGTGACGGTGGACCTGCAGTGCGTCCTGGAAGACTGTCTGTCCAATTCCGCCTGTCCTAATTTAACCCCTTTGTGGTAACTAGGGAATGTTTTGAGGAGGAAGGAGCCCCTTCCTCCAAACAGAATGAGTGGAGCCTTCTGAATCTGGGACCACATGGTCCAAGATGGCAGCCGCGCATGAAAGAACAGACGCGTCTGCCTCATTTCAGGAGGCTCCGTGGAAGAAGACTGCTGAGCGTGAGAGCTCTCTTGTTCTTGTAAGAGTCTGTCTCCCAAATTGGAAATTCATCTAATTCTGTTAACTTCCTCCCTCCTATGCCGCCTACCAGCTGATCGGCAGTAGCAATTTAGTGCGCAAACGCGCCTATAGCCTGAGAGACGATCATATAGACTGAGCTATAGGGGCAAATAGAGGAAAAATACCGGCTTAATAAAGCTTCAAAGCTGCAGCTGCAGCCTCCAAAAACTTAGTTAAGGTTCCCTAATAGGATCCTGAGTGCGTTGGAAAAACAAGGAGTCTCCCCCACCTACTACGCGATGAATCACTGGAGCTGCAGCCGCAAGCTCTGATGCCAAGGGGGACCGAGCTGAGACCGGTTGGAAAAATAGCAGCCGCTATTCTACCGGTGTCTCAATTAATCTAAGGACCCCTGGGCAAGGATTCTTGAACAGGGTTGGAAGCAGGGAAGAAAGAAAATATGGAGATCCCTCCTGGACCCTCAGTTTCTGTTTCCCCCCTACTCAGAAATTTGTTGAAAATTTGGAATTTTAGGATGTCCGGATTGGATTAATTGATAATAGAAAAGCCAAATTCTATGCTAATTACAGCACAGCTCAGCAACTGGGAAAAAAATCCACCAATGGAGACTGTACCTGCCTAAGAGCCAAACTTGCATGTCTGTCCTGGGCGAGATCAAGTCAAGACTGGGATCTCTATGGTCCAGTACGGGTGTGGCAACTTTGGCTGACTTGATCTGATTAGGCAGGAATACAGTCTAAACCCATTTGTGGATTCTCCATCCAGTGCTGGAGAATATGGGTGTATCAACAACAGATCTGAAATATCAAATAACTAATATAATCCAATATATAACCGGAAGCATATAGTACAATATGCCTCTCTCTGAAGGAGATGGGCAGTTAAGAAACGTGAAATATAAATAAATAAATAAGTTATTTCACATTCATTTTTGAGTCAAAATCCACAAGTCTGTTGAGCTTAATTAGCATTATTCAAATCATTAAAAAAATCTATAAACAGTAGATAATGCATTCCACCACTGCCATAAATTGTACACCAAGTTAAAATATGAGGCGTAGAACCCAAATTTTCAGTGTGGCATGTGGCACAATAATATATGCAAGACAGTGGTCCAAAAACAGTTTCAAATTTAAATTAAATTCTGCGCCCAAATTTTGAAGGGTTTTTAATTGATAATGCCTTGGCAATAAAACCCTTATAATGCCTTGGTAAGATCACACTTGGAATACTGCGTCCTGTTTTGGTTGCCACAAAATAAAAAAAAATGTTGAGACTCTGGAAAGTGTGCAGAGAAGAACAACAAAGATGATTAGGGAACTGGGGGCTAAAATATATGAGGCACTATTGTAAAAATTGGTTATGTCTAGTTTAAGGAAAAGAAGGACTGGAGTGACATGATAGCAGTCATTTCTAAGGGGCCGCCAATAAGAAGAGGCAGTCAGCCTATTTTTGAAATTACCTGAAGGCAGGACAAAAGGCAATGGAGGAAAACTAATCAAGGAGAGAACCAACCTAGAACTAAGGAGAAATTTCCTGACACAACAATCAGTGGAATGAATTCGTCCAGGGGTGGATGCCCCAACCCTGGAGGTTTTTAAGAAGAGATTGGACAATGATTTGTCTGAAATGATGTAGAGCAGTGGTTCTCAACCTGTGGGTTGGGACCCCATTTGGGGTCGAATGACCATTTCACGGGGGTTGCCTAACAACGCAGTCCGCCATTTTTTCCCCCTTTTCCTTAGCTGTGCTACTCCCTTTTATTCTATTGGCTTTTGAAAGCCAATAGAATACTCTCTTGAATAGAGTCTAATTCTATTGGCTTTCAAAAGCCAATAGGAATTGTCCAGGCTGTCTCTGCCCTGCTGAGCCCGCCAAAAGTCCCGTTCTGCAAACAGTGCTGCAAGTTGTCTGCAGCGAAGGCGAGCTGTCTGGAAGCTTCCACCCCTCCCTGCTGAGCAACTACTAAAAATGTAAGTAAAAGAGGGCCAGGGGTGGGAGGTGGGAGGCCGGCGGGCACAGGGAGGGTTGCTGGTGCGCGTGGGGCCCAGGCGGGTGCCTTACCTCCCTTGGGCTGGGTCAGATGGTGGCCCCGCTGGTGGTCGGCCTGCTCTGTCTCTGCCGCTTGCCAGCTATGCCTCAGCCGGCGCAGGGGGCGGCACCACACATGTGCGGCGCTCCCGGGCAGGGAAAGTCCTCGACTTACAACCGGTTGGGTAGTCCTCAACTTACGACCGGTTGGGGGTCGCAGCATTAAAAAGGTTGAGAACCACTGATGTAGAGTTTCCTGCCTCAGCAGGATGTTGGACTAGAAGAATTCCAAGGTCCCTTCCAACTCTTTAATCTGTTAATCTGACAAAGGGATATATTTTATTGCAATTTATTTCTTCTGTATTTTGTTGTAAACTGTCTCTCAAGTTCTATTTTCAGAGGAAACTTAAAATGTGACTCTAATGAATAAACAGCTGCAAGTTTTACATGTGCTTTCCCTCCTTTTCTTTTATGTTTTCTAGACTATAAACCGGAAAACAGTAATTAACTTGCTTATTATTTCTGATCCATTTCCATGAGCGACACGGTAAAAAGCATACAGACTTCAGTCTAGAAGCAACTGCAAGAGAATTAACTCTTAGGCAAATATAAAACATGGAGCAGAGGGGTTTGGTTTTTTTTGCAGATCATAAACTACAAACCAGTAATAAAAATTTAAAATTTTTAATGGCATATGATTCTTTCTTGTTGAGGTCAGAAAAATAGGAAACTGCATTTAAATATCTGTTTCACAGATCCAAATGCTTCTCTCCCCTACTATATTGGCCATGTTCATGAATATGTAGAGACCTCTAATCTTCAGCATTCGTTTCATGCATCAAGTGAAGCAAGATACTACAAAAAAAAACCCCCTCATGCTAATATGTAAGTTGTGCCTGTCATGAAGATTCCACTGGGACTCTGAACAGGATTATAACAGCTGTAACCTTCCTTTCTCTCCTATACTTTCTATTCTAAACAAGTAGAAGTCAAAATCCTGATAAAAAAAGTCACCAACTATGAACATTGGTTAATATAGTACTTATCAACCTTCCTAAAGCAAAATGAATATTCATAGATGAATAGCTTATAGCAAGGGTAGGCAACCTTGGCTCTTTTATGACTCATGGACTTCAACTCCCGGATTCCTGAGCCAGCATAAAAGAGCCAAGGTTGCCTACCCCTGGCCCATAGGAATAGTTTCCACCACTCTTGCCATCCTGTGTGAACCAAGTTGTTAGAATAAGTTTCTCCCCCCCCCCTCCTTTTTTTTGGTATGTGCCTTCAATTCAGTGTTTTTATTTATTTTTTATTTGTTAAATTTAGATACCATGAAGAGTTCCCAAATTAAATTCTGCATCCAAATATTGTTAGGTTTTTAACTGATGAATGGACATATTTTATTGCAACTGTTATTTCTTCCATATTTTGTCATAATGTGTTGACTCTTGGCAACAGCCAGGACTAATCCCTGAAATTTTCTTGCCATTTTTTTTCCCAAATAGCTTGCCACTGCCTTCTTCTTCCTAGGGCCAAGAAACAATGCCTGCCCAGAATCACCCAGCTGGCTGTGTGCCTTAGATAGGAACAGAACTCAACATTTTTCCAGGTTCTAGGCTGAAGCCTTAATCACCATACTAGACTGGCTTATACTAAGCTATAATACAGTCTATTTTTTTGAACACCACACGTTAGAGCAGTGGTTCTTAACCTTCCTAATGCTGCGATTCTTTAATACAGTTCCTCATGTTGTGATGACCCCCAACCCTAAGCCTAAGGGCTCTCCAAGTGTGCACCAACGCCGCCCACTCACCCGCCGCGCCCGGGGCTCAGCGCGCCTCGCCTGTCCTCACCTCACTTCCGAAGGTCGCCGACCTGCCCGGCTCCAGCTGGCCGGGGAGGGAGGACAGGAAGGCCGCTCCGCCGGCTCCGCCCAGCCTGGTTGAGAAGCGCCCAGGCAGGGAGAGTGAGAGAGTGAGAGAGAGAGAGAGAGAGAGCCAAGAGGGCGACAGCGCCGGCAGAGCTTAGTTCAGCCTCATCCGCGGAAAGGACCGCAAAGCAGCGCAGCCTCCCTTAGGAGATGCTCAACGGAAACGAATCCAGCACTGCAATGGCCCCCAGTTCGAAGCCATGCGGAGACGGATAGAGGAGCGGTATCTCGGTTCCTAAGACCATAGGAAATATGTGTTTTCCCATGGTCTTAGGCGACCCCTGTGAAAGGGTCGTTCGACCCCCAAAGGGGTTGCAAGCCACAGGTTGAGAACCACTGTGTTAGAGGAACACAGCACTTGCATTTTTTTAAATCCAGGTTTAGAAGTAAGCAGCCCCTTGCCCCAACTCTTCTTATGTTGGAAAGCCTGTTGGATTATAAATTGCTCTTTTATAACAACTTTAATAATCTCTGAATCCTGAATAGTTTTTATTTTTACTGTATTCTTTTCTCCCCCTTCTCCCCTTTTTTCTGTGTTTAACTGTAATCATCACATTGGAAAAAACACAGATGCAGAGAAGCTTCAGTTGCCTCAGGTTTACGGAGAATGAATGCTTAGCACTCACCACTTAGCCCACCACAATCCATTAATTACAACATTTTCCATTTACTCACATTATATTCAGTTTGGGTTTAAATTGGACCCTGAATTCCATCGTTGCTTCCTGCCAATATGAACAATCACTTGTTTTATTTTGCACACATTTGGGCTCTAGGAAGTGACAGCTGCCTTTTATATCCAATGGCCTTTTGCTCTCTTTATAGAACCTCTCACATATACACACAGAGGGAGAGAGAACAGGAGTGAGATATGTAACACACATAGCAACTCTGCTAACTGACTTTAACACTGTGCATCTGCCAAAACAGGCTCAAGTCCACAAAAGCTTATGTCGCAATAAATAAATCTGTTTAGCCTTTCAAAGTATCATAAGATTTTGATTATATTTGCTGCAAGAGCATAAAGCAGATATAGTGGGGGAGGGGGACTCACTTGTTCCATTCATCTGAAAACTGACTCCCCCCCCCCAGATACATTCCCCTGATGTACTTTCAGATCCCTCTTGGACCATCCATGTATTTTGCTCCTTCTCAAAACTAAGATTGTGAGGTACATCCTGGCAGGCAGCCAACTCCAATATCCATCTGGAATGTTTCTTACATTTTTCCCTCAAAGAGACATGAGTGCAATATCTTTGTTCCTATGACAACATACTGATGAAATATTTTGACTTAATGAAAATTATGTACATCATTGCTAGGAAGCTTCCGCACAGCTGCCATCTGCTCAAGTAAAATGGCCCTTATCGTTCTCCTGAGATATCTATAGAATCCAGACAGGTCCTTAATCTGCAGGTTAGAATAATAGCTGCTCTCTGCTTTCACTATGAAGAAATAAATTCCAGAAATCAATTATCTAGCTTAGAAAAGAATTAACACTTATATTATGTTTGGAATTTCAAAGATGCAAAGAAAACATACACCAGATTTTAGTTCCCTTTCATTGTTACTTAACTAAATGGTGATAATAGATTTTGAACCCAAAATCAATAATCCAAAATCTACATTGAACTGGTACATCAACTGAAAATTTACAAAGCAGCATGCAAGCTTTTAAGGGTCCAAAATCCCATTATTTGTGGAATCTAGTTGATGGATTTAAGAAGTATCTGAATAAATTCATGAAAGTCAAGTATTCTGAGGGTGATTAGTGTTAATGTTTCCTCTGAGAGGGAAAACTGTTAATGTTTTGTCTGTGATGGGAAATTGATATTTTGTCTCCAAATACCAGTTGCAGAGTTCCTCATTATTGTGGTGAATATAAAGTATTACAGTTCTGATCAATTTTACAACTTGCAACAATCTAAACCAGTTCTATTTTAGTTTTCTTCTCATGTCTCCTATTTTCAATTGAGTGCATTTACTGATTCAGTCCATAAACGGTCTGCATCTTGATCTGAAAACTATTCTTCATCTCTTGCAATCCATATTTTATTTTGTCTTCTTAAAAGTCTGCATATTTTTCCACATATTGCATGCTAAAAACGGCAATTTTCACATGCTTCCAGAACAACTCTTCCTTACTGGATGGCTTACTTTGAGTGAGCCTAAATGTTCCATCTTTTATCCATTCACACAAGTACATGCACAAGAGCTCTACTTTGGAATATAAATTAGATGTGTGTGCTTATTATACAATGTGAAAAACTATAAATTAATATGTTAACTAGGTAATAATAATAGTTTTGAGCAGCCTGGCTGGAAACTTAATGCAAACTTGGAGTCTTTCTTTGGTCTTTTTCTATGACTATAGTTTAAAAAAAAATTGTCATGCACTTTGATTCCCACTGTAACTTTCAAAATAGAAATAGACAAACATACAGTAATACACTGAAGGTTAAAATTATGTAGTTTTGGATCATTTTCCTCAAGAAATAAGAACGAGGATAATGTCTTAGCTCTTTTTTTTTACGTTGGCTTATCTGCAATTAGCAAATTGACTTGAAAGAAATAAACAATAATAGCTGGGTTTATTTGCAAATGCTGTTCTATTAGACAACAAAATGCTCTCTAAAGAGTAACATATTGTAGCTTTTCATCTTCATTCACTCAACTTGCAATCACAAGTTGGCTTGCAGATTGATCCAAATGCTACTCCAGATGATATAAATCTAAACCTTTCCTCTCAAGGTTATGTGTGTTTCCTTGGCAACGTACAGAACCTCCATAACTCCAGGGAGATACAATGTGCTGCCAACAAGAGTCTGATATTTAATCAGCCCTCTACTTTTAGCAGTTATTCAGCTTCCATGCACAGGCCACAGGCCCAGATGAAACAGGGCATCTTGCAAATCTTGTTTCCCCTTGACCTACAATTATTTATGTCTCCCTTCAGGACACATGCTTAATCAACGGTGACATAAAACAAAGTAGACCAACATGTACTTAACACTTGCACTCCAGGCACTCTTTCTGTTCTCTGGATTTTGATTTGTTTTGTTTTGGCAGGGATTGCACACTGATTACAACAGTTATTTTGGGAGAAGCAGGTAGGAAAAATAACACAATTATTTATATGCACCCTCATAAATTTCGCGCTCCTTAATTGTAAAGCTTTCTGTCAAAACCTATCACTAGTATTAACTTTTTTAGGTCTTAATAGATCCCAGTCTATTGCCCAATGTGCCAAAGCTATTGCTTGAAGTTCTTCTACTCACTCAGGGTGAAGTTAGCCAACATTAAAAACAGTAGAATTGGAGCCTTGAAAAACTTTGAGACAGAGTTCAGCAAGGATCTATTTCAATGCTGTTACCCCTGTTTCAAGATCAGTGAACACAAAATGTTCACAAACAAAACGTTTGTTTGCTTTGGTTTAAAACAGGGATATCCAACCTTGGAAACTTTAAGACTTGTGGACTTCAACTCCAGAAAAATATATACCATGCTGTGGCACGATCTGGGCCTCCTTGGCACCCATTTTGTGAAATTACTATACCTTTCTCATATAAGAATGTTCTCTACCTCTGCTTCTCAAATTTAGTATAAAGAGAAAGAGAAGGAACCAACTGAGAGAGAATTTGAACTGATGTCTGACCAAATGAGAGAACAAGCTGAGAACAGGGGAAAAGATGTAGAAATTAAATTGACACATTAGCTGGTAAAATGGTCCCTCTACGTCTTTCTTCTCCCCAAAGTAAAATGTTCTAATAGTGAAAAAGCTAATAAAGTTAGAAGAAGACCAATGTGATATTTCAAAGCAAAAAAAGCCAGACAAATGCTAGGGTTTTTTTCTTTACCAGATGATAAGTGAAAAGCCTGGAGCTGCAATAGACCATGGGAATCAAAGGAACCACATTCTCACTTATCTACACTAATAGCCACAGCTTCTACCGCAAGTCTTTGAATATCATCTAATACAAAGAAGTACAAAACATTTCTGCCAAATGATTTGTTTGCAAAAGAAATCACAAAACAAGGCTAGCATGATAGGAAAACCAACTTTAGACTATACAATCATATAGACCAGAACTACTTACCTGATTTCCCTTATGCCTCATAGGAAAGTTAAGCTTCAAACTCCAAACTTTAATTAATTAGTTAATATAGATGTTTCATTGTATCATCCCAGTGCTGATTATGTGATTAAGGAAACTTTTATTAGATTACAAATTTGGGTTCCCATGATAGGTTCGCACCTGTGAGATATTTTGGAGTTCTTTGCAAACCTTGAATGGCAAAGTTTAGAACTGGGAGTGGCAATTTATCCAGAAGAAGGAGGAAGCTTGTGGGTCTATAAACATATGACAAATAGCCAAGGAATGTTAGCCAGATGGACAGCAGAAAAACTAGCATAACATGTTTCTCCATTACAAGATAGTTGTTCACAATAGCTCTAATCCAAGTAACAACGTGTTTTGGAAGAGCACTGACACATCATGCTGTTGATCAAATTATTAGCTGTTTCTGTACTAGAGGGATTATTTTTGCTGACAAAATCTGCCCAGTGGAAAGAACTGTAAATTATTGTTTACTAAAGTCTTCCACAGCAACAGTATAATTTTCCTCCTTGCTTAGACTCAAGATACTTGCAGTCACCATAAATATGTTTCAGCCACCAGAGAGACATCCCCTTCCTTTACATTTACAACAGAAAATGCAAAATGAAAGGCTTTCACTTGCAAATATAATTGTCCAGATCTTTGCCATTCATTACTTCACCCAAAAGCTATATTATTTCTTATTTCTGAGGTTCTAAGGCCAAGGAACTACATGTGTTTTCAGTGCATTTCTAAAAGAAATGACAGCTGCGCTGTGCTCTTTGTGGACAGAACAATGTCATTCTCAAATCAGGGTATTTATCATCTAATCATCAATTTGCCATGCAGAAGAAAAAGTACAGAAGGCTAAATTACTTTTGCAAAGATTTAGTTTCTTTTCCTCCCACGAGTACCACTTACAAAATACATCTGGTGTATCTATATTTAAGAGAGAACCTGACGGTGGGGGGGGATTACAACATTTCAGAACAGACTTTACCTCTCTTCCAAATCTTTCTCAGTCACAAAATTATTCTGGGTGGGTATCCCAAAGATGCTTTTTCACGAGGCAACTGGACTTTCTTGTTTTTCTTTGAAGACGTTTTGCTTCTCATCCAAGAAGCTTCTTCAGCTCTGATCAGATGGTGGGGAATTCCTCGTGAAAAAGCATCTTTGGGATAACTATGACCTGGATGACTGAGAATCTCCATAGACATTTATTCTGGGTGGGGCAATTTAGAAGCAAGGCTCACTCTTCAGGTTCAAGATAGCTGAAAGCTAGAAGTGTGTGAATCCCAGAAGCACCAATCTCATTCAGAATGCCAAACCCAGACAAGACAAGACAATTTAAACCAAGATGTGCATCCTATTACACTTTTCAACATGAATGGAAAACCTCAATGTGGTGCCACAACCCTCCTCCACCACTGTTCAACTGCAAATGTGAGCTTATTTGCTTGAAATACTGCATTCATGTGAAAAGCCATTGACTTTCATAATCCATATCAGTTTTCTACTCTTCAGTATTAGACTAATCATATATAGCAGGGGTGTCAAAGTGCCAGCCCGCGGACCACTTTCATCATACCGAAGCCATGCCCACCCCATTGCCAGCAATGCAAAAAGAGTTGTGATACGTCGCAACACATCACGTGATGTGGTGAGTTTGACACCCGTGATATATAGCATCATATAATATCAAAGGAGTTTTATAGATACATCTGAACAATCTACAAATCTTGTGGGAGGTAGAGAAGTATATTATTTTGAACAGAAAATGTGCATTTATGAACACAGAACATCTAAGTAGCAAGTACATTCCTGAAATCCAAATCTGTCTCAGATCCATGTGGTTAAAAGATCTGAAATTCACATTGTCTCATAATTTAAAAAAAAATAAATTAAAAAATGTCTAATGTATAAAGGTACCGTAAATGCCGGCGTACAAGGCGACCCGGCGTATAAGACGACCCCCGTCTTTATAGCCGGGCCGCATTCCTAGAACGTCGTCTTATACGCTGGAAACTACCAGTATTTCCGGCGTATAAGACGACTCGGCGTATAAGACGACCCCCGTCTTTGGCGCCGATTTCAGCGCTCGCGGAAGTCGCCTTATACGCCGGCATTTACGGTACTTCTAATCACTGTTGGAAATGTGCAAAACATCTAGAGACATTTATCATACAGAGTGGGCTTGTGAAAAACATACTGCGTGCTCGCTTCGGCAGCACATATACTAAAATTGGAACGATACAGAGAAGATTAGCATGGCCCCTGCGCAAGGATGACACGCAAATTCGTGAAGCGTTCCATATTTTTGAGGTTAATTTAAATGAATGGCAGAAAGGTATCAACAAATTTATCTGGGCAGGGAAAAAACCAAGAGTAAAACTTAAAATTATACAAGATACTCGTGAGAGAGGTGGACTCAAGGTACCGAACTTGAAATTGTATTATGATGCTGTGGTTTTAACATTAATTAGTGATTGGGTTAACTTAACAAATGTAGAAATACTCCTCTTGGAGGGTTGGGATTTACTTTTTGGATGGCATGCCTATTTAATTTTTAATAAAAAGGTTGACAGGGTTTTTAAATCTCATATTATAAGGATTTCTTTACTTCGGGTCTGGAGGAAATATTATAGAACTGATTCTAAAATTCCATTATGGGCCATACCATGGCATGCGATAGAGGGGATAAGGAGAGGAGTTAAGATGGATAGTGTTTCTTATGCACAATTACTTAGATGGGATGGTAAAAATTGGCAGTTAAAATCTTTGGAAGATTTAGCACAAGAAAATATTATATATTCATGGTTTCAGTACAGACAAATTGTGGATAGATGGAAGGTAGATTGTAATGTGGGTTTGCTTAGAGAAGATGAGAATTTTTTTAAACAAGTAAAAGATCAAAGACGAACTCACATTAAGAGAATTTATGGGGTGTTAGTAGAATTGGATTCAGAAGCAGAATTAGTTAAAGAATGTATGATTAAATGGGCACAAAATTTTGGTGAACCAGTTTTATTAGATACTTGGGAAACTATTTGGGTGAGAAATGTTAAATTTACACAAGCCCAGAATTTAAGGGAGAATTTTTATAAAATGTTTTACAGATGGCACCTTGATCCACAAAAAATGTCTCGTATGTATCCTGACTTACAGCCTAAATGTTGGAGATGTGGATGTTTGGATGCTACTTATTATCATATCTGGTGGTCGTGTAAAAATATAAAAGCCTTTTGGATTAAGATATGGTGGAATATTCAAAGAATTTTTAGAAGGAGGGTAAAATTTACCCCACAATTGTTTTTGTTAGGTATCGTTATTGATTGTGATACTAAGGAGATTACATTGATGTTAAATTTAATTACAGCCGCAAGGTTGTTAGTAGGGCAATGTTGGAAGAAGGAATCTTTGCCTACTTTGCAAGAGTGGTTTCTTAAAGTTTCTTATTTGGCGGAAATGGCAAAGATTTCGGCTTTCTTGAAGGATCAATCGCAAGAGAAGTATGTTGCGGTATGGAAAAAATGGATAGATTTTATACAACATAAGTTGGATATAAAAAAATATTACTTAGTTTTTTAACAATTTATATTTAAAATGGAATATTTTGTTTTTTTTTCTTTTTTTGTTCTTCTTTTTTCCTTTTTTTATTCTTTTCCTTTCTAAATATTTATTTTTTGTATTCATGTTTTATATATATATATATATATATATATATATATACTATTGTTAATTATTTTATAATTTTTCTAATTAATGTATTTAGATTTCTAACTAATGTTAGATTCATTTATGGTTTATATCTTTTTTTAAGATTTTTTGATGAAATTTTAATTAAGCCTATATTCAGCTCTGGGAAGGTCAGGGGAGGGACTGGGAGGGTTGGGGAGGTTGGGGGGAAGATTGTTTTGTTTTTGTAAAATTTCAAAAATTTAATAAAAATTATCTTTGAAAAAAAAAAGCAAAAACATACTGGATAGAAATACAAACTGTGGTGATACAAAGATTGGTTTTATGTATGATAACTGTAGAGAGGATATTATGAGCACAAAGATAGAAGTCTGCAGAAACACCAGTAATGGCAGAAAGGATTGTGAAGATGGCTGAGTTTGCAGAAATGATTAAATTGGTTTGATCAAGGAGAGAACTACAATTACTTTTATAAAAAACTGGAAATCCTTTATAGACTTTTTGCTGATAACAGATAAAAATGAACTGCTGATTTCAGGATTTATTGATTTAAAAAGTTTTTTATGGGAAGGAGGGAATTGTGTGGCCAGAGGAAGTGCCCTTGAACTAGATTGTTGCCAAACCTGTCAGCTCTTCAGAGCTCTAAAACAGGCTAGCCAACTTAGGTTTTTATAGATGCTGGCACAAATGTAGTTTATATGAAAAGAGCCAACACAGTCCAGATATGAGAGCTATGGGGAATTTAAAAAAAAAACCCTGGCTTAATTAATTTACTATAATTCTGGCTGAGAATTTACCCTTATAGTTTTTAGTTATTCCCAAGACTAGCTTTAAAAATGCTTGTGAAATTCATATGGTTCTTGCTTTTTTGGTTTATCAGCTACATAGGGCACCAGGGTTAGTCCAATACCAGAAGAAAGGAAGAAAGTGAAAATCCTGGATGTTCAACTCCAGAAATATGACTTTCAGATAGATTTATTCCATTTGAAAAAAGTAGGAGTGAAAGACAACAAAATGAGCATAACACTCAAGGGCAAATTATTTCAAGCTCCACTCATTATTACAAACATAAATAATTTTATCATCATCATCATCATCACATTTTTCCCACAGGTGCAGGGTCTGCTTTTTGGGTCAACAAGCACCATTTTGCATGACTAAATGCAGCATTTGGGTCCAATTTGACATTTTTCATGTCTGCATTTACTATATCTTACCTTCCTTGCTTCAGCCTTTCATGGCTTCCACATGCACTGACAGCCGAAATAGAACACCCTTAAATCAATACAAGAATCAATGCTTTTTTCTTTCTGTATTTTATTTGCATGACAGGGGGAAAGAAAGTATCTCAAGAGTCAATCTATCAAAACTAAACCTGTCACTCTAGACAGTGAGCAGAAGTCAGCAAAGCTCAGGAAACTCAACACCAGAGTGACGAATCAGAAGCACTAAGGCACGAGTGTCAAACTCTCTGGAGTTTGGGTGGGTGTGGCCTCCATATGATGCAACCGGCCTGCGGGCTGGCAGTTTGACACCCCTGCACTAAGGCATTCCTCTCTTTCAGGTGAGCTTTTAAATTGGGAGGGGGGCTGTTAAATTTTGGTCTTTATTCTTTTCCCTTCTATCATAACTAGATAGCTGGCTTCCCAGATTGACTTCTATCCAGTCAGAAATGAAGCTCACCATAGAGAAGGCTTGACGTATCAGAAGAAAATAGGCATCTAAGGAAAGGTGGAGCTACATGAGAATTAAGATCTTTTTTAAAAAATGAAATTATTTTGGGTTATTTCTTGGCATGCTTAGTCTTTGTTTTATCTTTATTATGAGTATATTTAAATATGTTTTCACTCCTGGAAGATTAAAGTGTACATGAATCATGAGATTTTCCATTTCCTTTTCTCCCACAGCCTTCCATTTTCAATTAACTCCTTATCTTAATTTGTAGTATATCCTCTGAAACCAGCAATCTCATATTGAAAAGAAGCCTACCACACATCCCAGCCATCCTGCTAGCTTCAGAAACGGAGTCTAAAAGGGTGTTTGTCAATCTTAGCAACTTTAAGATACATGGAGTCCAACTCCCAAAATTATCTAGTCACATGTCTAGAACATGGGAATTTTCCCATTCCCTTATTGAGAAAGTTATTAGGGTGCGGGAGGCTAAAACATATGAAGGACGATTGCTGGAATTGGGTTTGTTTAGTTTAGTGAAAAGAAGAGCTGAGGGTGACATGATAGCAGTGTTCCAATATTTGAGAGGCTACCACAAAGAAGAGGGGGGTCAACCTATTTCCAAAGCACCAGCAGGCAATACAAGAAACAATGGATGGAAACTAATCAAGGACAGAAGTAACTTAGAACTAAGAAGAAATTTCCTAACCAGTAGAATGATTTGCTTTCAGAAATTGTGGGTGCCCCCTCACTGGATGCTTTTAAGAAGAGACTGGACAGCTACTTGTCTAGAATGGTATAGGGGCTCCTGCTTCTGCAGAGGGTTAGACTAGAAGACCTCCAAGGTCCCTTTTAACTCTGTTATTCTATTAAATTGTCACTGTAGCTATCATGGACTTAGGGATGGGCTTAGAAACACTGCTTGAGGAACTCAGAGAAGCCAATCTACCATGTCCCTACCTGTGTGTGCAAGCATTGTTCCATTACAAATATCAAACCAGTGCTTGTAGTGCCCTTTTAAGAAGATGCTGAGGTAAATATTAACCTTGAGTGGCTAAGAGAGCAATCAGCATGCAGATATAGTAAGCAAGAACATACTTAATGGTTAGCAGTCACAGGCCTCATAAGCTCACCATGATATCTTCCTCAAGTTACATAAAGAATCTAGCTTCTAGCTGCTGAAACCACAAGTCAGCTCCTAAGTGAGTTGCATGAACAGAAGACTACATGGGAACTTTCGTTGAAGGAACAAGTTGAGCTTAAGAATAAAAATATATAAACAAAATCATACAAACTGTGGGAGTTATACTTCTTTGGCCAGCTTTTAGCTACTGAAATTAACAAGGAAAAAAAACTGGCAAGAGATTTGGCTTTCTTTCAAATTTCAGAAAGCAAGGAAAGATAAATGCAATCATTTATACACCACATCTGTCTCTTTTGGAGGAAGGCCAGAGTGAGCCTTCAATACCTTCAGAAGAACGAATAGGAAATCAATCCACAAGACATTCATTTAATCTTACAGATGCACCTTGGCAACAGACCTTTTTATAGTGCTCTGAAGGCGAACTCATTGCTTTTTCTGGGCTCAGATGGGTTGACACGTGCGCTGAACCCATGAAATTCTAACTGTTCTGTTGAACGGGAAGCAAAATGATGTTACCTGGGTAACCATGCCTTTCGTGAAAGGATGTTTGATTTTTTTAAAAAATAATAAGCCTAATAGTAAAAAGGGCAAAGATTTATGAGACAATTGTCATAAAGATTTTTTAAAAAATAACAGCTTGACATTTAAAAGCACTAACAGAAAAGAGACAAGTTTTAATATTTAGTTAATGGTTGACATATACATTAGCATCAAGAAGCCCTTTGACACAATTGTGGATGGTTTTAACTAGTCCCAGAACACAATTCAAACCGAAAAGTATAAAAATAAACCTGGGTGAGAGTTTCTTTATTGTTTCCTTAATAGCCGAAGGCTTGCAGGAGTCTTCAGCTTACTTAAAGAAGAGGCAGAACCTGATTACGTTACATTTGTCCTGTGAAAATATCAAAAGCTACTTGACAGAGGTGTACAGGAAGTTTGTTGTTGTTGTATTTAATTCTCCTTTATCAGTTTGTTTTTCCTTGAGGTTTTAAGATGAGAAGCAGGAACAATCTGCTGCTAAGATAAAGCAAGAAAATTATATGTGATTCTATAATCTAGAATCCTAGTTGACAATCACTTAAATATGAGCCAGCAGTATGCTGCAGCTGCCAAAAAAGCCAACACTGTGCTAGGCTTCATTAACAGAGGGATAGAATCAAGATCACGTGAAGTATTAATACCACTTTACAATGCCTTGGTAAGGCCACACTTGGAATACTGCATCCAGTTTTGGTCACCACGATGTAAAAAAGTTGTTGAGACTCTAGAAAGAGTGCAGAGAAGAGCAACTTGGGACTTGAGGCTAAAACATATAAGGAACAGTTGCTGGAATTGGGTATGTCTAGTTTAATGGGGAGAAGGACGAGGGGCGACATGATAGCAGTGTTCCAATATCTCAGGGGTTGCCACAAAGAAGGGGGAGTCAAGCTATTTTCCAAAGCACCTGAAGGCAAGACAAGAAGCAATGGATGGAAACTAACCAAGGAGAGAAGCAACCTAGAACTAAGGAGAAATTTCCTAATAGTTAGAACAATTAATCAGTGGAACAACCTGCTTCCAGAAGCTGTGAATGCTCCAACACTGGAAGTTTTAAGAAGAGACTGGACAGCCATTTGTCTGAAATGGTACAGGGTTTCCTGTCTGAGCAGGGTGATGGACTAGATGACCTCCAAGGTCCCTTCCAACTTTATATTATTATTATTATTATTATTATTATTATTATTATTATTATTATTATCTTTTATTCATTAAACATGAACCTCAGTCAACTGAACATTCAAACTGGATGGCGCTTATGGTTGACACTTCAGTTGCTACCAGCATCCTAGGTGTCAATCAGGTATCTCCTTAAAATATAAGATGTTCCGAGTAGTGCAGTTTTTTGTAACATTGCTGGAGTTATTCCAGGAAGCTGCAGTTTCTTGATATGTTTTGCACATTATTATTATTATTATTATTATTAATCTCCTCAGCATTCTCTATTTCTGTATGGTCTTCAGCATTTTAAGCTAGCTTTCATGTGATTCTCATGAATAGAATATATTCTGCTCTCTTAATTAGCTTTCAATGGGACTTATTTCCCAAAAAGTATATATCTGGGATTGCAGTATCTGCATATGGAAGTTTCTACTGAATCATTCCAATCTTCAGAGGCAATCACATCTTCCTGTCCAAGAAAAGGAAATATACTGCAGGGTATCAACATTATCAAAGCATCTTTCAAAGCGTGTGGTAGAGAAGACACATACACACACACACACACACACACACACACACACACACACACACGGGTATCAACATAAGCAAATCTTTTTTTCAAAGGGTTAGAGAGAGAATATACATCTTTAGGAAGGTTCAAAAGCTGCTTCAAAGGTTGCTTCTAGTAGCATATGTATATGCCAGAATGCACAGCCTCTTCACTTGATTGCAGGAGAAGTCTTCTCTAAGCACACATACACAAGTAGAGACAATTGGGGAGAGTTTTTCAAGAAGCCATGCAAGCTTTCCAAAGGATATGACTGCTCTGATGTTTGAGGGAAAGTATTGACCAATACGGGCATGTTTCACGAAGCATCCCTTTCAAATATTTGTGCAGCACTAAATTACATCAAGCACAAACTGTTTGAGTGTATATAAATAAAGTGAGTGGAGACTATCCCGGGGGTGGGGGGAAGATAACCAAACACCAGCGACTATAATAGGGCTAACATATAACATCAGTTCTATGAAGACATTAGTGTACATGGGCCAGAGAAGAGTGACTTCTGGTTTTATTATTATTATTGTATAAAATAATAATAAGTATTACCTAGGTAACAAGGGATGAAACATACTTTATGACTTGGGAAGCAAGATAATATTTGGAAGTCGATGAGGCAAATGCCTCCCTAATTCACTAGAATATAAGAAAGCGTGGAGAAGAAGCATAATAAGATTTTCATTTTCTGTTATTATAGCCCTTCTCCATAAAGTATAGTCCTAGTTTTCCTGAGAGGGTTGATTTTTAGAGTCTGAGCTACCTAGTGGTGCTGACTACTGGCATCATCAGGCCAAATATCCAGACCTTGACATTCCTCAAATGTCACCCCTATTTGCTACATGAAATTGTGTGCTTTACCCAAAACATGTTCCTTAGGGAGGAAACCCAGTGATAGTTATGAAATATTTTTAGAATGTTACAACAACAGATACTGAATTGTGTGATTATTTTGACTATATTCAATCACACACTCACATTCGGTACTGAACAATATAGTCGAGTCTAATACACCAGCGGTCTCCAACCTTTCCAGCTTGGCAGACCATAGAGGCATCAGTGGCGGGGAGGGAGAGGGAATGGTTTCACGCACACGTGTGCACTGCACACGTGTGAGCGCACTTGCCCACCATTTCCGTGGCCCTGTTCTGAAGGGTTGGGGACCCCTGTAATACCCCATTCCTGAAAATGCCAATATTTTCTTCTGCCAGTTTCAAAGGAATCCCAAGCTGAATATTAGTGAAGCAAGATATAAGAAATAAGACTGATAAATGTTAGCAAGGAGGATAAAATGGGCAGGATAGGAAAGTAGTCATTCACTACATGGTGAAAGCAATATAATGCTTCAAGACAAATTCAAATTCTCAGTAACTTCATGGAAATGTTCATATTCTCTTGACAGGAATACAAAAGTAATTTGCTATAGCCTTTTATTCTCCACAGAACTCTACTTTGTCCCCAGTATGAAACGTCTAGGAAAGATCACCAAACTCTTGGTGAGGACACCCAGCTGTATTCACTGTCTTAAGTGAAGTGGTTCAGGAGCTGAACTTCTGTCTGGAGCAGCAATTGGCTGGATGAGGATTAAAAACTGAAACTAGATTCTGATGGGATAAAGAAAGTGAAAAGAGAACTGATCGTGGATGGAGCTGAATTCTATTAATACAACAAATTTGTATAATGAAGGCAGTTCGGGATTCACTGTTATTATTAAAGAGCCAGGCGTTATAGGACTTAGGACTTGCTCATCTGAAGCTCCTGATAAGCTGTAGGGCTGCTTGGATAGGCATTACTAATGTAATGTGTTCTAAGGTTCATTACAGTACTTATTATTTGAATTTATTAGCCACCCAACTCCAATGGACTCAGTACTGCAATGAAATGCTACATCTCAATGACTATGTGGCACACAAAATTGGGGTTACTGTATATCACTCCTGTAGCATTGATTGGCTATTCATTTCAAAGTTTACTTCAAAATATTGTTGGGTCTTGTAAGGCCCTAAATGCTAGATGCCCAAGGACTGTTCAGTGCCTTTTTCCAATAAGTCTAGCCTTGCATAAGGATCGCGATGGAAAGGGCCACTTAGACCCCTTGGTGCAAAAATCCAAATTAAAACATGTCAAACAAGTCTGAATACTTAATAAGCCTTTTGGTAATTTAACAGAATAAATGAATACATATAACTAATGACCAGTGATTATGCTGAAGCAGAAAAAGTATGCAATAAAGCACATGCATGACAAATAAAGCACATGTAATATCTATAGTCACTCAATGGTCATTCAAGTATCAGCAAATCCAAGGCATCAGTGAAGCCCAGCGAGGCCCAAGATTTGTTCCTTGCTTAGGAAGATACAAATGAAAAGAATTGGAACTATAACTTAAATATGGAAAAGATTATTTGCTCACTGCATGGTTGACGAAACCTCGAGGATTACAATTTCCTTACTACTGACTCAACCTTACCCTTTCCCCCATCAATAAAACAATTTAAAGCGAGGGTATTTTCTTTCAAGAAACCCAATAAAAGTGCACCTTAGACTCTTCACTTCTCTGAGCTGTGGAAAATACAAACTATTGATGGTCTGATTTCAGAACTTGAGACCAGCATCTCTATTTCCTTTAGCTCTTAGATGAATAGCACTCTCCTCTCCCTCCCCCCCCCCCAGCAAGTAACATCTTGTCGAGTCAATTTAATGTTGCATTTAGGGCCCTCCTGCGCCATACACCATTGATTTTTATTTTAAACAATACAAGACAGTCATTCTACCGCTTCCAATCAATGCAAAGATGTTTATGCTGGGCACATAAAAGCTTTCTCTGCTACAGAGAGACAATTGCTCTCAGCAAGGAACTTGCCACTAATTGCCAACATTGTGGGATTATGTATTTCTTATTCTGTAACTCTGCAATTTACAGGAAAGACCAGCCAATCTTGACCAAGCAGCCTACTAGACTATAACCACCAAATATACCAAGGAAGAAGTCTGAAATCCCTAAAGGATCCATATTAAAGTGCGGCTTCCTGCTGACTGCTTCATATATCTTTGCATAGGGGCATAGCTGATCTAACCACAACATCAAGTAAGCAGCAATTCCCGTTTTAAGAGGCTTAGGAAAATAAGAAATAGGAGCATCCCCCTCTAGTGGAAACATACAAGATGTTGAAACTTGAAAATTGCTAAATTCTTTAATGTACGGGGTATGATTGCTGCTACTTCTTAGATATGGCCTAAAAATTGAAGAATTATTTACCTGTTGAGATAACATCATATCACATAAGATGGAGCTGATCAGCAGCCTAGTACAATGAAAATCTAAAGATCTGTATAATTCTCACCCTACTCTATTTCTGAGGTGTTATCTATCTAGTTTTTCTGGGGCTAAGATGGATAGACCATGGTTAGTATTTAGACTGAGATTATAGAACACCATGTCTATAAGGCAGACTGGGAAATAGAAGGATACCCTAGAACAGTGTTTCTCAACCATAGCAACTTTAAGATGGACAGAAGGATACCCTAGAACAGTGTTTCTCAACCGTAGCAACTTTAAGATGTGTGGACTTCAACTCCCAAAATTCCCCAGCTAACATAGCACTGGATCCAACCAGTGGCATCCACAATGAACTTCAGTGACCTCCAAAGAACGCTAACAAAATTTGAATTTCAGTGTCTGATGCAACCACATCAGTTGCCTCACTTGGATCATGATGTTGTTAGACACATTTAATTATGTACATGCTTGAAGGCATCTCCATGTTTTACTGGTTCATACACAGTATTTTGGAATGGTCTATGAATCTTTTGCAAAGTTCAGAGTCAGTACTATTAAAACGGAAATAACCTTAAACAAAACAAGCGAATGTAAAATGTTCTGGAACACTTGCCTTTTTTTAAAGTCAGAGATTTTTACATATACCAGTAATATTCAAATATGCGTGCATGCAACAGCCACATTTCACAATGGAGATAACCAACTCCCAGATCATGATGCCTCACCTAATGGGCATAAGTTGATCCATAGGTATATTCTGTCCTGTCACCTGTCATCAGCCCAATGTGCCTGATGTTACTGCATCATTAATTCATTGACAGAGTGAATACATTTATATATTGCCCATGTCCCAAAGGTGCTTTTTCAAGAGGCAACTGGACTTTGTTCTTCCTTGAAGACATTTCACTTCTCATCCAAGAAGCTTCTTCAGTTCTAACAAATTCAGAACTGAAGAAGCTTCTTAGATGAGAAGCAAAATATCTTCAAATAAAAACCAGAAAGTCCAATTACCTCTTGAAAAAACACCTTTGGGACACCATGACTTGGATGACTCAGAATCTCCATAAAAATATACTCCCTATGTCACTCTGAAAAGCAACTTTGAACAGCTTATTGATCGTTGTCAATCCCCCATCCTCCGAATATTACCATATCAGAATAATTTGACTAGCCTCACCCAAAATGGAAAAGTGGATGATAAAGGTGATGGTGTTGGCACATATGGCAAGTCTGACTGTCTTAATTAAAGAGAAGAACTTATTTACTTTTGTCTATGGAGATTATCAGTCATCCAGGTCATAGTTATCCCAAAGATGCTTTCTTGTTTTTCTTTGAAGACGTTTCACTTCTCATCCAAGAAGCTTGTTCAGCTCTGACTGGATGGTGGCGAATGAAAGGATTTATATTCCTTGCAGACAGCTGATCACTTGCATTCTTTAAGAGTCGTTGATGCCACCTGGAGGTTTATCTGTATCCTCAGGGTCATCTGAGCTTGGGTATGGAGCCTTCTTGGAACTGCTGAGAGGACTGAGTTGTAGACAGGAGAAAGGTGATGTCAGATCCCTCCTGCTCTGTTGAGAGAAGGCTGTTCAGTTTTGACATAGATGGCCTCTTTGACCCCTCTTTCAAACCAGCAGTCCTCTCTGTCCAAAATGTGGACTTTGCTGTCTTGGAAAAAGTGGCCTTTGTCTTTTAAATGCAGATGGACTGCTGACTCTTGTCCTGATGGGTTTGTTCTCTTATGTTGTGCCATACATTTATGAAATTGTTTTCTTTCCCTCGTTTAACGTTGCCTCGTTAAAAAGCATCTTTGGGTTATTTACTTTTGTTTTCATCTGGATACAGCATCTGGACTTTGCGCTTGGAAAATGAAACTTTGATTTTAAGTTTTGACAACTAGATTGACTTTGTTGCTATAGAAATGATCTGAAATAATAGAAATGTAAGGGAAAATGTTGAGGCTATAACTTTTCTTTTACCCTACTGCACAGAAAAAAATTAGAAGTTATTACCTTTTCTTTTTCTACATCTTTTGCATTCTTCCCTTTCCTTTTTTCCCCTTGTCTCTATTTATATTTTTATCTCATAATAAACTTTAATAAAACTTTGAAAAGCCCCTTGCATGTCTTCTGGTGGAATCTTTCATTTGTTTTTGATATTGTGTGTGTTGACACTTTATACTTGTGCAACAACAGCAGCAACAAAAGCAATATGAGATTGGAGAAAACAAATACTGAAAAAAATCATATTTTTTTGCTTTGTGTTAAAAGCACATTCCTAACAGTTATACTTGAATATGTTTTTGATAAATTTTATTCAGCAATCACTTGTAAAAATGAGTAGCCTTAGAAGCACAACCAACTCATTGTTTCCAGGATCAAACTTCGTAAACTAATTGTGCAGGGTAAAATTAGAACCAGATCTGTTGTACTGACTGGCTGGTGGCTTAAATGCTAGCTTGATGTCTCTGTTTTGAATTGCTTTGCAACTCAAAAGTTAACTAAGGAGTGAGATTGCAGGTAGTCCTTGACTTAGGACAGGGGTGTCAAACTCGCAACGTCACGTAATGTGTCGCAACGTATCATGACTTTTTTTCCATTGCTGGCAATGGGGTGGGAGCAGTTTTGCCATGATGCATCCGGCCCGCAGGCTGGCAGTTTGACACCCCTGACTTAGGACATTCAGATGCTTGGAGACTGGCATGTATTTATGATGACTGCAGTGTCCTGGAGTCATGTGATCACCTTTTGTGACCTTCTGACAAGGAAAATCAATGGGAAAGCCAAATTCACTTAACAGCCATGTATTACCAACTTAACCGCTCAATTGTGGTCATACGTCAAGGACTACCTGTATTTTGCCAGTGTTTACAAATTCACCCAGTACATAAAGGGAAAGTTACTGCCCTGTTGGATTAAAACAAAATTTATAATATTTGCTTTTAAAAGTACAAATAATCAGGGTTTCTTATCCTTTTCCATAATTAAATGAAATCAGACTCATACAGCCAAAGGAACAAAATTATGCAAAATTTAACAATCATGCAATGTTTAAATTATATATATATGATTTAATCCTGTAGTCAATTTGTACAGAAATTTGAAAAACAAAATACACTTTCTCTTGTGCAGCCAGGACTGTATATTCAGTACTCTACAATAAAGCCTGCATAGTAATAATTCATTATTCTTAAAAATCAAATATCAGTTTTGGAGACAGTAATTTTTCACAGGGGAATCCCCCAAGTTGTCTATTATAGAGTGCAGAAGTAAAATTCATTTTGGATAAAAAGCAAAGGAGTTGAAATACACGAGCATACATATGTACACATGTTGCTACACACTCATCCATCTCAACATATTTGAAACTTCCTAATACGAGTTCCACTCAGGGGTTTCTTCTCTGATTTTAATTCTTCTATTCACTAAAAGCAGGAAGCTAGTTTAAAACAGAAGGAGCTTATACCGACCTCTAGTGGCCCACTGTGAAATCATCCATGTTAAGACTCAACTACTGAAAAACCAGGCCAAGAAAACTACAATACTGTAACTTGTCCAGGCAGTCTCCAACAATTAGATACAACTGAACAGAAAATATAGATGATTTTTAAAAATATCTAATATGTACATATTAGATTATTATTAAAATTATATTTTCCCCCAGTTTCTAAAACGCCGGAACCCCTCTTCCCTTTCTCTGAGACTTCTTAGCCATTAGCTGAACTATAGCAGAAGGTTAGCAGTTAAACAGGAAAGTTTTCCAATAGGAAAATAATTGGTGGTTACATATCAGAACTTCCCTGTACTACCTAGAAGAACATCCATAAAGACCAGTTTCACTCTACTCTATAGATGGATTGTTTGGGTATTTTTTCCAGAACATTGGAGCCAAAGGCCAGTTTCAATCTAAACGTCCCTTCAGGGGATCAGGCGGTTACCCGTATAGGTGTTCCAAGTGACGCCAGGGAGGGCTCTCCCATCGGGGGTCGTCTGGAGCGGTTCAGCAACGTCCGGGAAAGGATCACTTCCGACTCTTGGGTACAGGAGACCGTCAAGTACGGTCTCACTCTGGAGTTTTACTCTCACCTCCCAAACCGCTTTATAAGGTGCCTGATATCAAGAAACGCATCCAAGGCAAACTTGGTAGCCACGGCCATCTCCCATCTGGAAGAAATTCAAGCCATAGAACCTGTACCAAGGGGTCAGGAAGGAAAGGAGTTCTACTTCATTCTGTTTGTGGTCCCAAAAGCCTCAGGAGGATGGAGGGCGATACTAGACTTAAAGGGTCTGAATCACTTCTTGACACACAGAAGGTTCAAGATGCAGACCCTAAAGTCCATACTCGCCAGTATCAGAAAAGGGGATTTCCTCTCATCCATAGACCTCATCCATAGACCTCACCTACATATCCCCATACATCCGGAACATTGCAAGTTTCTCAGGTTCTGCTACGCACACCAGCATTACCAATACAGAGCACTTTCCTTCAGTCTATCCTCAGCTCCAAGGGTTTTCACAAAGGTCTTGGCAGTATTGGTGGCCCACCTCAGGCTGATACCAGTGCGGGTGCAGTGCTATCTAGACAACATTCTGGTCCAGTCCAGTTCCTTTCAGTCGGCCCAGTCAGATCTACAGATCACGATATACACTCTTCAGACACACAGGTTCTCAGTGAACTTCAAAAAGAGCCACACTGTTCCCACAAAACAACTTCTGCACCTTGGGGCAGTCATAGACTCGGATCTGTGCAGAGTGTATCTTTCCCAGGAGCGTCGGGTCAGCATCCGAAAGCTGGTACATCAGATTTGGAGGGACAAAAAAGTACCCCTGGCACAGTTGTCCAAACTCCTGGGAAAGATGGTATCTTGCATGGGCATCGTTCCATGGGCCAGACTCCATTCAAGACTCCTACAATGGTTCCTCCTTCCCTTCCAGAAACAGAATCTCAGTGCATCCAACAGGAGGGTCAGAGTTCCACAGCACACCTTGTTATCACTCCTATGGTGGACCTCATCCGCGATGACCAAGGGGACCGTTTTCAAGGAGCCCCTCAGGATCACCCTAACTACAGACGCCAGTCTATTTGGTTGGGGTGCCCCTCTTCAAACTCATCTGGCCCAGGGGCAGTGGTCCTGATCAGACCTAGCCCACAATATAAATTGGCTTGAACTCAGGGCCATACACCTAGCACTACTACAGTTCTCCTCCCTGGTGAAGGGACAACATGTCCTCATCCTGATGGACATGGCAGCCAAAGCCCATGTCAAAAACAGGGAGGGACTAGGTCCTGGGCGCTCATGCAGGAGGCCTTGGATCTGGGCCTCTGGGCAGAGTCCAACTTGAGGTCCATCAGGGCAGAACACATTTCGGGGGAGGCAAATTGACAAGCAGATTCCCTGAGCAGAGCCACGGTGGACCACTCGGAATGGCGACTGGATCCGGCCCTGTTCAAGGACATTTCAATGAGGTGTGGGCGTCCTCATCTGGATCTGTTTGCCTCCCTGTTGAACACTCAACTTCCCAGGTTCTTTTCCAGGTTCCCGGCATGGGGAGCGGAGGGAACGGACGCCCTCCGATGCCAGTGGCCGGCACACCTGCTCTATGACTTCCTTCCCCTTCCATTGTTACTGGCAACTATCCGCAAGCTGATCCAGGAAAGAGCGGAGGTAATCTTGATTGCTCCAAATTGGCCAAGGCGTCCATGGTTTGCCGACCTTGTGGATCTCTTACTCTCACCACCATGGAGGATTCCCCCGGACTAAGTGGCACTCAGTCAAGGGAACCTTCAACATCCCGACCCTCAGTGGCTCCAGCTGGCCACCTGGCACTTGAGCGGGAAGCTTTAGCTAAACAATCCTATTCGTCCGGGGTGATCTCGATGATTCAAGCCTCGAGGTGCCCTTCGACTAATAGGATCTATGGCGCCATGTGGAGAAACTTCTGCAAATGGTGTACCAAACAAAACCTCAACCAGTTTTCAGTTACGATTCCCAATATCCTAGATTATCTGTTGGAGGGTTTGAACCGGGGCTTATCACCCAGTACCATTCGCAGGCAGATCGCGGCTCTTTCAACGGTCCTCTTCTGCAATAATTTGAGTCCATTGTCACAACATCCAGCGGTTAATGCCTTTCTAAAGGGGGCAGTCAATACCAGACCACCCGTGATGTACTGCTATCCGTCTTGGGATCTACCCAAGGTGTTGCAGGCTTTGACTTCTCCTCCTTTCAAACCTCTCAGTTCTTGTTTGCTTCACTTTCTGTCCTTAAAGGTGGTGTTCCTGGTAGCTATAACATCGGCTAGGCGAATATCGGAGTTAGCCGCAGTTTCAGTTAGGGACAATTTGTGTACCTTTTTCGAGGATAGGGTGGTCCTCAGATTGGATCCTTCCTTCGTTCCAAAAGTTAATACCTCGTTTCACAGGTCCTAGGAATTAGTTCTTCCCAACTTTTGTCCGAATCCCTCACATAGACTGGAACGGCAGTGGCATAAATTGGATGTGCGCAGGGCCCTGCGCCACTATGTTAAGCGAACCTCGGCCTTTCGCAAGTCGGAGGCCCTGTTTGTGTCCTTTCAACCCTCTGCCATGGGCCGGAAAGTCTCATCTTCCACCATAGGTAGGTGGATAAGGGTATGCATTGCTTGGGCTTATATTTCCCAGTCACTTCCAGTTCCCACACACATTACTGCTCACTCAACGCGCAGCTGCATCTGCTGCTTGGTCCAAGCAAGCATCGGTGGAGAAGATTTGTACGGCTGCGACGTGGTCATCCCCTTCCGTATTTGTTAGGCATTATAAGATAGATAGTTTTGCAGCGGTGGACGCTGCGTTTGGCAGGCGAGTCCTACAACAGGTTG
Source organism: Crotalus tigris (assembly GCF_016545835.1). NCBI lineage: Eukaryota > Metazoa > Chordata > Lepidosauria > Squamata > Viperidae > Crotalus > Crotalus tigris. The sequence goes on from NW_024100068.1 coordinate 1,227,476, forward strand.
TTTCTTCTCAGGAGACACAAGCCTAGACTTCCCCACCAGTGGGGACATGAGTGGCTTTGGTATGTCCCATCCAGTGGATTCTACACTCATCATGCTGGAGAAGGGGCGTTGTCTTACCTGAATGCCTTTTCTCAGCATGATGATGTAGAATCCATACCTCCCATTATGGTAGTCTAGACAGGTGTTGCAAAAAAATTGGAGCCATTGCGCCGGACTTTGTCAGTGATGCTTTGCCTCGTCAAAACTGGGAGGACACACCCAGAGGGAGGCGTGGCCAAAGTTCTGACCTAGTCTCTTTCTGAGCAGGAGGGCTGAAACTACCCATCCAGTGGATTCTACATCATCATGCTGAGAAAAGGCATTCAGGTAAGACAATGCCCCTTCTCTTCAATGGCATGTGCTGTGTGTGGAATAACCATAAAACTCTGCTCCTGAGGTTGAAGTATTTTAAATGTCTTTTAAAAACCATCTATCAGTCTCCTTTCTTTCTTGCTTTAAAATAATTGTGCACATTTTTGTTTTTTCACTGCTTTTATACCCCTTACGGTATTTTTTATTGGTACTGCAAATAGTGTTAGGATTATTAAAATAAGAAGTGGTATATAAGTACTTTTCTGGAGAAAATATATATGTAGTCACTAAGAGATGACAAATGGCACAAAGCAACAACCATCAGCTGTATGTGTGATTTCAATGTACTTATTGAAGATAATATGCATGACATTCTGTGAAATACATTATACAGAAATATTTATTATTCTCTACAAAGGCAGTTTGATTCCAATGCTGTCCTTCTGTGCAATTAAAAGAACAGATTTCGCATTCACATGCCAGTCTGTCCCTGTTAAATAGAATTATTTTTATTTCAATACTGAATCAGTTAGTTTTAACACAATGTATCTTGAAATAATAATTTGAAAAAGAGAACCAAAACAGCAGATTCTCATCAAATGCTGACTTCAGTAGAAGAGAATATACGTAGCTCAAGAGTGGAACTGTGGAGTCCTTGGTATTCTCTGAGTTTGCCTGTTTGCCTGCAGATCCTTCATGAACTGACTAGGTAACATCCTCAGTGCTGTCTGCACACAAACAACCAAGCTCAGAGAACATAAAGGACTCCAAATATAAATTTATTTACTCCCAGGGGAAAGTATGGTCAGCTCAAGACATTTTGCTACCCAGGGAAGAAGACAACGTGGCAATCCATGCATTCCATGTTCGCAAACAGCCTGGACTGACAAGTGATGAGATAACAAATCTTTAGATGCTACATTAGAAGAGGGATAACAACTTTTAAGGTAATAGGCACTATCATGTGGTTTTGCATAATGTCTTAGATGCCAAAACAAATTGAAAAACATGTTTTGAACATGAAATTACAAAATTAAAATAGCAAAAAAAGAATCCTGAAACCTATACACGAGAATCTGAACTACTAACAGTCAAGGAAAATCAGCACCAGATAAAAGTCAATGGACTTCAAGAGGGGCTGGTCCTAGTTCTCTTTCGGGTGCATAGGGACTCCAGACTGATGATGCATTTGACCCCGCCATCGGGTTGCTCAGTCTGGTCATCTCCTACAAGTTCTCTTCTAAAGCCCAAGAATTTACTTGGGAGACATTGAAAGAAGTAGACGCTTTCCAAATTGAAAACATGGTTTTTCCTGCTAGAAGTAGTAGTCTAGAACCTTTGCAAGAAACTGGTATGTCATTGCTGCCCAGATACAAAAAAATGCCAAAGCTAGATATCCTTTTCAGTCTGTGCTTCAAGATGTTCACAAACTCTTAGAGCAGACTTCAAGTTTTTGGGAGGGTGGAGATGAAAGAGATAGTGGCTAGACTTTCTACCCACTGTCAAGCTGGTTGCCATCTGGAAACCTGCCACAAATTGCAGTTTAGGATCTGAAGCAAGAAGTTTAAATAAATACTGAAACAAGGATATAAACTAACAAAAAAGAGAGGGGAGAAACAAAATGAAGGGTGGGAGTTTTGATGCTTTGAAAGTAGATTAGAAAAGGGTAAGAAATTCTCACCATCAATCTCAAAAGACGCTGACATTTATCGAAACTTATTTGAAAACACAACTGAGACTTGATAAGGATCATAGATAAAATATATTATGAAACAATCAACAGATTCCATCATTTGCAGCCATTTGCAAATCTGGCATTACTCGGACATTCATCAACCCACATCCTATTTGTGAATGCTTTCCACATCATTATCATTTCTAATACCTATTTCCACACAAACAATTTGAAGCCAAAGCCACAGACCCTCAAAATGCTGAAGTCACCATGAGTCAGTTCAAACCTATACCAGTTGTCCAATAAATAGCAACTTGACGAACTGGACAAGAGGAGGAAGGAGAGAAAGTTGTACTCACCAATCGATCTACCTCCACATTCTGCCCAATTGCAATCAGATCTAAGTCTCTGTGATCCCAGAGCACGAATAGTGGTTGAAGACTGATTTATTTCTAGTTGTGCTGTGATGTATCTGAAACTAAACTTTGTTTTTGCTACAACAAGCCTCAAGAGGGCTGGTTTCCTATTAGCAAGAACTCTTGCATCACCCAGTTTTCTAGCTTCTGGACTCAATGCAGCATCTTCCCACTCCAGGTGGAGAAATAAGTACTAGAATGCTATTCCCATATATTCTCACCCCATTCTGTAGGGACATCACTGAACAAATGCAGACAAATGAATTTAAAACATGATATAGAAGAGGCAGAGCACTGACTGAACGCCTGTTTATACATTCTTCAGTTGGTCAACCTGAAAGAGCACCAATTGGTTCATGGTGATCTCGGTATTTTCAGAGTCTGTGACCATGAAGACTTTAAATCAGCTTCAAAATACTTTTGTGGAACTAAGGACTGGAAATGAGATTGATGTAGAGGCAGCCTCAATGAGATTTTAACAAGACACAGTGGCTCAAGGGCTACAGCAACAGCAGCAAAAATACCAGTGCTGTAAATTTTAACCATCAATGGTTTCTTCATTTTTAAAACTCTTATCTTTTGTGAGCATGTGCAGTAATGAATTGCTACACATTTGCAGAAAAAGAACAAGCCATTAAATGTATTGTATTTAATTAGAATTTTGATTATTGTATCATACATAGCTGCAATGTAATATGAAAAATCTCCAACTGGCTAAACATTGGGTTCTTTCCAACCACAAATGCATACAATTCTTTTCTTAATTAAAGTACATCTCAGCTTTTTATTTCTAACCATTCAGCAAGATGGCTGAGATACAAATTCAAAAATGCAGTGAATTAAAGCTAGATTAATTATTCATTTCTATCTGCATTAGTCTTCCTATTGTTATTTTAGGGGAAATATTTATGAGAAATACAAGCAATAATGGAAAAAATCAATTAAAAGGTAGGAATTTAATTCCACTTTAGTTGTGAACAGTTGACCAAATGCACCACTCAACAGACTTCCCATAGCACTCAAAGGCATATCAAATTAGTTCCATCTCATAATTTTAACTGGTGGAGCAAAAATGCTCACATTACTAGGCAGGAGCTTTCACTTACTGGCAAGCACTAAATACTAAAAATTGAGTCACATAGAGTTTTGAGCCACCAAGTTTAAATATCTGGCATCTTCAATTAAAGGCATTATGTAGCATAGCTGGAAGACTTTGCTAGAAGGCTGCTTGGTTGCATGGACCAACTGGCTGGGCTCTGGATAAGGTTACCTCTTTCATTCCACCTAACACAGGGGTGTCAAACTGCCGGCCCGCGGGCCGGATGCATCATCATCATCATCATCGTAAAGTTGGAAGGGACCTTGGAGGTCATCTAGTCCAACCCCCTGCTCAGGCAGGAAACCCTACACCATTTCAGACAAATGGCTGTCCAGTCTCTTCTTAAAAACTTCCAGTGTTGGAGCATTTACTGCTTCTGGAGGCAGGTTGTTCCACTGATTAATTGTTCTCACTGTCAGGAAGTTTTTCCTTAGTTCTAGGTCGCTTCTCTCCTTGATTAGTTTTCATCCATTGCTTCTTGTCCTGCCTTCAGGTGCTTTGGAAAATAGCTTGATTCCCTCTTCTTTATGGCAGCCCCTGAGATATTGGAATACTGCTATCATGTCCCCCCTCGTCCTTCTCTTCGTTAAACTAGACATACCCAATTCTAGCAACCGTTCCTTATATGTTTTAGCCTTCAGTCCCCTAATCATCTTTGTTGCTCTTCTCTGTACTCTTTCTAGAGTCTCAACATCTTTTTTACATCATGGTGACCAAAACTGGATGCAGTATTCCAAGTGTAGCCTTACCAAGGTATTATAGAGTGGTATTAATACTTCACGTGATCTTGATTCTATCCCTCTGTTAATGCAGCCTAGCACTGTGTTGGCCTTTTTGGCAGCTGCAGCACACTGCTGGCTCATATTTCGGTGATTGTCTACTAGGACTGCGGTTTCATGCTGAAACCGCACCCACTCCAGCTCCGGCAATGGGGAAAAAGTTGCGATACGTTGCGTGATGTGGCAAGTTTGACACCCCTGATTTAACATATGAAGGAATATGCAGCTGGAGAAAGTATGTGAGAGGGGAAGGAATGTCAGCAATAGCGCCAAATTTCCCAGGCAGGAGGCTACACAATCCAGAGAGGAAGCCAAAACAAAGACTGCACAGTCTTGAAGTGGACTGGGGAGAGGAAGAGGCTCAGAATAGCCACACCCTAGAATTTCCCAGAATATATCTATTAGCTTAGAAAGTTATAGTTTTAGTCTGGCAAGATTCTGTCTGTTAGGTGTGATCAAGTAAAGAAGTGGATTCAACTGGATCACACTATGTCATCTTTGAGCTTGGACAGAACATCGCTAATTTCCATTTTTATTTCCCCACAATACTGGATTTCTTGCCTTTACATATTCAACATGAGGGTACTTCCATATAAAAAGAATGGAAGCATATAGATTACTCCACAAAGACTACAGTTACAATCATGCCTTTCCTACTAGTTAATATACACACATGTCCAGTGGCGGGATTCAAATATGTGAACAACCGGTTCTCTAGGTGGATGCCACTTCTGGAAGTCCATTCTGGGCCTGGGCAACAAAAAATTAGCTACCGGTTCTGCCGAAGTGATGTGAACTGGCTGAATCCCACCACTGCACATGCCTGTATTAAGAGAATCCACAGATTATCCCAGCTTCCCTGTACCTATTTATATAGCAGAAGAGAGTTACATACAACCGATGTAATAATACATCAATGGGCCACTTAAATGACCTCTTTCTACAAAATCTGAATCAACATTTTAAAAGACATAATCGAGTCTCTCTTGCAAAATCACTGGTGAGTGTTTATAAAAATATTCTCTGCAGCCAAGCAGACTTTCTCAGGTATGTTCATTATGTTGCATGAACTCATTCATTGTAGTTGATAAACCATGGGGTTTATAACCATCCAACTGTTATGACCATTCAATTCAATAAATCACATGTAGACAAAACAAGGTTCAACCTAACATTTGAAAAAAAGTCAATGAAACTTTGTAAACCACAAAGACTGGGTTTATTCAATACACCAACTCAAAAAAAATCCAAGGTATGGCTTAGTGTTAACTAAATATATGAATTGCACTGCAAAAATCCTTAGCACATTTTATGACGGAGAACCAAATGCATAAGTGGTACCGTATTCTTTGATTTATTATGGTCTTCTGGAGACTTTTCCATTGTAGCTGTTCTTAATTTATTTGGTATAGGAGTTGAAATGAAGAAAAATACTCTGGATTATAAATTAAATCTAGAGAAAGTTTATTGACTGCAATTTTTATTATGAGACAATAATAAAATAATAAATAATAAAATGAATAAAATGTTATTTTATTTTGCTTTGTTTTATTATTTAAATGTGTTATAGCTATCCAACTAATAGCATCTTTAAGGCTGGGGCCTTTTAGGAAACAGATGAGTTGTAATTTGTTCAGAAATGGAGAAGTTCCAGAACAACTGAAAAATATTAGAAGAATATATACAAAACAAGATGAAGAATACTTGTAAAGAACTGAAGAAACCATGAAATATAACACTCTATTGTTTTCTTCTGTTAAAAGCAAAAGAAAGGACAACTGGTAAAATGGCCGGGATAGTGGCCAAATGAGAGGGAGAAAGACCAACAAGCCATATACATTTAATTATAAACAATGAAGGAGTACATAACTAACTTAAAACTCCATCAAACTGATACTCCCCCTAACTTAGCCTATATAGCCTAGCTACACGGCTGTAGTTCAGTGAGACACGCAGCTCAGCCTTAGCAACTTTAATATGTGTGGACTTCCACAATGAAAATTCCCCAGCCAGGCTGCATTATTTATTATTTATTTGTCAGCTCCCTTCCTTTGGCTCCAAACTTTTAAAAGAAAAATGACAAGAAGGTTCAATAATTCTGGCTTACTTTGCTCACTGCTCTAATAAAAGCTCTGAATAGTTGTTTCAGAGATTAGGGGAATTTGTCATATGTGATTTCATATTTCTTTAGAAATTTGCTCAACACACTCCAATGAAAAGAAGACAAAGTTGTAGTTCAATGTATTGAAGCACATAAAAAAGATGAGAAAATAAAAACTTTGAAATTGAACTAATTTTAATTACCAGTGAAGGAAAATATTTGTAGCTCAGGGTTGAAATGAGGGGTCCTTGGCGCAAATGATGTTACCTAGCAATGAAGCATCTGCAAGAAAACAAGCAAGCTCAGAGAGCACCAAGGACCCTAATTTTAATTACTTGATCTGAGTTTGAGTATGATGGGAGTAGGGGTTCCAATTTCTTAATTACCCAAAACAATTCTCTGTATGTAGTCAGACTGAGACAATTCCTTACCTTTTTTTTAACAATATAACATAAATGAAAAGGCACAAAACCAGGCTTTGTACATCCTTAAAAGGTGTACAAAGATGTACAGTTAATCTGATTTATAAGGCTGCCCATCTCCCCCCAAAGTCATTATGGAGGTGGATGTTCACTTATTTCCAAAATGGCTTTAACTAGTCACAAACTTCTATTTACCTGAAGACAAATGGATAAAGTTGTTCAGTGACAGCTTCTCAACCACTGAAGTGCCCTTTCTATTTTCACCTCTTTTTCTTACTTTGGGCACTCTTCCAAAGAAAGCATTTTGTTGCTATAATCCTGTTTCCATTTTCTAAGCATTCCTATGGGTCTGATATTCTTGGAAGTAAAGGATTATGCTGGATCCTGCATAACAAGCAACATAGCAACCCAGTAATTTAGTTTGCAAAATTAACATTGGGAGGAGCATGGAGTGCATTAATATATACAAGCCATCTGGCAATCATCTGGACTCACCGCAACTTATTTGATCCAACACCTGCTGCATTCACAGGAATTTGTATATGAGGCTCATTTGAGTTCACTGCAGAATATTTCAGAAATGAATGTATATAATAAGTGGGACTATCAATTTGGTCCTGGACAATTGTCACTGTTGTAGATTCAACCTGTCAGTTGGTATTAAGTCAATCACACACTGTCCCTTAAATGGGAATTCTATTATATACTACAGTATAAACATAAACATTTCTTTATAATCAAAAATGTTTGTCTCTCTTTCCTTATTTCAGGGAGTATTTTATAACTTGAGATCCATGCCTGAGACCTTCGGTCCATGATGTCCCAAAGTTTGATCTATTAGGTGCTGTTGAAGTTGCTGGAAGCTGCTCTTAGATAGATTCCAGTTTCTCATCCATTCCCTGCAGTTCCCTTTAGTAGTGAGGGCTGGCATGCCCTGGGTCTACACAGAGAGCTGGTGTTGATTACTTTTAATGCCCCCTACACCAGAATGATTTGGGCTATTCTATTTTACCAACCACTCAGGCTTTTTGCTGTCACACATGGATTCAGTCCTCTGGGAGGTCAACTGTATTCAATGTTTATATATTTGTCATGGTTCCGACAGATGAAACTCTTCAAAAGAACTTGTTTACCTTAAAGAATCTTTTATTTGAGAAACAAATTATTGGCACTACATAATCGAAACCAAAAACTAAATTCCCCTCCCCTGGATACAAAGCACAATTCCCTCTTCCAATAAACAGTCATAAATCACATTCCCCAATTAGCTTGAAGCGCGGGCTTTCTCCCCAGCTCTCCAGCCTGCCAAAACTCTATCAACTCTGGGCCCAATTGTTACGACTAGCTGGACTCTCATCCACATTCCCCCTCCCAGCATCAACTAACTCTAAAAGCAATAGCAAAAAATGGCTGCATTTCCATCTATTGTCAAAGCAAGAACATCCGATGTTAGCAGCATTGACAATTTGTTTATATAGAGAATTTTTTAACTGCCCATCATGTTCTTTGCTTAAAGCATGCCTTGCTGAGGAATTCTGGGAGTTGAAGTCCACAAGTCACAAAAGGGCTAAGTTTGAAAATCCCTGGCTTAAAGCATCCCATCTCTGAGACATCACAGTTTACTGCTTCATTCATCTGCTTCATTCATGCTGCTGCTGCTGCTGCTACTCTCCCACTTCAACTCTGTTTTAGTCATCCTTCTTTTAGAATCAAAGAAATATACAGTTGGAAGGCACCGTGGAGACGTTCTAGTCTAACCCACTGCCCTCAGAGATCCCAACAAATGGCTGTCTAACCTTCCTTTGAAAACCTCAAGTAATGGAAAACCCAGGACATCCGGATGCAAGCAGTTCCATTGCTTAACACATCCCATGGTCAGGAAATTCCTCCATATTTCATGTTTGGATCTCTCTTTGTAAAGTTTCTATTCATTGGTTCTAATCTGATCCATGGAGAATAGTGCCCTGTGATAGCTCTTCAAATACTGGAAAACCATTCCCATTTATCTTTTAAATCTTTATTTTTTCTTCTTCTTTAAGCTAAACCTAATTGGTTCCTTTAATCATTCTTCATAGGATTTAATCACCAAGTCCCACACTTCTCTGCACTCTTTCCACTTTCTCAGCATCCTTCTTCCATTTGTCAACCAAAACTGAGTAAGCATTCTAAGCGCAATGTGACCAGTGCAAAAAAAAATCCCTAGTAAGACCACACCAAGAATACTGCAGCCACTTTTGGTCACCTTATCACAAAAAAAATGTTGAGAATTTGGAAAAAAAAAGTCAGAGAAGAGCAACTAAGATGATCAAAGGCCTGGAGACTAAAACATATGAAGAACAGCTACAGGACTTGGGTTTGGCTAGTCTAAAGAAAAGAAGAAATAGGGGAGACATGATAGCAGTGTTCCAGTATCTGAGGGGCCACCACAAAGAAGAGTGGGTCACGTTGTTCACCAAAGCACCAGAGGGTAGGACAAGAAACAAGGGTTGGAAACTGATCAAGGAGAGAAGCAACCTGGAATTAAGGAGAAACTTCCTGACAGTGAGGACAATCAACCAGTGGAACAGCTTACCCCCAGAAATCATGGGTGCTCCATCACTGGATATTTTTAAGAAGAGACCAGACATTCATTTGTCTGAGATTGTATAGGTTCTCCTGCTTGAGCAGGGGGCCTGGACTAGAAGACTTCCAAGGTCCCTTCCAACTCTATTCTATTCTAAAATGAAGAGTACCATTTTCCACGATGTTAACATCATGCCTCTGTCAAGGCAGCTCAAACAGCATATGGCAGCTCTAGCACATGTCATGCTTAAACTATGATCTACCAAGATGTACAGATCATTTTCACAAGTAATTACTACCAAACCATGTACTATCTACCTCATACCTGTACATCTGGGTTTTCCTACCTAAGTGTAGAACCTTATATTTCTTGTCTTTGAATAATATTTTGTTGGATAGGGTCCAATATTCAAGTCTGTCAAGATCTTTTTAAACCTTGAACCTTTCTTCTCAGGTGTTGGTAACTTCCCATCCTCCCTTCCTGCCACTTTTATTCCATCTCTCCCACTCTTCTCTTCCTTCAACTACCACAGCTGTCTACATAAAACAACAGCAGCACATACAGTACAACACTGTCTTAAAGTTTTTTGTTAGTCCCTTGATGGTTATTTGGATTTGTGAGAAGTCAGCCCCTCAGAGAAGGGAATATTAAAAGGGCAGAAAAAATATATTTCCTCAGGATCTTGAAGAGGCAGGAAATTATGCCCAGTTTTCTTAACACCCCCAAGTCTGCCTTCCCCAAGCAAAAACCAGCTCTATAGAAATGCAGATGCAGACCATTCAGGAAAGTTGGAGCTAGAAGATTAAGAAGACAAAGACCTAAAATCTGCATACCTCACTAAACTCTAAGAGTCATTAACTCAGCCCCAGGGAAGCAGGATATGACCTTTGGGACATAATAAAATTAAACCAGATACCCAGAAAAGCACACTCAGACTCAGTTCAAAGTTCATGCCACAGGAACAGGAAACAAAAAGCTTCAGAGGTTATAAAAAACCCACTCCCTACATGTGTTCCCTCTCTTTTCTGCCAGAGCCATCTTCCTGTCTGGCTCTCCTCTCCAATAAACTACAACCTTCTTCCCAAAGCAGTTGCCATGTTTATTCCCATTTTGGATGAATCAGGATGAAGACTTTTCTTCCAACAGATTCTTCCAGCCCAGATATGATTATTTAAATTTTAAAAGTTTCTTTTGCTTGTATAAACTTCCAAGACATATAGAGTTTGTGATTCTTTAGGAAAATTAAAATATTTGAAAACAGATTTTATCACAAACCAATTAAGCTACTCTTGGAAGTCAGCCCCCCCACCAGAGAAGGATATATTAAAAGGGCAGAAAAATATATTTCCTCAAAGAATCTTAAAGAGGCAGAAAAGCATGCCCAGTTTTCTTAATAGCCCCAAGTCTCCCTCCCCCAAGCAGAAACCAGCTCTGTAAAAATGCAGGTGTAAACCATCCAGGAAGGTTGGAAGTCCCAGCTAGAAGAGTAAGAAGACAAAGACACCTAAAATCTACATATCCCACCCAAACTCTAAGACAGGACATAATAGGATTAACCCACAGATGCCAAAGGGACACACGTCAAAATACATGACACAGGAAATACAAAGCCTCAAACAGGAACAGGAAACAACCTCAAGAGCCCCAGAGCTATATAAAAACCCACTCCCTTCATGTGCTCTCTCTCTTTTCTTCCAGAGTCATCTTTCTGTTTGGCTCTCCTCTCCAATAAACTGCAACCTTTCTAAAGCAGTCGCCATGTTGTTTATTCCTAGCTTGAACTGAACCATGATGAAGACTTTTCCTTCAACACTACAATTCATCAAGAGATTCAGTTCCTAATGACAATGAGGAGTTGTATACTCCCAACTCAGAATAATACTTCATATACTTAATTAGGTCAGCTACAACCTACTTAATCAGCTATACATGTAGTGTATAGTACAGGTAGTCCTTGGCTTACAATCACAACTGAGCCCAAAATTTCCATTGCTAAGCACTTGTTTAGTTTTGCCCCATTTTACAACTTTTCTAGCAACAGTTTTTAAGTGAATCATTGCAGAGTTATTAAGTTAGTACCTCAGTTGTTAAGCGAATCTGACTTCCCCATTGATTTTGCTTGTTAGATCACAAAAGGTGATCACATGACTCCAGGACACAGCAACTTTCATAAATACATGCCAAAATGTCCGAATTTTGATCACATTATCACAGGGATTTCACAGTCATAAGTGTAAAAATAGTCATGAGTTATTTTTTTCAGTGCCACTGTAACTTTGAACAATCACTAAACAAATGGTTGTTAAGCCAAGGACTACCAGTGTAGTGTAGTATAGTGTAGTTGTTAGCTTTTAAAATGCCAATAAATATTTTAAAATGTTCTTAATTTCATTTTGCCTTATTTCACCTGTATTAGTAACTCCTCCCCTCACACACACACAAACACACACACACACAGAGAGAGAGAGAGAGAGAGAGAGAGAGAGAGAGAGAGAGAGAGAGAGAGAGAGAGAGAGGATGAAAAGAGCATCCAAAGTACTATTTGAATGTGACCAGGGGATGTTGTAAAACAAATCTGGAAGATACACAAGAGCCCTAAGTCAGACTCTTCCAAGTTTATTTATACATCGAACATATTTTTTTTCCTTTTCTTTTCAATGTCCTGGATTAAGAAAAAGCTAAAAAACAAAACAAAAAGACCAACCTCCTAGACTAATTCTACTCAAAATATTTCAAAAAATGTACTGTCGTAAAATATGTTGCAGCACCTAAGGTCAGGAAAACATGAAAACACCACACACTGCACAACTGGAAGATCTTAGAAGCAGTAGTTGTTCATTCATACAATCTTTAAAGTCTATTATAATCAAAATTAAAAACAAAAAAGATCTCTTCTAAATTAAATGTTAACTCATACAAAGATCCCTCAACAGAACAATTCAGGTAACTAAGCAACCACTGCACAAATCAAAATAGAAAACAAAACAGCCATGATACCTTAATTTCAGGGGCTGAACCCTTGTCAACTTGAAAATAGCTAATTGAATCTGCTTTGGCTCAGTGCTATTTTTGTGTTTATTTATACTTGCCTAACAAGTTTACCTTTAATCTATTTTTTCATAAACTTTCACTCCCATTCAACATGCTTAATTCACCCCCGCTACCAACCTCTACTAAAATTAAAAGCCAAGAGGATTCAGTGACCGAAGTATTGGATTTTGCACTTACTAACTTTTTCTTTTAAACATCGCAATCTCTAAAATAGAATAAAAACCCACTTGATGAAGCCTTAATGTCAACAGATACAACAACTTGCCTAAAAACTAACAGTGAAAATAGTGAAGTGCTGGATAGATTCTGCTTATTTTGGATTGACTGTGAAAAGTAAATAAACCAGCAGTTAAGATATATGCCACAGACTACTAGGACTTGGTAGAATAGCTATGAAGGCTTTGTTAAAGATATTCATATGACATGATGTGTCCATATCTACAAAGAATTCTGCAAGCTACAGTCTGGTTTCCTTATGATGGTCTATCCAAATGGAAGTTGGATTTTGAAGAAGTAGGTGTCAACGCTGTAACAATGGATGTTCCTGCTCTGACAACTGATGAAAATTGCAACGATTTTTATTTTGCTTTTAACATGCTTTTTCTTCTATTTAGAAATCAGGTATTGAAGGGGGGATGGGAAGAATGCTTGAGCTCAGGTAACCATAATAATGCAGCTCCATGGAAACTCAAGAACACAAACTGGTGGGCTGAGGAGTTGGGGAGAGAGCCCCTGCTCCAGGCTAATTGGAGTGTGTGATTTATGACTGCTTCGTTGGGGTGGAACTTGTTACTTTGTATCTGGGGGAAGGGAATCTAGTTTTGGGTTCAACTATGTAGTGCTGATACTTTGTTTCCTGAATAAAATGTTCTCTAAGGAAGATAGTTTCATCTATCTATCTATCTATCTATCTATCTATCTATCTATCTATCTATCTATCTATCTATCTATCTGTCGGAACTGTGACAGTAGGAGAGAAATAAATAGAAGATAGCAAAGAAAACAAACTAATGGAACATTGAATAAATCGATCCAGACTTCTCACTCCAGGCACAAGTAATGAGGCTCAAATGATATTTCGGACACATTATGCAACAGAAGTTTATAATGTTCATCCTTGTGAATAGACTGTCCTCCTAAAAGACACAGGTGATACTTTTATTATAACTTTCTCATTAATTAAATACTACTACTAACAACAATAACAACAACAATAACCTTGGAAAGGACTTGATAGGTAGACGAAAATGCCAAATCCAGCCTGAACATCTAACTGTGTGATGAACCATAATAAAAATCTGCATTCTGAGAAAGTCTCTAGCCCAGTAATGACAAACCTTTTAGAGACTGAGTGCCCAAACTGCAACCCAAAACCCACTTATGTATCATTGGGTGCTGGGTGGGTGTGGCCCACTGGGTGGGCGTGGCTTTGGTGATAATGGCAGACTGGGTGGGACTAAAAGTTTAATCAATCAATTCCAACTTTGCGGGATCTTTTTTTTCCCCGCGAGAAGTTGAAATTGATTGACTGAACCTTTTTTTTGCACACGGAGGCGGAGGCCTAAAGTGAAAAGGTTTTATAAAACCCAGCTGAAGGCCTAGGACTGGGGCGATGGCAAGTGTGCCCCCAGAGAGTGCTCTGCGTGCCACCTGCGGCACGCGTGCCATAGGTTCACCACCACGGCTCTAGCCTACATCGTTTTTAGCTATTGCCCAAACATTTCTGTCAATGTTTCAATTTGACAAATTCATACCATGTATTCTAAGAATAAATGTACAGAGACAAAGATATAAAATTCTACAAAGAATCTGATGCAAAAACTTATACTTTTATCTTTTCTTTTAATATATTGACAAAAGAAAGTTTAAAAAATTAAACAATATTATTCAATCTATTATGTTAGCCTGTATATGTAATGAAAAAAATCTGCCATCCTAAAAACTTGAGCATCCAAGTTATGTAATATTAAAACTTCCTGTTCAAGTGGGACATGAAAAAGAACTTATAGCATGACAGAAACTCATAACAGATAAGCGTTCAAAAGAAAACTAAAACATCTTAACATGTAAGTAAAAAATTCATCAGAAAAGGTTTGATTTTAGTTATAAGGTTATGTGTCTTAAATATTTTTCTAAAGGCAGAAAGAACAGGAGCAACCTTGCCCATCACAAACCACAGAAATCTTTATAGGGCCCTCTCTTGCAGATCAAAATGTCCAGATTCAGAAAAAGATAATTCTGCCCTAATCCATTTGAGTCTTAAAGCTTATATCAATATCTTAAATAAAACCTTCAAAAAGCAACGAATGTATCGGTAGCTGTCTAAATAACAGCTCATATGATTTCAATGGTTTAATTAATTGAATGGGTATTGTCTTTAATTCCCACAATTCCTAGTCAGGGGATATAGGAAGTTAACAAATTTGGTGAAAGCTGCTTTATATACTGTGCCTTTTCTTGAAGAGTTTCAGACCAGAACTCAAGTTATTCATTTATTCACCTCACTAGTAGCTGATATTGTACCAACTTTAGGGGGATTAAGTTGCTTGTGAAATAAACAGAGGATGCTGCTGGTTTCCTGGGCCATCTCCTTCCTCCATTTCATCATAGCTGAGAAGGATGCCTCACTGCAAAAGGCCTCCTTCATGTCCTGTAGCATACTTGAGAGTGAACCTTTATCACTGCAAAGATCAAGACCACAGAACAACAAGCTTTCCAGGAATGGTGCATCTGACTGTTCATTGCTGGCATTTCAATCAGCATCTAAGATAGGCTATGATGGCTGGGACTGCTGTGCAACATTTGGAAAGCCACACACTGTATCCTAGAGAACAATTACACTTAGTTCTGAGTTCAGGCTCAACTAGGTTAAAATGCTGCCTAGCCCTGTTCTAGCAGATGATGGTGATAACATAATCAAATCGACACAGCCTTAGATAAAACAGAGCTGTCCAGTTCAGGGCCCCAGATCCTTAGAAGTCAGATCAAAATTCAGGTGGCCCAAATAAATCTTCCATTGTCTGTTATGCCAGAGATCAATCTACAACTCCTGGGAACAAGGCAGGGACTCAAATTACATACAACTTTAAGACCTGACTACAATTTGATGACAGATTGGGAGATCTGGAAAGAAAAACTCAGGATGCAGCAGCTAAATGCAGAGAGAAAAAATGGGGAGGGGACAGGTGAGGACAAAGAGCAAGAGAGGAGCCACAGACACCCCCCCACACACACACTCCAAAAAGAGCCTCCCAAAATGTCAGCCTATATCAGGTTTGGTGGGATTTGAAATCCCAAACATCTAAAGATCTCCAGCTGAAAGAAGTATGACAAAAATGCAAAACGGATTGCAAAAAGGGACCGCGGGGAGGGGGAGGGATTGGGGGACAGGCACAAAGCTCCCACAAAAGCAAAGGAAGCAGGACTCCCATAAACATAAACATAAACATAAACACACACACACACACACACACACACACACACACACACGCAAAGTAGAAAATCCCGCAGAGAATCCCGCATTCTGCGAAAGCCCGCTAGAAGGGCACTTACTATCGGTCGCCATCGCTGCTGCTGGTGCAGCGGTTGAAGAGACCCACTTTTCCAACCAAGGACTTTCGGAGGGCGGCGACAATCGCTCCTCCGCCACCTTCTTTCCCACCTGGCGGCAGCAGAAGCAGCAGCCGCCGATTTTCCATTAATCGGGAAGGAGGCGCATCCTTTAATCCATTACTTCGTCGCTTCCCTCCAGGAAAAGAGGTGGGGGAGACAGCCGGTTTTACGCACGCGCTCGCCGGGACATTATACCTCGGCAGGCGCGTGCCGGAGGGGCGGCCTGCGGAGGCGCTGGCCTTAGGCAGGAGGCTCAGCACGTGCCCCAGAGCCCCTCCTCCTCGCCCCCACCCCTCCGGCTCAAAGACCCAGGTGGAATCGGAAGGCTGGAAGGTACCGACGCCCCTGCTTAGTGGCTACGCTGGTCCTCCGCCTCGCAGTCATTGGCAAGGTTTCCTGCAATGTTTGCAATAAATGCGCGAAATAAGAATGAAAACCCTATATAAAATCGACCCCTACAGGAGAACATTGCTCGGATCGATTTATATTATCAGCCACAAAAAAATAACGTTTCCTATAACTTCATCTTTTTTTCTCTCTCTCTCTCTCTCTTCAGTCATGTCCAGTTCTTAGAGACTGCCTGGACAGGTTCCTGCAGTTTTGCAACATTTTCAGAAGTGGACTCGTCCCTGATTTCTAGCTTGATGCCTTCACCACTGCACCAAACTGGCTCTACATTTTATTTAAAATGGTGCAAAACTGATTGCATAGAAAATGATTAGCTTCATTCTCACCAACAGGATTTGCAACAATGAATAATGTTGCATGATTCTGAGTGGTGGTGGGGATCTATTTCTTCTCTGACTCCAAACCTGCTAATGGTAGTAGTGTCTTTCTTCAACCACATAAATATCTTATAAAGAATATTTAAAATACTTTTCTTGGTAATGAGAGCTTTTAAACCAGTAGCCCACTTAATAAGGATGTGAATAGCATCCTCAGTCCTTCTTAATACAGCACCTTCAATGTTGGTTGGGACCAGCTCCAGTAATGACATAAAATCATAAATCCTAGAAAATCTGGGACTTGGAGTCTCAATTGATCTAGAGAATGTCAGGTTGGAAAGGCTGACAAAAAGGAAACCACACACTGGATAAAACCCACCCTATGCTACAGAGCTGGGTTTTCCACACAGAAAACAGACCCAGATTGGTTTCCATCTCTTCTTGCAAAAGGAAGATAGCAATATCAGGCTTATGGCCTCCCTATGATATCTAACCTGTTCCTACAGTATCAGACACATTCACATTAATTTCTGGCTTATCAGAATTTCTTTAAAAAAAAAAAGCATTGACTCTAGTAGCTGGGACTGTCAAAAGCAAATAGCTGTTTTTATTTCTGAAACGTGTATGCCACTGAAACAAACTTTCAATAGCTTATAATAAGATAAAAATGCAATTAAACATCCACAGTAAAAAGTCTTTGTTTTTCTTTGAAGATGTTTCACTTTTCACTCAAGAAGCTTCTTCAGCTTTGAGTGAGAAGCAAAACGTCTTCAAAGAAAACAAGAAAGTCCACTTGCCTCTTGAAAAAGCATTTTGGGACAACAGGGACCTGGATGACTGAGAATCTCCATAGTGTAAGTGCAATAAAATATCTGTCATTATGGAAAAAATATTATTTCATAATTCCAACAGCATCACAAGCACAAAACAACTCATAACAAATCAAAAACAAAGGTCAATGTCATCTAAATAGCATTGAATTCTGATTGGAATTTGTCTAAGGTGGGCTGCGAGCACTGCCAGTACCTTGTAAATACCTTCGGTGTCGATGAGAGGCCAAATGGTAGGGCTCTGTACTGGTAATGGGCATAGCTGAATCTGAGGAATTTGCGGTGGTTAGGAAACATGTCTCAGTTAGGTCTATTGAGGTAAGAAAGTCACCTTGCCTGATGCTGGCCAGGATTGATTGAAGTGGTTGCATCTTAAACTTCTTATACCTCAAGTAAGATTTAGACCTTTCAAGTCTAAGATTGCCCTCCAGCCCCCCAAGTCTTAGGGATGACGATGAGGTTTGAGTAAAACCTTCGTCCTTCTTGGTCTTGTGTACTGGTTCAATTGCTCGTATTTGTAATAAATGAGCTATGGCATCTGACATAAAGTCAGCCCTGGACCTGCTCGTTGGGATAGGGCAAGAGCGGAATTGTCAGGTGGTTGAGAACAATTTCTAATCTCAAACCCTGTTGACAGTGTCTAACACCCATGCATCTGTAGTGATGGCTGTCCAAGTGCTGGAATAAGGGACCAGCCGGCATCTGTAGTGGTGACTGCCCAAGTGCTGGAATAAGGGGCCAGCTGGCTTCCTATGGGAAGTGAGACTGTGAGGTCACTTGCCTCGTTCAGAGGAACGGCCCCTCGGTCTTGAAGGGGCCGCTTGGCCTGGATCTGTGGTCTGCTTCTGCATGCTGAACGATCCTGCTGTCGTTCTTGTCTCTGAAAGGAATAGAGGGATGCCTGGGCCCAGTCCCAGGATGGAGCTGGTCGAAAGGCAGCCTCCTGTAACTGCTCTGTGACATGAGTTAACCAGAGTTTTACGTTTGTCCTTACCTTCAGTTAAGTATGGTCCTAGTGCCTTACCACAAGAGATGTCCACCTGTGTAAGGTTTAGAGGCCAGACGCCACTTGGTCTTGGTGTCTGCTCGCCAATTCCTGGGCCAAAGGAACCTTCGTGCTGAGATGTCTGCAGCGATGGTCTGGCAGTGTATCTAGCCATGTGCAGAGAAGCGTCGGCTAGGTACTGGGATGTAGCCACTAACTTACCCAGATTTTGGTGAGCTCTGAGCTGGTCTGGAGGGATCCTGTCCTGGAGCTCACGTAACCCAAGGGCTGAAGCCCTAGCGAAGAAGGCCATGGACGTTGCCGCCCTTGTTGCCCAGGCTGATGCCAGATGGGAACTACGCAATGCGGAGTCAATCTTTTTATCCTCCGCCCTAAGTGCCTCATTTATGTCCCCAGGGATGTTAACATTGGGAGACAATGAGTTCAAGGCTCATCAATCTCAGGAATCTCCAATAGGGAGGCCAGGGAACGGGCAACATTGAATAATGTTCTCTCTACTGCACCGGGGCTTAAGAAGGATCCTAAGTTCTCCCATTGTTCTTGAACTATATTCAGAAAAAGGGGAGGGCAGGGAATATTGTTCTGCGAGACTGAGGGCTTGGTGTATATGGCGTGGGGACCCCTGGAGGTGGGGTCTCCTGTTCTTGGGGGAGGTTTGCACTAGTGCAGGCCCTGAGTAGCAGGGAATTAAAGAATGAATGGTCAAAGAGACCGACAGGAGGGGTGGGGTCAGAGGGAGTGATGCCCTCGTCCTCAAACAAAATCAGGCCAGATTGTTCAGCCCCTGTAGATTCCAAATCCGATGAGGGATCCTCCATCAAATCTGGAGATTGTGGATGATACGTGGCCTGGGGGGGTGTGTCTGTGGTGTTGGAGGCCATAAATTGAGCCACAGCCTGGGCTATCATGGACTGGAGGAGGTTTGGGTTCAGGGCCTGGTTCTCAGGAGGGCGAAGTCCTGCTGCAGTGGGAGTGAATGTGGCCTGGGGCCCTGAGGTGTCCTGACCGGTTATACCCCTCCCTGAAGCCACTGTTAGGTTTGAATCTGACTCAGGAATTCCCCTGGGGGGAGACCAGGCCCCTGGGGCTGAGGCACTGTACGAAGAAAGGGGCTCCAAAATAGACCTTCCCATCGTGTCTGTCAGATCTGGGGAGGCCGCTCTCAGTCTTTGGCACCCTTCCTCCCTCTGTGGCTCCCTGCTTGGCCGGGCTCGCTTGGTGGTGCTCTTACCACTTGCCTCTGATTGGCGACTCCTCTTGGCCGGCTCGCTGCCTTTCTCTGCCATGATGAGTTGCTCTGGTCTCAACCTTGGCAAAACGCCCCCCTCGGCACTGTACTTCACCAAGGGAGTCTACAGAGATACTTCAGCCCAAGAGGGGGATGGGCGGGGAGTTAATGGGCACCCCGATCACTTGGGATCGATCCGGCCCTCCCCGGTCGAACCTGCTCTCTCGACGATCCTGCCACCGATGATGTAATACTGCCTTCAGAACAAAGTTCCAGGCAGTCTGGCCTCAGCCACACACAAAATGGCCACCAATGACTTCAGGCACACTCAAAATGGCCGCCGAGGCTTCAGCCCCACACAAAATGGCCGCCGGTGACTTCAGTCACACTCAAAATGGCCGCCAAGGCTTCAGCCCCACACAAAATGGCCGCCGGCGACTTCAGCCACCCACAAATGGCCGCCAGTGACTTCCGCCACTCACAAAATGGCCGCCGAGGGCCTCAACCACATACAAAATGGCCGCCGGGGGCTTCAGCCACACCCAAAATGGCTGCTGGGAGGCAATTCAAAATGGCGGCCGCCAATTTCGCGCCCTAAAAAACGGCCGTTGGAAGAAGGCCTTGAGGCCTAGGGTCTAAGCTGCAACGAGCCCTCGTTCAGGTGAATCGCCTGGGCTCCTAAAGCAGCTGGTGGCATGTGATTAGGCCGGCTGGAAAAGCTGTCGTCCAAGGCCTGACAGGCCCTCCCGGCTCCGAAAATTGGGAGAAGGCCTTGAGGCCTAGGGTCTAAGCTGCAACGAGCCCTCGTTCAGGTGAATCGCCTGGGCTCCTAAAGCAGCTGGTGGCATGTGATTAGGCCGGCTGGAAAAGCTGTCGTCCAAGGCCTGACAGGCCCTCCCGGCTCCGAAAATTGGGCCGCGCCCAAATTCTCACCTGCTGCTCTCTGCTGGGGCCAAGGGACCTGGGAAGGCTCCCTCCAGGCTTGAAGAGGCTCTGAAAACGACCTAAATCAAAGGTTTGATCTTGCTGTCCCTAACTGAGGAAAACAAAGAAGGGAAAAGTTTCCCCCCCCCCCAGAGGGAGAGGATTGTGAGTCTGTCAGCCTGAATAGGCTTCAGACTGGGATAATTGATCTTTCTTCTAGATATAATCGATTCTGAATCAATAATAAAATAACAAATAATAATAATAGCCTGAGCTAAGTAATTAAATAGAATTAAACAGTCTTCTGCTCCAGGAGCGAAGACAAAACGCGTCTTGGGGCAAAGAGACTAAGTCTAAAACTGGGGTGCAGTTGGCACAGAGGGGGCGGTACTAAATTTCAGACTTAGTCTAATTGGAGCAGATAGATTAAGACAACCCATCCGTGGATTCTCCATCATCATGCTGAGAAAAGGCGTTCAGGTAAGACAACGCCCCTTTCACATTAATTTCTGGCTTATCAGAATTTCTTTAAAAAAAAAAAGCATTGACTCTAGTAGCTGGGACTGTCAAAAGCAAATAGCTGTTTTTATTTCTGAAACGTGTATGCCACTGAAACAAACTTTCAATAGCTTATAATAAGATAAAAATGCAATTAAACATCCACAGTAAAAAGTCTTTGTTTTTCTTTGAAGATGTTTCACTTTTCACTCAAGAAGCTTCTTCAGCTTTGAGTGAGAAGCAAAACGTCTTCAAAGAAAACAAGAAAGTCCACTTGCCTCTTGAAAAAGCATTTTGGGACAACAGGGACCTGGATGACTGAGAATCTCCATAGTGTAAGTGCAATAAAATATCTGTCATTATGGAAAAAATATTATTTCATAATTCCAACAGCATCACAAGCACAAAACAACTCATAACAAATCAAAAACAAAGGTCAGAATTACAGTCTAAAATAGGAATGCAGTAGTGGCCATTTATAACTCAAAGGCACTCTTTCCAGCAGTTCAGCTGTCACCAGCTTTTGAGTGGCCATAACTCTAGATTCCCCAAAGATGATTCCAAAAGTAAAAGAGATCCAAAAGTTACTCTTTCTGAATTCATTTCACCTGACTGGAACAATGCTGGCAGCTGTTCTGCTTCAAGGCTGCAGGAATACACATGTAGACAGTACTTGGAAGCTGAAGCAAATAGCAGACAGCAATGTAATTTAAATCCCTAGCAAAGAGTGATTCCTGAAAAACTGCAGATACACTCCAAGAAGCAATAGCGTAATCCAAATACTTTCCCAAAATCACAGAAAGCCAAATCAGGTAGTCAGCCGGTCCAAGAATCACAAACTATTATTTTGAACTGTTGTTTCCAACAGAGATTAAAAGCAACTGTATGCACTTACTCAGGCATCATCCTTTGCTTAGTGAGAAGCTTCATTGACTGGCATTGCTCTGCTCACTGCTGCATGCATCCAGACTTGGGGCTTGGAGGATATGCCTAATCATCCAACTGCTCCAACTGATCAGAAAATGCCTGTGATTGCTCAGCCTCTTCAGATGAATCGTGGCTTGAAGATTCCTAAGTCTGACAATCCAGTCTCAGCTGGAGCAACATTGTCAGTGTCCAAATCAGAATTCTGCCCCATGACAGAAGTGGTTTCTCCTGCAAGCCATTCTCAGACATCTCAACTCTGGTGAGAATGGATAGTCTTTGCTGGTACCTTGATGCCCACCCATGTAAGGTTTAAAAGTTAAAATTATCACTTTCAATTGAAGCTGGAAGCCTATTGATAAGGCTTTCACATAAGCCTTTAAGACAATAGCAATTAGTAACAAACTTACTGCTGCATTTTGCACCAACTGCAGTTTCTGAGTGATCGTCAAAGAAGACTGAGAACACAGGGCATACAGTGATGATAAAGGAGTGAATCATGTAGTAGCCAGTTTGTGCTTAACTATGACGCAGTACATAAACATGGATGGAGGCATCCAGCTTTCTAAGGCATATTCAGTAGCTGCATGCTCTTAAGAATTCTGATTTAGTATTTTCTGTAAACATAGCCTTTTCAATTAGTAGAATTGCCAGTTAGTAGAATTGAACTTTGATGAGCTGCTATTCAGCAATTCTAAAACAGACTTTACTCACAGCCTCAATGGGAGATATACAACATGAGCACTCTTCAACTGTCAATTTAAAAGATTTCCTATGCGTTACAGCTCATTAAAAAATATACTAAAGATTTTATTATTCAATTATTTAGTGCATTAATGTGAGCTGAAATGCTGTTTTTCACTTAGCGTAAACCTCACCATAAGTTTGTTTAAACAGGATTAGTAGTTTTACAGAGGAAAATACAATCCGCGCACTGTTCTTTTAGAACAGATACTAGAAAAGTACCTTTACAAATGGAATTCTTTATCCTTCTGCTTTAGGCCATAAAAGCAGAAATGCCTGTATTTCTGAGAAAGCTATAAGCTTAAGAATTTAAAGAATTTGAAATAAACAGCAGAAAGTCAATAAAGATTTTAATTTAAGAAATGTATGAACAAATATCCCAGTCAGGAGGGGTCAAATGGGGCCAGTCTGGAATTGTTACCTAGATATACCTATTCACCCCTGCTTAAACGCCATTGAGCTTTACCTAGTCTTTCCCAGGGGTAAACTACCAGACTGGGAATATTGCTATGCAATAGGCATAGAACAATAAACTAGCAACTTTAATTCTTCTTTTAATTCTTCACTGATGTTCACACCTAACATCAGGCAAATTTGGAAATATTAGAACATTTGCTATAAGATTTTGGAAATAATTATATAAATAAATAGTACCTTCATGGGAGCTAAATTAGTCTATTTTAAATCATAAGGAATTCCACACTTTTGTGATTTTGGAAATTGGACAATAGAAGGGACTAAAGATTCCAGGAAGAAAAGGAAAAAAGAGAAAGGGTTAGGATTAGGGTTAGGGTGTGACATGAAATGTTTTAGGAATCTTTGAAAAATGGAGTCAAAAAATAGCACCTACAATGTCAGCGAAGTCTGCTTCTATAAATATATAATTTTTCAAAGATGTTAAAGAACAAATGACAGATGGGAAAGACAATACCCTGGAAGATCTAAAGCCTTGAAGCCTTTGAGATGGGAAAATTTAAAGAGAGATCAAATATTCCAACAATCCTACAATGAAATAAAGACTAAGGTGGTTAGAAGTGAAAAGAAAAGAGTACAAAGATGATTTGACTAAAGTTAAAAAATTGTTGGAAGGGACCTTTGAGGTCTTCTAGTCCAACCCCCTGCTCAGTCAGGAAGCCCTATATCATTTCAGACAAATGGCTGACCAACCTCTTCTTTAAGACTTCCAGTACTGGAGCATTCACAGCTTCTGGAGGCAGGTTGTTCCACTGATTAATTGTTCTGTCAGGAAATTTCTCCTTAGTTCTAGGTTGCTTCTCTCCTTGGTTAGTTTCCACCCGTTGCTTCTTGTCTTGCCTTCAGGTGCTTTGGAGAATAGCTTGACTCCCTCTTCTTTGTGGCAGCCCCTGAGATATTGGAGCACTGCTATCATGTCCCTCCTCGTCCTTCTCTTCGTTAAAACTAGACATACCCAGCAACCGTTCCTTATATGCTTTAGCCTCCAGTCCCCTGATCATCTTTGTTGCTCTTCTCTGTACTCTTTCTAGAGTCTCAACATCTTTTTTACATCGTGGTAACGAAAACTGGATGCAGTATTCCAACCGTGGCCTTACGGAGGCATTGTAAAGTGGTATTAACACATTAACAAAAAGATGATGCCACATTAAAAAATCATTTAGGGATTTTTTCCTGACACCAAGATTGAAATGTTAATGATTTATGGATTTGTGTGTACATAAGGGATGTGGGAAGAAAAGGTGTTTGCATATAACCTTGTGCGAGTGAAGAATTATTAAATTTGTTTCTACATTTTTGTGATGAAGATCAGAAATCACTTAAGTGTTTTTTTATTCTTCCTTTCTTTTTCTTTGCACTTTTATTCATTATTATTTTTAATTTCTGAATTTAGTTTGCATTGTGTTTTACTGTTATTAAAATAATACTGAAACAAGCCAGTACAAAAGCATGACTTATTTCAACTTCTTATAACACAGTGGTTCTCAACCTGTGGGTCGGGACCCCATTTGGGGTCAAGCAACCATTTCATGGGGGTCGCCAAATAAGGCTCTCCGCCATTTTTTCCCCCTTTTCTTTGGCCACGCCCCTGGCACCCGGTGATGTATAAGTGGTTGGGGGTCACCACAACATGGGGAACTGTATTATGGGGTCACGGCATTAGAAAGTTTGAGAACCACTGTTATAACACATCACAGCCTGTCTGTAAATTTCAACCCTTAGTTTAAGCTGGTGTTCTACCTTCTCCTTTGTGACACAAATCTAGATTCACATTACATTTTCATCTTTTAGTCTCATAATAGTTCAGTCCAGAGAGTTTTGTAGAAAAAGAAGCAGAGATGCAATTCATAACCTTCAACAGGATAAAAATGTTAACTCCCCCAATTGATCAGAATGTTATTTCTTTTCAACTTCTCCTAACAATAACTTAGCTATCGAAATTATAAATAAACTAACGGAAGCAGGAATAATATAGGTACATAAAACACTGAACTATACACATGCACTGCATTTACAAATCTGTTACAGTACAAGAGTTTCTTTTTCCATGCAATTAATGTGGCTAAAGACCTTTTAAAATGAAACAAGCTTTTACCAAAATCTATTTTAAATATGAATAAAGAATCCATTATCTTCTACGAAGTAAATTATATGCAATGCTTATCAGCATTTATAGAATGTCTTTTCTGCTTAACTTTAACAACAGTGTCCACTTAGCATTGCTTCATCCCTGGCTGGGAAACACTGTTCATTCACACAGATGATTTACGTTATCAGCATTTCCCTTATGATGCACTTTTAATGAGTCCTTTTCCTCTTTGTGGGTATGAAATCTGAAAATATAAGAAACACAATCATCATCCAATGAATTCGCTTATAGCTATGAACAAAAATAATTCTATATTCAAACTCTATTTTCCAATATTTTTTAAAGAAATATATGACCAATGACAACTATTTTCAATCAACATAAACTGCTGATTTTCTCATATGCATTAGTAAATGTAATAGTAGATATTTCATGTGTTGGGGGGGGAGGAAACCAAATGATTACTTGTATAGCTGTATATAAACTCATTCTGAATCAATGCAATAAAAAATTACCTGTACGCCCTAGCAATTCCCTAACAACTGTGTTCAGAACTATAGGGTTTGGGATCTTTGAAATAAAAGAAAAAATAGACTCCAAATCTTGACTCCATTTCTCCTCAAAACAATATATGATCTCTTAGTGATCTCTTTCTAGAAATTAACCAATCTGATCCTGCTTAGGTTTCTGTGATTAGTCTAGGCCAGCTATTTGCTTTCTCTTTGGTTTCTCTTTTACCCTTGATCAGGATATTGTTTACTGCTTGATTGTCTGGTGTTGGTCTGGATCAAAATCCTGTGTATCTGGGTGTTGAATGTTGACAAGGAGATGTTCTGGTCTTTTTTGTTTGCTTTTAGCTTTTTCATTAGCTCTTTTGAATGGTCTATAAATATTGCCTATCTCAGAGGTTCCCAGCTCCCAAACCATGGACTGGCACTGAGTTATTGAATAACTGACGAAGTACATTCCTTATGTATGAAGAAAGTGTATAGTTCAACAGGTGAATGTTCTTCTCCAGTGTAATGTTTGAAAGGGGAACTTCTCAAATGGAAGAGAGAAGTGGCACCTAAGTGAGGACTATTCTTGTATCTGCTTGTGTAGGAGGTAGCTAAGAATGGTGAAGAGGAATGATTTTAGCAGACATCCCTTTTTTGTCAGAGCTGTTGTGCAGAAGTGTACTACAACATACCTTCATCACTTGAGTGATCATTTTCTTGTTCTTCATCACCATCATCATCTCCAATCACAGGCATATTTAGTCTCTCAGTATTTTCCTGTGTGGTCACTAGCAATCTTCCTGCAAGAAAAAAAAATTAAAAAGAAATTTTCATTTCAGCTCTACTGAAATTAAATTATATTTTTGATAGCCAATCTTATAGGATACCCTTACATGGAACAAGCAACATTTGAGGAACTGGTAGCCATAATTCAGCCTCCAAATTTCCAAAAGCTGCAGGAATTTATCCAGTGATATTAAACAGTTAGGGTACAGTCAAGCAAGGGTGCTTGAAATTTTTGGTTCTTTTGAAAGATACATATTTATGTTTTTTTTAACCACCTCAGTTACCAACTCTATGCAATATACAAAAGCAACAGCTATTATAACAATTATAAAATACAATAATATTTATAGGTGAATACAACATCTGTAGTAACAATTAATTGCAAAAATAATTATAATATTTCTAGAAGCGCTCAATATTTCTATAGCACTCAAATATGAAAGGCCTTCTAATCTAGACAGACAACTTTCACAAGCTACATACAGACTATGCCTTTAGTTAACTTCTGAAGATCAGCAGCTGAGTCAGAAAGGTTATTCTGGTTTATCTCATAGCATGTATGTTCCATCTTTGCATTCAAAAAAATACATAAATGATAGCCATACTAGTATGCAAATATCCACAATTTCCTTCCCATATGTCCAGAACAAGAATCTAAAACCCCATGGCAAGGATATTGAGTTTGCACAACACACTAAATGGCTTGGTTTACTGTGTCACCTGAACCCAGATAATACATTCAACTGTAGTTACAAAGGATCACAATTCATATCTATAAACTGCTATTGAGTAACTTATATAGATTCAATCTATCTTCTGGATTAATGGTTTAAGCAGCCATTACATCCCCCTAAAAGAAAACAAGAAAATTTTCCCATAACAAAGAGTGCTCCTGTAATACTTTAGGGAGTGCACTGAACTATGTACGGGTAGTACATATAAGGAACGGTTGCTGGAATTCGGTATGTCTACTTTAGTGAAGAGAAGGATGAAGGGGGACATGATAGCAGTATTCCAATATCTCAGGGGCTGCCACAAAGAAGAGGGAGTCAAGCTATTTTCCAAAGTGCCTGAAGGCAGGACAAGAAGCAACGGATGGAAACTAATCAAGGAGAGAAGGAACCTAGAACTAAGGAGAAACTTCTTGACAGTTAGAACAATTAACCAGTGGAACAACCTGCCTCTAGAAGCGGTGAATGCTCCAACATTGGGAGTTTTTAAGAAGAGACTGGACAGCCATTTGTCTGAAATGGTATAGGGTTTCCTGCCTGAGCAGGGGGTTGGACTAGATGACCTCCAAGATCCCTTCCAATTTTATCATCATTATCATCATTATTATTATTACCTAGTCCTTTATTTAACAATGGTTGCTAGTGACTGTTCAGAATTCCAATGGACCCCTCAAAAGGAACTTATGATCCATTTTCAAAATTCCAATGTCAACCTCTCCTGTTGTCAAGTAATCATATTTTGGGTGCTCAGCAACCGGTCCGTATTTATAGTCATTTGCAGCACTCCACAGTCACATTTTGCCAGAAACTGACATTTACTATTGGTTTCTGGCAAAAAAAAAAAGGCCCATAGCAAAAAAATAGATTCACTTGACAATTGCCACAAAAAAGGTCATAAAATGGGTCTGGTCATACAGTCACATGCTTTACAACCATAATTGCCAGGCTCAATTATGGTCCTAACTCAAGGACTATCTGCAATCCATTTTACATGGGATTTCCCAAAAGATAATCTGGGGATTGTGGATAGAACAAAATGCAACCAGGAAGTTATCAGATAATAATTAACGTTGGAGGTCTATACAGGATGTCTATTTGTCATAGAGCCAACTCATATGCTTAAATAAGTTACAACCTGATTACTTGAAGAAGGATCTCCCTTTGTATTGTCCTGCTTGGGACCTGAGAACCCTTGGGTTAAATTCTTCTTATATCACAATTGCAAAATCCTTCCCACGGGACACAAGACTGTTACAATGATTTACAGATGAACTGATTGTCTTTCATCAGACCTTTTCATCAGTTATGGGACTGTTATAAAATAAGATACAAACACACACACACTACTGGCAGATTGATTTATAAGACAAGAAAGAACATTCATGAATAATACATGTAAAAGTGACAAGCACAATGAAAGGCTCAGGAAGGACACATATTTATTTTTATTTATTTACCACCCACCTTTATTATCAAATATTTACATCTCTTGTGTTATGGTACAACATTCACAATGTAGAGTGGTCCATCACATTAGAGGGACCTATACACCAGGGGCATTGTAAAAAATAAATAAAAGATTTCCACAGATTAATCCTACTATGCTAATTACCTCTGTTTTGCAGATGCTCTGCCTTCTTTGCTGTTGGTAAACATTTCCTAACCCTTCTATCCATAGGCAGTCTGGTTTTCCCACGATTTGATCCCAATTCAGAAGATTCCAGCTTAACTTGGCGATGTCGTCTGGACTTTGAAGCCTAAATGGATTTTCAGCCAAAGAAAGTGCAACAAAAAATAAATATCCAAGCAATGAAAACAGATTAATATTGCTCTGAAAGAGAAAGATGTGCTCCAATGAATTTACATAAGATATTTAATTCTGCCACTATATTGTAAACTGATCCTATGCTATGTTCATCAAGAGCATCTTTACAACACAAATTATATCCAAAACTAAGTCATATGGCGTAGGTAGGTTTAAAAGTGCACCAATGAGAAAAAATCCATTCTACTATTAGGCTCTGCTATCTGCAATTGGGAATACAAGCTTGTGTATTGTTATGGTACTGTTTCCAGGAAAGATGGGAAAAATTTCAGTTTCAAAGAGGAAACTTCTCCTCAACCACCAGAGCAGGGAGGCAGGGAATACTACGGGTCATCTTTCCTAAGGAAGTTCATCTAACACAGTGGTTCTTAACCATTTGGGGTCGAACGACCATTTCACGGGGGGTCGCCAAACAACGCAGTCCGCCATTTTTTCCCTCTTTTCCTTAGCTGTGCTACTCCCTTTTATTCTATTAGCTTTTGAAAGCCAATAGAATAGACTCTCTTGAATAGTCTAATTCTATTGGCTTTCAAAAGCCAATAGGAATTGTCCAGGCTGTCTCTGCCCTGCTGAGCCTGCCAAAAGTCCTACTCTGCAACGGTGCTGCACCAGTTGAGTAGTCCTCGACTTACGACCGGTTGAGTAGTCCTCAACTTACGACCGGTTGGGGGTCGCGGCATTAAAAATGTTGAGAACCACTGATCTCACAGGACCAAGGAGGGCCTTCTCCCTGGTGGCTCCCTCCCTGTGGAACATCATCCCATGGAAATAAGATTGGCTCCCACTCTAACACACTTTTGCAAGGTCCTAAAGAGCTGGACCCCAGAGTGGGATGGAACCCATCAAGCGGCTTAGTTGATTGACTGATTGTTGTTGTGCAGGGATATTGATAGTTATTATTTTTATATTGGACTTTTATCTTTGTAAACCATCAGGAGTTACTGATAGTGAATTGGGCAGCCATATAAACTTCTTAAATAAAACCATGGAATGAAGTGGTTTGCTGCCTCTTCTCTCCATGGCTACAGGCAGTCCTCAACATACATCTGTAATTGAGCCTGGAATTACAGTTGTAAGTCATGGCAGTCATTAAGTCAGGATTAAGCTGTTAAAAGAAATTGTATGTTGCCAACTTTATCTTTACATACCAAAAAAGCATGTTAAGGGTTATGTCCAATGTTACATAAGCAGATTCTACTTAGCAGCAGGACATCTTGTTTAGCACTAATTTGTTTAACTGTTTCAAAATGCTTTTCTTACAGACACACTGAAATTAAGTTCAGTACTTATGTTCAGATAATTATGACCTTTAAGAGAGCCAGTGTAGTGTAGTGGTTAAAACATAAAACTAGAAAGTGGGACACCATGTATTCTAGTTCTGTCTTAGGCACAAAGACAACAGGGTGACCTTAGGCCAGTCATTTCCTCTTAGCCATAGGAAGAAAGCAATGGAAAACCACTCCCAAAAAAACCTTGCAAAGAAAATGTCTATGGAGATTCTCAGTCATCCAGGTCATAGTTTTCTCAAAGGTGCTTTTTCATGAGGCAACTGGACTTTCTTTTTTTCTCTTTGAAGACATTTTGCTTCTTGTCCAAGCAGCTTCTTCAGCCCTGACTGGATGGTGGGGAATGGAAGGATTTATATTCCTTGCAGCAGCTGGTCATTTGCATTCTTTAAGAGAGTCGTTGATGTCACCTGGAGGCTTATCTGTGTCATCAGGGTCACCTGAGTAGTGCAAATGAGTGTGGAGCCTTCTTGGAACTGTTGAAAGGACTGTGTTGTAGACTGAAGATAGATAATGTAGTACTTCTCCCCCTCTGCTGAGAAAAGGCTGTTCAATTTTATTAGCTCTGTTAATTGGCAACACCACCCATTACATCAACAGTTCACACGACTTCACCAGCAAGGTTTTGAAATTTAAACTGGACCAATTGAGGCCATGGTTTCCTATGATGTGACTTCCCTCTTCACTTGCATTCCAACAACTGAAGTTGTCACAGTAGTGAAGAAACGACTGATACAAAACCACACTTTAAGTGACAGAACCAACCTCAGCCCAGACCACATATGTGCCATGCTGGACCTCTCCCTGACCACTCTCTATTTTAAATACAGTGAAGGGTTTTATAGACAAAAACACGGCTGCACCATGGGTTCACCTCTGTCCCCCATTGTAGCCAATCTCTACATTGACGAAGTAGAAACCAAAGCCTTCACAGGAATTTACCCACTCACTGGTATAGGTATGTGGATGATACTTGGGTCAAGATCAAAACACAGGAATTGGAAGCATTCACCAAACATATCAACTTGGTGGATAGATACATCAAATTCACACGTGAAGATGTTAAGGAAAATAGTCTAGCTTTCCTGGACTGTGCAATATACATTAAGATGTATGTAAAAGGGGAAAAAATGACATTGCCATAGGTATATACTACAGGCCACCCAACCAAACAGAGGAAATAGATGAACTTTTTGCTAGTCAGCTAACTAAGGTATGTAGGAAGCACATCACAATAGTAATGGTGGACTTTAACTACCCTGACATCAACTGGGAGACAAACTCTGCACCAAATGGAAAATCAAACAGATTCCTTGCAAACCTAGCAAACAACTTTGTCTCCCAAAAAGTAGAGAAGGAAACTAGGGAATTAGCCATTTTGGATCTAATTCTCACTAACACAGATGAAATGATAGAAGGTGTTGAAGCCACAAGAACCTTGAGAGGAAATGATCATACAATATTGGAATTCAACATTATGGAAGCACAAGCAATAGAACACAGTCAAACTAGAGTCTTGGACTTTAAGAGAGCTAATTTCAATAAACTTAGAGAGGCTTGGGAAGGATTCCATCCTCAAAGGGAAAACAACTCAAGAAGCTTAGGAAATTTTGAAAAGTGAGATAATAAAAGCCCAGTCTGGCACAATACCAACAAAGAAGAAAAATAACAGCTTTCAAAAGAAACCAGCATGGCTACATAAAGATTCTGGTAAATTGAAAGATAAAAAGGACAAGTATAGAAAGTGGAAAGAGGGGCACATAACTAAGTCAGAATATCAGCAAATAGCCCGAGCCTGCAAAGATGAAGTTAAGCTAAGGCTCAAAATGAACTAAGGCTTGCGACCAAAGTAAAAAATAACAAAAAAAGCTTCTTTCAACATGTAAAAAACAAGAAAAAAGTGAAGGAAATGATTGGTCCATTAGTGGGTGAAAGTGGCAAGATGACAAGCAACAGGGAGAAAGCAAAACTATTTAACTCATTTTTTCCATCTGCCTTTACACAAAGGGAAAAAACAGACCAACCTACCAAAAATAGTGCCATAAAAAAAAACAGAATAGAAATACAAGTTAAGATAGGCAAGAAAAGGGTAGGTGAGCACCTGTCCAGCCTAGACAAGTTCAAATCACCAGGACCAGATGGATTACACCCCAGGATTCTCAAGGAACTGGCAGATATGATCTCAGAACCACTGAACTATATTTTTCAAAGATCCTGGAGCACTGAGGAACTACCAGAGGACTGGAAAAGAGCTGATGTAGTTTCCATCTTCAAAAAAGGAAAAAAAATGAACCCAGGAAATTACAGACCTATCAGCCTGACCTCAATACCTGGGAAGATTCTGGAAAAGATAATCAAACAACGAATCAACGAACAGCTAGAGGCAAATAAAGTCATTACTAAAAGCCAACATGGGTTTGTCAAAAACAGATCATGCCAGACAAATCTTATTGCATTCTTTGATCAATTTGAAAAAATTAGTGGATCAGAGGAATGCTGTGGATATAATTTACTTGGACTTCAGTAAAGCATTTGATAAAGTAGATCACAACCTACTACTTGATAAGATAGAAAAATGTGGGGTAGACAGAATCACCACCAGATGGAGCCGTAGCTGGCTGACCGGCCGTAGTGGTCCTCAATGGAACTGCATCTATATGGAGGGAAGTGTGTAGTGGGGTGCCCCAGGGCTTTGTTCTTGGCCCAGTGCTCTTCAACATCTTCATCAACGATTTGGACGAGGGGATAGATGGGGAAATCATCAAATTTGCAGACGACACCAAGCTGGCAGGAATAGCCAACACTCCAGAAGACAGGATTAAGATACAGAAGGATCTGGACAGACTTGAACACTGGGCACTATCTAACAACATGAAATTTAATGATGAAAAAAATAAGGTTCTACATTTAGGCAAGAAAAACCAAATGTACAGGTATAGTATAGGGCAGTGATGGCGAACCTTTTAGAGACCGAGTGCCCAAACTGCAACCCAAAACCCACTTATGCATCGTCGGGTGCCAGGTGAGTGTGGCCCATTGGCTGGGTGTGGCCAATTGGGGGGGGTGGCCCATTGGGTGGGCATGGCTGCGGTGGTAATGGCAGACTGGGTGTGACTAAAAAGTTCAATCATTTCCAACTTTGCAAGATCTTTTTTTTTCCCGCGAGAAGTTGAAATTGACTGATTGATAGAACCTTTTTTTTTTTTTTTGCACACGGCAGCAGAGGCCTAAAACGAAAAGGTTTTATAAAACCCAGCTGAAGGCCTAGGACTTGGGCGACGACACATGTGCCCACAGAGAGGGCTCTGAGTGCCGCCTCTGGCACCCATGCCATAGGTTCGCCACCACTGGTATAGGGGGTACCTTGCTCAATAGTAGTAATTGTGAGAGGGACCTCGGAGTCCTAGTGGACAATCACTTAAATATGAGCCAGCAGTGTGCTGCAGCTGCCAAAAAGGCCAACACAGTGCTAGGCTGCATTAACAGAGGGATAGAATCAAGATCACGTGAAATATTAATACCACTTTACAATGCCTTGCTAAGGCCACACTTGGAATACTGCATCCAGTTTTGGTCACCGCGAGGTAAAGAAGATGTTGAGACTCTAAAACAGTGGTTCTCAACCTTCCTAATGCCGCGACCCTTTAATACAGTTCCTCATGTTGTGGTGACCCCCAACCATAAAATTATTTTCGTTGCTACTTCATAACTGTAATTTTGCTACTGTTATGAATCGTAATGTAAATATCTGATATGCAGGATGTATTTTCATTGTTACGAATTGAACATAATTAAAGCATAGTGATTAATCACAAAAACAATATAGCAATGCTGGCTGGAGAAGCTTACTCTTCCTTGCTCAAAAATGTTGGGAGGGAGGGAAGGGGAAGGAAGGAAGGAGGATTGAAGGGGAAAGGAAGGAAGGAAGGAAGGAAGGAAGGAAGGAAGATTGAAGGGGAAAGGAAGGAGATGGAGAAGGAAGGAGATTGAAGGGGGAAGGAAGGAAGGAGAGAGAGATTGAAGGGGAAGGGATGGAAATGGAAGGAAGGAAGGAAGGAAGGAAGGAAGGAAGGAAGGAAGGAAGGAAGGAAGGAAGGAAGGAAGGAAGGAGAGAGATTGAAGGGGAAGGGATGGAGAAGGAAGGAAGGAAGGAAGGAAGGAAAGAGAGAGATTGAAGGGGAAAGGAAGGAGATGGAGAAGGAAGGAGATTGAAGGGGGAAGGAAGGAAGGAAGGAAGGAAGGAAGGAAGGAAGGAAGGAAGGAAGGAAGGAAGGAAGGAGAGAGATTGAAGGGGAAGGGATGGAGATGGAAGGAAGGAAGGAAGGAAGGAAGACTGAAGGGGAAGGGAAGGAGATGGATAGAAGGAAGGAAGGAGGGAAGGAAGGATTGATCTTTGGAGAGTCATGTTTTCCCAGATGATGATGAATTGCAACTCCCAGCATTCCCCACTCTTCCACAGTGCTTTTTAGGGCTGCTCGTAGGGCTGCTGGTAGTCTGGCTGAGAGCCAAGCATGGCACCTTCGGGGCCTCGGAAGCCGCGCGGAGGATCCGCACACCTCGGAGCCGCAGTCCGCCCTCACGCCCGCCTCCCCATCCTCATCCTGGCATTTCTTGCCCTCTCCCAACCGCCCCCACCCGGACCTGCCCGCGCCTCCAGCCTCCTGAGTGCCATCGCAGCGGCGGGGTCGTGGGAGCCCCTTTCCATGCTGCGCAGCCCTTCACTGCCACAATCCTTCCCCGACTCATCGCACTTCCTTCCTTCCTTCCTGTCCAGCCTGGACAGCTGGCCTCCGATGCACATGCGGACATCACTGCTGCCTCGCCCTCTTCCCTGCCGCCTGGCCATTTCCGAGGCCCGGAGCCCGGCGAGCCGGGAAGAAGCCGCTCCTGTCCGCCAGCCCCAATGCCGGGCACCAGAGGGCCGAGGCGGCCTCCGACGGTGAGGGAGGCGGACCAGGCGGTGCGGGGGAAGCTCTGGCGCAGCGGGCTGCCGGGGCGGAGTGTGGCCGGGCAACCAGGAGGCGTGGGGACCGGCTCAGCGCCGCAGCTCAGCTCAGCCAGCAGCAGTGGAGGAGCAGCCCAGCGGCAGCGCCAGCAGCGGCCACCGCTACTGCCCTCCTCCTTCTCCGCCAGCTCCTCTGCCTCCAGGGTGCCCTTCCGCTCCAACAGCGCCTGCTCCCGACGCCGCCCTGGGCCGGCTTGGCTCAGCCTGGTCGCCCACACAGCTAAGCCGGCCCGGGGCAGCGTCGTGGGCACGCGCGATGGCACTGCAGCGGCAGGAGTAGGCACTGTTGAAGGGCGCCCTGGAGGCAGAGGAGCCGCAGAGAAGGAGAGCGGCGGCGGCCGGATAGAGGAGCAGTGTCTCAGTTCTAAGACCATCAGAAATATGTGTTTTCCGATGGTCTTAGGTGACCCCTATGAAAGCGTCATTCGACCCCCAAAAGGATCGCGACCCACAGGTTGAGAACCGCTGCTCTAGAATGAGTACAGAGAAGAGCAACAAAGATGATTAGGGGACTGGAGGCTAAAGCATATAAGGAACAGCTGCTGGAATTGGGTATGTCTAGTTTAATGAAGAGGGGGGACATGATAGCAGTGTTCCAATATCTTAGGGACTGCCACAAAGAAGAGGGAGTCAAGCTATTCTCCAAAGCACCTGAAGACAGGACAAGAAGCAACGGATGGAAATTAATCAAGGAGAGAAGCAACCTAGAACTAAGGAGAAACTTCCTGACAGTTAGAACAATTAACCAGTGGAACAACCTGCCTCCAGAAGCGGTGAATGCTCCAACAATGGAAGTTTTAAGAAGAGACTGGACAGCCATTTGTCTGAAATAGTATAGGGTTACCTGCCTGAGCAGGGGGTTGGACTAGATGACCTCCAAGGTCCCTTCCAACTTTATTATTATTACTATTATTATTATTATTATTATTATTATTATTATTATTATTATTATTATTATTAGATAGAAGCCTTAACATTGAAATTTACAGAAACCGCTCACACATATATCAATATTTTCATTTTGATTCTCACCACCCACTGGAGCACAAAATGGGAGTTATCAGAAACCTACAACACCGACCTGAAGGCCTGCCTACCAGCAAAGATGAGGAAGAAAAAGAACTAAAACACATCAAGGAAGCCCTCAGAACTTGCGGCTATCCCAAGTGGGCCTTCATCAAATCCAAAAAAAACTCAGCAGGAGCCCCTCCATAACAAAGAAGAAACAAATGAAACAACATTGTCATTCCATACACTGCAGCAATATTGGAAAAGCTCAAAAGGATCTTCAGCCAACACAACATATGTATACACTTCAGACCCAAGAATATACTAAAGCAGAAGCTTGTCCACCCCAAGGACAAAACACCCAGATACAAAACTGAGCAATGTGGTATATGCAGTACCACGAGGGAAACGAAACAACAACTTCATAAATGTATGGCACAACATAGGAGAACGAACCCATCAGGACAAGATTCAGCAGTCCATCTGCATTTAAAAAACAAAGGCCACTCTTTCAAAGACAGCAAAGTCCACATTTTGGGAAGAGAGGACCGTTGGTTTGAAAGAGGGGTCAAAGAGGCCATCTATGTCAAAACTGGAACAGCTTTCTCTCAGCAGAGGGGGAGGAATACGACATCATCTATCTTCAGTCTACAACACAGTCCTTTCAACAGTTCCAAGAAGGCTCCATACCCATTTGCACTACTGAGGTGACCCTGATGACACAGATAAGCCTCCAGGTGGCATCAACGACTCTTGAAGAATGCAAATGACCAGCTGTCTGCAAAGAATATAAATCCTTCCAATCCCCACCATCCAGTCAGAGCTGAAGAAGCTGCTTGGACGAGAAGCAAAACGTCTTCAAAGAGTAAAAAAGTCCAATTGCCTCGTGAAAAAGCACCTCTGGGACTTGCAAAGAAAACTACCGGGATATGTCCAGGGTGTCACTGGGAGTCAAAGACATAACCCCCCCCCTCAAAAAAAACCAGCCTTTACTTACTTACCTGAGCAACTGAAGAATATGATCTGGCTTTGATGTCAGCTAATGTTTTAGCTCTGCCAGATCCCTGAAAAGAGAAGATTGCCAATACAATTTGCACTACCTTTTTTCTTTCTTGACTTCTAATGTTTCAACAATTAATATCATGCACAAAAATTTGAAATAAATGGTAGAAATGTATCATTTTTCTTTGTAAATAAATTGCTGTTTCAAATATCAACTCAGCTCTGGGGGCAACAAGGATAGTAATCCAGTGATAATCCATCCTCACCCCACCCACCCATCTCTTCTTGTATTTTTGGTTCTGTACTAAAGAACTGAATTAGAAATGACTGCAAGGGACTTTTATAATTATATCCTACTAGGAATTCCTATAAAGAAATTAAGTATTCCACCATGATGAAGATGATTTGCTTACTTCAGACTCTTGGGAACAACCTTCTTTTCTATTCCTCATTTCGTCACCCACAGTAGATAAGGGCGATTCCTGAAAAAATGTAAATACTATTTAGATTCCAGAATGCATTAGAAACACATCAGATTTGTACAGCCAAATCATCATACAGATGAAATGTGACTTTCCTCTCCCAGCAATATCACAACAGGACACATGCATGTGCTCAAAAAGCTAGCGAACTGCTACTCCATTTAAATGGAAAACTAGTTCCAACATCATCCACCAGAAATTTCTTTCCTCATGAAGCAAGATTATGTCTGCCTCTTTCAACATGTCTTTGCAACAAGTCTTTAAATATTAACAGTTTTGAGTTGCATCTATTTCAAAATCTTTCAGAGAGACCTCGAAGACACAGTACCTGTGCATTTGGTTTTTCTTGCCTAAATGTAGAACCTGACTTTTTTCACCATTGAATGTCATTTTGTTAGATAACATCCACTGTTATCCTTCTGTATTTAAACCTATTTACACACCAATTTATAAAGAAAAATGAAATTATATACCATTTTCTTTTTCTGCCACTGTTGATAATCCAGAATGGTATCTTGGAACTTGGTTATAAAGTCATCTTTAATCAAACTGATAGTCTTATCTGGCTGACTTTTGTCCTTAGAGATCAGACATTTCATTCTTTGGTAGTGCTCATGAATATTTTTTGTTTCCTTATAAGTAAAGCAAATAAAAAACAAAATTTCTTAATAACTCCATCAGTAAAAATTGAGACTGTTGTCATATTTTGTACTTCCTGCTCTTAATGTTTCATCCAAACAGAAAACATAATCAGTTCTGCATTCATATTGGAAATATATGCTGGTAAGACTAAGTTAAAGATTTGGATCTGTGTCAGATCACAGAATTGTTAGTAAAGAACTTGTTAACCAAAAGGTACAGGTTATGAATGTGCCTTTAGAAATTAAAAGTGATTTTAATATCTTTTTATATAAAAAGGGATCTCCTTTGTTTTTATGTTCTTTAACTTTTGATCTCCTGGGGGAGATCATATGGCGTTGGAGATCTCTCAAAATTCAGGTAGTTTGTAAAAGGGGCCTGGCCTTGGATTTCAGCAAACAACTTGAGGGTCAAGCACCAGATATAATCCATACAAACTCTGGATTACATTCACAGGAAGATACTCAGATTATAAGGTTTTTTTTAAAAAATGTTACGTTTCTCTGTAATGTTGAATATAGATAACATTGTTACAGTGATCCTGAACAGGACATAAGCCAAAAATTATCATATTAGAGCAAGGTGTTAAGTATACCTCCAAGAAATTTTCATGGCAAAGCATGGCAACACGATCAGTAGGATCTATGAATTCCCTCTTCATCTCAGTATTTTCATGCATGTTCTTTTTAGTCCTAAATGAGAGCTAAGAAAGAGACAGTCATATCAGAATCAAAAAAAAAAAAACAAAAGCATGTATCTGAATCACCCAGCATGCATTAATTGAAATTTCAGGCTCTGTTTATGCCACAATAGCAGTAACTCTCAACAAATACCAGCATCAACCAAGGAGCTTCTTAAAGAGGAGAAAATCAAGTGGAGCCAAGAAAAATGATCACATTCGAAGCAACATCCAAAATCTGTTACAATTACATATAATCCAAAGAACCATAGAAGATTTTTCTATCAGAATTAGATCTCACCAACAGAGCACCGAATATTTAGGTTCAGTTTTGCAGCAAACAAAATTGAGGATTATGAGAAAAGCCAATCACTGTGGAAACAACAAGCATTCTAAAACAGCTTGTCAGTTCAAGCTTTCTAATATATTAACTGAAGAAACATTTCTATCAGAAAGAAAACAGGATATGTGCTAGAAAATCTGCATTTTTCTCATTCTCCTGTGATGCTTGGATATTTCAGGATAGAGCAGTGGTGGCGAACCTATGGCATGCGTGCCAGAAGCAGCACGCGTAGCCCTCTCTGTGGGCATACGCCGGCGCTCCAGCACATGTGGTCTCTAAAAGTTTGCCATCATTGGCCTAAGGCCAGCCAGCCTGGAGCCGCCATTGGGACCCCACCATCCCAACTGCCAGAGACCCCCTGGATCTCCCCCACCCCTGCCCAACCCTGACAGGTGTCCCTCCCCATAAGCAACATCAGGGTGGCCACGCCTGGCCATGCCCACCCAATCTGCCATGACTACTGCAGCCACACCCATCCAGTGGCCACGCCCAACCAGTCTGCCAAGCCCATTGTAGCTGCACCCGCCGAGTAGGCCACACCCACCCAGCACCCGGCGATACATAAATGGGTTTGGGGTTGCAGTTTGGGCACTCGGTCTCTAAAAGGTTCGCCATCACTGGGATAGAGAATAGGAAGTAGGATACCATACTGAAACAAACACAACTTTGCTAGCTGAATGATAAGAAGACCACCCATTCAGCCAGAAAAGAGAGAGGGTACAGTGGGTACTTCTGTTGATATGGTTTTAATAACTCACAAATTTGGGCATTGCTGTGAAATAGAATGCTTTGTCCATCCGAAGGTTCCTGAAGATATATGCTGCATCATAGTACTGTGCATCTAAAAGTTCCTGCTTGAATTTACTGACTTCAGCCCAATCTTTAAGTGCAACCCTAATCTGAAATGCAAAACAAACAAAAGTGTCTTCAAACAAGTCAGCAGCATACCCTGAAGTGTGAAATAATTAAATAGCCTATGTGGCTAACTAAATGGATATTACAAAGGATGTCAGCACAATTGGATATCTAAATCACCTAGCTCTAACTGAAGCAAGAAACTGGAGTGCTTTATAGTTTATTCAGAAGGCAGGGAGTGAGGGTTTACATGGCCTTCTTACAATTAATTCCCAGAATATTTAACAGTAGGCGATAGAAAATTATTTCTAGATTTCATTATTACATGATAGTTTTCAGGTTAAAAGAAAAAAAAATCTCCCTTGAGTTTGACTCCTGACGATTACATAAACACATCCATGTTATTTTCTTGGCAACCACACAGAAGTAATTTGCAATGCCTTGTTATGGGATTTTTAAACAATCTCATACACTAGCCTATGGCCTCGGGTGGTTTGCTATCCCAGTAACAGTAACAGCTCTAAAGTATCTCAATACTTTTTAAATTAATGATAGTTTATATGTACACAATTCTACATGCTGCTTTTTAAGTTTATCTAATATGTTTAATGTATATTGCCACTCTTTAACAGTCCTGTAAAGAAGCCCATTTTTAACCCTATATAACACAGACCGCTCTGAGATAAAAAAAAATCAGAGCATACTATTTACTAGGTCACTGTTTACCATTCACCTTCATACCTTTTATAGTAAATAAAATTTCAACTCCCCAATACTGAAGATCAGTTACAGCATAAGATTACTGGACAATGAATTAAAAGCAGTTTAACTTTACCTTTTGTTTTGGTTTACATAGTTGTGTGTTGTATAAACCATACAGAAGATAAAGAGCACCAACTCGGATCTGTAAAGTGTAAGGAGGCAAAAAGTAGGGCCATACCAGGGCTAAAGCTTCTTTAGTGAACTTGATTTGCTCTGGCGTCCTTATTTTACCACTAGACAAAAGATCAACACAAAAATAAAAAAACACAATATTTATTAACCTCAACCAAAATGTAAGATCTTAGTCCCAGAAGAAATTAATTATCCATCTACATCAAGGGGAAAAGATTGAAATGTGCCATTTGTTTTTCTATCAAATCTGCACAAGTTCTGCTGTAAATGTTATTCATTTGTTTATTGCATTCACAACTGGAACATTTATAGAATAAGAAATAGTCTGTATCTGTCCTGTTTAGTTATTGTACCAAATCAGCAACCAAACTATCCACCTTTTCTCTCCTGTTTTCTATATTTAATACTCTAACATATCTAAATAATAGAATATTAAGAATTTAAGTATATAAATATAATTCCATTAAAATAACAAATTGTATCAGGACATGATACCAGTGTTCCAATATTTGAGGGGCTGTCACAGAGAGGAGGGGGTCAACCTATTTTCAAAGCACCTGAAGGCCAGACAAGTAATAACAGATTGAAAGTGATCAAGGAGAGATTCAAGCTGGAAATAAGGAGAAATATTTTGACAGTGAGGACAATCAACAAATGGAACAGTTTGTCTCCAGATGTAGTGGGAGTTTCATCACTGGAGGCTTTCAAGAAGACACTGGACTGCCATCTGTCAGAAATGGTGTAGGGCAGAGGTCCTCAACCTTTTGGGCACCAGGGATCAGTTCCGTGGACACAGGTTTTTCTGCGGACCAGAGGGGGCATGGGTTTGTGTGCTGCCTGCATCCCGCAGATGGGGCTTTGCTTGTTTGTGCAGACCGGTTGCTGGCATGCTGTGGCCGGTACTGGTCCATGGACCGGGGGGGGGGGGGTTGGGGACCCCTGGTGTAGGGTCTCCTGCTTAGGTGGGAGGGGGTTGGACTAGATCAGGGATCCCCAACCCCCAGTCCATGGACCAGCACCAGTCCGTGGCATGCCAGCAACCGGTCTGCATAAATAAGCGAAGCCCATCTATGGGATGCAGGCAGCACACAAAACCACGCACCCTCCAGTCCACAGAAAACCCTATCTCCACAGAGCCAATTCCTGGTGCCCAAAAGGTTGGGGACCTCTGGACTTGATGACCTTACAAGGCCCCTTACAACTCTGTTATTCTATTCTAAGATGTACACTAACACAATAAAAAATGTGGAAATATGGAAAAAAATAAACCTGCAGAGGACTAAACTGCCAGAATGCCAAACCAACATCCATCATATCAGAAAGTTCTCCAAGTTGCATCCCAATGCATCTAAATGGAGGGCTGCTCCAAACATATAACCTTTTCCATCCTGACAACTTTTCTTATCTCTAACCAGCATATTCAGTGACTAGAGAATGTGCAACTAAAACTATATAAAAAAAAGTGCAGGAAGATTTCCCAAATGTTTTTCTACAGTGAATAAGAACACAAAGGCGGAGGGGGGGGGGAGTGAAAAAGCGCGGGAGAAGGTAGAGAGAATTCAGCCGTGTTCAAAATAAATTTTTCACAAGCCTGCCACAGGGCCAGGACTCACAGATGGACCGCCCCAAAGCTGCTCTCTCTCTCTCTCTCTTCTGGAGCGAGGGACCTGAAACCACGAAGGGGTGACAACCAACAGTTACTCACTAAAAAATGGTGTGAAAACGGTTCTGCCTCCAGAGCAAAGCGAAATCTTCAAAGCGGACGCTCTCGGCTTGCTGGAACCGAGTAAGCAACGCCTCGCAGTCCGTCCTCAGCCCGGGCCATCCGTTCATGATCCACGACGATCCGCCGCGGCGGAGAATCCCGCGTACGACTACCAGCCCGACTACGCACGCGCAAACAACTACGCCTTGCCGGATTCTACTTAACCCGTTCTCCGGCCAAGGTAAGAAAACTTCCGATCATCTTAACACGGACTCACAATGCGCCGCCTTCGAAAGAGTTCATTCAATTTGGAGGCGGAGGAAAAGAATCAGACCAATCCAGTCTACTTTGGGTTCTTCGCTCCGCTTTTTTAAAAGGCTGACGTCACCATCCCGGAAGGCGGAGTGAGCGTCGTTTTATTTTTTTGTCTTGGAATCGGAATGAGTGAAGGGTCCTGGGGAGATATCAATTACTGGTTTTTCCTACTGCAGTGTTATTCATTTATTTAAGATATATTTATTTTACCGATAAAAGAATATGTATGACTCAGGGTTGAAATGAGGGGTCCTTGATGCTCTCTGAGCTTGGTCGTCTTCTTGCAGACGTTTCATTACCCACAGCAAAAACCAAGGGCCCCTCATATATTTATGTCTTCGTACCGCTGTAATGGTGGTCTTCTAATATTATGTGAAAGCATCGGGGTCTCCTTCCTGCTTCTCGCGCATCGGTAATTATTTGTCTGGTCCAGGCTGTACATGTAGCAAAGCTGAACAGCCAATGTCCAATAATAAGAAATCCCCCCCCCCCGTAATAAAACAGAAAGAGAGAAGCACTACCTAAACATTACTCGTGTTTTTCCAGTCCCCCTCTGACTGGTCTGTGTTTTGCCAAACTTAGAATTTTAACTGTCAGCGGACGGGGAGTGTATTTGTGTTTGGCGTGTGCATGCACACAAAACCACTGGTAAATGTAGTTATTTTCTGAAGGGGTGGGAAAACAGCCTAGGTAGAGTAATACTGGGTTGTTTTTTTTAAGCGTCTAAACGCAAAAGGAATAATTATTTCTCTTTCCGCTCTGTTTTGAAATCTATTTTGATTGGATTTAGAGTCATTAAAATTGTTATGGTCTTTTTTTAATTATATGCCACAAAGATGTGGGCAATTTCACATCAAGTGTAATAAATAAGGTTGGAAGTCCTCACATATTATTTAATCGACTGCTTAATGAGTTCCTTAATAAGTGTCAACCACCTATTAAAAAAACTTCTGTAATTCCACATCTTCACAATAATTTCATTCACATAACTTACTATAACCAAACAGTGTATAATAAATATTAATTAAATATATTGATTATCTGCTCTTACCAGTATGGAGTGAATAATATTTAAACTTTGCTCTCATTTGTTCAGGATTAGTATTTACAAACTATCACAGATTAATTTAACAGTAACCTTAAATAAAAGTTACATAACAACATTACTTTTCATAAACTCATCTTTTACTTCTTTATATATCCTAACTATCCCCCCCTTTTTTTCTGTCTCTCTTCTCCTTATATCTCTT
Source organism: Crotalus tigris (assembly GCF_016545835.1). NCBI lineage: Eukaryota > Metazoa > Chordata > Lepidosauria > Squamata > Viperidae > Crotalus > Crotalus tigris. Next base: position 1,272,289 of record NW_024100068.1, read on the forward strand.
CAGGTTATTAGCTTTTTGTCTTTCTTGTAAAATTATCCACAAATACTTTACCTGTAACATCTAATCACATATTGTTTCTATGAGTCCTTCAAAAATTAATGTAAAACATTCTGCCTAATGGAAAATTATAGATTGGCTTCAATCTGCAATACCAATAAATCCTGAACAAGCTCACTTAGTAAGAGAATATTCTGTCCTGTTACTTCATTCTATACAGTGCAGCTTGCCGAAAAATACATAGCTCAGTCAAGAACTATCTTTTCTGATACAGAGAGGGAGGGTGGGAAATACCTCCTGGCTCTGTCTAGAGTGCTGAGCTGCACGTACAGTGGGTGTGGCCCCACTGAGCTGATTGGCTGGGAGCATCCGGAACATTCTCTCATTTGCATCTCCTTCCTGCATCTGGAAGAAGCATCCTCAGCTGAAACTAGACCAGCACAGCACAGCAATTTCCAATAGACATTGTGATGTGAGTTATTTAAGAGAACGTTTTGGGCAAACTGGTAAGTATAATGGATTATTAGAGATTGGAAATGCTTTGACAATAGTGAAGTACTGAAAATTGGAAAGTTTGTGTTTTTTTTTAATTGTACATATAAGTGGTTTTAGGAAGCCTAAAATTGATAAAAAGTGGGAGATAATTGCATGAGACATAAAGCTATTGTTAATCATTATGAAAGTTGAAGGAAACCTTCAAGAAATAAATCCAGTTGGCCTCCCCCTCCCCTTGTTTTTCTTGTTCTTCTTCCTCTTCCTTTCTTCCTCTTCCTCCTTCTCGCACTTTTATCCATCTATTGAGTTTTTCTCAAGAACCTGAGATAGGCAGATGTTGTTAAAGATATTGTCGCAAGATGTAAGCTGTTCTGTGTAAAACTACCTTTTGCAATTGATTGATGGTGATTTTTTTTTAATGCCTATGGTATTCAAGTGGTGCTCTAATTGTTTTGGGATGCACCCAAGGAGCTATTACTGTTGGTACTATCTTTGCTTTCTTTTGTCACACTTGTTCTACTTTTTTCTTCTATTCTGCTGGCTCCAGGTACTGCCACGTCCACAATCCAGACTTTTTTGTCTTTCTTATCAACAATTGTTAACTCTGGGATGTTATGTGGCAGGTGCTTGTCTGTTTGAATTCTAAAGTCCCAGAGCACTTTACCATCTTCATTATCCATTGTTTTGTCTATTTTGTGATCTGACCAATTCTCACTTGCAGGCAAATGGTATATTTTTGCAGATATTCCAATGCACTATTATTGTTTCTTTGTTATGCTGTTGTTTGTAGTCAGTCCGTACAATTTTGCAGCAGCTAACTAGGTGGTTCACTGTTTTTTCAGTTTCTTTGCAGAGGTGGCTTTTGCTGTCTGTTACGATCTTCTCAATTCTGCACTCATTTGTTCTTAAGCTTGGTCTTGTATTATTTTCAACTCAAGATGGGAAACATACCTAGTATTCCTGCATCTTGCTTTCCTGGATTTGATTGGCAAGATATAGAACCAAGTTGCTAGATTAAATTTCCTTCTGTCTGACCAAGCATGTCTTATAATTTGGTTGCCCTCCATCCCCATCCTAATTCAGCTTTTGTACATACTATAAGGATCCTATTACATTGCCCCTCTACTCCTGAAGCACTACGCATGGAGGAACAGGTATTTGTAGGGATTAGTAGCTGCAGAATATAGTGAAAAGCTACAGTTCTCTTTTACATCTGGACATCTTCTCTAGGTGAGGGAACCAATCTTTTTTCATTTCAACAGTTTTAAATTTTAGCTATTATTATTGATTTTGATGGTAGCATTAGACAAGTTCCTCTGCTGTCTTGAATTAACACTGCAGTTTTCATGTAGTGTTTCTCACAGTTTATTAGGAAATCTGTATTTGGAGATGAAGGAACTAATAAAATACTTTGTTAATTGGTGGTTTGTAAGTTCACTAAAAAATAAAGATGGCATTTCTAGATAAAATCATTTCAAAAAGAAATATGTTCCACATTGTTTACAAATTACACAGGGTAAGACATTCCTATTATATCAAACTGTATACCGCTTTCTTTTCAGAAGTTAAAAAAACATTTAAAACATGTTAACATTTAAAAGCAGCTGCCGCCACAAAAAGTCAGGGCCACTGAAGGTCAGTGGCTGAGACCAAGGAGCTGAAATATAAAACCAGGGTAAAACAGTCCTGCATTCCCTAGGAATAGCAGGCTACCTGACTCCCCTTGCTCATCACCACCATAATACTGTGGCTTGCCTCCATTCTCATACTGGGAGCCCCAGCTCGAAATTAAGGCCCCCAATTCCCAAAACCAGAAATCTGCCACTGATTTCTGCAACCATCTTTGAACAGGGAAGCCAAGCATCCAAAGCACATTAGCCTCACTAGCTCTCAGCATCATCAGGATACCTAGCTAACTACCATGCTACTACAAAACATATTCACATACACTGCAACACACACATACATACTAACACTCACTAATACAGAAACCCTCCCTTGCTCTTCCTACCAGCTGCTAGAGCGCTCTCGCTCTCCCTCCCCCCCTCTTTCTCTCTCTCTCTCTCTCTCACACACACACACACACACACACACACATCCTATTCTTCTCTGGTTCTCACCCAGGAGGAATCAGTCTTCTATAGAGTGTCTAGCAGATGGATCATGTCCCCTTCCTTATTCTCAGGGTTATCCAGGGAAGAAGTAGCCTCAGTGAGAAAAGGGGAGTCCATAATACTCTGCCACTCCACCCCTTCTCCCCCATCCCCGGCTTCTGCTCTAAAGCCCCAGCAACCAACAAGATAGTACAGGAAGATGTCCAGTAGCCACAGCAGCAAAGCCCCAGTGTCCAGCAGCAAGCACAATGACTAAGGTTTTTACATTTGCTTATCTGTCACTGACCATATTGTGAAGATGTATATATTCACATCTAACATGAAAATCAGAATTTGGATATGGAATCTGCTTCACACAAAACCCCAGGTTTATTTCTTACAAAACAAAACTTAACAGTGTTTTCTGGCCACAAATATATATGCAATTTCCAATAGAAGAACAGAGCTGGAAGGAACCTTGGAGGTCTTCCAGTCCAGCCCCTCCCCCCTCCACTCAAGCAGGAAAACCTATAACATCTCAGAGAAGTGACTGTCCAGTCTCAAAAACCTCCAGTGATGGAGCGCCCATGATCTCTGAAGGCAAGCTGTTCCACCGGTTAACTGTCCTCACTGTTAGGAACCCTCTCCTTAATTCCAGGTTGCCTCTCTCTTTGATCAGTTTCCAACCATTGTTTCTTGTCCTGCCTTCAGGTGCTTTGGAGAATAATTTGATCCCCTCTTCTTTGTGGTAGCCTCTAAAATACTGGAATGCTGCTATCCTACCCCCCTATTTCTTCTTTTCTTTAGACTGGCCATATCCAAGTCCTGCAGCCGTTCTTCATGTTTTAGTCTCCAGGCCTTTGATCATCTTAGTTCCTCTTCTCTGAACCTTTTCCAAGGTCTCATGTAGTTCAGGTTTGACCTGTGGAATCCTTGGTGCTCTCTGAACTTGGTTGTTTGTTGCAGATGTTTCATTACCCAACTAGGTAACATAATCTATGCAAATGAGTGTGGGGTTTGCTCCCCACTTAAATACAATAGCTTGCTCTGCCAGTGTTGGGGTTGGAATTGATGCTGTGGGTTTTCTCCTTCATACTTCCTTGATTAGAATATTATTTTTTGTTTGTCTCTTTCTGGGTGTAGGTATTGAAGACAATGTGTTCTAGTCTGTTTCCTTCCTAGGTTTTTGTATTGTGTCATTTGAATGGTGTATAAACGTGGTTTATTTCTATGTGTCTATTGACAGCTGATAGATCTGAATATCAAGCTTCCGGGGATTACCTAGCATTTTGGATTTAACTTGTCTATGATGCTCAGTTTCCAGTTGAAACTATGGTTGGGTCTGTTTATGTGTTGTGAGATTAAGTTTTCATCATGTCTTAACTGCTAGTTGGTGTTCAACTCCTGTTTCAACTTCTACGACTAAGATAGATGGCTATCTAACCTGTTTGAAGATTTCAAGTGTTCTCCATGCTACTTCATATGTCAGCCTATACTGATTTATAGCTCTTACCATCAGGAAATTCTTCTAAATGCTTATCCTGAATCAATTTCCCTGTAGTTTCAACACAGCAATTCTGGTTCTGTCCTCCGGGGAGACAAAACAAGTCTACTTCCTTCTCTATTTGACAGCCCTTTAGATGGCTATCATATTTCCTCTAAGTCACCTCTTTTACAAATGAAGCATAAGCAGTTCCTTTAACTGCTCCTCTTAGAACATGGTTACTGCCTTCCTCACTATCATGATAACCACACTGATGTCATTTTTAGACTATAGCACAGAAAACTGAATGTAATACTCTAAATAGGGCCTGACCAAGTAGAATAGAACAAGTACTTCCTGTGATCTGGATATTAAATCCCTTTTGATACACCCCCAAAACAGTTTTTGTTTTGGCAAGGTAACCCTATTAGTTGATGTTCAGCTTGTGATTCGCTAGAACATCCAGCTATTTTTTTACTTATACTACTTCAAGCCAAAACTTCCTCATTCCAAAATGTGCCTTTCTTTTTTCTGCAGAGATATAATTTTTAGTTTTCCCTGCCAAATTCCATCTTGTTCCTTTTGGCTCATTGTATTGTTTTTTAAATCTTCCCTTTCTCTTCTCTTCTCTTAACCATTCCTTCTAGTTCTGCATAATCTGCAAATTTTACAATAATCTCCCCCAGCCCCTTAATTAAGAATATTAATAAAAACGTTGAACAGTATAGTGCCTGAGAAGAGCCTTGTCACACTCTATTCCATACTATCTTCAAAGTGATATAGAGTAATTTATGAGTATTTTGTGGGGCAGTCATTCAACCAATTATAAATCCATCTATCAATCTTATCATATGGCCATTATTCTACCATTTTATTAATAGGGAAGTAAGGAGATTTTGTTGAGGTCATGATACGCTATGCCTGAGGAAAAGAAATTGTTTCCCTCTTAGGAAAGCACCCTCAAGCTTCAAAAGCTACAAGAGAGACTGTATCCAAAAGGCAGGCCTTTATAACAAGATTGTAAGGGACTAATGGTTATAGCCCTGGACATAGTACCATTGGGCCATTTTTCACTTCAGATCAACTCCATGGCCTCATCTAACATTCAAATACCAGATTATCACAAGATCTCATTCACGTGCACCTGTTCTACCAAGGTAAAGAGATCCTCACACCGATGCTTAGTTTTGGCTAATCTGGCTAGGGAAATGCTACTCAGAGAACTGATTAGGTGACCACAGGTTTCAGGGCTATACTTTGGAGAGACCAGATTTGCTTGTTTAAGGATGACTTAACACTGCCTATCAATCAGCTAGAGCAAGGGTGTCAAACTGCCGGCCCGCGGGCCGGATACGTCATGTGGAAGCCACGCCCACTCCATTGCCAGCAATGGCAAAACTGGCCTGATACGTTGTGCAACATCACGTGACGTCACGAGTTTGACATGCCTGAGCTAGAGTTAAGAGCAGTGCACCAGCTCTAACTGCACTAGAGCTCCTGGTGAAACATTGGCATATATTAATATGGATAGACAAAAGTTTACATCAACAGTGAGGGTGAATAAGACTGAAAGGCCCTCAGAAGGCTACAATATGTTCACGTTATTAATTTTAAAATATTTTTTTCAAGTTCTGGATTTTGGCTAAGTCCAGATTAACAAAACACTACTTCATAGAAAAGACTATGACATAGGGATGTGCAACATCAGATCTGAAACTGAAAAGATGCTTCAGAGTGGGAATGGGCACATATTTGTCAGCATGCTGTTGAAATAGACATGTTCAGGATTGCACTATAAGAAACATACATGCCTTGTAATTTTCTAACATTCTGAGAAGAACATGTGCATATCAGAGCTGTGCCACCCATCCTTACAATACTGCTCAACATGCTATCAAAAATTTCATGGCATGGATGAATTTGATTTCTGAGCAAAATATTACAGTAGACAGTGGAAATTCACTTTCATCTACAGATACAATCCTCTGTTGCAGACCTGGTCCACATAGTTTATTGATGTTATAAAACAGTACAGTTAGTGTCATATCCAACCACAAAAAGAAAAATAAGAACGAGTTAGATAGAATTTATTGTACAGCATGTAGAAAGAAAGAAAGAAAGAAAGAAAGAAAGAAAGAAAGAAAGAAAGAAAGAAAGAAAGAAAGAAAGAAAGAAAGAAAGCTTTGTGACTTATTTCCTAAATTAAAAAAAACTAAAGTATATCCAGCATTACTGAAAGCTATGTTTAATGGGAGAATGTTAATAGCAACAAGGTACTTAAAATCCAAAACACTGAATTATTAACAAGCAACTTAATGATGAAACTAGATACTAAAAAAGCAACATGGTTTATGATTTTGTCTGAAATATCACCTCTACCAAACAGAGAAATGGGAACATTTTAAGTTAAGTATATACTATTAGCATATACTTTTACAGCTGTGAGCTAGGGAGAATTTTGAGTTGGCCAAAAACTTCAACATTGAAAATGGACTGTCTTTCAAATGAAAGAAAATTTTTCATATAAATAACAAGCTGCCCTACTGGATCAGACCAAAGGTCTATGCAATCCAATCAGATGCGTCTAGAAAGTTCATAAACAAGGCATGAAAATAAAACTCTCCCCCAGCAAACTGTTAGGGGACATAATTGTCTTCAAACACAGATGACCCTAAGACCATAGCTACTTTTTTTTTAAGAAAAAGACATCTTTAGGAAAGCCATGTTGTGGCAGTGAATTCATTCTTTTGCAGAAAAAGAAAAAATTAAAAAAAGGAAGACAAATAATTTTCAACTTGCCTGAAGATCAACCTTATTTAGTGGGCCCAATTTAAAAAAATATAAAAGGGAGGAAAAAAAAACTTTCTATCCACCCGTTCCACAAATATTTGCATGAAATTCCCATTATCTACCCCAATAATCTTTTTTGCTGACCTGAAAATCTCCAGATGTTGCTAGCCTCATATACTCAACTTGTTTTCCCTTAATCCTGCTTTAATATTAAAACACAGTATTTAGGAGCATCTTGAAATACAATATAACAAAAATATAGCACTACTCCAAAATTTCTACATAATTTCACATGTAAATAACATAAAAGAGAAACAAAAAAAATGTTTATATTAAAAACTAGTTTTATAAACGCACAATATTGCATGAGGAACTGCTGGTGTTTTGTTTATTTTCATAAGAAAATAGATTGTGCGACTGGCTACAAATGCATTGCTGCAAAGCAATATTTCTTTTTTTAAAAAAAGTAAAGTAAAAATTTATTCAAACATTAAGAGATAACAGCACAATGTGCCTTCAAGTATGCCTACAACCACATGATAGAAAGCTCAGATAAATTTATCATGGCAATGTATCATCAGATAGAAATTTTTCCGTGACAAACTCCTAGTCAAAATAAAAAATAAATACTTTTTGAAAAGATGCCTACTTCAAAGCTGTCATTATGAGCATGTTCTAAATTTAACTGACTTGAACTGTTTATGTACCAAAAATGCATTCATCAGCTGAGTTACTAAGAAAGAAAGAAAGAAAGAAAGAAAGAAAGAAAGAAAGAAAGAAAGAAAGAAAGAAAGAAAGAAAGAACTCATTATGTAAGAAATTGTTCAAAATAGAAAGGGGATCAGATACAAGCTAACTGAATTAGTGCAGTATTTGTATCCAGGCTTCTAAAATAGAAAATATAAATACACTGCTTTTAGGTGGTAAATCACCAATGTCCAGCAAAGAGAACAATTATGAAGAGGGAGGTGCATGAAGAGAAGCTCAGTTGATCTGATCCAGGGCTCTGAACAACTCTTCACCTTGTAACAAGTTTCGGTTGCCTTGTATAGGAGCATTGACTTCACAATCATAGCTGGTAAGCTGTGGGAGTCCCTTCTCATCCATTGACTGCCCTAGAAGTTTACTTGCTATATCTACAAGGAAAAAGAAACTGAATATATAGCATTCTGGAGCAATTAATTGAACAAATAAATAGACAAGTCACCTGTTAGAGAATTTAGCTATGAGTATCTGATAACAAAGCTAAATGTAATTTTTCAATTTTATAGGGCAACAGAGAATAGGTAGAACCTGGGTTACTCAGTGTTAGACAAAGCCTTTCTCCTGACTGGGTGAATTATGGGTTCAATAATGCCCAGCTGATATGCATTTCATTTTTTTATACTGTATTTTATTTATTGTAAATCGCCTATAATCATGCAAAAAGTGCAATGGGAGTGTGTATGTATGTATGTATATTTGTTTTCTGAGATTTTCGCGGGTGTTTGTATGTAGGTCTTTGGTTATTCGGTTTTTCTCCCACGTAAAATTGGAAGTGTCTTGGCGACGTTTCGACGAAGTCCCATTCATCATCTTCAGGCTGGTGTTTTCAGCTTCGTGCTCCTCGAATACATAAATATAAGGTGAAGTATTCTTAAATACTTAACAGAAATCTAAATTAAAGGAGTAGCTGAATTAAGATTTGCCCTTGCTCAGAAGAGAAACAGTGAAAGAAAATATTAAGTTATACAGCTACACATATTTTATACAGACTATAGAATTACTCTGAATACTCAACTTTTTCTTTAACCTAAGGCACACACTAATCCATTGATCCACTGCCAAACAAACAGAAAAGGCAAAGATAAGCAACCTGTCTGCATAATAAACATGTTTGGAAATTTGAAAATAGGATGAGAGAAGGTAAATTGGTGAGAGTGCTTCCTGCTGCTTCTTTATAGCCCTAAGAAAGTGTCTTATTTACATCTTCTTTGCTTTTTTCCCCCTTGGACTGTTAAGACATTCTTCCCAACTAAGTAATGGGAGAGTCCTACCCACCATTTTTATTATCTAAGAATGCTTCTGACAGGTTCAGAGACATTACTGGAAATAAATAACAATGCACAAGGATATGCTATACAGCACGGGTGTCAAACTCGATCGCGTCACATGACATGACATATTGTGACTTTTTGGCCTTTGTGGAGCCTGGGTGGGCGTGGCCTGCATATGACGCATCCAGCCCACGGACCACCAGTTTAACACCCCTGCTATACAGCATGGGAGGGTGTCCCCAATTACTTTTAAGAAACACAGTTGCTGTGTCCTCAAATCCTATGGAAAGATATTAGTTAGTGTTAATTTCACAATTCGAAGTTTCCCTTACCCTCAAGCATCTATGGTCCTGACCATTTCATTCCTTTTCCCAATATATGTATTAAAATAGAATTCTTCTAATAGACAACCCAATATTAATAGCTTGGGCTTTCATATCATTTCCAATTTTTATTAATATTAATTAAATATTAATTATTTAATATTTTATGGAGAATATTGAAGCTACTATTACTTAATATTTCACAAAATAGAACCTCCCGTTCCTCAGATTAGTAGAAGCACCCAATATACTAGTTACTAATCTGGAGCATTTGTGCAACTACAGATGTTTACATGAGAAAAGGAGAAGGGATTGACAGATCTGATTACATTAGCATTACACAATCACTAACCTGATGGTAATAAAATTACAGTCTTCTCTGCCACCTCATTCTGTCCATTTGATCTGCATCCTTTTACACGTTTCCAAGCCAGTGATATATTTGTTCCAGGAGGCCCCGGTTGTGCCAATAATGTGCCCTTAAAAATACATACACACTTTTGTTAATGTAACCTCAGAGCTTCTACTCAAAACTACTACTGAGATGAAAAAAATGTAATTTAAGAGTAGATATTCTGAAGAGCATATGATCTCCGATAGCAGATCAGAATCCCATGTATGCTTGTGCCTGCCTATGTTTTCCCTCACCCTTGAGTCACTCCATGCTCTACCTAACAACCTGCACATTCATTTAATGAATGCATTGAGGAAAGCAGGGGTGAGGAGGTTGTTAATTATGCGCTTCATTTGCCATTCATGTCGTAAGTCGAGGACTACAAGGGAAGGCCACCACTTTTCTGGGCAATTACTGAATTGCTCTTGGAATTATTTTTTTTTAACGTTCAATCAGAATCTGTTTTCTAATAGCTTCAAAGCATTCATTCATATCCTATATCTTGCCTTTTCTTAAAGCTAGTCAAATCCAGCTTCTTCCATTTCTTTCCCCTGGGCTGTTTTTAGTTGCTTGTTCAACTTAGTTTACCTTCTCAAATCTGTTTCACTTTTACTGAGTTATTTTTAAAACTGTTCTGCTCAGAAATGAGCACAATATCCAAGGTGAGTTCTGATGAAACAATAGAATATTTTCTTTCATGAGTTCAAATTATACTATTGTTGATTATGATTTGTAAGATTTCTGTAATAGTTCAATTCAAAAGACTCCAATACTTGCTTTATTTGCAGCCATATCACACCAATGGCTCATTATCTTAATTTCTGTACAGCACACACTTAACTAACCATAGTCAGCATGCAATGGGTGAAATGCTTTGCTGACTTTAGTACACATAGTCCTCAAGTTATGACCACAATTAAGCCCAAAATTTATGTTGCTAAGGGAGAAATTTGTTAAATGAGTTTTGCCGAATGTTATGACTTTTCTTGCCACATTTGATAAGAACAACTACAGTTGTTAAATTAGTAACACAGTTGTTATGTGAATCTGGTTCTCCCATTGACTTGGCTTGTCAGAAGGTTGCAAAAGGTGTTCACATGACCCCGGGACATTGCAACAGTCATAAATGTGAGTCGGTTATCAAGCAGCCAAATGTAAGTTACATAACTACGAGGATGCTGCAATAAAACAAGACGCCCTGCTTTCTTCCACTTTGACACCCTTACAGGTTCTAGTGTCTCTATTCCACAACTAAACAAGACCCACTCTGTTTAGCTGAAGCATCAGCCACAATTGTAGTCTTACGACTCTGAAAGACTGTGAGTAATGAAAGATAATGTTAAAGGACAGAAGTGAGAATACTATAGCTCAGCTGACCTTTCATTTAGCTGACAACTGAGCTAAAAATTGTAATGTTCTTGAATCCTGATGACTCAAGAAAAATATATTTTTAAAGATGCAATACCCAACATTAAAAGGGAGGGGAGAATCCTTAAAAAAACATACAATTCCTACTGCCTGGAAAAGTAAGCCGTCCTGCTCCATTTTCCGTTTCCTCTGAATATTATGGAGAGCTATTATCCTTGGACTGATGTCTTCATTTGCTTCAGTCGATCTAGTGTGGATATAAAGCCAGAGTATTAACAACTGTTCCATATCAATTAAAACTAAATTTATGAATAATTACACAGAATAAAATCTGGAATGTTTTCTTTTATAATAATGTCAGCTCATCAGGGTGTAGACCAGTTGTGAGAAATGATTTTCAGCATGGAATTGTACTGTTTCTGTGCCTTGAACAAACTGCTGGTGATATCCTTAAATGAAAAGGACTGAAATGTTCAGCCCAAGGTATGTATGTGTATTTTACGTGAGCTAATTGGGGTGGAGTTAGGATGAAAAATAGATATTTTCAGATTTTAAAATGTAAACATTTTTGAGACTAGCTTGGTTTCTGGTGGACTTTGTGGGAATCTATATGCAGGTTTTTTGGGTTTTTTTACAATACAAAACTAAGTGGTTTCCCACTGACTTCTTGTCAGATACCTTTTTCAACTTCCTGGTCTGTCCTATACTGCTCAGATGGTGGTCCTCTTCCAAATACTACCAAAGCCTAGTCATATGTAGTTTTTCAAACTCAGTTAAGGTCTAGCTGCTGTTACCTATAACCTATGATGCACAGAATAAGTAAAAGTGGAAGAAGTGTTGAGGGTGAATTAAGTACAATAAGCTTCTGTGAGGCTCAACACTCGCATGCTGGAATTTGAATTATGTAACCTCTCCCTCCAATACAGTATCTTGGCTGACAACTGAGCTTATTCTCTCCAAGGGAATACTAGGGGCAGCAAATTAAACTGAGGGGTTTGATTTAGTCCTATCAAATCCTCAAATGCATTTTAAAAAAGAGAAAAAAGGATATATTTCCACATTACTGAATAACCATTCAGAAGATTTTGTAGCAAAAGATGCAGATTTTTAGAATATTCAAGTAGTTCAGTTTGAAATATTTCAATAGGTTTCAGGATGTGCTAAAGCTTATTGAAATGAAAGGAATGAAGATATATAAAAGCACTAGCAAAGCGCTTAGACTTATATACTGCCTCATAATGCTTTACAACACTTTCCGAGTGGTTCAGTGTCAGCATATTGCTCCCAGCATATTGCTCCTCATTTTATCCATCTCGGAAGGCTGAGTCAACCTTGAGCCGGTCAAGATCAAATTCCTGGCAGTGGGCAGAGTTTGCCTGCAATACTGCATTCTAACCACTGCACCAACCACGGCTCCTATAATATGTTTGTATCCTGATGTATTTTACCTAATGATCAGAAGACATACCACTAAGTGGTATGGTCATGTAATGTTTTGTCTAATGAGTGAATAACAGAATAACAGAGTCGGAAGGGACCTTAGAGGTTTTCTAGTCCAACTCCTGCTCAAGCAAGAAACCCTATACCATGTCAGACAAATGATGGTCCAATCTCTTCTTAAAAACCTCCAGTGTTGGAGCACCCATGACTTCCTTCTGGAGGCAAGTTTTCCTACTGATTAATTGTTCTAACTGTCGGGAAATTTCTCCTTAGTTCTAGGTAGCTTCTCTCCTTGATTAGTTTCCATCCGTTGCTTCATGTCCTACCTTCAGGTGCTTTGGAGAATGGGTTGACCCTCTTGTAGCAGCTTCTTAGATTTTGGCACAGTGCTATCATATCCTTAGTCCTTCTTTTCATTAGACTACCCATACCAAATTCCTGCAATCCTTCTTCATATGTTTTAGCCTCCGGTCCCCTAATGATCTTTGTTGCTTTTCTCTGCATGCTTTCTAGAGTCTCAACATTGCTTAGCAATTGAGATTCCTGTCCCAATTAGGATTCTTAACTGAGGACTACCTGTATCAGAGATTTCCCTGTTGACAAATTAGTTGTCACAACCAATAGCAAAATACATTTTAAACAAAATAATCTCCTTCCCAATGACCTTTCATGCTCACAAAGGCTTTTCTGGCAATAGATTCCAGCCCAAATACTAGCATTTTACCCTTATTTTTTAATAAGACAAATTCTAAAAGAAAGACATAAAGGATCAGCAAGCACTACTATTCACAAGTTAATTCACCTTTCTGTATTGGCTTTAAGATCTGACAGATAACTCTATTTACCTGTTACCAAAAGTAACTGTCAACAAGTCCGGTGCTCCTGGACTCATTTGGTCCCTCTGGTCTATTGTGCCATTTCCTGTTCTGACTGGAGATGAAGTCCGACTTTGATTCTTAGGATAAGGTGATGCCGGGGGACTGATTATGGGAGCAGGGTCTGTGAGTCTTTGGGGGTTAATAGGAGCAGATGTTACAAGCATCTTCGGATCAGTTTCATGTCTGACTGTCATGGATTTTATCGTGTCAGTGGCAGATGACTGCATTGGAGTTTGCTGAAACCCTGTTGCAGGAGTCACATTAGAAGAATTTGCAGTACTGCCCTCCAGTGGAGAAAGCTGATCGAATGTGCGCAACTGGAAATCATCGTCCATGGGGATATAAGGTGCTAACATTTCCAAATCTAAATCTGTTTCCTGAAAGAAGATGACATAATTGTATAATTTGACACAGGATTGTGATTAAACTGCTATCAGGCCTGTCATCTTCCAAGAATCTATCAACCCTGTTCCTCTTTCAAAAGGCTTAGCTGGGAATGCTACTGAAATGGAAATGGCAAGCAACATAATTTTCAGGCATTTAAGGGGTTTCATCTATATTAGTCTGATAAAATGGCCTCATCCTTATTTTATATAGATATTACCTATATGAGGATTTCAAAAATAACCTTTATTAACATCATCTAGACCAGTGGCCCTTAACCTTTTTGGGCACCGGGGACCAGTTCTGTGGAGAAAGGTTTTTCTGTGGACCGGAGGGGCATGGTTTTGCATGCTGCCTGCATCCCACAAATAGGGCTCACTTGGTTTTATGGATCCGTTGCTGGCATGCCATGGACGGACTAGACACTAGTATTCTGCAGCATTTCAAATTTTTTTCCCAACAAGTGCTCCAGAACACACAATTGCACAAATATACCACCTGTCTATGACAGTTTATAGCAGCCATGCAGCCATACCCTTTCCATATACAGTCAAGTACATGGTGACATTGCCATGCACTCAGAAGCATCTTTTTAGAGAATAAATCTGAAGTGCTACACAGACCTACTACATACTCATTTGAGGTTTTCTGACTACAGTCACTTTAGTCAAAGTCCTCAGAAATGGATATTGCTGGTGATCTTTGACTTATGACAATTCTGTCAGCAACCACTTGAAGTTTCCACAAAGCTAAAAAAAGGATTTACAACCGGTCCACAAAGTTATAACTGTTCCATGATTATGTGATCAAAATTTGGATGCTTGGCAGCCCACCTATCCCTCACCTACTAATCTACATCCAGTCAGATAGTAATGAACTTAATATTCTACTTTGGTATTTGAAAAATTACACCAAGCACACATCATGAATGTATGCATATTAAAATAAAATAAACCAAAAGTTTTAATTAATGTGCTCACCTGCATTGAAAATGGGTTTTTTGATTCTGGATCTATTGCAAAGAGCTTTTCCACCAATTCCAGCTTGAACTCACTTGCTATCTCATTATCCACACTGAAGCAATAATCATTAGGAGGACTATTGGGCTGTAAAAATAATCAGCAACTTTGTTCAGTAAAATGAGATCAAATTTCAAGCACACTTTCATAATAAATCATAATAAATAAAATACCAGAGGTCTGTTCACTGAAATTTTAAACCATTAAGTTTCTACAATTAGGATGAGGCACAATAGATATATAAGATCAATATTGGAATAATAAAGCTCACATAATCATTTTGACACATAGCTCCTCATATTTTAAAGTTGTATTTAAAAACTTTCTTAAGGCTTAGGAAACAAGACTGTACTACTTTATGCCTAACAAGTTATGGCATAGAGGATTTCTAACAGCATCTTTCATTTGATTAATAATAAAGCAAATTGTCAAATGCAAACTGCGTATCTCATAATAAATCTTAACTGCCAACAGAGATGAATCAAATGAAAGGAAGTGAATTGCCAATCTTTAGTTTCTTGGAAAAGAAAAATGTGAAATAATAGTTTTATTATTTCTAATAAAAGATTTCAAATCGGAATCCTCACTCAGCACAGAGTTCCTCAAGAAAAGATTCAATTGGTTTTTCTTTTCTCCCTACTATTCTATTTTGGTGTTTCCCAGGAAAATGACATAATACAAAGGTGATAGTGTATAAAATTTAATACAGAAACAATGGAAAGTTGCAAAAGATTATAAAATGACAAACCTCAGGTGAGCTTTGGCTAGTGCTTCTATCAGAAGGAGTAGCTGGTTGATCTTGGGTCCGCCGGCTGGAGAAAGTAAGATCTAAAGGCTCCGTGCTGGGCTCCAGTTTGGCCACCACCTCTCTATTGAGTGCTGGGTCAGCACTGCTACAGAGTGGCTTTGTTGTTTCCGAAGCAGATAGTGGGGAAATTGCCGAATTTATATTCTGCAGTTTCTCATTGGATGAGGGGAGCATTACATCATTATACAAAGGAACATCATCAGACTGTTGTTCTTCTGGCTCTACAAAAATTAAAAAAGACATCATCAAACAAAGAAAAAATATTGTGTCACAATTTAAGAGCCTTATTATAATTCAGCATATGCCAAGAACATCTCTTTAAGAAATTCTAATGGTCAGCATTTATGGATAATTAGCCTTTTTCTTTAAATATTTCATTAAATAAATACACACACCATCATTGTCGAAATCTAATGCTATTATGGTATCTCCAGCAGCAGGAGCAAGATAGGCTAATGCATCAGGTTCCTTTTTAAGCTTCTCAAAGAGGCTGCTGCTATCTTCCAGATCACTGTTATTGAGTACTTTTATCATTCCCATCTCGGGAGAATCCACTGGTTTCAACATACGCTCCGTTTGCTGAAGTGAAAAAACCAAGTCCCTTTGAACAATTCCACTGCAAAAGAATAAAGAAAGAAATGATAAAGAGATATTGAGAGCTGCGTAATGCGTATTTACAATGTTCATCTATTGTACAAGAAACATATACGTAATATATCCTGGCCTTATCCTGCTCTATCATGGCAAAGAGCCCCTGAGCATTTATCAGAGTTTCTGCTTACTGAAGAAAACTCTGGGTATTCTCTAGAGTCTAGGTGTAAATATAGATGGTGGAATGTTCAAAACTATTAGATTTCACCTCCACTTTGCACCCTAAAATAATTTTTAATAATATTTCATAATTATATAATGTAGGAAAATATTAGTGATCCACTAGAAAAAGAATCTGCTATTGTGGGAGACGCTAACTACATAACTCTCTAGATGCATGTTTAAAACAATAATATAATATTCCTTTAGGAATAGGCCTGAATTC
This sequence comes from Crotalus tigris, assembly GCF_016545835.1. NCBI lineage: Eukaryota > Metazoa > Chordata > Lepidosauria > Squamata > Viperidae > Crotalus > Crotalus tigris. The sequence continues at coordinate 1,288,833 of NW_024100068.1, forward strand.
AATTGTATATGAGCATGCACACAAACTTGTAAAAAAAGGAAATATGCATCACTAACAACCTGAAAAATCTGTAACTAAATATAAATGTGAGAATGTAGTTGAAAAATGCATTAATCAGAAAATTCAACATTTCAGGCAAAGGTTCTAACCATCTAATTTAGAGAATGACAGGGACAAAAAACTGGAAGAGGTCAATTCATATACAAGTACCAAAGAAAGGGGACTTAACATAATGCAGAAAACATTAAAACAATCTTCTTAACTTTGCACACAAGCAAATGTTTAGAATATTTAATATTTCCAACATGGAAAGGGAGATATCCAAGGTTCACGCTGATTTTAGAAATAGCCAAGAAACATGAGACATAACTGCTGATTCACACTGCATAATCAAGGAAGTCAAAGAATACTCAAGTCAGTATGTGTTTCATTGATTATAGGAAGCCCTTCAATTGTGTCAATCATGTCAAAGTGTGGAAAGTGGTTATGCAAATATAAAAATGGGAATTCCTACTGTCCTCATGTGAAATTTAGACCAAAGTCAGAAAGACACAGTAGAGACAGGAAATGGAGAAACAGATTGTTGTCTCCAGGTTGGCAAAAATGTGAGAAAAGAATGTATACTCTCACCTTATTAATTCAACCTATATGCAATAGCTGGACTGGAAGATGAGCATAGTTTAAAACTGGAGGAAGCAACATCATTAACTGGTTCTATAGTGATGAAACTACTCTGATAGCTGAAAATATAAATGAACTGCAAATCCTAGTAATGAAAGTCAAGGAGCATATTAAAAACAGGACTAAGATTAAACATAAAGCAGACTATGTGAATTATCTCAAACACAGCAACCAGCCTTAAAAAAGGCAAGATACTGAAGTGATGGATACCTTTTGCATTTTTTTTAATTGATTATCAACAGTAAGGGAACCAGCAGAGATTAAATACTTCCCATAGAGTAACCATAAGATCTTGGAAAAGATATTCAAATGCTGGGCTATGTCTATATCTATGAAGATCAGAATCATCTGAGTAACTATTTTTCCTTTGGCATTCAATGGAAACAAGAGTTGAACTTTGAAGAAGATGGATAGAAGGAGTATTGACACCTTTGAACTTTGGTGTTGGAGAAGACCCCTGAGAATACTATGGATAGCCAAGAAAACAAACAAAAGGATCATGGATCAAATCAACCCAGAGTTTCCACTCAAGGCAAAACTGTCCACACTCAAGTTATCATACTTTACATACATTGTGCAAACACCTAGATATTTGGAGAAGTATAATAGTGGGGAAGGTAGAAGGAAAGAGAAGAGGACAACTAGCAGTAAGATAGATGGACTCAATTACAGTGGTGAGGGTGCACCATTGGAAAAAACGATAGATCAAGTTGGGAAAGATCATCCTGGAGAATATCTACATGGTCATGGTCACTAAGAGTTGACCCTAATTTGATGGTATATGATCAATCAATAATATCTGCATTGAAGATTAATATGTATAGTATGTATTTCTATCTGAAGGCAGAATATTCCAACAGAATTTTATATATGGACTGAAGAAAACCTAAAGGTGATACACATACAGACTCTTATTTGTAGCAATAACTACACACATTATCAAATCCTGATGCAAGTTCCCAAAGTATAAATAACAGTGCCACAACAGATATGAAAACCTATGGGCAATCAATAGGAAGACAAACTAAAGATTTCATACAGAAATCACCTCAACATAACAAAGAAATGAACAAATGTGCTTACAAAGAAATACATAATGAAGAAATAAACTTTGTTACCAAGGACATTAGCATTACATCAAACAGACAAAATACCCACAATTTCTCTTCAAAAAGCCAGCTTAGTACTTGGCTAATTATTTGCACTTCCCCCCAATAGCATTTACAGATAAAACTCACCTCAAGACATAGTTCACACACACTATACATTGTGGTTGAGAATTCTTAGTATTGTATATAACAGTTGCTTGAGTCTCTACCCACACATAGCCCCCTTGCTTGGCAAGCATTCGATACTGTCCGCTGGTGACTTGCCCTTTGGCAAACACTGGAAGAGGAAAAAGACCCAAATTATTTATATACTGAAGACTGGGTTGCCCAGTAGATTGCCAGACATTCACTCAACTCTAATTGACCTTGCCATTTTTTAAAGCAATTATTTTCAGTGAAAGTAATGCGTGGCCAGAACACTGCAAAATAAAGTTCTTAAATAAAGCCTCTTAAAAGATCTTTATTCCCAAGAATGCTTTTAACATTAATATTTGCAATACTAAGATGGAGATTGGAGTTGGGTTTTATATTGGGGTTTCATTTTTACAAGCTGGCTGGATTCACCCTGAGTTGGGCGATCATATTTTTCTCAATAAATAAATGAATAAATAATTCTTTTAAAATATTTAAATGGTGATGGAAGTTATAATCAGTGTAGGACGGGCTTCTGGTTTGCCATCGTGGTCGCCGCAGACGCTGGAAGGCAAGCTCCGTCTTCTGTGTTCGGTTTTGTTCCAGGGGGACCCTGGAAAGGATCAAAAGTCACCCTGTAAGGGCGATGAGCAAGGAGGGGACTCCCGCTTGACCCTGGGAGGGCGGCAGCCCTTCCGCTTGATCCAGGGCAGCCTTCCAAACCAGCAGAGGAAAGACCAGCATAAACAATATGGCTCATCACTAGGCTGCAGACAGCCAAAGTCAAACTTGCCACCAGGCACTTCTAAAGCAACGCGGATGAAACTGGGTGAGATCTAATCTTCTCTCTAAGATCCTAAGTATTTTTCTTCCTGTAAAAGTTGCCCAAAGTATCTTTTCCCCTGTGAGGAGAGAGGGAAGGGAATTTTTATCCCACCCTCTAAGAATAGCAGCGACTGACTACCCAGGGGAGTTAAAGCACTAAAAGAATAATTTTAATCTAATTGGATTTATATGTTTCTGAAACTAGAGGGAGATCTATTTGATGATTTAAAAGCGTTGACATGGAAGGCTAGTTGGCAAAGAAAGCAAGTCAGAATAAGGCTGAAGGAAATTGGGGTTTCATATTACTAATTAAAGCAGCGGTTCTCAACCTATGGGTCGCGACCCCATTTGGGGTCGATCGACCATTTTACGGGGGTCGCGAAACAACGCGATCCGCCATTTTTTCCCCCAGGGGAACCGCTGAATTAAAGGGTCAAAGGGAGAAGTTGAGATAAGGGAAATTTTGGTCATTAAATTTAAAACATTTGGAAATTAGTTAAAATAAGGATGCTATTTTTTAAAACTTAAAAATTAGACTCAAAAGGATAAAAAATTATAAATGTTTGATTTATTAACTCAGATAATATATATAATGGGCTTTGATTTATTAAAGGGGATACTGTTATTATTAATTAGATGATGTAAGATGGGGGGAAATAGGTAACTTTTAGGAAATAGAACAAGATTATACTCAAATAGATAAGATGTGTATTTTGAATATTAGATTCTGTTATGAATTAAGATAAAGGAAAATTTGGTTACCTAAAACCTGGAAATTATAAATATCAAATGTTAAACTTGAATATTGATGGGAAACTAAACATTGGGAAAAACCAATAACAGGACATTGATTGAATGTAAAGATTGAATGTAAAAGTAATTAAGATATGTATAAGTTAAAAATGGATTGATAAATGTAATAATCATGTTTTTATTTAGTTGATATAATAAGAACTTTATTAGCTTAAATATGAGATAGTAGATATTAAGGGAAAAAGAGAGGAAATATTTGAGGTTGTAGTTTGAGATTTGTACTAAAGATTTTTGTATGTTACTGAACTATTGATTAACCCAGCCACTACGTTGCTTTTTAAATACCTAAATGTAAAATTAGAAAATTAATAAAAATATTATTTAAAAAAGGAACAGTGTAGGACACTGGGCAAGCTAATGGAGATGGCAAAGAATAATGGAATACATGTGCATATATGCTGTGTTCTTGACTATTTTTGAGAATAATTAGATGGCTTGTTTCTAGTGTCGACTTTTCTTAAGTATGTGTATTTATGAATCAGAGTAATATACTGAGGATCATTTCTTTGAGCATTACCAGTTTGCATTTAATGAAGTACCGTATATGCCGGCGTATAAGGCGACTTCCGCAAGCGCTAAAATCGGCGCCAAAGACTGGGGTCGTCTTATACACCGAGTCGTCTTATTAGCCGGAAATACTGGTAGTTTCCGGCGTATAAGACGACGTTCTAGGAATGCGGCCCGGCGACAAAGACGGGGGTCGTCTTATACGCCGGGTCACCTTGTACGCCGGCATATACGGTAGATATCCAGGGATATAAATAAATAGTTTAGTATTTGGGACTCAGACACTTCCTCTACCTCTTCAAGTTATTGGGCAAGTTACATCCATCTAGCACCAGAATGATTTTTACTGCATGGCTGTTTTATAATTAGTTACTTGTAAATTTGTCATTTTTTTATGGCAGCAAATCTGTCCCATAATTAGCTCTCAACATTCAAAATATACTCATCAGCCTCAAAAGGTTCAGAACTTTTGAATTGCTTAGAAATTTCACAATAGCATATATCAGGGGTCTTCAAACTTGGCCTTTTATGACTTGTGGACTTCAACTCCCAGAATTCCTTAGCCAGCATGCCTGGCTAAGGAATTCTGGGAGTTGAAGTCCATAAATCATAAAGGGCCCAAGTTTGAAGACCCCTAGCATATACAGTATCTGACAAAACACTGGTGTGATATTTACAAGATTAATCATAAATAGTACAGAATATGCTAATGAAACCTGAATAGCATGCAACTGTCCTGCCTTCATCAACTTACTGTCATGATGTGTTTTGGTCAGATGATCAGAGTCCAGTGCATGATAATATTCATATACAGAACGCCCCAGGAGTTCTTCAGGTTCATACCCTATTAGTTCTGTAATCCTTTATGCAAAAGGAAAGAAAAAGTAAATTTATGATATCTCTAAAGCTTACAGGTAAAGTTTATTTGAAAAGTATTGAAAGTTTATTGAAAAGAAAACTATTGCAATTTATTATCTGTTTCAAATAAAACAAAAAGCATAATACAAGCTTCGCTAATAACTATAACATCACCTTGACTTGGAGCCAAAATGAACTAGAAAGATTAAGGGTTAGGGATTTTGCTTGATTGAAAGCAACTTAGAAAAAAAATCAAAATTAAAAAATATTTACATGCTGGTTTTATTTTGCATTTTGGGAATCAATAGGATGTTGTAAATCGTGTCATTTAATGTTTTTAAAGATACTTCCTCCCAAGTGCATGGAGATATATTATAAATAAAATTCCAATGGAATAACATAAAATAAAATGGAAGTAAACATTGCATTAATTAGACAAACACAGACCACAATGCAAGCTTTACTAGTAGCTGGAATATGATCTGTGCTCGGAGACAAAATGAATTAGAGACATAAAGATTTGAGGATTGTTGTTTATCTCAAAGAAAAAAAAATCATAAGCACAAAATGAAATATATTTCAGCCTTACACCTTCCTATATAAGAACACTATCCTTATCTTATTAGTTCATTTCCCCAATCAGATGCCTCCAGATGTGCTGAACTGTAAGTCCTGTTGTTCCAACCTAGTATGGCTAATAACTGTTGCTTGAGGCTGGAGAAATGGTCCAACACATCTAAAGCAGGGGTCCCCAACCCCCGGTCTATGGACTGGCACCAGGCTGCAGCATGCCAGAAACCGGTCCGTGCAAAACAAGCAAAGATCCATCCGAGGGATGCAGACAATACATGAAACCACGCCCTCTCCGGTCCACGGAAAAATCTCTCTCCACAGAACCGGTCCCTGGTGCCCAAAAGATTGGGGACCTCTGATCTAAAGAACACCAGACTCCAGACTCAGGAATGCCAAATTTAAAATTATTTCAGCCACTTGATGGCAGTGTTACACAGAACACCAGTACAAGGAAAAGAAATGCTACAAAACTCAGAAAAAGTAGAAGTGTTTCTTTCTAAAATGAAAATATATATATATATTACCATAACTATAATATTTTGCTTAAAAACACTGGAAAAATTTAAAAAATGATTTTTAATTTTTTATCATTTAAAAACATTTGAGAAAATGGAAAACAGAATAGAAAACATTTTGCATCCTCATTGTTCAGAATTGAAAATTATGAAACTGAAATTATAAAACTGAAAGATGCACATAAATTTACATCATCATTTAACTAATTCTCCCCCTCAATTTTAACAAATAAATGCACAATACAGTAAAGGGCACAGAATGCTATCAGCAATCAGATGAGTATCATAATTTACAGGGAATCTATTTTGGAAGTGGAGGAGAGTGAAGTATGCATTGGCATTGTTACCCAGAGGCTTTACCTTTCATCACAATAGGAAAATTTCATGTCAAGGCTATGACGGGTGAGGAACATTTTACTATCCAATGGGACTTCAATATTTGATGGATGAGGTATAGGCTCACAAATTAATACCAAACATGTCATGGGAGGCTTTTTATAGCCGCACACAGTCTGATTGTTGTAATTCTCGTAAACACGAATATGACCTGTACAATGAAGTACCTGAGTGTTGAAAAGAAAGAAATATATTTTATCTCTGACCTCATATATAACCACAAAAGCAACCTCAAGCACCATTTATTTATATTACATAAGTCATTTCTTTAACTGGCAGTTGAATTGGGAATTAGTTTGGGCAAAAGTAGCCAAAAGGAGCTTGTTTCTCACTACTGCCAACGGAGCAGCCCTGCTTCCCGTTGTTGCTGGACCTACATTCACATCATTACAAAAGGATAATTGTTTCATCTTTAAGTATTAAATAAGTGAAAAAACCACTATGTCCACCAACAGTAGCAAGTAGGTTTCACTGAAAGCTATTTTAATTATTTAAAACAAATGCTGAAATAAAGTTCAAAGCTATATCGTTTTGGTCTGGTTGCCTATTTATTGCCCAGAGAACTCAAATCAACAGAAAAAGATCCATATTGCTCCCGTCTTCTTTCTTGAAATAGTCCCCGAGTAGAGATATGATTGAGCAATTATTATTGAAAGGAAGACATTTTTTTGCAGAGAGGGGAAGGGGGGTTGGGGTTTGTAATATACTTAAAGCATACCAATGTCTATGTCTATTTCATCCCAAGTTAATTAATTTGTTAATGAGATTTATCAGCACCTGAAACCTAACAGTCTAGTTGGCTAATCAATATTATAATTAATTAAAACAACAAAATCCAAAATCTATTTACACAACTTAATACTAAAATTAATGAGCTAATATTTGTTTGATATGGTGCCAATAGGTATAATTAATTCTCATTCGAAAGAGCCAGATTTTCATCTGCTTCTCGAAGGCCATGAGGGTGGGGGCAAACTAAAGGGGAGCTCTTACAGAGAACACCACCCGCCTACCATACCTCCTTAGTAGCTAGGGATCCTTAGCAGATGCTTCTTATGTTTCCATGTAGAATGTGCAGAAACTTTTGGGGAACAGTGGTGTCTAAGACTTCCGGGCCCTGTGACATATAGTACTTTATAGGCAGTGACAAGCAGCTTGAATTGCACCAACACTGTTCCCACAGCTGAAGTGCAACATTTAACAAGAGTTCAGGAAAAGCCCCAGATTGTGGCCCTGCTCTTTTGTGAGAAACAGAACTACATCAGGAACCAAAAAAATAGTCTATTCAATCATGCCCAGATTGGGTTGAGTCCTTTTTTTTTCTCCCCCAAAATCTAGACTGTCATGGGTCTAAATAATTCATACTCTCCATGGTCCTCTGTAACTATAACCTCATCATTTCAATCCCTGAGAAAGAAAGGTGAATAATAAGGCTGTTGTCCAATCCTGCTGGATCCAGACCTGGCCTCTTCACTAGAGGACAGACCAGCGTATCTTCTGTTATTTCTCCCTCCCTTAAACAAACTGCTGTCCGCAGCCAGGATCCAAATTCCAGGCTGCAGGGGACTTTACTTCCTCAGAATCAAAATCTCTCAGGTACTGCACAAGACATCACCTCTATCATCTCAGTGGATTCTGTCCATCCAGGTTGTGATTCAGAGTGAATGTGAGAGATTTTATCCACGAAATGCTTGGCCAGACGATCACAACTTACATAAACTGGATCTTCCTTTCCTTCCTTTCCCAAGGGGTCCAGGACACTCTGAACAGTGTAGTTGGCCAACATTCCGCAGACGCAATAAGGGAGGAAAAGTAATTATGCTTCACTGCCCTTATCGCCACAGAGTAGGCTCGAATCTGGGCTCCTACTCGTGTCCGGTCACATTCGCTTCTTGTTTTCACCAGCATCATTCTAGACGTTTCTTCACTTCCTTCATTTCCTGGAGCTCCTCAATGAATCAAGGAGCTGTGAGGGGTTGATTGGGGGGGAGGAGGGAGAGGGGGGAAGAGGCTGCTCAGGGGTAAATGCTGTCGAGTGCCCTGGCCGCCACCGTATTCCAGAGGTCAATAAAGCGCTCAACAGAGTCGCCCTCCAGATCGCTGGGAAACTCCCCAAGCGTCATCAGGAAACCTTTAATGTAAAACACATAGATTTTTCTCACAGATTTGACACTGTGTCTATCTCGCCATCCTTCAAATCATTTTAATATGCTAAAATATTAGATTTAAGTTCTTGAACAACACAACAAAACAAACCAGTCCCAAAACTTTTATGTACTATTGTTTTTAAAAAATATTTCACACAATGCTACTTTTCAGTGAAACGTCTCATCACTCATGTTCATCATGACTGCTTAACTGATTAAAATTATTGAAGAAAAAGCTACTCTATTTAATCTTTATAGATAACATCAACTATTCTATTTTACTCAGGCTGGGTGAGCACTGGATTGGAACTCTTACCACTTCAAACTACATAAATAAAATGAAATATGCTTAACAACTGCAAAAAGCGTAATTCTGCAGCCATGTCATTCTGGATTTTTTTTTTTTTTTTTTTGTAGACTGGATTACTGGTAGCTCTATGGGTTATCATCCCCATATTTCTGGGGTCCAACATGAAAATTGAGAAAAGGTTTGTTTCAAGTACCATTGTTGTCTGTGGATGAACATTTGTAGCAACATGGAACAGTTTGCTCCATTTATTGCCAACATTGAACAAAATTCTAGACTATAAGAAATTTTGTTCTTAACCTAGAGCACTTTAAAACGCCGTTATAATCTTAGAAGAGATGAATGAAGCTTAGAATGTGACTTTGAAAAGGTAAAAATATGAAGCATCCAAACAATGTGAGATGCCAAGGAAGCATCTTATAAAACATATGTTCTTCAAATGCTCTTTGAAGCATTTATTTATATACTTCTTTCAAAGCATAAGAAAAATTACCTTCCATGTGGCTGATTTTATATTCACAGTTCTTCCTCTGCTGGTCAATGTACATTTCATTCTGAGGAAAAAACTCCGTTCTGTATTTTGATCCTTTCCCTTTTTAACAGATCCTAATACAAAAGAGCACAATGGGAATGAAAGAAAATAGATGACAACAATTGAAATACAGAAACAGATTAACACAATAGAAAATACTATGTGTAATGTACATTCAATTTCACCTATGAAATCTCTTTAAACAATGATTGTAAAGGTATCCTCAACATATGACCATTTGCAGTCACAATAGCATTGCCCATGGCCCCTAAAGCACTTACAGCTGTCATAAAATGTTGCATGATTCCATTTTGGGTGCTTGGCAACCTATTTGCATTTGTAACTAGTTGCGAAGTGCCCTGAAATCATTTGAGCACCGACTGCAATCTTCTCTGCTGGCTTCCCTAGAAAGTCAATGGAGAAGCTGTCAGGGAAGGTTGCAAGCAGAAGGGATGTCGGATTTTAAGTCCATTCTACCAGCATGACAAAGAATTTCCCTTCCCCTCCCCTTGCAGGGAGGAAAAAATCCTCTGATACATGGGAGAAACAAACTTTAAATCTGGCGAAAACACTAATGAATGCCAATATTTCCACCCCTTTTAAGGGGAAAAATGCCAGAACCCCAGCATTGTGCACCTCCCACAACAATGGTGTTCACCAACACTTTCCCCATGCCCAGGAGGTTGAGGACCTGTCCCAGGGCTCTAGTTAACAACCGCAACTGTGAGAGCCAGGATTGCAGTTGTTGAGTGAAATAATTCCACAGTGATTTGCATAATGACTGCTTCATTCGACGATCAAGATCCCAGGCCCAAATGTGTTCTTAAATGAAGGAGTACCTGTATTTGCATAGAATTACTTATTATTTTCTTGCTTTTCCCCCAAATCTTGTCCCTACTGCTGTTGGTTAGCGGTTTGGGGTGAGGTGAGATTAGAGTGTTGGGAGGAAATCATCAATTTGCTTCCAACTGTATGTCTATAAGTACTGTGTAGTTACTTACTGTTTTGTTTTTAAATGTTTTGTTATGAGACAACTCTAGATCATGTACATCATTGCATGTGTTGCATATATAAAAAATCAGGACAGGAAACGGTATCAACCGTATCAATCACCTCAAATAACCTATGTCACATCAAGAAAATCTTGAGAAGGGTATATACAGGTAGTTCTCAACTTACAACCACTATTGAGCCCAAAATTTTTGATATCTGAGACATTGGTTAAGTGAATTTTGCCTCCTTTCTCACCACAGTTATTAAATGAACCACTGTAGCTGTTAAGTTACTAACATGGTTGTTAATTGAATCTGTATTCCCTATTGACTTTGCTTGTCAGAAGGTCACAAAAGGTGGTCACATGACCCTGGAATACTGCAACCATCATAAATGAGTCAAGTGTCTAGATTTTGATCACGTGGCCACAGGATTGCTGCAATGGTCCATAAGTGTGATAAAATAGTCATAAGTCACTAATGAAAGTTGTAACTTCGAACAGTTACTAAATGAACTACTGTAAGTTGAGGACTACTGCAAATGAACCAGGTGAAAATTTCTGCTTAATTCAAAGTATTCAAGACAAGTTTCAGATGTCAACCAAAAAACCCAAAGTGTTTTAAATTTTAATTTTTAAATACCAACTTTTTAATTTTTAAATACCAATTCAAATTCCAGTTACAATAATCACGTCAAAATAGAAGTTACAATTTTTACAAATTTAAATTTTTTTAGATTATATTTGGGGGGACTTGTTATAAATTAATTAACATAAATCTATGGTATTGCTTAACAGCATTAATCAACCACATATTTAAGGAGAAGCCATCTGGCCTCAAAGCAGAACTCTGAATGTTTGTCTCTTGTTTTGTTCTCAGTATTCTCTGAGCTTGCTTTTTTTCTTTCAGATGTTTCATTACAAGGAAGTGAAGTTTGTGGACTGATTTCTTCTACCAGCATTAATTTTCATCAAAAAATGCCTAACATCAGATAAATAAGATCAAGAAATAATAATACTCCAATCAAGGCCAGTATGACAACCATATATAAAAAAGCCAGCAAATTTCACTCCCTGATACACTGATATTACCCAATCGGATAATCAAATGTCTGCAAGAAAACAAGCTCAGAGAACACCAATAACGCAACAATTCAACTTCAAGCTACATATATTTTCCACTATCTTTTCTTTCTTACCATTTCGATGGATGAGCATTTCTCTCAACTCTTCATGATCACATGGGTGAGTGAAATCAAACAGGCTGTGTCCTGTCAAGTCAAACTGCCAAAGGGAGAAAAAAGCTCCACTTAGCACTGTATATTTATAGCAAGAAAAAAACCACTGGTTATAATCCTAGTTCACTATCTTGTTCATAGTCAATAGGAATTCACTTTGCCAATGATGCAGCCACATGTCTCTAATTCAAATTGAGTTCATAAGGAATCTACAGCACTAGCTGATCTCTATATAGGAAAGGCTCACAAGAAACTATTCTAAATCCTACGTGTTTGGATCCTGGAAGCACTAATGAAAGACAAGAATCATATAGATCAGTCTTCAAATATTATGGCCCAGTAAGCAAATCCACTATCAGCCACAGAAATTAACTAGGCAATGTCAAACTAGTCATTTTCCCCCAGGATTGCTATAGTGGGGGAAAAAACTGATGACAGGCGGCCTATGCACACAGTCTTGAACTCCTAGAGCAGGGGTGTCAAACTGCCAGCTCACGGACCAGACGTGTTATCTGGAAGCCACACCCACCCCATTGCCAGCAATGGCAAAACCGCCCTAATACGTTGCGTGACATCACGTGACGTCGCTAGTTGACATATCTGTCATGTCCTAGAGCAAACTCGCCACATCATGTGACTTGTCACAACATATCATGACTTTTTCCCCATTGCCGGAGCTGGGGTGGGCACGGTTTCAGTATGGCGCATCCAGCCCATGGGCCGGCAGTTTGACACCTGTCCTAGGAATGGTTAGAGATCTAGTCAATAAATAAATAAAAATAAATAACGCTCTACACAATCAAAAGAATGGGTCATATCATACCTGAGTGAGTCCCACACACTTGTTCACATTTTCAGAAGTATAGATCATGTCACCATCTTCAGAGAGGACCATAACAAATCCATCAAGAGCTTTTAAGTAAAAACAATTCAACTGTGTCTCCATTTCAGCTTCTGCCTCTAAGTCATCTAGAAGAATCAGTACATATTGAATGCCTGCAACCTATCATTTTAAAAAACAATGTATCAACTGCTATAACAGTGGACATAAAAATTTTCACCCATCTGCAAGAATAATGCTTACCTGCTTCAATCAGCTTTCTCATACGCAGGTAGCTGATTGTAAGCCTCATAACAGAGGCTTTATCAAGATGTGCGCTCACGTGATGGGGAAGAGGCAACTGGTGAGCAAGTTCATAGAACACTTCTGATTCCTTACTCCTCCGACACCTGGCTGCATCTCTAGACTTCTCTTTTCTACGTTCCGAGCTAATCCTAGAAAAATAAATACAATATCCAAATCCATATACGTGGCTGAAAAATATCGTGTATTGGCTAGCTGAAAATAAGCTCTTAGACTATTTAATCAAGACTCACAAATAAATATTTGTGCCCAATGCACATTTCTGTATCTATTCATCATGCCCTTACAATCCACAAAAAAATTATAGTATACATTATCAAATCTATCAATAGTTTACAATTTAAAAATATTAGCACCTGAAATATTAAAACCAGCAACAAAAACCTTGTTTTGAAATGTGCATTTTTAAAACCCTTTTAAAAAAGCCAAGATCCAATAAACTCATTGTAAGAGGAAGTGAGTCTTATCAGATTACTTCAGTGAGCAGGATGATCCAAACCACACAGAACTTTAAAGATAATAACCAATAGTTTCCATACTAATTAAAGTTTCTAAATACAGTCCCTTGTGGAGGTCTTTTTTGTAGTCAAATCTTAAGGCTATTAGTAGCACTCATAGTGTCATTTTCTTTCAGAAAGTGATAAGAGTTGGCCTATAACAGTGGCGGCAATCCTATGGCACGAGTGCCAGAGGTGGCACTTGGAGCCCTCTCTGTGGGCACATGTGCCATTGGCCCAGCCTTGCCTCCCCCTGTGATCCCCTCCTCTCCAGCAGCCCCCCTGAAAGAGAGTCACCCTCGAGCGTGGCCCACATGGAGCAGCACAGCCAAGGACATGGCAGCCAGGCAGCGTAGACAAGACTCTGCCCTCACACTCCATCGTGCACAGTTGATGCTGCAGGGCGCGGGCAGAGGGTGCGGCCGCCATAGCACTGCTGGGCTGCCTGGGCGATCTGCAGCGGGCCATGGAGGCGGTGAATGGTCCTGTGGGCAGGCGGGGCAGGGAATGGGGGGAAAGAGTGGGGGCGGAGCCAGTTTTTGGGCACTCGGTCTTTAAAAGGTTCGTCATCACTGGCCTATAAAAACCTTAAGTGATATAAAGGGTCTTGGCTATAGTTTTAATCTAGGAAATTGCAGCATGATCAAGTTCAAAACATCCATAAATCATGCACCAACTCCTTTTGGAAAAACATAATCATTTAGCATATACCCTGGAATTGTAAATCACTACAGTAAGCACCTATGCCCTTTCTGAATTTAATTTTAAGTTATCCTTTATTCAATCACCATTTGCAGACAAGAAAGTATATACATTATATACTCATATGTCGTCTCCTAACAAGTAATTGAATGCAAAAGTGAAGTTTACACAAATCTTGAATTATTTTCTATCAATAGTATATTATAACATCTCTCTATTACATACAACAATTCAAAATTCAGGCTAATTGTTTTCCTTCACATAAGTCCAATGTCTTTGAAATGATTATATTAGTCAATTTTATTTGATTTCTGAAGAAACTGTCAAACAATTATAAATATCTTCCTGAGTCTAGAGCCTGAAAGCAACTGGATCAGGAGAAACAAGCTCAGACAAAACCTCAATAAGATAGAGTGCGGTTTGTAAACATTTTAAGTGAAATATTCCTCTTAATGGCCATTTTAGGTAAGGTTACACTTCTTCTGAAGGAGTTGGATTACAACAAATTCCCTATCTATAGTAGACAGATGTTGGAATAGTGGGATCTTCACGCAGCTTTGGCAGATATGTCGGTTACATCCCTGTAGAATAGCTTTAATGATCACCAAATAACTGGATTACTGCAACATACATTATATGGGATTGCCTTTGAAGAATTCTCAGAAGCTCAACCGGTATAGAACACAGTTCCCAAACTCCTAATGGATAAATCCATTTTGGCACAGTTATCTTCTATTATGTAGGCTTCCAGAACCAATTCAAACCTCTGCTTATTACCTATAAAGAACTACAGAATATAGTAACAGCTTTTATCACTCCAAAATGACTGTACTCGTCCAGTCTAATCCTCAAAAGAGGGTGTATTGAAGCTCCCATCTTCACATTAAGAGTGTGGAGCAGAAGAGGGCCCTTTTATAGTAATTCCCACACTATGGAATGTGTTGCCTCCAGAAATACATACAGATTCTAACCCTCTGACATTTTGTAAGGCACTTAAGACTATTCTTCTCCATCCACCTTTTGTCCAAGATCCTGGGCAGCAATCTCAATCTTTTTAAAATCTTTATGTTCTTTTCTTGAATTCTTGTTTGTACATTGGCTAGAGTTTGAAAATTGGGGAGTCATATAAATATTGCAAAATAAAGAGCACAGCACAGCACAGCAACCAATGCAAAATACCAAAATCTCCTAGGGCTAGCACTTGATGTGTTGATATCTAAGCACTACCTCTTCATAAGAAGCACATACCATGCTGGAATTTTTTGGCCAGTACCCAATTTCTACCTGCCAGCCTTCTATCAGGTATCAGATAGGAAACACAGCCAGATATACCAATTCTAATTTATTGTAAAGGTGCATTAACAGATTCTTTTGCAAGTCTGAAAGTACAATTCTCTGCTGCCACCACATTTAAAGCCTGATAAGGAGAGTCTCTCCTGAGCCCCTTGATCCAACGACTATACAGCTATGGGGTATGCTCCCTCTTATCTGAGCATTCCCTGAGCAGCATCTCTTTGCCCAGCCTCCCATTTTGAGCTATTTGCAACGTTCTCTATGTAGAATATTGCCTAGCTTTCTATTGGGTTTGAAACTAAATCAAATAATATACTAAGGGCGTCTAACTCATAAACTATTCTTTCAATTAAACATTGTGATCTGAGCCTAGGAATTGTGACATCGGTGTCATGGTGTCTGTCTCTGGAATTACATCTCCCTGGAAATCTATATAACTCCCAATCCAGCATAAGGACAAAATCATGCAAATTAATTTTAATAAACTTGAATAAACCAGATAAGAAGCATTCTGAGGTAAATCAAACTATTTTTAATTGTAAAAAAGTTTTTAAAAACTAAATCAGAATTGAATTGGTTCTAAATAAAAATATTATGATACTTTCAATGTATCCCCCCAAACCAGCCAAGGTTTGCACAAAAGCCCTCAAACCTGATACCATTCAGCAGGGCATCTGGTTCCTGCCCTTCTGGCAAAAATAATTATTGCAGCCATCTCCCCAACTTTCCTTCCTCTCTTTGTTCTCTCATCCCAGAAAAGACCCAGATGATCAATCCTGTTCTTCAAATTTCCAAGTCTAGCTCAGTTCTATCTGAAAGCTCAAGGGACTTGGGCTAATGTTTCATTCTCAGCTATCCTACTGTTCCTACTTCCTATCTTTACTATCCTGCCCAACCCTCCTAGATCTTCTAAAAGCCAGCCCAGCTTCTCTTCACAGGTCCTGGAGCTAAATCATCACAAGCCAATGTTTTCCCCTCTGCTGCTAGAGTAGAAATGAAGGCTGCCACAATGTTCCTTTGACTATATCAGCTGCATATTTGTTTTTTCTTAGACCAGTGGATCTCAACCTTCCTAATGCCGCGACCCTTTAATACAGTTCCTCATGTTGTGGTGACCACCAACCATAAAATTATTTTTGCTGCTACTTCATAACTGTAATTTGCTACTGTTATGAATCGTAATGTAAATATCTGATATGCAGGGTGTATTTTCATTGTTACGAATTGAACATAATTAAAGCATAGTGATTAATCACAAAAACAATATAGCAATGCTGGCTGGAGAAGCTTACTCTTCCTTGCTCAAAAATGTTGGGAGGGAGGGAAGGGGAAGGAAGGAAGGAGGATTGAAGGGGAAAGGAGATGGAGAAGGAAGGAGATTGAAGGGGAAAGGAAGGAAGGAAAGAGAAAGAGATTGAAGGGGAAGAGATGGAAATGGAGATGGAAGGAAGGAAGGAAGGAAGGAAGGAAGGAAGGAAGGAAGGAAGGAAGGAAGGAAGGAAGGAAGGAAGGAAGGAAGGAAGGAAGGAAGGGTGAAGGGGAAGGGAAGGAGATGGATGGAAGGAAGGAAGGAAGGAAGGAAGGAAGGAAGGAAGGAAGGAAGGAAGGAAGGAAGGAAGGATCTTTGGAGAGTCATGTTTTCCAAGATGGTGATGAATTGCAACTCCCAGCATTCCCCACTCTTCCACAGTGCTTTTTAGGGCTGCTGGAGATGGTAGTCTAACTGAGAGCCAAGCGGCGGCACCTCCAGGGCCTCAGAAGCTGCGCGGAGGATCCGCAGGCCGCCCTCTACGCCGGCCAACCTGGAGCCCCCCCATCCTCATCCCAGCACTTCTTGCTGTCTCCCAGCCGCCCCCCCCCCCGGACCTGCCCGCACCTCCAGCCTCCTGAGTGCCATCGCAGAGGCGGGGTCACGGGAGCCCCTTTCCATGCTATGCAGCCTTTCACTGCCAGAATCCTTCCCCAACTCATCGCACGTGAAGGGGCGTGGCCGGAGTGCCAGCTCCCACTCAGAAGGCTCCACTTCTCCCCTCCTGGCCTGGCCGGTTGACCTCCAATGCACATGCAGACATCGCCGCCGCCTTGCCCTCTTCCCCGCCGCCTGGCCATTTCCGAGGCCCGGAGCCCAGCAAGCCGGGAAGGAGCCGCTCCTGTCCGCCAGCCCCAGTGCCGCACCAGGCACCAGAGGGCCAAGGTGGCTTCCGCCGGTGAGGGAGACAGACTGGGCGGCATGGGGGAAGCTCTGGTGAAGCGCGGAGGGATGCCGGGGCGGAGCACGGCCAGGCAACCAGGAGGCGTGGGGACCGGCTCAGCGCCGCAGCTTAGCCCAGCCAGCAGCAGTGGCAGAGCAGCCCAGCAGCAGCGCCAGCAGCGGCCACCACTTCTGCCCTCCTCCGCCGGCTCTTCTGCCTCCAGGGCGCCCTTCTGCTCCACAGCGCCTGCTCCTGCTGCCACAGCGCCATCGCGCATGCCCCCGACGCCGCCCGGGGCCGGCTTGGCTTGGCCTGGTCACCCACACAGCTGAGCCGGCCTGGGGCAGCGTCAGGGGCGCGCGCAATGGCGTTGCAGCGGCAGGAGCAGGCGCTGTTGGAGAAGGGCGCCCTGGAGGCGGAGGAGCCGGCAGAGGAGAAGGAGGACGGCGGCTGCCGGATAGAGGAGCAGTGTCTCAGTTCTAAGACCATCAGAAATATGTGTTTTCCGATGGTCTTAGGCGACCCCTGTAAAAGCGTTGTTTTTCCCCTTCTGTATAAATTCTTTTTTGCTTTTCAGTTCAACTGGTATTTCCATTGATTCCTTCAATGGTTCTTTTCCTTCTATTGCTTTGTCTCTTTTTAATTTCAATAACACTTAACAAGCTTGAGTATTTTACTATCAGATTAACTCTGACCTCCAGGTCTTTTTCAAGAAGTTTTTCAGGGCACTTCCACTGGCACACTTTCTGCTCTGTAATCCTTCTTATTATGTGGTCCAGAATTTTTTTTTTTTAAAAAATGTAGTTGTATGATAAAATCATCTGGAAAGGCCAAAAGAGGATTTAATACACAATTTATTACATTGCATTTGATGGTGTATAGTATAAATCTTTATTTTACTTGCCAAGACTAAAATTCACTAAGAAGAATAAAAGAATGTCCGGAATTTGGAAGTTTAAGAATGCAATATATTTAAGAAATGATTACTGATCATCTATATCCATTATATTCTTTTGAAAATTCTGTACACTTTCTATTACGTAATCCTAACCCTAAACCTACAGCTGTTGACAAGAAAGTTTACTTCATTATGTAAAGAGGGATTTTTTTTAAGTCTTGAAGTCAACACTGTTAAGTCTTCAAGAGGCTGAAATAAATATCTTTTGCTGCTATTTTGTGTACTACTAATCCCAAGTCTAAGAAGATAAGAATATAGCAGACCTGGAGACACTTACTGCTATTCATTTTATAGACTTTAGCTAAACTACAGCAAGGATTTATAGATGAATAGTGAATTAAGTGTCTGGTTAAAGCCACTATCAGTTGTTCACCAAATAATTGAAAACTTTTACTATATTTATTTTTAAAATAATCATATCCAGGTATTGCTTTTTTTTCAAGAAACCTATTCTGTTATTAAGTTTAACAACTAGACATTAACATAAATGTTTTAGATCGGGGTCCCCAACCCCCGGTCCGTGGACCAGTACCAAGCCGCGACATGCCAGCAACCTGTCCACACAAACAAGCAAAGCCCCATCCGTGGGATGCAGGCAGAGCTCCCTTGCTCCAGGCTCGCTGAGCTCAGCTCTCCACTCCCCACTCCCGATACCGATCGAAGTGACCACAATGGTACTGCACACTCAGTAGCCACCCCCCGCCCAGCACTCATTGGTCACTACGCACTGCCTGTCGGGCGCAGCACGGTCTCGATGGCGACTCGGGGTACAGCCGTGGGCGGGGATGGCTACTCCCTTGCTCCGAGCTCACTGAGCTCTGATACTAATCAAACATTCCAATGCCCACATGGTGGGAAATCGATCCAGGCACCGCAGCAGAAGCCACAAGCTGTGGGGGATCCCTGCCGCCACCGCCAGAGCCAGCTACAACAGAGCACCAGCCAGTTGCTTAAACTAGGCGCCGGCAGCCTCAGGATGCCCGCCCATTGGTGCCGTTGCCGCACCATGTTCCATGATGCCAGGGAATCCCTGCCCCGCCAGAGCCAGCCACAATGGAGCGCCGGCCACCTGCTCTAACCAGGTGCCAGTGGGCAGTCCTAGGGTGCGCCAGAGTCCCACACGTCACCCGGTAGGCTGCTGTCAGCTTCAAGGTCACACAGGTAGCCCTCGGCCACTCCCCTCCTCCAAATCAATCCCTGATCAGAGAGAGGGAGGGAGGGAGAGAGAGAAAGAGGGAGAGAGAAATAGAGAGGAAGAGAGAGAGAGGGAGAGAAAGAAATAGAAAGAGGGAGAAAGAGAAAGGGAGAGAGAGGGAGAGAGAAATAGAGAGGAAGAAAGGGGGAGAGATAAAGAGGGAAAGAGGGAGAAAAAGGGAGAGAGGGGGAAGGGAGAGAGAAATAGAGAAAGGGAGAGAGAAAGGGAGAAAGAAATAAAGAGGAAGAGAGAGAAAGGGAGAGAGAAAGAAAGAGGGAGAGAGAGATTAAATTAGTAACATGGTTCTAAAGTGAATCTGGTTTTGCCACTAACTTTGCTAGTCAGAAGGTTGCAAAAGGTGATCACATGACCCTGGAACAATGTGACCATTATAAATATGAATCGGTTGCCAAGCATCCGAATGTAAATCACATGACCCTGGGGATGCTGCAACGGTCGTAAGTGTGAAAAATGGTCATAAGTCACTTTTTTCAGTGCTGTTGTAACTTTGAACAGTCACTAAGCAAACTGTTGTAAGTCAAAGACTAATTTTATGGGTTGGGGGTCACCACAACATGAGGAACTGTATTAAAGGGTCGTGACATTAGGAAATTTGAGAACCACTGTCTTAGATGAATTACATTAAAGCCACAGGAGCTTTTAGATACTTCCCAAAAGGCAGACTGTTTTTACAGTCCCCTTTCCCTTAGAGTCCCCTTTTCCTTAAGAAAATGATCAAGTCCAAAGGAAATACATAGAGAGAGAAAATACAAATGTAAGTTGTAAACTCTCCAAGTTTGAACAGGCTATTAAATGTCCTCTATGTTTCTGGTAAGCAACTGTAGACATGCCAATTTTTCTTGACCACTCAACTACTTTTGTTACTATAATATAATCCTTGGTATTTTGATGGAATGAAAGCAAGCAAAGACACAGTGATTTCTTTTTCCCTTCAGAGTTCATTTCAGAAATAAGCACAGGGGAGTTTCTGTACAACTGAAGGCACCTATACCCTATCTTGATCTTCATAATTTTTAACAGAAAGCTGCCAGTTGAACAAATCAGGAAGGCTGGAGTGAAATGACAATAGTAATTCTCTCACTCTATCATTGGAGTCAGCCAATGTTGTGCAAGAATTACATGGAAGTATTATACATTTTTAAGCACTACATTTGGGTCTATTAGATTTTAAATCAGTGGTTCTCAACTTTTTTAATGCCGTGACTCCCCAACCGGTCGTAAGTCGAGGACTACCCAACTGGTCGTAAGTCGAGGACTACCCAACCAGTCGTAAGTCGAGGACTTTCCCTGCCCAGGAGTGCCACGCATGCGTGGTGCTGCCCCCTGTGCCGGCCAAGGCGTAGCTGGCAAGGGGCAGTGACGGTGCAGGGCGACCACCGGCTGGGCCACCAGCTGGCCCAGCCCAAGGGAGGTAAGGCACCCGCCGGGCCCCACGCACACCAGCAACCCTCCCTGTGCCCGCCGGCCTCCCACCTCCCACCCCTGGCCTCTTTTACTTACATTTTTAGTAGTTGCTCAGCAGGGAGGAGTAGAAACTTCCAGACAGCTCGCCTTCACTGCAGACAACTTGCAGCATTGTTTGCAGAATGGGACTTTTGGCGGGCTCAGCAAAGACAGCCTGGACAATTCCTATTGGCTTTTGAAAGCCATTAGAATTAGACTCTATTCAAGAGAGTCTATTCTATTGGCTTTCAAAAGCTAATAGAATAAAAGGGAGTAGCATAGCTAAGGAAAATGGGGAAAAATGGCGGACTGCGTTGTTTGGCGACCCCCGTGAAATGATCGTTCGACCCCAAATGGGGTCGTGACCCACAGGTTGAGAACTGCTGTTCTAAATGCTCAAGCACTGAAAGGAGCATATCTCCTTGAACCAAACTGTCTTTACCCTTCTACCAAGAACGATTCTGTGGGGAAAAGGGCAGATAACATTCTATATGGCAGCAACCTGTCTACAGAATATCTTTTTTACTGAACTTCTACTGCCACTGCCACTACTATGATTTTGACATCAATTTAAAACCACATTTGATCTTAACTTGAAAACTAAGAAGCATATAATCCAATTACATTTAGATGGGAGACCACTAAGAAATTCCAAGGTTGTATCTTAGACTGGCAAGTTAAAACAAATACTACTTTATGATAGACCACTTCCATAAGGTTGCTCAGAAAACTCAGACGCAGTTACCGACATGTAATTGTAAGAGTCAAACTAAACAGATCAACTTACTTTTTTATATCTGTATTATATAGAAACAATTTGTTTTTCATGCAGATTACAAAGTACCATGATAGTAGTAGTTGGACTTGGCAACCATTTGTAGTGGCAGATAACGATATGCCTCTAGACCAGTGATTCTCAACCTTTCTAATGCCGTGACCCCATAATACAGTTCTCCATGTTGTGGTGACCCCCAACCACTTATACATCACCGGGTGCCAGGGGCGTGGCCAAAGAAAAGGGGAAAAAATGGCAGACAGCCTTGTTTGGCGACCCCCGTGAAATGGTCGTTCGACCCCAAATGGGGTCCCGACCCACAGGTTGAGAACCACTGCTCTAGACGAGATGGGTGGGACACAAATCAAATCAAAACAATCAATCCACACATATTGTCATGTAATTGTGGAGGCATCACTGTTGTCACGCTCTATTTTTTAAAAAATTGACAATTTCATCAACATGATAGTAAATATAAGTCTGATATTCTTTCCTAAAATCTACCAAAAATTCATGCAAGAACTTCATAGTAATATGAGAACTCGGCCAGTTTTTTTACGTATTGTTTTTATTTAGGTTAGGGGTTTCATGGAAACAATCTAAGCACCCTATCCTAGGCTACAATTATTCATTTAATATATACATAACCACAGAAAGATAGCGCAACAGTTTTCATGCAAAATGAGGAAACAGATTTTTCCTGTGAAGATTATTTGTAGCTTAATTTTATTATTGTCTTCCCTATAGTTTCAAAAAAACTATTTCAATACTGTAATTCAACATTTGCCTATTCTCTCTTATGTATAATTGCTTCCAAATAACCATCTACATCCATCTAAAAGTTTGGATTTAAAAGAATACATAATATTTATATTTCTCTCTGAACCCAGAAATTACCGTACTACTGATTTTCAGCTGACAAAGGCAAAAAGGCACCAAATTCAGGCTGTAACTGTATATAGACTATAACAAGAAGTATTTTATTCAAACTATATATTAGTTTGACTTCCAACTAATTCACCCACAAATAACAGTAATAATGTTGTTCTTTGTAATATTAAATGTATCATTAGCATCAAACAGGTTCTTTATCTCTTCTTTCTATTCAAAGCTTGTCCCAGCTTGATGAAACAGAACAGAAACAGAACAGAATTAAATTGTTATAGCGATATGGCTTTACATCCCCACAAATTTGCTACCACTTTCATTTTTGATCATGACCTTCCAAAGTGTAGTGATTCACATTTAAAGTCCCCAATTCACAACAATACTAGAAAATCTGAGTTTCCAAATGTTGTGATTATTATTTATTAAATTTATTTCAGCAACTCTGTGAAGTTTACAAATTATTTAAAATATGAAAAACCAGACATGAAAAATGCCAAAAAACAAACCAAAAAATAAAAAAGGATAAAGGTGGCTGAATAACAAACTTGGCATAAACAAAAGAAAACAATCTAGGTTAAAGATGACATGGGTATGGGTAAAGAGCTGTTCCTGAAACCGCAAACTTATTTAAAATTGATTGTGTTATCTGGGACTGTTGGACGTTACAGTATGACAGTGTTTCCCAAACTTGACAATTTTAAGGCATGTGGACTTCAACTCCCAGAATTCTTAATGCCTTAAAATTGTCAAGTTTGGGAAACACTGCAGTATGACAATTTCTGGAAGGTAACTATCGCTGTCCTATATGGTTTTAATGATTATCAAATACTTTTTAACACTAAAACAACAGTATTTACATCTATGGTAATAGATATTAGTGTCCACTATTTAAAGGTTTCTATTCAATCCTTTCAGGTATTTGGTGGATATCAAACTTATGTGCTGGACAGATATCACTGGATTCCTCCTGGTATTGCAGCTCCCATTCCCCATTCCAGAGACACAAACAATAAATCTGCTCCAACAAGCTTGTAGACTTTCTAGAATAATTTGGGGATGATGTTTCAGATTGTCAGTGACTAACCCAAAAAAAAACCCACACTTATTATGACTCAGTATATAAAGAAAGGACAAGTACAGTATGCACCTGTGTAACTACACAGTCTATCTGTTGTAGTGAGCAAATGGAGAAAGCCAAATGAGTAGAGCTGAATAGCACCTTCATGTGAATTATGTCCAAATAAATTCAAATAAGCTTAGCCTGATTTTATTCAGGTTGAATAATAAGAAACACAAAATTTCATTTGTTTGTCCAAATGAAAGAAATATATTCATTTACAAAATGGGAAAATGAAAGTTAGGGATACCAAAATGTAGGCTTTTTATGGCACAATGTAGCCTGTACAGGGGTTGAAAAGCATTTGAATTGTTTCAAATCTGAGACTTCTTCTTTTAAGCTAAAATGAACATTTTAGTTGTGTTTTGTAGAACACTTCCCAAATCTTGAAAACAACTTTTTTTGCACTTGAAACAGTAGTTTCACAGTTGAGATGGGGAAGAAGGGTTAGTTTGAATTTAAACAAAGTTACCTACTCCTTTGCAATAATTAAAAATGTAAGAACTGCCTAACAATCCCCATAAAATAACTTAACTCCCGTGGATTTGCACAAATAATTATAAAAAAAAGAAAGCAGAACTGAATGTGATAGTGTACTCATTGTTCTGTCACACCAGAGATAAAGTTGGGCATTTTGTAATTCATTTCTGAGAACAGTTATAGACTGAAAAAACTGGAAGGGAATGCCCAAAGTTTCTGCAGAAAAAAAATCTAGTTCAAATTTGAGAGTTTCAAAGTTGTATGATGTTTGTTTTATTGATGAATGTTTTTAAAAATATGCAAGAAGCAAATATTTCAAGGCTGGTTCTAAGGTAGGAAATAAGAGAAGGGAGAGACTTAATTTGCAAAATAAGGAAGAAAGCATCCTTGTTCTTTCTTTTAGCCCCCCCCCCCCATGTGGCCAGCGCTGCATGGCAGATTTCCTGCTGTGAAGCAAACAGGAAGTGGCCAGAAGTTAGTTCCACAATGCTCAATCCTGACTTTGCAATGGCCATCTCTGATGACCTGATTGTAAAAAAGACTTGATCTGCTAATGCCTAATCTGGGGGGAGGAGAGGAAGCATATCATATCACTATCAAGAAGCCACTGATGACAACCCAAAAAAACCCTGTGAAGTACTGCAAGCAAGAATACACTAACAGCACTGTGAGAATGAAGAAGCATTTAATGTTTCACAGAACTTGTTTTAAAAAATTACAAACCAGAAAATCAAAACCAAATCAAAAGGATGAAGCAAAGTGACAAAACTCAGTAGAGAAACCTTCCTCTAGAAACCTATATTATACCATTTTCTACTAAATTTGTAGTTTTCTAAAAAAAAAAATCCTCCTGCCTTCACAAAGAAATGGCCAGAGTCACCCTAAGTGACATTCAAAAATATTAAAAGCAAATAAGAAAATGGCTGGTTAATCAAATTACCTCTCAAATCAGTAACTAGAGCTGAGCATTCTGATTACATTTTTTTTAGAGACTCAGATTTCAAACAGGCAAATTATATAAAAGTCTATTGTCCCATGTGAGATAAATTCTACAGATCCTAATAATGACATTTCAATAGAAGAGAATAAAGCAATGGACTTTTATGGCCTATTTTCAAGCATTCTTTGATGTGCCAAATATATATTGTAACTGCATACTGTCTTATTGCCTATTGCCGAACATTGCTTCCAACATTCCAATGCAAATATTTTCCCCAAACATCAAACCTTTTATTTCAATTTATTTAGCTGCCCATCTAACATGCAAGTGACTCTGGGCAGCATACCACACTTAATTTAAAAACCAATAAATACATAAAAACAGTCACAATTTTTTTTAAAAAAAAACTATAAAAATATACTATTCAAAACAGCAAAAAATTGACTACAATTAATTTAATCATATATTAATGTAATCATGTTATAACGTTTCGTGTATATATTGACACTAATTTGAGAGGTCCCTCCGTAGTTTGGTAGGAGTCTGGGAACTGATTCACACATTTAGATTCCAATGAAACCTCAGAAAAGGACTGATCTTATTGTAATAAAGACAAGCAAGAAAGTATAGTTGTCATTGGATTAAGTCTTCTATCTAAGGGCCTGAGATGTAATGAGAAGGTTGGGAACAGGAGACAAAATAGGCAGAAGAGAAAATAGGAAATTTTGAAACAATATCAATATTTGAAAAATCAGGAGAAAGGGGCAAGAAGAGAAGAAAAATAATGGGCATAATTCACTGTTGGGTTCAGCAGTTATGACAAATACACATAATGTTGAGAGAGAAATGGTTACCATCCTGTGTCTTTAGGTAATTTTTGTGTTTGGACCTGAATACCTTCTGCATTATGTTTTAGTTGTAGCAGTTCGGAGCAAGATTGTGCTACAAAGCCAATATAGGTTACACAAAGAATTAGGTCAACAGAACCTGGATAACTTCCTACATAGTTGGAACTCTCTGTCAAGAGATCTATTGATTTCAGAAGTGTTGAATGAGAAACTGGAATTGAAAACAAAAATAAAAATTGTATTCCTAATGTGAATCATGTATGATGTAAAACATTAATATATAGTACTATTCTGTCTGTAATTTGTCTTAGTTGTCATTTCAGATTACTAGTATATAGTAAATCATACAGTAGATCTCCATGGATTTATTGTATGATGGCAGTCATTTTGTAAGAATGCCCACAAAATATTCTTAAAATTTCAGATATATCAGGAATGTAAAAATAAAAATGATTAGGAGATTCTTCTAGAAACCCATCCAGAAGATTAACACCAAATATATGAATGCAAGTATAGCTGTTGGAAGCCAAATATTTGCACAAACTTGCAGCAAGTAAAATATAAACCCACAGAACTGGCAAACAACTTACTAAATCACCTACACACTTACTCTCTGATGTGTTCCTTAATAAATAGTTTCAGAGAAATATTTATAATGCCAGAAACAAAATATAGCTTAAAACCAAAGTAAATTAATTACTATTACTTGCTTGTGAAGGTTTACTTTTACTTTGTTAAGTATTAATGTATGCTTACATTAAGCAAATTACATTCGGGAAGCCTTCCAGAATTTTATAAAAAAAATTGAATTCAAAATTCTTCACATTTGGATTTTAAACAGGCTGTTCCACACTCATTGGAAATGTTCCACATTTATGCATAAAATATTATACAGTACCCTTTCACCTCACACACACAAAAAAAACAAGGTCCAATGGAAGAAAGGCAGATGTGCCAGAATATTGGAAGCAGTCAATCTGCAGTGTCTTCTTGATTTTTCTGAAAAGTTTAAATAGACACATGCTTAAAAGTTTAAACTTCCATTATTGTTATTCTGACTGGGTAGATTTATAAATCATATTGAGTTTTTTTTAATTATAACACTATACCAGAATCAAATAAATCATGGTTTGTAGAATAAACCAATGAGAGTTGAGACATACCACATATAAATAAAAATCAAATTGACTACTGTGGATTTGTGGCTGTATGAATCCTACATTTAGGTTTGGATCCTCCAAACATTTGTTCCAAAACAGCCTCACTGAGGTCAACCACAGGGACAAAGTAACCTTATGATAATGAAAGTCGTATAACAAGTTTCAATTATTGTAGGCAAATGCATTCTTCAGTTACTTCACAGTATTGCTGAAGAATACTTCAAAACAAATAGTTCAGACAACCAGCCAACTGGCTAATACAAAAAAGCTTTCCTACTTTCATAAAAGTAGCAAATACCTTTTGCAATCAATTATTTTTTCTGTAGTCCAAAGGTGTTTATGCTATAAATCTAATACAACAAAATTATGTGATTTTCCCAAAAGCCTGTCTTGTAAAAAAGAAAGTGCTATTTAAAACATATTTCTAGTTCATTTCCTCACATCCAAATTGGTATCCAAATTTGTAGAACTGCTAGGTGTATAGAAGTGAAGGTACCACATAGGTCATCTAGTAGTTGAACCCTCTGTTCAATGCAGTTTCCACTAGCATAGAGAAAAGTCTGGTCTGGTTGATTATAGGCCAAACATTAGTAGCGTTCTTTTGGAGAAACATGAAATCCAATTGATTTCCAATTGGAAGTTTTAGAGATTTGTCAATAACTACATCTAGTGTTTCTTTAAAGTCTTGGCCTCAGAACAGACAGCAAGATGGGAACAATTTATCAATTTAGTAATCCCCAAGTGTCCGTTGACCACATTCTACACAGTGAAACTTTACTGAGCTGTATATGGTATCTTCCAGGAAATGCTGTTTTACAACCCTTAGAGGCCTGATATGATAAACTTATCTAAATGCAATTCCAAAATGACATGTCCAGTGTGGCAATTATATGAGATCAGATTTAGTTTTTGCAGTCTAACAGTGTGTGCAAGACTTTTGTGATGGTATGTTCTACCACAATGACTAATTCAGCTAGTTATGGATAAATAAATAAATGGCTCCAGTGAATTATGAACATGTTGCTACATAAACACATTATTGAATAATATGTTGTTAAAGAGTAAATGATGTGAACACCCCAAAGTGGTTCTTAAATATTGTAATAACTATATCCTTACTTGGTAGATAGAACTTTATCATAAGTATATTCGATGGAAAATATTTTTTTTTCTCTTGGACAATGTGATGAAGAGAGTGAAAATAATCCAACTGCAAAGATTCTTAGAGAAAACTTTTTCTAAATCTATTTCTATGTGGGCTTCTGCCTTGCTATGGACAGAATTATCTTGTCAACATAATAAGTCAAGGCATCATGTGACTGGATCTGATTTGATTTTTTTTTTGCAGCGGTCATTAAGTTAACACTGCTGTTCTTAAGTAACTGAATTAACGCTGAAAATAGGTAAAAAAATGGTGGCCATTGGATGCTGCAAATGTCCACAAAGACAAGTAAGGTTGCTAAGTGCCCAAATGTGATCATGTGACTGCAAGAATGCAGTATTGCAGGCTAATTCTGCTGACTACCAACTGCCAGCAGTTCGATTCTCACCAGCTCAAGGTTGACTCAGACTTGCATCCTTCTGAGGTCGGTAAAATGAAGAACCAGATTGTTGGGGGCAATATGCTGTCTCTGTAAACCACTTAGAGAGGGCTGTAAAGCACTGTGAAGCGGTACATAAGTCTAAGTGCTATTCCTATTGCTATCACAACTTCAAAATTGGGTAGTAAGTAGCTTTTGTGGAGTCTGTCATAATTTCAAACAGTTGCTAAGTAAGTTATGGATTACCTGTAGTTTGCCACCTTGGTAACCTTGATTTATTTTTATTTATTTACTTTATTAAATTTAAACAAGTCAGGACAACTCACAAATTAAATATTCTGTCTTCCTTCAAATTACTTTCTTGTCTCTTGGTCAGCTGTTTAATATCTGCCTGAAGTTCTGTTATGCTGAAGATATCCAGCAGTATTTTTTTTATAATATTGTAATTAAGAGAGGCCAATCTAAACTAATAGTTAACACTTAAATAATGTAATTGCTGCTTTAGGTAAATAAGCTGAATTTGAAAAGATGGCCATAGCACAAGTAGTTCTTCCATTCAAATAGTATAGGAATTGCTCATTCTGAATAAGGTTTTGTTGGAAGAATGGGCTTGCAGTAAAGGGAGACTTCCAGATTTATCATAGTTATAAGGTTTTATGACATCTACGGATACAATTGTCCACTATCATTTCGAGTTTATGTGAACTGTCCTATTTCTGGAAAGGATGTATCATACAAGTTCACATTTTTGATGTATTCTTAGTATACGTTTTTGGGTTCGCAATCATGGCCCAGTCTCAAAACTAGTACAGATCAATTCAGTTGCTAGCCTAACAGCATATCCAAAAAGTATTCTAATTTGACAGCTATCAAAGTGAATATTCCTATTAGTTAATAAAAATCCTCAACAAAGTTATACATTCTCACACTCTAAAATGCATAACTGCAGAATACAGGAGAGCAATCTATCACAATTATTAGCTAGCTCTTCTCAAGAACTAGGAGTGAGATCTTAGTAGAATTATTACTTTCACAACCAAAACCTAAAAATGTTTAATGTATTATAAAACTGAATATAAGAACAAATACCCAGTGCCTAAAAATGTATTTCAATTGATGTATTATCTAGATCAGCGGCTCCCAACGTTTTCTATACCCCACACCCCTAGAACGCTTCTGATATATTCTCGCACCCCTTACAAAAGTTCAAAATAACGGCAACGAATTATGCATATACACTATAATTTTGAAAACCCAAGTTTTCATAGGAAATAACATATTTAATCTTGTTTTCCCCATGGACACAATCCAATTCATAGTTAGTCTCTAAATGGTTAACATAGTATCAGTTAAACACTTTCTAATTATTTTTATGTATGTGTTTCAAAAGAAAGTCTTAATTACTCATTATTCAGCAAAAAAGTATTGATAAATAGACAGTTTGCATTCATATACATATTTATTACTATGTATTAAGTTTCATTAATGTCAATTTTTTAAAAAACACTAAAAATATAAAACAACCATGGTATGAATCGGCAACAGTACAGGACTCCAATAAATTGCATTTAATGCTCAATCAGTATTAAAATATCCACAATAGATGTAACAAAATATTTAAAACTCTTGAGACACGTAACAAAAAAATATTTATATATGTACCTCCTCTATCCTAAATCTCCAAGAGATTACAACTCCAACATATAAGTAAGAAGTGGTTTTACTTAATATTGGATTACTGAATAAACCACAAATATCTGGATCCACATAACTTACTAAATTAAAAACAAATGAATCACACTATAGCTTATGCACAATATGGTGAACAAAGTATCCATTTTTAATTCTTGTTCCAAATTAGTTAGCTATGGTTAGCAGAGTGTCATTATTATTTGAAGTCCAATAAAAACATAAATTTGTGTTTAAATGTTGATCTGAATATCATGCTCTAGTTAGAATGTCACTAAACTTTCACCTTCAAACAAATGTAAGACTGAGCTGGGCAGCACAACTTCCACAGACAGCTTGTTTTGAATTCAAAAAATTCTATCACTATCCCTGTTTGTCTGTTACTGTAAGTTCAAATAAAACAATAGGATCCGAACTGCATTTTGCTATCCTATTCAAGAGAACTAAGCCTAAAGCAGACAATTGTTTTTGAAAAAAGGAAAGATAATTTTAACAGCTGCATAAAGTTTCCAGAAGTATATGTCTGTTTATTTCCATTAAGGAAAACATGAAACTTAAGACACACTTGGTGTGGAGCATTATGGAAATTTTTACATTCCCAGGTAATAAAGTCAGCTGGCAAATCAGAATCCAACTTATCCATCTTTTCAATGGTTAATTCCTACACTCCAATGAAAAAATATTAAATAGCATAAAGATTGGTGCAAACAAAAACTACTCTTGGGCAGAAAGCAAACAAGTATTTTGGAGTAAATCACTATCAAACCCGCTGCCCCTGCTTATTAATATTATCAAACATAGCTCCCTTCATCTTTGATTTTAAATTTTTATTTTTCAACCAAAAAGACCTGGGCTAATGAAAGCAATGGGGCATTGTTTGAATTAAAATTAAACTGGGGGTGGGGAGGACCAAAACAGGTTTTATATACCGTATATTCCAGCGTATAAGACGACTTTCGCAAGCATTAAAATCGGCGCCGAAGTCGGGAGTCGTCTTATACGCCGAGTCATCTTATACGCCGGAAATACTGGTAGTTTCCAGCGTATAAGACGACTTTCTAGGCATGCGACTCGGCGCCGATGACGGGGGTCATCTTATACGCCGGGTCGCCTTATACGCCGGCATATACAGTAAGTACAGATACAATATGGTAAAATATAACCTCTGCAAAACAGAAAGGAGCTTGAGATTCTTTCTAATTTTCCCTTTGGAAGGTAAAACAGCTATGAGGAAAGCAAACCTTTCTTGACTTCATTATTTTTAAAGAATCATGTTTCAGCTTCTCTGAGAGGCAGCTTCCTTTACTAAGTTTGACAGAAGTATTCACACCAAATCATGAATCATTTCATCACATGTTGTTTCTTTGTAATTTAGAACTGATGTAAGTGAAATGGGGGGGGAGAGAAGAAAAGCCTGTCATATTACCTATTAATCACACAGCTCTACAAAATTCTATTAAGTCTTTTGGAAGACTTCCTGGGATATCAGATGAGTAAAGAAATGATAAATACATAAAATATTTACAATGTAAAAATTTAAGAATCCAGATTTTATTCAAGTTCTGAAAGAAAGATTAAAGATAAAGACAAATCAATAATCTTTGCAAGTCACTTTCCTCAAACTCTGAAAACTGTAATTCAAATATATTGAATATTTTAAATCATGAATGGTTAAAAAAATCACATTTAAGGTGATGTAATAAGGTCCACCTGTTTACTACGCAAGGCCTATAAATGTATGAAGCAATTCAGTACCCTTTGAAGAATTTTTAATTGCTTTATAACTTAGGGGTGGGGATAAGGTTTATGGAAGCTGTTTACTAGTCCTACATATTTGGTTACAAACTGCTAAGTATTCACATTAAGACTCAAAAGAGAAAGATTAACATATAAATTGATCCAAAGGAAAGTTGTATTATCTATACCAGCGGTTCTCAACCTATGGGTCACGAACCCATTTGGGGTCGATCGACCATTTCAAGGGGGTTGCCAAGCAAGGCTGTCTGCCATTTTTCCCCTTTTCCAGCGGGTGCCTTACCTCCCTTGGGCTGGGCCAGCTGGTGGCCCAGCCGGTGGTCGGCCTGCTCCATCTCTGTCACTTGCCAGTTATGCCTCGGCCGGTGCAGGGGGCGGCACCACGCATGCGCGGCGCTCCCAGGCAGGGAAAGTCCTCGACTTACAACCGGTTGGTTAGTCCTTGACTCAAGAAGGCCCATGATATTAAAACACCCTATTTTAACATAGTAGAGAGTGCTCAGCTTATTGTTTACATATCCTGTATAAGCTATTTCAGCCATGATGTAATGAAAAGTTTATATTCTATGCACAATTACAATCAACACTGCTTTAAGACAATATATGATGCATACTTTTACCAAATGCAATGCATCCTCTATATTCATAAATAATGCATACCCAGAAACATTAGTAGGAATACTTTACATTAATAGCATAATTCAGTTCAAAACTAGGATCCTCACAGATCACTAATAACTATCACTGTTGTGAGCCTTTTGTTCATATTCAATTATACCAAATAAAAAGCAATTTTATTTTAAATTGGTTTAATGAACGAAGTAGAAAAATGGCATTCTGATTGAGACAATTGATAAACTTAACCCTACATAAAAGGTTTGGAGTTAGTGAAATATAAAACAGACCATCTAAGGACCTGCAACTTCCAAAAACACATGAATGCAAATCTTACCACAAACCAAAAAAATTACTGCTAATAATTTCACTGAAGTATAACAACCATAGTTTGGCAGGAGTTGAAATTATCTCAGGAAGATTCAGGTAGGAGAAGCACAATTTGGGTACTTAGAACAACTTGTGCTGACCTTGCAGGATAATAGATACAATGAATGCTCTTTTCAGTGTCATTTTGCTAAAAAAACCAGAGTAATCTATCCCAGCACTGAAAGAATCTGAAAATCTCCAAATTTAAAAGTACCACTGTCTCTCCCACTTAAGAAATCCATCTCTATTATTAATAGTTATTCTACCTGACTTTCTATTTGATTTCTCTTATTGTCTGCCTACAAAGAATTTGAAAATGTACACAGGCAAAGTGCTGTTCTTTCCAAATCATAACCAACCAAGATAGAGCCATACTTTTCATATTCATTTACAGTCAAGACACATTAACATAACCTCTGTGGAGGAAACTTCTAAAAAACAGACAATTATTATATTAAAGCCATCACATTTCCTGACTCTTTTGAAATGCCAGATCTTTTTTGTTATGCCTTAATCTAAATAGGAACAAAAAAAAAAAAAAATTAAAACGTCAAATGGGAGATTCCATGTCCTACATTAGCAATTATCTTGCAAAAAAGTTGCATATTTAGCAAGCTAAGAACATCAAGTATCAAATCTTGAGCACTGCTTTCTCTCTCTCTCTTTCTCAGGTTCTCACATTCACATTACCCCCCCCCCCAGCACAAAATGGCGACGTGGACAATTGGGGGAGGAGAAGAAATAAAAGAATGAAAACATCCCCCGAAGAAAAAGGAGGAAGGGGGGAGGAGGGAGGGCATAAGAGGACATAAGAAAAAAAAAGATGAAGACAAATGTGAATGGACGGAAAGCTATTTGCGGAAAATAGGAAGAAAAATGATAGTTGAGAAGCAAAGAAGAGGGGTATCGCTAGGAACAAAAGATGGGCACGAAAAACAGGTATAAAAAATAAAATAAATTCCTGGAAAAGGTTCCCAAAGACAGATCTTCCAAATTCACTCTCATCTAGAATCATCACGTCTACCAATTTAAAAATGGGACACAAAATTTCGAACAAGAAGATCAGGTTAAAACTGGGTAGAAGGCGGGAGTTTACATAATTTGGCAACCTCCAGACACACGGCGGACTACAATATCCATAATCCAGAATTTCGCTCGGTCAGCCTGTCTGCCATCACACGGTCGGAAAAGCCTGGGGTGAATATAATCGCTCCTAGGCTGACGGGGGTTTGCCCGCGAAGACCGAGAGATTATAAAGATGGGGGAAAGGAAAAGGTTCTTCTTCCTCGCATACAGACGCTCCGTCCTTCCTGAAACTCCACACATAAAATTTACATTGTTTAAAAAACGGGAAGGGGGGGGCTGTTCTCCTCCTGGACCCTAACAACGGCAGGCAGTCCGATCCGGAAAAGGCTTCCAGGCCGCGAACGGTAGTGAAGGGCAAAAGATCATCTCCTTACCTTTTCTTCTCGCAGGGGCCATCCGTCGTCCTGCAAGGCTCCATGGCGACGGCGGAGGCCAGCTTTTGGCTGGCCGAAACAGATTCTCACAGGACGGCGGGCTTCAGTGGCCTGCAAACGCGAAGGAAAGAAGCCAACGAGTTGCGGGAGGCGGGGAAAGTCTCTCCAAACGGGTCAGAGGCGCTTCGCGAGTGGCGGCCGTCCCGACTGTGAAGCTGAGCGAGCTCTGAAGGGGGCGCAAGAGGGGAAAAGAGGAAGGCCTGACAGGCGGAGCCGAAACCCGCCGGCCTCGGCCTCACCTTCTCATCACGAGCGCGCTCTGCCCCAATGAGAAGCTTCCTGGTGGCCCGGCCCCCCTCACAACCCGGCTTGGCCGAGCCCTCTGTGGGGAGGCGTGGCGCGGCTTCCGGCTTCAAGTGTCCGGCAATCTGCGGGAGCGAAGGAAGAATCGGCCTGCGTTGGCGCTGCTTTTCGTGTTTGTTTGGTTTACTGTTAAGAAAAACGTCGTTTGAAAGCCCCGGCGCTCAGTTCTCCTGCTCCCGATCGAAGCATGATCACGCACGCCTGGCATATTTCACACTCGCTGACCAGCTCAGCACGAGTGGGCCTACGCTTATCTTGGGTGGAATATGGCATGCTGCTGCATGACCTGAATTGTTTTTATTCCACCCTTAAAATGCAGTCTAGATTGCATATACTAAGAGAACAATGTAAGAGCAATATTGAAGGATTTTTTTTAAAAAAATTGAGTAACTTAAACATAAATTGATATAAACCTGAAACATATTTCTAAGAGACTGTGTTTGCCAAGACAATGTTATCAATTTACCCAACCCAATAAATTGACCATACTGTAAATTTAATCACAAAGGCTGGGTTCATATGACAAATAAAACTAAATGTAGCTTAATTATTGCATTCTACCTAAGCTGGGAAGTGAGTCTAGCTCAGTGTTTCCAAGCTTTTTCCATCATTATCCAAAACTACTTATCAGAAAGTCCTCTTTCAGATTCCCCTATTATGATTAGGTAATGGATCATGTCGTTACCCAAAGAAAAAACACTTTTACTCAATTTTAGCCAGCTTTGGGAAGTGCTGCTTTAGCTAGATTACAGGATATGATTAAAATAATGTAAAAAAAAAAGATTAAAGAAAAAAGTCAATAGTAAACTATAAAGTGCACAAATATATTCCCAACCAACTATCAAAAGGGAATTGATTGTGCCACACTACCCCAAGGTCTATTGAAATGTTCCGCAATTAATGGTACAGGTTTTTGTCACGCTTTTCAACCATCTACATAAAAAAAGTGAGCAAGAGGTTATATTTCAGTACACTAATGAGTTTTCTTCTAATAAATATGCTGATTGTAATCCATGTGCACTTATTTGGAGCAAATCTCACCAAACCTAGTAGAGCATAATTTTAGATATAAATAATGTGGATATATATTCCCAGAAAAATGAGGCATAATTGGCTAAAGTCCCTAAACAATACATTGTAATACACTGAGTATATCTTAACATACTTGTCCATCTGTCCCCTTGTGTATCTTTGTCTGTCAAAAGTGGGATTTATTACCACTTGCTACCTAATCCTTTTAAAGCTGTATGTTAGAGATTAAACAATCATTTTCCACCTGTAAAACTACAGACTTTTCCCCATCTATGGGTTTATATAAAACATAAAGGGCATTGATCACTCTGTAGACAAATACAATGTAGCATAGCATGTGGTTAGGTTCCATTTACAAATGTCCCCTTAATATTAAAAAGCAAATATTACATTGCCCATTAAGTGCTGTACTGATATGCTTGGAGCATTATATCCCAAATCTCTTCTATGGCACAAGAAAAAACAACCATTTCTTTCCCAAAACCCACATTGATGCCAACATATAGATTCAAGAAGTTCCTGATCACGTGATATAGTACTTACATACAAGGAATTTTATACGACACATCAGATAAATTGTTCGTTTAACTTTGTAGTGGGCATGATAGAGTAGGTTCACATAACAA
This sequence comes from Crotalus tigris, assembly GCF_016545835.1. Taxonomy (NCBI): domain Eukaryota; kingdom Metazoa; phylum Chordata; class Lepidosauria; order Squamata; family Viperidae; genus Crotalus; species Crotalus tigris. The sequence goes on from NW_024100068.1 coordinate 1,325,560, forward strand.
ACATTAACAAAAAGTCAATCAAATTGTATAGCTGGCTTGATATGTCGTGGAAAACCAGCCTACAATTCCATGCGCTAACAGCCTCGTGCTTCACTATTATCCTATTTTATTGTACACCACACAGAATTCCTCTCTGAGGGAGACGGGCAATTTAGAAATATATATTATGATAAATATTTGAATAGGAATCTTCTGCCTAGTGATTAAAGTTTTTGTGCCAGCATGGTATAAATTAAAATGACCCAGCTTATCTACCATAGAATACTAAATTATTTTGCCCAGAGTCACCTTGTAGGGGAGATGGGTGACATAAAATATAATAATAATAATAATAATAATAATAATAATAATAATAATAAGAAGAAGAAGAAGAAGAAGAAGAAGAAGAAGAAGAAGAAGAAGAAGAAGAAGAAGAAGAAGAAGAAGAAGAAGAAGAAGAAGAAGAAGAAGAAGAGGAAGAGGAAGAAGAAAGAAGAAACAACATGTTCTCTAGAAAATCTTTTCAAAACATGTCTTGATTTGTTATTTGATAAATGTTTTCTTTGGAACAGCAAGAAAGTATTGGTTCAGAAAAATCATGCCCAGTAATGAAAAAAGTCAGCTACTGACTCATATATTCTGGCACCACCACCATCTTTTCCTTTTGTCTCCACAGGTGTGTTAGACCAGGGCTTTTCAACCAGTGGTATGTGTACCACCTGTGCTACATTGGCACCTGGCAGATGGTATGCGACCATCCTAGAAAAGTGGTAGCGGGGGAGGGGAATGAGCTGAACCGGTGGCAGCACCGCACAAGCCTGAGCGAGAGATGGCTGGAGCTGCAGGGCTGTCAGGGCTCAGCAGAAGCTCCAGGATCAGTACCGCTTTCCAGCTGATTGGTGCTTCTTCGGGACTGTCAGGGCTCAGCTGAAGCGCCAGGATCAGCACCAGCTCCAGCTCCAGCTGGAGCTCAGCGCTGATCCTGGTGCTTCTGCTCAGCCCTGAAGAAGCACCAATCAGCTGGAAAGCAGCACTGATCCTGGTACTTCTGCTCAGCCCAGAAGAAGCACTGATCAGCTGGAATGTTGCAGCATCTCCAGGGTCTTGTGATTTACATTCAGATTCTTGGCAACTGATTCATATTTATGATGGTCACAGTGTCCCAGGGTCCTGTGAAGTGACCAAAACCTGCTGCAACCACCCAGCAGATGGGGGGGGAATAAAAACCAAACACCCCCCACCCCCGCTGCCAATCCTCAACAGAAATGTTCACAACAATGAAAACCTCAAACAGGAGGAAGAGCGCGGCCGGGTGGGCAGGCAGGTTCTTGCTTGGCTGTGGCTTGGGGGACACTTTTTTCAATACCATTGTAACTTCAAACAATCACTAAGCAAACTGTTGTAAGTTGAGGACTATCTGTACTTTATCACTTTTTTCCTTTTTGAGGGGGGTAATCAAGTTTTTGACACCTTGCTAGGCGACTGGTGGTACTCAGATATTGCCATATGCTAAAAGTGGTGCAATGGGTGAAAAGGTTGAAAAGCCCTGTGTTAGACTACAACTCCCATCATTGCCAGATAACATGTGGAAGATTTCTGAGAAAAGCTGTTAAGAGCCTCAGATCTAGGTTATGTCAAAGGAAACTTACTTTGGGGGAAAGGAAAACTCAGAATGATGGTATTTTCTCAGATAGGAAGAGACAATATCAGTAATCGTTATCAATCAATCGGAGTCTAGGTTATTTTTGCTACTGTAAATTCACCTGCTCAAAAGTAATGAAAATCTAATCTTTAGCTATTCATGTATAAATAAATTTGCTTGCTATAGTACTGGAAGCCTAAGTGAGACATAAAAGCAGACATAGAGATACACACTATAAGCAGGTTAGAACTACCTTTCTTCTTGAATTTCACAGCATCAATTTACAGTTTTCATGAAAGACAAAAATATTCTGTTTTAGTAAAGATTTTAATCTATAATTTACTACAACACAGAATGTTCTTCCTTTTTATATATATAAATATTTTATTGGTTTTTAACTATAACAATCTCCAGTGCCTGGTGTACAGCGTGTTGTCTTCGTTTATATTTTAACAAGAAAAAAAGGACAATAATATTTAATTAACAATAATAATTAAATTTAATAATTCCATAAATATATTAATGATATATCTCTTTGATCTTCTCCCATTTGTATTCTCCTTCTTCAACCTTAGCCAAAATATAATTCTTAATATTTTCAATATATAAATGATTAGATATAGGCATTTTTATATTTATACAAATAATAATAATCTCTCTATATAACAGTTTTTTCAGCTTATATTATTCTCATAACCATCATCTCATTAGTTCAGCATGCATCCTATTTTTATAATTTTTATTTCCTTAAATTCCCTTATATTCAATCCAATTCTTATCAAGTCATAGTTTCTTCATATTAGTCATCTAACTGCCCAAATTTTCCCATTTAGATACATCATCGCAATATTTTATGTCATGCATTATAAAAAATACTATACTTTTTATCTATCTTATCTAGATATAACATCCTTTTTAATCAGTTTATATTTCACTTACCGGTATATTAATAAAAGTTACATCAACCTACTATTTTAACATTTCATATATTATAGAACATACTATATTACTTAAATCTCTTATCCTTGTTGTTATAAGGTCCCTTTATGTTCAAAATTCTCTGTTTTTTTAGCCATATTCAAACAAATGTTTATTCAAGTAATAGTCCATATGATAGGGCAAGTCAAATCTCTTGTATCTTTCTCTGGTCTTCTTCTTTTGCTGAGTAATTTTCCAAGTTGATATAATCCGCTTACCCAGCAATTCCTGTATTTTTACAAATGTTGTTGGAAATACAAAAGATGAAGTAAGTAAGATGAATACTTTCTGTGTCCCAAACTTTGATGGTTCTCCTGATAATTCTACAGTCCATTCCATTTTTCTTTACTTTGGATTAAAGTGAAATCTGTTAATTAGTTGCTTAAGCAACAGTAAAACTTATATGAACTATAATCATAGTTTTTTTGTTCACATCAATGAAACTCCAAGGAAACAAGATTATAGCTTACCTTCATCTGTAGCACCATCAATGGTATTAAGCCATAATAACAATGTTGCAAGAAATGATAGTCTGTTTAAACTACTTCTGACATGGGGACATCAAAACTTACATGTTATGGTTACATGTTACCATTATTTACATGAATTCATGGTATTCTTTATCAATCAAAGGAAATATACCGTACCCTACATTTTGAAAAACATAAGAAAAGCAAATGGTATGTTTATCAGAGTTACTATTTATTTAAAAAGTTACACTGGCCATCAGGAAGCAGGCACCAGATTATCATTTTCCTTGTTTTTGAGATTAATCGAACATGGGAAGGCAGATGTTATGCCTTGAAGTTCAAACCCTTTACCAAAAATTGAACGCAGAGACACAAACCTGGGAGTGAGGGCTAGTATAATCTAAAGGTGAGGAGATTAAATAAAATCTAGATGGGCTTGAGAGTGTGTCAAAAACAGGATCTAATTTAACAAGGAAAAATGTAAACAACTGCATCTGTGTTGGAAAAATAAAAGACATGGGTCTAGGATTGCAAGACCTGGCTTGAGAGTAGGACATGTGAAAAGGATCTGTGTGTCCTTGTCAACTACAAGTTAAACATGAGCTAGCAGTATGATCAAGTTGCTAAAAAGGCAAATGCTATCTTAGGGTATATAAGCAGAAGCAGAGCCCTGAACATAGAAAGCAATTATTCAAATCTACTCTGCCTTTGTTGGATGCCATTTGAAATTTTATGTCCAGTTAAGGGCATTACAATACAAAAAGGAGAATGACAAATTGGAGCTAGTTGAAACACCATTAAGATAGTGAGAAATCTGAAAAAAAGTTCTATGGGAAACTGTTAAAGGAACTGGGAATGCTTAGCCTAGACAAAAGGCACATGAGGGAAAGTTTGATAGGATCTGAAGGAATGCCACACAGAATAGAGAGTGGACTTCTATATTGTCCCTGAGAGCAGGATCAGAACCAATGGATTAGAGTTCTAAGGCAGGGGTGCCCAACTCCCAGTCCATGGACAAGTACCAGACCATGGCATGCCAACAACCAGGCTACACAAACAAGCAAAGCCCCATCTGCGGGATGCAGGATGCAGACAAAACCACGCTCCTCCAGTCTGTGGAAAAACCTCTCTCCACGTAACCGTTCCCTGGTGACTAAAAGGATAGAGACCTCTGTTCTAAGGAGTAGTTCAGGCTAGACATCAGAAGGAATATCCTGACTATTTAAGACAGTGGTGGCGAACCTATGGCACGAGTGCCAGAGGCAGCACTCGGAGCCCTCTCTGTGGGCACATGTGCCGTTGCCCCAGCCTCACCTCCCTCCGTGACCCCCTCCTCTCCAGCAGCCCCCCTGAAGGAGAGTCGCCCCTGAGTGTGGCCCAAGAATATGGCAGCCAGGCAGTGTAGATGAAACTCTGCCCTCACACCCCATAGTGCACAGTTGATGCTGCAAGGCGCGGGCAGAGGGCGTAACCGCCACTCAAATCTCCCTTCCAATTCTGTGATTTCATGAAACCATAAAATAAATCTCAGTTGATTGAGTTCTGCATGGAAGACATGAGTTTGATCACTGATCAAAAGCAATGTTCTGTTGTTTATCTGTAAATAAAGATAAATTATTTAAAGATCAATTGGAGGACACTTATTCCAAAATGCAATTCTGGCCTTAACAATTAACCAGTGGAACAACCTGCCTCCAGAAGCGGTGAATGTTCCAACACTGGAAGTTTTTAAGAAGAGACTGGACAGCCATTTGTCCAAAATGGTGTAGGGTTTCCTGCCTGAGCAGGGGGTTGGACTCAATGACCTCCAAGGTCCCTTCCAACTTTATTATTATTATTATTATTATTATTATTATTATTATTATTATTATTATTATTATTTATCTTCCTGGTAAACAAGAGTGTGTAATAACTTAAACAGAACCGCATCCAAAAAGATAATTTGGATAATACTCTGTTCACTGCAGAAAGTCTTATTTATTTGTTTGTTTATTTATGTATTTATTCTATATGCCACCCATCTCACAGTTGAGTGACTGAGTGAATTACAACAGTATTTTTATATTAACAAAAAGTTATGTTTGATTTTACTGTTTAATATTCTTTGTTTAGATAGACAGATATAACTTCAAAACAATTCAAATCCACATGTCAAAGTCTGCCCAAAAGATATGTTTTATTCATTTATAGCAATTTTATCACCTTGTCTAAGGAATTCAACATATTATCTATGGTTCAATCTCTATTTTATTTTTACATCAGCCTAATAACATAGCTTAGAGAAATTAATGTTTTACAATCAATGTATTGGCACAATTGCCAACCATTATTTACAGAATAATAGAGTTGGAAGGGACCTTGGAGGTCTTCTAGTCCAACCTCCTGCCAACAAATTACACTTGTTAATGATTCTCAGTGATCTGTGGTGGGACCAGGATGGTGATGGTGCATCTATTCTAGGACTTTTCAATCAATGGTATTCAATATCATCAATCATGGTATCCTTCTGGACTGGTTTAGGGAATGGTACATTGGGGGGATGGGCAGGGTACAGTGTTGCAGAATTTTTCTCTTTTGTTAAAATAAGCAACAGCTAAGACTCAGATATGAACCAAATTACTAGAAAGTAGGAATTATTGATCTAAAAGATGAAGTGAGAAAAAATTAGGGTTGCTAATATTATTTTGAAACAAACAGTGGTAACTTTTAAGAGACATATATTTAAATATTGGTCTTAGCCATAGTTTACTAGAACTTTACTAGAAAGTTCATTGCATATAATGGGACTTGCTTCTGAAAAAGCAGAAATAGGATTGGACATCTACTTTCATAAGCTAGGGTCACCCTTTGCTAAGTGGTGCCCAATTGTTAAATGGTACCAAATACAGCACTTTCTCTTTTTATGTTCTTTGCCCTTAACAGCTTGATCTGCAACTATTAAAAACTTATAATGAGGCCATATAATGCCATATAACAGAATAACAGAACAGAATAAGAGAATTGGAAGGGACCTTGGAGGTCTTCTAGTCCAACTCCCTGCTCATGGTTGTCCAATCTCTTGTTCAAAACTTCCAATGTTAGAGCATTCACAACTTCTAGAGGCAAGTTGTCCCACTGATTAATTGTTCTGTCAGGAATTTCTCCTTAGTTCTAAGTTGCTTCTCTCCTTGACTAGTTTCCATCCATTGCTTCTTGTCCTGCCTTCAGGTGCTTGACTCCCTCTTCTTTGTGGCAATATTAACCTTCACTTGATGATTTTCTAATTCTTTTTTTATAATTGTTATATCATGGTTTTAACTAATGATTATTTTATTTATTTACTGTTTTACTGGATTGTTGTATGCAGCCCAGTGTCACCTTCCATGAAATCAATGACCATATAAATTTGATAAATAAATATATGAGTAAAACAGTGTGAAGTGTTTTGTTTCTTGGTTTAACTGTGTTTTACTTTAAACTAGCATGAAAAAGTTATGGATGTACATGGAAATTGCCTAAAAGAAAGGGAGCATCGGAGAGGTTGTAAAAAAAACTAACAGCATTCTCTTGTGCTACTATTTTCTTGTGTTACTAGTTAGGACATCATAAACTATTTTGTTTCAAATACAGTAGTTACCTGGTGGTAACAACATTATGGCAAATGAGAATCAGACAATTAATTTTCATATGTAATGGGTTTTATAAATCTTTTCCTTATCACAAGGAGAAAGATTGGTCCTACCATTATGCAGAATATGCTGGGAATGGGAAGAATTATTGCAATATCAGAGGAGATGTGCCATAGAGTATCTACTTTTTGTGCTATATTTCCACCCATGAAACATAGTGGAAGTTTTAATTGTTAGAATCTAGTTGGTTTCTCTACTTTGACTGTCTTTGATCAGCCTTGAAGCAGGATTTTTGTTTGATTTCCACCAGTACTTTTGCTTCTTCTTCTGAGTATGTCTCAAACTATAATTCTACCTTTGTACAGTTCTTATATTGCTCTATGATCATATCATGAGCACTTTTGTATAAGTTTACTATATATTTTGTCCTACTATCTAATTAAAAAAAAACTCCAAATCATATGCTACTTATTTAGTCTTCCCTTTTATAAAGCAAGTATAATAACATGGTAATAGCAGACCATGAGTCACTTACTTTTCCTACCTTCTGTTGATCTACAAAGTTGTTCTCTTAAATTTGCACTTTATGAGAAAAACTTCCTGACTCTAGATATTGTTTGAGCAAGATAATGACTCATTTGGAGAGGGCAAATGGTCAGGAGACCTCAAACAGGAAATATGACAGGGAAAAAGTGAGGCTGACTTTGCTAATTCTTTTACCTGTTTGACTGCCAATGCAAATTTTTTTCTGAAGTTCAGAAATCAGAGAGCACTTCCATATACCCGCTTGTATTCCTGATAAACCTTCAGAATAAATTTGTCCACTGTCTTAGCTACTGTCCTTACAATGCTTCATCCTCTCCATGAATTGATCAGTGGTTCTTCCAGTCAAGCAAAGGACTCAGCATTCTTGCTCCCCTCCTTGCCCATTTGTATAATTATCTCACCACATGTACTCTACAGTAAGAAAACTAGAAAAGAGAACCTGATTTAACAGGCCTTGTGTAAAGGTATCAAGATGCCATGCGGATAACTAACCAGAGAACTACGAAACCAGGAGGAAGGGTATGGCAAGAGTTGTTGCACAGGAGAAATTGCCCACCTTACTGCTCCATAACCACCACTTACCACTGCATACCCCTCTTTTCAGTCTACCCCACCACTTAAAAGTCATTGGCTTAGAGGCAGAAAGAGCATCTAAGTCATGAAACAACAGGCATAGAGGTTGGCCTGCATGATACAAATGGTTTCCCAGCTACTGCTACTGACCAAGGTCAACCATGGGTAGCTGAATTCATTATTTAAATAATGCCTAGATAGGTACAGAGGTGATGAAAAAAATAACAAAAAATGTTATGTCTTGATGTACATTTCTTCACGTGACACAAATATCATTGGAGAGAGTCCATCATTTTATTTATTAATCATTTATTTATCTGCAGCATTTGAATGGCACCTATTTGAGCTGCTCTCCCTGCCCTTCGCCAAAAAGGAATATGCAAAACGAGGAAGAACAAAAGACAGCAAAAGATCGGCCATCAGCAAAAAGAAGCTACTTCCCACTGTACAAATCCCCAGACTCGGAAAGCAACAGGCTCTAAGCAGTTTGAATGATGCAATCTGCTCACATGATGCTGGAGACATTCTACCTCATGCAGATAAAGTCACACAACAGATACACACACAGCATACAAGCCACTACATGCTGCTACCTAACCTTTGCCTTAGTGCAGTTAATTTTTAAGAGAAGTACCTGGTGCACACTGGCCAAACAGCAGTGAGTCCTACAGTCAATTGCAAACTTGCTCATGAAAATTTCTGGGAAGCCACAATCTGTCGAAAGGTCTACACAGTGAGGGGTCCACTTTGTCTGCTTTTTATTTCTCTGCTCAAGTGAAGTAGAACACAAGAGTCCTGCTGCATCAGATCGAGGGTGTGTCCCATTTGATATCCTTCCCCAGTTACATGCTGCAGTTAATTCCTCTGGAAAAATATTACCTTTAAAATTCAAGATACCCCATTTAGCACCTATCTTGCCTACTAATCACTGACATGTTCATTTAATCTTATTTTAAAACAACTTCTTTGTAGTTAGCTTATAATTTTATCTGCTGTGCCATACCAGGTTACTGAGTTGACTAAGAGATAAATTGAGCCTGGTAAATGTGTCCTCTGAACATTAGAAACAACCATGGCATGGCAAGGCAAGTGTCACCTAATAAAAGAATGTCTTAATTTCTGTAGAAAGAGAAACTCTCATTCAGAGTAGCTTTTTCTTCAGGTCTCAGAATATATTCCTCTGTCTTAGATTGTGCTCGCCCTACACACTAGCTCACTTTTAATTAGGGCTGCCATATCTAGACTGCAAAAATCCAGACAGCTATTAGTTGGTAGCATATCTTTACTTCCTTTGAGAGCCCACCCAATGTTTGCAGGCCTTGGTTAACGTAACTGTCCCCTACTAAGTTACCCAAACACTTGAGTTCACACAATGTTCATCTTCAGAGCTGTGGTGGCACCATGGCTAGAATGCAGTATTGTAGGCTAATTCTGCTGACTGCCAGAAGTTTGAATCTCACTAGCTCAAGGTTGACTCAGCCTTCTGAGGTTGGTAAAGTTAGGACCCAGATTGTTGGGGGCAGTATGTTGACTCTGTAAACCACTTAGAGAGCATTGTGAAGCAGTATATAAGTTTAAGTGCTATTGCTAAGTGCTATTGCTTTCATGTTAGATTAAGATGGGTTTAGTTTATGGTTCAGAGTGTTATTTATTTATTTAATTTATACAGATATCCATCTCACAAGTGTGTCTGGGTGTGTACAACAAAACTAAAATAATAAATATCTAAAATAATTGTTTACAAATATTAATGCATTAAAACAGGGGTATCAAACTGGTGGCCCACAGACTGGATGCGTCATGTACAGGCCATGCCCACCCTGGCTCCACAAAGGCAAAAAACATCATGATATGTCACAATACGTCACATGACACAATCGAGTTTGACACCTGTGCATTAAAGCCTTAAATCTATAAAAATTGCTAAAACTAAATTAATAGACAAAAGGATGTTAATAATGCAGCCACCCTGCTATTTTCACTACTTATCATGCCAAGACAACTTTAAAATGAACTGAAATCAGTGATTGTGAATAAACACCAAACAGGGCAATTGAAAAACCTAATAGAGAAGATTCATGTAAATTGTAGAAGCACAGCATTCATGTCAACTGGAAGAAAAAGCTAGAAAATTGAGAAGGTGAATTTAATATCAAGATAGAGATATTTTGGGTAGATTAATTTTAAATGATATTATTATTTTTTGTAACTATAGACATCCATGGAGGGATGGGAGAGGGCAAGTCAAAAGAATCAATAGGGCATCTACATCCATGTAACCCGTCTTTTTCTTATGTGTCTGCACATAAAAATAAAGTGAGGCTTCAACTGTGTGATCTCAACTGTCTTCTCGATATTTTGATTCCACCCTGCAGATAATCTTCTTTTTTAAGTGTAAAGATCTTTTGTTAAAATGCATTGTATTTTACATGTTGAGTGTTATTATGCAGTCAGAAATAAGCAAAATTACACTTGACACAATCAATTAGCATTACAGCATTTTACACAGAAAATAGACACACATTACAAAGGACACTTCCATTTCAACAATTATCTCAGCAGCAGTTCACAGGTTTTTCAGGTTTTGTAATATCTTAAAGGCTTGCCTGTTTGATCAAGAGAAGAAAGGAAAAAGAAGAAAGAAGGACGAGGGGTGACATGATAGCAGTATCCCAGTATTTGAGGGGCTGGCACAAAGAAGAGGCAGTCAACCTATTCTCCAAAGCACCTTAAGGTAGAAAGAGAAGCAATGAATGCAACCTAATCAAGGACAGAACCAGCCTAGAACTAAGGAGAAATTAATCAGTGAAACGACTTGCTCCAGAAGTTGTAGGTGCTCCAATACTGGAGGTTTTTAAAAAGAAATTGGACAACCATTTGTCTGAAATAGTATAGGCCAGGCATGTCAAACCCCATTGCCTGGTATAGGATTTCCTGCCTGAGAAGCAGATTTGGACTAGAAGGCCTCCAAGGTCCCTTCTAACTTGGTTATTCTATTAAAGCAAGCACAATAAAGTTGCCAGGTCTGTGCTTCTTCCTCCCTTGAATTGTTAAGAGTCAGTCAGATGGGAACAAAAAGAGATGGAAGAAATCTAGGGCTTCCACTATTAAGATGCAAATGTCTGGGCAATCACTAGATGGGAGAAAAGAGGGATTTCTGAATCTCTTTGCTGCCATCAGGTGGTCATCCAGTCCAGATACAGCACATAAGATATATAAATGTAAGCAGTACCATGCTGGATCAGCCAACTGGCCCATCTGTCTAACAGTCTGTTCTCCTAGTAGCCAATCACAAGTCTCCCATAGTCTATGTGTCTTCAATCACAAGCTAATAGCCATTGATTTCTATGATTTCCATAGGAATACCTCAGATAAAAAGCAAGCACAATTTGGAGAATTCTAAATTTTTCCAAAATAACTTGCCCCTGGAGCTAAGGTGGTCCTCTCTTTGTTACAAGAACCTAGATCTAGGCCTGCAGGGGTTTTAAAAGAAATGTCTTAGCCTGGTTTTAATTATTGTATCTGGGTGCTTGCAAGCAAGCTGTCAAGATCTGCAAATGAGTGGCTGTTGCATGTGTACATTTGAAAGAAATAGGTGAAATCTGTATCAATCTTCCTCTTGCCTCAGTCTCCAGCTATAGCTTGTTCAGGATGAAAGCCCAAACTTCATTTTAACATGAGACAGAAAAATAAGGTCACTGTTGTATGTTGCAAACAAAACCCAATAGCCCAGAATAACCAACGCCTTGACCAGAAAACTGAACTATATAATTGTAATGCAGACAAGAACCAACAGAGATAAACTCTGTCATCAAACGGTGCCCAAGATGGCAATAAAATAAACAGTCTGCAGCTGTGCCTATGTTGGAAGAGGCAAAACTTGCAAAAAAACTTTGTAAACACCTAGATCTGTACTATATACTCTATTTTCTGATTGTGAGGCTTACTCAAAACGACATATGATAATTTATAAACAAGAGCGGCATCTAAGTCAGAGACACAACACAAAATAATTAAGGAATGAGCCTTAAAATTTATTTATTTATTTTTATTTATCAAATGTATAGACCACCCATCTCACTCTCAGAGCGACTCTGTGATAGAGAAAGAAAAAATGCTCTCAGGAGGCACAGCAAACTTGGAGGGAGGGAAAGAGGGGAACGGAATGGGGTTTCCTGGAAAATGTTATGATTAACTAGCTGGAATCCTATATAGGAGCCCTTTATTCATTCAGTCCTTCATTTTATAGGTAACCATCTTAAAACAACCCTGGACAACTAGAGCCAAGAATTACAAATGTTTTGTTATAAGTCCCAATTCTGGCAAATTAATTCTGAAATTATACACCAGTTAAACCTGAGTTATAGGTAGTCTGATTGATCTATAGAGAAAAGTGGGCATAGGCAAATCAGGGCACTTTTTAATGTGTATTTTTAGCACTATTTGGGATGAATGAGGGAAGTAGGGAACCTCACTGGGATGTGATGATATCACCAGAAGAGTTTCCTGCCTTTTTTGTAATGGGTGAGTGGGTGGATGAGTATTTGTTGGAGATTTAACAATCCATTTCCTTTCATTGCCTGCCAAAAACCAGCTGGAAATCATACCAGTGTAACTCAATACTTTGCCCCTAAATTTCAGTAGCAGAGCCCTGGGTGGCTTCAGAGTCCATCCCTGTATTAAGGATTTTTTTCTGGTTAAAAGGAAAAAAACCCCATAGGTTGCTGCTTTAATAAAAGAAATTGCAATGAACACTTTCTATGATCGGTCAGGCAGAACATTACAAGTATACAGTAATGCATTTTACATCACATGACAGGCTCCAGTGAACAGAGTGTTGATCCATCAAAGGAGTAAGAAGATATCCCCCCCCCCATCCCTAATTACCAGAATGTGCCTGCCTTCCCAGATTTCTCATGCTTTGGTTACACAGATTTCTCCAAAGTAGTAGAAATTTAACCACTTCTTCCTGCCAGCAGTTTCAAAAACACTGATTCTCATCCATTTGCTAGGCAGACTCAAAGTAGACAAAATGAATCCTGTCTAGATTTAAGGCTTAACGCTTATTGTAAAGGAATCAGTTCATGGGTGGGCATGCTGTGCTGACTGACTGTGTTTGCACAGCACATTTGCTGTCAGTTTTTTTAATTAACCCAGTTCTCTGGATTCCAGTGACATAATGAGCGACAATCTAATCACATGGCTGGGCTCACACAATAGACTGAACTAAAATATGAGTGGCTGATTTATGGCTCCGTGTTGTTGTTTATTAACTTGACTCCTATCCTACTTTTCTACCCAAGAGATGATGACCTTTTTTTCCACCCCAGCAAGCATCTTCCTTCAGTCCAAGCAAAAGGAAGCAATCTTTTGCTTGCTTGGTCCAGTGCCAATTGAGCAAGCATTTTCACAAGCATGGAAAAGATTATCAGGAGTTTCCGTATTTTGCACAACAAAATGCTGACAACTAATGTGGAAAGGTCAAACACTAGAATCCGAGTTCAACATATTCCAAGCCGCATCAGAAGTTGGCATGTTACCAATACTTGTACAGTATTATGGGTATGTTTGACTTCCATCTTTATCTACAATATAGTTAGCATAATGGTTAACCCAGGCTGGGAAAAACTCAAAGATAAACAAAGAGACATGTTCGTCCAGGACTTTCGGCTACTATTTTTAGGTACAAAATTCAATGCTATGTGATTAATTTTCTGCAGGCATCTCCCCACTTGAGCTTGTAACATAGATAGATAGATAGATAGATAGATAGATAGATAGATAGATAGATAGATAGATAGATGGATGGATGGATGGATGGATGGATGGATGGATGGATGGATGGATGGATGGATGGATGGACGGACAGACAGACAGATAGATAGATAGATAGATGAGAGAGAGAGAGAAAGAAAGAGAGAGATGATAGATAGATAGATAGATAGATAGATAGATAGATAGATAGGTAGGTAGATAGATGATAGAAAGATAGATAGATAGATAGATAGATAGATAGATAGATAGATAGATAGATAGATAGATAGTCATCTTGGTAGCAAAATAATTAATTTAAGCCAGCAAGTTTCCCTTTACTCTGGCTGGAAAATATCCAGATTATGCAGGATAAACGTAATGAATAAATGGATGGGGCCACTTTGGAAAGGCTCTTAGTATACCAGGGACCCTTAATTCGACTCATGAGTACTAAATCCAAACCTTGCCTTACCAAAGAACTCATTGAATACGTGTAGGTATTGCTTACCCTCTGTTCCACATCTCTTGTATCAAGATAACAACTCTTAAACTGATTGTTCCAAAATTAATGAGCTACTGGCTCTATTTACAGAATACTGAACCACAAACTTTACCTACAATGTCTGACATCTTTAATGCTCTGTGCTCTTCCTGTTGGAAAGTGAAGATTAACAAAGATGAGAAAGAGAAGTGAACAGGATGGATCCTAAGTCACAAAGTGAGCTGAGGAACCTAAGCATCCATATTAGGATTGGCTTCCCAAAGTTGTGAGAGATGACTAGTTCCATCCTTTCTTGCTTATTCACTCTTCCCAGAACACAAGATTAGCACTTTTCAGAACTTCTCAGATCTACAAGCTTGCTGAATGTGCAAGGATAACTATGGAACAGCATTAAAAAGAACCAGAAGCGATGATGGAAAGTACCCAGGGACCTGGGCAGCCTGAAGTAGCCAGTATCCTCTGGACTAATTCCATCCTCTATGGGTTACTTACCTGAATTGCCCAAAAAATGTTTGACAAAACAAATCAGATACAGTGAGTATTTATTGCATAGTTAAAGGCAATTGTGAAGGGCCAACTGTGAAAAAGAGAGAAATCTCACTGTGATAATTTCATAAATCCATGTATTTTTATATAGTTCTGTCATCGTTCTTCTCATTATCCTATGTTCTAAACCTTCCTCATAAAAGAGCTGCATCATCTGCTGTCATTTTGTTTGCCCCTTTTTTGTATTTTTTTTTACTTCTGAAATATCTTTGTTAAGATTGGGGATGATTATAAATATCTTCAATACGCTAAGTGTATTTGTTTATGGGCTTTAGTATATACCTGCAGTTCGGTTTTCATTTTACATTCTAATGCTACCAAGCATGGAGTTTGCTTTTTAAAAAATAAAATAAAATAAAATAAAATAGCAGCTGCATATTGAGTAGACCAGTGGTTCTCAACCTGTGGGTCGGGACCCCATTTGGGGTCGAACGACCATTTCACGGGGGTCGCCAAACAAGGCTGTCTGCCACTTTTCCCCCCTTTTCTTTGGCCATGCCCCTGGCACCCGGTGATGTATAAGTAGTTGGGGGTCACCACAACATGGGGAACTGTATTATGGGGTCGTGGCATTAGAAAGGTTGAGAACCACTGGAGTAGACATTTCCACTGAGATCTGATTATGAATCTGTCACTGCCAGTTCAGCATAGATGTACTGTGTAGATGAAGTTTTGATTTTTTTAACATCAACAACCATTATTTTACACTTAATAATAATAATAATAATAATAATAATAATAATAATAAGAGTAGTAGTAGTAGTAAAGTTGGAAGGGACCTTGGAGGTCATCTAGTCCAACCCCCTGCTCGGGCAGGAAACCCTACACCATTTCGGACAAATGGCTGTCCAGTCTCTTCTTAAAAACTTCCAGTGTTGGAGCATTTACTGCTTCTGGAGGCAAGCTGTTCCACTGATTAATTGTTCTCACTGTCAGGAAGTTTCTCCTTAGTTCTAGGTTGCTTCTCTCCTTGATTAGTTTCCACCCGTTGCTTCTTGTCCTGCCTTCAGGTGCTTTGGAAAATAGCTTAATTCCCTCTTCTTTATGGCAGCCCCTGAGATATTGGAATACTGCTATCATGTCCCCCCTTGTCCTTCTCTTCGTTAAACTAGACATACCCAATTCTAGCAACCGTTCCTTATATGTTTTAGCCTCCAGTCCCCTAATCATCTTTGTTGCTCTTCTCTGTACTCTTTCTAGAGTCTCAACATCTTTTTTACATCGTGGTGACCAAAACTGGATGCAGTATTCCAAGTGTGGCCTTACCAGCCTTGTTTATGCTGAAAGTTTACCACGCGTTGGTCCCCCACATGCATCTTGAGGATAATAGCATTATGATCACAACTCCATATCAATTCAATTGAAGCTTCAGATATTTGAACACAATCATTTGGAACAATTAAAAAATAAAAAAAAACAATGGTTTAGCATATTTGAACCCAGTCAGTATTTTCAGTAGGATTTCAAAATTACTTGGGTCATGTAAGGCAATTGGCACCAATTCAATTAGTGTGGCTTGTGTGGGTGTGGGAAAAATGTTTCCATGGAATGTTTCTTTTAAACACAATTATTAAAAGCATAGCTTGTATCTCCAAATTTGCATTTAATTGCAAACAAAGCAGGCACTATAGTACAATCCAATTTAATTGGATCAGTACTATGGTGCCTGCTTTGTTTGTTCAAATTGTTTAAAAATGGAGATTGGCCTGATATAGTCACTGGTATAAGCTTTATTAATAAATTTGTCTCTGGTTCCCACATAGGCCCTAAGGGGATTTTTAAAGAATACAGATAATGGGTGACTACAGCATTATACTTTGCTTACAAGTTGCCTGCATTCCCCGAAATATAATAAAAGTAAATTAGAGTGATAAAGAATATTTGAGGGAAGATGGCTAGAAATGATAGCAGGAAACAATCTCACAATTCTGCCTTCTGATAAATGGTTTTTTCCTGGATGCCACACCCATCACAGCTTTCCATAGTCAAAATGGCACACATATTATGAGAGTTTTCATGGCATAGTTTCCAATTTCCAAGTGCTTTCACAGCCACCCTCTCAGTCAGCACAATCACATGTAATTCTGGCAACCTTTTTCAAATATAGCCTTATTTACTGAAATCCTTCTTGGAAGAGATACAAGTTGCCACTTTCTAGCTCAAATCCACCCCTGTTGCTATGTCTTTAACCACAGTTTGATGCTTTTTCAGTTTAAAAGTTCCATCCAGATATTGTTTCATCTTTGCAGACCTCTTTTAAATGCACAGCAGCATAGGCAGATTGACAAGGTGGCAACTGTCATGAGAAAGGCACAAAAAAATAATATCCCTGTTTATGCAGTTTCTAGATAGCCTATATAAACCAGCCAATATTTTTAAAAGATGAATACCATCAGCCTTTCAAAGCCAGACCTGAGTTTGCAACAACCCTGTACTATGTGTTCAAAGTACTGGATATTTAAACAAAATATAAACAAACAAGCCAAAAATAACACCAAGGTAGTTTTATACAAATAAAAGTCCAACAGGTATATTTACAAGACTTTCCAATTATTGTATTTCTCATGAAATACAATTTCTTTAAAGGAGGACTGTAGTAGGGTCCAAAACATCATGAAAGCAGTCACAAACATGGCATCAAAATGACACCTGTAAAAAGGGTGGAGCCTTGGTCACCTGGTTTTGGCCATCATCATGACTTTTTCTCTTTGTTATGGATCACCCTGCCCATACGTGGTAGGATAACTATAGAATAGCATTAAAAAGAACCAGAAGCCTAGCAGAGAGGATGTTTTATTTATAATGATTTTTGTAAATGCTGGTAGAAGAGGCTGTTTTAGGACATACATGACCTGAATTTGCTCAATGTTAGCAGTTGTATAAAGTCAAATAAAATGGGGAATTGAGAACAAGAAAAATATTTTTTTTAATTTTCATTCAAAGCACACAGTATGATTGGATCACATTTCTTAATCCCCATGATCCAGAGCCTGATATCATTTTCATTTTCCACACCTCAATTAATTAGTTCAGAAATGATATTATCTCAGCAAAATCCCAGGTTTTTTTTTCTAGAATCTTTGCATGAGCAAACAGGGAGTCACTGCTCTATTGCCTAGTTGTGTGTGTTGTTTTTTTAAATTTACTTGTATGTACAGAGACAGTGGCCTTTTAGGGTAATTTGTCTATTTTTCCTCCTCCTATCAGCTTTCTCTTTAATCATCTGATGAGAAATTGTACTGTTTGTGCAATAAATTTCCCCCCTAACATTGCTTGAAGTCCCAGAGTTATATAACCTCAGTAGATGGGCTTTGAGCAATTTTTTAGATGACAATGCATATTATGATCTAAACAGGCAGCAATTGTTTCTCAGCTCATTCACAGTTAGAAGAGACTTCAGGCATGTAAAAGGGCACATTGTAGTTCTCAATCTATGGAGTAAAACGTTATTATCTGACTATATATTTTGAACCAGGATTACCCATCTTCAGTTTTCATGTCAATAATAATGTGTATTGTATGTAATTTGAAAACTGAATCTATATTTTTTTCACAGTCAAACCCATCTCTCTTTTTTCATAAACAGAGGTAAGAAATCCGGACTACAAAAGTCCAGAAAATCAACAGATGATAGCAAAGGGAATTTTCTTTATTAGGTGCCAATTTTCAAGTCCAGATCTGATAGTCTGGTGTAGTCAAAAAAGCAGGTCCATATATGCTGTCAAAAGGATCCACTGGCTGCAATTGGCAGAAGGCCCTATCAATACTGCATCTACAGTATGCCTGTTATTTGATCTCTGATGGGAAGTAAAGTCTCTGATTTGTCTATAAAGCACATTATCTTTTCTAAAAGATAGAAGAGCATTGCCATATGTTGCAAAGGCAAAAAAAGGTCCAATCTGGGTCGAATCTGGGCCTAGGCTAGAGAGAAGTTCCCTGAGGATGGGCTCTAGCACGAGTCCAAAAGCTCAGAAGACAAAACCCTCTGGTCCCGGTGACTCCCCCAGATTGGATCCTGCAGCATTTTCCTGGGATAGGTCTATTTGCCTTCATTCACAAAGGAGGGTGATATTTATATATTTATTTGAAAGAAGCAGTAAGCAGCTAGACTTGGACCTATCATTTCTTTGAATTGTTTTCTTTATTGTGCCTTTTTGTGTAAAGTAGTATCCCTTTATAGATTCCCAAATTCCATTTTGTCTGGGACATAGCCACCCTGCAACCCCAACAGCTTGATTGAGAATACTTTTTTTTTCCACCAGTAATGGAACTCATCTCACTCAATATTGATAAATATTACATAAAAAACTTAGTCAATATAAACAGTCTCATTCTTTAAATACTAATTTACAAGGTTCCAATTTTTGCCAAATAGTTGCCAACCTAGATATCAGGAAGATTATTATTTTTGGAATGCATGAGGAAACTAGTTAAGATTACAGCTTATACAAAGACAAGTCAGATGGTAAATAGATTTGCAAGTCCATGGAATTATTTGACCATTGGCAAGTTAGTGCCTTAGCGTAGAGAGAAAACAAATGGGATTCTTCCCAGTGTGACTAGGCTATTTATTCAAGTGACTGGGCTACACAGCTTGCAAACGGCAGGCCTTGCAGAAGTTTGCAAGGAGTTTGTTGATGTGTTTAGCCCAGAACTAGGGCCGTACAAGGGGCCTCCAATTGCCTTGCAGTTGGACCCATCCATTGCCCCGATTAGGATTAAGCCTGGTTGGGTGCCTTTTGCGCTGAAGCAAAAGATTAATGCCGAGTTGGACAAACTGCTTCAGCAAGGTATTTTGGAACCTGTGGATAGCAGTCCATGGGAAACACCCATAGTTACGCCACTGAAGGCCAATGGGGAAGTCTGCATTTGTGCTGACTATAAATGCACACTAAACAAAGCATTACAGCAGCACTCTTATCCAGTACCTGTGGTAAGCCACATTTTGGGCTTACTTAAGGGAGGCTGAGTTTTCGCCAAATTTGATTTGGCTCAGGCCTATCAACAGCTACTGGTTGATGAGGCAATGGCTGAGGCCCAGACAATCATAACGCACCGGGGAGCTTTCAAAGTCAGAAGACTGCAGTTCGGAGTTAATGTAGCCCCTGGCATTTTCCAAAGCGTTATGGAGCGAATGCTCCGTAACATTCCGGGAGTTTGCCCATAATGTCCTCATCGCAGGGGAATCACCCAAAAACTTGGCTGTGAGGTTTCAGTCCGTTTTGCTGCGGTTCCGCAAAGTGGGGCTGAAGCTTAAGCAAGACAAATGCAAAATTGGAGTCACTTCCACTGAATTCCTGGGGTTTCGTATAGATGCAGAAAGCATCCATCCTGCTGAATCTAAGCTCAAAGTGATTCAGTAGGCCCCAAGTCCCAAGTCGAAGAGCGAGTTTCAAGCCTTCCTTGGGCTTCTAAATTTCTATCATTCCTTCCTTCCTCACAAGGCTGCAGTGGCAGAGCCGTTACACCGGCTCTTGGACAAACAGGCTCCATGGACACAAGTCCACGAAAGAAGTTTTGCAGAGGTCAAGGCATTGTTCTCTTCAAAGGCTGTTCTTGCTCATTTCAATGAGCAGTTGCCAGTGTGTATAGCCTGCGATGCATCCCCTTATGGGATCGGGGCTGTCTTAAGTCACTTCAAGGCTGATGGGACACAAGTCCTTGTAGCCTACTATTCTAGGACTCTGTCATCTGCTGAGCATAATTATGCACAGCTAGACAGAGAAGCCTTGACCATAGTGGCTGGCATAATAAAGTTCCATGACTTTTTGTATGGTCAACACTTCACGGTCTTTACAGACCATAAGCCACTGCTGGGGTTATTTACAACAAACAAGCAAATCCCACACATAATTTCTCCTAAAATGTTGAGATGGTCAATTTTCCTTTCTGCATATGACTACTCACTGGTTCACAAACCAGGCAAAGAAATGGGCCATGCAGATGGCCTTAGCAGGTTGCCTCTACAGCTTGTAGAATCAGATCCAGCTCCAGCTAACCACATACTAGCTATCCAGGATTTGCCTGAGTCTCCCCTCAATGCAAGGGATGTGGCTGCAGAAACAGCCAATGATCACAAGTTTAACATGTGTGTTGACATGGGTGCTATCAAGATGGCCTGACACATATCCTGGCACTAATTTCCAGAGTTTCTGGAAAAGGAAGCACTTTTAAGTGTTGTGTCCTATGGGGTAGCAGGGTAGTGATCCCAACCTCATTGAGAACTAGAGTCTTGCAGTCTCTGCATGAATAATCCGGATGAAGACACTTGCGCACAGCTATTTCTGGTGGCCTGGGCTTGATAAGGTGATTGAGACCCAGGTCCAGGGTTGCCACATTTGCCAACAGTCCAGGCCTGAAATGCCACAGGCTCCTGTACATAGGTGGGAGGAGACACACGCTCCTTGGTCGAGGGTTCATATCGACTACGCTGGCCCTTTTCAGGGGCAATTCTTCCTCGTTGTTGTGGACAGTCATTCTAAATGGCTAGAGGTCGTTCCAGTGTCCACTACGACGACTGCCAGGACCATCCAGGTGTTGAGGGGGATATTCGCCTCCCATGGGCTCCCAGATGTTCTTGTCTCCGACAACAGACCTCAATTCACTTCTTCTGAGTTTCAGGCTTTCCTACAGGCCAACATGATTCGCCATGCTACTTTGACACCCTTTCATCCAGCTTCCAACGGCCAAGCTGAGCGCATGGTGCGCACAACCAAAGACACCTTGAAGAGGCTCACTCACGGGAGCTGGCATCACAGGTTAGCTGACTTTCTTCTTTGCCAACGCACCACACCTTGCACAGTTACTGGGAAAAGCACAGCTGAACTCCGCTGGGGTTGCCGTCTCATTACCAAACTGGACAGATTGCACCCAGACCAGGTGGCTTCACAGGTGTCACAGCCAAGGGCACCTAGGAGACTACAGGTTGGGGCAAGGAACTATGGACCTGGACATCTCTGGGTGACAGCAGTGGTCTGCAAAGTCACTGGGCCGCTGTCATATGAAGTGGCTCTGGAAGATAGTCATGTGTTGCATCGGCACATTGACCAGCTGTGCTGGAGGCTATCCAGTCACCTTTCCATTCCTGACTCTGCTCTCAGGGAGGAGGAGGACCATGATCACAATTGTGGATCTCAGTCTTCCTAAGGAAGCAGGGGTTTGAACTCTGCAAATAGGGGTTTTGCCAATGCGGCAGCTCCTGACTCTGGCACTGGGTCCATGGGACATTGAATGCAACCAGCTGTTCAGGCCACTCCGTCTGCTGGCCTTGTGCCTACGGGACAGTGCTCCCAAGAGGGGTCTGTCATGGACCTGGGGAATTCCACCCCACCAAGGAACTCTGGTCTGAGTTTACAGGACCCAGCCAGTCAGCATGATGTGGATTCGCCTGTACCTAGTGGGCATCAAAGTACCGGTCTGCCAAGCTTTACCAATGCACAGAACAGAACAAATAGCATTTAGACTTATATACTACTTCATAGTACTTTACAGCCCTCTCTAAACAGTTTACAGAGTCAGCCTATTGCCCCAACAATCTGGTTCCTCATTTTACTGACCTTGGAAGGGTGCAAGGCTGAGTCAACCTTGAGCCAGTCAGGCTTGAACTCCTGGTAGTGGATTCTGCATTCTAACCACTGCGCCACCACAGCTCTTATGGCCCAGTATCCCCCAGTGCATTTGTGTACCTTTTAAATAAGGGGTCCCCAATCCCTGTCCATGGAGCATGCCAGACAAGTGAAGCCCCATCCACAGGATGCAGACAGCACATGAAAAGCTCTCTCCACGCAACCGGTCAGGTGCCCAAAAGGTTGGGGATCACTGTTTTAAATCACCAGTCATGCTACTATTCTTAAGGCAATGGCTCTGAAGCTCCCTTTATCTGTAGCAGACAAAGTGTGGAGGAACAACAGGTAATCATACCAGCATGAAAGACAAGGGAGGGTGCTAAGGAAAAGCTTTGGTCAGCCTATTGGCTCAGGACCTAGATGTTTTTGGTATTACTTGCTCCTTTGGTATCTATTCGTACAATATGGAAGGGAAGTTTCCTTGTAAGAGACCATTAACAATCAGGCTATAAAGACAGGCTTTTTCCACTGCTGCCTTCTTCAGTGGAACAGCATCCTCTCAGGTTAGCACCAACCCTATCTAAGTAGTTCTCATTTAGCGACTGCCCCTTTTAGCATCTGTTTGCAATTATGATGATAATAAAAAAGTAACTTTGTGACTAATCCTCACATTTACGATCTTTGCAGGATTGTAAAACAAAGGAAAGCTGAAGTAAGATTGTAATCACAGTTGCGGTTTCTCTTAGTGGACACTCTGCTTAATGACCAAATTGCTGTTCCTAACTGTGTCGCTAAAAAAGAATTATTTGTAATAGGCCTTTAGAAAAGCTCTTCAAACTTGTTTCCCCCCCCCCCTCCTGGAAGGTTTTGAGGTTGGAATGGAGGTTTGGGATCCTCCCTGCAGGAAGCGATACTTAGCAATTTTGATATAGTTATTCCGTGGCATAATATAATTTGATTTATTTTCTTAAGTTTTATATTGTGATGCTTTATCTGTTTTACTAAATGTGCATGCGTGATTGCAGTTATGACTGAAATGGCGTACAAACCTTAATAATATGTATATAATAAAATATATATTACGTATGCCTTACTGGAACACAGTAAAGCCTGTTGAGTCCCACTTCCTGCTTCCCGCAGTGTTTAATTAGATATCCCCAGAAACCTGGGGACAGGACATAGGAAGGGAAAGTTCCTTTTCCTTCTGCTGTTTTCCAGCAACTGGGATTCAAAGTACGGAGTACATTTTTCAACTTTGCTGCCACTAATAGTTCAGATTTTTTCTATTAGACTTTAGAGCTAATAATCATGGACTGACCATTTCTTTTCCCCCTAAATTGGTTTATTCTTTTTTTAGAGTAATGAAAAATAGTTGTCACTCTCATGTTTTTTGGCCGTGAATCTATCTTACGATTCCTTCTTTTTTACATAGAACGATCTCTAAGAATTTCTTATTTAACTCAGTTCCTTTCTATAACTGGGTCTGTGCGTAGTCAATCACTCATTATGAAAGAGAAGAAAGATTCAGACAACCAGCTTCCCATCTTCGAGAAGGCAAGTATTGGCTGAGTTCACACATTATGGAAAACAGTATGGTTTGTTTTCAGTCTAATTTATTGAATAACTCCCAATGGCCCAATACATACAATTAAGGCATAAGCCAGAGTTTATTAGCCATGAGAGCAGCACAGAATGCAAAGTCTTTTATTTTAGTTGTATCATTGAGATCTGAAAAAGCTTGAAACAAACATGCTCTGAAAGGAAGTTAACTGAAAGGCACAATATATTTTGTTATCTGTTATTGGTAAGTGACAGAAAAGCAGTTTTCGTGGCAAGAGAGAACAAAAATGCTTATGTTGTAGAATACTATTTTTTTCTTGCACAGAACATATTTGTTTGGGATGTTCTATCCTTAAGAAATGAGCAGGAAAGGGCTGATCAATATTTTTCTGGAGAATGATGGGATGAGAGCAATGCTCTGATTCTTGGCATAGTGTACATCATTTGCCTGATTTCAAATACCTTGATTTGAATTTCTCATTTCTCTTAATCATTCAACATCGTTGTTTACTTGCATAATAAAAAATGCTTCAAAAAAGCTCCAGTTTTTAAAAACAGTCCAATATGCTCCAGTGTCCCCAGAACACTTACATTAAGTGATTGTTAGTCTCTCACCTTTGATATAAAGATTCTCAGTTTATTCTCAGTGATTGATCCCAAAGGTGCTTTTTCAAAAGGCAACTAGACTTTCTTTGTTTTTCCTTGAAAATGTTTTGCTTCTTGTCCAAAAAGCTTCTTTAGTTCTGACTGAATGATGGGGAATGGAAAGATTTAAATTCCTTGCAGTCATCTAGTCATTAGCACTCTTTTTGAGTGCTTTCTCATTTCTCAGAAAGAGTGCTAACGACCAGATTGCATATAATATCACAGAATAGTATGACATAGTGTAAATTATGCACTGCAAATGTTATAAAAACAATGTAACACAACTGTAATGGAACTTTCAAACCAATTGAATATAGAAAGGTTGACTCAATGTTGGATTTCTGAATTTAAGCACCATCTTTGCCAAGATTATTTTCAAATATAATCATAGGATCACAGTTACAGAGGATAACTATTCTAGGATAACTGAATATTTGAAACTCTAAATATTTTTATTCACCTCCAATGGGAAACAGGATAAGTCATTTAATATTAACATTTGGTAATCCCAAAGCTACAGAATTCTCAATTATATGAGAATCTGCAACAATAGTTTGCTCAATATTTAATCAGTAGGAAATAAGGACATCAGTGTTCTCTGAAGGAAGGGCTATCAACTCTGGGATCTAAAAAAACAAAACAAAACTGGGCGATCATTAAAAGGCAGAAAGTATTAGATTCTCAGTGTCTCATTGCTGCAATCTCTTAGTCATTCAGATCTTTGCAGTTCCAAACTGGTAGCCCTACTGTATGCAAAGTTGTTGTACACACATGCCCAAGTAAAAGATTGTTCTATGTAAATAATTACATTAAAATTTCTCCTCCTGTGGATAGAACAGTGGATTTTTTAAAATGATTTCAGTACATCTTTATGTATGTCCTGGGATGGTCCTTCCATCATTTATTCACAAATAATTTATTTTATTTTATTTTTATTTATGAGACTTATATACTGCTTTAAGTGCAAGCACTCTCTAAGCGGTGTACACCAGTAAGCAATGTATATATATATTTACATTGCCCCCAACAATCTGGGTCCTCATTTTACCTACCCCAGATGGATGGAAGGCTGAGTCAACCTTGAGCCGGTGAGATTTGAACCGCTGACCTACTGAACACAGTCAGCTAAAGTGGCCTGCAGTACTGCACTCTAACTGCTGTGCCACCAAGACTGTTTTGATGGACCACTAGGTCTTTTTCTGCCATCAGTTTTCTATGTTTCCATGATGGTGCAATTGAATGGAGATGAATCTTCCACATGGTCTTAAGAGTAGATCATCTGCTGCTGGCATTTTATGAAAGCTGTGTTTGCTCTGGAAAGTCATTTGAGGTAACTGCAGCTTATACTGTACATCTGCTCTGTCCTGCGTGATCCTCTTAAAATCTCTTTCTAATTAGTATTGAATGGGAACTTCATTTCCTGGCCAGATTTTCCTTCCCCTCCAGGCAGACGGGCTTCACCCCCACCCCCAGCTATCAGTGGGAAAACTCATCACAATCTTCTGTCAACAACTGCGCTATGCCTGCTATTAACACTTTCTGGATATAACCGCATAACAGTGGCATTCTGCATTTCTTCTTAATGGGAAGAGGGTTTGCAAGTGGAACTTCTACATTAGGAGGGAGGGATCCCCCTGAGGGATCCCTCTTTTCCACACACAGAAACTTATACCCCCCCCCCAAAATACATATCTTTTAGAGCATCATCTGAAAAGTTGAGACATAACTTGCTCAGAGTCGCATGAACTGGGAGATGGCAAAAAAATGGATAAATAAAATAAATTTCTACCAGCCTACTCTTACAGCAGTCTTTCTCCAAAGTATTGTTTCTCTGCATTCATTAGTAACAGAGAAGCAGAGATCTTCAGAAGGGTCACTGGGAGGAATGCAAGATTTTGTCTTCCTGGTGTTGCCTAGTTGCAAGTGGCCTATTTGTGCTCACTCCAAACAGAACCATCTATTGTAGAGATTATATTCCTGGAGAGATGAAACAAGCTTTTCTTTTTTCTTCTTGGGCGGTAATATCCCTTTGATGGAATGTTCATCTCTCAGAGAGATGGGCTTCCACCAATAGAAGGATCTCAAACTTTTCTCTGAGAGTTAGGATCCTTTGGGAGATTCCCACCTTTATGTCCAGTTCTAACCTTTTTTTGCTGTTTTACTACATTAAAAAAAATGAATCACTGGTTTTCTTTCAGTGATGAGGCCACAACATATAGCAGCAGCAGCAGTAGCAGGCCACTCCTGATTCTAACCCTGGGGTACAACAGTACTTTTAGGCTTTATGCTTAAAGCAAAAAATAAAAGAGTTCTAGATTAAGAACAGATAGTTTTCCAAAGACCAAACCAGACCTTGGAGAACAGGAGGCTACAATTTGTAACTCGCATTTGCATACTCAGGTATTGGGGCCACTGTTTTCACCAAAGACTCTCAAGAACACATTTGAAGTCTTGCTATTAACCTTATGACACCACTTAGCCTTTCTGTTGAGTGACTAAAAGGCGTCATAGCACTTACCTGACTAAAATAAAAATCCAGAATGGTGCCTCTCTCTCTCCTGCCACAAACCATTTTTTTTAAATAAATAAATTATATATTGACTTGTTTGGTTGCATTTTTCTTTTGGTCATCTATCCAGAGTGGTCCAGGAAAGTGGCTTCCATTTAGAAAACCCAAGGCACAAAAATAAACTATGAGCTACATAGACATTTTACAACACTTGGAAAATTCTACAGCAGTTTTACCACTTGGGGGAAAAAAAGTTCTCTGTGTCCTTGGCAATAATATCTGATCTGCAAAAATCTGGATGGCAGCAAAGGACCTTCAATGGTCATCTGGATTATTGCTGTCCTGATATGTCAAGCTTCTAATGATGTTGCAGCTGAACTTTCGTTTCTATGAGGAAGAATAAAACATGCTGGATACAATAATTCTGGAGAACTGAAGATCCAGTACGTTAGTGCTATATAAAATGGCACCAACTTATAATCAGTTTCTCCAGGAAACAGAAGAAGAACTTCCAAGTAGAAACTCTATGGAAACTAAAACTCACAAGAAGTTCCTTTAACTGTTTAGCAGTGGAATCAATTGTTTCAGATGTTGGGCTATTTTTTCCTGGAGTACTTTAAACAGATGCTGGATAGCCATCTCTCATTTTCCCAATTTCTACAATAAGCAACGATTAGACTAGATGATGATCAAGATCCATTTCCCCTGTAACATGATTCTTAAGAGAAAGAAAGAGAGCAGGAAATAAGTATACACAGTAACTCAACAGGTACAGCTCTGCCCTTTTCTTCCTCCCATGGTCACACCTTAATAGCTTTAACTGATGCTGCAATTAAGATAAATTTAATGGTCAGGTTTGTCTGGTATATCCCATCCACTTTCCGGAAATGCTGATTGACCTTCCCTCCTTATTTCCCCAAATAAATGGTTTTTTCAAGTATGTGTTCATTCTATAACTTTACATAAATAAAACTGACTGATATGCCTGGATGAGTCAAAAAGTTGGATAGTTTGAAAATCTGCACCTCATAGCAAATCCCACAAAGCTACCAAACATTAAAAGCACTACTTTTATGTGTCAAATAGAAAAGGGTTTTAAAATAAAAGCAAAAAAAAAAGAACAACTGTGTACAACTGTGTAGCTTTTTGACAATTTTGAGTTTAATATTGGGGCTGGCCTTTGGCAGTATTTTTTGGTTCTGTGAAATATTACTATTAAATCTGAACCAAAGAAAATCCTGTACAGGTAGTCCTCGACTTACGACCACAATTGAGCCCAAAATTTCTGTTGCTAAGTGAGATAGTTGTTAAGTGCATTTTGCCCATTTTACGACCTTTCTTGCCACAGTTGCTAAGTGAATCACTGCAGTTGTTAAGTTAGTAACACGGTTGTTAAGCGAACCTTGCTTCCCCATTGACTTTGCTTGTCAGAAGGTTATAAAAGATGATCACGTGGCCCCGGGACACTGCAACCGACATGAATGTGAGTCAGTTGCCAAGCGTCTGAATTTTGATCACATGACCATGGGGATCCTGCAACGGTCATAAGTGTGAAAAACAGTCATAAGTCACTTTTTTCATTGTAACTTTGAATGGTCACTAAATGAGTAAGTCAATGAATACCTGCAATCACATACAGTCCTGAAGGGTGGGTTAGTGTAAATACCTCCATATGAAAGAAGGAGAAGCTGAAACGGAGTTGCCTACATCTAGGCTTGGTTAGGTTCTGAAGTCAAGAGTTGCAAATCAGAATCTCAGTTACAGTGCTAGGCCAGCACAGCTAGGACGTGACTTGGTGTTATATGTCGGTCACCTGAGCAAGCTTAGTGTGTGTCATCCCAAAGACTAGGACATTCAAGGAGAGGATTAATAGAACACATTACTGAACTTCATTTGCACACTTCACAATTATGCCAACTAAGCTTTAGCAAGATCCACCCAACGCTGTCTGGAAGAAAAATCCAATTAAAAATTTATTGACTTCTGCCTTTAATCTATAAATAATGCTTTCAATTTAAACCAACAGAGATTTATCAGTGGTTGCTATATTTCTCCTCCCCAGCCCAAATACATGTTTCCACTCAGTAAGGTTTGGAGAAACCGACAAGTTGGACACACAATTAGAAAGTCAAGGAGGTAGGAGGAACTGAATGACATTTTATAGAGGAGGGTATGGCCAACTGGCAGTAATGTAATGAAGGAATACCCCTTGCTGTAATATTTTATTACAGTTTCCATCCATCACCTGTGACTTTTTCACATGAAATTCAGAACTAATTGAAGAGATTTCCATGGCACCTCTGTGCTAGAACACTTTTTCTGTAAGCAGAAAAATGTTTCAAGCCCAGAATGAATAAGGCTGTCATCTTATAAATCAGTGATTCCCAACCTGTGGGTTGGGACCCCATTTGGGGTCGAACGACCATTTCACGGGGGTCTCCAAACAACGCAGTCCGCCATTTTTTTCCCCCTTTTCCTTAGCTGTGCTACTCCCTTTTATTCTATTGGCTTTTGAAAGCCAATAGAATAGACTCTCTTGAATAGAGTCTAATTCTATTGGCTTTCAAAAGCCAATAGGAATTGTCCAGGCTGTCTCTGCCCTGCTGAGCCCGCCAAAAGTCCCATTCTGCAAATGGTGCTGCACCAGTTGAGTAGTCCTCGACTTATGACTGGTTGAGTAGTCCTCGACTTAACGACTGGTTGGGGGTCGCAGCATTAAAAAGGTTGAGAACCACTGTTATAAATGATCTGCTTTTATATTGCTTTCCACCTTGCTAAGTAAGATTTTTTTTTTAAATTTGGTATTATGTTAATGTCTCCATTTTACAAAAACCCAACCTGTTGCATTGATGTTTTCTACAATGCCAAGAGAGTCTATTTGTAGGGTGAAATACCACAGAAATCAACTCCAAGTTTTCTTTCCATTCCCATTTCCACCCAGTTTGCATTGTAAATACTTGCACTCTCATCATCTTTTGCTCCCAGCAAAAGAAAAAATGACAGGTTATCCATGGAAAGAAATGTTGCTTATATTGGGTACAATCCAGAACCATTTTAAGCACGAAGAATCTTGCCACTGATTTTTTAAATAGAAGCATGAATTGCAGCCTTTATTAATGGCTGTTTGTTTGCTTGATTACATCAGTCATAACCTGCTTTGACATCAAAACACTCAAGGCAACCAAGGAAAATATGTTTAGAACCAAAAAGAAAACCAGCAAATGTCTCACAAATAAAGCATCATAAAAATAAAACAACTGGCAAATTGGACAAATATCTGTGCCAATAATTCAGTGTGCCGAGGAATATATTAAAGGTACATTATAAAATAATATTCGCCCTTTAAAAAAATTAAACATCATTTTTATGATGTTTTGTAAGCTGCCCAGGGTTATAGTGGGCGAGTAGCCATATACAGTTGCTAAACAAAGAAATAAAATAAATTAGTTAGTGAACTAGTTTGGTGTAGAAGTTAAGGCACCAGGCTAGAAACAGGGAGTCCATGAGTTCTAGTCCCACCTTAGGGGGGACGATCACTCCTAAAGTCACTTAGTAGTGACTTTGGGCCAATCTTACCCTCTTAATCCTAGAAAGAAGAAGGCAATGGCAAACCATTTCTAAAAAAAAAAAATTGCCAAGAAAAAACTGAGGGACCTGTTCAGGCAGTTTCCAAAAACTGGACACAACAGGAAAAAAAGAGTCTTGTTTTAAAGTTACGTGCAGCATATCATATTGTGAAAACTCAGCTCACTTGATGAGTTTATGTTTATGATGCAATGTATTATACAAGTCCAGAATTGAATTAATTCAATAACCAAGCTAATCATGTTGAGTGAATGTAACTACTTGGACATACATTTCCTAATCTGGCAGGGCCTTTTTTACAAAATGAACTGTTTAAACTGTTCAAAAGGTTTTGTTGAGGCATCTCAAGCGCAACAGGCTAAGCAGAGATGTCCATGTCACCAAACTGACAATATATGTTCAATGATACCATCACACAAATGCCACAGTTACATACATGTGTCGGGACATCTGATACCAGTACAGATCTCTCAGTAGTTTATGGTGCATCTTCACCCCTCTGTAATTATTGGTCTCCCAACCCCACAACAAGAACCCAAGAAGAATCTGCATTCCAGGGGATCCTAACTTAGAACCAAGAAACACAAAACAAAGTCAACTCCCTAATCCTAAAGCATGCAGAACGTGGATGATGTGTGATGAAACCTCAGAAGCCAATGAGCTTTTGTACAGAATGTACTACTTTTAAGTACAAAATGCTCCCATGTAGGCATGTTTATGGCAAACAGCAGCATCAGCAGGCCTCTGTGATCAGTGAGAGGAGGCTTTTATTAAGAGTCTGATCAAAACATCCATTGAAGACCCTCCCCCATGTATTATTTTCTCATTGTGGTCTATTTTGTGGGGAAGATGGAGGGCAGTAAATGGATACGTGGAGAAACTTGAAATATCAATCTCTTTGGATTGTATTTTACTGCTGTGAATGAAAAATCATTGATCTATTCAGTCTTTTCAGATACACTGCCATTCTTCTTCCACCTAAGTGAAATGCAGCATGGGAAGCAATTGCAACTTGCATCATCTTTCCCAGCAGCTATTTTTTCCCATAAGTATTGCCTTAACTATGCAAAAATGAAGCAATTGGCACAGACTTGATTGTACTTGATTCATGGATAGGAACGGTCAGATGATGTTCTGGGAAATTTGAATTGCAAGTTACAACAAGGGCCAAACTAAACAATTTTCTAACTGAATTTAAAAGGGACATCTGGAGTTAAAGTGGAAAGGAAAAACAAGCAGAAGCAAGTCAAAACATTTTAGTATCTGAGGCAGAACTTTCTGCTGTTATTTCTGCATTCCCCACATAACCATTGGCAGTAGAAATAAACAATAGACTGCATCATTAGTATGTATATTCCTTTCCCTCTTTTGACCACTTCAAAAGGCAAGGATTTGCATATAATTTGTATATCTTATGATTCTAAATAATGTAGAGCGCAATTGCTGTTGTTGCTATAGAAAAATAGTACTTCCCACCATTGTGGAAAAGCTTGTGAATAGATCCTGTCTACCCTTGTCAGATTTCACACCAGGAACAGCAATAAATATGAGTCCTCAAGAAATTCAGACTTGCTTTTAGTGATATCAGAAATGCCACAGATGTGCACAGATCAGTCCTTACAATGGTACTAAAAACTGCCATGTACGTGAACAGTATTTGATTTCCATCACTTGTTCATTGGTCAGCAAACAATTTATTAGAAAGTGATAAATTTCTTTTCCACTCAATCTCCCTATGTTTGGGTTGTGTTTGTGTAAAACGATAAGTTGAAAAGCTTACACAATGAGCAAGTTAGCCAGTATTTTACTTCCTCCCATTTCACATGATTGTTTAATCAAGCTTTGTGTTGTATTGTATCATTCCAACCTGAAACAACGTACATGATTGGAAACCAGGATTAGTAATCTATAACAATCCAGAAAATGTCAATGACATCAATTTCAGATAATATAGTAAGTTTATTAAGTAGTAACTTATATCTGGTAGTACTGTATACACATGCTAGCTTGCTGAACATTTTAGCTTGTGATATTAAGTGAGATTTTTTTTTAACCGCTTTGTTGTATAGTTGCAAAAGATCTGGCTAGACCCTTCTGAGCAAAGTACCAGTCCTATTAGCTTTAGTTGTTGCTACTGCCATTGCCATCATTACCATTACCTCCTAGGAAGATTACTAAAGGTGGTGTAACTATTAAGTAAGTCAGTTTGAATTATCAGTGGAGGCTAAAACATATCAGAGGCTCTTTTGTTAAAATTTTAAATATCAGCACGCTAGCAGAAAAAGTGTGGAAGTTTTTATATTATATATCCCCCCCCCTTCTCTCTCTTTCTCCATACACACACAAAACACACATGAGAAGACTTCAAGTGGAGATATGAAATTAGTCAGAATAGTGAAACTGAAATGCACACCATGCTATTCTCTTTCAGCTAATCAACTGAAATGTAATACTAGATATGTCTGCATTTCAGTTTAAAATATACTGATTAGTATATTAATACATTTTTTGTTGTATACATCTGGACTTTTTTATTTAATTGCAGTTACCAAAACAAGCAAAACAAGGAATGAGATAATTATAGAATGTGGGAGAGAGGATTTCAATAGACCATATATATTTGTGTTATGTTTGTGAAATAGAAGTTAACTTTATGGAGAAACAGATAAAATGAGCACATAGAATATTATATTCATGTTCAGAGGTACTTACACATCAAGCAGTTGTGAACCAGAGCAAAGATTAGGTTCTGGTGCTCACCACCTTTGTAGATAGGAGGCAGAATAAAGTAAAGGGATTAAATTAAAGGATGGAAACTTCTTGATTGTGTGTGTGGGAAACAGCTTGAAAATAACTAAACAATTAAGTCAATGGCTGAAAGGAATAATGGACCAGACGTCTTCAGCTCCAGTCCCATCTTCTGGGAGAATCTAAATACCATAAAGTGAATAGTGGATTAGATAGTTTACAAGAACAGAGATGGACAAATGGAGATCAGCATTTTTAAATTAATTCTATCTCCAAAGGCACAAGGAACATAATAGTAAAACAGTGAAAGCATCAAAAAGCTAGCCATTATTTGACTAATTGGTTGTTTGAGCTATAGTTTGCCTTTTCTCCAGGAGCTCAATATAGTTAACACAGAAAAGTGTGTATTCATTTTATCTGTACAATCATTTTCTAGGAGAGGGAGAGGTAAAGAGAACGAGAGAGACTGGATCATAATCATCTGGTGAGTTTTCTGTCTGAAATCCTGACCTGGAACTCCCTAATTCTGGTTCAACATTGTAACTGCTATGTCTTACTGACTCTTTTTAATCTTCTTATGTGAGGTGGGGAAATTAATCTAAATTCAGAAAGAGATAGAAACTTTGGACCACTCACTATTTCTCTAGCCAACTTATTTCATCAGATTATTGTGGAGATAACTAGAGAAGAGAGGGTTGTATGTGCTGCCTTGACCTACTGCAAGAAATGTTAAAAAATACCTAATAGTTAAATAACTAAATCTGCCATCCCTAATATAGATCCTAATTTTTGCTTTCTCCACCGTCCCGGTGGCAAAAATCACGCTATCCAAAGTTGGTGATTTTCAATCAGATTTTGGCAGCTTCATCTTGAAAAAGCTCTAGGAACAAAAAAATAGAGGCGAGGCCAACTGTTTCTGGCCTAATTCTCCAGAAGTATACCGTAAATGCCGGCGTATAAGGCGACTTCCACGAGCGCTGAAATCGGCGCCAAAGACGGGGGTCGTCTTATACGCCGAGTCGTCTTATACACCGGAAATACTGGTAGTTTCCGGCGTATAAGACGACGTTCTAGGAATGCGGCCCGGCGATAAAGACGGGGGTCGTCTTATACACCGGGTCGCCTTGTATGCCGGCATATACGGTAATTCCTTTTGGTCCACAGAAGCAATATGTGATTGGGTTAAGCTGCAAGAATGTGCTATCATTGCAACATTTCTCAAATATTTTCCCAGTTTGTTATGATTTGCAGATTACTGACCTGTTGCCCAATAACCATCCTAGAAACATAATAGACTGCTAGTTGCAGTTTCTCTTCACATGGTCCGTCCATGAGGCCTCAAGCTCACACAGATGTTTCTGTTTGGGAAGTTCTCAAAATCTAAATTAAAATGTAAATAATTCTCTTTAAACTTGCAGCACTTGTTATTCACATTTCTCCCCCACTAGCATCTGCCTATCCTTTATAGCAGGGGTGTCAAACTCAATTTCATTGTGGTTGCCCTCGGGGGCGGGGGGCTGGATGGGTGTGGCCAGGGTAGGTGTGGCCTACTGAGTGGGCGTGGACAGAGTGGGTGTGGCTTATTGGGTCGGCATGACCAGCTCTACATCGTTCGCATCAAGGGTGCCTGTGGGGGCCTGGGCAGGAGTGGGACAGATCTGAGGGTCTCTGGCAGAAGGGGGTGGGACCAGGGCAGGTGCCAAGGCATGGTCCACTGGAGGAATCTCACTGTTCCTCTCAGGCCATGTGGGGGGGATGGTGGTGCGGGCTGCCCGGAGCCCTGGGCAGCAGAGGTCAAACGCCCAGCCTGGCCCTTGAGCACCTGCAGCACCAATCCCAGCCCCACTTCCCAAGGGGGTGCCCAGCTTTACTTACCTCCTTCTCAAGGCTGCTGCTGTGCTTGCTTTCCTTAGCCAGGTTACTCATGATGGGTATGAGGGCAAAGTCAGAGGTAGGCCCATTCCCTCCCCATGGGAGGAGATCTGGCTTTGTATCAAAAGCTTCCTTAGCAATAGAATGGGAGACCTCCAGGATAGGCCAGGAGGAGGGGGCAAGGGGATGGTAAATGGGCAGCAGGGTAGGACTAAGGCAGGACTTCCCTCAGACCCTCCCTCTTTTTCTTTCCTTTCTTCCTTCCTAAGTACAGAGTGGTGGGAAAATATTTGAGATGAGGGAGGCAAGATACGTAGCTGGGGAGGTGTCACCCTTTGTGAGGAATGAAGAAATGCACCATCGCCTGGAAGTGGCCAGCACATGGCCCTCACCTACTTCACATATCTGGCTTGGTGGGCTCTGGGGGAGGGGATGCCATGATCAGCATAAGAGTCAACATTACCTGCACAATGCTGCCCAGCCCCCAGCCTGCCCAGTTTTGGCAGGCAGCGGGGCGCTCTCCTCATAGCGCTGAGAGGCTAAGCCAGGTGGCACAAATCTGAAAAGAAGTGCGATGCCGTCCAGCCCCCAGCCTGCCTGGTCTCGGCAGGCAGCGGGGTGCTCTCCTCACAGTGCCGAGAGGTTGAGCTAAGTGGTGTGAAGCTTGCCAGCTTTGCAGCTTGCTGCCTGCTGAAACTGGGCAGGCTGGGGGCTAGGCAGCATTGCGCTTCTCATCAGTTTTGTGCCACCTGGCTCAGCCTCTCGGTGCTGTGAGGAGAGCACCCCACTGCCTGCCAAAACCCCTCCCCCAGAGCCCATCAAGCTGGCTAAGTGAAGTAGGCGAGGGCCATGTGCTGGCCACTTCCAGGCGATGGTGCATTTCTTCATTCCTCACAAAGGGTGACACCTCCCCAGCCTGCACCCGAAACAGTAGGGGCTGGTTCCTCACTGTTTCCAGACGGTCTTGTGGAGCTAAGACTGAATGCATTTCAGCATAGATGGCCACCACAAAATTGTACATTGGCTCCCGGCCAACCTGGGCAGGGACAAGGCAGCAGGGGCCATTCCATCACTGTTTCCAGGATGGCTTCATGGGCCACATGAAACCACTTTGTGGGCCGCATCCGGCCCCCAGGCCTTTTGTTTGACATGTCTGCTTTACAGCAAGCATGGATAGATTTCAGGATTGTAAAACTGATTTCATTCATTATAACATTACCAAGATCCTGCCAGACCTTGATGAAGAATGACTATCTTGAGTCATGCCAAATCCAGTCTGAACATCTGGCTGACTGTGCAATGATTAACAACAACAACAACAACAATAACAATAATAATAGAGTTGGAAGGGATCTGGGAGGTAATCTAGTCCAACCCCCTGCTCAGACAAATGGTTGTCCAGTCTCTTCTTAAAAACTTCCAGTGTTGGAGCATTCACAGTTTCTGGAGGCAGGTTGTTCCACTAATTAATTGTTTTGACTGTCAGAAAATTTCTCCTTAGTTCTAGGTTGCTTCTCTCTTTGCTTAGTCTCCATCCATTGCTTCTTGTCCTGCCGTCAGGCGCTTTGGAAAATAGCTTGACTCCCTCTTCTTCGTGGCAGCCCCTGAGATATTGGAACACTGCTATCATGTCCCCCCTCATCCTTCTCTTCATTAAACTAGACATAACCAATTCCAGCAACCGTTCTTATATGTTTTAGCCTCCAATCCCCTAATCATCTTTGTTGCTCTTCTTTGTACTCTTTCTAGAGTCTCAACATAACCACTTTATAACACCTTGGTAGTTATATAGTAGTTTATGTTTTTATTATCCTGTGAACTGTCCAGAGTGATGGTACATAAGATGGTGGCGCAGTGGTTAGAATGCAGTTATCAAAGCCAGTTGCTGGCTACTTCTGCTGACTCCCAGCTTCCAGCAGTTCAGCAGTTCGAGTCTCACAGGCTCAAGGTTGACTCAGCCTTCCATCCTTCTGAGGTCAGTAAAATGAGGACCCAGATTGGGGGCAATAGACTGACTCTGTAAACTGCTTAGAGAGGGCCGTAAAGCACTGTGAAGACGTATATAAGTCTAAGTCAGTGGTTCTCAACCTGTGGGTCGGGACCCCATTTGGGGTCGAATGACCATTTCACGGGGGTCACCAAACCATGCTGTCCGCCATTTTTTCCCCTTTTCCCTAGCTGTCCTACTCCCTCTTATTGGTGGCTACACCCACTTGGGGGTCACCACAACATGGGGAACTGTATTATGGGGTCACGGCATTAGAAAGGTTGAGAATCACTGGTCTAAGTGCTATTGCTATATCAATCTTCCAAATAAATAAATAAATCTATTTTGCATCTATCAGTTGACCAGTTTGACTTCAGTTGAGGGAATGGTTCAATGTTCTCCCCCACACCTGCGGCTATCAGGCTAGCTTGGGAATTAAAATAAACCAGCAGAGTAACACGTTTATAGGTGAAGTTTGTCAAACATGATGCTGCCATTGGCTGCTCACTATCTTACCAATTTGACACTCTGATCCATATTAAAACAGTCAGGATAGACCTGGCTTGCAACATTAGAGGAATATGGGAATATGGAATGCTATTGAAGTCTGAGATCTGGATTTCCTCATTATGAACTTCTAATTTGCACAGGGAGAATTTGACATTTGATCATTATAATATTTGTGAATTCTGGCTTCTGGGTTAATAGGCATAATCTTATGACATAGTCACATGTGACTAGATTTGTCTTTGAATGCATTTGAAAGGATTAGAAAAGCAACAGAGTCGGACATTAAGATATCAGATTGGATAAATATATGACAAATATTGTGTGTATAGTATTCATGTGTGAGCAGATATAAATTGTAGGTGGAAGTTCTGTGCAAAAAACCATTTAGTTTATTGTTGAGTCTTGGAAACATTATGTGGCTGTCCATGTGCACTTTCTTTTTTATTGTGTTATTATGTCAGGCATATTGTTACTGCTGCCTGTTTCTGAAAAGGTAATTCTGCAAAGTCTGCATCTTCAATTTTAGTAATTCTGATTATACTAAAAAGAATGGTAGAGGTATGGGATCTGAAAAGCTTATCCAATCTGTGTTGCTTTTCATATACTTTAGACTTTACCTTTCATAATCCCATTCTGGATAAGTGTTATGGAGGCTGAAGTCCAATCCAGATGGTGATTACCATATTAAGGATGTTTGAAGAGAAGAACACTGCAATTTTGTTGAAGCTAAACTGAGCAGGATCTACTCAGCTTTAAGGTTAAAAACATATTTTTGAAAACCTGCTTTAAGCTCCATCCTTGAAAACCTGAATGCTGGTCGCATTATATGCAATTATACATGCAAACAACATCAATGGAATCACTTTTCATAGCTCATTTAATTTCATTGGCTAGTACTGTGGTTTTATTTATTTATTTATTTATTTATTTATAATCTGTATATAGCCATCCATCTTTCAACCAACTCTAGGCAGCTATATACATGTTTTAAATAAATAAATAAAACCACAATATAAGCCAAGGAAATTAAATGAGTTATGAAAAGTGATTCCAAAGATGTCATGCACATATAATGTGTGTACTGTATAGTTAACTCTATCAGAAATTAAAAGATATATAAAATCACTTTTAAAATGATAAAACTCAACTAGTTAAAATATTAAGAACAACAAAAACGTGGTGCCAATTTTTGTAATATGCCAGTCTCTAACCTTCTCCCAGGTCTAAATCCTTATGGACGACTAAAAGGGTGGAGGCTTGCCAAACTTAAGCAGGCAAGATGTTCCATAGGGCAGGAGTTGACATGGAAAAGGCATGCTTTCTAGCTCTCATCAGATGAAAGTATTTGGGGGAAGGGACTAGGAGTGTGCCCGCCTTATGTGATCTGGTGGATGTCCTTAGGGAAAGATAGTCCTCCACGTAGTCTGGCCCTGTGCCATGTAGGGCTTTAAAGATGATGAACAACACTTTGAATTGCATCAGGAAAGAAACTAGAAGTCAGTGCAGCTCACTCAACAGAGGTGTTATATGAATAAACCTAGGGGCTCCATTACTGTGCATGCTATTCCATTCTGGACCAATTGAAGTTTTCAAGTGTGATCTTCAAGGAAAGCCCCCTGTAGAGTGCATTGCAGTAATCCAGATGAGAGGTGATCTAGGCATGAGTGACTGTGAGCAAGACTTCATTCAGGGAAAGGTGAAGCTATGACATGTACAACCTTTTATTTGATGTCGGTTGGTGGCAGTCCCACATACTCTCTAATGTCCAGCTTTGGCACTAAATCTCGGTGTCAAGCTGTAAGTCTGTAATGTAGCACAGTGGGCTATAAGATACAAAAATATTTGCTGACGCTCTGGAGAGACAGCATTTTAGGTCAAAGCCTCAAGCAATTTAAGATGTGATTATTTAATAGCTTGCATTATGAAACCAGTCAGTTTGTCCATTGCCTAAATCTGGCACTTGGATGTAAGTACTTCTTACCTAAATTTATGACTTCCCCAGCAGAAGACAGAATGAGAGGAATGGTATTGAATGGTATTGAATATGCCTATTATGAGCTTTAGTGCCACACTTAAAAACCTGGTGACAAGGTGGGTCCTACCATGCCCCAAAATGTCTTCTGGCTACTACTGCATTGGGGAAGGAGACAGTAAACTAGGTAGACTACAAGCACACCATTCAAAAAAAAAAAAAATAGTTTCCTTATATTTCCAGCTCTAGAGCTTTTGGGGAATAATAACTTGTCACATTACAGGGATGATTCCTTTCTGCAAAGTTTCTTCTTTTTAATTTAATTTAATTAATAGGTTTCAATGATTTGGAGGATTTTAAAAATAATGTTATGGATTTCATTTTGCTTGTTTGTTGTTTTGATTCTTAACTTCCTGAAGTCTTATGAAAAAGGGCAGACTAAATTGTAAGTCTATAAATTCCTTGCCAACAGAAAGCCCATAGATCAGTGGTTCTCAAACTTTTTAATGCTGTGACGCCCAACCGGTCGTAAGTCAAGGACTACCCAACCAGTTGTAAGTCAAGAACTACCCAACCGGTCATAAGTCGAGGACTTTCCCTGCCCAGGAGCACCATACATGCGTGGTGCCACCACCTGCACCGGCCGAGGCATAGCTGGCAAGCGGCAGAGACGGAGCAGGCCGACCACCAGCTGGGCCACCAGCTGGCCCAGCTCAAGGGAGGTAAGGCACCCGCCAGGCCCCACGTGTGCCAGCAACTCTCCCTGCGCCCACCAGCCTCCCACCTCCCACCCTTGGCCCTCTTTTACTTACATTTTTAGTAGTTGCTCAGCAGGGAGGGGTGGAAACTTCCATACTGCTCGCCTTCGCTGCAGACAACTTGCATCACCGTTTGCAGAATGGGACTTTTGGCAGGCTCAGCAGGGCAGAGACAGCCTGGACAATTCCTATTGGCTTTTGAAAACCAATAGAATAAAAGAGAGTAGCACAACTAAGGAAAAGAGGAAAAAAATGGTGGACTGCATTGTTTGGCGACCCCCGTGAAATGGTCATTCGACCCCAAATGGGGTCACAATCCACAGGTTGAGAACCGCTGCCATAGATTAACTCCTTTTTTTATCCATAGTGGGTTTTTAAAAGTGATAACATTCCAATACCTCATAGGTGCAGTGGTGGAATGGAGAATGTTGTTTGATAGGGAACCAAAAGAGCTCTAGTTGAGTATTCTTTTTGGTGCTTTGGGATAGCCTTTATTGTCACTTTTTAGGCCTTCATCCTACAGTGGACAGACAATGGCTAAAATGATGATGATCATGACCATGACCATGATGAGGATGTTGATCATGATATCAATCACAGACCATTAAGAATACAGTACATAATAAAAAAAACAGTTTGAGAGTTAAGCAGTGTTGATACTATATGGCATAATGCTATTACAGAATATAGTTGTTCTGGTTTGGATAGTATCAAGTTTCCTCCCAGAAGGTAACAAAGAAAACAGGTCATGGAAAGGATATATAGCATCCCAGACATTCTGTGTTTACACAATATGCTAAGATTAGTTTCTGAATTAAATGCATTTTTCTCTCAACACATTAAGACACACACAGAGAGAGAAATTAATCCCAACATGAACAGTTACAGCAGAGGTAGTCAACCTTGGCTCTTTTATGACTCGTGGATTTCAATTCCCAGAATTCCTGAGCCAGCTGAAGTCCACGAGTCATAAAAGAGCCAAGGTTGACTACCCCTGAGTTACAGTATCTTTCTGGAGTCATCCAATCATCATTGTGGTAAAGTAACAGGAGTAAGGACAGATTTTCTTTTATTTCAGTGACGGCTAGGGCATGCTATGAACATGCTACACACTATAGAAGGAAAATGACCTAAAACTAACCAAAAGAATTTGAAGAATGGGAAACAGCATAAAAATAAACCCTGAAATGATAATCAGTAAGGTCTATTGAGCCACAGCTATCCTGGATGACAGAAAAAATGATGACAAATGCAAATTGAAATCATGTTGCAAATCCTGCTTTTCATTCTTGTATCCTGAGATCAGACAAAAGCAGGTAAGTCATGAAATTTGGCTCATAATAGACATTTTGTTCACCGTCTTGCAGATATATGCGCAGCAGGGCTGATAGGTCAAAGGATCAGCCTTGATTTTTGCAAGGAAAGGAAGCAGACGGTTCCCGACCTCACTTCCTTTCAGGTTGCAGTCTAACCAAGGCAGGAAGGTGACCTCTATGACTCTGTGACCTCCTGCTCTTGAGTGCCAGTTGTTGCCAAGAAGGCTATTAAGATACATTCAGAAAGGAGGATTTACCAAAAGGAAGAGCATATTGAGGAATAATGATTTTAAAACTGAACCAAAATCTCCTATGGCGTGAATGTTATCAGTATACCCATCCAGTGTACAAAGACTTACCTCAGAGCTTTAAACCAACAAATATTACTTTGGTGATTAAAGTGATGTGAAAAGCTCTTGCACACAATTCTCTCATGCATATATAGGTAGTCCTTGACTTACAACAGTTCATTTACCGTTTTCACCATTTTTCACACTTATGACCGTTGCAACATCCCCATGGTCACATCATCAAAATTCAGACTCTTGGCATCTGACTCATATTTATGACCGTTGCAGTGTCCTGGGGTTATGTGATCATTTTTTGTGACCTCCTGACAAGCAAAGTCAACGGGTAAGCCAGATTCATTTAACAACTGTGTTATTAACTTAATAACTGTAGAATTTGTGGGTTCAGTTGTGGTCATAAATCAAGGACTATCTGTACAATTTTCTTCAACATATACATACACACACACATATATACATACATACATACACACACACACATGTAGGATTTTTGGCTTTCTTATTAGCAGGTCTTGGCAACATCAACTATCCTAGGAGCCTGGGCTACCTCGCTTTATGCAAATTGGCTACTATACAATCATTTTCAATCAAAATTTTGCTTTATGAGGGGAAAAATCATTATTGTGCAATTTGTGCTAGCATCATCCATTTGTGCTTGTGGTCCGGAAACATACCAAGACTTCTTCTTGCCAAAATTGTTTGAATATTTACTTACTTATCCAAACCCCCTTTCTGTCCTCACTCACACATTAATCATCATGTTGTGCTCTAGCTGTGCATCCTGTCTTCCACTTACTTGTGTTCCTGCAATAGTTACTAATGTTACTCTGGGGTTAAAATGGCCATTAAGACCTTGTTCAACCCTCTTATCAAAAAGGAAAAAGGAAAAAACCTCTCCAATTCTAGAAACAAAGTTGGACATATTACACTGCACTGAAGCTAGTGAAGCATCTTCAGCCCCAGGCCAAGCTTTCAACCTGAGTGAATCTCTTGGATGCAACATAATAATGTGAACCAAAATTGTGGTGCTGTGATTCACCTCTTTGTCTGCGATGATAAGCACATGCATTATATACTCAGCTGTGGAAAAGATGGAGAACACATTTTCACAGTATGTAGAACACAGCACAAGGGGGAAAAAACAGGTATGAGTAACGTAATGTGTAGGAATAATTCTTTAAAAATTATGAGCACATTTGTCCATGCATTTGATTTTAAAATTTTACACCAATTCCACAGCCCCCTTTTTTCAATTATCTCAGTGTCTTGTTTTATATGAGGCTTTGGGGAATGTAACCTTGGCATAAAGTGAGAAAGTAAACTCTAAAAAAATTTGCATTGGCAGCTGTCAAGAGAAAAAAACAGCTTGAGGGAGCATTGGTTTGGTTTCCTTCAACTACTTCCTTCTCTGTGTCAAGAAGTAATTAAAAAGAGGATCAAAGAGACCCCGCCTTAACATAGTCATATGTAACATAAAGTGGGAGCCACATGACACATATGTGATTTTCAGAATTCTGTAACTTAATTTGTGTTTCTCTTCAATGAATCCGAAACATGAGAATGTGAGAATCCACCTTTCTAGGTTGTGAGCAGCTGGCTGAAGTTTTGCTGTATTCTTATTATCTCTCAGTCAGATCCTATAGGATATTAAGAGTAGAGCTACCATATAGGGCTGCCAAAATACCTATAGATGCTAACAGAGAGATTTTGCAGTCATCTAGCAATCATCTTTATTTCTGAAACTCCTATAGTAGTTCTGTGGGACAGGAAGCAAAGTCACCAAGATAAAAAAAAAAAGGCACACCAAAGGTTATTTTGCTGAAAGGTGGAGGCAGACAGAGGGCAAATGTTAAATGAGTCAGACTACCTGGCATGATTCCAAATGTTTACTCACCCTATTTGCTGCATTGACCTTAGGTTGAAAATAGTGTACAATATACTAACTTATATATCGGTCGGCTTATCGGTACAGATATCTCATGGTGAAATATATTGAAACCTTGAAAATTCTGTCCTGAGTGTAATTAAGATGCTGGTGTTAAAATCTAAATGGCTTAGAGCAGAGCACCTTCCCATCTGTCATTATGAGGCCGCACAGGCATTAAGACCTTCTGAAGCTGTCCCTGCTGTCACAGAAGCTTGCTTCTTTGGCAAGTGGGAGAGGACATTTGTAGTGTTTCTCAACCTTGGCTACTTGAAGATGTGTGCACCTCAATTCCCAGAAGTTTCCAGTCTGCCATGTAGTTAGTCCACACATTTTCAAGTGTCCAAAGCGGAGAAACACCTGTACAAAGAGACACTATGTTCCACACTTATTCTCTGCCTTTAAGAGTCCTCAAGATCTATCTGCTTTACTTGGCCTTTAATTCTTAATATTTGATTTTGAATTATTTCTTTGAAGTGTCTCTGTGTCTGTCTGTATGTTTGATGCTTTATATTTTATTGGTGCTTAGTCATCTTGGGTGCTTCAATTACTGGAAAGGCAGGATATTCATCAAATCAAATATATTGAAATAAATAAATAAATAGCTCAGCATATTGTACGAATGCAGCCACAAAATTATCATCTCCAATTACAAACTTGAATCACGGGGAGGAGGGGGCCCTGGGGGGGGGGTGCATGACCTATTGTATTCTGGCTTTCTCAG
The DNA here is from genome assembly GCF_016545835.1 of Crotalus tigris. Lineage (NCBI taxonomy): Eukaryota > Metazoa > Chordata > Lepidosauria > Squamata > Viperidae > Crotalus > Crotalus tigris. Next base: position 1,370,141 of record NW_024100068.1, read on the forward strand.
TTTTCTTCTGACTACAGTTGTGGCATTCTCCCTAGAGGTCCATGTCCCACACAAGAAGAGAAAGTCTTTTCAAAAAATATAGCACAGAATCTGGCTCCAATGCTTAACCTTCAAATTTCATGCTTTCAACCACAATTTCCAGACAATCTTCCTGAAATTTCACTGTTGTTTAAGGGACTGCCCCAAGGCAACTTGTGGTTTGGAGGTTACAGTTTTACATCATATCCTTCAAATGACACCAGTTCAAACATAGGTGACTAAACCATTCCTTTTTAACTCTTACTAGACTCTCCTTAGATTGCCATGATAGCTTTTTAGTCTTCTATATATTTTTACAACTATATTTAGCAGATTATAGTTCTGCTGAAATGCCTGCCAATTAACGACTAATTTATACAGGAATGTTAGAAAGTGGAGTCCCTTTCTGAAGAGTCCTACTTCACAAAACAAACAGGTCAGCTCTGTAAAGTCCTATATCAGTGATGGCGAACCTTTTAGAGACTGAGTGCCCAAGAACCGCCCCCACTCCCGCCCAGCCCCCACTCTGCCTCCCTGCCCTGCCCGCCACCCCACCCCACCCGCCCTCAGGACCACCCACCACCACCACAACCTGCAGCAGATCACCCAGCTGGCTCTGCAGCGCCATGGCAGCCACACCCTCCACCTGTGCCCCGCAGCATCAACTGCGTGCGATAGGCACGTGGTCCCTGCTGCCTAGCTGCCATGTCCTTGACTGCACTGCTCCACATGGGTTATGCCCGGGGGCGACTCTTCTCCGGGGCGTCTGCTGGTGAGGCAGGGGGAGGCAGGGCTGGGGGACGGCACGTGTGCCCACAGAGAGGGCTCTGAGCGCTGCCTCTGGCACACATGCCATAGGTTCGCCACCACTGTCCTATACAATAGAGTTGCTTTTTAAACATGAGTTGAGTGTCTTTTGAAAGAGGGTTAGATTTGTGTCCAAAAAATAGGCTGACTGTCAGATCACAGAGGAGGGACTGTGAGGAGTGATATCAGAGGTACTTCTTCTCAATTCACCTAGCATCCCTCTTCTGTGCCTGGTGATAGGTCACTGACAGCAATGTACATGAGTACTTGCAACATTCTGCTTATTCTGCACTGCACTGTAATGGTGATTTGCTGCAAATGAGTGGCAGTGCTATTACCGGATGCTCATACTCCAATTCTGACTTGCTGGTTGGCAACAGTTGGACACAGCTTATGGAAAAAGCTTATGGGGTATGCAAAATGTTGCTGCTGTTCCCCGCCCCATTAAAAACAGTCAAACATATTGTTTGTAGAATTCCTTGAAAGAAATTCAGAGACGAGGTTCGGAGTAGCAGAATAAAGTTTCTTTTATTATCAAAGTTGAGTTTAGTAAAAGAAAACGGTTTGCAAAGCGTGGTGAAACTTTAACCATGCACTCACAAGAGTTGCAGGGAAAAGCCACACCTCCTACAGAAGCGGAACAGCAGTTATACCCCTCCCTATCTCCTCCTATACCTACGTCAGCTATTCCTGACGTGGCAGGTCACAAACCTATCAGACGACACAATTATCCTACCTTACCTCCTACTTTACCATATATGGGCATTCTTTTGTTCTCTACATGTGGACATTCCATACCTAGTTCCAGGCACGTACTCAGGTTTTCCCGCACATGCTCAGTGAGCCTGTTACTGAATAGAAAATTTTAAACTTTTCTAGAACCTTCCCATTCAATTCCCCCATTTCTTATTTGGTCACTAGTTTAATATTTTCTTTTATTTCATTTAACCTACTAGTTTCTTCTTTGGTAGTTTTCATTGGATGTGAAGTATTCATATTTTCCAACAACTGGATTTGGTCCTCAATTTCTTTTAATACCATTATGGACTTAGCATTTTGTTGGGCTTGTAATATACCGTGGACTGAACTGTTTACTAGGTTCTTTATTACTGGAATCAGACAAGGTAACATCATTATTCCAATGAATATAATACATACCATAAACAGAGCCTGTTTCCAATTTCTGAATATTCCTCCCAAGAACCCTTCATCATCCAATATCCCTGTCCAAGTTTGTACAGGTACATGTGCAATTCTAACCATGTCTTTCGTTATCTGGTTAATTACCATGCCTGAATCGTCAATTTGTATACAGCAATTTGTTAAATTAAATTTTCCACAGACACCTCCTTCCTTAGCCAACAAATAATCTAAAGCCAAGCGGTTTTGCATAATATATGTTCTGGACAAAACACTTTCTTTAGCCAACTTAGTTAAAGCCTCAGCTGTTCTATTGGTTATAATTTCTACTACTGCTTGTAATCGGATAATTCTGTTTAACATATAAATTGGGGTCCTATACCCCCAACTTCCATCTTGGGCCCAAGTAGCTGGATCATAATAAGCAATTATTCGTTCGGGTGGCCATTCATCATCTTTCCAATTCCCAATTTTTAACCCTTCTCCCACTTTAGCCACAGACCGCCTTACCAAGTTTCCCACATGTTCATAGGCAGGGACACCCAATAATTGTCTTCTTTGTAATGGCAAGAGGAAGAAAGAGGGTTGTATAGCACCCAGAATACAAGACCCAAACCATCCAGCAGGGAGAATATTATATGCAAATGCTCCGCAGATCCAATATAACCCATCAGGAGTGGTCCAGAGGAGGGTATCGTTTTCAGGATCTTTTAGGAAGGCAAGCTCGGGAATTAAAGATAAAGAGTTGTTAGGGACACTTTGATTCGTTTGTGATATCCAAGTATTGTTTTCCCAGGTATTCAAACAGCGCATGAACCCCATAGGTTTAGTTCTCCCACTATGGTTACTCCTCGAGTAACATATATTGCCCACCAGGTTAATGGACATCCTCCAAGTTTCATTATAGGTGTTCTGGTAAGTGAAATTTCCTTTCCATTTCTCAATTTCAGTATAATTAGCTTCTCTAGCATGCCATGGCCATTCATCTCCCATATTGGTTCCCCCACACACGAAGCAATTTTTCAGCATTAACTTCTGAGCAACCTCTTGGGCTAAAGCGATAAACATATTTTTAGCCTTTGGTGGAACAGGGAGACTATTAAATTTTGCAATCTCTTCCTGATATTCCCAATATACTTTTACTGGCTCTGAAGTTAACTTTGTTGAACTCACTTTTACTATAATATACCCATATGGATCTTTTCCTCTTCCATTTATACCAATACCAAAATAATAAAAATTAGTAGAGGGGGTTTCAGATGCCTTGATTTGTAAGCAAATCCGTGTACACTGTTCTGGCTCACAATCTGTTGATACTGAGGCCATAGACAAGTTGAACCCCTGGGGTCCTTTCCTCCATTCCCAAGGGGTCTTAGTGGTATACCAATAAGTGTGACTTGGAGCAAAAGCCACCTGGCCTGTACTCGCAGCGGGCATAGCAACTTGGAATAAATATTTTTCTTCCCTCATATAATCTTTTTCCCACTCAAAGTTACCACACTTCATTCCTTGTCTATTATCATGTCCTTGTCCTATCCTTATAGCTTTACAAGTGTCAAAACACACAGACAGCTTGGTATTTCCTCTTGTGGTATTGTGGGCAACGTATCCTCCCTTAGTTTGGGCTATAGCAAATAACCCTTCTGTTCCAGTAACTCCCCCTTTATATCCATATACATAAATGTTAGCAGTAATTGGACCTACTGCTTTTGGTTCATAGCACTGCATCCCTTGGGCTGTATAACACCTAAAATATTGAGTTTGATTACACACACAAGGTTGCACTTTAGTAGTATTACACTCTGGTTTTAGAGTGTGATATAATAAGGTACTAGTAACTATATTCCCTGGCTTAGTCTTTTTAATACATTCTGTGCACTCTTGGCAGGGTCCGAACTTCGTTGTGGTCTGTTTTGTAGTAACAGTAGTTCTCATCTTTCTAACAGGAGGGGATAAGGAATGGACAGGCTGATGAGTCTGAACAAGTTCTTCCCATAATACTTCACACAGCCCTTCCCATTCAGGTTGTAAATACTGACTCCTAGTATTGTTACATAGAAAGTAGAGATAATCAGTGCTTTCCCCTTCTGTGCCACAACCACTGTACCACAAGGCCTTCCCTATCCAATGGCACCTTGGGTCTCCCCTGGTTGCATTTTCACACATCTGGGTAATTCCACTCATCCACTCTCTACTTTGATTTTTACAAGTCCAAGCTGGATCTCTCTGGGTTTGCCTTGGTGTTACTTCCAGAGTCAGATTACATCCATATTGAGTAGTTTTCCAGTATTGGAACTCTCCCTTTTGATGTCCCCCACCTTTTAGACAGATAATAGTACTAGTTGCTCTCTTTTCTCTCCGCAGAAAGTGTCTCCTCATAGCCGAAGCTGTCCATATCCACAAGGGAATAGGAGGAAATTCAAAGGAGTCTGGAGAAGCCACTAAAGAGTGACTAGTCAAATAAGTTTTCCCTTCCCACATGGTACAGGTATATTTACCTATAGTCTCCCTGGTTACTTGTAAATATAGAGTATTTTGACACTTACCCCCTTTATTTTGCGTTACCCAGCTTTTTTTTTCCTGACCTACTTGCTGCCAGTTTGGTTGCAACTTAGATTCACACCACCAAATTTTGGGTTAAAGATCCAATTCATGGGACAGTGTTCACTCTCTTTGTCATTATAACACCGAATTTGTGTCCAAGTTCCATTAGGTTCAAAGATTCTAGGCGGCTCAATCCATAATTTTCCCCCAATCGCCACTATTGTCATATTCAAAAGGATATAAGTCATTGTCTTTTTAACACCAGTTTCAATGGTTCTTTTTGAAATGCTTTCCATGTTTCCGACTCCTCAAGATTAGCCTTCTTTACTCGGGTATAATGAGTCCAACCCTTTTCTTGTGTTCGAATGGCAGTGTCTGTGGTCAATAACACCAAGAACGGTCCATCCCACTTCGGTTTGAGGGAATCATCTTTCCACGTCTTTATCCACACTTGGTCTCCGACTTCTATGGAGTGGACTTTGAAGCTTAGAGGAGGAGTTTGTATCAAATAGCCAGTTTTTCTGAAAGAATCAAAAGTCTGGGACAGTATTTGCAAGTATTGAATCAGTCCCTTATCTTTACTAGGTAGATTCCCCATTTGTATACCAGCATTTCTTAGTGGCATGCCAAATAACATCTCATAAGGTGAAATCCCAACATCCCTCCTAGGTTGTGTTCTTATTCTAAACAGGGCTATAGGCAAAGTTTTCATCCAATTCATTCCTGTTTCCAAATACAATTTCGTTAACATAGTTTTAATCTTTCCATTCATTTTCAGGTCTCTGTCTTGCTCCTGTTTTAGCTAGACCTACATATATACTAAAATTGAAATATGTTGGCATTGATGGATCATAACATTGTATCTTCTTGTCTTCTCCCTTACAAACTGAATATTGTGTGTTATTTAATTGACACATAGATTGAAATATACATCCCCTAGGTGCTGGGGTATAATATACCAAGGTTTTAATTACTGCGTTTCCTTTGGTGGCATTCGTAATGCAGGCTTCACATCCTTCTGTTTTTGTTGCTCTCCTATATCGTTCTCCAGTCATAGATCTGGTTTGGACATTCGATTACTGTCGCTTTAAAGGTTCTGGATTTGGAACACAGGTCCACTGTTCTTTTGGTTCAGCTACTGGTCCCTTCACTCGTGTGTAGTGGGTCCACCCTTTTTCTTTCGTCCAGACTGTTGTTTCAGAGGTCAGCAACACTGGAATGGTCCTTCCCACTTAGGTTGCAGTTTTTCCTCCTTTCACGTTCGGATCAGGATCCACTGTCCCACCTCAAACTTGTGGACAGGAAATTTCAAAGGGGGTGTTTAGATCAGCAAGCCTTGTTTCCTGAGATAAGACAAAGCAGAAAACAGCCCCAGTATCTAATTCTTTATAAACATGTCATTAGTTTTCATATTGTGGAATTTCCTACTTGAGATGATTTAAAATCAACTTGAATGCATTGAAATAGCCTCACCATTAGATGTTATAGAGCATTTTATGTATTTGTCTACATATCATATAACCAACCATATATTAACCATAGAAAAGTATCAATTATCCCTCCCCTAGCCATTTCTTTTATCCGTATTTACAAACACATTGCTTAGTAAAGAGCCAACAAAGGAGCGCTCACCAACTCTGCTTGAGTTTGTTTGCATACAAATCTTTATTCAAAACATAGCTCATTTATAATCCCAAAATTTTCTCAACTCCTTCGTTTTAAACAAGGGTTGAATTACCATTCCTTCAGGTCTCCTAGATATTATGTTTTTATCAGTGTGTCCTGCACACAGACATAAAAACATAAAAATAAAACTACAGTATACGTGTATTCAAGTTCTTCTCATATTTCATTACTATAAGAATGGGTATTAAATTTCACATCCACCCCACCTTCCTCCCAAAGCAGAATTCCAAGCGGAGAAAAAAAAAGTTAAAATGAGCAGCCCCCCCCCTTTTCTTTCTGTCTCTCACTCTTAAAGCAACACAGCCAGCTGAAAACGAAGGGGGAGGAATAGCTTTCTCTCCTTCACATGAATTTGCCATAAATTCTCTCACATTCTCCATGGAACTCTTCTCATGCAAACACTTGCTAAAACAATAAACCCTGCAGTTTAAATGGGGGAGAAACTCACTCACACACACACACACACAGAGAGAGAGAGAGAGAGACAGGATCAGCATATCCATACATTCACTTCCATTCAAACTGCTTGTATAAACACTTTCATATAGGGATATTTCATTTCATACTTTCTCTTGACAAATCAATAACTATTATTATTATTTCAAGGAGCTGTTCAAAAGCCAATGAGCTCCTTTCCCTCCCCTAGTAAAAACTATCCTCTTCTTCCCACACTGAGTAAACTTGCTGTTCTCTCGCGCGTTTAGGGCAATTTTTTTTTTTTTTTTTTTTTAAAGTGGCCCTTCATTCCACATCCAAAGCACGTTGTCTCCTTATTCTGGTATCCACCTTGAAATCCTCCAAATTCCCTTCCTCTACTCCCATTAACATACTGGTTCCTTTCATCCCCCCTATATCTTGTCTCAAAGGGACTCTTCTTATCCCCAAACTCTCTTCAAGGAGGTTTTTCCTGCTTCATTACTTGCTGTTCTCTTGCTACCATCATCTGTCACCCAAATTAGCGCATAATCTAATTCATTATCTAAACTCTTACATTTCTTTTTCTTCACATAGTTATATAAATTGTGACACTGAAAATAATCTGTGGAGCCATTCCTTGGCCACTCCACATTATCGTCCTCCCACCAAACAAAACAACATAAATTGACCATATCTTCTTTATTCAACCCCAACCTCAAAATCTCCCGGTTATAGGGCGGGGATCCCCATCCAGCCAATATTTTGCCCAAAGGGCCATTCGGGTCGATTTTAAGTTTGGGGTTTTTACGGATCCTTTTAACACACTTTTTCCCCGGATTGGTCGACCCTGTATTGCCCCCCATTTCTTTTATGGGTGCTCAGCCTATCTTGAGTATGTGCGCCTGTGTCCCTCCCAGCAACTCCTTCCAGTTCCACACGTCACCGTCTCCGGATATTCAATAATATCCCCCTCACTCACTCCGTCCTGCAGACCTCCCCGAGGTCCCTCAAAAGGACTTCCACCCGGCCCCGTTGCCAGTTCTCACATCCACACACTCTATCCCGACCGCCCTGGACTCTTGTGTTCTGGTGTTTTCAAACCAGTACTCACCAGGGTCTGCGCGCAGATGTTACCCGGTCTGTCTTCAGGCTGTTCCGCACTTTATTCACCCTTCTCCTAATACTCGTCTTTATTAAAATTTTACGGGTTTTCCAAGAGCTCCGCAGTCCTCTGGGTGGTTCCCCTCCTTTCAAAAGGAAAGGGGTGCACCTAAGGAGGACCCCTCAGAGTCCCAGCGCAGATTGGATCCCGGTCGAGCCCCCAATTTGTTTGTAGAATTCCTTGAAAGAAATTCAGAGACGAGGTTCGGAGTAGCAGAATAAAGTTTCTTTTATTATCAAAGTTGAGTTTAGTAAAAGAAAACGGTTTGCAAAGCGTGGTGAAACTTTAACCATGCACTCACAAGAGTTGCAGGGAAAAGCCACACCTCCTACAGAAGCGGAACAGCAGTTATACCCCTCCCTATCTCCTCCTATACCTACGTCAGCTATTCCTGACGTGGCAGGTCACAAACCTATCAGACGACACAATTATCCTACCTTACCTCCTACTTTACCATATATGGGCATTCTTTTGTTCTCTACATGTGGACATTCCATACCTAGTTCCAGGCACGTACTCAGGTTTTCCCGCACATGCTCAGTGAGCCTGTTACTGAATAGAAAATTTTAAACTTTTCTAGAACCTTCCCATTCAATTTGGTATACAAAATTCATTGTCAACAGAAGCAGCAGAAAATTGACATGGTTGAGGATCTAGAAAATATTATTGAATTCATGAATTATAAAGATAGGGAGAATAGCAAACTTCCTAGAGAGAAGTCTCAGGATTCATGATGATTCATCATGGAAGAAAAACAATCAAAGGCTGGATGAAAGATGGGGGAGCATCTTGTGCATCAATACATGTGGAAATGTTCTGGAGGTCTTAGTGGATTGCCAACAGCACAAGAGCCAATAGTGACGCAGCTGCCAAAATAAGGGGGGGGGAGAGATATTGTAATTCTAGGCTACAATAACAAACATCCACTTCTCTATTCTCTGATGCTTAGATCACAGCTGGAATATTTCATTCAATTCATTTTAGGAAAGACATTGATAAATTAAAGTGTGTCCAGAAGAGAACCATAAACATGATATGAGGTTTGAAAGGAAAAATGTATAAAGACTGGTTATAAGCACAGGCTGTGTTTATTCTGGAGACATAGAAGTACCATAGAAGGGCTGTTATAGAGCAGTCATCCTCAGAATATTCTCCAGAATATAGGACAAGGGACAATAAGGTTGAACTGGAAAATACTGTTGTCAGTTGGTCATCTTAAAAAGTAACTCCTTATGGTAAAAGCTGTTCAACCATCAAATACAGAAGGCAGTGAGTTCTTAGTGGATGTGTTTAAACAAAGTCTGGATGGCCAGCTATCAGGGATCCTATCATGATGGATTCCTGCAGTGGACAAGGTTCGACTAAAGGATTTCCAAGATCATTTCCAACCTTACATTTAATGATTTTATGAAAATGTATAATGCACTTATTTGGGTGACAGCCAGCAATATGCAGAGAAAACTCTGTTTTCTTTCCTGGTTTAAAACAGCTTTCTGAGCAACCTAGAATAACACTATCCTGCTTTTTAAAATACAGTTTTTCAACATTAGACCCATATTTAAAAAAACAAGCCAAGTATTGTTTCATCAGAGCGTTAAATCTGTAAATAGAAGATGCCCATGTAATGCCTAATCTGTGATTCCAAAGGTGATGATCAGTCACTAGTAGGCAGATGCCTCTGGAGGAGGTCAAGTTATTTTCCGAAGCACCAGAAGGCAAAACAAGAAACAATGCATGGAAACTAATCAAGGAGAGAAACAACCTGGAATTAAGGAGAAACTTCCTAACAGTGAGGACAATTAACCAGTGGAACAGCTTGCCTTCAGAAATTGTGGGCGCTCCATCACTCAAGGTTTTTAAGAAGAGACTGGACAGCCATTTGTCTGAAATGATATAGGGAATCCTGCTTGAGCAGGGGGCTGGATTAGAAGATCTCCAAGATCCCTTCCAGTTCTATTGTGATTGATTGAAAGCCAGTTGTCCAGTTTATCCTGCAGCCCAAGACAGTTTGTAACAGTGGAGCATGCTCACAACAGTCTAAAGTAGGCAGTAGAAATTGGGCAGCTCTCACCACTCTGTCATCAATCACAGTGTCAAGGAAGTATGCAAGATAGTATCCATGGCAACAAAATGTATTAGGAGGAAAGTGAAAACAGTACTCTAAAACTGGAATAGCTAAATATAGGTTTAAGCTGCATTCACTTTGGGCTAGAGATGAGACAACGTTACACCTTTCATTGTGTTATTTAAAAATGATTCATGGGCCATCTTCATATTGTGATTCAAGGGATATGAAGTTGAGCCCCAGCTGTTGCTTCATCTTTCCATCACAAAGGTGTGTAGAGATATGTGGAAGAAAGTTTATTGCTGCTTCATTTGTATTTATAAGAACCACTGTGAAAATTAATCTTAAATTAAATATATTTGAAAAACTTTATATTGAATATTTTAATTCTTATTTTTAACCTTCTTATCTTTAGATCTTAATAATATGGACTTTCTTTTCTCTAGTTTCCCTAGTAACCATAAATATGGTTTACTTTTGGGAAAATAAATAGTCAGAAAAATTGCTGAATGGCATGTAAGACTTCTTCGTTTAGTTTTTCTGATTTATTTTCTAATATCTTTGGAGGAGGGTTTTTTCATCTTCCATAATAGCATTATGCAACTTTTTAAAATTTTGAACTTAACTTTTATTATGGACCTTTTATTCAGGAAACCATTTTAACTTTTTAATATCTTCTCTTCTGTTTTTGATATTGCCTTTATCAGGACAAGTTTAAATTGCAGACATGCCTAAGGTATTCTGAGAAGTATTTATTTTATTTTATTCTTTCTGATAGCAAAATAAGTCAATTAATAGTTGATATAATACAAATCCCATTACTTCAGTACCAACAAAATTTGTTGGCTTATATTGTCTCTTGAATCCTGCCCTGCTTTGCTGTTTAATTTATTACCTATCCTGCTGATATATATGATTTGAAAAAGAAATGTCCAAAGGCTGGCAACAAGTGAGGGGACAGCAAATAATTAACAAATGAATTCATATTTTACATAAAAGTAAAGGTAAGGGTTTCCCCTGTCCAGTTGTGTCTGACTCTAGGGGGCATTGCTCATCTCCGTTTCTTAGCACAGGGAAGCAGCATTATCTGAAGATATTTTCGTGATCATGTGACCAGTGTGACTATACACTGTTACCTTCCCACCAAAGTGGCACCTATTTATCTACTCGCATAACTGCTGGGTTGGTAGCCGCTAGGACAAGTAATGGAAGCTCACCTCATCATGCTGTGCTCAGATCTCAAACCCAGGCTGTCAGTTTTGGTTGACATATTAGAGAACCATTAGAGATAAATCACCTAAGAGTAAGGTCAGATTTATAGTGAAAGCAATGATGGGCTCCCCTTCTTGGATATGTTCAAAGAATTAATATGGATTCCTGCACAGAACAAGACTCCTTGATCAAAAGGGCTGTTTCAAACACTCTAATTACATCTGTTTGATTCTACTTCAGGTCCCCCCCTTTAGAGGTTGGAAAAATTAGGTGATGAAGGCTTCATATGTAGCCCCACCTGCCATCCAGCTCTATTTTTAAGAGGACAACTTCTTAAGGATTTCTCATGTTTGAAGCACAGGGATGAGAGAGAGCTATTCCTTCCTCCACTGGGATTAAAGTTAGGTCTTACTTTCCAATTCTGGGAAATCTGGACACAGTCAGATTTTGGAAAAACACATTGTTATGGGACATAATGGCTATGAGGTACCTTTGCTAGAATGGCAGCAATCAAATTTTGGTATCATACTCCAAAGTTAATCTACATCTATTCAGGGCAGCTTACAATAATAAAATATTGAATATGAAACTTTATTTTAATATTGAAAGAAATAGTTAAACATCAGTGTTATTAACTGGGAAGATACCAGTTCAGTATATACTGATCCAGTATCTGATTTTTTTCATATAAACAATGCTGTCCTTCAATGGTTAGATAGCCTAGACATTTGTATCTGAATATGCAGTAGATTTTTAACATTCATATTTTACTGTGTTTTTTAATCTAGGTAAAATATTAATATATATTGCAAATCCATGTATGATATGCCATATGCTAAATAAATAAATTAAGTGGGGAGGAAAGTTGAGCTGGAATCAGGAGATAACCCAAAAATCAGTAGCACAATACTCAAAGCAAATAATCTATGATCACATACACATACTTTGAATCAGACATAAAGTTGTTCAGGGCAAGGAATCAGAACCAAAAGGGATGGAGATGTTGCCCCAGTTGCTGGCTTGTGGCCATCCTAAAGGCTTTTATATCTCTGTCAATAGATCCTGTTGTTCATTAGATTTTCTTCTCAGGAGATTGGGCAGCTCTCTCTTTGACTCCTTCTGGATCCTGAACTCTGGGTTCCTAGGTAATTGGCTGGGTCTGAACCTCTGACACAAATACTGCTATCAGGGCCCAGGCATTGCACAGAAGATAGATCTGCAGAAGCCTAGTTTATGGTTCTTTGGCTTCTGCCTCATCTTTGGATCAGAATTCTAATAGGGTGTCATGTTAATTTTGCAACGTCTGAGCAAGATCACGTGAAGTGTTAGTATTGCTTTATAATGCCTCCGTAAGACCACACATAGAATATTGCATCCAGTTTTGGTCCTGCGATATAAAAAAAAAAATATGTTGAGACTCTACAAAGAGTACAGAGAAAAGCAATAAAGATGATTAAGAGACTGCAGGCTAAAACATTTGAAGAACAATTGCAGGAATTGGCTATGCCTAGTCTAATAAAAAGAAGAACTAGGGGTAACATGATAGCAGTGTTCCAATATCTAAAGAAGATATTGTCACAAAGAAGAGGGAGGTCAAGCTATTCTCTAAAGCAGCAGAAGGCAGGACAAGAAGCAATGGATAGACATTAATCAAGAAAACTCACTTAGAAATAAGGAGACATTTCTTGACAGTAAAGACAATTTATCAGTGGAACAGCTTATCTTCAGAACTTGTGGGTGCCCCATCACTGGAGACTTTTAAAAAGAGAATGTGCAGCCATTTGTCTAAATGGTGTAGGCTCTCATGCTTGAGCAGGGTGCTGGATTAGATAGAAGACGTCCAGGGTTCCTTACAAATCTGTTATTCTGTTAATTTGCATACTAGCAATGAAATAAGAAAAAAAACCCTCCTTTCTGGATACATAGGTCATAGTAGATTTTCTCAATCTATATATACCAACCTTACCAAGGCTAATGTGTTCTAGAAGTATTGGATTAAAGCTCCCATCTATTTAAAATAACTGGCAATGATGATTCCTTATCCAATTCATCTAGAGTGCCAGAGTTGGAAAATTCTGAGCACAGGGCTGGATGATTCACAGGCCTGGTGTTCCTCTGTTTCAGCTAGTGTTCTGGGACCACTCCTGACCATTAAGAAGCATGATAATAATGCTTGGAAATATGCATGGAGCAAGGAAAGAACCAAAAATTTATAAAAGTGGATGTAGAGTTTAGTTCATAGTGACAAAAAATGCTAGCAGGCATAGTTCTGAGCTTAAAGATTAAATTCAGGGTATGATAGATAAGTTGCCTATTGTTTTTATATATTGGAGTTAAAGTATTTAAAAATTTTGTTTTTTGAATGTATTTATAATTGTTTGATGTTTATTTAAGTTATAAGGTTTTTTCTAGTTTTTATTAACCCTGTATTCAGCTCTGGGAAGGAGGGGGGAGGGTGATAGGGGGGAAGGGGGGGTGGGAGAGGGAGATTATTTTATTGTAAAACTGTAAAAATTTTCAATTAAAAAAAAAAAGATAAGTTGCCTGGAACTGAACTTAAAACACTGACTCATTGTTAGCTGCAATGTTTACTCAACTTTTACTGCTCTCAAACCACACAGTGTGCGACAGCAGGCAATCTCTTTGGTGAGAAATGGTGTTGTAATATTTATGGCAATATTCAGTAAGAGCTGGTCAGATGACTTTTCTGAGCTTATAATTTGGAATAAAGGTCACTGAAGCCTTCTTTTGAGAGTTGTATGCTGTTAAGAAAATGGGCATTTCCTGTTGCCCTTTTGATTGAGCAAGTATTAGCACAGATATAATGCTTAGGCCAAGTCACGTGAACAAGTACCCCAAAAGCAACAGCCATGAGAGGACTTGCTTCACAGCCAACAGCAAATTTACTCAGTCAGGATGGGCAGACCAAGGAAATAAGGAACAGCTCTCAATGCAATGAAAAAAAGTTTTTGCCATGCTGCTATTATCCATATCCTCAGATGGCAGAAATAATATCTGATCACTAATTAAGCAATAACTTATGATGGCAGCAGCCAAAAAAGCTAATATAATCCTTGGTTATATAAACAGAGGCATAGAATTAAAACCACATGAAGTATTAATACCACTTTATAAATCTTTAATAAGACCACACCTGAAATACTGCATCCAGTTTTGGTCACCACATTACAAAAAAGATTGTTGAGACTTGGAAAAAGTGCAAAGAAGAGCAACTAAAACGATTAAGGACTCTGGAGACAAAAACATATGAAGAACGCTTGCAAGAATTGGGTATGACCAATCTAGAGAAAAGAAAAGAGGTGACATGATAGCAGTATCCCAGTATTTGAGGGACTGCCACAAAGAAGCAGGGGTCAATCTATTCTCCAAAGCACCAGAAAGCAAGACAAGAACCAATGGATGGAAATTAATCAAGGAGAAAAGCAACCTGGAATTAAGGAGAAACTTCCTAACAGTGGAACAGCTTGCCTTCAGAAACTGTAGATGCTTCATCACTGGAGATTTTAAGAAAAAAACTGGGCAGCCATACCTATCTGAAATAGTATAGGGTCTCCTGCTTGAGCAGCAGTTGGACTAGAAGGCCTCCAAGGTCCCTTCCAGTTCTATTCTGATTGATTGGATGCATTTAAGGATGGAGCTGTGGTGGTGCAGTGATTAAAATGCAGTATTACAGGCTAACTCTGCCCAGAGCTTGGAGTTAATCCTGCTTGGGTCAAGACTGACTCAGCCTTCCATCCTTCCAAAGTTGGTAAAATGAGGACCCAAATTTTGGGGGGCAATATGCTGCATTTGTAAATCACTCAGAGTACCCTGTAAAGCACTATGGAGCAGTATAAAAATCTAAGTGGTATTGCTAAGTGCTATTGCTCAGTGGTGGGATTCAAATATGTGAACAACCAGTTCTCTGTGTGGATGCCACTTCCGGAAATCTATTCTGGCCTGGGCAACAAAAAATTGGCTACCAGTTCTGCCGAAGTGGTGCAAACTGGCTAAATCCCACCACTGTTATTGCTATATAACCATATAGAAAAGGGATGTCAAGCCCAATCACATCGCAGGCCATATGGTGACGTATCGGGGGTTTTTCACCTTTGTGGTACCAGAGTGGGCATGGCCCGCATGAACCAGATGTGGCTCGTGGGCCACAAGTTTGACATGCCTGATACAGAAGGTTGATTGTGCAAACAAAATACGGATAGCCATAAACTGGCTGAAAAGGAGACATATCTATGGAGGAATTAATTGAGTTCTAGCCAAAGTCTGCAAAAGGCAACAGTTTAATCCAATTGTTCTGGTGATAACAGACAGAGATTAAATGTTTCATGTCCTGCAGTTACCAGTAATGCCCAGCTAATAACACAATGACAAATTAATCCAACATAAATGGAGATGGTCCTTACAAAACCTGGATGTAACTTGAGAGCCATGATCCAAGTTCCTGTACTAAAAACAGGGTTGTATAGTTTTCTGAGTAAAAGGGAAGCCTTTGCCAAAAATGAAATGAGCATTTTAGTAAACAAATCCACTATAACAAAAATGGTTTATAACCCTTTATCTGTAGAAGATTGGTAGTAAAAATCCATGGATACTGTGTCTCGGCCCAAGAGAGGGAGGGGAGGGTCCTAAATTAAATTAATCAGGCCACCTTGGCCCATTGACAAATATGGCAGGATGAAATATGGACCTTGACTTTTGCTCTTACCTTTACCTCATACCTTACCTGCTCTTACTCTCTCAATACCCATGGCAGTTTTAAGTACTTCCTCTTGTCCAGCATTTCTATTGTTATAGCAAAGTTGCAATATTTCTTCCCTTATACGAAGGAGAACATATAAAATGCCATTATGAAACAACTGTCTGTCAGTTATAGAAAAAGGGAACAAATCAGCCTGTAAGTTGCCCTGGAGGTCATACATCTGAGTCCTGACATATGGATCCTATTGTTGTAATCTAAATCTATCCTTCTTGGCCCCAATCTTTCTGGAAGAATTAGAAGGACAAAGTTGTTCAGGTTCAAGATTGTG
Source organism: Crotalus tigris (assembly GCF_016545835.1). Lineage (NCBI taxonomy): Eukaryota > Metazoa > Chordata > Lepidosauria > Squamata > Viperidae > Crotalus > Crotalus tigris. The sequence goes on from NW_024100068.1 coordinate 1,386,237, forward strand.
AAAAGTGGGGATTATATTCAAGTTTACACGATAGTGCATCTGGTAGCTTCCTCTGTGATCCTGGAATATAGAGGATACAAACCACTGAAATTAAAGAAAAATTGCATTGATCTGATCAGACAGAGTATGAGCACCTGTGTTTTTTTGAAAATGCTCTAAATTTTTGAGAGCTATGTGCGCTTCAGTGTTTACACTGGGTAGATGCTCCTTCTAACAAACATCTTCATTAATGGAATTCTGCTTTTATCTCAAGCAGTTCTCTTAAAAATGCCACAGTTCCTTTTACCTGGAATCTGGTATAAAAATGTGGAATAAAATACACAAGGCATTATAGTAATAGTAGTAAAGTTGGAAGGTATCTTGGAGGTCATCTAGTCCAATCCCCTGCTCAGGCAGGAAACCCTACACCATTTCGGACAAATGGCTGTCCAGTCTCTTCTTAAAAACTTCCAGTGTTGGAGCATTTACTGCTTCTGGAGGCAGGCTGTTCCACTGATTAATTGTTCTCACTGTCAGGAAGTTTCTCCTTAGTTCTAGGTTGCTTCGCTCCTTGATTAGTTTCCACCCGTTGCTTCTTGTCCTGCCTTCAGGTGCTTTGGAAAATAGCTTAATTCCCTCTTCTTTATGGCAGCCCCTGAGATATTGGAATACTGCTATCATGTCCCCCCTTGTGCTTCTCTTCCTTAAACTAGACATACCCAATTCTAACAACCATTCCTTATATGTTTTAGCCTCCAGTCCCCTAATCATCTTTGTTGCTCTTCTCTGTACTCTTTCTAGAGTCTCAACATTTTTTTTACATCGTGGTGACCAAAACTGGATGCAGTATTCCAAGTGTAGCCTTACCAAGGCATTGAAGAGTGTATTAATACTTCACGTGATCTTGATTCTATCCCTGTTAATGCAGCCTAGCACTGTGTTGGCCTTTTTGGCAGCTGCAGCACACTGCCGGCTCATATTTAGGTGATTGTCTACTAGGACTCCGAGGTCCCTCTCACAGTTAGTACTATTGAGCATGGTGCCACCTATGCTGTACTTGTGCATTAGGTTTTTCTTGCCTAAATGTAGAACCTTGCTTTTTTCACCATTGAATTTCATTTTGTTAGATAGTGCCCAGTGTTCAAGTCTGTCCAGATCCTTCTTTATCTTAAGCCTGTCTTCTGGAGTGTTGGCTATTCCTGCCAGCTTGGTGTCGTCTGCAAATTTGATGAGTTCCCCATCGATCCCCTCGTCCAAATCGTTGATTTAGATATTGAAGAGCACTGGGCCCAGAACAGAGCCCTGGGGCACCCCACTACACACTTCCCTCCATATAGATGCAGTTCCATTGAGGACCACTCGCTGAGTACGGCCGGTCAGCCAGCTACGGATCCATCTTGTGGTAATTCTGTCTACCCTACATTTTTCTATCTTATCAAGTAGTAGGTTGTGATCTACTTTACCAAATGCCTTACTGAAGTCCAAGTAAATTATGTTCACAGCATTCCTCTGATCCACTAATTTTGTCACTTGGTGAAAGAATGCAATAAGATTTGTCTGGCATGATCTATTTTTGACAAGAAATCCTGTCCTCCCTTTGCTGAAGTTCAAAGGAGATCAACCCTACAATAGCCTGAGCCATCCATTTGCACAATAAATGGACAGGAAGGATCCAGATATTTGAACAGTGGCTTGGGGAGATAAGATTTTTTTAAAAGCCCTGATAAACTGCTGTTCAGTAGATAATTTAAATTTATGTCCTTTCTTGTGCATTCAGCAAAATTGGGGCTAATTCTATAGATATTGCACTGACCAGAAAGATTTGGACATCCTTCACATTTCCAGATGTCTGAAATGAAAGGATGGACCTTATTTCTGAGGAAACCATTTGTATTCCATCTGTACATATTCAGTAACTCAAATAATCCAATTGGGGAAGATCACACAGTCATGTTTCCAACTTAGTAAAATGTTTGGGAAGTGCTCTAAGATATTTATGATATGAGTCTCATGCAAAGATGGGACTTTTGGGGGAAAAAATCAGTTTGTCATCCAAGTACACCTCTAGTTATTTGTTCAAAGCACCAGAAAAGATTTAATTCATGAACCTGGAGAAGTCTGCACGGCAATTAGTCAATCCAAGCTGTATTCCTGTCCTTTTGAATTTGCTATACTGTCAACATCTGTTAAATATTCATAACCCTCTTTCATTTCGATCATACAGTATATGTGCTTCTCAAGATGAACGAAGCCATTTTTTGAAGGTGGCCCATTTCTTTACAATCTGTTAAGCTGAAGGTTTACTGTAATTTAGTTTTCTCTCAAAAATGCCAGCTATTAGATTCCCCTCCCCCCATTATGCAGGACGTCTCTACATCCTCCTCCTGTAGCCTAAATTGGTACATTCCAGGAAACAGTTGTTCTTGTAAATTAAATCAGCCAAGAAGTGGCGGTTATCATAGACCTGTAATCAGTCAGATATCTGAGGAAATAAGGGAGCTCTCATCTCACTATTATTAAGTTGATCAAGTATAAAAAATGAACTAAAGTTTACACTTTAGCTGTACGTTTTCATAAGCTAGCCCTTGAGAAATGGCTGCTATATTGATGATAATAATAATAATAATAATAATAGTAGTAGTAGTAGTAGTAGTAGTAGTAGTAGTAATAGTAGTAGTAATAGTTGGAAGGGATCTTGGAGATCATCTAGTCCAACCCCCTGCTCAGGCAGGAAACCCTATACCATTTCAGACAAATGGCTGTCCAATCTCTTCTTAAATACTTCCATTGTTGGAGCATTCACCGCTTCTGGAGGAAGGTTGTTCCACTGGTTAATTGTTCTAACTGTCAGGAAGTTTCTCCTTATTTCTAGGTTGCTTCTCTCCTTGATTAGTCTCCATCCATTGCTTCTTGTCCTGCCTTCAGGTGCTTTGGAGAATAGTTTGACTCCCTCTTCTTTGTGGCAGCCCCTGAGATATTGGAACACTGCTATCATGTCCCCGCTCATCCTTCTCTTCATTAAACTAGATATACCCAATTCCAGGTACAGAGGTCACCAACAATAGATCATCACAGGTGACAATTTATAAAGAAATAACTTACTGAACTCAACATGCAAGTCCATTTAAGGAGAGTCCTAATATTAGATAGAATGAAGCAACCCCTTCATATCATTGATTTTAGGAGATTTCATGCTTCCCATTTCAGTAATGTTCAGGGAAGACATGAGATATGTATTGTGGGAAGTAGGAAAGTAACGAAGAATCTCATTGACAAGACAAAGTATTTTCAATTAAAGTTGGATATAACACTATATTTTATTCCCCAAGATTGGTCCTTATGATTTGGTATGGGGGGGTGGCAGGGGTTCCCTGACACTCTAAGAGTAATTTTGGATAAATATTGGATATAATCTGATTTGAGGATTTCAGTAGTATCATCTTGCTACATGCTACATGCTAAATGTTACTATACGTTTGTCTTCTGCAGAAATTTGGGAACCCTGTTCTATATTATTTCTTGTATTTTACCAAGCTTCAAACCTCCACTCATCTTTTCAATATTTTGATGAATTCATTGTATTACTTTATAGTTCAAATTGATTTATAAATGAAGTTGACATCTAGTTTAATTAAAATGTGGATTGATATGCTTGGAGAGATATAAAGCAGAATCTGGTAACATCAGGATACTTGCATACATTATTACATGCTTTGAAAATGATAATAGATAGCAACAATAACAACAGATTAAATTCCCTGACTTGAGCATGAAACTCTCAGCTCCATGTTACTGTTGAGGCAAAGAAGTCACACGATCACAATATGTCAAATATTGTGTGGTTTCTCTTAATTCAGATTTAGTATGTGAATTAAGTTACAAATAGCTTCAGTGCATTGTCCTTCATCCAGGTGGACAAGTAATTTAACTGCTACATTTTTAAATTTTCATTTTTTAAAAAAATGAGCAGCTTAGAAATGCCATCAGTTTGTAAAGGGAATCCAAAGTAAAGTTGTCTTTGGATAAAAAACAGAATCAGTTGTAAGTTGTTCTGCAAATTCAGGCAAGAAGAATAAAAGTCATAAAAAGAAGAAAACCCTAAAAACTAAATTAGCCAAATTTTACAAAACCTCGATATTTTACAAATCTGCAGATAATATTTCCCACATTCTAATGCAGAGGTAGCAGGTGGATTGATTCTCCTGTTCCTTCACATGGACACATATCCATAGCATGAGAGTATATCATGATGTTCCCCTTTTTACCTGATTGCCAGTATCTAGTGGATAATGATAAAGATGGGCACGGTGGAGCATCCCACCAAATCCCATACATACGGTATCATCAAACATCCTCAGTAGCATTCAATGCAGAATTCCTTCCTTCCTTCCTTCCTTCCTTCCTTCCTTCCTTCCTTCCTTCCTTCCTTCCTTCCTTCCTTCCTTCCTTCCTTCCTTCCTCCTTCTCTCCCGCCCTCCCGCTCTCTTTTCTTTATTTCCTGTCAATGTGTATAATCACATATATTTGTAAATGGGCATCCAAAATATTTCTAACAGATGTGTACTCACTCTGATTTGAGGAAACCTGAACCTATAACCTCTAAGCAAAGTAGTAGCACATGTAACCTTTCTCTAATACAGTTCAAGCCAGTCAGCCCTATTCTCTTTTTGCTTCCTTGATTGCGGAAGATAGTTCAGCCAAGTTATTTCATGGGAAATCAGTGCTGCAAAAAGGTAGTTTTGGCTCAGAGTTGATTTTGTTTTTCCAGAAATTCCCCACAGTTACTGCAAAGTTACTTCAGTAGCCATTCAGAGCTAACAAGCTCTACCCATTCGTCTTTTGTGCATCATTCATTTACTGGAAGAAATATTTGTTCCTGCTGAGTTCCTCAGTTTCATTTTTCTCCTCTTTACTCTGATGCATAGTATAAGTCTGCCTGTTGGATGGTCCAGTTGAAGAAATGACTAGGCAATCCCATATTCCAATCCTTCTTTGTTGCTGAATAGAGAGCCCAGTCAACATGGAGCTAAGACTCTAATTCTGGATCTGTATAAGAAAAGTTTCTAAATTCCTCTTGGTTGATCATGGATAGTATTCCTTCTTCAATGGGAGTCAAAATCGGCTCTTCCTTTAAAAATTCAGGATCAAAGTTACTCACATCTTCTTTTGATTTCTGGCAAATGAAAACAAAATAAATATTAGATGACATTACTTGGAGGATACTATGTTGGCCAAAGCTAGAAGGACACATAGTCTGAGCTATAGATAATAGCTTCTTATCTCCCCACTGGAGTCAGGAAATGTGACCCGAAACACAAATGTGAAGAGTTCTTCTTGCTGACAGCATATTCTATGGAATATGCTCTGAACTGATGCAATGCTTAAAATATTGGTCTAGGACAGCGGTTCTCAACCTATGGGTCGCGACCCCATTTGGGGTCGAACAACCATTTTACGGGGGTCGCCAAACAACGCGATCCGCCAGGGGCGGCGCCGCGCATGCACGCCACGCATGGGGGCGCCGCCGCGCATGCGCGCCACACAAAGGGGCAACCGCCGCGCATGCGCGCCATGCAAGGGGGTGCCGCTGTGCATGCGCGCCACGCGTGGGGCGCCGCCAAGCATGCGCGCCGCATCCATGTGACCGGGGGTCGCCGTATAAAAAGGTTGAGAACCACTGGTCTAGGATCAGAGAAAACCAGACCCCTCACCTATAAATTTTGCTGAGAGCCTTTGGGCCAATTATTCTCTCATAGCCCAATCTACCTCAGAACCTTGTTGTTGTCACAAAAGAAAATTGGAGAAGGAACTGCTATGTAGGCTCCCTTGAAGTTTGGGCAGAAAGACAAAATGTAAATTTAACTATAAAGAACAGTTGCGGGAACTGGGTATGTCTAGTCTAGTGAAAAGAAGGACGAGGGGTGACATGATAGCAGTATTCCAATATTTGAGTGGCTGCCACAAAAAGGGGGACGTCAATTTATTTTCCAAAGCAAGACAAGAAGCAATGGATGAAAACAAATCAAGGAAAGAAGCAACCTAGAACCAAAGATAAATTTCCTAACAGCTATGGAACAGCCTGCCTTCAGAAGTTGTGTGTGCTCCATCATTGGAGGTTTTTAAAAAGAGACTGGACATCCATTTGTCTGAAATGGCATAGGGTCTCCTGCTTAAGAGGGAGTTAGGCTAGAAGACCTCCAAGGTCACTTCTAACTGATGACAATAATGATTATAATGATGTGCCAGATGCGCCTGGACCCCTTGTGATCTGACCTGACTTTGACAACTAACAAATAAAACAAATGTTTCTTCCTTTGGTTAAATTCTGGTGGTCACACAAACAAATGCAAACCTGGTGTTTCTCACATTGGAAGCAGCCAATATGAGTTCTGAAAGTGGGCAGCATCCCAGCAAAAGCACATAAGCACAATTTGGGCAATGCCCATATTCATTAAAAAAAGAAAGAAAAAGAAATGGCCAGGAAGTCATCTCAGATCAAGTAGGTCCTAGTCCATTTCTCTACTATATTGGCTGGACCCAGATTGAACCTCTGACATTTTGCATAAAATGCATGCATTCCTTTACTGGATATGATCTGTCCTTGCATGGACCAATACACACACAACTCACAGTTTTAAACACTTACGATTCGAGGTCGGAAAGGTGGCTCAATCTGGCGCTGGTTTAGCAGGTCCCAATCCAGTTCCTTAAAGTAGGGATGCAGGAGAATCGCTTTCTCTCCACCCAAGGCACTGCTTCCTAGTCGCATTTTAGGGTTCTTTGTCATGAACTATTAAAAAAGGAGGCGGAAAGGGGAGAGATTAACTCTCAGCCATGCAATATCACTTTTGATTAATACTGACCCAATATCTGAATGCAGGTAGTCCTCAATTTATGGCCACAGTTGAGACCAAGATTTCTGTTGTTAAGTGAAACATTTTTAAAGTGATTTTTGCCCCATTTTACCATCTTTCTTGCCACAGTTGCTAAGTGAATCACTGCAGTTGATAAGATGTTAATCTGGTTGTTAAGTGAATCTGGCTTCCCCATTGACTTTGCTTGTCAGAAGGCTGCAAAAGGTGATCACATGATCTTTGTGATCACCTTTTGCAGCCTACGGTCATAAAATATGAGCTAATTGCCAAGCATGTGAATTTTGATCAGATAATCATGGGGATGCTGCATGTCATAAGTCACATTTTTCAGTGCCGCTGTATTTTGAACAGTGACTAAATGCACTTCAAAGCTATTATCAAAGCATATTGTGATAATAATTTGTTCTGAAAGGTTACTGGAATCTGAAACAAAATGAAATGATTTCCTCCTAGGAGTTATAGTACCATGTTCAGAGTTATATTTGTTTCCATTTGCATAACACAATGATCAAGGCCCATTAAAGACCTAGGGGCTGCATTTCATAATGCAAAAATCTTGACTAGTTTTAACCATAGTTTGCTTTGTGTTAGCATGCAATGCAAACTTAGCTAGATTGTATTTATGTTTCATGATTCATTGTATACAGGTAGTCCTTGACTTATGACCACAATTAGAGCCAGAACTTCTATTGCTAAGTGATGTGGTCATTAACTGACTCACACCCAGTTTTACAACCTTTTTTTTTTGCCACAGTCATTAAGCAAATCTGCCTTCCCCCATTGACTTTGCAATGATCCCTGGTTGCAAACAGGGATCACTTAACCTCAGGACATCGTAAATACAAGTTGGTTGCTAAGCATTTGAATTCTTATCACATGACCAAGGAGAGGCTGCAATGATTGTGAGCACAAAGAGTAGTTGTAAGTCACTTTTTTCAGCACTGACTGTAACTTTGAATAGCTGCTAAATGAACGGTCATAAGTCGAGGACTACCTGTAATGTAAACTCAAAAAAATGAGTTAATTCAATAACCGTATTGAGCATACGGTGCAAATGCAGACATAATATTGGCATGTTAAATCATCAATATATGCAAAGAACAAAAGTGGTAAAGATGGTTTAATCTTAAATCCCCTAACACTGTTCTAGTGCTTTTTGTAAACACTGGAGCTCTTAATGTGCTTTGTGGTACCAAACAAAGCTCTTTAGTAAGCAGTTGTCTGTATGTCCAACATTTTTGGAAGCTGTCCGAAAGTTTGGTTTCTCCAGTATCTAATAGACCTAAGCACACTTTGAAAATGATTGGAAAAAGTACTTTGTGTCTTGCATAAATACATTACTCCTCTGCTATTCATAAGCCTTTTCAGACTCTATACAAATCTGGAAAAAAAGTTGCAGCTACCTTAAGAAACTCATTTAATTTTAATCAGTTGAACCCAATGTTTTCTCAAGCTTATGCAAATCTGCTTGACACCCATTATTTCAAAGGATGAACATAGAACATTTTTCTCCATGGTAGGGAATGAGGGAGCCACTGCAAATGTGAGAATGTCGTGTACAGATCAAACTATATACAGTTACCTCCATTACAGTTTTCATGGAGCTTCCTAATGAAAAAAATAAACATATATGGGGCTTTAACTGGAAAAATATTGCCTCATTTTTAAAGGTATTACCAACTAATTAGCATTTATCTACCTGTCCATCTTTCTATCTATCATATTTATATGGCCTCCCATTTCCCAAGACATGACTCTGGGTGGTGTACAGTTTTTAAAAAGCGTATAAAATAACAATATTAAAATATTCCACAATTCTAAAAAATAGTAATATTATGTTTATATTATTATATTAACTCTTTTTTATGACCATGTAATTCCTTGATTTGGGGCAGAGTCAGGGTGACTAAATGGAGCTGAGCATTTACTGGCTGGATGCCCTTCCTGATGCCACACAGAGTTCAGAGCAGATTTTTATTTTTTTTTTGCGCCTGGGAGAGAAACATCTTCTGCTGCTTAGGATTGAACTCTCAACCTTCCAAGTGGGAGGTGAGTATCTTCACCGCTAGGCCACCACACCACTCTGCTTATATTATTATATTATTTTTATATATTATTAAAAGGCTTTAACTCTTGATTCAAAAGAACACATGACTGAAAATGTAAATGTCTAGAGCCAGAAATTTTGCATCAAAGATGTGATAAAGATTCGGGGGGGGAGGGGAGATGAGAGGAAGAAAAGAAAAAGAAGAAGGCAGGGAGATTATTACAGAGGAGATGTGATAGAGCACAAGTACATCATAGAACCATTTTGTCTGTTCCAAATGGCTTCAACTGAGGCGACTCTGTATAATCTGGATTCATAGTTCCATTTGAAATAAAAAGAAATAATTAGTCTCAAAGCATCATTCATAGTTTGAACTGGAATTGAATATAAGGGTGATGTACTCAGCCTTCATCCAATAGGATGTTTTGAATAAACAAACCACTACTTTTGAAGGATTTCTCAGTAAAACTATCCATTTCTTGATCACATCTCCTTCGTCATCATTGGTGTCATCCCATTTAACCATTTGCGCGATTTCTACAGAGCTCTTATTCTCAGAAGAAATCAATTTCCTTATAAAGCTTACTCATCAGTCAATGGGTTGGTTAGTCCCAGCTCTTAAAACAGTACCTAACCCATACCATTAAAAAAGATATTTGTCATTCTGCTCCCACACAAACCCTAAAACCAAAAGAGCACAAATCTGTACAACAATCATACTATGTGTGTGCATGTGTGTGTATGTATGTGTGTGTGTGTGTATGTGTGCAGATAGATATTTAGAAATTATAATTATAAATATAAAATAATAGCAAGCATGTTACCATGGAAAAGTCTGTGATGGGAAGAGCTGGGTGTCTCCTGCTCAGTATATGAAATGGGTGCCAACTATGGTGGAAAATTTCAGCTCCCTGTTTTTCTTTATTCAGATGTCTTGGTATTAATATCTGAACAGGACAGAACTTCCAGGAGATTATCTCCTACAAAGAGAAGTCCTTCCAAGGGCAGAACTGTTCATTATTATAAAGAAGGGGCTGTAAAACAGGAGAGCCCTGAAGCAAAATAATGTCCTGAACTTAATCAAGGTGAGCTTGTCCAGAAAGTGATCCAAAGTAGTGACATTCATTCTCTTTTTAACAGCTTCTAAGTTTTGGAAAAACAACTGTGTTGAAAAGTAAGTTCCACATCCACATAAATATTGAGGACATATCAAGGTATTACATAATTACAATCTCTTGATAATAATAGTTTGATTGCTGAAGGACAATTGGGAGTGCTTCTTTGCTACATAACTCTCAAAAGCTCCTGATAATTAGAATCAACACTTTTTGCCAGCCTACAGGTTCTTAGCCTTGTGATCTAAGCCTACCTTTTAGTCTGCAGTACAAGCCTGCTAGGCATTATTGATGACTGCAAGACAAACCTGGTCCAGCAAGTGCCAGAAAAACCTGCTTCATTTGCTGATTTTGTCTCTAAGATGAAAGTATAAACTTTTAAGCTTTTTCTGCCTGCTGCTTAGCCCTTTCTGCCTCGATGTCTATCTTGTCTCAATGGTGCAAATGCCTCTGGAGCTGACTAACCACTGTAACTGTGATTTGTTTGACCTTGTCCTGAGCCAGTTTAGCTAATCAGGAGCTTATCTCCCCTAATACTCCAGATCCTTGCTGCAGCCAAAAGGAAAATATAATTAACCATCTACGGATTGTAGGTGCTTTCAAGTAAGTACAGGAATGTACTGTATTTTAAAAGAGGATCACCAGTTTTAATCATAAACGAAACCAGCTTTGAAAAACAAAGATGTTTCCCAACCTTTGACCTGTATGGTTATAATCAATACAGTCCAATGGTATGTATTTGTACTAAGCAATTCTCACACAGAGCCTTATGAATATGTGTTTTAGATATCCTGACTACATATTAATTAATTAATCTTGTTTAATTAAACTCTTACCGTAATGCCCAGGCACTGACTCATGTAAAAGCTACCAATTAGACATCTCCCAAAGTTTTCAGAATTCTTAGAAAGGGAGGAAATGAATGGATTTTGAACTGATTAGATAGAAAGAGGCAAAGCTTAATCACAAACCTTTCTTCCTGTTTTAATATTTCTGAAAAACAGGTGTTTGATGTTCAGGGCCTTTTTATAAAATATATATATATATCCTTTGTATCAAGTAGTGTCCCAGAAAAAGAAGAGAAAAGGTTTAGTTACTGTGCCAGCAAGGATGAAATGATTTAATTTATGGCACTGTCTTATTACACCCAACCCTTCTGGTTACTGTCATACTGTTATGATTCTTACTCATTTGGTATTACAAACAAATACATATTTTTATTGTTGGCTGAGTAAAGTAAATTGAAAATAGAAGAAAGAAAACTCTAGATAACAGAATCTAACCTGAAAAAAATGCTGATATTTAACTCTTTAACATTATAACATTCAACATTATTACAATGTTTGTATTTTTAGAATAATTTAATTTATAACTAAAGACCCAACATGAATCAACGGAATTTTGAATTGAGTAGACTTTTTACATTTTTACTGCAACAATGATGCTTGTCCTTTTATGAAATCTAAAATTGTTCTTGTTCTTAAAATAAGCTCTTTAAATGGAATTCACCATTACCATGAAATAAATCATAAAGACAATTTTAAATAAGCTAAGCCAAGGGTCTTCAAACTTGGCCCTTTTATGACTTGTGGACTTCAACTCCCAGAATTCCTCAGCCACCGAGCTGAGTTGTGGAGTTGAAGTCCACAAGTCATAAAAGGGCCAAGTTTGAAGACCTCTGAGCTAAGCTATAGCATTGCCCCCCTCCTGGAAATAACATTGGCTTATAGGTTGAAAGGGGGGTAAAAAGTAACCCTTTCTGTGAGTAATGACACCAAATAACCTGCTCAAAGCAAAAACACTGAAGTAAGGAGTAAGACAAGAAAATTATGTTTTAATCTAATTGCCCTTCTAAATAGAGTCACCTTAACGAGATGGGTAGCATAGAAGTCTGATAATAAATTTAAACAAATAAAATAAATAAAAAAGGGATGAAGAATCCAGCAACCTTGTTCATCCAAAAGAGTTAAAGGGCTCTTTAGTTAAACTAAAAAGAAGAAACTAAAAAGAACTAATCTAGCACTAAAAACAAGAACAGAGGGGTTTTTTTACCCCAAAACTATTCGCTCTTAAAAAAAAATAGTTATTTAAACAAAGCAAAGGTTGTAATTAAAACTAGTGGTCAAATAAAATGTAAGAAAGAAGGAAACATAGTTCTTCAATGTTCATATGCTGGAAAAAAAGACTGAAAGATGGAAAATGGAAAAAAGACTGAAAGATGGAAACAGCACATAGTAGTCAAATTTCTACTTGACTGCAAGGAAAGTTGTTCCCCCTCAGTACTTACTACCAGAGTTGGTGATGTTGTGGGAGAATTGTGTCTGTTTATGAGAGTTTCAAATCAGGACTCTGGCAGCAAAAATCATTTCAGATTCATTAGAGTCACATTAGATTCATATCCTATGATTCCTCCCCTTCAGCAAAATGATAGTATACTTGCACACCTTCTCCAGCCTGGTGCCCTGGAAGTGGGAAAGGCACACAAGATAGTATGACTGGTTCTGGGAACTGAAGAATTCATTTTATTTAGGGGGTGAGTTGAAGGCTTTCCCCAGGTTCACAACCTCTTTTACAGGCTGCAGTAGTGACACAGATGGGAAAATTTCTTTCCATGCCCAGTCTCATTTCATTAAAAATGTCTGATACAGCTTTTGGCTCAGTTCTGTTATGAAAATGAATGTATGAACTTCGAAAAACAATTGTTTTTTTATTGTCTCTGTTGCTATTTCCACAGCTTTATTGCTGGCCATTGTTGGTGATGATAGCTTTAAATTATTTTACATTACTCTGGAAGGTTATTGAAAGGCATAATAAAATTGTTTAATTATCTAGCCAGTTCCTAGTTGTGTTCATTAAGTAATTAATTATAGGCACCAATTATAATCCAAAGAAAATTGCAGTATGTTGCAGTCCTCAACTTACGATCACAATTAAGCCCAAAATTTCTGTTGCTAAGCGAGACATTTGTTAAGTGAGTTTTGCCTCATTTTACAACTTTTCTTGCCGCAGCTGTTAAGTTAGTAACATGGTTATTAAGTGAATCTGGCTTCCCCATTGACTTTGCTTGTCAGAAGGTCACAAAAGGTGTTCACTTGACTCTAGGACTTTGCAACCGTCAGAAATATGAGACAGTTGCCAAGTGTCTGAATTTTGATTATGTGACCACGGGGAAGCTGCAATAGTCATAAGTGTGAAAAATGGTCATAAGTCACCTTTTTCAGTGCCACTGTAACTTTGAACAGTCACTAAATGAACTGTTGTAAATCAAGGACTATTGGTATTTTTCTCATTGGGGAAATCCTCAATTTCAACCACAGTTTGCATGAGAATGGAAGAAGAATGTTTATTGGGAAGACTTTTTAAATAAAACATAAGATCTTTAACAATTACTTCAATATATCTGGGAAACTAGGTCAATGAAGTCACTGAGTGAGTGTTTCAGAGACTAGAGAAATCTGGAAACCAGGTGGGTTTCATTTTGGTATTTAAAGCCCTTACAGCTGCAAATGTTTGAAACAGATGGGAAATCTCTGAGTTCTTAGAAGGCAGGGTACATCCCAAAATACAATTCTCAATGGTGGTGGACCAGGGCATCCGTGGTAGAGGTAAAAAAAGTCAAGAGGGCACTGCCACCATGCAATATCACTACAGCCAGAGAGAAAATGCAATTAAGAATCCCGAGTTTGTAAATGCCTCCACTATGAATATAATTTAAAGCACAGATAGCAATTTTAATCATGCATGAAACCAGCCTTATAACAAGCATGATGAGAATCAGAACAGTCCAAAAGGTTTTTTTAAAAAAGGCATTGGTCTTTGATCATGGTCAGTATCCTTATTTTATTGACCCTCCCCACCTCCATTCTCCAGGTGGCAAAGTCAAAACTTTTACTTCTATCCTTCGGCACAATGAGAGCCGCAATTTTTGCATTGCTTATATCTGTAACATCTCTAGATTACTTGAAAACCTTCCTGTGTAAAGGCCACATAGCTGGATTGGATCCTATCTTGCATAAAATGTTAATAAAAATGAACTGAATAGATGTGAAATACAGACCAAGTGAACTTTTTTTCTCTGACGCATCTTTTCCTGTCTTTGAAATGGCAATATGAGTCACCATATTATGAAAGTACAATTCCCAGCAATATTATAATTCTGACAATTATAATTCAGCCCAATTTAAAGGGCCATGAATTCCTTAACCCCGATTTAGAGCATGCTGCTTATGATTGGGTTATCATATCATGGAGCATGATGGATGGATCAGGAAGAGGGACATTCTTCTGTTAGCCTATGGGTCAACATTTGCACTACTAAGGTGAACCTGACAACAGAGATAAACCTGAGGGTTCCTTGGTTGTCTCTGAGCTTGCTTGTTTTTTTGCAGTCGTTTTCTTGTTTTATTGTAGGTAACATCACCAGTGCTATTAAGGAGTGCTGTTTGCTGTCAGTTTATATTTTGGTGTCTTGCCTGTCTGTGTGGGTGCAGGTTATCTTAGGGATTCTTTGATTGGTCTCTTTACTAATGGCTCTTTGGCAGTTTCTTGACTGGGGTATTGCTTACTTGATTGTTGGTCTGAAGTTGACCTTGGAGCTAATCTATGCTGATCTGAGTACAGATTACTGGTGGAGAGATGCTGGAGTCTTTTTCTCTTTGGGGCTGGATGATTGTCTCTTTTGCATAGACTATAGATGTTGTTAATGTATATGTGCCTATTGATGGCTGATTTGTCAGAGTGCCAGGCTTCTAGAAACAGATAAACCTCCAGGTGGCATCAACGACTCTCTAAAAGAATGCAAATGACCAGATGTCTGCAGGGAGTATAAATCCTTCCATTCCCTACCATCCAGTCAGAGCTGAAGAAGCTTCTTGGATGAGAAGTGAAACATCTTTAAAGAAAAACAAGAAAGTCCAGTTGCCTCGTGAAAAGGCATCTTTGAGATACCTATGGATCGTTGAAGTTGAAGAGATCTTGCACAGCCTTAAAACTAGGCTGAAATGGGAGGTGAAGGAGATCTCTTTTGGTTGGGTGGCTGTTGTGGAAGTGCTAGATTCATAATCCTGAAACTGGCAGGCTGAGTTCTGAAGAAATTTCCTAATTGAAAACAATAAATTTCATTGTAAGAACATTTCCAGAAACAATATATACGTATTGATCCCTGTGAATCACCAGAAATTCTGGAGTATTCTCATAAATATATTTCTGTTGAGGAAAATCGTTATTAGTTTCCAAAGGCCACCGTGTTACCTTTCTGCATGTGCACTGCTAATTAGGCTAAAAATGCTGCAAATATTTGTCTGCAAACTTAACCTCCATGAAGGTCTGCTCAAAAACAAGTCTCATTGAATTCAACTCAACTTATTCCCAGAAGCTTAAATAAAAATGACAGCACAAACGTGAAGAAAGGCATTTGATAAAGTAGATCACAACCTACTACTTGATAAGATAGAAAAATGTGGACAGCATCACCACCAGATGGAGCCGTAGCTGGCTGACCGGCCGTACTCAGTGTGTGGTCCTCAATGGAACTGCATCTACATGGAGGGAAGTGTGTAGTGGGGTGCCCCAGGGCTCTGTTCTGGGCCCAGTGCTCTTCAACATCTTCATCAACAATTTGGATGAGGAGATAGATGGGGAAATCATCAAATTTGCAGACGACACCAAGCTGGCAGGAATAGCCAACACTCCAGAAGACGGGCTTGGGATACAGGAGGATCTGGACAGACTTGAATACTGGGCGCTATCTAACAAAATGAAATTCAATGGTGAAAAAAGTAGGGTTCTACATTTGGGAAGAAGGACCAAATGTACAGGTATAGCATAGGGGGTACCTTGCTCAATAGTAGTAACTCTGAGAGGGACCTCGGAGTCCTAGTGGACAATCACTTAAATATGAGCCAGCAGTGTGCTGCAGCTGCCAAAAAGGCCAACACAGTGCTGGGCTGCATTAACAGAGGGATAGAATCAAGATCACGTGAAATATTAATACCACTTTACAATGCCTTGGTAAGGCCACACTTGGAATACTGCATCCAGTTTTGGTCATCACGATGTAAAAAAGATGTTGAGACTCTAGAAAGAGTACAGAGAAGAGCAACAAAGATGATTAGGGGACTGGAGACTAAAGCATATAAGGAAAGGCTGTTGGAATTGGGTATGTCTAGTTTAATGAAGAGACCCTACTCTACCCTACTGCATTAGAGCTACAATTTTCTCCCATAGCCAGATGGAGTGCCGGAAGTGATATACTGGAACAAAAGAAGACTATTCTTCCATTTATTTTTCAAATTATTTTTTTATAAGGTAGGGAACAGGAGGAGAAGGCCCCCGGGAATTAAACCATTCCCATAGGGGTCCTTAATAAAATCCAGCCCCAAGACTTCAGCAGCACAAAATGGTCAAATTTCTGAAGCATGATTTAGGGCTCCTTTGGGAGAATGTTTAAAGATGGAAGTGGAAGCCATTTGTCTCCCAGAAGCCCCCGGTACCTATTATCTGTAGTTACATTTTTAAAAAATGCAGATGAAAAATCAGGAGTTACGATGCCAGTTTTGTGCAGTATGATCTTGGGATATTAGGAGCCAAAAATGGAGGGCTAAGGGTTTCATGCAGCATATGGACTGAATTAAAGGGAACTGTTTCTCAATTTATTTCATTGGGTCCAAGGACATAAATAGAGTTCCCTGGCCCTCAAGGAAAACTTTTCAAATTAGGGCTCACCATCTCAAAATTATTCAAAAACTAGCATCTAGTTTCAAAAGACCAAGACCTAACTTAGCTTGCACACTTAAGTTGATGGAATGGCAGTAACAGTGGCACAGGACGCTTTCAGGGATGGAGTAGTGATGGCCAGTGCTTTTTTTCTAAAAAAAAAAAAAAAAAAGGTGCCGGAACTCACACACGTCATACAACCCACCTTGCCTACTCTACAAGGTTCCATCCAAAAAAGGTGCCGGAACTCCGTTCTGGGCGTTCTATGAGAAAAAAAGCCCTGGTGCTGGCAGTCTCTATCGGGGCTAGGGCTACTAGATCTGGGCTGCAGGAATCTAAATAAGCATTAGATGTTAGAAAAGAAATGGCGTTTTCTATGTCTCTTTATGGCCATGAAATGGTTGCCCTAGTCAATGTGTAATGAAGCTAGTCTGCAACATTTACCCAAAGTCCACTTATACCTATCACTACATTCCCAGTCATTGCTCTGTGTCAAATAAATATTTATGTTCCTCTATGAGTGTCCATCAGAACTACAGCAGTCTACCTGTTTCAGTTGTGTTAAAGACCGCAAGACCAGCCAAGCCAGGCCAGCTTCACAGTATTTCACTCCCTGATTTGATCCCCAAACACATTCATAATCATCTTTAAAGTCATTCATGACATTTGTCCAGGCTACTTGAGGGACCATCTCATCACATTGGGATTGGCCAGCCCCACACATGCTGGCAAAAGAGGCATGCTGTGGGTCTAATCAGCCTGATTATTCCAGCTGGTGGGATCCAGGAGAAGGACTTTCTCTGCCATTGCATCTGTCCTGTGGAACATCTTGTCTTCTGAAGGGAGGTCAGTCCCATCCCTCCTGACCTTTCATAAGAGCCTAAAAATGTGGCTCTGCCAGCTCTGCCAGTTAGGGGCCCCCATGGAGGGTGGCTTCATATTGGGGTGGTTAATAGATTAACAACAGATCCCATCTTCCTCCCCCGTCCTGTTCCTACCCTCCCCATCTTTTAATTGTGCCATAGTGTTTGGATTTTGTACTAACTTATGTTTTTAGTTTATATAGGTTTTTTTTATGATTGTAAGCCATCCAGACTTACCTTGAAGTAAGATGGGCTGCCTATATATGTCAGAAATAAATAAATAAATAAATTCATAATTAGAGAATTTGAGATCAGGACTAACATATCATAGGCAAAACACAAAAAAGCAAAAGACTCTTTAATATTTTATAATAGTGGTATGGGGGGGGCACTTCAGCTGAACTTCACATGATCAGAGCTAATTCCTTCCTACCGCAGTCATGTCAGCTTGAGCAATGAGGGGGCAGGAAGAACCTCTGCCTGCCAGTGAAATGCAGCAACAAAAGTCCTCAGGTTTGGATGAAAAGACTTGCAAAAAGTCTCTCTCTTTAAAACATGAGCATTTTAAAAATGAACGAGTGGTATTTGGACAATACTTGTTACTGGCTTTCTTATTGGACAGAAGTATTAGTGACCTTGGAAACCTACTACAAATTTATTCATCAAAATAAATCATTGGTGGGAAAAAGCAAAAGAAGAATTGTTTTAAATCCAAATGAACATCCCCTTGTCATCACTACTGTTTTCCTCCTGATCCTCCTTTCCATTCAAAGGATCTTGAGAAAGTTATGTGGTTCTAAAGAGAAAATTATTTTGTCTCAGAGGCCACCTCCAAAGAACAAAACTAAGAATTATAGACATTATCTATCTTGTCCTGTCTTGTTTTGGGTTTATTTCTCATTTTCCATGAGATAATATTCATGGCACTACATGATTTGCATTTGACTTTTCCAGCTTTAACATAATTTGACCTGCTAGACATTGTCTTAAAGAAGCGGTTTGTTGCCTCTAAATCAATCCTGGGTACCATTCTTTTCAGATTACTGAGATCTCCTAAGAGAATACCAAGATCTCATGAAATATATGATTAGATTTCAATGGTTCTGTGAAATTTTCATTATTTTATTACGTATATTATTTTCCTTTTGGAGTACAAAGTATATCCTTAAAGTCAGAGCAGCCATAAAGATAAAGAAGGGTTGTAGTGTGGTTCAGTTACACAGTTATAATTACACTAGAGAAATCCTAGATCAAATTTAGCCCAAGTAATTCCCCACATGACTAGCTGTGCCCATGGAACAGTTACTCTCTCTCAACAAGATGTGTTTCACATTTTGTTAAATAGGGAGAAGCAAAGAGATTGATAAAATATCCATATAGTGTTGTTGGCCACAATAAGGAAAAGATTTGCTGTTGTTTTCCCAAGTTCACCTCTATAAAATGAAATATGACTCCTCTTGGTAGCACTTTGAGTCAACTATTCATAGGCTGCAATAAGGAGTCATAGAAGAAGGGAGGCAGGGGATTATAAACCTATCAGGACAAAAAAATCACCTGGAGAAACTTTTTTGAAAATGACCGGTCATTTTAGGGACATTTAGAACAGGACCTTTGTTTGCCTCTATTGCTGCCATTCTACAGAATATTTTTCTTCAGAAATGGAAACTGGCCCCAGCACTCTCTGCCTTTGCCCAGCTAAGACTAAGCAATGATGGCTAAACAGGGTGGGACTAGTTAAACTTAGATGGAGCTTACCAGGAAATTCCAGGGCTGTGAAATAGACTGGAAAATAAAAAAATAAAAGACAGCAAATTGTTTCCTTATTGTGGCCAACAACACTATATGGATATTCTATAATGATACCAGGAATTAAGGCCAAGTTGGAGATTTTACCATTATTTTTACTCCCTATCTAGCTAAGATAAACCTCTTTCCTAGGTTTTTTTTTATTTTTGCATTTCTATTACATTGTTTTTAGCTTGTATATGTTTGTGTATTGTCTTAAAATTTAAGCTGGCTTCAGTGTTTTCATGTCAGTCTTACAAAGCACATTACACAGAGGAAACTACTTCAAACAAAAATAAAAATAAGGATATACATACAGCTTTCAAGATTGTCACTGCATCTTCCTGGAGCCATGATGGGTAGGCAATTTCATCATTGAGGATAGCTTCAAAGAGGTCATCCTCATTTTCAGCTTCAAATGGAGCATGACCACAGAGCATCTCATAGAGGAGCACCCCCATCGCCCACCAGTCAACATCAGGACCATAAAGCATCTCCTGCAAAATCTGCAATTAAAGAAAGAGGTAGAAATCATTAATGCTCCCAACTCTTCTGAGTCTTTACTATTCTTCATCTGATAACTGCTTTGTTACCTTATGACTTGCATGTGTCAAATACAATATATAAACATTTCATATTGATTCAGGGATAATTTTATCTCAAGTTAACAAACTATTTTATTTACAGTTGCTTAGCCTTCATTTGATAAATGCAGCATCAAGCAATGACATATAGTACAAAGGAGTCATCACAACTCTAATTTTCACAGGTAGAACTTTTATATCATTTAATTTTATAGGAAGTCAATTCATGTGACATCAGATATAAAGAAATCAAGAAGTATACGAATGTGTGGGCCAAATGAGAGAGTCACATTATAAGGATCAGAAAACCGATTCCAAAATCTGAAATCATATTAACCCAGTGTATGATGTGAGATATCCAGACATAAAATGGATATATATATGCAGTGCTTTTTTTCTAAAAAAAAAAAAAAGGTGCCAGAACTCACACACATTATACAACCCGCCTTGCCTACCCTACAAGGTTCCATCCAAAAAAGGTGCCGGAACTCCGTTCTGGGTGTTCTATGAGAAAAAAAGCCCTGCATATATGTTATATCCAGTGGGCAATCAACTATTCTGCACTAGATTATTACTGTGTTTGTTCCCATACCCAAAGAGATTTACTTCTGCTTATAAATGTGTAAAACATTTCCTTTATGATACGTCATCATAAGCCGGCCATGCATGGGCTATGTATTCAGAAGTACATGAATACTCCCATGAATACATCATCTCTACTACTTATATATAAGACATATAAGCATGGACATATAAGTCCATGAAAACATATATCCAAATGCTTTACACAGCAATTTTAAGCAGCAAGTTGATGATAAGTGTACAGATTATGTAGCTATTTGTTTATGCTGAATAGCCAAGTAGATTTGTTTGTTCAAATTCCATTAGTATGATGGAAATTTGGGTTTTGAAATCCATTAAAAGAAAAAGGGAGCCATTCTTGTACCTCTGGAGCAATATAGTCAGGGGTTCCACAGAATGTCGCAGTGGTGATCCCATCATGGATTCCTTCTTTGCACATTCCAAAATCTGCCAGCTTGCAGTGGCCCTCATGATCCAGTAGCACATTATCCAGTTTCAGATCTCTGTAAGAGTTATTGATATTATGTCAATTTGTCAGTGGTAAACTGAGGCAGAAACAAACTAAAATGAATCAACAAATCCAAGATCAACATGATCACAGCTGCTTAGTTCATGGAAAACTTTCAAACATGATGTTACTGTATAAATATGTTCCTATGTGCTGAAGTTACATGAACGTAATGGAAGTTCAACAGAAAATGGAAATTACTGCCAATATAGAAAAACCAACAATCTCGGCATTCTAAGTAAAAGTACAGTAGATAAATATTCCAAACTTGAATACATTACAGCATAGAGTCATATAGTTAGAGGGCCATGATCAGAAAGAGTAGAATCCCTACTCCACAATCTAGCATTCACTAGAATACGAAGCTAACAAGCTTGATAGAACACTGATAGATGATTCTGGCTGATTTCTCTCTCCCCTACATTATTTAAACAAAGCTTTCTTCATAATTACTATAATATTAGAAAATTAAAAGTAAATAAAGATAACATAATGACAGCAATAGGACATTCTTGCTGATTTCTCTAAATCCTGCAGTAGTATATTGTAAAGAAAACTTTATCTTAAACATTTAAAGCAAGAATTTTCAAAAAGGAAATGTATCATGATAAACAGAAAAATATAAGTAATACTGAGTTGGAATCAAAAAATAAACAGGAAAGTTCAAAATAAAAGTGATGTTAAGATAAGACATTGTAAGATAGAAACAAGAACATTACAGAAAGGATGTCAGAATAATAAAGGAAAAAAGTTAATATTAAAGTAATAAGAAAAAAGAAATGAATATTTTTGGAGAGAAATAAGGAAGAACCAGTTGACCTCAAGGGAAACATAAGATAGTGATGTATAAATTTGTCAGAAGGCCTATAGACATGATAAAATGACCTTTCATGGTGCCCCCTTTTCAGCATAAATTTGAAGTTCTAAATAATTTTTCTAGAGTTATATACCAGAGGTATATTATTTTATAAACATTCTTCTTTAGTAACATTGTAATATTGTAACATAATGTAAATCTCAATCCTTTTAACCAGATATTTTCCCATTGTTTCATTATTATATTATGTCCAAAGTTTTATTGGACAAAGTTGTGCCCATGTATAGTCTTTCATTTGTTCTTCTTCCATTTATAGTTAAAGTTTATACATTTTACAATTACATGTTCATTATTTCTCCATAGTTCAACTTCAAATTCTGTTTTCTGCTGCTTAATTTCAAGTGTCTGATTATGTATTTTAAATCTTTCTCTTAGAATTAAATTAAATTAAAATTAAATCTCTCTACAATCGCTTGTTGTCTTGATTTCATCGTTTTTTTTTTCCATGTTCCTGTCTAAAGGCATTTGCAGGCACAATCTGGGCTTATATCTGTTCCACTTCTATTATAATGTACTTAAAATCTACATTGAGCTTAACTTTGTCATACCATAGAAAACCATGTCATCTAAACCTCAGATCATACAGTATTCTTCTAATTTTAAAATTCTTTTATTTCTCAGCAAACCCAACATTCATACACATTAAGCCGCAGGCTATCAATCCAATTTCAAACTAGGTAAATCCCAATATTTTCCCTTCTTTTCATCTTGAAGTATTTTATAGTCAACTCTTTGTTTTACCCCTTGTTATACAAACTGAAATATATCTTTCTGCCATTGTTTAAATCAGGGGTCTTCAGCCCCCGGTCCACAGCCTGGTATCAAATCTGCATTTGAACAAGTGGTGTGCGCATGCATGAAACCATCCATCTCCCACCACCCCACCGCCACTGGTCCAAGGAGCTAGAAAGGTTGGGGATTGCTGGTTAAATACTACATCAGTTATCAGAATAGTTTGAAACAAAAAAAATCACCTTGGCAAAACATTTTTACCACATAAATCCTCTCTAGCATTGATAATTGTAATTTCTCCCAAATTAACATGTCCTTTTTAATTTCATTCCATGTCTTAACATAATTATTCTATTATAGTACACAATGCATGTTAGTCATTGTAATACCAAAGTACTTAAGATTTTCTCAATATTAAGACCATTTTTTCCATTTGCTTTTCAATGGTCATATTCTTTGTGAACATCCTTCTTTTGTTTCTTAATTTTTAAAACCAGCTAATACCCCAAAGTCTTGATAGTTTTTCCATTAGTATTTCTACTGAATAGAGTAGAGTAGAGTGGAGTGGAGTGGAGTGGAGTGGAGTGGAGTGGAGTGGAGTAGAGTAGAGTAGAGTAGAGTAGAGTAGAGTAGAGTAGAGTAGAGTAGAGTAGAGTAGAATAGAGTAGAGTAGAGTAGAGTAGAGTAGAGCTGGAAGGCACCTTGGAGGTCTTCTAGTCCAGCCCCCTGTTCAAGCAGGAGAACCTATGCCATTTCAGACAAATGCCTATCTAGTTGCTTCTTAAAAATCTCCAGTGATGGAGTGCCCATGATTTCTGAAGACAAGATCCTTCCAGAGGATCTTCCAAAAGTATCACCAAGAAATCAGAAAATCCTCATGATTTTAAAATTTCTCTTTTAATCTTCAGTCCAGCAATTATCTCATCTTATCTTATATCTCTGTACCATACTTCCTTTTTTAATAATAATTTTTATTAAGATGTACATATATAAAGGTTTAAAACTAATATGAAATATGAAAAACATAAAAATAAAAAGTTTTACAGAAACTTTTTCTGTTTGTTTTTATTTTATATGCTTCTATATATTTTTATAAAAACTAGAAACCATTTAAGTCTTAAATTTTAAGAGTTATTTTATGGCCACTGAATACAGCAGTCACATTGAAACCATCTGTAATCTGGAAGGCATGATTTGATTTCTATAAACCTTCAGTAGTGTGGTTTTTACTTATTCTTGGCTAAGATAGGAATTCATCTGAACAAATGTTTACATTAGACTAGTAATAGTAATAGTAGTAAAGTTGGAAGGGACCTTGGAGGTCATCTAGTCCAACCCCCTGCTCGGGCAGGAAACCCTACGCTATTTCGGACAAATGGCTGTCCAGTCTCTTCTTAAAAACTTCCAGTGTTGGAGCATTTACTGCTTCTGGAGGCAAGCTGTTCCACTGATTAATTGTTCTCACTGTCAGGAAGTTTCTCCTTAGTTCTAGGTTGCTTCTCTCCTTGATTAGTTTCCACCCGTTGCTTCTTGTCCTGCCTTCAGGTGCTTTGGAAAATAGCTTAATTCCCTCTTCTTTATGGCAGCCCCTGAGATATTGGAATACTGCTATCATGTCCCCCCTTGTCCTTCTCTTCGTTAAACTAGACATACCCAATTCTAGCAACCGTTCCTTATATGTTTTAGCCTCCAGTCCCCTAATCATCTTTGTTGCTCTTCTCTGTACTCTTTCTAGAGTCTCAACATCTTTTTTACATCGTGGTGACCAAAACTGGATGCAGTATTCCAAGTGTGGCCTTACCAAGGCATTGAAGAGTGGTATTAATACTTCACGTGATCTTGATTCTATCCCTCTGTTAATGCAGCCTAGCACTGTGTTGGCCTTTTTGGCAGCTGCAGCACACTGCTGGCTCATATTTAAGTGATTGTCTACTAGGACTCCGAGGTCCCTCTCACAGTTACTACTATTGAGCATGGTGCCACCTATGCTGTACTTGTGCATTTGGTTTTTCTTGCCTAAATGTAGAACCTTGCTTTTTTCACCATTGAATTTCATTTTGTTAGTTAGTGCCCAGTGTTCAAGTCTGTCCAGATCCTTCTGTATCTGAAGCCTGTCTTCTGGAGTGTTGGCTATTCCTGCCAGCTTGGTGTCATCTGCAAATTTGATGAGTTCCCCATCTATCCCTTCATCCAAATCGTTGATGAAGATGTTGAAGAGTACTGGGCCCAGAACAGAGCCCTGGGGCACCCCACTACACACTTCCCTCCATATAGATGCAGTTCCATTGAGGACCACTCGCTGAGTACGGCCGGTCAGCCAGCTACGGATCCATCTGGTGGTGGTTCTGTCTACCCCACATTTTTCTATCTTGTCAAGTAGTAGGTTGTGATCTACTTTATCAAATGCCTTACTGAAGTCCAAGTAAATTATGTCCACAGCATTCCTCTGATCCACTAATTTTGTCACTTGGTCAAAGAATGCAATAAGATTTGTCTGGCATGATCTATTTTTGACAAACCCATGTTGGCTTTTAGTAATGACTTTGTTTGCCTCTAGGTGTTCGTTGATTCGTTGTTTGATTATCTTTTCCAGGATCTTCCCAGGTATTGAGGTCAGGCTGATAGGTCTGTAATTTCCTGGATCCATTTTTTTTCCTTTTTTGAGGATGGGAACTACATCAGCTCTTTTCCAGTCCTCTGGTAGTTCCCCTGTGTTCCAGGATCTTTGAAAAATATAGTTCAGTGGCTCCGATATCACATCTGCCAGTTCCTTGAGAACTCTGGGGTGTAATCCGTCTGGTCCTGGCGATTTGAACTCATCTAGGCTGGACAGGTGCTCACTAACGATTTTCTTGCCTATCTTAACTTGTGTTTCTGTTTTGTTTTTTGTGGCACTATTTTTGATAGGTTGGTCTGTTTTTTCCCTTTGTGTAAAGACAGATGCAAAAAATGAGTTAAATAGTTCTGCTTTCTCCCTGTTGCTTGTCACCTTCTTGCCACTTCCACCCACTAATGGACCAATCATTTCCTTCACTTTTTTCTTGTTTTTTACATGTTGAAAGAAGCTTTTTTTGTTATTTTTGACTTTGGTCGCAAGCCTCAGTTCATTTTGAGCCTTGGCTTTCTTCACTTCATCTTTGCAGGCTCGGGCTATTTGCTGATATTCTGACTTAGTTATGTTCCCCTCTTTCCACTTTCTATACTTGTCCTTTTTATCTTTCAATTTGTCAGAGAGTTCTTTATGCAGCCATGCTGGTTTCTTTTGAGAGCTGTTATTTTTCCTCTTTGTTGGTATTGTGCTAGACTGTGCTTTTATTATCTCATTTTTCAAAATTTCCCAAGCTTCTTGAGTTGTTTTCCCCTTGAGGATTCTCATCCATGGAATCCTTCCCAAGCCCTCTCTAAGTTTATTGAAATTAGCTCTCTTGAAGTCCAAGACTCTAGTTTGACTGTGTTCTATTGGTTGTGCTTCTATAATGTTGAATTCTAATATTGCATGATCACTTCCTCCCAGGGTTCCTATGGCTCCAACACCGTCTATCATTTCATCTCTGTTAGTGAGAATTAGATCCAAAATGGCTAATCCCCTAGTTCCATTCTCTACTTTTTGGGAGACAAAGTTGTCTGCTAGGTTTGCCAGGAACCTGTTTGATCTTCCACTTGGTGCGGAGTTTGTCTCCCAGTTGATGTCAGGGTA
Source organism: Crotalus tigris (assembly GCF_016545835.1). Taxonomy (NCBI): domain Eukaryota; kingdom Metazoa; phylum Chordata; class Lepidosauria; order Squamata; family Viperidae; genus Crotalus; species Crotalus tigris. The sequence continues at coordinate 1,412,595 of NW_024100068.1, forward strand.
GTTAAAGTCCCCCATTACTATTGTGATGTGCTTCCTACATACCTTAGTTAGCTGACTAGCAAAAAGTTCATCTATTTCCTCTGTTTGGTTGGGTGGTCTGTAGTATACACCTATGGCAATGTCATTTCCCCCCCCTTTTATATTGACCCAAATGCATTCAAGACAGTTTTTATCATTGTTGTACTCTATTTCTGTGAAGATGTAGTTATTTCTTATATAGAGAGCAACTCCACCTCCTCTTTTATTTGGTCTGTTTCTTTTAAATAATTTAAATCCCTCTAGCTGTGTGTTCCATGTGTGAGTTTCATCCCACCATGTTTCCGTAATGGCAACAATATCGTATCTGCCCTCATTAACCTGAATTTCTAGTTCACCCTGTTTGCTGTTCATACTTTGTGCATTGGTGTATAAACATTTGAGTCCTTTGTGGGTGGCCCTGTGTTTCCTTTCTACATAACCTGTGTGGTGCCTGAGTTCCCCTATTGTCTTACCACCTATTTGGTTAGTGCACTTTATATGGCACTCGCTATTAGAGGCTTCATTTTGATTGGTAGCAAGGTTGGTATTCTTGTCCACACACACATCTGTGCTACATGCACTGATAGCCCTATAGTTTTTAAATTGCCGGGGACAGGGTTGTTCCGTATCAATTAACTCCCTGTCCCCGCTGTTTAGTTTAAATTTCCCTCCAGAAAATCTGTGAATTTATAGCCGAGTAACTCAGTCCCTTTTTTTGATGGATGCAAACCATCTCTTTTGTACATCTTTTGATTGGACCAGCTACTGACATCGTGACTAATATATCCAAAGCCTTCCCCTTTACACCATTCCTTTAGCCACATATTGAATTGTGCTATGCGCTGGCCTTTTCCGTTTTGCTCCTTATACACTGGTAAAACCTCTGAGAAAGTAAGCCTACAGCCTATTCTGCTAAGTTCCTTCCCCAAGCTCTGGAAATCATTCTGCACAGAGAGTACATCTTTTTGGGACAGATCATTAGTGCCAAGGTGTACAATAGCCTCCACATCACAGTCCTTGCTGCCATTCTTGATTATTTTAGAAATACGCTTCTTGTCCCTACTGGCAGTAGCACCTGGAAGACACCTGACCTCTTTCAAAGCCTCTGTGTCCTTTCCTAAATTTACATCCCTTATAATTGAATCACCTACCAGAAGGTAGCTTCTCTTTTTGGGAGCCTTTCTATTCTTGCATGACTGATGTGCAATACCTGATTCACACTTCTCCCTATCAAAATCTAGTTCTTCATCTCGGACCACAATCCCCTGCTTATTTGAGTTATCTTCACAAATACCTTTACCAGTCTCCTTAATGTCCCTATTAAGGTCAGCAAGAGCACTGTAGCTGTTGTGCAGGGACACAGCGAAAGCTTTGTGTTTATGGTTCACAGCTCTCACCCTGCCAGATCCCACGGTTGTCCACACTGCCCTTTTCCTGCAGGATCTTTGTGGTAAAGGGGGCTGATAGCAGGGAGGCTTACTAGAGTAGAGGGGCTGAACTGGACACCTAATTTCTGCCCGAAGAGCACGGATTACAGACCCTAGGTAAATGATCTGTCCTTGTAGGCTAGTGATTTGTTTACAGATAGGACAGTTTCCAAGTTTGAAAAGGGTACTGCGAAGGACGGCTGCAAAGCAGGTGTTGCACTGAACTAAGCCGGACATCTTAGATACAGGGGATGTCAGACACACTTGCCCTGAATGTACTGCTACTGTTTGTGATTTTTAGTTATATAGTTATATAATTCGCGCGCCGTTAGGCGCGCGGGCCGCTACTTTCCTGGTGGATTCTCCCAAAACTTACAGTTTAAGCAGCAGCTGGTGGAATGTAGCACGTTCCAGCAACCCGATCAGAGTTGGAATGGGGTTTAAATAGAGTATAATACCCTATAAATATAATGGAGATCCAATCAGGGCCTTGCTACTTTCCTGGTGGATTCTCCCAAAACTTACAGTTTAAGCAGCAGCTGGTGGAATGTAGCACGTTCCAGCAACCCGATCAGAGTTGGAATGGGGTTTAAATAGAGTATAATACCCTATAAATATAATGGAGATCCAATCAGGGCCTTGCTACTTTCCTGGTGGATTCTCCCAAAACTTACAGTTTAAGCAGCAGCTGGTGGAATGTAGCACGTTCCAGCAACCCGATCAGAGTTGGAATGGGGTTTAAGTATAGGAGATATCAACTACCCTATAAATATAATGGAGATCCAATCAGGGCCTTGCTACTTTCCTGGTGGATTCTCCCAAAACTTACAGTTTAAGCAGCAGCTGGTGGAATGTAGCACGTTCCAGCAACCCGATCAGAGTTGGAATGGGGTTTAAATAGAGTATAATACCCTATAAATATAATGGAGATCCAATCAGGGCCTTGCTACTTTCCTGGTGGATTCTCCCAAAACTTACAGTTTAAGCAGCAGCTGGTGGAATGTAGCACGTTCCAGCAACCCGATCAGAGTTGGAATGGGGTTTAAATAGAGTATAATACCCTATAAATATAATGGAGATCCAATCAGGGCCTTGCTACTTTCCTGGTGGATTCTCCCAAAACTTACAGTTTAAGCAGCAGCTGGTGGAATGTAGCACGTTCCAGCAACCCGATCAGAGTTGGAATGGGGTTTAAATAGAGTATAATACCCTATAAATATAATGGAGATCCAATCAGGGCCTTGCTACTTTCCTGGTGGATTCTCCCAAAACTTACAGTTTAAGCAGCAGCTGGTGGAATGTAGCACGTTCCAGCAACCCGATCAGAGTTGGAATGGGGTTTAAATAGAGTATAATACCCTATAAATATAATGGAGATCCAATCAGGGCCTTGCTACTTTCCTGGTGGATTCTCCCAAAACTTACAGTTTAAGCAGCAGCTGGTGGAATGTAGCACGTTCCAGCAACCCGATCAGAGTTGGAATGGGGTTTAAATAGAGTATAATACCCTATAAATATAATGGAGATCCAATCAGGGCCTTGCTACTTTCCTGGTGGATTCTCCCAAAACTTACAGTTTAAGCAGCAGCTGGTGGAATGTAGCACGTTCCAGCAACCCGATCAGAGTTGGAATGGGGTTTAAATAGAGTATAATACCCTATAAATATAATGGAGATCCAATCAGGGCCTTGCTACTTTCCTGGTGGATTCTCCCAAAACTTACAGTTTAAGCAGCAGCTGGTGGAATGTAGCACGTTCCAGCAACCCGATCAGAGTTGGAATGGGGTTTAAATAGAGTATAATACCCTATAAATATAATGGAGATCCAATCAGGGCCTTGCTACTTTCCTGGTGGATTCTCCCAAAACTTACAGTTTAAGCAGCAGCTGGTGGAATGTAGCACGTTCCAGCAACCCGATCAGAGTTGGAATGGGGTTTAAATAGAGTATAATACCCTATAAATATAATGGAGATCCAATCAGGGCCTTGCTACTTTCCTGGTGGATTCTCCCAAAACTTACAGTTTAAGCAGCAGCTGGTGGAATGTAGCACGTTCCAGCAACCCGATCAGAGTTGGAATGGGGTTTAAATAGAGTATAATACCCTATAAATATAATGGAGATCCAATCAGGGCCTTGCTACTTTCCTGGTGGATTCTCCCAAAACTTACAGTTTAAGCAGCAGCTGGTGGAATGTAGCACGTTCCAGCAACCCGATCAGAGTTGGAATGGGGTTTAAATAGAGTATAATACCCTATAAATATAATGGAGATCCAATCAGGGCCTTGCTACTTTCCTGGTGGATTCTCCCAAAACTTACAGTTTAAGCAGCAGCTGGTGGAATGTAGCACGTTCCAGCAACCCGATCAGAGTTGGAATGGGGTTTAAATAGAGTATAATACCCTATAAATATAATGGAGATCCAATCAGGGCCTTGCTACTTTCCTGGTGGATTCTCCCAAAACTTACAGTTTAAGCAGCAGCTGGTGGAATGTAGCACGTTCCAGCAACCCGATCAGAGTTGGAATGGGGTTTAAATAGAGTATAATACCCTATAAATATAATGGAGATCCAATCAGGGCCTTGCTACTTTCCTGGTGGATTCTCCCAAAACTTACAGTTTAAGCAGCAGCTGGTGGAATGTAGCACGTTCCAGCAACCCGATCAGAGTTGGAATGGGGTTTAAATAGAGTATAATACCCTATAATATAATGGAGATCCAATCAGGGCCTTGCTACTTTCCTGGTGTTATGGTCTCCAAAAGACTTACATAATATAATGGAGATCCAATCAGGGCCTTGCTACTTTCCTGGTGGATTCTCCCAAAACTTACAGTTTAAGCAGCAGCTGGTGGAATGTAGCACGTTCCAGCAACCCGATCAGAGTTGGAATGGGGTTTAAATAGAGTATAATACCCTATAATATAATGGAGATCCAATCAGGGCCTTGCTACTTTCCTGGTGGATTCTCCCAAAACTTACAGTTTAAGCAGCAGCTGGTGGAATGTAGCACGTTCCAGCAACCCGATCAGAGTTGGAATGGGGTTTAAATAGAGTATAATACCCTATAAATATAATGGAGATCCAATCAGGGCCTTGCTACTTTCCTGGTGGATTCTCCCAAAACTTACAGTTTAAGCAGCAGCTGGTGGAATGTAGCACGTTCCAGCAACCCGATCAGAGTTGGAATGGGGTTTAAATAGAGTATAATACCCTATAAATATAATGGAGATCCAATCAGGGCCTTGCTACTTTCCTGGTGGATTCTCCCAAAACTTACAGTTTAAGCAGCAGCTGGTGGAATGTAGCACGTTCCAGCAACCCGATCAGAGTTGGAATGGGGTTTAAATAGAGTATAATACCCTATAAATATAATGGAGATCCAATCAGGGCCTTGCTACTTTCCTGGTGGATTCTCCCAAAACTTACAGTTTAAGCAGCAGCTGGTGGAATGTAGCACGTTCCAGCAACCCGATCAGAGTTGGAATGGGGTTTAAATAGAGTATAATACCCTATAAATATAATGGAGATCCAATCAGGACTCATGTAACATCATGATGTACTGCTAAATCACAAAGAAGGCATATATTTCCATTTGCTCAGCAGTTCCATGATGGACGAAACAATTAAAGAGATCAAGTCTAAGAGCTCATAGGTCTAAGGATTGTTAACCAAAAGGACACAAGAAATGCTTTGTTGGATTAGACTAGGCTCACCTTGTCCAATAAAAAGTCATGGTACAGATACTTCCTAATCCACTGTTTCTGTCTGATTAAGCCCAACTAAGAGCCATTTTAGTATAGTGGTTACAGCACCAGGCTAGAAACTGGGAGAGGGTGAATTCTAGTCCTACCTTAAAGTCAGCTGAGCAACCTTGGGCCAGTCACTACTCTCTCTCTCTCTAGAAAAGAGAAGGTAATAGCAACCCACTCTTGAAAAACCTGGCCAAGAAAAACTAGTCCAGGCAATCACCAGAAGTCAAAAACTTACTCAAAGAGACAAAAAAAAGCCCAATTAAACAACTAAAAGTGAACATAATAGAGGTGTAACAGAATATGGCTGCTATATGGATAGAAACAATTATTTGCCTCTTGTAATACTGGAATCCCAGGAATAGCCAAACAAACTGATGGAAATGCTAGGTTTCAGGCTCAGTTCTCAAGTTAGGTCTTGGAAATCCAATCAATCCCTGCCCAACTAAACTCTGGAACACTGCTGTCAATCAACAGAGACTAAGAATTAGCAGCATGTACATTGCAAGGAATCAGTTTAGGCCTGTATTATGGATATTCTTTTCTTTCCTTCATCACACAGTGGCGGAGGGGGGATGAGAGAAAAAAATGTATGCCTGAAAGCAAAAGTAGCATCAGAGATAAGAGATATCCTGATTCATTTGTGACACTGGATTTGTTACACTCATGGTGCAATTCCCAAGAGTGGCCACTGATCCCCAATATAGATAGTGTGAACTAAACAGGTCAGTGGTCTCTAATGCCTTAAATAAGGATGGGACAATGTCATAGACATCATTTCTTGCTGTTTATTAGTAACAACTAATGTGGAACCTACAGATTCAGAGATAATATATAGCTGACAGCCAGTTGTTGAAGGATGGCTATTCCCCATTTAAGGACATCCATTGGTTGGCCATTATTGGAAGTTTGATATAGGATTATATATAAGAACTCCAATACAGATTTTTGGTATTATTCTTTTAATCTGAATTGATTGGATACTTTTTGGATTCAAATAGTGACCGTCCAGTCCAGAATACCGTGTTATGAAAGAGAAATCAGCAGTGGTCATCCCTTTTGCATAACTCTATTTTTCTCAGGTGTCTGGAATCTGTGTCAGGACCAGGGGACAGACTGGCAATCTGTCTTCTTTGAAAGCCATAGGCACTGAGGGCTTAAGTCTAGGGAGCTGAATTAAATAGGATTGGCTTTGCTGGTTCTGTGTCCTATTCTCATCAAGAGGAAGAGGTTGGTTTGTAGGTATTTTGAGAGCTAATTTTGGGTACACCAAATATTCTAAATTCCAGGTCATTGGAAAAAATTACTAAATGGTCCCAAGGAATCTAGTCAGCCTGAGTCATCTGGAAAAAAAACTAAAAAAAAAAAAAGAATAGCTGTTCAGTATTACTGGACAGAATGCTGGTAACTTAATTTTCCAAGGTAATTCCATTTGTCGGAATAGCAAAGAAAATGCAGCTATTGAGGAGTTTTTGCCACAAATATTCTGACATACTGAACAAATTAGGAGTGAATTTGTGCTTTGCAAATAGTGAATATCTAGGAAGCAAGATTATTTCTACAGTAAAATTAATTTATGTACATTTAACCTGCTGTCAAAGAATTATGGAAAGAATAAGGACGAAAATTTGCATGACAGGATACACATGCCATGAAATGTGTATACAATGTGAGTTAGACAACATCACCACCAGATGGATCCATAGCTGGCTGACCGGCCGTACTCAGCGTGTGGTCCTCAATGGAACCGCATCTACATGGAGGGAAGTGTGTAGTGGAAGTTTTTAAGAAGAGACTGGACAGCCATTTGTCTGAAATGGTATAGGGTTTCCTGCCTGAGCAGGGGGTTGGACTAGATGACCTCCAAGGTCCCTTCCAACTTTATTATTATTATTATCTTCTATAAAAGGTTCTATTTAAGGTATAGCCCAAACATAGTACATTATAACAAGATGCAATGGGTAACGTTGAACATAAAATTCTCGTATAGTCTCTCCTATGTTTTACTCAGATTCTACTCAAAAAGGTCTTCTTAAATATCTCTCTAATTAGAGACCAAGGATCACAGGTTTATCTTAACTCTTTTATTTAACTAGAGATTCCACGTATGTATCTGGCCATAGTGAATGTTAAAAACAGGTTCTCTGCTGCTAAAGTATAATCCCTAACCAAATATACATATTAAACTGAAATTCACTGTCTACCTTAGGAGAAATTCTAAAATTGATATGTTTATACTATATTACAATATTAGATTCATTCATCTTTTCAGCATGAAATATAAATATGGACACAAATATATCACAGAACAAAATCTGTTCCTGGGGGAAGCTATCCTTTCCACTGAGGGCCTCCTGTGACACTTCCCAGCAAGCAGAGAGACACAAAGCATTAAGAGAAAAATGAAAGGGTGCAAATAAAGGAACACTATTCAGTGAAAGGGTCTCTTTATTTGCTATCAATTTCTTCCACTACAATGAAAAAAATCTTTCCCCCTAGTAATTTTAATAAGTACAAAATGGGTAATAAACTTGGCTGGCTGAAAGGAGAATGATCTGGGTTATCTAGATTAACAAGAGGGAGGTAAGTCACTCACCTCCCAATAAGAAAGTCAGTCTGGTCTAGCAGCCAGAATTGATTTTACACCCTGCTCTTTGTACTGAGGTACCACAGTGTTCCCTACAGCCATCAAAATGACAAGAAAATTGTCAAATTGACATTAGTACAATTGCTGCTTGTTAAAGCCACACAGTCTTGGCTTCCTTTCCAACTAATTTTTCATAATATCAAGGACCCTTCACACAAGGAAGTGGTCTAAAGAACTGCTGTGCACCATGAGCAATTGTAGACTTCTTTAAAATGTGGTTTATCAAGGTTTACATTAGTTTCTTTTTCAGTCAAGGGGAAGATTGTGGATGTTAAAATAACTTGTCAAATATTTTTGGAGACATTTTGTTCATGATACAAAGATTTTGTGCTTTTCTGCCAGTTTTTTATAACACATGTTATTATAATCATCAATCTGTTTGTTGTTATATAATAATGTTCATTAGAAGGGAGACACATTTAAAAGAAAGAATAATAGTTCTTTCATGCAAAATGAGATTTCCCAGAACTGCAAGGAAAATACTATTTCACTGAATGTATGATGAAACTTCCTTCCAGAAAGTTGATGACATGTTGACTGGGTAAATCTCATGGTGCTCAAACAACCAAAGTCCAACAGATTCTTTCATTCCCCTGGATGGAAACAGTGGAATTTTCATAACCTACTTAATATCCTGTAGCTCATTCATTCCTAACAGCACTGCTATTCATAAGATTTGTGGAGCCTGTGGAGCGGGAGGGGGGGGGGGAGAGAGAAAGAGAGAAAAACCTTCTTCCTGGAATCATTGATGCAAATGACATTAACTCCAGAGCAAAAAGACTAATGTCTCCTAAATGTTTGTTCTTTGGGCACAATCATTTCACTGGACTGAAACTAGTGGCAGAAACTACTGATCATTTATATCTCCAAATTAAATAAATGCATTTTCTCAGCTAGCTCATAGGATCATGAATAGGGTTCCTTTTATTTTAGGAAAATAATTCAGGTATTATGACCTGAATGTGTCTTTTCAACAAGGTTAATAACTTCTTGGTACTTCTGAAATTCAATTCATCTCTCAGCCATAGCATGAATAGGCTTAGGGAATCCTGATGCACTGTTACAACTACCTTAGGTTTAGAATATAATAATTGTTTATATATTAGAAAAAGAAGAAATCAGTGTAGCATAATCCCCCCTCCATTCTTAAACACTGAACAATGGATACCTCTAAAAGGCTGATTTAATTATTCTACCATGCATCATCTCTTCTAATGACACTGAAGCATAGCCCCATTATACAGTTTGGGAATCCAAAAGAGAGAAGTTTTTTGGACTAATTATATAACAGCCCAAGTTTGAGAAGATATTTTTATTTCAAACAACTATCAGTTTGGACTATGTCAGGAATTGTGGAATCTACATGTAGCTTCCTCATGTGAAAATGCTGAACAGTGGCAGCTGCCAATGGACTGATATGAAAAAAAGATACAAATATTATAAATCACTTGACTAAATCAATAAGCAAATAACTGAATAACTTAAGGACAAAAAGGACAAGTATAAAAAGTGGAAAGAGGGACACATATTTAAGGCAGAATACCAGCGTATAATCTCCAAAAATGAAGTCAGGAAACTTAAGGCTCAAAATAAACTAAGACCTGCAACAAATGTCAAAATAATAATAATAATAATAATAATATTAATAATAAAGTTTCTTTCAACATATAAGAAACAAGAAAAAACTCAAGGAAATGATTAGAGAAGATGGCAAGGAAGTGACAGCAGGGAGAAAGCAGAACTGATTAATTCATTCTTTGCATCTGTTTTCATGCAAAAGGAGAAAAATAGCCTAGCCCCACCAAATCCAGAACCATAAAAGACAGACTAGGAATACAAGTTAAAATAAGCAAGAAAATGGTGAGAGAACACCTCTCTACCCTAAATGAGTTCAAATCTCTTAGAGCAGATGGACTGCATCCCAGAGTTCTGTAAGGAGCTGGCAGATGTTATCTCAGAACCACTGAACCGTGTCAGGAGCAACCAGAGAACTAGACTGGAAAAGTCCAGTTCATCTCCTTCAGCTTTGATATTAAATATGTAGTTTTGCATAAAAAAAACATGCCAAAAGTGGGTGAATTTTTTTTCCAGGCTTGATGCCCTAGAGTTAGACTAAGAAATGCAGAGCCATATTTGAGGGCCACTACTTTAACTGACCACAATAGAGACTGTGGCACACACGCACAGCCTGCATTTCTTCACCCCACCTCACGTTTAAATGAATCTGCAGTGAGGCTTGATACGAGAAACCTGGCACAAAGCTCCAGCGTTATCAAGTTGTGCTGATTTCAGCAAGGTCACTAACAAAAGCTCTTTCCTTTGGTTCCTGTTTCTTCTTGCCTCCTGTGCAAATCCAATTATATTGCCTTGATGTGGAAAAACATTTAAAGAAAATGGGTGCAGTGATATCACTCTTTAGGAGTGCCAAAAAGTGACTCACTGAAATTACTTGCAGGTGGCCATTCAGCTTAGAAAACAATCTGTGGCTATGCAAAGAAAATCCCATGTCAGCCAAAACGAAAAAAAAAATCTATGCATGTTAAATTGCAGAAGTTTCTTTTTAAAAAAAGAGAGAGGTTTTCTCTCTTTTTTAACCCATTAAAACTGCTTCCTACTCTTTGGAGAAATCAGTTTCTGGAGGCTGTCCAGATGTTACTCTTGCATTTCTTGGAATACAAAGAGGGGGGAATAAAGATGGGGAAAAATAATCTGTGACATACTTGGAAAAACATGTATCACTCTAGCCCTAAAATATAAGCTTGAGCCCTTCAGCTGAGCTACTGTAATACCTATCCTAGGCCCTAATTATAAAATGTAATTAAAATTATAAATCGTGCTGTCAGCAAAGGCTTGATGTTTAGACATTCAGCAACCTCCACTGGTATTTTGGAGTCTAGTTTGGTTATCACAATTGTTTAATTAATGCCTATGGCCTATTACTAGGAGTTCTGCCAGGCCACACCAAACTTAGCCTTGCCTTACTGCCTCAAACCTCCTACCCAATATTATCTACTTTAATTGAAAATTTCACTCAGCATCTTGAAGGCTCTCAAAAGAGTTAGCTGTTGGGAGAGAGGAAATACATGTAAATACATATATACTAAGAACTATAATTTAAAGCATTGTTGGAACACAAATTGAGCCATGTTGCAAAATGCTGCACCTGATTCCGCAAAGCTGACCTTACAGTTAAGTTCACAGAAAATTTGATAAGAAAGTCTCCCAGAGTTGCGGGTGTTCCATTGCTAGAGGTTTTTACGAAAAGACTGGACAAACATTTATCTGGGATGGAATGAGGACTCCTGCCTCCAAGGTCCCTTCCAGTTCTATGATTCTATTTTTATTTCTATAAATATCTGGGAAGAGAAGCAGGAGCTGGATCAAGAAAAGGGGCATTAGAAGATCAGACATCAAGTTTCATTTCACTGAACATACCGCACAAAGGTATCTTACCCTATCAACCTAATTCTTCCAGTCAGCCTTACCTATTTCAACATTCTTCAATGTGTGGACTTTAACTCCTCAATTTTCCTAAGTAACATGGTCATTGCAGAAACCTATGGAAGTTGAAGTCTACATATCTGAAAGCATCCAGGCTCAGGAAGTTTAGAATTCCCTATGCTGGCTGGGGAATTTTAGGAGTTGAAGCCTGCACAGCTTAAATTTGCGAAGGCTAAGAAACACTGGTCCTCAATAACTATCCATGTGGTTCAAGACAGAGAGATGGTAGCACCTGAACACTGTATTTTTATTCTCTTAAATAAGTACTCTATAGCTGAGTTCTGGCCCGACTTAGTGATATCCAGTTCTCAGCAATCACTAGAAGTGCAGTCGCTCACAAGGTTAGGACAGTGGGCTGATTCAAGACCTGGTTGCTGCCATGGGACTGGGTAAGCTTCCGTCACTCACTCCAGCTGCTGCCAACCCAGAAGTTCAAAAGCAGGCGATTGAGTAGATAAATGGATGCCACTTTGTTTGACACCTTAATGGGGACGTGAAAGGAGTCCACGGTAATATCACTGTTCAATCCTTTCAACTTGGAAGTGTTTCAGTGCTCCTGACACAACTGTAGTAGTAGCAATCACCGACTATTCACCTAATGGTTTATTTATTTGTTAGGATTCCACTCTCGTGATATGTTTCATTTTATTTGAAAATTAAAAGAGAGAAACAATATCGTGAAAAATAAAAAGACACAAATATAAGAAAGCCCTGGTGGATCAGGCCAAGCCCATTTGAATCCAGCATTTTGTTTCTTGCACAGCCAACCAGATACTTCCAGGAAGTCTTTAAGCAGAAAATCCCTCTCTCACCCTTATTTCCTTGCAACTGGTACTGTTCCCTATACAACTGGAAATATGCTGAACTGAACCTGGAAGAAATACACATTCTACAAGTGTTATGAATCAAGAGTAGATCTGTCCTCTATCACTTTATCCAATCTCATTTTACAGCTACTCAAAAGGGTGGTCATCATCACCAAGAAGCCATCCTCTCAATGTAATGTAGATTCATGCCATGAAAAGCTGGCTGGAAGAAGAGGAATGCCTCTTCCTGCCACTACTACTGTCAGAATCAGAATTAGAATAGAGCTGGAAGGGGCCTTGGAGGTCTTCTAGTCCAGCCCCCTGCTCAAGCAGGAGATCCTATACCATTTTAGACAAGTGACTGTCCAGTCTCTTCTTAAAAATCTCCAGTGGTGAAGCACCCACAATGTCTGAAGGCAAGCTTTTCCACCGGTTTATCAGTGTGGGAGTAACTTCTGCCTGGTTATGAAAGGCTAATATTTATTTATTTATTTATTTATTTATTTATTTATGAGTCTTATATACCGCTTTAAGTGCAAGCACTCTCTAAGCGGTGTACACCAGTAAGCAATGTATATATATATTTACATTGCCCCCAACAATCTGGGTCCTCATTTTACCTACTTCGGAAGGATGGAAGGCTGGGTCAACCTTGAGCCGGTGAGATTTGAACCGCTGACCTGCTGAACACAGTCAGCTAAAGTGGCCTGCAGTACTGCACTCTAACTGCTGCGCCACCATAATAAATACCCACTTAGGAATAAAACTAGGAGCATGAAAGACGCCTTTCCACTAAATCTTATTCACATTCATATGTGAGCCAGGGTAAAAATTCCTCAGCCATTTTTATAGGAACTGAGATCATAAGACCTTAGAGGACAAAAAGCAAAAAGCCCTTCTAGTGGAAACTTACATACCTCCAATTCTTTCTTCTAGTTGTTTTTGCCACAGTCATGTTTTCCAGAGTATTTCTTGAAATGCACAGCCTACTAAATGAGCTAAGGCAAATTGCTTACCATTGCAGTAAAGCTAACACATTGAGAAACCAATTTTCTGGAAGGAAGAAAAATGCATCTTACTTAAGAGAGTCAAACCAATTCTATAGAACTTGTACCAACAATCCGTTTAGCCTAGTATTAACTTCCTTGACAGCAGAAACTCTCCAGTCCCTTAGGTAGAGTATCTGCCAATGCATTAGCCTAGCTTGAACCCAAGTTTATGTACATGCAAAGAATTTGATTAATGGGCTTTCTCAACCCAATTCTCACAAGATTATTATGAAAATAATAAGAATTCTTGGTACACTCATAGGATCCGAAATATGGAGTCAGAAAAGACTAACAGAAAAAGCAATAAAACTGTCTTCAAGAGGTGGCTATCCAGCTTTTTCTTTAAAAAAAACATCATGAGATGGAGAAGCCACCATCTCTGTAGGTAGACTGTTCCAATGTTTGCACAGATCATCACAATATTTACACAAAATATTGTACTTGCAACTTATACCCATTATTTCTATGCCAATCAAAATAATTCCTGACCATCTTCTCATGTCACCCTTTGGCAAACAAGTATGTATTTCCAGAGAGAGCCATTAGAACTTTGTATAGAACCTGCCCAAACAAGGGAGGATGAGCAACAGTTTTTAAAAAGTAAGGTGAACAATACATAGCTTAGACTTAGAGGATGCCAAGCTTTCAATAGATGTATGCCAAGAAATATGCAAGCATTATGTCTAAACAGAGAAGAAAGGGAGGAGGGAATACTGAGAGTGACTTTATTTTCAGAGCAGTAAAATATAAGAGATTCAAGCTGCATTATGTGCTTAATAAACTTCTTTGCTGCAGATCTCAAATTTATCAAGAGGTAAGGACATCATAGGATCCAAAATTGTTGCTGCACTACCAAACGACAGTTCATGCTTTCTGCATGCCACCCAAAGTGTGATGATACATGCCTCTTTTACCTAAGTCTCTGATTTAGACATGTTCAAACCTGTGTGTGATGTCACCAAGAAACATTAATAGTGAAAACATTAAGATAACTGTAAGAGAGCGCTGTCAGCAGTACAATAGCCTTTTATACAAAACAAATCAGTCCCAGGCGGATGCCCACACCAAACTCTCTTACGTGACCTATAACATTACACCTCTCACATACACAGTTGAAGAGAAAGATCTGCAGCAATGTTTAGTAAAGAACAAAGTTCAGACTGATTCCAAAGGTAATTTCCACAGCCCTTTATCCTTCACTGTCTACTATCATAGCAACTAAACCATCCCACGCGATGCATGCATCTTGAATTTCCAACATGCCTCACAAATTCCATTCTCCGCATCTTAAATCTGTTAGTGGTTTCCATATCAGAACATAATGAAAAGCCAGCATGCTACAAAACAATAAGCTAGTTCAACGATTCTTGTTATTTACTTTTATTTAGCTGCAGCCCTGTGCTTTGTTTGAAATTGTGTGAACCTGCCCAGGAAAAGGATTATTACAGCTGAGGCAGTCAAGAGATTCTTGGGAGACAAGAGGGAGCGACAGAGAGCAAGGGTGTTAGCAGCCTAACATTTTGTGAAAATGTCCATCCTATCACATACTCCATAAATTCCAGATGAGCTCAGGGGTTCATAGAGTTTGGAAATAACAGTGATTCCAATTCCATTAGCATAAAAATATGTAGCTCAAGGCAGAACAGTTGGAATCTTGATGTTTTCTGGCAGAGGTTTCATTATCAGGATGAGTAATGCAACTCCACTCTCCCATGCACTGATGATATTACCTAGCCTGGTAATGAAATGTCTGCCAGAAAACATCCAAGCTCAGAGAACATCCAGAACCCAAGAATTAGTAAGCATGATTCAAATGCCCATAAATGCATATATTATTTTGAGTATCTTCTGTCTGGTCTTGGAACAAATGGTTTGACTAGAGTAAAAGTATCTTATCTTTGACGTTTTTTCTACAATGTAAAAGAATGTCATATAACATGTACCGATTATTTTATTTTATTTTTAATTCCATGCCAGATGAAAATGATCTGACTACAGATTGTTTCCACAATGTGTAGCAATTCAGGGCTGGGAGAGTCTCCAGCTTCATTCCATGTCCTTGGCCATTCAGCCAGATTTTTGTTTTGTTTTGGAGGATTATTGATAAGGAGACATCTTCCTTGAAAAACTTTGTGTTGTGGTAAGTGGGACATGAGGCTGAGCTCACACAAAGACATGCTCAAAGATGCTTTTTCACGAGGCAACTGGACTTTCTTGTTTTTTCTTTGAAGACGTTTTGCTTCCCATCCAAGAAGCTTCTTCAGCTCTGACTGGATGATGGGGAATGAAAGGATTTATATTCCTTGCAGACAGTTGGTCATTTGCGTTCTTTTAGAGAGTCGTTAAAACTACCTAGAGGCTAATCTGTCTTCAAAGAAAAACAAGAAAGTCTAGTTGCCTCGTGAAAAAGCATCTTTGGGACAACTATGACCTAGATGACTGAGAATCTCCATAGACACAAAGACATGCCTGTTCTAAGGAGACCCTTAAGCATGTTTATATAAATATCAATATCACAAGTATTTTTCCCTTTAGAAAAAATAGTCTATCTAAAAACAACCTTTTTCAGAAATTTCATTTTATTGAATGCAAATTTCTTAAAATTTAGTTCATTAAAATATAAAGCTATCTTTCTGTACATGGTTCCTGGGAATTTGCTTCATTATTAGTTATTAGCTTTGTGAAGAGTTGCACATTTGTTTTAAATAAGAGATTTAAAGAACAATGTCCAGGTTGCAATACTAATCAGCTAACCAGAACTTTCCTTGAATTCAGTGATGGTTTCCAGTAAAGATACAAGTCTCTCTCAAAAGTGTTACATATGGGATTCCAGAAGAGAGATTGCATTTGTCTTTTACAACAAAAAGATGGTTTAATCAATTCCAAGAAAGGGCTTAGCTGGCACATACTGTTTCCTTATTTATGTCTTATTGAGTATCTTTTTCTTCAATTAATTTTGACTGCATGAAAACATGTAACTGGTTCTTCACTCTCCTTCATTATATGTTTTCTACATCAAAACCATGATTATTTATGTAAACTAGAGATAGTTCTCAACTTATGACTACTATTGAACCTAATGTCAAGTTCTATAATAAAGTGAAGGAAGAATGCAAGAAAACAGAACTGAAGAAATACACATTATGTCAATTCATATTATGCAAACACAATTCAATCTGCACATTTGACACGGTTTTAGAACCATTTGATTGACAGAGTCCTTGAATAGATTAGATGCTGAAATCAAAACCTACTTCATTTAGGGAGAACAACTTTCAATGAGCAGTTCTCCAACTTTATTGCATACAATTGTTCAAAGGTTGTTTCAGTTATGTTGTGTGATATTGCAATATACAATGAAAACAAAATCATCTTAGTCTCCTAGCATGTAAGGCAGCCTAAGAATCCACAGAG
Organism: Crotalus tigris; assembly: GCF_016545835.1. NCBI lineage: Eukaryota > Metazoa > Chordata > Lepidosauria > Squamata > Viperidae > Crotalus > Crotalus tigris. The sequence goes on from NW_024100068.1 coordinate 1,429,207, forward strand.
GTGTCACATAAGTTAACACACAGGACAATCTGTTCCAGAAGCGTTTTTTATTATGCATATGGATCAGAATTCAGTGGAAATACTTTGCATAATTCTTCCAGTCAAACATAACATTTTGCTTCCAAATATGCAGCAAATGTTGTGCCTCATGGTCACCAGGTCTCATTTCCCTTCTCACAGACTATACCATTTCCACAAAAAGTAGATTTCAAATTGCTACACAACAAGCATCTTTAAAATAACAGTCACCAACATTTGATGATATTCAAGCAGACCTCCTGAATGTTCTCCCAACTCAGATCTGAACAACTAAAAAAGATGGGATTTGATTGCTCATGTAGCTGCCCATGTCTGAGCAGCTCCCAATCAAATCCCATCTTCCATAAAATGCTATGCCTTCACTCAATTAAATATATCAAATTTTCTCTTTCAGTGCAACAATAAATACAAAGAAGCCGTCCCATTTATGAACTCCAGCAGGTATTTTTAATCACCACTAAGAATCCTCTCCAACAAAAAGCAACTCTTGAATGAACCTAACAACAAAACAACAAATCAAAATTTCTTTTTGCTGACCTGTAAATGATGCCACTCTCGTGAAGGAACATGAGAGCTGAAATGATTTCTGCAGCATAGAATCTGGCTCGGACTTCATCAAAGCGACGGGATTTCTGGATATGGAACATCAAATCCCCTCCATTCACAAACTCCATAACAAAGAAGAGGCGGTCCTGATCAAAGACAATACCAGATACCATCATCAGTGGAAAGATGTTAATTGTATTTCTTTTTTTCTCCCCAAATCTAATTTTTAAAAAATCCCTTTGAATTGAAAGAGCACCAAAAAGAGCAAAACATTTAAGATTTTACCTTCATAGACCAAACTACGTAGTATTTGACCAACCTAATTCAATCCTGGAATTGGACATTGGAAATCTGGGTTTGCTCTCCCTGCAACCCCAGTTCAGACTGCCCGCCATGCACTCAGAATTTGTATTGATAAAGAGAGGTCAGGTGTCCTGTTTTATTGAAAATAATTCTTTGTTTGAAATGCCATTGGAGGTCTGATCTCTATTTGAAAGTGGGTTTTATTTGAATGGCTATCAAATGCAAGTCTGGTTTAAAGAAGGTAGAACAAATGGTGGTTCTCAACCTGCTAGTCAACTGGTAGCATTTGGTCAGAAGACTAAGCAAGCATACCAGTGGTGAGGTAGTCCCTTCTGTAAAATGAATTGGTTTATATTTCTATCTTAATTATAACAATGGTGTCTACATAAAAAATAAATGCACTTCCACTTTCATACTGGTTTTTGGTAAATGCAAGAAGAGAAGAGATATCCCTTAACTGTTAAAGTTGAAAGTCAATGAGTTTGTCTGGCCATAAGAGTTACACAATCAATGTGCAGATATGACTAAGTAGTGGCAAAGAAGGCAGGCAATTTGTTCTTCAGGGGAATGAAGTACTTATACTGAGATCAAGCACAGATTACAGGGATAACAAAGGTTATTCAGCCCTACAAAATGCCATTTGATCCTTTACTGCCTGGAACAGACCATGTGACATGGTCCAACTATAACAGTATTTGTCAGCTATGCTTGTTCTAATGAGAAAACTTCTAATTCTTGTAGCAATTTGCCTTTTCCCAAAAACGAATTTTTGCTGACTTGGCAGGACCTAAACCTGACATTTGACCATTGTCTAAGTCTAATTCCCTTGATTATAGGAAGCAGACTGGATTATTTGTGTTCAGTTGCAGCTCTACCTGGTTAGGTCTTCAGTATAAATTAAAAGAGAAGATGCATTTAATTTAGAGGAAATCGACTACTAGTAAGCAGAGATACATACACTTCGTCAGCAAAAGACTCACAGAAACCACTTTACAAAATTTCAGTGGGTACAATCCATTGGTAAATGAAGCCAAAATACAAAGTAATCTCATTTGGGTGGCAAGAGTCAGGTACCCATTTCTTCCCTTAAAATTTGCTCAAATTTATCACTCTCTGAAGGCCCCATGGCAGAGAGGAGGAATTCTATAGTCTACAAAAAGAAGGCAAGTGAGTTATATTTTCTGCACTCCTGAGATAGACAGAAGTACCTGATTTTAAGTGCCACTGAATTACTCAATATATTTAGATATATCTAGAAGTAAAGTGAATTATATTTTCTGCACTCCTGAGATAGACAGAAGTACCTGATTTTAAGTGCCACTGAATTATTCAATATATTTATAAGGAAAATGTGCTTGTAAGATTTTCTCCCTTAAAATGATTTTGCCTTAGACACTCTGCATCTTGACTTCAGGAAAAGGAAAGCACCTCTTAAGCTTGGCATGGATTTGTGGAAAAATGTCCAGATATTTCCTCCAAACTGAGTTATTTTACTTAATTAATATTTCCAAAGAAAATCAAAAGCTTGGTTTGTGTGTGATCTTGGGAACTAGATCAGGAATTGTCTGCCAAGATCTTTCTGGATCTTGAGATTATCTACTAAAGTGTTGACTATTGCCCCAACTTGGTGTTGTCTGCAAATTTTATTGAGTTCCCCTTCTATCCTCTCAATTAAATCTAAAGCTTTTGAAGATGTTGAAAAGCACTGGGCCCAAGACAGAATCTTGGGGTACCTCCCCCCCTCCACGTAGATGTAGTTCCACTGAGGACTACATGTTGAATGAGGTTTGTTAACTGATTTTGAATCAATCTGTCTATCCCACATTTTTTTATCTTAACAAGAAATAGGTTGTGGTCTAACTTGTGGACAAATGTCTTACTGAAGTCCAAGTATACTGTACAATATCCACAGCATTTTGCTGATCCACTAATTTAGTCACTTGATCAAGGAATGCAGTAAGATTTGTTTGACATGATCTGCTTTTGAAAAACTCGTGTTGACTTTTAGTAATAGCTTTGCTTGCTTCTAGGTGTTTGCAGATCAGTTGCTAGATTATATTTTCCGGCATCTTTTCAGGTATTGATGTCAGAATGATTTGGTCTGTAGTTTCCTGGATCCATTTTTTTTTTAAGATGGGAACCACATCAGCTCTTTCCCAGTCCTCTGGTAGTTCCCTGGTGCTCCAGGATCTTTGAAAGATACGGTTCAGTGGCTGTGAGAACACATCTGCCAATTCTTTCAGAATTCTGGAATATAATCCATCTGATCGTGGTCATTTGAACTCATCTAAGGTTAACAGGTGTTGTCTTACCATTTTCTGACCTATTTTGACTTCTGTTCCTACTCTGTCTTCTACAGCTCTGCTTTTGGTAGGTTGGGTTATTTTTCCCTTTCGCATGAAGACAGATGTAAAGAATGAATTAAGCATTTCCACTTTCTCCCTGCTGCCCATCACTTTCTTGCCATTTTCTCCTATTAGTGGACCAATCATTTCCTTGATTTTTTTAATATGTTGAAAAAATTTTTTTCAATTAATATATAAAGTGGTAACTACGTTAACCGGAACATGAGCTCTAGGAGTAACTCTTCTCTTTTTTGAAGGACCTGAATTGGTTGCCAATTGTTCTCCAGACACAATTCAGTTTGTTGATGCTAGTCTTTAAGACTTTAAATGGCTGAAGAGTTGATAATATATATTTGGATACAAATATCTAAGGAAACCCAAGTAATTCTACACTGACCCGGTGAGCCCCATCTATATCCAGTTCTGAAACCACAATTCAGACAAGACAATGTCAAATTTGATTGAATTCAAAGGAGGACAAGCAAGGTGAGGTATCTGGAAATCAAGTTCTATGAGGATCTGATAAAGGATCTGGATATATTTAGGCTATAGAAATAATATTAAGGAAAAATTGCTTTAAATATATTCACACAGAAGACTTATTCACTGTTATTCCACAGAGTAGGACAAGAAACAATGAGTTAAAATTATAAAGACATTATGAGGAACTTCTTGACAAAATGAGGTATTAACCAGTGGAACAAGCTAGAACATGAAATGGTGACTTCTCCATCACTAGAGAGCCTACGTAGTGATTTGTAAAAAAAGCTGTACTAGAACAGGAAAGAAGAATGGATGACTTCTGAGCATCCTTCTAACTCTATGATTCTATGACATTTTACAAAATTCAGTTCATGAGCTAATTTTATTTATCATTTGCTATCTGCATAACTATATGATCTTTTTTTTAAAAAAAATACAGAATAACAGAGTTGGAAGGGACCTTTGAGATCTTCTAGTCCAACCTCCTGCTCAGGCAGGAAACCCTAAACCAGTGGTGGCGAACCTTTTAGAGACCAAGTGCCCAAACTGCAACCCAAAACCCACTTATGCATCGCCGGGTGCTGGGTGGGCGTGGCCACCGAATGGGCATGGCCACCGAGCTGTCAGCTCATGCTCGCTCACTGTCCGCTCCGACTTGTGCTCGCTCTCAAGCTGTCTGCAGCAAATGCTGCTTCCGCAGAAAGTTGCTCCTTTTATAGCCTCTTGCCTATTCCCAGACTGTGCATGCGCAGAGAGGAGGGAGCAGCTTGGCCCAGCAATGGCTCGCGTGCCACCAGAGACGGCTCTGTGTGCCTCCTGTGGCACGTGTGCCATAGATTCGCCACCATGGCCCTAAACTATTTCAGACAAATCCTTGTCCAATCTCTTCTTAAAAATTTCCAGTGTTGGAGCATCCACAACTTCTGGAGGCAAGTCATTCCACTGATTAATTGTTCTCACTGTCAGGAAATTTCTTAGTTCTAGGTTGCCTCTATCCTTGATTAGTTTCCATCCGTTACTTCTTGTCCATATTAATATAAATATCTACATATTTATGGATTTGAGTATGATGAAGTAACATAATACCATAATAATATTTTTTTTTTTTTATTAAAAGTTTTATAAATTTTACAAGAAAAACAAGAACAATACAGAACAAAAAACAACATATACAAAGAAAAAAAAAGTTAAACAATACATATATAAAAAAAAAAAAAAAACCCCACCCCACACCCCTCCCAAAAACCCTCCCTTCCCCCCCCCTGAGCTTCCCAGAGCAGAATATAGGCTTGAGAAATAAAAAAAAAATAAAAATTAAATTAAAAACTTTATGTTTATATATATAAAAAAGATATCTATAATATATATAAAAATAAAACTTATGAAAAAGCTATATGATATTTTTGTATACCCAATCTAAATTGTATAAATTTTATCCATTTGTCCCAGATAGCAAAAAACTTCTCTTGCGTTTGTTGCTTTAAGAAAGCCGAAATCTTTGCCATTTCCGCCAGATAAGCTACTTTAAAAAACCATTCCTGCAATGTAGGCAAAGATTCCTTCTTCCAATATTGTCCAACTAACAGCCTCGCGGCTGTGATCAAATTTAACATCAATACAACCTCCTTTGTATCACAATCTGTAACAATACCTAACAAAAATAATTGCGGAGTAAATTTTACCCTCCTTCTAAAAATTCTCTGGATATTCCACCATATTTTGATCCAAAATGCTTTTATCTCTCTGCATGACCACCAAATATGATAATAGGAAGCCTCCTTATAACCACATCTCCAGCATTTAGGTTGCACGTCAGGGTACATGTAAGACATTTTTTGTGGATCAAGGTGCCATCTATAAAACATTTTATAAAAATTCTCCCTTAAATTCTGTGCTTGAGTAAATTTGACATTTCTCATCCAAATAATTTCCCAGGTGTCCAATGAAACTGGCTCACCAAAGTTCTGCGCCCATCTAATCATACAATCTTTAATTAGTTCCGTTTCTGAGTCCAATTCAACTAAAACCCCATAAATTCTCTTAATGTGGGTTTGTCTTTGATCCTTCAGTTGCTTAATAAGATTTTCATCTTCTCTAAGAAAACCCACCTTACAATCCATCTTCCATCTATCTAGTAGTTGCCTATATTGGAACCAAGAATAAGTAAAATTTTCTTGTGCTAATTCTTCCCGTGATTTTAATTGCCAGTTTTGTCCATCCCATTTAAGTAACTGTCTATAAGTCACCATATCCATTTTAACCCCTCTTTTTATTCCTTCTATCGCATGCCAAGGTATAGCCCATAATGGTACTTTAAAATCACTTTTATAATATTTTCTCCAGATCCTAAGTAAAGAAATTCTTAAAATATGAGATTTAAAAGCCCAATCTATTTTTTTATTAAATATTAAATAGGCATGCCACCCATAAAGTAAATCCCATCCCTCTAGATAAAGTATCTCAGAGTTTGTCAAATTTACCCAGTCACTAATTAATGTTAAAACCACCGCATCATAATATAATTTCAAATTTGGTACCTTGAGTCCACCCCTCTCACGGAAGTCTTGCATAATTTTGAACTTAACCCTTGGTTTTTTACCTGCCCAAATAAATTTATTGAGACCCTTCTGCCACTCATTTAAATTAATCTCATTTTTCAAAATTGGTAACATTTGAAACAAGAAAAGAAACTTGGGTAGAATATTCATTTTTATCACTGCAATTCTTCCCATGAGGGATAATTGCAACTTTTCCCAATTTTTCAAGTCTTTCTGTACCCTGACCCACAACCTTTCATAATTATTTTTAAATAATTTTGCATTAGAAACAGACAGCATCACCCCCAAATATTTTACCTTATTAACAATCTCAAAACCCGTCGAGTTAACCAAAATCTGCTTCTCCTGACTCGACATATTTTTAGGTAAAATTTTAGTCTTATTTACATTAATCTTAAAACCCGAGACCAAACCATAATGGTGAATCAACTGTAATAAGTTTACTACAGAATAATCAGGTTGCGACAAAGTAACAACCAAGTCATCCGCAAAAGCTCTCAACTTATATTCTTTTTTATTAACATATATTCCTTTAATTTCCTGAGAGTCTCGAATTTTGATCAATAATATTTCCAATGTTAAAACAAACAACAATGGCGATAAAGGACACCCCTGTCTAGTACCTTTCTCTATTGTAAAAACCTCCGACAAACCTCCATTAACAATAAGTTGTGCTGTTTGTTTTTGATATATTACCTTAAGAGCTTGTAATATGTTTTCACCAAAATTCATTTCTTCCATTACTCTTAGCATAAAATGCCAATTCAGTTGGTCAAATGCTTTTTCAGCATCTAAAAATATGAGCCCTGCAGGAACTTGGTTGTTCTTATCTAAGTATTCTAATAAATTAATAATTTGTCTAACATTGTTTTTCATATACCTTCCTGTTATAAACCCTGATTGATCTTTATGCACAAGATGATGCACCACCCTCATAAACCTATTTACCAAAATTTTTACAAATATCTTATAATCCACGTTTAAAAGAGATATAGGCCTATAATTTTTTGGTAAAGTAAGATCTTGATCCTCCTTTGGAATCAATGATATAAAAGCACTACGCCATGAAGGAGGAATCTCTAAACCCTGTAAGATACCATTAAAAAGATCATTTAATGGTTGGAATCATCTCCTCCATTAAGGCTTTATAATAAACAGCTGTTAACCCATCCGTACCCGGTGCTTTCCCTAATTTCAATTGTTGAATTGCTGAGGCAATTTCCTCCTTAGTAATTAAACCATTAATTTCATATTTCTGATCCTCAGTGAGTTTAGGAAAACTTGCCTCAGCTAAATATTTATTTATATCTAACAGTTGTACATTAGTAGATTTGTATAGGTTTTGATAATAATCCAAAAAAGATTTTTTAATTAATTCCTTCTGAGAAACTAGTTTACCCTTATAATTTATTTTCTCTATTATTCTCTGTCTCTGTTTCTTTCTTAATTGATAAGCCAACCATCTCCCCGGCTTATTAGCATTACAAAATGTATTTTGTTTCATAAATAATAAATTGGTTGCAGCTTGATCTGCTATCAACATATTAAATTGTGACCTTAATAACTTTACAGATTCTTTAGTACTTTCATCAGAAGGATTTAGAATCAAAGCCCTTTCTTTTAGTTTAATTTCATCTTCAAGTTCTCTACGTTTCTGAATCTGATTTCGCTTATAAAAATTATTCATTTTTATCAAAACACCGCGCATAAATGCTTTACCTGCATCCCATACCATTGACATTGAAGTCCCCTTGTACATATTCAAAGCAAAATAGTCCTTTAAACACTCCTTTAGTTTTTGAACATTCTTCTCTTGTCTAAACAAATTTTCATTAACTCTCCAGGATCTTCTTTCCTCTTTCTCTTGAATCAACTCCATCCAAACTGGACTATGATCCGTCAGTGATCTAGGAAAAATCTTTACATTCTTTACTTTATTATACAAATCCGTGGTAATCAAAAAAAAGTCAATTCTTGAAAAAGATTGGTGTCTGTCAGAAAAAAAAGTAAAGTCTCTCTCCTCTTGATTACGTTCCCGCCAATAGTCCCTTAATTCCCAGTCTTCTTTCATATCAAAAAAGGCTTTAGGTAGCCTTGCTTGTTTAAGAAAAGGAGAGGAACCTTTCTTATCCCTTTGTGTGTCTAAGACACCATTCCAATCACCCATTAATACCACTGATCTATAATCAAGCAAAGTTATTTTTTGGTGTAACTGTTTATAAAATTGTTCCTGTTGTTGATTTGGAGCATAAAGTCCAACTATAAGTACTTTCTTACCATAAATACCAAGTTCAATCATCACATATCTCCCCTGGGGATCTGATTCTACCAGACAAGCTGGCAGGTTTTGTTTGACATATATAACAACTCCCCCTTTCTTCCCAGGTGCAGGAGATATAAAATGAGATCCCAAACGAGCATTAACTAAATATTTCTGATCTTTAAGTAGAATATGAGTTTCCTGTAAACAAATAACATCATTGGTATGTTGCTTCAAATAATAAAAGATTTTTTTCCGTTTCTGAGGAGAATTCAATCCATTAACATTCCAGGTCAAAAACTTTGCCATCTCCCTTGGCACGCAGCCTGGAGAAGACACCATCAAACTCTGACAGAGCTGCGTGTGTTGCATAACTCTTGGGTCTTGCTCCTCCCACCGGCGGTGATGCACTTCCAGGAGAATTCTCTTTGGGCTCTTTTTTACGTTGCTCTTTCTCTTTACGCTTATAGGCTGCACGAGTCATCCTCTGCTCTTTAGCCTCTGTTTGGCGTTGCTTTGCCACTTCTATCATCCCTGCGGAAACCAAATCTAGTGCCTCAGATTGCTGCTCAGGTTCCTTACCACTCAAAGATTTCCGACCAGATGAAGTTGAGCCTGCACTCAGGACCGAAGTATAGAAATCTCTAGCTTTGTCAACTGTGTTCAATCTGTAACGTGTCCCAGCATGGCTCAAAACGATACCCATCGGAATTTCCCATCTGAATGGCATCGATCTAGCTTTAAGCTCATTGGTTAAAAAAGCAAAGTCTTTCCTACTTCTTAAAATTTTAGATGGGATTTCCTTTAGAATGATGACATCTTGGGCGGCAATCTGAAATCTTTTGTTGTAAAAAGCTTGTATAATCTCATTCCGCAGGGACTTCTTTGTAAAGTAAATCACCACATCTCTGGGCAAATTCTTCTGCTTAGCAATCCAGGAGTTGAGTCTATAAATTTTTTCCACTTCTCTCTGTAATTCTCCTTTATCCATATCCAAAGCCAGCGCCAGATCACTAAGAACCACCTCCATCAAATCTTGATTCATATCTTCCTTGAGGCCTCTAATCCTCAGAGCATACTCCATCTGTCTGTACTGAAACATCAAAATATCTTCTTGTGAGGAGTCCACCTTCCTTTCCACGTCTTGAATTTTGTCATCTAAAGAGTCAACTTTGTCTTCCACTTCCTCAAGCCTTGCATCGAGCTTAACCACCACAGTAGCCAAACCTGAAACAGCTGCCAGTATATCTTGTCGTAATTCATTATTATTTTCTTGCAATTTAGACTTTATCCCCGTTATCTCTTCTTTGAGATCAGATTTAATTTCTGATTTAATCTGTGAAACAAATTGAGTCATTTCCTCTCTCATTTGAACTACAATCTCTCCCATTATGCCTCTAACCTCTTGTACTGAAAGTCCAGGTAGAGGAGGGGAGGGTGGTGGCTGAGCCGGTGGTGCATGTTTAGATTGTTGTTGTAACTGTGCAGTGGAAGTTATAGGAGAAGAAATAACCTTGGGTATTGAGGAAGGCTGCTGCCTCTTTGAAGCCATTTTAAAAAGCACAATTGTCACTTCCCTTTCCCCTCCAGCCAAAAAGGGAGGAGGAAAAAAAGAAAAAAAGAATTTTTAAAAAGAGACAAACTATAATCATTAAAAGTCCAAAATAAATCCCAAGAATAAGTAGTAAAAGAGCAAACAATTCAAAAGAAAAAATTCTAAGCCAAAAGCAAAAGCAAAAGCAAAAAACAGTCCTTAAAAAGGGAAAGTAAAACAAAAGAGAAAGGAAAAAAAAACTCCGACACTTTCAAAACGCCATCTTAAGTCCTTTCACTAGTATAACAAAGAAAAGGAGGAAAAATAGTAAAAATCAAAAGATAAAAAAATAAACACCTAAAATATAACAAAAAATCCTTTAAACTGCTCCGTCCGTTTAAAAATTACTCACCAAAATGCTGTAAACACGGAGATAGAAGCGGCGGTTTCTTTTGCTTCCTAGGAAGCAAAAACAGCTGGGAGGCGGAGATCAGCAAGAGCTCCGAGGGAACACTCCTTTCACCCCCTCTAGAAATAAATCCAGAGGGGGTTCAGGGGTTCTACCTCTACTCTTGCGTTCTCTATCCCTTCCCTTTGCCCGGGAAGGGATTTCCGAGCCGCGGGCCAGCTGATGCGCGCTGCGCTCCGCGGCTCTGACACTTCCCCAGCTGGACGGCTAAAAGCTAGCCGCCATCGCCGTCGCCTCCCACCGGAAGCTCCTCAATACCATAATAATATTGAAACAATTAAAACAGGTATCTTGGAATTCTTTTTTTCTGATAATTGGCCCAAAAGCAAAATTAGACAAAGAGCTTATGCTGCCAATTTTCTAGAACTAATGATGTCATGCAGATTTAAATATAAATGTATGACAACTTAAAAACAAGTTTGGAGGAAATATCATCATTAGAACACATTGTGCCAATTTCCTAGGCTTGGGCGGTGGCAAGACAACGACATCATAGTGCTAGGAATAACATGTAATGATGGAAAACCAGGGCTGCAAATGACTTCCTCCCTTTTCTGCAAGAAACTGTAAGCTTTGTGAAGCCATGTTAAGGCATGGGGCTCAGTCAGTAGTCTCTCTCTTTGGCAGGAACATGAAAAGTAGTGAAACCGAATTAAAGAGCTACTATTGACTCTTTGCAACTACTGTAATCTCTTCCTCAATTAAAAAGACCATGTGATGGCAAACTGTGCTTTTTCGCATGTAGGTACTGCCACCTAGTGGTCACCCTCACTTAAACCACACAGATTTGAGTGGTAATTTAAAGACAAAAAAAAAATTACATTGCACATGTTTCGTGGATCAGATTCATGGAGTTTAATCTCAAGAAAGGAATATCCTATATACACTGCAACGAAAAGGGAAGAACAGTAAAAGTTGAGGGGGCAGAAAAAATTCTCTATAAAGTAGCAACATTAACAACATAGCAGCTAGCTAGATGCAATACCGACAAGCTTATATAAACAGATGAATAGCATGTGGAATAAGAAGTCTTGTTTTGTGTTTAATCCAGGAGATATAGGCAATTCTCACTGGGAATTCCATTGCTAACTGACACAGTCATAAAGTAGGCATCATGTTATTGCACTGATTTACGACGGCAGTTACAACAGTCCTAGTTGCTGTCATTAGGCAAATCCTGCATAGTCAAAGTGTCATGCAGTCATATGATCACTATTTATGACCTTCTGCCAACTTCTCCTTGACTTTGCTTGCCAGAAGTCAGCTAGGAAGGTTGCAAATGGTGATCATATGATATTGGGACACTGTAACATCATAATTGCCATAATTGGGCAAAGTGCCCAAACAGAGATCAGATGACCATGGGGACATGCCACTATGAGGACCTGTTGTAAGTCTCCTGGTACAGCATTGTCATAACTTTGAATGGTTGCTGAACAAGTAGCCTTTAAGCAAGAATTGCCTTTGTGCGATTAAATGGCCTAACAAATTCCAGATTGGTTGTTTAATTATGAAATTAGTCTTTGTAATCCTTTAATTCAAAGAAAGCTATCTTGAGGGCATTGACCTATGTGTCTCAGGAAACTGAAATGATTCCCACTTGAATAGACACATATCCAACTATTATTTTAAATTCTATAGAAAATGACAAAACCTAGCCAACATTAGCTTGTATCAAAAAAGCTAAGCAGGCCAGACCTGGTTGGTGCTTGGATGGGAAACCATCAAGATATCCCAAACCTATAGACTAGATGGGGAAGTCGAAAACTATCCTGTATGCAACAGACAATTATTGTATTGTTTCTAAGAAAACAGCATGGATATGCTGTCAATAGGACCTGTCTCAACAAAGAAGTTAACATTGTATTCTGCTGAGTAAGGACTGATCAGTTTGTTCAGTGTCTGCATATTCCTTATAGATGATGGCATGTAACACACTGGAGGATCAGCAGGTCCTCTGAAAGTATGAATAATATTTTTTGTAATGATGATGTCAGAGTAGACATAGAGACATTACCATCATCATCATCGTCGTCATCATCATCATCATCATCTTTCTATTTTGTATAACTCAAGATGGCATATATAATGCGCCCGCTACATGAACAGTGGAAGAAATGCAGATGCAAGTGTAACATACTGAACATATTCACCCTTCTTCTAAGTAAAGCAACCTCAGCTCAGATGGGTTGGACTATTGGCACTAATAACATTTTGATTTCAAGGAAGAAATGTTTATCAGAAAGGAAACAGTTAAAAAAAAGTTGGAATGAAAGATCAAAGGCCTGGAGACTAAAACATATGAAGAAGGGCTGCAGGACTTGGGTTTGGCTAATCTAAAAAAAAAGAAGAAACAGGGGTGACATGATAGCAGTATCCCAGTATTTGAGGGGCTGTCACAAAGAAGAGGGGGTCAAATTATTCCCCAAAGCACCAGAGGGCAGGACAAGAAACAATGGTTGGGAACTGACCAAAAAGAGAAACAACCTGGAATTAAGGAGAAACTTCCTAACAGTGAGGACAATTAACCAGTGGAACAGCTTGCCTTCAGAAATTATGGGCGCTCCATCAGTGGAGGTTTTTAAGAAGAGACTAGACAGTCACTTGTCTGAAATGGTATAGGTTCTCTTGCTTGAGCAGGGGGCTGGACTAGAAGACCTCCAAGGTCCCTTCCAGCTCTATTCTATTCTATTTGTATTTTATTCAAAATCTGGGCACGTCTGGCAAAGATATTTCAGCTCAACATTTTTGTATCACATAAGAACTAGATGGTCTCTAGGGACACTTCAGTTTTGTAATTTCATTTTGATTCTAGAAAAATTACAGGATCACTGCTTACACAAAGTCTTATGTAAGTCTTTTTTCAAAAAATATTTTTATTTTGTGATCATGCTGTTTTCAGTGTGGAAAGGAGGGAATGCAAGACTCCGTATTCACGTCAATGAAAATTCAATGTCTTTGATTTGTGAGCTCGCTATTTTCTTCATTCTTCTTTCTACATAAAGCCATGAAGAAGGTTTTAAAAAGAAGAATTGCTGAAATGATTCATAACTGGTAAGCCTTCACCCCTCCTGAAGTTGTAAGGAATACTTACAGCGGTCTGAAAACAGCAGAAGAGCTGAGTGAGGAAAGGATGGTTTCTTGCTAAAGTCAGGATCCGCTTTTCTGTTAGAGTACACTCCACATCATCATCTTGCAGAATTACATCTTTCTTCAGCACTTTGATGGCATAAAGATATCCTGTCTCTTTTGTTTTAGCCAGCATTACCTAAATTTGCCACAAAGCAGGATTTTTAATTCAAAGCAAAACAAAACAAATAATTGTGGAAGCATCTCAGAAACAGCAAGGCATGCTGTTTCCTGCCAACAGGTCAAACCTAAGTGTATTTGTTCAGAAATTAAGTAGTATTCAACTTACGACTGATTGCTTAGCAACCGCTTGAAGTTATGACAGTTCTAACAGTTGGGGATTCCCACAATAATGGGACTGCATTTCAGGCACTCTACAACCGGGCCACATTGATTGCTGTTTGCAGAGTCCCACAGTCACATGACCGTGCTTTACAATGGTTTTGCTTTTAATTCAAACCACACCCATAGCAAACCATTGGTTCGTTTAATGACTGCAATGATTCACTTAACAACTGTCACAAAAAGGTCATAAAATTAGGTCAGTCACATGGGGGACCCTATTTACAACTGCCACAGATTATGAGCAGGCTCTATTGCAATCCTAACTCAAGGACTACCTCTAAGTCACATGACATTAGATGGGGCTCTCTGAATAAAAGGACACATTGGCCGAGTTCACATAGGATGCTAAGCTAGAAACAAGGGTTATGCAACTTTATTTGGTTTGAGGACCACAACAGCTTTTAAATAATGACATGTTAGAAGTTGCATATGAAGAGCAGTTGAGGCCTAAGACTCCACTGAGAACTTAGTGAAAACAATGTGAAACACAAGAATAAAAGAAAACTTCTTTTTGATTTAAAGTTTACTGAAGTTTTAATAACAGAAAACATCTTCACAATTTAAAGGGACGTGATACAGGGTCTCTTACTACTACTACTACTACTACTAATAATAATAATAATAATAATAACAACAACAACAACAACAATAATAAAGTTGGAAGGGACCTTGGAGGTCATCTAGTCCAACCCCCTGCTCAGGCAGGAAACCCTATACCATTTCAGACAAATGAATGTTATGTCCTTAATGCTATTTCTTATAAAGGTGGAAGAGCTAAGCAGGTGTCATGGTTCAAAACAAAAATCCCACCAAGATTAAAATTTTGTACTTGTGACAAGAAGCAATGGGTGGAAACTAATCAAGGAGAGAAGCAACCTAGAACTAAGGAGAAACTTCCTGACAGTGAGAACAATTAATCAGTGGAACAACCTGCCTTCAGAAGTGGTGAATGCTCCAACACTGGAAGTTTTCAAGAAGAGACTGGACAGCCATTTGTCCGAAATGGTGTAGGGTTTCCTGCCTGAGCAGGGGGTTGGACTAGATGACCTCCAAGGTCCCTTCCAACTTTACTACTATTATTATTATTATACTTTTAAAGACAAAAATCAAACTACAGTTATAGATTACCATAAAATATGAACGCAGCCTGGTCCAACTAAACCAAAAGTAACACCAGTATGGAAACTTCAAATCTCAACAGAAACACTTACCTTTCCAAAACTGCCCTTTCCCAGCACTCTGATGAATATTAGATCTTCAATTTTAAGCCTACTGGCTGAGACTTCAACCATCCCACTGCCATCCTTTGTGCTGTCTTTTTTCTGACGTCTCAGTGTTGATCTTGAGACTAATTTCTGTAAACATTAAATAGTCATGAGTTGTTTTTTGCACCCCAAATTTTCTCAGTGTCTTTGAATTTCAGAAACTCAATTTTGAAAAGAAACCTCTCCGGGGGGGGGTAACACTTTGAACATGGCATGAACAGGAAGAGGCAAGCATGCACCTGAAGTTTTGGACATTAAACCTCATAAATAAATTGGCTTGACCTAATGGGAATTGTAGTCCAAAATTTCTAGTTCACCCAGTTCTGCTTTAAAGAGTAGAACTATTCTTTGGGGGGGGGGAAGCCCAGATATGAGTGGAAAATGTATTGTATGTTTGTTGATTTAAGGCAAGCGAGAAATAAACTGAATTGACTTGAATTGCAGAATGTATGATACAAGTATGGAGTTGAAGGTCGATTGCTAAATACAATAGGAGTGGTATATGATGGAAATAAACCATGCCTGAGAATTAATTGAAAGCTCAGTGAATGCTTAGCTCAACAATGAATAATGAGTAAAGACAAGGGTGCTTGATATCCCCTTTAAGGTGTAATGAATTTATGAATAAATGTATAAGGAATGCTTATGGTGACATACAGCTCAAGGACGTAAACATATGTGGATTTGTACGTAGATGATGACTTGTTCTTGGCTGAAAACCTGAACGATTCCCAGAATTATGCACAAATGTATCAAACTGAAAATTAAAGACTGAAAGACAAAGGTGGTAACATTTGGTAACTACATGAAATCAATAATTTCTAATTATACAACAGGTCAAAAACTAAAGCAAGTAAATGAATGTGTACCCTGTACCTTGACAGAATGTTTACTAAAGATGGGAGAATAAGGAATTTTAAGATGTGAAAATGCTGATAGAAAGGCAGCAGGGGGATGTGCATTCCATTGCAAGGAATGAATGTTTGTTAAAAGAAGTGAGAATTGTTGGGTAGAAAAGAACAGTTTTCCCCACTTTGTCATATAGAAGTGAGAACTAGATATGCTAAGAGAAACACAGAAGTAAGTTGAATGCAGTGAAAATAGTATAGTTAATAAATGTGTGTAGTAAAACAAAAAGAGATAGGGAGGCAGGCAGGCAGGCAGGCAGGCAGGCAGGGAGGGAGGGAGGGAGGGAGGGAGGGAGGAAGGAAGGAAGGAAGGAAGGAAGGAAGGAAGGAAGGAAGGAAGGAAGGAAGGAAGGAAGGAAGGAAGGGCCAAATGAATGTGGACTGAATATCAAAATGAATAATTAGTGTAAAACAAGTAGACGTAAATGGTTTGGACATATAAAGAAAACGAATAAAGATCAAATTACAAAACAAATATATGAAGGGAGAATGAATGGGTGGAGGGGAAAGGGAAATTCAAGAAAGTCATGATTAAGAGGGGAAGTTTAAAGAACAACAGGGAAGATGTAAGATTAGTTTCCAAGGATAGAAAGTCAAGAAGAGGGATAGAAAATAGTCTTGGATTAAACTATATCCACTATGTTTCCTTTTCCTTTCCTTATTATTGTAATTTTTTAAGACTACTATTTCGTATTCCTTTCTGTTGCTTACCCTGAAAAGGAATAACATGCTGGGTGTGCATGAACAGTCATGATTCTGATCTATCCTGCCGTGCATATGCAAAGTAACATATGTACAAAGGATTTTTTTAATCCAATTCACTGTGGAGAAGAAGAAGAGGGAAAACAAAGTCCTTACCCCATTTGGAGAGATATTTCCAGGTTGCAGTCCCATACATGCCAACGTCTTGGCTAGTTCTGCTGCATTCACCCCACAGTTTGGGGCTACATTGGATTCACACCGAATATGTACATTTATTTTACACACTGAAAAGTGAAAACAAAAGCAAACAAACATAGACACTGGAACAAGAACAAAATGGTGTTTCTTTCCTAATGACAGCATGGGAATGCATGAGAGAAATCCAATCCTTATTCCTTCCATCTGAATCACAAATCAAGGTTTATGCAGAGTGTTCAATCATATCACATGAATTCAAGCAGTTGTGTTTTATTTAATCGGTATTAAACAAAACATAGGATGCTCGCTACACACCAGTTTGATGAATACCATTTTACCTTCCCTGTTTAATAGTGACTCTGCAGCACAAGAGTTTAGGACAATAACCCTCAGCTGCTATTCCTCTAGCTCAGGGGTCTCCAAACTTGGCAACTTTAAGACTTGTGGACATAAAGCATGGCTGGCTGAGAAATTCTGGAAGTTAAAATCCACAAATTTTAAAATTGCTAAGTTTGAAGACTCCTAGCTCCATGAAAAGAGACCCCATAACTTCTCCTGAATTTGTTCCATATCTGAACTTCATGTCTATGGAGATTCTCAATCATCATACTTATTTATAATACTTATTGTGTACATACTTACAAACCCTCAGTTCACACTTAACATGCAAATCAATATCTATCTTAATTGAACACAGTAGGGCAATAAAGAAAATCAAAGTCCCTTTCCTTGCCATTTCTATCCTTTATTCTTATAGAGCAAAGGTATTTCAGCAGTCCCTAGAGCAGTGTTTCTCAACCTTGACAATTTTAAGGCGTGTGGACTTCAACTCCCAGAATTCCACAGCCAGCATTGCTGGCTGTGGAATTCTGGGAGTTGAAGTCCACACGCCTTAAAATTGTCAAGGTTGAGAAACACTGCCCTAGAGCCCAGGAATTTAGCAGTAAAATTAGGCAGCATATTGCTGAGAAACGTCAGATGTGATTTCCTGTGTTGGGAGAGGGAATTAAAATAAAAGGCAAACAGTGTACAAGTTTTCATTTATATACCGGGGGGGGGGGGGAAACCTAGCTCTACCCAGATATCCTGATATCCCAGCACTCTCAACTTCAGAATAAAAGAGTTGGAAGTGACTTTCTTCTAGTCCAATCCCCTGCTCAAGTAGGAACTCTGTACCATTTCAGACAATGGTTGTCCAATCTCTTCTTAAAAATCTCCAATATTGGACTAGCCACAACTTCTGGAGGACAGTTGTTCCACTGATTAATTGTTCTAATTTCTGAGAAATTCCTCCTGAGTTCTAGTTTGTTTCTGTCTTCAGTATTGTCCTGCCTTCGGTATTGTCACTTTCTGACTGCTCTGCCAAATAGCAGGGTTTCAATATTTGAGGGGCTGCCACAAAGAAGAGGGGCTCAACCTATTTTCCAAAGCACCTGAAGGCAGGACAAGAAGCAATGGATGGAAACTAATCAAGGAGAGAAGCAACCTAGGACTAAGGAGAAATTTCCTACACTGGAAGTTTTTAAGAAGAGCTTGGATAACCATTTGTCTGAAATGGTATAGGGTTTCCTGCCTGAGTAGGGGGTTGAACTAAAAGACCGCCAAGGTCCTTTCCAAGTGTGTTATTCTGTTATGGTTATGTTGGGAAAGTATGCCCCCCCCCATTAATTCAGGACAGGAAAACTAAACAAATTCCCCAGAGATGGACTCTCATCTTTGTGCAGACTTTCCACTTACTTTTACACTGAAGCCCTTGTCGCAAGATTCCCCAGAGGAGAGAACCACAGTGATCACAAAAGGTTGGCACTTTGTAATTGTGGATTCTGAACTTGTGTGGGATATTGATTCCAAACCTCTGCTCAGAAATCTGAGGAAGAAAAAGCAGCGAAAGAAAAAAGTTGGTGATAAGTGATAAAATAATAACGGTTGACCAATCCTTATTTTTCAGTTTGCAGTTCTTGAAGCAAGGCAGATGGAGAATGTTATTGCCCCCATTTGATGGGTAAAGGAAGAAAAGAGAGAGCCAGGGTGAGTGGGCCTAGGAGTTTTATTTTATGTTTCTATGGCATAAAGTTGGTCTCATGAGTTTTCTCCTCAGGGCAAATAATTTGGGCAGAAGGAATGAATACCGGTTAGGAATACCAGTTAGGACGAGAAGTTAAAGTTCCAAAAAAGAGAATATTTGCAATTCAGTGTTGAACTGTGCAGTCCTTGGTGCTCTCCAAGCATGGTTGTTTTCTTGCATTACATTTCATTATCAATGATGTTACCTATTTGGGTAATGAAATGTCTGCAAGAAAACAGAGAGAGCACCAAGGACCCCAAAGTTAAAGACCTTCCCCCACTAACAGTCACAATTTGTGTTTTTGATTCAGCTGGTCCCAAACATGCCAGTTATGGTTACTTGTTAAAGAAAAAAAAACAGGATCTGCCATCTCTTCTCACAAAAGAAATCAAATCAAATCTAGCTTGATTTTGGGGCTGAAAAATGGCTTGCCCAAAACAGAATAAACCCAGATGCTCTCTCCATCTAAACAGTAAAAATCACCATCTGATTAGCGTTCAGAGTTTTAATTGATGTCAGCACAAGTTTCAGGTAACTTAACAGCTACTCTAAAATAAGGGCAATTTTATGCTGGACTGTCAAACAGTTCAGAGTCAGTTAAATTACTTCTACATCCGAACTCCCCACATTCA
Source organism: Crotalus tigris (assembly GCF_016545835.1). Taxonomy (NCBI): domain Eukaryota; kingdom Metazoa; phylum Chordata; class Lepidosauria; order Squamata; family Viperidae; genus Crotalus; species Crotalus tigris. Next base: position 1,448,988 of record NW_024100068.1, read on the forward strand.
GAAAACCAATATTTCAGGGTATTCAAGCTAGATTCTTCCTGATCTAGTTTCCACATGAAGAAATCCTTAACCTGAGAAGCATTCAGTCCTGCTCTTTCCCATCTTTCTTCTCAAATGATACAATGCTCAAGAAAACATCCGTGTGTTTTTCTGAACATGATTCCTGAATTCATCCAGATGGTAAAATAAACAATTGTTTTGCAAATACCACAGCATAATTTCACATCAGATATAATGCTTCAGCTGAACTCCTATACATAAAAGTAGCACAAAAGTTGTAACACTTTGGGACAACCCTGATGTCTAACTAATCCGTGGATCTTTAGAACCTGATACAGAACTAAAGTCAAAGTGCATAATATAAGACATAGAAGTAATATAAGATTAAAAGATAAAATAAATAAAACAAAATGAAACAAAAAAGATAAATTGAGCATATAGGTTATATTTTCTTAGTTCAGACAAACCTCTTTGAATGCTGAGGCTATTAGTGCTTAGTAGTAAGAGACCATAATAAACATAGGTAGAATAGTCATTGTTATTAATGAACTTGGAGCAGATTTAATCAAGTCGAAATTTTGTCAATAACTCTTGCTGGCTATTAAACAAAAGTTGGTGACATTATAAGGCAGTTTATCACTTTGATCAGCTAAAGGATAACTGAGATTTTTAAAAGTCATTATGGTCTGGAGATCAAGTTAATGACGGTGTGATAAATTTGTGCTGTTGATCTTGATACGACTGACAAAAATGGATGTGGGATACTTTCAATGGCTTCTGATTTAAAGTAATAAAGACATTGATTATATAGGTCTTTCTGGAAATTCTGTTTGCAGGGCATTACAATGTGCAAACATGAGAGCTCTTTGAAATTTTGGCATGGTGATCAAATAGCTATCTACCAGGCTTGTGATTGGTAATCTATTTCCCTAAAAAGGCATCAGGATGAATGAGACTGTGCTCAGTTTGGTGCTCAAATGTATTCATTGTCTGAGGTTCTTCTTGACCAAGTCATATCCCACTATTTTTAGCGCATGAGGAGAGCAGCCATACTGGGACCTGTTAGACCAGGGGTGTCAAACTGCCAGCCCGCAGGCTGGACGCGTCACACGGAAGCTGCACCCACCCCATTGCCAGCAATGGCAAAACAGTCCCAATACATCGCGCGATGTCACATGACGTCGTAAGTTTGAAATGTCTGTGTTAGACCATCTATTCCATTTCAAGATGAAGAGGTCACATATAAGAACATAGTGTGCTCACAAAATGTAAAGATTGCTTACTTCTTTGCAAAACAGAAATGGCCTTTAAAAACAAACAGGGAACTTTTTGGACTTAAGCAAATTTCAAGTATAAAATCTAAAAACCAGTCACGGTGAATATTTTCATCTAGCACTGAATTAAATTAACCAATTATAGTAGGGTCTTAAAGCTATAAATAAAATAGAATAGCAGAACATTCTCTTTCGCTGCACTTGGTTACCTTGTTTTAATTGTTGCTGTGACTGTACACCACCCATTACATTATGTGCAATGAATGGCCATATAAATTTGTTAAATAAATACATTTGATAATATCTTTATTAGCACTGATTGGCTGATAACTTTACCAAGTCTTTACATTGCCACATAAACTTTTCCCAAACCAACAGAGTTAAGTAGCATGTCAATAGAGGATCGTAACTACTTCAAAATTAATCAGATAAAGCCTATTATCTAAGGAGTAATAGATTATGTCATAATGCTGCAGTTGACAGTATATTTAATTAGTCAGATGCTGCTGAGTTTGGTTTTGACACCTGTATATGTTATTGTCTTGATCTGTCTTTAGTAATAGTGAGTCATATCTATTCCAAAGCCATTCCCATAATTAACAACATGCAAATATCCAAATGTGTAGCTGTGACTTTACCTTTATATCCATCTTCTTTTTATTATTCTGACATGTGCAAGCTGTAACTATGAGATGGTGACAACGCTTGTGCACAACACATGTGCAAACTGGAAAAAAAGAAAAAGAAAAAGAAAGCTATCAGAAACTAATACAGAAAAATATGATTTGCTCTTAAATGGACCAGAATTTTAATTGCCTCAGTGTTAGGTCAACATTTTTCCTAGGTAGACTCCAACCTGGCTGGAAAACTCCCTTCAAAAGCACTCATCAAGAGCTCCTCTTCAACCTTGGTTCAAACTAGGACTGGGAGTTTTCAACATTTTAATTAACTGAATAAGGAAGGCTTATCAAATTTGCAGATGTTACAAAATTAGAAGGAATAGTTCATCTTGAGAAAGTCAGCTTTATGTAATTAAGGCAAGAGGCTAGAAACCTGGAATTTGAAAATTCTAGTCTTGCCTTAGACATGGAATCCAGTTGGATTACTTTAGTCCGCCTTGCACTTTCAGCCCTAGGAAGAAGGCAATGGCAAACTACTTCTGAAAAATTTGCCAAGAAAACTGCAGGGACTAGTCCAGGCAGTCAGCAGGAGTCAACATTGGCTTCAAGACACGTACCCAGAGACACATATAGACAAACACACAGCATAATCTAGAACAGTGGTTCTCAACCTGTGGGTCGGGATCCCATTTGGGGTCGAACGACCATTTCACGGGGGTCGCCAAACAACGCAGTCCACCATTTTTCCCCCTTTTCCTTAGCTGTGCTATTCCCTTTTATTCTATTGGCTTTTGAAAGCCAATAGAATAGACTCTCTTGAATAGAGTCTAATTCTATTGGCTTTCAAAAGCCAATAGGAATTGTCCAGGCTATCTCTGCCCTGCTGAGCCCGCCAAAAGTCCCATTCTGCAAATGGTGCTGCATCAGTTGAGTAGTCCTCGACTTACGACCAGTTGAGTAGTCCTCGACTTACGACCGGTTGGGGGTCGCAGCATTAAAAAGGTTGAGAACCACTGATATAGAAGATTGAAAGGAAATTCAATAATATTTTAATAGTCTAGAGAAATAGAGTAATAACAACCAAATGGAATTAACAGAGATCTTTACCCAGGAAAGAGAAATAATGGATTGGGCAAGACTTGGTTTCATAAAATTGTGAAAAAGATGTTGGAATTGTACTTTATCATAAGCTAAATAGGAGTCAGCAACATGAGATGGCTGTAAAAGTCAACTGCAATTTTAGACTGCATCAACAGGCAAACAATTTCCACATCATGAAGAAATCTACCCTATTCTTCATTGGTTGAACTCTACTTTCAATAGTTTATGTAAGACTCGCCACTATACTTTAAGAGAGATTCAGACAACCTGAAGCAAAGAAGAACAATAAAAAGGGGTCAAGACTGGAAACTAACTCTTCAAGCAGAGAAATGTTTAAACCATTTAGTGATCCACAAAAAATTCTCCCACTCACTGCAAGCAGATTATAAAAAAAGGAGAAAATGACAAATGTGTAATGCATAATGTACTGTAACCTTAACAATAAGTTACTGTACCTTGGCATTGGTATCCTTGCTTTCCAAATACTCCCCTGTTGAAGATAAAGCAGAAGCAACATATGACTCAGGATGAGATCAAACACTTCAAAAGTAGGTCAGGTAATCTGACACAAGAACAAAACAAAGGTTAAGATGCAGCTGCAAATGTATATCGTATCAACAATATGGGGAGAGGTAAACTCAGCTTAAACCCTAAGAAGACAAAACTATTGTTCATCCAGAAACATTTAGGCACTCTAGAAACTTTAGTACTAGTGGTGGAATCTTCCTCCCCTTAACACAGCAGGTGTGTCACTGGGGCTTGCCTAGGATTTATAGTTACTATTGGAAGAACAGGTGGAAGTTGTAGCTCAGGGATACTTTGGTCAGGTTTAACTGATGTGCCAAATATGTCTCCACCTGGAGCTGCAAGCCTTTTACCACCCTTTCTTGACTACGGCAATGCACTAGGTGAGACTGCCTTTAAAAATAACTCAGAAGCTACAGCTCACACAGAATGCAGTAGCCAAATTGCTGGTGGGTGGAATCTGCTATTTCAGGATAGAACTTATTTTGCAATGCTGCACCCAGTTTAAAGTGATAGGTATCATTTATGAAGCCCAATATGGCACAGCCCTGGGTTTCATCAAGAACTGCCTTGCTCAAAATGCCTTCCTGTTTTGAACAGTGAGGGAGGCTTGCTCAAGATCCCTTCATTATGAGAGCTGAAAGGGATGTGAACTAGAAGGGATCTCTGTAAGTTGCCCCCATAAGGTAGAACATGCTCCTTTATTCTTGCCATTCCAAAAATCTCTAAAGGACATTTGAACTGATGGACCCAACACAACCATTTCCTTTAATCAAGTAAAACCAATTAGAGGTGATAAGTTTTCATTTATGGGTTGTTTATTTTGCTTTCATTGTTAAATGCCCAGAGTCAATTGATTAGGGTACTATAACATTTTGTAAATAAATTTAAGAATATCTAAAATCCAAGTTTAAATGATGAATCTTACTTCCAATATTGATAAAACTCAGAATGAATTCTGACTAAAATTTATAATCAAAACTTTAAGAAATAAATTTAAACATATACAAAATTCAGTGCAACCTCTTAGTAGGAAGTAAACACCACAAATCTCAGTGAGATTAATCTCAGGAACATGTGGAACATATGTATCGTCATAATTTATCAATCCCATCCTTTCTACAAGAACTAAGATAGAAATCCTGTTAGGTTTAATATAGCTTACTTAGAAATAGATGAGCTTTGGCTTATAGCCACAATGTAGTTTTATTTTAAGGATCAAACTTTATGAACACTAAGCAGTTTACATTATTAACATTTTAAGGATCAAACTCTATGAACACATTTATATACGTTGTAATAAATGTCCCTACACTCTGCTGGCTGACTGGCACCCAAAATGTTTCAACCCACTCCAACAAACAATTTTGCAATTCAATTTTCTTTTTTCAGCTAATGAATAATGGAAATATAATTATGAAAACATGCACTCATTGTTTTGTGCTGAAAAAGTGAGAACATTTCACAGAACTGTCCTGAGTAGAACAATTTAGGATACTGCAAATATCATCCAGTAAGCAGTGTACATTATTAACATTTAATGGAAATAAACATTCTGTTGGCATATGCATTGGAAGCATCTTGGGAACATAACATGGTAGAGGGCTTTAATGACTCTTCTCCTCTTTTGCCAATCAGATCTAGCCAACTGAATAGATAAAAAAGCTTCCATGAAATTCAATGGAAGCTTTTTCACCAATGCAAACAGAGAGGCAAGAGCTCAATCTAGGATTGAGATTGCCATGGAGAAAAGATAGAGGGGAGTCCCAAATCTCCATGCCTGAGTCCTAATTCTATACAGTTATTAGTTGTGAAATTTGTGGTTTGACTAGTTTGCTCCAACCAAAATTATTTTATACATATTATATAATATATAATTAATAATCAATGGTTGTAATAAAACCAGATGATGAGAATTTAACAGAATAACAGAGTTGGAAGGGAAGTGGAGGTCTTCCAGTCCACCCTTTGCTCAAGCGGGAGACTCTATAACATTTCAGACAAATGGCTGTCCAGTCTCTTCTTAAAAACCTCCGGTGATGGAGCACCCACAACTTCTAAAGGCAGGCTGTTCCACTGCATCAACCATCTTAATCACAATAATTTGCATGTGATCACATTCTTCAAAACCTACATGGATTCCACTATCTCCACCTGTACAGGAAAATACCTCCAACTCTTCCCCTGCAGATTTGATAGCGTGCATAGCTTTGATTAAAGCTGCTTTCAGGGAAAGTATCAGAGCTTAAGTCAGTGACTACTCCTGATGTATCCTGTCTTTTTGATCTGAAGCATAATTGTTTCAGGTAACCTGCTCTTGCCTTGTTTAGGGATTAGTCTTCTGGCACTGAATTCAGCAGGTGGCAGCATCTGGCTTTAAATACCTAGCTCAGAAATTAAGCAGGTCAGGCCTGGCTAGTACCTGGAGGGGAGAATTCCAGAGAATGCCAGGGCTGTAAAACTAAGTTGGGGTTAAACACACATCCTGGAAGGAGGTAATTGTAAATCCCTTCTGAACTCTGGCCAGGAAACCACATGGATGCATTTATTAAATCACAAGGAGTTGAGCTCAACCTGAAGTGAACTTTTTACTTAGCAAAAGGGGAGGGAATTATGGAAGTAACTTCCTGGATGAAAGCTCCCATACAAGCCAGTTTTAATTTCAAGCATACCAGATAAATTCCCGACAATGTGAGCAGTACGTTGGTTGCCGCAAATAAGTTGCCATAAACTTGTGTCCATTGACTTGATGAACTCTCCTGCGCAGGGCCCGTTGGCGTTTCCGTGTGAAGTTTTTAAAGATCCTGTCCCTCTGGAGTGTTCCTGAGCACCCAAACAGAGTGGTTAAACAAGTGAATAAATTGCTGCCTATCATTCAAATGTTACGACTTTTCTATTGCTGTTTTCCTTTAATTTTCCACCCATATTTATCCCAAAACAATTTATCTTTAACTTTCCCCATTACTTTGCAGTATCCTGTCTCCTTTAGTTATCACTTCATTTTCCCAGTTAATCTGTTAGCAAACCTTAAAGCAGGGCTCCTACCAGACTGCGTGGGCTTCTTCTAGTCAATCTTATTTTTAGTATTCTTTTCCTTTGTTTTCCATCTCCTGTTTGAAGTCTCAGTTTCTCTTTCATACATCAAAACGCAGAGCTTGATTTAAGTGTAGGCATATGAACCAGTTTTACTCTTTTGGTGCTAAAATGCCTTAGATCACAATTGACAAAGTCATATCCTTTAGGTCTCATCAGGGTCTCCTTAATTCAGGAAGTAGCAATTCCAATCTTTATTCCATATGAAGTATTTTGAATATTCAAATATTTCCCAAAAATGCAAAACATTTCATAGTACATTATATTTACTAAGGCTTCCCTTGATTTATTTTTTTAAAAAACCTTGAATTTATGTTAATGTTGTTATTGATTAAATAAACTCAACCACAGTTCCTGGAATAACATTTTAAAAAAAGTATTCCTGAACTGAATAGTCTTTTTTCCCTTTAAAAAAATCTCAGCATTAATTTCTTCCAGTTCTTCAAACCAGCTATTTTAACATCCACATGGTGCATATTTCCTACTTTTACAAGTCACATGGTTTATATGCTGGATATGGCTTCAAGGTTTCGGTCCAGTGAATTAATTTGTAAACCAGTTTTCTTTAGAAGGAAAGATAAATGTTATTTCTCTCTCCAAATCACATACAACACCACAAAAGAGACAACCATAGGAACAGTGAGGTGGTGATAAACTTAAACTGGCATTGGGTGCCCCAGAACCTTTCCAAGACATTGAGTTGCTTGGGGGCATATCGTTCATTTGAACCCTTACCACCTCCATCCACTTTGTCCTTGATACATCCTATCTTGATATATTTTTTGCTCCATTGTCTTTGTCCATTGAAAATAACAGCCTCAAATACTGAAACAATCTGCTACTATATTTTATCTGATTCATTTTGCTACCTTGAATGAAAAGTCTGGACTCATCTCTTCATTCCAAATTCTAAACTACACATCACATAGCCCACCACCTTGTGGAAGGTCCAGGGCCACTGCCCCGATTGAAAAAGACTCTGATATTCTCTATTATATTTTGTAAGATCAAGACTGGGACTATGAACAAACATAATTGTCAACAAGAGCAGAATCGCTGCAGACCATGCATGGTGAAGGACATGAATAACAGCCATTGGTCTTATTGACTATAATGTCCTGTAAAGGAATTTGGAGTTGACTTTTTGGGAGAGAACAAGAAACCTGTTAGTGGGGGGGGGGGAGAGTGAATCATTATGAAGGACTTGGTGAAGAAATTACACAGTTCAGTGAAGGATGTATGAAAGAGCAATTCAGAATAGTCCCACTTTCATTTTCTTTGGTATAAAATAGAACAGTCAGAAATTTAGAACAGGCTTTCAAACTTTTGCTCATTTGACCTACAACAATGAAGCAGCAGTCCCTGCTTCTTGATCTGGCTTATCTGGAAGGACTGACATGAGATTTGATATACGTGGATGTGTTAGGGAAGCCTGCAAGAACTTGTACACCTCCAATTCTGTATTTACACCCTAAATTAGCCAAGCAAGATCCCTGTTGAGGCCAAGCCATCCAGACTCAGGAACAAGGACAAGTTTTGCTTACTGCTGATGTCTCCAGGTTCAGCCTTCAGTTTTCCACACTGAAGTGCTTGCTATGCATTTATTGTTTCATAGGTGAATTTATAGAGCAAGCAGAAGGAAATAATTAAGCTAAAGCACAGTCACTTAGATCCAACTTGATTCTACAGTGGTTACCATCCTATTTTTAAAATGTTAATTCTTTATTTGAAAAGCTAACAGGTACAAGTCTAGATTCCTTCCTTTACAGAAGGAAACTGAAGATGACAACCCTGGCTTGCAGTCTTTCCTCAGCTAGGGCAAGATGTCTGCATTTCTGTTCCATAATAATAATGATTTCTCATTGGGTACCCATATATAAAATATGTATAGGAAAATTTCATGCAAACTATATTCCCCTTTTTCTTCTTTTCAGCAACATGGAAGTGGCCATTCTATTCTGTTCTTTTCATAATCTGGTTTTCCGTGTAAAGAAGTTCCCATTTTCATAAGTGAGTAAACATGGCAGGTCAAAGGGCAGCAGGAATAAATCATGTCTAGCATTCAACATTTCATCACAATACTCCTAACTTTGCAAAATGTACAAGGTGACCAGGACACCAGTTTGTTTTTCTTTTGTTTAACAGCACTTTCTGTCTCTCCCCCACCCCACCGCCAAAGCAACACAGCTCTTTCTGCAGAGGCTGCTTCTCCTTTGCAGCACCTTCCGGGAATAACCACACAATCACCCATTTTTGCTTCTAAATAAAAGACCAAGAGGCCTGGCCACTTTATGCATTTTCAAATGTGGGTCTGAACTCTTCTCTTCCTGTGTAATTTCTTACACATTTTTAGTAATTTTATCCTTTTGACATAATAAACATTGCAATTAGCAGCATTTGTTTACAGAGAGCATATGGACCTGCAGTTTGTGCGTCCCTCCTTTGTAACTTGATTCATTCCAGGTTTCAAGTTCATCCCAGGCTTAGATTGACAACCAGCTCCTGTTCCCAGATCAGCTGCCTGATACCAAAACTTTGCTGAAGGTTGAGATGACTCAGCAGCCTTCAGTCCTCAATCTCTTTATATGCACTTCACTTCGATCCTCATAGAATGGCATACACAAAGCTTCGTTTTCAACCAGCAACTCAACAGCTTTCTTCAACAAACACAGTGAAAGGTTGGGCTTATACTGAACTGAAAACAGGACTGCCTACTCCTGTGCCTTTAGAAAACTGCTGCTCCCCTCCTGAGTCACTAACTTTCTTCTCCTGCAACATCCTGGATTCTCCCCAAGGAATCCAGTGCCAAAGAAAGCCCATCCCAGGCTGGCAGAGTTGCATACTGTAGTGAGATTTCGATATGGAAATAAGATTGTAATACAAGTTTCTCTAGTTACACATTGTTTACTGTATATCTTCTTCCTCTCCTGTGCTCTCCCACACACAGAAGAATGGAAGTAGAAATACTTTTCTCCAATTTGGATTCATATGGAAAATTCACGGTTTGGGCAAAACCTTTTAATTCAATCCCATCTTTAAATTATAGCAGTTTTTTTTCTTTATAGAAACACTACCTCTAGTTTTTTTTTTAATAATGACAGCTTGTTCAAAAGCACATCATCCTGCCTACTTCCTTTCTTTTGTAAAAGTTTGTCCCTTCCTGCTCAGGATCTGCTATAGAAAAAACGGGGGGAAATAAAAATTATTTGGAGCTCTCCTTTTAATAATTCTTTCCGTAAGAAATGGAGATGTAGAGCAATGTATATTGAGTGTGTCTGTACATGCATAAATCTCCAAGTTGGTAGAAAGTGAACTGCAGGATATTGCAAGGTAGAGATTGAGGCTTGCATAGAATATCATGAGTGTGCTTGAGGAAAATCTGGGTTTTAAGGTAAGACTGGTAGCTTAATCTATAGCTTCTCTATCTATAGAGTAAGAAAGGAGATAGATACAAATGGTAGGAGTAAGTAAATAAATGAAATGACTCATGAGAAAGCCTCCATTCATCAAAGCTATGATTGGTGAGGGAAATCAATCAATGACCTTTCTAGTGATGGCATATGGAAGAGTGAATTAACAAATGAAAGGAAGAAATCTCATAAGATATCTCATGTATTTGTGAAATTAAGAGAAAAGGAAAGGAGAAGTCTAAAAGAAGGTAGCCTGAACTTTTTGGAATGGCACTGATGAATTACCCGCAAGGAAGTAAGATGTATGGCAAAGAGTACAAACTGACATCATCAAGGATATTATGGGCCTGCAAAAAAGCAGGTCCACACTAATTATTGATTATACCACATCTGTGGTAGAACAATCCATAACAGTTCAAAAACATCACTATAACTGAAACTCCCATCAAAGTTCATCCAACCCCTGTTGCAAGATGACCTTCAATCACCAAAGATCTTCCAGAAGAAAGATGTCTTCCCTGCTTTCTAGATGGCCTGTACCAAGGAGGTTAGTGAAGGAGACACATTAGAAATTAGAGTTTCCCTATGGAGAAATGTCAAATATATCACTAACTAATTGCAATTTCACATTAACCATGAGAAATGCAATACAATGTGTTTGTTAAGTTCTGGAGAAGGTAGAAGAAAGCAGCATTGAAGAGGGTATAAGGCAGTAGGGCAGGCTTATTTTGGCAGTAAAAAATGTTGCTATGGTTTCAGTCTAGGGTGCAATAAAGATTCTAATTTAACTATATCCTGGGTTTGTCTGAGAAGTTTCAAAAAGCCCAACTAAGAGCGAAATGAACAACTAGATATGTGAGCAAGTCCGTAGTTTAGATCTTCCTATGAATTACAAATCTGCTTAGAGGTCTTAATCAACCATTGTTTCTCAGCTATCCTATAGTGAAGATAAGGCTCGGTGTTCTGAACCCAACTTAAGGATTTCTGAAGATGTCCAATGCAAGTTTTCCTCCATTCCAACAAAGTATGCATAATTTGGCAATTATGACATTCTTCTGTTTATTCAATATTTATTATTTTACATCTGTTGCAATTGGAGCTTAATGACATACTATGGTGTGTGGAATAACAATTATTAGAGAGAAAAGATGCAGTATTCCTCTTACCTTCGGTGAAGCTGCCTGAGAGGGTTATTGCTATAAATATTTTCCCTTCAGGTTCCAGGTCCACCTGCAAGAGAAGAGAAGAGAGAGAGAGAGAAATTGTCAAATGTGCTTTGGAAATAAAAAGTCCGTATTAGGTGTATCCCCATTAATAACAATTTGACAATGACCTGGAAGATAAGACCAAGTGTGGATGCTAAGAATTAGAGTTGGATCTGTGTTCAGGATTTCACCATAAAAAGTAGAGGCATTTATCTAATGAGGCAGGTTCATCCAAGCAATTAAACAAATGTGATGTTGCAATATAAGCACCTCCCTTATCTAGATACATATCACAATGCATGTACAAAAGTGGTAGAGACTGCCTCACAACATTGTGATCATTTCAATATTTGATCCCCAAACCCTATGGATACCCATCCAGAAAAGTTCTACATTAACTGTAATCCCTGTAATATAGCTATTATTACTGTGGAAAGCATTTGAATTTACCCATGCACAAGCAAAGCACTCCTTCTTGGAAAAACTGTCCCTACTTGTCTGCATGTGCATCCATAATTATTTTGTTTAGTTGGTGATCTCAGTAAAAGGGCTGTCTTTGTAGTGACAAAAACATTATAGAAACTTGAAGTGAGTTTTAATACACCAGATGGGGGTTCACTTACATGAGCATTCATGAAGCATCTCTTTTGAATGGATGGCAAAGTCTTAAGCCCTCATACCTGAACCTAAAAAAAAATCTGTATTTGATTGGTAGGGACTGTAAGCTATTAAAACCCCTGGAAGTTAGCCAATAAATATATTGTACATACCACAGTAAATAGAAATAATATATAAATTAATCAATAACCATTCCCCCAAACAAGCAAACAAAAAATAAACACTAAACCCAGATGTCAATCAATCTACAATTGAGCATGTTTGCATTAGAAGTTAGAACATCTTGATTGCCAAACCTCAAATTCACACACAATATTTCAAAGAAAAGAACAGTGCACTGTTTAAGTCTATAAAAATTTACATCTTCAGTCAAGATGTATCTACTCCTCAAGAGGTTGAGATCCTAAAGCAATCTCTACAGCAAAGATATTTTGGATTACAACTTTCAAAATAAATAATCAGAGGCATACTTGCTGGATACCATGTTCCCTACACCATGTTCCCTACACCATGTTCTAAGCCATCTTTCTACACAGGATGCTTCCCAAATGCATTGACTTTACAATTGTCATTGCCTCTAAGAGCATATAGACCTCTATATATGGATTGTGAGAATTGTATTCTCAGTATCTAGGGGAATATTATGCTGAGGAAGGCTCCTCTGGAGTATTATTTATTTATTTATTTATTTTTAAAATTTATAAGCCGCCACACTCCCGGAGGACTCTGGGCGGCTAACAATAAAAACACATAAAACATAACAAAACAAACAGTACAAGAACAGTCATCCAGGGGTCAGATTTTATAGACCCCAGGCCTGCCGGAAAACCAGGTCTTAAGCAGCTTACAGAAAACCAACAGGGTGGGAGCAGTCCTAATCTCCGGGGGGAGCTGGTTCCAAGATGTGGGCGCCATCACAGAGAAAGCCCTCCTCCGCGGCCCCACCAAATGGCACTGCTTGGCCGATGGGACCTGAAGGAGGCCCAGCCTGTGGGATCTAACCGGACGAAGGGAACTATGAGGTAGTAGGCGGTCTCGCAAATAGCCTGGCCCTGAGCCATATAGGGCTTTAAAGGTAATAACCAACACCTTGAATTGGACCCGGAGACCAATAGGCAACCAGTGCAGCTCACGGAGGATAGGTGTAACGTGGGTGTATCGAGGAGCACCCACTATCACTCGCGCGGCTGCATTCTGGACCAACTGTAGTCTCCGAATACTTTTCAAGGGTAGCCCCATGTAGAGCGCGTTGCAGTAGTCCAGGTGTGAGGTGATGAGGGCATGAGTGACTGTAAGGAGAGTCTCCCGGTCCAGGTAGGGTCGCAACTGGTGCAACAAATGAACTTGTGCAAAGGTCCTCCCAGCCACAGCCGTCAAATGATGTTCCAAATTCAGCTGTGGATCAAGGAGGACACCCAAGTTGCGAACCCACTCCGAAGGAGGTATATTTTCCCCCGAAAGAGTCAACACTGGACAGTCGACATGGTCCTTGGGAGGCAACATCCAAAGCCACTCGGTCTTGTCAGGATTGAGCCTGAGTCTGTTAACCCCCATCCAGACCCTCACGGCTTCGAGGCAACGGCCCATCACATCGGCCGCTTCACTGAGAGAGCTCAGGGAGGAGATATATAACTGGGTATCATCAGCATACTGATGAAACCTCACCCCGTGCTGTCTGATGATCTCACCCAGCGGCTTCATATAAATGTTAAATAGGAGGGGGGAGAGGACCGACCCCTGCGGCACACCGCATTCAAGGGGCCTCGGGGTTGACCTCTGCCCTCCCACCAATACCGATTGCGACCGGCCAGAGAGATAGGAGAACCACCGTAAAACGGTGCCTCCCCCTCCCACCCCTTCAAGTCGTCGCAAAAGGATACCATGATCGATGGTATCAAAAGCCGCTGAGAGGTCAAGTAGCACCAAGACAGAGGAATAACCCCTGTCTCGGGCCCGCCAGAGATCATCCATCAGCCCGACCAAAGCGGTTTCTGTGCTGAAGCCGGGCCTGAAGCCAGATTGAAAAGGGTCTAGATAATCCGCTTCATCCAGAGACCACTGGAGCTGGAGCGCCACCACTCTTTCTACAACCTTCCCCACAAAGGGGAGATTGGAGACTGGACGGAAGTTATTTAAGTCAGCCGGGTCCAGGGTAGGCTTCTTGAGAAGGGGCCTCACAACTGCCTCCTTCAAGGATTGCAGGAAAGACCCCTCCCTCAACGAAGCATTGATCAACACCTGGAGCCAGCCTCGTGTCACCTCCTTGGCAGCCGAGACCAACCAGGAAGGACACGGGTCCAATAAACAAGTGGAGGCGCTCATTGCTCCCACTGCTCTGTCAACATCCTCAGCAGTCACAGACTCAAATTCATCCCATAAAACTGAGCTAAGACCTGCCCCAGTCATCTCAGAAGGCCCTGCCCAATCGGAGTCTAGGTCTGTCCGAATCCGAGCGATTTTGTCTGATAGGAATTGCACAAATTCCTCCACTCTACCCTGTAAGTATGTAAAATCTAATGCATTTTCTAACTCATTCCTAGCATTTAGACTCTAAAAAACAAACCAAATGATTTGGAGGGGAAGGAAGGTTATTTTACCATATATAATACTGATATAAGTAAATTCAGATAATTCTAGCTTGAATAAAGGCTTCCAATAAGGAAGCCACACCCACTCATCTTAAATCTTCTCATTCCCACCTGCCCCTGCTCCCCAATTATTACAAATCCAAAATTGGCAAAATAAAATGGTAGTAGGAATGTACTGATAGAGAATGGTTGTAAAATCAGATCCGGTCACACAATGACTTATGATAGAAATTCCGGCCTCCATTGTGATCCCAAGTCAAAAACTACCTGGACTGTGTCAGAATCCTTGTACTTATAAAATGTCAAAAACAGTTTGATACGTGTGTGTGTGTGTGTGTGTGTGTGTGTCTCCACTGTTTTGCAGTTTAGACAAAAAGACAACCCAAAGTGATTATATTTCTATTAAAGAAAATCAGCCCTTGTTTTCCACTAAAAGTTCATGTTTTTAACAACTCTTTACTCAAAGATTGCAGAATTGGGAGTTTTGTTTCTCATTCCATTTATAGCAATTCCAAAAATGTCTGCTGAAGTTCAAGTCACCCCATCACATGCCTTCTATAAAAAGCTTCCTCTTATTCTTCTTGATAAAAAAAATGTTGACAGCTAAATGTAAATATAAATCTAACACACCACGTGTAACATTGGCAACAATTAAAACAGTCTGAAAATAGGGTTCTCTGGTTAGGTGACTCAGTGATTTCCAACAGCCATTCCTCGTGGCTGAACTTGCAACTAGATCCAAAATAAGCATTCTGATAAGCCACTGTAAAAGGGGAAGGAGCAGTCAACACAATTTGCAAACTCAGTTTAGTATGGAGAGAAATGCACAGTAGAACCACTTATGAATCCTCAAGTTTTAAAGTATGGTTTGATGTCAGACTTATGGAAACAATTACTACCACCAGCACCCAGATAACAGATGAGTAAAATTATGAGCTCTAAATATGCAACCAGAGCAGTGAAAAGTTTGACTACAAAATAATCCCTGTAAAATTCAGTAATATTTAAATTACTAAGTAAATTCCTGTTTAAGCCCTATAAAACTTCAAGATAAACCACTACAGAAACTTTTTTCTCAGATGAATGAATTTTTCTCCTTTCTCATAGAAAGCAATGAGGCAATGTCTCTGATGTTACAAACCATGCCAGAAATGAGGGAATGGGGATTTCCAGTGAGAATTCATGGTGATCTAGACTTCTCTGAAGGAGTAAAGATGGCATTGCGACAAGACTCACAGCTAGACAGAGATTTCTGGTTGGCCAAGGTAAAGGAAAGATCCCAACAGCTGCTTCTTGTGAGTAAACTGCAGGAATGGAGGTGCTTTGGAATCAAGGAATTCCCACCAAGTTCCCAGCTTCGGTGTAGCCTTATGGACACAAAGTTCTGCCAAGCTTCATTTCTTAATCAGTTTTGGATATTGCTTCTTAACTGCTTTTCAACTATTAAAAATCTTTCAAACAATGTGCACCAGGAGCTTCCTTTAATCCTTAGAAAAAGAAATTTTAAAGTTAAGTAAGAATATTTTAAAAACATTTTTTTAGAATAAACAGTAAATAGCGTTGATTTTGGAAAGTTATAAATAAACTAACGGTCCTGATGGATTTGAAATAAGGTTTTGAGTAATAACAATCCTTCCCATGGGAAAATGCTCTTGTTTTGGAATTCTTAAAAGAAAATATGATAGGATGAGAATTTGAATGTTGGACACTAGAAGAAATCAGAAAACACTGAAAGTCCCAATTAAAGGAGAAGTATGCATATATTTGATTTACTAACACAGAATGGAGCAAAATACTTTAACATACTGTAGCATGTTTGTGAAATATGGATCCAGAAATTAACCTTAAAAGTGTCTACCATTATAAATGGACTGATTTTAAAAGATGTTTTAGAAGAGGAACAAGTTTTACCAGATAAGAATGAGTCTGATATGAAAATGGATTAAAAAACTGACAAGCTACAAGAATGGTATGGAAAAAGATGTTAAACTGGATATATAAATCAAAGCAGTTGATGTCATAATTAAAAAGAATGTACAAATGTCAAACCAAAAAAAGCAACTTGGATAACTTCCTAATATTGGATTTCCAAAAGACTTCTGTTAAAGATATAGAGAATTTAATGAAGAATTTAATAAGAAGAAATTTCCTGACCAAATAATTAATCAGTGGAATGAGTTGCCTTCAGAAATTGTGGACGTTCCAACACTGGAGGTTTTTAAGAAGGGATTGAACAACTATTTGTATAAAATGGTACAAGGATTCCTGCTTAAGCAGAGGGTTGGAAGAGAAGAATATATATTCTTTTTCTTTGTAATATGCTTATTTTTATATTTTTCTTTCTATATCTCTTTTTTCACACTTTCTTATTTTCTTTTTATTCTTTTATTTTTTGTAATGTCTATTAGCCTTTAATGATTTGTCTTAATGCTTAATAAATTATTAAAAATAAATGAGGGAAGGGATAAAACAGAGCCCATGGTCAAACAATAAGCGCTATTTGAAGTGACAAAAATATACCACAGAGGGTTTATACTTTGTGTATTCCTATTCATCTCTTTTTTAATGCAGCAAGTTTAGAATTTATCAACTTATTAAAGTGAACTGCTGTCATAACCAACCATTTGAAATTTATTTCAAATGAACAAGATTAGCCACAGATGGTCTGGAATCTGATGGCCAGAAACTATAATCTAAAGAAGAAAGAGCAGCTTCTGAAGCCTTCCAGTAATAGAAGAGACAAATGAGTAAGCCTGATGTTTGCTCCTGATTTTTATTTTCACACTAAAACACTAATTTCCAATTTAGAATTCCCAGACTACAATTGTCATGGCTCCCAGATGGAAATAACAAACCAAAACTCTCCCTTCATAAAAATTCCAGTTTGTATTTTCTTTTGAAGCCTTCATTTTTTTCTTCTTTTGCATTGTGACCAGCTATTGTTCAAGTTAATAACTATTTTGCTGAATTCATTTAGAGATTTTTCTATTCTGCAACATATGTGCCAAGTAGATCCATTGCCATGTGCGACATTCCAATTACAAATTGACAAGCAAACAGTTGACTAATATAGACTGCTTCAGAAAGTAATACAGCACAGGATGCATTGCATAGTACACAAACACACCAAGCAAAACACTGGGACTTTGGCAGTCTGCAGTAGTCTGGAAATAAGAACAATCTTCTGGATGAAGATAAGGACACTCCAAATATAAGGGGTCATAATCTCCTTCAATTGCAATGTAAAAGTACTCCTCGATTTATGATCACAATTGAGTCCAAAATTTCCATTGCTAAGCAAGTGAGTTTTGCCTCATTTTATGCCTTCAGTTGTTAAGTGAATCACTGCAGTTTAGTAACACAGTTGTTAAGTGAATCTGGCTTCCCCATTGACTTTCCTTTCAGAAGGTCGCAAAAGATGATCACATGATCACTGCAACTATCATAAATACATGTCAATTGCTAAGTGTCCAAATTTTGATCATGTGATTATGGACAGGCTGCAACACTCATAAATGTGAAAAAGGGTAATAAGTCACTTTTTTCCAGTGCTGTTGTAACTTCAAATGATCTGTAAACAAATGGCTGTATGTCAAGGACCACTTGTACACAGATAAAGTAGCATGGCAGATTATCCTATTATCACTAGATGCATCACGCAATCTAAAGAGTAAATTTATAAGCAGAATTAGCAAAAGATATTAATCTTAGATGTGGGAATCCAATATCCAACGTATTATATAAGTAATCCTGAAATGTGCTCGCCAAATCATATGCAGCCCCACTGGCCCACTTGGTCCAGAGCCAATACATGGGCTGCTTGCCCAATCAAGGAACATAGGTATATACTACTTGTGCATAAATTTGATGCAATTCACATTGGCTGCTTTTCCGTTTCTTTTTCTTCTATTAATCTGTCACACAAAAACGAGGGGAGGCAAACCATATGACGTACTAAACAATCACAGATTCTAATACTTGTGTTAGTAGAATCCAAAGTTCATTTTGAATATCAGTTTGGTGTAGTAGTGAATGTGCTGGCCAAAAACCAGGAGATTGTGAGTTCTAGTCCTGCCTTAAGTATGAAAGCCAGCTGGATGATTTTGGGACACTCTGTCTCTCAGCCCAGCCCACTTCACAGAGCTGTTGTTGTGTAGAAAAACAAGGAGGGAATATCAGCTATATATTCCACCTTGAGTTACTTATAAAAGTAATAAAGTAATAAGGGCAGGATAAAAATCTAATAAATAAATAACAAAAAATAAATACTTGGCTCCCCAATGCTATATTCCATCTACCAAAAGCATTTAGCTGCCCAAGTTATGTGGGGTCACACTTGGCTATTATTTGGGCAGGAGGAAATCCCAAGTTTGCAGACTAGATTGGAAGTGAGAAAACATCTCAGAAAATGCAATAGCAAATAATTTTTGTATTATTGACAAGAAAAAGAAACTGGTATGTCCATGTAATCACCAGACTATTGCATTTAATTTAGCAGTTCAGAGACTGTTTATAAATTAGTAAATTTCCTGGTTCATGTATCACTTCTATTATGAAGTCAGAATACTGTCTTTCTCCACCCCTAAGCCTCAAATCTCCATCTGCAACATAGGGCTAATAAATATAATGTAATTATTCAGATTAAATGGATGCATTCCTCTAAAGTATTTTGTCAAAATATTACCAGCCTGCAGACAAAGATTCGTCAGAAACACAAGAGTGGAGAAGGCCGGCATATACCTTTTGCTCATCTCATCCAATATTTTCCATTTTGAGAGTCAAACCTAATGTGACATTTCATGTACTTTTGTAGTAAGATGATTGATTTTTATTTTACAACACAAAAACATCAACTGATGGGGCAGATAATTATTTGAGTTATTTCTCTCATTCTTCTCTGATAGATCCGAGAAGAAAAACCCTCCTCTGAAGCTGACAGTTGCATCAAAAAGACATTTCTGTCTTACTAAATGGTGTTGAGCCACGTGTAATGCCTCGTTGCCTATATCTGTGATTGGCAGGGGCTGTCTAGAATCTCACACCAAGAATGGGCTAGAAAAATATTATACATCACAATCAAAGTATGGAATAAAAAAGTCATAATACCCAGGTAAGGCGACTATAATACTATACTGCAAAACAAGACAAAAATAATCTTATAGTTTATAGAAAAATGACAATCTCCATGAATTTGCTTATTGGTCTTAAGTTACTCCAGTCTTCCTAACCCAATGATGGCAAACCTGTGACATGCCGTGTCATTTTTGATGACATGCCAGGCCTCTGGATATCTGAAAGTCATGCAAGAAGGCCCTCTAAAAAGTGTGCAAAAATTAGACTTGCTCTCCTGCTCTTTTTGGAGGCTGCAAGATCACACAAAAGCATTTTCTGAAATTTCTGGGCCTTGTGCAACCTGGAGCTGCTTCAGATAAGCAGACAGATTATTATTTTCAGGTCCTGCCACAAGTACATCATACTTACCATGAGGGAAATAAAAGCTCTAAAAGCTGGGTTTCTCAGAAGCTAAATGTTGTGGCTTTTGCCACAATCTCTTAAAAATGCAGCATTTCTCCTCTAGGGAGATCTATATTCTTTAAACTCAGAGTATGCATCTTCCTAACCTAGGCAAAAACCAGAAGACTGGGTGAGAAAGAATATGTCATTCATTTTTCCTATTTCATCACTTCTTTCCTAGGTGAGCACAGTGCTTTTACAGTCTAGTTTCTGGAAATATTTTAAGTAAAGGTACTAGGGAGTAAACAAAACATTTTCTGCATGCAAATGCTAAACTTGATACCTTGAAGGCAAGAGGTAGGTGGGAGACAGGCAGGAATAGGCAGTCTAAATGGAGCTCAGTGTGCATTTGAAAAATGAACTGTTCAGATGGAAGTACAAAGCCTGGATTATAGAGCTGATGCAGCTACAATGATTCTTGGTGTCATTGCTAGGCTGGAAACTCTCTCCATCACAGCGGCATTAAAAGACAGCAGAGATCATGTCAATGGTTTCTTTTATCCAGAGGTTGCCACTATAAACCCACTGGTATTGCACTGCTGGAGCTCTAGCTAGATTCTAAGCACTTGAGAAATAAAATATGGGCATGTGTTTTAGCTCTTTCATACACTATCTTATGCTACAGCATATTATTTTTCCATTTGATTCAGTATGGCTGGCAATGGACTAGCAAAGGAGGGGGGCAGAGGGTATCAGGTCAGCATACAAAATGTCCCAGTTTCAATCTGTCCCATCATGAGTGTCAACATGGCAGATAATTAAAAAAATCATACATGATGGAGAACTGAAGTCAATATTCCCAAATTGTTTATTTGCAGATGAATGCTGTTTCATTATCCTCTGCCACAATGGTCATTTCATCTGGTGCCCAATACATCTGGAAGGCATCAGATGTTAGTAGGTGAACAAAGAAAATTCTGGGTACATTAATGAAAATGAGTATCCCACAGGACAAACATCCCCCTCCAACTGGCTTAAATACCAACTGCTTAGTCCTTGGCTTAGTTTGCACTTAAAAACTGTCCAGATTTTGAATAAACTTTCTACTTTTTAAATTTCTGAGCTAAGAGAAAAACAGGCAGAAACAGTCTCCCTAAGCACTGTTTTTCCACAGAGCCTTGTGTGCATAGGAAAAAAAATCATTACCATCATTACACTGATTTTCCCTTGACAGACTTCCCTGTTTTTGTGCATGCTGTTCTGTGTGTCTATGAAGATTGAGGAGAGGGAAAGGAAGTCAGTTGGAATTTATTTTTACATTAGGCCAGCAACATTTATATTTCTCTTTACAGATTGCTTTTGTCTGATTGGTAATTCTGCAGGGTCAGAATGTTTCATCATTCCATCATTAAAGTTCCATCATTAAATCAAAGCTAGTTTGGTGGGCCTTGGACAGAGGCAGTGGTGAGATTCAAATATGTGAACAACCGGTTCTCTGTGTGGATGCCACTTCCAGAAGTCCATTCTGAGCCTGGGCAACAAAAAAATTAGCTACTGGTTCTAACAAAGTAGTGCAAACTGACTGAATCCCACCACTGGACAGAGGTCTTCTCAGTAGTACAGCAGCCCCCCCCAATCCAGATGGCCCCAATTCTGCTAAGCTTGAGAAAACCCGGCTCTTTCAGCAAACCATGGGACAGCAGGGAGAGTTGTAACCACACTTTTTGAAATCGATTGTTTGCTTTTAGGCTGCTTATTTCCCAAATGCAGAGTGTTAAGCTTAGTACTGAATCTTTTCTTTGTTGCTGTCATTTGTAAAAGGCTGCCTAGAGCTGCTACAGTGATTGAGACATTTTATAAATTGATTACATTAAATAAATATGTTTAAATTAAAGTAGAGTAATTTAGATTTCTAAACATTTTTAGAAAAGATATTCAGATGCTGTGGTATATCTTTACCTACAGAGATAAGAGTCATGCAAGGAATGATATTCCCTGTGAGACACTATGGAAGTGATTGTTGGTCTTTGAAGAAGCAACACAGAAAGAGTATTGATGCTTTTGAACACTAGTGTTGGACAAGGCTCCTGGAATGCCACATATTCCATATAATCAATCAGGTCATTTTAAAATTATACCTCTTTATTTTCAGTGGGAGCTTTAATAGGGACAACTGGATTCCAAAAATTGAGTGATGCTACTAAAATAAATAAATATAAATATAAAAAGGATTAATTTCCTGAATCCTTTGGATTCTGATAATCATAGTTTCCAATATGACAAATTTCATTAAAAGGCATAGGTTTCCATGTAGTTCAAGAAAGCGTATGCCTTTTAATAAAAATTAGCTGGTCTGAAAAACTGCTACAGCAGTCCTTCTGACTTCTGGTTCAGATATAAAATAGAAATTAACTAGACAATTAACCGAGGAGCTACATAACCATAGTCCACAAACATGAGGTGCACATAGCTAATGTAAGATGTGACTCTTATATAAACCAAACATCTTATATTATACGATCTTTTTTCTTTCTTTCTTTCTTTTTCTTTCTTTCTTTCTTTCTTTCTTTCTTTCTTTCTTTCTTTCTTTCTTTCTTTCATTATTTTCTTTCCACATTAATTAAGGTTTAGCTACTAGCTTTCATTTGCTCCTCTCATCTTCATCAGTATAAGAAATATTTTAATGGAAAAATGCCAAGTTTAATTGTCTCACACCAACTGGTTGTACTTGATCTTCCACTTCAGTGGATCCTTTGTAAAAATACCAGTATCTGCCCGCTTCTTAGCAAGAAGTGTTGCATGCGTGTGTTTATGTGTACTGGAAATCCTCTGCTGCTGATGACTAATTAAGAGTTTCTATTACGTACAACATCAAATCAAATGCATGATTAACAGGTTCTTTCAGTTTGGTCAGACACCTGTTCTTTGGGGGTTAACTGGCTTTTAACTGATGTATTTAATCAGTAAAGGAATTACTATTCTGGAAAAAGACACAAAGGCCACAGATTTGGCACGCAAATGTCAAAGTCAATCTTATCAGACATATCTGCTAATACAAGAGTAGTGGTGAAGTGTCCACAGATAATAATGTGTCCCCAGACACATCCTTTGATACTCCCAAAGGTCCCTCTCCTAGCTTCCTTTACAAAAAAAATAAATAAGAAAGATGAATAGGTAAATACCTTGCAATCAAAGCAAATATACGTGTTTCAGGATAATGTTGAAGGACATGATCTGAGTCAGTCACCGAGACCAGAGGTTTATTCCTCCAAGCTTTCAAACTTGTGCTAGAGCTCATCCTCCAGGACCTTCTCTCTCACACACACACATTCTGTATGTTTGGGAAGCTGGGGTACCACCATATCTCCAATGCCAACTCCTACTCTAAGTATATGTTCTCTTCCCAGTCATTCCTAGACACTCAAAAATGTTTTTGTTGTTGTTGTTACATTGTTTCCTGTGCCTTCAGGTCAGTCTTGACTCTCATGATTACATGGACAAGCTCATGCAACTTTCTTAGTAATGTTTTCATGCAACTTTCTTAGTAATGTTTTCAGTAGTGGTTTACCTTTATATTTTCTCTAAGGCTGAGAGAACCTAACAAGCCCAAAGTCACCCAGCCAACCTCTGTTAGGATTGGAACTCATGGTCTACCAGCTTCTTACCTAGAACCTTTAATAATTACAATGAGTTAGCTCTCCATATCAGGAATAACGGATGACAGAGCCTCATACACTTTGCACTTGTTAAGGTGCTATTGGATGATGCCACATAACAGCAATGGAAATACTTACTGGAAGTACTATTAAAGAGTATTTAAGCAGTCCATATAATATAAATGAGAAGGAAGGACTCACTGGAGAAGAGCCTAATGCTGGGAAAGATTGAGGGCAATAGAAGAAGGGGATGATAGAGAATGAGGTGGCTGGATGGAGTCACTGAAGCAGTAGGCGTGAGCTTAAATGGACTCCAGAAGATGGTAGAGGACAGGAAGGCCTGGAGGAATGTTGTCTATGGGGTCGCGATGGGTTGGACACGACTTCGCAAGTAACAACAACAATAATATAAAAATCAAGACAGTGATGCAGGAACACAGCAGAAAAATGATTATTAAGGCATTTTTGTGACAAAACTCTTAGTTTGGAGCATGATGTGGTGGCTAAAAAGACAAATGTAAGATTTGGGATATATCAAGAGTAGCATTGTTTCCAGGCAACAGGAAGAAATTATTCCACTCAAGCATGGACATAAACATATTTTTAAAAAGTCCAGACATCCGGAGTCAGTGTGAGGAACAAGAGCAGGAATGATCAAAGACCTGGAAATTAAATCCTACACAGAGCAGTAGAGAAAACGTAATGTTTTGAGAATAGATGATTCTATAGACGAGAAGGAAAGCACAGTGTTGCATGGAAGCTCATGACCTCTTCTCTGTGATCATTAAACACAGGACATGAAACAATAGATTCAAGTAGCAGGAAGACAGATGTTAACTAAAAGTTAGAAAAAACTTGTTAAAATCAAAAGAACCAATTATGAAGGGATTTATCATATCCCTACCCTTACCTAGATATATTCAAATAGTGGTTGGATTGATATTTTTTAGAAATGCACTAGATCCTTCACTGAGCAATCAGTTAGGACCAATGGTTTATTTAAACTGTCTCTTCCACACTAGGTTTCTATGTTAGATGGTTATATTGTTTCAAAACAAAATAAGCCAAATAGAAGATAATTTTACAAAAATTAGTAGTCTGCTATCTGAATACCAGAAGTTCAGAAACATGAATGTATGAGTGTGCTGAAGTGTGTGCCATTTCCTTAATAATCATTTTCAAGGCTTCTAGAGGCATCTGTGGGAACAGAATGATGGACAAGATCCACTATGGTGTTTATATTTTTGTATACAATGAGGCACACAAGCCTGAAATATCTTTGATTAAGCCTATACCTATATATATATATATGTGTGTGTGTGTGTGTGTGTGTGTGTGTGTGTATGTATGTATATATATATATATATATATATATATATATATATATATATATATATATATATATATATATATATATACATACACACTCTGTCATGTTAAGTGAATGAAATATGTCCTTCCCCAACCTGGTATCCTATAGATATGATGGACAACCAGTGGTGGGATTCAAATATGTGAATAATTGGTTCTCTGTGTGAATGCCGCTTCCGGAAGTCCATTCTGGGCCTGGGCAACAAAAAATTAGCTACCAGTTCTGCTGAAGTGATGCAAATCAGCTGAATCCCACCACTGACTACAACCTACAACTTCCATCATCTTCAAGAAGTATGGCTATGTAAGCCATCATGAACATGCTGGCTGGTGATGACAGGATATGAAATCTCATGTGGAAATTGGGAAGTCTGATTGATTTATTGAAGTTATCCAAGAGGTATAAAATAAGGGAGGAGGACTTCCTCATCAGCTATTCTTTAAGAGAAAGGGAGATGCCATCTGATTTTCATTTTCCGGAGCAAACATAGATTCCATTTTCTACAGTATAAATTTTCAATCTGTTTTATGTCAGTGAACAAAATCAGAACTTCTCAAAGAAGAATTTTGCAAGTGGTAGAAAAACAAGGTGCCAAGACTCATTAGTGAATGTAGCCTTCTTTAATGGCACCATATTCCCACAGCTCCAAGGGCTGTGGAAAGAACACAATTGTGTATGTGTATAGATATATAGATACACATACTAAATTTGTACTAAAATTCAAAATCTAGAAAAAAAAATTAAGTACACAAATGGGAAAGTTGCTAATGTCATAAAGATAAGGAAAAAAGCCTTTAATGCTTAAAAAACCAGATTCAGCTGACATCCATATCACTTAAAATGCTTCTGTACTTACAATCAGTAATCAAAATTTCTTTTCCAGCCCTGAACATAATGAAGCCATACACTGCCTTCCCCCTGCCCTCCCACACATACTTTGTTTTCTCTGAGACTGTTACTCAAGAAATCTGTCCAGCTTTTGTGGAGAGTTTCACCCTACAACAACAATCTACAGTATTCACATAAATTGCCTGCACCACTTGATAAACCTGTTTGATCAGCCCCTTGAAGCCTATTCCAAAGGAGCTCAGAGCAAAATGTTACAAAGCTTTTTATTAAGAGATCTAATTCAGCAGCCACTGACTTCAGTGACAGCACTAGAGGCAAATGTCATGTGAATTTCCGCACTTCTTCCACCTATTATATTTTTATATTCTCTCATGCAACAGCAAGTGGATTTTACATATGATAAATAAATAAATGTTCTGTATCTCCATCATCTATGAAGCTAACTATGATTGTATTCTATGACTGAATGTTCCCCTTCCTTTAAATCCCTACACACAGAAAATTAATAAATCAAGAAGAAGAGTTATATATTAGTTCTCCTCTAGGCAAAAAATAAAATTCTATGCAAATAAAAGTATAGTATGTTAGGGGTAAGAGTTTTAGCTAAATGTTCTACACTATGCAAAACTGAATTTCTCTATTAAAATAAACTAGACAGAAAGAAAATCAAGGTGATTTTAATGAAATGAACAGAGAGCAGTACATTTAGTTAGGAAAAATCAGAAACAAAACCAGAAGATGGAAGACCTTGTCTTGATAGCAGCATAAATAAAAAGAATGGAGAGAGGGGGATATATACTATAAGCTGAGTATCATTCACAGTATAATGCAGTAGCTGAAACTTTAATGCAATTCTGCATTAATAGAGATACCCCTAAATGATAAAGAAAATTTAATTACGCTTTGGTGAATTTTCCTTGGGAGGACTTACCCATTTCTAGGCACAATACAGTAGTTTGTTATCAATAAAATGGAAAGCTCCAGAGATACTTGTAGTACTGAAGATGTTATGAGGTTTGGAGAATACTTTCTACAAGGTAACTAGAAAAGATCTGATGTGTTGAGCCTAGAGAAGATCAAATGAAAAGGTAACATGAAACAGAAAATATCCAACCCAGTGTTTCTCAACTTTGGCAACTCTTAAGAATTCCCTTGCCAGCATCTTGGAAGTTGAAGTGCACACATCTTAAAGTTGTCAAGGTAGAAGAATACTGGCCTCATGTAGCAAATATATTTTGCTCCACAAGATTTGTAATAAATGCTTCACAGTAATAAAGTCAGAAGAATGTCCTGCAGAATGAGTATTTGACAGCAAGACTACTCTGGAAAAGAATGGATTGTTGTTCTTTTAGTTCCAGAAACAAAATTGAATTGAGATTACTAACTTTGTGTTACTTAAAAACTCCCTTCAAATATATACTATGAGCAGAGAACTTTTGCTACAGAAAAGGGAATCAAATACTGTGAGTCTTCTCCTGAAGTGGTCAAACATAATATAAATTAATTCAGGATTGAGAACTGCAATCACATAGAATGATAAATGCATTGTGCAATGACCTCATGAATAAACTAATGGTTTCAGTAGCATTTGGTTGGGCAAGAAATACATATACGCTTCCAATAATATTTCAATCTATACATAAATTAATATACTATACATAAATTAAAAAACATGAAAAACAATGAAAGTGCCTTGCACTTTCAGAAGTTTTCTGAGAGTTTGCCTCTTTCTTTTACACAGGAAAAAATAACCAGTGTAAAAATGCCTTAATTAGTAGAGTGGAAGCACCCTTCCTTGTAATCATTTCATTGTTCTGTAACACAATTACACTGTCTCTAAAATGCAGTTCGTACCACAACATGACACCTGAGTAATTGTAGGGTGTGTTCACGTTCCTTGGTGCCACATCATACTTGGGCTCTTCTGCTAATACGTTTATAACAGCTCATAAGGAAAAGGAGAGAGGAATGTACTTGTTCAAATCATAGTTGGAGAGTATCTTAACCTTAAAGGTCATCTACTCCAATCCATGTTCATTTTGAGTTTTTTGCATGGAGAGAATTAATTACATGCCATTGAATCAAGCCCAATCCCTAGCAATCACATGGACAAATATCCAGTATCTCAACCTACACCTATAGCTCTTCCAAGCATGTTTTAGGAATCTCCTTGATCCTGTCTTGTCACCAATAACAGCAGCAAGATTATTATATGCACAAGAAGAAAAAGTATTGAAATTTCCACAATGGAGACATGGACTGTAAAATGATCAGAATCAGTGGAAATGGCAGAACAGACCTATTTGGTCAGAGAGAAGAGGATAAATGTGTCGGGGAGGGGGAGCCATCAGAAACCAGGAGACTGAGTTCAGATTGGTCAATCTGAAAAAAGCAGACCCTACACTTGCAAGAAAATCAAGAAGAACATGACATTCTTAAAGATCGACTATTTATTCTTCTTGAGCCAAAAGAATAGGGTGAAGAAATAAATTAGGTTCCATCCTTTAAGCTGGGAAGATACAGATCATAAACTGCATTCTTGATAAACAGATGTTCAGGGGATTTGCTGCCCCTTTTTTGAGATGCACTAAAATACACATTGATCCTGGACACATCACTGCAATGCCATTAATGAATAATGTATCAAATTGGGCTCTGTTGATTTATAGAAATGAGGAATCTGTTTTTAGCTTCAGTTGCAGAAAAAAACAAGGCCCACTGTGTGAACAGTGTAAAACATTTTGCTCTATCTGTCCTAAATTTTGCAATATCCTTGCATATCTGAACTTTGCAACCTATTGCAGATACAGGTATATCTTCCTATTATAAAAAAAATACAGTTCTATTTAGTGCAGATTTCATCCAACCAAAACACAAATCAAAAGAAGTTGTGGGCAAATGTTATTATATCTCCAACTAGAATATAAGAAATATATAAATTCTCTTCCTGAAACTATTTATAGGCATTAGGCACAGTAATCCATCCCATTATAAGACATTGTAAAATGGAGTTATTAAAGTTGTAAAAATACTTTAGTAACACAAAATTGTTTTGTATTATCAGTGCAGTACAATATTGCACTGATGATGCTAAGCTATTAGGTAATGAAATATCTGCAAGCAAACAAGCTCAGAGAACACTAGGGACTCCATAATACAGTATTTATTTAAGATGATTTTCCATTACAGTTTTTAACATCTTCCATAACTTTTCCAAAATGGAACAAACCATCAATTTATATGCCTCATATTTGAACAGAACATCAATATTATTAATAGTTGGCTGCTGGATAATCACAAAAGAGAAGTATTCAATTCTTCATTCAACTATGTAGCTCCCAATGTAACCTTAGGCCACTAAATCTTCCTGAGCCTGACCTAGTTCATAAAACTGTTGTGAGGAGAAATGGAAAAAAGGTCATATGCTGCCCTAAACTATTCAGAAGAAGACTGGGATGTAATTAAACTAAAATTTTAATTAATTTCTCAATAATCCAACAAAATATGTTATACATACTTGTCTAAAAACAATATGGAATTTTACAATTCCAGAGAGCTGTCTAAATTCCCTTCTACAAGACTCTTCTACAAACTTACTGGTTATTTATGGTTATTTATTTGAAATCCCAAGTAATATTTCAGCCCTTAATGAAAAGGATGGAGAGTAGGAATAGTTGTGCTTTTCAATGGTTTGAAGCAATGGGACATCTTATATTGTCTGTTGTTACAGAACTCATTTCAGGCTCTGCAGACATGCTTGAACTGGTTGCTCTCTCAAGGAGAAAAAACAACTTTGTGCCCGGGCCAACCCAAGACTATTTGCAACCTGAGGCCAAGGACAGGAGGGCACCTGCTTCCACTGATGCTAGCAGATTAATGTATCTTAGTCTTTCTGATAAACCAACACCTTGTCCCACACCTGAGAACAATAGGCTAGCTCAGTTGTGGGCGAAACTTTTAGAGACCGAGTGCCCAAATCACAACCCAAAACCCAGTTATTTATCGCAAAGTGCCAGGGCCGCATCAGCATTGTGGTGCCCTCAGGGTGGGCATGGGGTGTGGGTCACTGTGTGGATGTGGCCCATTGGGTGGGCATGGCTGTGGTTGTCACAGCAGACTGGGTGGGCGTGGCTGGGGGGCATGGCCACCTCAATGTTGCTCATGGGGAGACGCCTGTGGGGGCTGGGCAGGGTTGGGGGAGATCCAGGGGGTCTCTGGTAGGTGGGGCAGTGGGCAGGAGGCCCAGCATAGATGGGGGAGGCACCATGGCGCTGATGAGGATCTGGCTTTCCCTGCTCGGGGTAGCCTTTGGCTTGCTGGGTGTGGGCATGCTCTACCACCTCTACTCAAGCTTGCTAGCTGGTTACTTCACCTCCTTTGTGCTGAGTGGGGCTGCCGCTCCAGGTAGTGGCAACGGTCTAATGGACCTTCGCAAGCTGCTGGCAGCGGCGGCACACGTGGCACAGAGAGGGCTCTGAGTGCCACCTCTGGCATGCGTGCCATAGGTTTGCCACCACTGAGCTAGCTTATAGGTTGCAGGACAATCACATAATATAAATCATCTCCTCTAATATTTTCTTGCTATATTCTAACATCTACTGTCCTAAGGCAGCCTTTTAACATTTTATGCAACTAAGAATTGACTTTTTCTACCACAAATCAGAATTGTCTGTTCCCCAGTTTCTATCAGAAGTATATGCTGTTTCAAGGCCACATGGTACCTCTTGCTTCACAACAAAAACATGTTCCTTGTATTATTTCCTTTGATTCCCACGGGTGATACCCACCATCCCCAATGGTACTTCCACATCCAGAAGAGGAAGCTTGTGATTGGGATAACACATCATACTAAGTCATGGGTTATTTAACTGTGATTATTTATTTATTTAATAGATTTACTGTACATGGTTGCCCATAACTTTTCATAAAACACTAGTGATTGGATTTATGCAACATGCTAAGTCATGAATTGTAGTATATAAATCATAGTGACTGAGTTCATGCAACATTCTAAGCCAAAATCAAACAAAAGACACTATGTGCAGTGTGTAAACTCTGTGTGGGAGGACTGAGTTTAAAAGGAAGAATGTGAAACTGGTTCATATTACTTAATCCATCACATTTGTTCAGCCCATCTTTTTTTCCATAGAATCATACTTATTTCAATTGAACAAGTGTCTGCAAATATACTGAATATGCATACAGTATACAGCAAGGAGACTGTCTAGATATGCACCCCTTATTTTGTAAGTGCAACAAAAATAAACTTTGAACAGCACTACACAGAGTTGGAACAGGTAACAATAGTGAGCTAGAAATTCCCAGTCCCAATTTTGATTTCACTAAAACAAATAATTTTGCACAAACTACACAACTTGGATATATCCCTTTCTTCCTTTGAAATAAGTAGTTGGAATATCATACAGAGTTATTACAAGGAATAATATAAATGAAGAATTCTGGGCATTTCAGTCCTATCAATTAAAAAAGTAGAACACAGGAAGTATATCTATTCTGTCCCAATTTCTGCCCTCTAGAATGATCTCTCCAACCCTTTTGTTGTTTTCCCAGGCCTGGGAGGCAGGGTGATTATGAAGATCCTTTTCTGCTGCACTTTTCTTTATTTTGGTTTGATTTCTTCAGGGGGTTTTATGTATTTTATTCTTCTAGTCTTCTTCTTAGTTTTGCTAAGTTAGTTTTTATTGTAAGCTGCCCAAAGTTGTTTGGGAGTTAGGCAGACAATAAATTAAATAAAACGAATAAGTTGTTTATATATTTAATATTTTCTAAGGCTACTTCTCCACAGCCTGGACTGAGGGAAATTATAAACAAGATACCGTTGTGTAGGAAGGCAATGGTTAAGACAAAGATTGTTAAGGAAGGCTTTAAGCTACCTCTGATTCAAACAATTCTCAGTGTAATAAGCTAATGAGAAAACCAGAAAAATGAAATAACTGAGAGATGGAAAGAATTCAGAAACTTGTGAGATTCTAAACACCCACGCCACACATCTCTACGTTGTGGCTTTATCAGTGAGCGGCATGGGTGCTGGGTTGAGTTCCTGTGGAAACAGTTACTGCACAGTTCAAGAAACGAAAGGCCCCAGCTTCTGAAGCTGCTTAGAATCAACAAACCTCAACAAGCTTCTTTCTCAATTAATTAACTTCAAATTTTATGCTGTGCTTTTCAGTCCCCATGGGATTTAAGGGCTGGTTATGGTTGTCTTGAAATATTCTAAAAGTTTTCAACATCCTCTCAGTATGGCTAATGCTTATGTTTAACAGAACATAACTGCAAGATAAATATATTCAATATTATTAGCTGTGCCCATAAGACATGTATGTTTGTATATAAGATCTATATTCCACTTTCCCAAACATCTGATATCTACATGGCAACTTGGCACTATCACATAGGTAGAAAAGGCAATAAAACAAAAGGACAATACTGATATAAAATTTAAAGCATTATAGTGGCACACAAAAAAAAGTGAACTGTATAATGCTATGGATTCCTACAATCTGGCACCTCCAACCTTTTCAGGCTACAATTTACATCAGCCATAGGCAGTATAGACCAGTGGTTCTTAACCTTTTTGAATGAATCGCCCCCTTGAGCCAATGAGGAAGTTGTCATCGCCCTCCTCCCCCAATATAACCTCTCAATCACAACATAGGAAATAATTCTTCAATTTATGCAAACACTTTTTTTGTTTTCTTTAAAATTGTCATCAGGACATATCGGTGCAAATAATTTATTTCCAGTCTTTTTCCCATATCTCCCATATTCTGGCCAATGGCGCGCCACTATATGGGTAGAGGCTAATGTGCAACGCGCATGAAGATAAGCGATGCGTATTCACATATGTACAGCATTCTGTACTGAAGCTAGCTGGAGGAACATTTGAAAACACAATTCAATCCACTAATAGCGAGCGATCTGATGTTTTTGTACGACAGATATACAGCGATTCACTGTACGAGAAAGTCTCAAAAGTGTCCCCAAAACTTCTCGCTCCATTGCCCCCATATCGCCCCCTTTTCATTCCTTCGCCCCCGCATCGCCCCTTTTTGTTCCATTGCCCCCCTGAAAAACGAAATCGCCCAGGTTAAGAACCACTGGTATAGACAATGATCAAAATGATAAGAATTCAAAGTTTTGGCTGTGACTCTTCCAAAAGCACCAAGAGATGTTTCTATATTAGAAGAGAGAAATGAGGAAGCATATGGCTGGTAAGTTATTGTGTGGATTGTACCTAGCTTTAATTAAATGAAATTAAATCACATGTTTACTATTTTTTGGAAGGTGACCTCTGCCACTGCATTCAAAGGTCAAACATGGCCTTTAGCTCAGAAAACTAGGTGCCTATCCCCAATCCTGCAGTCTAGAATACCTCGAGGTTGAAGAAGATAGAACAAATTATTGGACTCCTGAAGTAGAACTGAAGAAACCTTCAATCTGTCCCAAAGGTGCTTTTTCAAAAGGCAACTGGATTTTGTTTTTTCCTTTGAAGACATTTCACTTCTCATCCCAAAATCTTCTTCAGTTCTAAAGAAGAAGCTTCGTGGATGACAAGCAAAATGTCTTCAAGGAAAAAAACAAAGTCCAGTTGCTTTTTGAAAAAACCTTTGGGACAACCATGACCTGAATGGCTGAGAATCTCCATAGAAAATTTCAGTCCCCATTTCAGGGTAAATGGAAGGGGAGACAACTTCTTGAAGAAAAATGGGAAATAAATAAAATTTTGAACTCTCTTAATCTAAGCATCAGGCTCTTAATGTGTCCCAGGATCCAATTTGGGTTGGTCACGGGGACCAGGGGTTTAGTCTTCTGAGCTTTTGGACTCGTGCTGCAGTCTTAATGTATCCTTTGAAATCTAGCAATGACAAAACAAGGCCTAACCATTTATTAAGTCTATTTCTCTTATTCTCTGACAATAAGGTCAAATTATTACTACTTGGCATGCCTTGGTGATACCAGCTGGATTTTTAGCAAATATGGTCTCAGCCCAAGTAGAGGGCACCAAACTAGGAAAAGCCTGATTGAGATCTGAAGAGAATCTCAAGAACATCTATCCCCAGAACCTTACCCAATGGAAGCTGCATACGAAAATAGATAAAAAAATAATTCTCTAAATATGACCAAGGTAAATTACAGGAGCAGGTGATCTTTTAAATATCTCACCCTCAGGCCATCTGACTGTGTGAAGAAATGGAAAAGAAACTAAGAGAAGACCCTGATATCCATTCCAGTTGAGGTCTTTCATGACCTATTGTTTATCCGTGTTCTTTAGCACAAACATGCACAACCTAATGACCCATAAAAGGGGAAGAAAAGGATACTTGGAAAGAAATGGAAAATGCTTAACAAATTGTTTAACATTAAGCACGGAGTAAGTCAAGGAGTTATGATGTCCAGTTGGTTGTTTTAATGTTTTTATGGAAGAATGTATACAGAATGCTTCTGGTGATACGGAAAATGTGCTGATTCAGAATATGAATGTACATGTACTTTTATGTTGGCTGAAAATAGAAATGATTCGAACAAAATGTAATCACCCTTGTCCTAGGTAGTTATATTTAATATGGAGAATGAAGTCAACAATTGAAAATTATATATAAATAGTAAAAAGAAAGAGAGAAAGTTTCTTAACCTTGGTAGAAAGTTTACTAAAAACTGGAGAAATTTTATAATATGCAAACACTTGTCGAAAGATAATAAGTGATCTGCTGTAAGAAATGAATGCTTGTTGAAAGAAGCCAAAATAACCAATGCTTTTTTTCTAAACAAAAAAAAAGGTGCCGGAATTCACACATGTCATATAACCTGCCTTGCCTACCCTACAAGTTTCCATCCAAAAAAGGTGCCAGAACTCTGTTCTGGGCGTTCTATGAGAAAAAAAAGCCCTGAAAATAACCATCTGAGAAGGAGCTTCCACCCTCCTTGTTATATGGAAGCAAGAGTTGGGTATGTCAGAACAAATATAAAAGTACAATATAAAACATTAGGATTTTTATTTAAGAAGTGTTGTTGTATAATAAAGAAGAGCTAGGATGTGTGATAAAACAAGAAGAGACAGAATTAGTGAATGCTCAATTAATGTGAATTGAAAACCAGAGACATTGTGTATGAAAGAACTACATCCAGATAGTTTAGTCAAATAGAAAGAATAAATGAAGATGAAACTGCAAAATAAATATATGAAGGCAAAGTAAGTAGAAAAGAAGAGGAAGACCAAGAATGTCTTCATTGGATGGAGCTGAGAAGATCCTCAAAAAGAAGACTTCTTTTCTCTGCATACTCACATCTCACAAGATCTTAGAAGTATATAAAACCCCCTTTTTAATAATGTAAATATGAGGTGCTGTAGGATCTAAAGGATAGAGCTGTGCAATTTACAACATATGACAGTTCACAAATTAAACTAAATAAAAAATCCAAATGATGCAAGATGGTAGTGATCTGTTACAATATTCGAAGAGTTTCTCAGGAAAAAATTATGATCCCAAGTGATTTGAAAGAAAGAAGTATCTTCATGCACAACCTGCTATATCATAAAAGGTTGAAGTTTTATCCTACAGAGATAATAAAGAATAATGAGGTTGAGCATAGAAAAAATAAACTGTATGTTCATGCAATTTCTGCCTAAAGCATTTACCAATGATTTAAGAGATAATCTAATCCCAAGCAAAGCTCTCTTCTTTTCCCCAAATACCTCAATTTCTGATAATAATTTTAGCTATTTACTAAAGCTATTGAAGAGATGATGCATCCATTTCTTTTCCCCACTCAGGTACAGTAACGTCTTCTCTCTCCTCTCTGCTTTGGATTGACCCTTCTACCTGATCTCACAGGACTTTGAATATTTTTCACTGTGCAAACACAGTCCTGATCTCCCTGCTGTATGAATGTCTGCAGGACAACCTAACTGAGGGAGCAATATATGAGCTAGTCTTTATACCATCCAGAGTCACTTGGGATAGTGAGAAGGGTGGCATATAAGTTAAACAAACAAACCAAGTTTTACTGCCAGATAGATATAACCAATAGGCAACTTGTAGGAGGGAACGCAGAAAAGAAGGGCTGGAATTTGGAATTGTGGAAAGCTTGTCCTGGGGGACCTTCATCAAGCTCATTTATTTAATGTGTACAGTGTGGGATCATTCCCAAAATCTTACTCTTTCATCAGAAAACAAAATTTACAATATGAGGAATACTTCAAATAAATAACATGTACACGAAAACTACTCTGTTTTAATTTTGGGGTCTTTTAAGCATAATTATTATAGTTTGTTAAAAAAATATTTGCGGTTGTTATTTTACTTAAAGTCAGAACCTAGCAATATATTTGTATGTATTAAGATCAACTTCTCCAGCACCCTACATCTGATGTTTAAGTCTAGCATTCCTGCCCTAGTATACAGACATAAAGGATTCCCCTTAGGTTTGATGCTCTTTGATAAACCTTTTCATCTGACAAAACATTTAACCCAGACTTTTCCAAGTTAGGATTTTATGCAGACATCTTGGATTATAAAGTCTTTGACTTCAAGCCAGGTGGTTGGAAACAACGATCAGTATAGACCAGGATACCTATCTTTGGAAAGGCATTTAAGATTGCTATTAATAGTGGCAAATTGCAAGGATTAACTGTGTGCTGCGTGATGAAGCCCTCCATTTTGTACATCCTGAACTGATCAATAATTTCCCTATTATTTCCTACCCACCTTGGCATTCATGGCCGTAGTTGCAGTAAGATTCATTGATCCCATTCATAGCATTGGTGTTAATTTCAACAGTAAAATATAGAGTTTGTACATTCATCTGAGGCTGAATTAAGACCACTTCTGCCATTGGTGGGGAATTTGTGTGTCTGTAGGTGTATGTATGTGGGTACGTGCACTTGAAGAAAGATAGTCAGAATTAGCACTGAGACTGGAGAAAGGATTCCACAAGAGCATGTCACTCAGAGAAAACCTTTTCTCCAGTTGTGACAAGCATTACATTAAACGGCAAGGACTCATGAACTGGAATAAGGAATTATCCAGGGTATAAGGATGCTGAACAGAGATAATTAACCCTGAAATAATTATTATAGCATGTAGAGGTTGCAAGAGACCTTTTAGGTCATCTAGTCCATTCCCCAGTCAATGCAGGAATCCCCTAACCCCTAACTGACAGGTGGCTATCCAGATCCTATTTGAAAAACTCCAGCAAGAAGGAATTCACCACTATATAGACAGTTTCACCACTTAACAACTGTTAACTTCATCAAACTCCTTCTAATGTTTAGCCTGAATCTTTCCTCTACTAATCATGAAGACAAAAGGGACTTCATGAACAGGTCCAACAAGTTAGCAATCTAAATGGACCTGACTTACCTTTTAGCTTTTTGGATTGTTTTCCCCAATCTAGTTCACAGCCCCAGGATTTTCTAATGGTCTCCATCCATGTACTAACTAGTAAATGGATGCTTAATTTGATCACCTGGGTACTGCCACCTAGTTGGGAACTATGACATAGGAATAAATAAGAGAGACAATACACATTTACATTCTGGTACTGTTATTTCTTTACTTATTAGAATTTACAGACAAGTAGCAAAGTTTTCCATAGCCATTACGGTAACATCTGTAAGAGGGATCTATGATCGATTTCAGAATCTTCCTGTAATATATAGCTCATTCTGAGGCTTA
Organism: Crotalus tigris; assembly: GCF_016545835.1. Classification (NCBI taxonomy): domain Eukaryota; kingdom Metazoa; phylum Chordata; class Lepidosauria; order Squamata; family Viperidae; genus Crotalus; species Crotalus tigris. The sequence continues at coordinate 1,486,449 of NW_024100068.1, forward strand.
GCTGGCTTCAGCAGCCGCATATTTGAGCAACGGAGCAAAAAAAAAGGAGTAAACTATGCACCCATGATAGGCCTTTGGGGTCCACAGAGAGATTGCACATTTCTGATTTAGAAATATTTCCCTTTGAATGGCAGAAGCAAATCCCTCTTGACTTGGCTGTGATCAGATAACAGGCACCATCTTTATTTAAAGTTGGAGCAGAAGACTTGTTTTGGAGGATCACATTCCCCAATGCCAAAAATGGGCATGATCATTGTTTTTCTCTCATTCTCCTAGCCCAGCTGACCCATTTTTGCCAGAATCACAATGGTTTGCCATGGACTTATGAAATAGGTCTAAGCCTCATACAATCAATGTGACAAAAGGAAAGGAGGACGGAACAGGAAATTTCTACAATAGGCTCAATCCTGGAATCTAGATTAGAAGTGATCTTATTTTGTTTATTATTTATTTTCCATATTTATTACTTTTATAAACAACTCAGGGTGGCGAATCTATCCAACACACCTTTCTCCTATTTTCCCTATAGCATCATCTCTGTGAGGTGGATTTGGCTGAGAGAAAGTGACTGGCCCAAAGTCATCCAGCTGGCTTTCATGGCTAAGTCAAAATTACAGGACTTCTAGTCCAACCCCCTGACTTATGAAAAAAATCCGCATAGTACCCCAGACAAAATACTGCCCCAAAACCTCCAGGGATGAAGGACCTATGATTTCAGGAAGCAGTCTGTTCCATTGCTTTACAGATCTCAATGGTTCTTGCATGACAAATTGCACTATGCTTTGATTTTAGAGAATGGCTGATGAGTGTCTTTTCCCCACAAGATTTTAATTGCTAGACAACTTCCCAAAGTTTCCAAGGAAAGACAACTTTCCCAAGGAAAGAGGTTTTTAGCCTCTTTCCTACATTTCCTATTAGTGGGAGAATCAGTAGGCAATGCATCTGTAGTTGCAATACACAAACATACTATCTCACCTCTTTGAACATGCAACATACCATTTTAAATAACTATTTTGCTTATTGAGGTATGGGCAAGGGAGAGGAGGGAAAAGCATGAAATCTGCTTAGAAGTCAACAATATTGGATTTATTTCATGGTGGATAGTACAGTCAAGTTCAAGTGTCTTGCAGAGACTTGACTCCTGTCTCTAAAAAAGTTGAAAATAAAAATACACTCTATTTCATATTTCAAGATCAGCCATACACTGGCCTACGAAGAAACTGAAGAACTGATGCTGTGGGCCAATGCTGAGCAAAAGATTTTCTTCAAGAAATTAGCAGGATTAAGAGCAAGAGTAATAAATGTATATCCTTCTTGGAACACACCATTAGGTTATGTAATTTATTGCTTTAATTTCCAAATGGCCTTGAAAAATAAGAAATAAACACAACTACCTATAGTGCAATCTCGGAAAACAGAAGAAGTTTCTAAACTTATAGATATCAAATTTGTTAGAGATCAACAGAATCTGATTCTGTAAAACAATAATTTTGCAGAAAAATGATAATTATCTAATAATTTTTAGAATAATGCATTCTAAGAGAGGATTCACATTTTTCCTCTTATAATTAGAGCCATGTTTATATTTTTGTATATTTCCTTTTTACATAAATGTATGCATTTTCATTTATTTTGTCAATAAGAATTAATTAAATTTATATGGCCACCCATCTCACATATGGAGATTCCAGGTGGCAAACAGCATTAAATAAATTGACAACTACGTAAATAATAAGTATATCTGCAATTATTAGTCAGATATAGTTTGAAAAATCACATGCCAGATGATAAATAGGAAAGGACTATCTTATTAATCATCCTATGTTTATGAACTTCTCCAAATCCAGATAAGCATACTGGACTAGATGCACTTCCGGTAACGTTCATATTATTAAAAAGAAGAAATAGAATGATAAATCATGGATCCCAATAATTAAGTTTTAGGTTCCCCAAAGATGAGAGTTTGGTATGTCCTCCGGCCTTGCAGAATAACATTGATTCATCTCCCAAATCACACAATCTGCACAGGCAGACCAAGGGGATGCACACCCATATTTATGTTGCGCACCAGCCCAGGTGAACACTCCACGGGAGTTCCAGTTCCCAAAGAGAGACAGCTACTTACCCATCCTTCAAAGCTGTCAGAAGACCCTGTGCCATGAAGCAGATCGTGAAAGGGCACAGTGCAATTGGCCACAAAGTCATCGTAGCCAATAGGAGTGCCATGGAAGACTGCCAACTCCAGCTGGCGCCCATCGGTGACAGGAGCAGAAAACTCCTCATTGTAAGTAGGTTTGTTAGTCTTCTGCTTGGTGCTGGTTTGTCCCACTCGTACCTGATCCACACTCACTGTGATGTAAGGGTCCAGCACTTGGTATCCCTTTTTGAACAGTGAATGCCGGAGTGACCAGCGGGTGGGCTGGAGCCCCACAGCCTCCCCAATGCGCACCTTCATGTACCCATTAAACTTCATCCCTCCGGACATGGCAGGTCCCACCTAAACCGAAACAAGGAGGCTTCCTCCCTCTCAAATAGGAAACTTCAACTTGGGGCACTCCCGAGTCCCAGCTGACTTGGGACACTATAGTCCTTGGGGGTCTGGGCAGCCCAGGGCCCCCGGTCTCCGGGCCATGTTGGTGTGTTCACACACACACACACACACACACACACACACCACAACTCAGTTCCTTTCTGCCTTCGGAGCCGGGAAGGAAATAAGCCAAGCTGCTGAATCACTTCACTCGCTGCTTTCTTCGCCTTTGGCGAGAGCTGCTGAGATCAGGGATCCAGAACACAAAGGAGAGACGGAGGGGAGCAAACCATTCTTTCAGAACAGCCTCAACTCCCGCCAGGCCCCAAAGTGGCTGCCGGCCCTCGAGCAACCGAAAAGCCTTTCCTGCTCTCCGGCTCGGGGGCTTCGGTTTCCTCCCGCCTCGTTCCTCTCTCTCTCGGTTCTCCAGCCCAGGAAGAAACTGCCTCAAAGAAGCGGCAGGGTGGCTTTTCCTGTCGGCGCAGCTCCTCCGAAGCGCCCGTTCACCCACACAGCCGCCTGCGGTTCAGTCCAGTCCTCTGCTCTGCCTGCCTGCCTTCGTTCCTGGCTGTTTCAGAGCAGCTTCGGCTAAGAAAAAGAGGCAAATAGTTATTAAGGGAGGGAGACACCTGAGGGATGAGACTGAAGAAGGGAGGGCCAAGAGGCGGGGCTTCCCAATCGTCCTGCAGGGACTTGTCCCGAGCCGCGGAGACAGCCGTGGGCCGTCGCCGCCCAGCGCTCATCTTTGAAGGCGCTCCTCAGCCAGCCGCAGTTCCTGCTCAACCCTGAATCCGCAGCACAAACCCTCCGTTTTAAATGTCCCCAATAGAAGAGAATATCTGTAGCTCAGAGTTGCAATAAGGAGTCCTTGGTGCTCTCTGAACTTGGTGGTCTACTTGCCAACGTTTTATTAGCCGACTAGGTAACAAGATCAGAGTTACCTAGTCAGGTAATGAAATGTCTGCAAGCAAACCACCGAACTCGGACTCCACAATTTTTAAATGTTTTTTCTGGTCTCAGATCTTCACTGGGCAGCCCCATTCACCGAGTTTTACCTTCAGATTTCCCCCAAAAGGCGTCTCCCAAAGTCATATTTAATCTCTACAGGCAATTTCCTTCTTTGGAGAACCTCAGCTGGAAAATCCACTTCTTACCATCCTTAGGTCCAGCCCAAACAAATTAGTATCTAATCAGAGGACAGGAGTGGCCACAAAGGCAGGATTATAGGATTTCTCTGATCTATTTTGAAGTTCAACCCAAGTGCAGTTGACTCTTGTTTTTGTTTTGCCTTTCAAAGAAAAGTTTTTCAATTGTATCTTTCACTGTTTTCTAGACAACTTTTTTACATTATTGGTACGATGTGGAGGGATAGCATATTGATGTCTCTTAAGATTTTAATTCCAGGTTACTACTACTTTGGAATGAGGTCAACTTCAGTGACAGAGTTCACACTATGCTAAGCCATGGTTTGCTGAACAAGCTATGGTACTTATGGTCACACATATCAAGTTGGGATCACATAATATCTAAACCAAAATGAAAAGTATTGCCTGCAGCAGCCATCTATTTATATGGTGGCCAAGAGTTAACAAAATTTGATGGTCAGCAAAACTTGATAATCATCATAATCAAGCCAATACATGGTTAACTCATTTGCCTCCCGGACTACCTTTCCCATCAGACAGTCAAAATTTGGGGGGGGGGGGTAAAACAGCTACTTTGAGAACTAGTTTGCTGTAGCATATAAGCTGCTGACTTACAAAGTCTACGGGTACATTTCCAAAAAACTGGAATAGAAGCTACTGGGGAAGGCGGATAATTAACAAGATCAACAGATTGGAAAGGGTGGTTTCATCCTTTCCTCCATTATTGGACTTTGGGGGGGGGGGGAAACCTATTCCTTGAATCTATTATTTGCATTAGGAGAAAATCCTCTATTATGATCAGCATAATTTAACCTAATTTTTTAGGATTTTTAGAAGATTCTTTTTCCCCTGCCATAGTGAGAATATGTATAGCTTAAGACTGAGTTGTTGGGTCCTTGGCATTCTTTTAGCTTGTTTCTCTTCCTGAAGATGTTTATTACCAGTCTAGATAGCATTGTTAGTGCATGGGAGAGTAGAGTCAGCTGGCTGTTTTTATGTATTTAGCTTGGCCTACCAGCTTTGATGAGTTACGTGAGCTTAGACAAATATCCTTCCTCATCCTACAGCTATTAACCAACATCCAGATAAGCAGAAATTATCACCAGATATTAGATCAATCACAGAAGAAACAATGCCCCACCCAAAAAGCTGTGAAGAAAAAAAGAATAAAATTATCAGATATGAATTAGTAAAAAACTTCACCACCACCATCACCCCCCCGCCCCCATCTACTGATGATTCTTCATAGTCTAGTAATGAAATGTCTCTGTGAAAAGAAGCAAGCTGTTTTTCCTTTGATATTACTAAGTTAGTGAATAAAAAAAGGAAAAATTAACCAAAGTATTGCAGTTCCATAATCTGAATATTCTTTTAATATAGAACTGGAAAATTATAGCCATTTGCTTCTGAAATACAGCTCCCAATATGCCCAACCAATATATCCAATGAATTACCTAATCTTTTCAAGACTGGATTGCTATATTACAATGTACATGTGATTATCCATGAAGACAGTTCAAAAGTTTTGGCTGGCTCCAAAAGTGAATGTCCTTATTGTATGATTTCACATTCCAACATTAAAATATTTTTATTTGTTACCAATTAATGTGGACTGATTTTTATGTCCCTACATTAACCTTCCACAATTAGGCCACAATTCCTATAATGCCAAAAGCAAACGGAATTATCATATAATTTGGTTAGAAAATATTAGGTTGATATTATGGTTCCAAGTTACTTCTCAGGGTAGACAATTAGCCCATTTTGACCAATAGTGTATTAGCTAATTGTTTGCAAATACTAGGCCCATGGACCATTTGTACAGTTTATTTATCATGTCTTTTAGCATATGAAGAGAATCAGCCAAAGTAACACTTGTTGTTCTCCATTGGTGGCAATCAATTTTCCATAAAAAGATCCCCAGATAACCCTTTTTACTGGTTTTACATAGGTAGTGATGATTACAATATTTGACTTTAATGAGCCTTCAGCTATAATCATTAAGTTTCTTTCTTACTACATGGGTGAAATATCACATTGCAGAAGCAGATTTCCTGCTTAACAGGACATTTTCCCCCTCTTCTCTATCTTGCAGCCATCCTCAGGAGCCTTCAAACCTTGCTGTGGGTGGTCTCCCAAACTTCCAGAGCAGATTTTGAAGACGGAGGAAAGGACTGACTCTTGGCCCAATCCTGCCTGCTGGAAGGTGAAAACCATTCTTGGATTCCACCCATTACATACAGGAATTTTTAATTTTCATTAGGCTAAATTCATAACTTTTAGTAAACAAGTAGGGGAAATAAAAATAAAACATAAATATTCGAAGTAAACAGCTCTGTCTTTCATAATTCCTCTATTCAACCAATGTCCTGTAGTGCTTCTGAAAAAGATGGAAAGAATTTCACTGCACTATGAATCTGTTAAAGGAAACTTTCAGAGCTTGGTTTAAAGTGTTTGGCTGAAGACTGCCAATCAATTAGAGTTTACCTTTGAAAAAATGGGTGGGGAAAATGAGGATAACAGATTACTGTTAAATGTTAAAATGTAATGTGGGATTTTGTTTTTTAAAAATCAAGTTCAGGCACATGCTGCAACTGATCTAATTCCCATCTTTTCCTGGAAGAAACCATGGCTTGTGAACAAATAGAAATTCCCAGGATATTATGAGTTCCTAAGAATACAATAATGAGAGAAACAGCTGTAGGAGGAAACAGAAAGCACATGAGACATAAATAGTCAATGGCTATAGTAAAACTTGGTCAAGTTAGTTCCTGTTTTATCAAACTATGGTTTTACAGTACAGTAACTTTATTTTTAATCTTGACTTCTTCAATTTCATGAAATGTTCAATAGCTGCAGTGGTAGTTCCAGCCAAAGTCTTCTGTTCAGCGTTTCAGACAAGCAGATGTGACCTTTTTAGGATCATCTTTCTTCCCTAAACTCTTATTTTTTATTCTGTCCCCATCCTCAAAAAATTAAGCCATCCACAAGCAGAACATATTCAACCCTCAATGGGATTGTTTTGCAAGAAAGTTGCTCTGCCATTATCCTTTCTGTAACCAATCCTTTTCCAAGACTGTGGATAATCTCAAATGGTACTACTTTGGGCCTAAGTCATAGACTCAGTCCTGAAGTTTAAATGAAAAGGAATAGCGAAAACTATTTGTTTGTTTGTTGGATTTATATAGCTGCCCATCTCATGTGCATGTGACTCTAAGTGATGTACATAATTAAAACAAGACTAAACAATATATTTTATCCATTGAATAGTTGAAAACAATTAAAAGCAATCATGCTGAAGAAATTTCCACATCACCAAAAACAACAACAGTGGAATTCCTAGGCCTGGGGCTTTCAAACTTCAATTCCCATAATCCTTCAGTCAGCACAGCTACAGTACCAAATCCACCTCTTCTTGTTGAAGCAGCGTTAAGCAAGTCTCTGCCTGTGGGATTTTGCAGTGTAGAAATAACTGAATCTGTTCTTTCTTGAAAATAAAGAAAAACCCTTCCTACACATACAAAGCCAGCACTTCAAAAGAGATAGATGAAACCTAGCTTTTTACTCCCACAAACATTGTACTGGAATTCATGGCATATTATTAAATGTGATTTTATAATGTTCAGTCTATCATTTCTAGAACAGCAGTGAAGCTTTCTTACAGTATTAATCAGTTATGCAAATAACAGACAAAAAGTCACATTATAAAGGCTATCATTTGCTTTTTTTCTATTAATAAACATGCTAACTGTTATAGTTAATGAACTGTGGTAATTAAATTCAGTTATTCTTAATTTGCTGAAGTTTTTTTCAGAAACAAATGGAGATAACTTCCCTTTTCAATTTGATGAAAACTTGTGTGGGGGGGTGAGAGAGGGGGAGGGAGAGAGAATGTGTATGTATGAGTGTGTGCATATTTTGGAGAGGTAGATTCTAGACATTGGATTCTTAATGTAATGCTCACTAGGCTTTATTGCTTATCTGATTTTATCTGCTTAATATTTGTTAATCTTTTCAAATGCAAATAATGATAGATGATAGACAGCAGACAGACAGACAGACAGATAGAGCAGCAGAGCTTAACATCTCTAATTTGACTTCTGAGAATAGTGCTTTATAATTTGCTATACTGTCCATGGAAGCCATTTTGTGCAGTATACCCAAATCACCAAGACTGCGGACACCTGATTTAAGACTATTAGAAGACATCCATTCAAATCAGTAGTACCTGATTCATCCATGGCTGCTCCCACAAGAGCATTTTTATTCCCAGCACTGTCCAGGGCAGTATGATCCAAGACCCAATCCTCTGTACATGCATACAACAATGGGGCAAGCACAAAAGGCGAAGGGTTGAGGTTGAGCTTGCACTGGCATAACTACCATCTTGCCTTCCCACCCACCCCCATCCCAGATACCACACATGGATGCTGTTACCCAGAGCCGAGGTGGCGCGGCAGTTAGAGTGCAGTACTGCAGGCCACTTTAGCTGACTGTGTTCAGCAGGTCAGCGGTTCAAATCTCACCGGCTCAAGGTTGACTCAGCCTTCCACCCTTCTGGGGTAGGTAAAATGAGGACCCAGATTGTTGGGGGCAATGTAAATATATATATACATTGCTTAGTGGTGTACACCGCTTAGAGAGTGCTTGCACTTAAAGCGGTATATAAGTCTCATAAATAAATAAATTTCCCAAGCTCCTTTTTAGTGCTTCAAACTGACTTGCATCACCTTCACTTCAGCTGATTTTGAAATCCTGAGCCCATGCTTAGGTTGATCAGTAACCATCAGAAGAGGGCAAGGAATGATAATAGAGACCATAGTCATTAATAACCCCATTGAGAAGAACAGGAGGCATTCCTGACTTGGTGATGTAACCAATAAACAGCAGAGTTAGCCTGCAAGGAGGAAAGTAAGCATAGCAGCCAAAACAACAGGAGCACCCAAGCCAAAATAAAAGTGGGAAATATGATTTTATAAGCACGGCAGGAAAACATGTCCAGAGGTTGCATTTATGAGTACAGAGCAATGTTACCATTTGTACCCTTCAATATGGTTCTGGCAGTAAAACAGCTGGACAGTGAACAGAGGCTCCTAGCCTGCAACTGTGCACTTGTCATTTTAAGGCATAGCAACAGCAGTAGCATTTAGACTTATATGCCGCTTCACAGTGCTTTACATCCCTCTCTAAGAGGTTTACAGAATCAGCATATTGCCCCCAACAATCTGGGTCCTAGGATACCTATTTTATTTTACTGGGCTTTAATTGGGTTTTGATCACATATTTTATTGTACCCTGTTATGGAATGTTTAAAATGAAAAGTGGCATGAAATTGTTCATACTAAAGAAATAAATAGCATGCATTTCAGCTCTAAGGACAATAAAGAGACTAAATGGGCTAGCTCATTGCAAAATTATTGTCAGTCCTCCCAGGTAAACCAGACAGGAAACCTACTTAATTGTAAGGCTACATTAAGAGAATCTTGCAAGTCTGAAGGCACAAATCTCCAACCGCCACTTTTAACATCCTGATCTTTTCTAAGTTTCCTTCTCTGTCTACTAAGCCACCAGGAGCTCCTCCCTGTCTTGTCTGATTGTTTTCTAGACAGCATCTTTTTCCCTCATCCCCTAAGGTCATCCACACATTCCATTACAATTATGGCAATGCCCATAAGCTAGGTCAGCAGGCCCAGATATGTTGCAAATGGTCCTGGGCAACCTAAAAGCTGCTTGGGGACCAGACTAGTTGGCGCTGGTCTTGCGCATAGGCGCAAGGTGCGAATAAAGGAGATTTATGATTGGATGTTTGGAAATCTATAAAAGGTCTGCGAGCCTGCTGGATTATCGAGTGGTAATGTGGAACGAAAAAAGAACTTGGTTAACAATTTGTGTGTCGCTTCAATGCTGGGAACCCCAATACATAAAAGTGGCGACGAAGGTGGGATTGCTGCAAAGAAGACAACTCAAAGAACCTAGCCTCTACAAAAAGAGCTGGAAGCCGGGAAGTTGGCATCCAGATCTGCACTCACCTGCCAGTACGCAAACGCTGGAGGTGGGCTTGGCAAACGGGCCTCTTCCCAGCCGAGTTGCAGCGAGGTTAAGAGAAGCTAGTAATGTCGAAGATCGGCCAGCTGTCCGAATTCGACGTGTCTCACCCGGAGCATTGGAATTCTTATGTGGCCCGGGTAGAAAACTACCTGCGAGTTAACCAGGTTCGAGAAGACGGTTTGAAGGCAGCAACCCTGCTGTGTGTCTGCGGGCACGACACTTTTGACGTGGCCGAAAATTTAGTAGCTCCTGCACCGCTTGAATCTGTAACGTACACAGACTTGAAGAATATGCTGAAGGATCATTTTCATCCAAAGCTATCTGTAATTGCATGGAGGCACGTTTTTGAGCAAAGGGACCAGAAGCCTGGTGAGTCTGTTGCAGAATTCATTGCTGCCTTGAGACAAGCAGCCAGGCCTTGTGAGTTCAAGGACCTGGAAGAACGCTTACGGGACCGTTTTGTCTGCAACATAGAGCTGCAACAAAAAATATTTGCTAAAGCTGAAGTCACATTCCAAGATGTCTTATGCGAAGTTGCAGCTGAAGAGGCAGCAGGCGGTGCTGTGAAGGCCTTGTAACTCACCAAAAGGGCTACAACAGTCGCGCCCGTCCATCAAGAGGTCGCTCAAGAAGTTCAGGACCCGGATCCAGAAGAAGAGGTGGACAGACTTCACCAGCCTGCAGTACAAAGGCCATGAGAGAAGCAAGTGAAGACCTCGACGGCCCTTCAATGCCTCGTATGCGAAGGGCGCCACAAGTGCTCAGACTGCCGGTTCTGCTCCACCATTTGTCGGGCATGTGGTAGGCAAGGCTACATTGCCATTGTCTGTTTGGATCGCCAGCAGGTGCAACCTTGGCAAGAATTGCTTCAGAAAGGTACCAGGGTCCCCAGCCAACACAGGGTGGGTTTCTGCGCATTGTGCAGGAATATTCTGAGAACAGGGACACACAAACCCCTTAGGAAAAAACTTTGCTTTGACATGAAGTTGCAAGGGGTTCCCTTATCGATGGAGTTGGACACAGGGTCTGCTCTATCAATCATTTCACTTGACACTTTCAAAAGGATTTGTAGTAGTAGTGGCCTTCAAGTCAGATTCAGGCCATCAAATTTAATTGTCACTGACTTCCAGAATTCCAAAGTCAGTGTGAAAGGGGAGGCTACGTTCAAGGTGCAGCGTAAGGCTTTTGAGGGATTGCTAGATGTGGTGGTAGTTGGGGGTGAACACATGAGTCTTATTGGACTCGATTGATTCGAGGCACTTGGAATCCAAGTAACTGGGCTTCACAGCTTGCAAACGTTGGGCCTTGCAGAAGTTTGCAAGGAGTTTGCTGATGTGTTCAACTCAGAGCTTGGCTCCTACAAGGGACCTTCCATTGCATTACATTTAGACCCAACTATCACGCCCATCAGGATCAAGCCTAGAAGGGTGCCTTTTACCCTCAAAAGCAAGATAGATGCAGAGCTGGACAAACTGCTCCAGCAGGGCATCTTAGAACCTGTGGACTCTAGTCCATGGGAAACCCCCATAGTAATGCCTTTAAAGGCTAATGGAGAAGTCCACATATGCGCAGACTATAAGTGTACACTGAATAAAGTGTTGCAACAGCACACATATCCAGTGCCTGTGGTGAGCCACATTCTGGCCTCCCTCAAAGGAGGGCACCTTTTTGCAAAACTTGATTTGACATAGGCCTATCAATAGCTACCTGTTGATGAGGCAACTGCAGAGGCCCAAACAATTATAACACATAGAGGGGCCTTTAAGGTTAAAAGATTGCAGTTTGGGGTTAATGTAGCCCCTGGCATATTTCAAAGTGTCATGGAACACACACTTCATGGTATTCCTGGGGTCTGTCCCTCATTGCTGGGGAGTCATCTCAAAATCTAGCAGAAAGATTAAGGGCTGTCTTGCTTTGTTTCTGCCAAGCAGGCCTTAAATTGAAGCAAGACAAATGCAAAATAGGAGTCACTTCCACTGATTTCTTAGGCTTCAGGATTGATGCTCAAGGCATCCACCCTGCTGAATCCAAGTTTCAAGTGATTCAGCAGGCCCCAAGTCCCAAGTCCAAAAGTGAGCTGCAAGCTTTCTTGGGGCTCTTAAATTTCTATCACGCATTTCTCCCACATAAGGCTGAAGTGGCAGAGCCGTTACACAGGCTCTTAGACAAGCAGGCTCCATGGCAGTGGACTAAAGTCCATGACAGGAGTTTCAATGAGGTTAAGGCCTTGCTCTCTTCAAATGTTGTTTTAGCTCATTTCAATGGGGTGGGAACAGTACTTAGCCACCTGAAGGCTGATGGGACACAAGTCCCTGTAGCCTACTATTCAAGGACTCTGTCATCTGCAGAGTGGAATTATGCTCAGATTGACAGAGAAGCCTTGGCCATAGTGGCTGGCATAAAGAAATTCCATGATTTCTTATATGGCCGCCATTTCAGGGTCTACACAGATCTACACAGATCTGCTGGGTTTGTTTACTACTAACAAACAGACATCACACATTATTTCCCAACATAGGTCAATTTTCCTATCAGCATATAATTATACACTCATTCACAAATCTGGAAAAGAGATGGGCCATGTAGATGGTCTCAGCAGATTACCTCTCAAACAAATAGAGGCAGATCCTGCTCCTGCTCTTCACATTCTCTCCATTCAGGAGTTACCTGAATCTCCCCTCAATGCTAGGGACGTGGCTGCAGAAACTGCCACTGACCACATGCTCATACGCGTGCTGACATGGATCTTGTCAGGATGGCCTGACACATGTCCAGATGCTGCGTTTCTAAGCTTCTGGCAAAGAACTGTCTACATTTAAGGGGTGCCTGTTATGGGGTAGTCAAGTAATTATCCCAGCCTCATTGAGGTCTAGAGTCTTTTCCTCTCTGCATGAGGGACATCTGGGCATTGTGCGCATGAAAGCGCTTGCACGCAGCCATCTTTGGTGGCCTGGGCTTGATAAAGATATCAAGGTGACTGTGCCAACAGTCATGGCCTGAAATGCCTCAGGCCCCTGTGCACAGGTGGGAGGAGACACAAACCCCTTGGTCAAGGGTACATCTAGATTATGCTGGGCCCTTTCAGGGGCAATTCTTCCTTATCCTGGTGGATAGTCATTTTAAGTGGCTAGAGGTTATATCTGTCTCCTCCACTACTACTGCTAGGACCATCCAGGTGTTGAGAGGAATCTTCACCACCCATGGGCTTCCTGATGTCCTCGTCTCTGACAACGGTCCCTAATTTACTTCTTTTGAGTTCCAGGCGTTCCTACAGGACAACTTGATCTGGCACACAATGTCAGCTCCCTTCCACCCTTCCATCAATGGGCAAGCCGAACGGATGGTACGCACCACCAAAGATGCACTCAAAAGAATCACGCATGGTAGCTGGCATCACAGGTTAGCAGACTTTCTTCTTGCACAGCGCACCACACCATGCACTGCCATGGGAAAGAGCCCAGCTGAACTGCGCTGGGGTCGCCCCCTCATCACGAAGTTGGACAGATTGCACCCAGACTGGGTGGCTTCACAGATGTGACAGACACGGGCACCTCGGAGACTTCAGGTGGGCAATCTGGTCTGGGCAAGGAACTATGGTCCTGGACATCTCTGGGTCACTGCTGTTGTCTGCAAGATCTCGGGGCCGCTATCATACGAAGTGACTTTGGGAAATGGCCGCATCCTTTGGTGTCATATTGACCAACTGTGCTGGCGGTTGTCCCCCGATGTTTCTGCTCCTGGCTCTGCTCTCATGGGGGAGGGGGACATGGAACAAGCTCATACTTCAGGTCAAAATCCTGAGAATCAGTCTTACAGTGCCTGGGGATTTCCGCAGGTTGCTGTTAATGCCCCAGTGGAGGAGCAAGAGCATCCTCAAGGTTCAGCTATTGCTCCGAACAGGGAGTCATCCCGGGGGGTGGCCTGCGCATCCGCAAGTGCTCCGAACAGGAATTCTCCTGAGAGGGGGTTTGCCATAGAGGCAGCTCCTGACTCTGGCACCTCAGCCAAATACACGGAGGACTGGAACTACTGGGGCATGGCTGCAATGCAGGTCACGTCCGAGACTGGTCGCGGGCTCGAGGGACAATGTTCCCAAGAGTAGTCCATGGTGGAAGGGGAAAACTCCAGTCCACCATTGGGCTTGGGAATTTCCTCGCCTCCGAGGGAACCTGGCTGGAGTTCAGAAGATCCAGCCAGGCCACTACGACGGAGGTCACCTGTCATCCAAGGGCATCAAAGTCCTGGTCTATCGAGCCCACCAGACGGGCCGGTAGGCCAGGCACCATTAAGTAAAAGTCCTGGTCTGTCTAGCCGGACAGGTGAGCTGGCAGACCAGACACCCTCTCTGACCTTGCATAGGTTGCAAAGGGCTAAGGCCCCTCCCAAGCATCTGGGAGACTATGTGAGGTTTCTGTCATCACAAAGGAACCTTGCTGGTCTATAACTGGATGATGGGGATTTACACTTGGTATAGCGTGAATAGACTTACTATAATTTTGGAGAGCATTTTGTTTAAGTTAACTTCAGTATTTTATAAAAGTATTCTGCCTATGTGCTGGACAGAGGAAGTCCTCTTTTCCCTGCCAGGAAACAAATGTAATTATGTGTATAGTTGTGTGTTTCATCTAGGGGGGAGGGGTGTTGTGTGCAAATGGTCCCGGGCAACCTAAAAGCTGCCCGGGGACCAGACTGGTTGCCGCTGGTCTTGTGCACAGGTGCAAGGCTCGAATAAAGGGGATTTATGATTGGATGTTTGGAAATCTATAAAAGGCCTGCAAGCCTGCTGGGTTATCGAGTGGTAACGTGGAACGAATAAAGAAGAACTTGGTTAACAACTTGTGTGTCGCTTGAATGCCGTAAACCCCAATACATAAAACTAGCCAACAAGCCATTTCTGTCGCATTTCTTTCCATGTTTGTCAGCTGGTGATAGCAAGAGGGAGAGAAAGGAGGCATGGGCAGTGAGGTAGGGTGGTTGGGGCAGAAATAGGAGGAGTGGGGAAGAAAATGTCCTCTGGGAAGTAGGAGCACTCAGGCACTTTTGATGATTAGCAGCCAGATATTCCAACATGACATCTTGCTCAGGGCCCCTTCAAATATGGCAGTGTTACTAAGTAGATTTCAACTTCCCCACCCCCATCCAGATGGCTGGAGATCATAGGAGGTGAAACCTAACAGTTTAGCAAGGCATCAAGTAGCAGACAGCTGGGGTGTAAATGATTTTGGTCTAAATCAGTTCTCAGTCAGCTTAAAGAAAAGAGATAACTGATTTTTGCCAAATAACAAAGACCAGGGTATATATTGGAGGAGGGTAGAAATACACCTCCGTATATTTGCAATTTAGAGAGGATATCAAGGATATTCCCAGAAACTGGTTGTTGAAGCCTTGTCCACTCAGAAAATCATTTGGATTTATTTTGATTTGAGGGTCTTTGGTGCTTTCTGAGCTTGGTTGTTTCTTGCCAAAAACATTTCAAACCTGAGCTACAAATATTCTTCTTTATTATTTTGATTTATACACTATTTTTTTTTGCTATGGCCACTCCTATCTGGCCTGGCATATCACAGAATAATTCTTTAATAGCAGGCAAAATATGAAGGCTAAAGAGAAGTAATTTGTGCAAGAACCAAAATATAAGGGAAGCTACTAAATCTGAGGGTTTAAAAATTCAAAGAACCATTAAATAGCAGCAAACTGATACAGAAAATAGTAATTATTTTCTGCCAACTGTAGCAAGGTCACAATTATTGTGAGTTTGAATAATCTGATATTCAGTTTAGTGCAAATTGTAAATTGATACCAGGATACATTTAATGAAAACCAAAATTTAGTTAACGCATAGCTAGCACATATGCAGTTGCCATTGGGGTTTTAGAAAGTGCTAATAATTGTGTGTGGAAAATGGAGAAAAGGAAGATTCTATCAGAGGAAAACTAATGTGAAAGTAATGGAATTCAAGGTATCTTCCAGCTGTAGAAGTCATGAGGTAAAAGTTATAGATGCTGATGCTAATCTTGATTGAAATATGCAAATTTGCTGAGATATGGATAAAGCATTATGCATCCACCAGCATATAAATTAAGATTTAAAGAAAAAGAAAACAGTCTGCACTGCTAAGATATTTGGAAAGACAATAAAAATGTAGATTTTTTTGTTTTTATAACTATTCTGTGACTTTGTTAAGAATGAATTTAAATTATAAATGTATTATTTTATCCTTTATTGACGTATTTCATTAATCTACATAGAAATAATTATATTTTTAAAAAATCACCTATTTCTGTGGAGCTTGAACCAATTACCATGTTTTCCATAGAAATATCATTTTGAACAGTGTGAATTCAAATAATGTGATCATTTAGTAGGAGTCATTATCCACACTAATCAAGATTAAAATTGAAGATGCTCAGAAAAATATTGGCAGTATGCAGACACTAATCCTCCACTTACACACACACACACACACATGCTGGTCAAACATATACAACCCATACAAATGCATGTAAAATAAGGAAGACACAACTTTATGAGGGAAATAATTAAGGCACACACCTAGAAAAGAAAGAAAACAATGCATGTGATGTGAACTGAAAAATGTGCAGTATGATGCAGGAGGTGAACCCCCTTTTTTCCTTAACATACTTCTCTCTTTCCTTCTCCTTTCCTCCCGTCCTCTCTCATCCCCTTCCTCTCTTTTTCCTGTATAAATATATTTCTGAGCAATGCTTGAGCAGCAGCTATCTTCCTGTTTTATTTTCTAAAAATTCTTTTGGGGCATAAAAATGAAATTTGGAGGCTGGAAGTTTGCTTGCTTAAAAACATAGATGGGCTGAGAACTCAGAACTGCCTGGCACTAAGAAGGCAATTCATAGGCATTTGGAATTAGATAAAGAATCAGTAGTAAGGGATTGGTTTGAGATTATGGAGAGCAGCCATGATCTTGGGTTGGTGTTTCTCAAGCTACAGGGGGTACAGAGAATCATTTATTTAAATCAAGGATTAGCCTTCAGGAACAGATTGTGAGGTGTGACCTTCTTAGGAAGCCAAATATTATCACTCAGTAGAGACAAAGGAGTTTGACAGAGATTGATGAAACAGTGCAATGCCATCCATTCCTAGCTTTCATGAAACATCAGTAAACCTAATTATACAGTCCACAAATATATAATAATAATAATAAACCACTTCAGTAAGAACAGGAAAATCTGGAGCTTGAAGATTATACTGTAAATGTGGATCTGTCACAAAGCAGTCTGGAATCAGATGTAGGAGTTATATTTGGAAGAGTGTCTTTCTGACTGGGAATTTGCCACCGGGTGAACTGTTACTGAAATTTTGATCTGCACCACGAGATGGGGATGTTGGTCTCATTTTGAAAAAGATTGAGGCAAATCTTAAGGAAAGTCTTTCCCAGCCTTGAACTCTCTGGAAGGTTTAATGGAGAAGAATTCCCAGAATAGACATTTGGGCTTTGAGCATGCAGAAAGCTTCAGCATAAAGAAGGCTGTTTCAACTAATTCATCTACTTACACAATTTATTTTATTAATCTACCTATTTTGAAGCAACCTTGCATTCCTTGTTGCTCTCTAAATGATGTTTCTAGGTGGAGAGAGCTATTGTCTCCTGTAACAGGGAAGATACTATATTGGAAAAGACTGAAAGAAATTTCTTTGATATTGAAGCTTTCATGTTTAAAATTATGCAGAATACAGGAAAGCCCAAAATATCATCATTTTGCAATGCAGGAAATACTCACTTTCATTTAAAAGGTGACTTCTTATTGAAGTGTGGTATTTTCTGGCATAACAAGATGCTTTATTCTAATGTTCAAAGAGTTCTAAATTGGTTTTTTTCTCAGAAAATTTCAATTTATTTCAAAATAAAATTTAAAAACAGAGATATATGCTTGATAATAAAATATCTAAAGTAAAAGAAAGTCATGAACTAAAATTAGCATTTTAAAGATAAGTTCAATATCTAATAAAGATTAGATATACAAATTACATAGTACATGTATTGGGTGCGCATGTCCATGAATGCATGATTTTATACATACACACATAGGCATGCATATGCATAGATGCTTATACTTGACTGGAATTTCATGTAAAATTCTATAAATCTGGTTCATACTACTGATGGATAAACACTGCATGATTCCTAAATAAATCATAATTGGCTAAATTCACACAATATGCCAGTCCATAAATCACAGTTTATGAATCACATCGGTTGGCTGGATTTAACATTGCAAACTAAAACAAACCAGACCACTTTATGAAAACTAGTCATTAAAAATAAACAGAAAAATTGGCATCTGTTTTAGAATAATGAGGAATTATAGTATCATCATATTATATCATATCATAATATGGTTCGGTGCACAGATGTTCAGACTGGATTTGGCATTTTTATCCATCTATTAAGTCCTTCCCAAAGACTTGGGGTAGGTAGATATGGATGTTTGTTGGTATTAAAGGTTATCATCACAGAATGTCAGCTGTTCTGAGTAAAGCGCCTTTTGCAATTGACTGATAGTGATTTTTTTAATGCCAATGGTGTTCAAGTGGTGCTCCAGTTGTTTTGGGATTGCATCCAATGTACCTATTACTATTGCTTTCTATTAACTTTGCTTTCTTTTGCCTCAGTCCTTCTATTTCTATTTGCAGGTCTTTGTATTTTGTTATCTTCTCTGGTTCTTTCTCTTCTTTTCTACTGTCTCCAGCTATGGCCACATCCACTATCCAGACTTCTTTGTCTTTCTTATCAAGAGTTGTTAAGTCTGAGATGTTACATGGCAGGAGCCTGTCAGTTTGAATTCTAAAGCCCCATAGCTTCTTCATTTTCTATTACTTCATCTATTTTATGGTCCCACCAGTTCTTGTTGCAGGCAAGTGGGTATTTCTTGTAGAATTTATTATATTATTATTATTGGTTCATCAGTCAGATGTTCAGACTGGAATTGGCATTTTTATCCACCTATTGAGTCTTTTCCAAGAATCATTATACACAGTCAGTTCTTACTTAACAATAATAAAGCATGACACTGTGTGGATACACTAAATTACAACAGCATTGTGGCACTCCTGGTTGTCATTGTTAGGCAAATCTCATGCAATGGCACCATCCCATGGTCATATGATCACCATATGTGATCTCCAGCCAGCTACCCCATTGACTTTGCTTGTCAAAAGCTGGCCATGAAGATCGCAAATGGCAATCACATGACTTTGAGATGCTGTAACTTTATAATTGTGAGCTGATTGCTAAGACCCAGAATCATGATCATGTGATCACAATGACAATGCTGTGACAACTACAATCACTATACAAGGACCAGTTGTAAATCTTCTCCTTCAGTGCTATTATAACAGCTGCTGATGTTGTCAGCTGTTGTTAAGGAGGACTGCCAGTATATCCCAAATCTATCAATTGACAGAGGCTTTTATTCCCTGAAGATATTGATAGAGGAGAAAGATCGCTTTTGATCCAACAAATATGTATAAACTTTCATAACTAGTGAAGCCTAAAAACTACAGGAACTGCCATGTTACAAAAGTTTGGGATGTAGAAACACTCTCTGAACAGAGGCTGGCCAGGGGTCTTTCTTCCTTCATGCCAACATTCCCAACAAGTACACTTAAGTCTCCCATGAAAGGGCTT
Source organism: Crotalus tigris (assembly GCF_016545835.1). NCBI lineage: Eukaryota > Metazoa > Chordata > Lepidosauria > Squamata > Viperidae > Crotalus > Crotalus tigris. The sequence goes on from NW_024100068.1 coordinate 1,505,836, forward strand.
TCTAAGGTTGACAGTGCCAACACCTCTTTGGCAGAAGCCACGTGTCACATGTTAAGTTCCTTGGCTTAGGGGAAAGGTCTCACATTTCTCCCCGCTGCATATTCATGCCAAGAGAAACTGCACCTGTTGAATTTCTGCAACTTGTGCAGTTGGTTAAAGGCATAAAGCAGTTCTTGGAAAATATAGTCATTTTATATAAGGTATCTATTTGGGAAAACTCCTGCTTTGAAAGGCAGTATCTAATTTTGTTAAGAGAGAGATAAACTGAGACATTTGTGTTCATACTTGGGACTCACCTAGTTAAACTACAGTAGGGATGATGATGAGGCTAGCAGTTTCTGGCAACAAAGAATTTGCTTTTAAACTTGAATGTTCACAAAGAGAAATGATGGATATCTTATGCCTAATGGAGAGCTGCATGAGAAAGATTTATTATTCCTCTAATATCTTTTTACAAGGAATTTATCCTAGCAGGTGGATTCAGTCTGTTCAGAAGAAGAAAACCATATACACACAGTAACTGGGATTTACTTGTCTATACTTGCCTGGATAAAACACTTTGGTAAAGCAAAGTGGGCAACTCTGTGGAACTGGTCACCCTAGCATTTCAGCCGAGGACATCAGGATAGAAAACCTCTCTACTCGATATATATTTATGGCCAATTTTAGAAGAAAATTGGAAGGCTTTTTTTAAAAAAATAAATTTTTTGCACCCACTCCTCTGACTTTTCTAATTCTTTTTCTCTTTGGTTTTTAATATTTTGTTTTTTGTCAAAATTCAGTAGTTATACAATTGATATACAATTATGACCAATTATTTCAAGGGTTTTAGTGGGAGCCTTCTAGGTTAGCCCCTATGGCTGAGTTCACATATTAAACAAAAGCATACTTAGTTGAGTAAACCACAATCGTCTGGGTTCACGTTTGTTGTCAAGTCATAAATCATGCTTAGAGACTTCAGGGATGGAGCTGACAAAATGCATTAAGCCAAAAACAAACCAAGCACATGACATACTAGCTCTCTATATCAATATGCATAAGATTAGCTTGCATTGCCTGTTATTATATTACACATACAGTATTAGTATATTGTAACATGAGGGTTAATTTGGAAGCTCAGTTGGTGCAAATATTTGCAAGCCATTTTCTGGAAGGTAAGAGTTAATAGCATGACATTAATGTTTTCTACCACCAGCATTCTGGCTTCCCGTAATATGCATGATGTAATGTGGGATGGAAAACCTCAACAAGTTTAAGTAAAATACAGTGACTCTTTCAACATTTGGACCTGGTTCAACACCAAACTAAGCTGGAGTATGGCTTACTTGATTTAGGCTTATTGTGGAAGGCCAACCAACAGTGGTTTAATAGTCATGGTTATACAAGCAAAGGCTTAGAGTGATTGCACATCCCGCTTCAACGTCACGAAAGTTCAGATAGAACCATAGATAGAACATTGGATTTATTATAAGGCTACAGTGCAATCTACATTTAGGAGGTATTTAGTCCTTCGAGCTGCAAAAAAACCTAGTTCCTGAGAAGACTTAAATAAATATTTTGTTTCTATGTGAGTATACACACACGTGTATGTGTGCGTGCATTTGTGTATGCACCTTCAAAACAGTTTTTACTCCTAGTGATTAGAACTCCTGGTCTTTCGGTTAAGAATTCCTACACATTTACTCCACTTCTTTGCTTTATTTAAAGAAATAACATTCAGTTGTTCCACTATTAAACAGAATATTACAACTCTGCAGGAAAGACTCTCAAGTCAGACTTTACACCTGGTGACTATATAGTTTTCTTGCGAATAATACAAAAGCAATTTGCCATTTTCAGCTGTCTTATCTTATCAGAAGTTGCCTGCCAAAATCTGAATGGCTCTAGGTGAAAACAAAGAGGAAAAGAAAACTCTTGAAGTTTTGCTGCTATTTAAAGATCACCCAAATTTTCCAGCCTAGATTTGGTAACCTAGGACTTCCCAGTCTATTCTACAGGGATCTCCTGGAGCTCTTCTGTTTTCATATCAGCCAAAGTCACCCTGAGTTGAATCAGCCTTCATGCCCCCATGTCCTTGTCAGCTAATACAAACACACATCAGTTCTCTTGTGCTCTAAATCAGGGGTCCCACTACCAGACCATGGCCTATTCCCATCCGGGTCACATGAGTGGTGAGCCAGTGCATGCACACAGCCCCACTTGCATGAGTGGCAGGCACCAGAACTCACAGCCCCACTTGCACAATCAGAGGCACTGTTGCTCACAACCTCACTCGTGTCCGCCATTCACACAAATGAAGCTGCCTGCCCATCACACAAAACCATCCCCTCCCCCCAGAAATGCTGCTCTGCATTGGTATCCTCTGCATTGGTGTTCCAAGCTTTCACTCCAATAGATTTACTAAGGTCTTGAGTGACATCCAGAAAACAAAAATCAAACAATGTGGCAGAATTCCTGGACCTAGATTGTCATACATTACTCATTATCTTCATCATCATCATCATCATCAGAGTTGGAAGGAACTTTGGAGGTCTTCCAATCCAACCCCCTACTCAATCAGGAGACCTTATATCAGCACCCACAACTTCTGAAGGCAAACCCTTCCACTGGTTTATTGCCCTCATTGTCAGAAAATTTCTCCTTCATTCTAGATTGCTTCTCTCCTTGGTTAGTTTCCATCCATAGCTTCTTGTCTTGCCTTCCAGTGCTTTGGAAAATAGGTTGAGGCCCTCTTCCTTGTGGCAGCCCCTTAAATATTGGAACTCTACTACTGTGTTTTCCCAAAAGTAAGCCCTACTCCAAAACCTAGTTTTGGAGTGAGGCGCACACCTAAAAATCAAGCTAGGGTGGGAGTGGGGGTTAGAGCTGCCCCATGTACCCTGTACCCAGTTACCGTTGCAGCCAGGCCTCCCTTGAATCAACATTTGCCTCGCCTCACCGGGCCACTTCTGCAGCACCCCCTGGCCTGCATTTTGCCATCAGAAGCCTTCCGGAAAGGCCTTTGCAGCTGAAAACCAAGCTACGGATTCAATCCGTAACTCGGTTTTCGGCTTCAGAGGCCTTTGATGGCGAAATGTAGGCTTGAGCTCTTTTTTCAACTTCAGAAGCCTTTCCTTTGGCTGTAGAAGTGGGCCAGCTGGGTGGGCCTGTCAGTGCCACTGCCGCAAGGTGAGACCATGAAAAGACCAGGTCTTATTTTCGGAAATCATGTCACCCTTAGTCATTCTTTTCACTAGACTAGTCATACCTAATTCTTGCAATTGTTCTTCATATTCATACTCTGAATGTGAAAGCTAGAAATAGCACATTCAAGGTTTTCCTCTGAAGGAAACCATCCCATCACATAGTAAAGTAGTGGGCCAGGAAAGTGTCTGGAATACAATGTTCCTCACTGATTTGTGGCTTTTGAAATAGAGGGAGTTGTTTGTTGTTAAATATGGGGGAGAATTCAGTCATGGGATTCTGCAGCTGCTACTGTCTGATGCAGTAAGATCCATGAAGTGCTGCCATGTGTCATTGCTTGCAGTCTGTGAGGATTCTCTGTAAAGCCTCTGACACTGTAACAGAGAAGGTTTGGTAAGAAAAGCACTGAAGGTCCTCAGATCCTGGTACACACAGAGTCATTTCAACAACCCTAGGCAAGGAACATAGGTGCTGAATTACTAATGTTTATTTCAGAACCTTGGGGACCCTTGTGAGAGAAGGTATATATGTGTGACCATAAATATTATTTTATAAAGGGCACAATTTATAGTTACTTATGTTCAGAGGTGTTATTTCCCAGCATGCTTAAAAAGCTGTGAATGAATTATATTGAGCCCTGATCTGTCACAGAAGGACTATAAAGTTTGAAGTCATTCATAGTAAAATAAAGAATGTTGCTTCTAAATGTCAAAATTGTTGAAAAATTATGGTGTGTAATTTCTGCCGTAGTTTGCACCTAGCACATTCACACCCAACTCTATATGCACATCAGAGCAAGCATGCATGTCACTCAGTTGAGCTAGCAAAAATACTAATTATTTATTACACATCAACAAACGTATTAAAAAGTTAGCCTGCAAAAATGAGACAAAAGGCAAGCAAAAGTAAAAAAATGTGAACAATAGACAAGATATAAGAGGAAGAGAGTTTAGTAAGAATAATCTATGTTATCAATATCAATCAGAATTTTTTAGAGCCACTGAAATGGATAATGCACTGGGTAATTAGCATGGACACTCCCAAAAGGACTGACCTTGGTTATTCTTTTTATGTATGTAATTAATTAATTAATCATTTTATGTACATAACAGTAGCAGAACAGAGATGGAAAGTAAGATATCAGGTGATCCCTTTTCTATTCTGTACCATTAAAAAAAACAAGCTGATGAAGATGATATGACAACAACAATTATGTCAGAAACTTTATAAAAAAGAAGGGAAATTGACTTCTTTCTTTCTCTTATCTTTACTGGTCTTTTTCTTTATGTCTGTTATGTTCTTTTTTTATCTAATAAATCATTCTAAGTTGAAATTATTATAAATTTATACAGGAAGCTTAGAAAGCTGTATGAGACAGACTTTGATGCTCTGTACTGATTTAATGAGACACACATTTATGATAAAATATGCAATTTATTTCAACTGAATTCATTGGATTAGAAGACAGTTTAATATCTTATATTATCAGCCAACCAACCAAAACTGCCAAAAGAGCAAATGCAGTTCTAGGTAGCATTAACAGAGGGATAGTTTCAAGATCATGTGAAGTGATAGTACTGCTTTATACTGCACTGGTGAGAATACACTTGGAGTACTGTGTCTGCTTCTGGTCACCACGATACAAAAAAGATGTTGAAACCTTAGGAAGAATGCAGGGAAGAGCAATAATGATAATTAAGGGACTGGAAGCTAAACCATATGATGACTGACTGACTGAGAGAATTAGGTATGTCTACTTTAATGAAAAGAAGGACTAGGGTGACATGATAACAGTTTTCCAGTACTTGAGGGCTGTCACAGAGAAGAAGGGGTTGATCTATTCTCCAAAGCACCTGAGGGCAGGACAAGAAGTAAAGAATGGAAGATGATCAAGCGGTGATCCAACCTAGAACTAATGAGAAATTTTCTGACAATGGGAACAATTAATCAGTGGAAGGCTTACCTCTGGAAATTGTGGGTATTTCAAGAAGAGACTGGACAATTATTATTTTTCCAGAATGGTGTAGGGTTTCCTACTTGAGCAGGGGATTGCACTAGAAGACCTCCAAGGTCCATTCCAGATCTATTATTCTGTATTCTGTGTTCTATATTTATATTGTTAACATACTCATGTACAACAATATTTCAGCAGCTGTCTTCGGAAAGCTCTGGCTCTTCAATTTGACCTTGTAGTACATTTCAGAGAGATGTGGTTATCACTAGAGTAGAGTAATAGCTGGGCCAGTTGGCTTCTCCAAGTAGCTTGGCATGGGATCCAAGAGATGCCCACTTTGATTTTATTTTCAGTGTTGCAAATGATGATAAAAGGAGCCAGAGCTGTTGCCCATCTTCTCCTAAAGTCTACTTCTCTTGGACCACATGTTGGCTTAGGGATCTCACACAGAAGAAGCCCCACAAATGCTATTCAGGTCACCCATCACTCTCACACTGGTAGATGTTGCAGACCACTAAAGGCTCTGACTGCTCTACTGTCTCACCAGAGATGTCCTACTTTCCTCCCACATATTTCAGTACTGGCAGGAAAGCACTTACTGCAATGTCAGCAATGATTTGCTGGTGAATGGCAGATTCCTGCCTCAATCTGCTACCAAACTAAAGCCCTGGGAACAATGCTGAGGCCCAGTGGGCTGCATCTGCTTTCTGCTGGGTATTTTCGTCTCCAATGAAAGTTGCAGTCTGGGAGCCCTCGTAGTTTATTTGGTCTCATCTACTCCAATTTGGTTTACCTTATGCTGTTATTTGGGGGGGGGGTGCCTGGAAGGGACTTATATAGAGACAGGAGAAAGAAAGAGGCGGGAGTATTAGGTAAAAAAGGCAGGAATAATCTTGATACATTGCATTACAAGGGAACCTCATAGTTCCCTTCGTCCGGTTAGATCCCACAGGCTGGGCCTCCTTCGGGTCCCGTTGGCCAAGCAGTGCCATTTGGCGGGGCCGCGGAGGAGGGCTTTCTCTGTGATAGCGCCCACATCTTGGAACCAGCTCCCCCCGGAGATTAGGACTGCTCCCACCCTGTTGGTTTTCCATAAGCTGCTTAAGACCTGGCTTTTCCGGCAGGCCTGGGGTTTATAAAATCTCCTGCGGGAGTGGGACGGTTTATAAATTTATAAAAAAATAAAATAAAATTGTGATCTTCTTTAATTCTTTGTCTTCTAGTCTACTATCCCCTGGTCCTGCCACAACATTATTCACACATATATTAAAGCATAAAAAAATCATTAAAAAAAGAAACTGAACACCTTGATTTTGGCTGCTCAAGAGCAAGTTATTCAAACAAATGTAAGGGCAGAATTGAAAAACCATCAAATGATTCAAAGGGCAGCTTGTGCAAAGGAGCAGAATAAACAGTAGATCGTATACTCATGCAAGAAGATCACACAAACTAGTTATAAACAATGACACAACACATTTGCAAAATGATCTACTGGAATATTTGTAAAAATTATATCTTCTTTATACCTCTTATAATTTTAAAAAGCAAAAGCAACCATGTTGATGAAAAACATTGAAAATCCAAAAATCAATCAATCAGGGATTAGATATACTCTTAGAAGAATATTGAGAAAATCTAGAGTCATGCAAATTGGATTGTATTGGGTATAAAAATTGCCCCAAGGAAGACTCTCCCAAAGTTTTCCGCGAAGAAGAAACAAGCAAATAAAAATGGTTGGCCTTCAATTTTTGTAGATGAAAAAAGGCCAACTTTCACATTCTAGACCAATTCTGTAACTACCTAAACAAGGGAGAAAAGAATTTCTAACTGCCTTAAGTCCACCAATGAAATCTTGAAGGCCCGATATAGTCATATGGGCCAGCTGCCCAACTTCTATTGTCAAAACAGATGGAAAGTGTTTATTGAAGTCTCCTGTGTCTTCTTAAAGTCATGCCTCATCCATTTGGAGGTTCTGGCATGCTAAGGGCTCACTTACAGAGCAGAGAGACCTGACTGGGACATATTGCAGGATTCTACATGCTGGAATGCAAGTCAGAGTTTTTGGCATAGGAGTGGTATTCATTCTGTTCTCCAATCAAATTTTTCAAAGTGTTATGGTAATGATGGGGGATCATGCTCTTTTGGTCCACTCTTTCCTAATTTGGTTGTGGTGCCTTGAATTCTTAGGAGTGACATTCACAAAAGATCTGAAGGGCACCAAGTTAAGGAAGACTCCCTGTTGTTTCTCAAAGATGAATCAGCATTCAGGTGATGTTTTCCAAAGCTGCTGGTAAGAACAGAAATGCACCTAATGGCTAATTGTCACCTCTGAGGAATTTCTCACCATTTATTATGATGCAGTGCTGAAGTTAGTTTCCAGTTTCTTATATGTCTGAACAGCCACACATAGGTACTAATTGTCATCTGTCTATGGATTATTTTGCTTTCTGCAAAAATGAAGTTTTTATTAGAAATATAATTGCCTTCTGGAGTAAGGGGATAATGTGATACGGCAGGTTAATGACTGGTTCAGTTTTGAAACTTTATATAAATAAGACACTGGAAAATAGCCAATATTGCTTTCATAATTCTGTTTTTTAGAAGCAGAGCTCAGAACCTAGTCATACATTGGCATAAACTTGATAAAATATTTTCTGTTTACTATTAGTGGATTTTCTGAACCTTGGGCATGCCATTTAAATTATGAATAAATGAGTCACTCCATAACAAAACCTTCAATGTCAACTAATATTAAATGGATTTTGAAATAGATCTTGAGAAAAGTAGTCTCCATATTAAAGATCCAGAGATAGAATGGAGCAAACATGCTTACGGTAAAGCTAAACTGAGATTGCACTTGTGACCTGCTGACCAAATTAAGCTAAAATTCACAATAACCACAGAATAAAGCATGTGGGTGATGGCTGGAGCATATTATACAGGAAAGTGGCTTAAAATGTAAGAGGAATAAATGGTAAAAAGCATGAATTAACTAATAAAATGAAAGAGGGATCAAACTGGTAGGTTGTGTGCCTGCAAAACTCTGAGAAAGGGGAAGAACAAAGATCTCTAGACAAGAATAACTCATTACTTCATGTACAGCCTGTTCCATTGGTTGATAGCTTATGCAGACAGAAACTTCTTTTGATGTCTAGCATGAACTGCTTTCCTTATACTTTTGGCCCAGTGATCTGGACCTGGTCTCAGTGTAATAAAGAATAAGACTGCTACCGTGTGAAAACTTTTCAAATATTTGAAGGTTGCTGTCATATCAACTTTTTTGTAGGCTAAATGTATCCAGGAATTAACTATTCCTCACAGACTTTGGTTTCCAGACCTCTCATTATCTTAGCAGCCATCCTTTGGAATGCTCCAGTCTGCCACTATTCTTTTCCAACTTAGTCATGGTATTCCAAAGGGATTCTAAAGCAGGACAGAGTGGTATAGTAATGTCTTGTAATCTGGATACTATGGTCCTGTTAATCCATCCCAAAATATCATTTGTGATATTAGGAAGGGTTTTTTTTTTCAGTGATGGTTCATGTTTAACTTGGATTCAACAAGGACATTCATCCCTTCCTTATGTTCTATTGCCATCTTATATTTGTACCTTATGTTTTTTCTACCCAGATGCAAAATTGTACAGCAAAATTTCACATCTTATTCATCTAAAGCATCTAGATTCCATCCTCCCAGTTTTTTATCCTCTGCAAATTCTAAAGCATCTCTTTGACTCCATCCAAGTACCGTAATTGATAAAAATGTTGAACAGCATAGGGCTTATGTACTCTACATGATACTTCCTTTCAAGCTGATGAGGAGTCATTAATGAGCACTCTTTGGTGCAGTCATTCAGCCAACTATGAGCTCATCTAACAGTAGTTTTATTTAGCACACACCATTTTATGAAGGAGAATTATTATAAGGCACCCAGTCAAATGCTTTACTCAGATCCAGATAGTCTATGACATCCAAAGGAAATAAACATAGTTTGGCACAACTGGTTTGTGGTAAATGAGGGTTAGCTTCTGTTAATAATAGCATGCTGCTTGATAATCTGCTCAAAGATCTTACCCAATATTTATATATCCAGTACAAGCAGGTGTATAGTTTCCTGGGTCATCTTCATTCTCTTTTTTGAATATGAGGATAATATTTTTAAATAGATTTTTTCTTTTTCTTTTCTGCACTTTCTGTTCTTTTTTCCCTATCTTCTCTTCTTCATTTTGATATTAGTTTGTATTATCTTTTACTGATATAATAAAAATATTGCAAAAATTTTTTTGTCTGGATATTGGTCATTGGAAGTCTTGTTTACATTAATAAATCTTGGAAGTATCCTTTACCTATGTAATTCTTGATGTCATGCCAATTGAAGAATGATCAGCATTAGCCTGTGTTAAACAGTGATATTTTAAACAATGTATAAACTTTATTGAACCAAAATAGGTACTATTTCTATTGAGCTGGCTAATGAATTCAGTTCTTCTTGTTATGAGTTATGTCTTTAATGCACAACCATTACTTTTTAATTGCTTTCTGTTACCCAATAAACAGAAGGAGTAGATTTTTTCCCTCCCTGCCAAAGTTTTTACATCTGGTTTTCATACAGCTTAGCCACCCATGGTGTCTTCAGCCAACCCCATGGCTAGCCAGGCTACTAGTTTATTACGTTTACTACTTTTTTCTGACTCTGCCCTTTTAAAGAAGATGAAAGTTCCTAAAACTTGAGGTGTATTGGGAATTAGTTTAATGGTTTTTTTAAACTGGAAGAAATACATGGGGGACAGAAGCTGGGAGTCTAGCTGAGAAATGCATTGCTTGGAGTAGGCACATCACCCTGTTGGAGATCAGTTTAGTTATTATTTTAATAAAAGGCCCCAAATAACAAATCCAGTTTACTAATGACTAATAACATCTCAATTTAAGTCATGTCTAATTTCAGCTTGTTTTTCTTTATTCAGCCTATCAAATTTAAGCAATGTACAAAGATGCTGATTGCTCCTTGGAGTTTGAAGGCAAAGAACTGTAAACAGTTACCTTGCTCCAAAAATTTGTTATGATCTCTCCAAGGGGTTTTATGAACAGCATAAAAAGAAAATGGAAACCCTGGAACACCATAGGTTAATCCCCTAGGTAGTGGAAAGTGGTACTTTAGCACCACCATCTGGATCTGCCTCAAAGAAAGGACCGAAACAATTATAGAATAATTCCTCCACAGCCCAATTCTGCTAGATAATCCAAAAGACGACCATACAGTAGTCAATGGTACTGAATGATGCCAAGAAATCCAGTAGAAGTGTGACTGTCCCTGTTCAGTTTAATTCACAGATCATCTACAAAAGGAAGCAAAGCGAAATGGAAATGAGTTTGGATAATCAAAATCATCCAGTTGCATCTGAATTTGTAAGTCCACCACATTCTTGACAACTTATCTGAATGTTTCAGACTTGCTAGTGTATTAAAAAGATCTCTTGGGTTAATGGAAGTTTCTTCAACAGAGAACATGCCTCCTTTAGACCGTGGGAACACATCCTCACTCACCCACCTCCCATAACACAGAACTGGAAGCAATATATTATAATTCTTATATCTCCACATAGTTATATGCATATCATTGTGAAGGTAAAAAGATAAAATTCATAGAAGGAGTAATTATTAACATTATATTCCTATGAACTTTCCAGTGCTGGAGTCCTGGTTAAGAATACAAGTTGCACAATGAGCCATAGGCTATTCTGTAGATCTCTCTATCACCTAATAATGAAGATATCACACAACAAGAAAAAAAAAAAACACCAGGTGCAATGGTGATTAAGTACTCTTTATTGCTTTCATTGCTGTGGAGCAGGTCTTCAAACAGTCTTCAATCCATGCTTAATTTCATCCATTCCCAATGGATAAAATTTGTGCTCCAGCTGTCCTTTCAGCTTCATCACTTTCAGCTTGCTACTAAATCAATGGGCTGAATAAGCTCTGTGAAAGATAAGAGATAAGAAAATAGCTAAGAACAATAGTGTCAATCACCCTGGCTATCTCTGTATTCCAAAAATAACCTGGATTATATCAATATTACTGATAAATAAGATGGAAAACTCCTAGTTCTAACTATTAGGTCCCTGGGTCAGATTATTTTAATTGTGCCACCATCTCAGCAAAAATATAAATTGCTCAAAAATTGACCAGGATGTGATCTATCCAAGACAAGGGAATCACAGAGAACTTTCCACCTTCCGATCACCGCTTGGTTCTAAGAGGTTACCAAATCAGCTGTGTGCTCTTCCACATATGTGGATCAAAAAGCTTGTTCAGATACTTCTTTCTTTGTTATGGAGACTGAGGCATGAAAAGAGAATAAATGGCTGATGAAAAAGTCATGCTCAAAGAGAGCTCACCAATATTCCTTATCAAAGAAGGGTAAGGTATCAACTAGGGTCCTACAATGTTAGGATTCAACCTATGTTCTTTGATATTATTAGTGACTTGGATTAAAAGATGGTTGGAATGCTTATCAAACAGACAAATACAATCCCAGAGAAATGTACTCCTGGAAATATTGATATTCACCAGGTAAGCAAAACATATGTCCAAAATTAAGTGAGTATGGGAGGTGGAGGTGTTATCTGGGTGCATAATCATCAGTCTATGTCTGTTTTGTGCAATGATTACAACAACTCTTGGGTTGTTGATGGCTCTCCAGAGCTCCCTCAAAGCAAAAATGTAGCTTCTCATCATGTTTTGGTAGTAAGCCAAAAAAAAAAATAAAAATGCAATTACGTGCTATTGAATAGGTTTAACATGTGGAAAGAGAAGTCTTCTCCCCAAAACCATCAATCCCAATGTTTCTATTTGCATTACATCATTTCTTCTTTGTGCACTCACTGTAGTCGATGATTGCCCAAAAGATTGAAGCTGGCAAGGTCTTGTAGGTCATCCTGGGGAAAGCAATAATAGAATGCAGTCAGAAAAAAAAGCATGGTGGGATTCAAATGTACATCCCAACAATCTCAGGTTTTTATTATTATTATTAAAACCCTAATATATGTAGAAGGCAGAACAAAGAAGAATGTTGTCTTGGATGGGAAAGCAAAGGATCAATGAAAAAAAGGAAAGCTTTAAAGAAGGGGAAAAACTAAAACATTATCTCATAGTGCAGCCATCTTTCCAGGAAGCTCTCACTTGATTTACTTTAAATAGCTTAATAGCATTGAAGCAACTTTTTATTAGTATTAGCATTATTTTCCCCGTGTGCGCTGCTTCAAAGAACAATGTTGTGGACTCATAAAAATCCAAAGGACAAATCAGGGTCCTCAGCACCATATATACGCCATGCCCACTGTGCAGTGAGCCACATATAATCTGTAAAATGTCAGCTTCAAAGTTCTGCAGAGATTGGTGTTACCCCTGACCTTTGACCTGACGACTCTAGCTGGGCCTTCATGTTCTTTTGCCCAGCTGTTTTAAATAAACGGGCCCCATTTTTAAAAGTGCTTGTTCTCCAGCTTTGACACAAATAGCAGTAATAATATTAACTCTTATTGGAGACAGCAGGGGTGGGGGCAGCCTCCACTTTTCAGGAACCCTTTACCAAAAGCCAATCAAAGCCTTGCCTCATGGAGTGAGTGGCGGGTTAATAAATATGTCATTGTGCTAGAAAATATGTGAACAGGGCTGAAGAAAAAGAGCAAGATATACAATAAAAGGAAAACATATTACTGAGGCTTCCTGTCAAAATACACAGGGGAAGTACTTCACTTTGACCATTTCTTTATAAAGAAGCATGGTAGGCCAAGACAAACAAAGGAGAAGATTCTGGTTTGGCCCACTGCTGAATAGTGGAGTTTCTTGAGTATGATGAAATCAGGTTAAGAGACCAAATCAGGTTTTTTACAGACTTATTAAGTCAAGCCAGCAGATATGTTACCCCATTCCTGGTCTTGGTTGAAATTGTCCATCTACTTTGTTCCCCTGTTACCTATGTTTGTCTTTATCCAAACAACTTTACATGATCTATCATGAAAGAAAAGAAAAGGCTTTGGGGAGATACACATGTCTAAGACGGTCCCAGGTTGTCCTTGCTGTGAGCTGAATACAGCAGCCACTCTGAGTGAAGAGTGTGGAGAGTGAAAATCGGGCTAACCAAAGACTCAGATTTCAGGGTCCAGAGCAATGCTTATGAAGAAAGTGCACAAGGGGAAAGAGCCCCTGGAAGACCACTGGCTCTGGGCAGGCTCAGGGAAAGATCAAGGTGCCATCCTTTCCCATTCTCTGAATAAAAACATTCCGGTGGCCAAATCTTTCTGTTTTGGGCAGTGATGTATAAGAGCAAGTGTAGGCTAGAAACCAGGTGAGCTTGTGCTAAAAAGAAGAGGCAATGGCAAACCATTTCTGAAACATTGCCAGAAAAACTGCAGGGACTTGTTCAGACAGTCTGCATACAGTATATATTTGTGCCTTCAAATCAATTTTATATCAATTTTAAATCACTGTCTACCACATCTGAAGGCCTGACTTTAACCAGAACCTCTAGAAAACTGATGAGCAAAGAAGTTACATGGCACACAACCAGGAACTTCTGGAGGCTCCCATGTATACATTTAAAAGATTTTTAATTTTTGACCATTGATGAGAATTTTGGAAATCAAAATATTCACAGACATATGCTCAGGTTAAGGAAGGCTGAACCAGAATATCTTTATGATTCCGTAAAGCAATAACATGCTATTTGCATATAAATTGCTAGGTTTTGAGTGGGCAATTCTTCAAAGTCTGATGACAGAAAGTTAGAGTGGGTGAAACTGTCATAGCAAATTAATATATAGATTAAGTTTATTTAAATAGTTGCATACATTTCCTTTGCTTTTATTTTGAAAAATCAGACTTTTGCTACTTGCCCTTTTGCAAGTGAATTTACATAGTATAATTTTCATAACCTCTTGGTCACCACTAGAAGTCTGAGGGCAGTGGGTTGTGCCCCCCTGGTCTAAGATGTCCATCAGTATAAAGCCATCTCAGTACTGGAATGGATACATCTCAAACTGAGGCTCTCAGGGAATAAATATAAAAATGCTCTTCCTGGATTAAGTGGGATGTTTATCTCAGCATTCAGTTCCCACAATGATCAAGTAGATGTCACTGGGACATGAAGATTGTAACAATTTCCCATTCATGTTCCCCACCAGCCAGTCTTCAGAGAGTGCTTCCAGATGAGGCTTTTATTATGTAAGTAGCATGCCAAAGAAAGTTGTTGGGAACCATATGGCCCTCTCTCCCATATTTTATGCATCTTCCCATTCACTTTTTCTGTTACTGAAACTCATCTGTGAGGGAGAAAAAAAATGGGGTCTCTGAACTACAAATTTTGGTTGTGAGAAGGATGCAGAGACTTACTCCTCTGATCCTGGCACACTGTAGATCGTAAATGAAATGACACTTTATAGATTGTTTTAATACCTCCTTTAAAGAATATAGATGTAATTGTTGTAGAGCACATGACAAAGGCCAGATAATAGGCTAGTAGCGTTCACAGCTGGTTTCCCATTGTCATTCTGCAGAGGTCAGCATTGTCCATAGCATTTTCCTAGCTGATTCGTGAAACTGTAATAGAAAAGAAGACATTTTAGCAGAAGATTTCCACATTTCATCCACAGATCCTGAAAGCAATTATTTTGACAGAAATGACCTATTATTTGTGTTTTCCTGGTATGTGTCTTACTTCTAGTCCTCCTAAACTTATCCAACCATATACTTATTGCAATGCCATAACCAGCTAAAACCTTATATTATGTTCTGAATTATTAGATATTATCCTGCATATTTTTATGGGTACACACAAAAGAAGAGATTTTGGGGTAAAATGTTCTTGGCTAGATGTGGTCTTCTTATGCTGATTTTCTTACAAGATAGCCAGGGTGTGGGCAAGAATGTCCTCTTTTCATTCTATAATCATCCCTTAACTGATAACAACCCTGATTTCTCTTCCTACCACTAAATCCTAAGGGAAGACAGGGGAGAAAAGTGACTTTCATAGTACTTTCTTCTTAGTGGTGCTGCTGGAACCACTATAGGGGAGACTTCCTGTGCTTAAGAAATGGTTGACAATTTCTCCTTCTCAATTCAGAGAAATCATCTATTCAATCTGTGCCCAGAAATTAGACAAAAACTGTTGAAAGGCCATCTAGGTATTTCAAACATCACAACTATATCTATGAGCTTGATCAATTTCTTCTTGTATGGATGTGCATCTTTATGATGTCCTTATTGTAAGAATTTCCTTTGCTATAGATTTCAAGATACAACAGCACAGCTAAATGAATGGAAATGGTGTTTTAGCAAATATTAAAAAAGTGTCAGCTAACCAAATCAAAAGGTTTGAATTAACTCCAAATAGATCCAGTTCACACTTTGGTTCCAAGTAACTGTGCCATGGAAGCTGCCAAGTGTGGGATTAACTCACCTTTACCCCAAAGATTGAGCTTAAATTCTAAAAGGTTCCAGAGTAACATATCTTTTTATGTACTCTGTTTCTATGACTGATTCAGTTTTCACACACAAACTCACAAAGAAGTACAAAATGAAGAGAAACAAGTTGCTGTCTGCAGTAGATGGCAGCACCTATCCAGCCCTATCCAAACTTAAAAGGGTGGCCACTAAAAAATTCCAAGATTAAAGATTAGACTAGGGCAGCCTGGCTGGCGAATTCTAGGAGTTGGTCCACATGTCTTAAAGTTGTCAAGGTTGAAAAACACTGGACTAGGGAGTTGACAACTCATCCCAAAAGAAGGCAATAAGCAAATAACTTCTGCATTTTTGCCAAAGTGAATGAATGTCCTGGTGCATATGGGCACCAGGACATTCAAGAAAGTGTTTACATTTTATAATTATCTCCATTCAAATCTCAAATGTTAAAATTAGTGTTTACAAGAAAGCTCAGGTTCCCAGTATACAGTAAAATAGTGCCACTTCATATGCTGTGGACAGCCCTGTTGGATGTAACTGTCGGCAGGAATGTTGCAGTCTATCTCTAGCTGCTCATAGTGTCCCCACAGCAATGCTATATCAGGCAATTAAAAGAGCAAGAGTCTTCTATGCTCAGCCATCTGACGCAACCGGCCCATAAGTGGCATCAGCAGTTGCTCTGGTGGGACCCTGTCAGCTGCCTGGATGAAGAAGCCAGAACCCATTTATGAAGCTAGTTCCAAATGCTGCAGTTGTTCATATTAGGAACCTACAAAAAGTCTGGTGAATCAAAACAAAGGTCTTTCAGGGCTAAGCAATCTTCCTCTCCCTCCCCAATATTAGCACCCATGTGTTGCTTCCTGGATTCTTTGCCCAATCTACATCACTTTCCTGACAGAAAGACATTCCTGCATTGTCTCCTCTCCCTCCCCTCCCCCGTCTTCTCCCTTGCGCATCAAATCACAGAGCAAGCACTGCAAAGCAAGATTTCTCTTGCAATTGGCAGAGATCCTTATAGCCTGCCTGCATCCTGGGAGGAGGCCTCTTGTGCTAGCCCTCCTGCACTGTTTGTACTTACAAGTAACCAAGAGTGTCCCTGTGCATGGGAAATTCTGGAAAATATGCAGCTGCAGCAGCAAACTAATCCCTGTACTCTGAAACATTCACAATTTCTGACAATCTTTCATGGCAGACCTATATGCAATGAAATTCAGAAAGGGGGCCGGATATGTTAAATATGTTAAAACTTACATACAGGTAGTCCTCAACATACGACCACAAATGAGCCTCAAATTTCTGTTGCTAAGTGAGATATGTGTTAAGTGAGTTTTGCTCATTTTATGATCTTTCTTGCCACAGTTGTTAAGTAAATCACTACATTTGCTAACACAATTTAACACAAGTAAATCTGGCTTCCCCATTGACTTTGGTTGTCAGAAGGTCACAAAAGGGGATCATGTGACCCAGGGACATGGGAACCGTCATAAATATGAGTCAGTTGCCAAGCGTCCGAATTTTGATCATGTGACCATGGGGATGCTGCAATGGTTATAAGTGTGAAAAATAGTCATAAGTCATTTTTGTCAATAATGTAACTTTGGTCATTAAACGAATTGTTGTAATTCGAGGACTACCTATAGAACAGGCACATTAGGAATAAAAGTAGTCTTTAGCTGGTATCTTATTATGTGGATCTGAGACGATTTTACATATTTATGTGACGGTGCACACATATACACATATCTATTCTTCCCCTTACTTTGGTGATTATGTCTCATTAGCCTTGCTGGTAAATCTATTGTCTCGCTGTTATTCATCTTTTTTCTTCTTCTTTTTTTTTTTGCTATAGCACTTGTAACTGCTCACCACAAGTTTAAATACTTCTGAGATGACTAATGAAATCCAAAAACCAGCCACAAATGCTGGCATTGTGGGATGAATCAGGCTGTTGTGTGTGCAAGTGAAGGAAGGGACCATCCTGCAGGCAGCAAAAGTGCTGATGGTGGAAGGAGCAACAGCTGAGTTTAAATGCCTCCTTCCTGACTTTCTGCTTATATTCCAAAAAGGGTGAAAACATATGTGAACTATATATAAAATACTCTTGCCAAATGCCATACTTTTAATCTCTTAATCTGTTATTAAATTATGGTTTTAACACAATTTCCATTATTGTCAGCAGGAGAGTGTTTTATTTCAGGAAAAATAGCCTCCTATTGCCCAGGTTCTCAAGATTTGTTGCACAGGATTTGTGGTTTTATCTCGTAGTCTTATCAAGTCTTTTCACATTTATTCACAATGTTAATTCAATGTTTCTACTGATAGATTCATGTGGCTAAGAATCTATGCCTTACCTGTGCTGCAGGGTTTCCTCTCTGGCCAGACAAGGTCAAGAAACAGGAATTGCTTGGAGTGTGATTCTGCTTCAACTTATACATAACACAAAGTAAGATAAAGTTATTTGGAGTTTCTTTCTCTCACTTTCTACTTTCCCAGATTTTTTTTTTTCTGTAATGGCTCAACATTTCCATCTTCTTTCTCTGAGTCACTTTTTCACAATTGACATAGCACAGTCTTGGCCACTGCTTTCCATCTATTCTTTGTGCTTCTGTTTCACTGCCTGAAGGCTGAATGTAATGCCAGTTAGAAATAAGATCATAACAAAGAAACAAGTACATTAGATCTTGATGGCCAATCAAAGACCGAAGAAAAGCCCATTTATTTGTTTGTTTGTTTGTTTTTGTTTATCTATTTATTTATTGTGTTTGTTTGTTTATTAAATGTATTGGCCATCTTACCATAGGGTAACTCTGAGGAGCTTACAGTCATAAAGATATGTTTATACCTATACAACTGAAACATAAATAATTGAGTTTGACACCCCTGACTTAGAGATTGACAACTTTTCTAGCTCAGGACTCCTTTGGACTTGCACAATAATTGTCTAGATATTTTAAAAACTGAATGAGACTACCGTGAGATTTCAGGAAGGTCTCATGAGATTTTGCTGTTCTGATGCCAGGTCCCACAAGATTACTAAAATCTTGACAGAACCTAGCCCACATTGGTTTTGGTGTGCTAATTTTATATTTATTTATTCCCTGCAACTGGTATGTCACTCTAATCCAAATAGAACTTCAAGTGACTTACAATAATGGTATTAAAATAACATCAGTGACAAAATGGAAACAAAACAATACTACTATGCCCTGAGGAACAGCAACAACACCCAAATACAGAGCAATACAATCCTCCTTCAACATAAATCTACTCTTAAAATAGCAATAGCACTTAGACTTATATACTGCTTCACAGTGCTTTACAGCCATCTCTAAGTGGTTTATAGAGTCAGCCTATCGCCCCCAACAGCCTGGGCCCTCATTTTACTGACCTCGGAAGGATGAAAGGCTGAGTGAACCTTGAGCCATTCAGAATTGAACTCCTGGAGTGAGCAGTGAGTTTAGCCTGCAGTACTGCATTCTAACCACTGTGCCATTCTGGAATATGGTGGGAACCAGTCTAATCCTGGGAGGAATGTTCTTCCAGAGACATGGAGTCATGCCTGAGAAAGATCCATCATATTCTTTTACTTAACTTTTCTCTAAGCTACAAAGCTAATAAAGGAGAATATTTGTAGGTCAGGATTAAAACTAGAGGTCCTTGATGCTCTCTGAGCTTAGTTGTTTTCTTGCAGACTTTTCTTAACCCCTATACTAGGACTGATGATGTTGCCTAGTTTGGGTAATGAAACATCTGCAAGAAAATAACTAAGCTCAGAGAACACCATGGACCCCTCAAACAAAAAAGCCATTTGCTGTATCTTGATCAGATCTGTATACTTTTTGAATAATTTATAACCAGAATTTTGCATAAATCTCTAGGAGTAGGCACGCCATAACAGCCCCTCATGACAAGCAGATTTGGCCCAAACTCTATTTGCTTTCTGCAAGCTTCTTAAAAGGGATCTATTGTAAATTGGCATCTGAGGATGATGCCAGATACTGCCTGGAATGTAGTTTTGCTCATTTTTTTATTGTAGGTTTATATATTGTAAAGTTTATTGTTATTATTGTTCTTTATGATGTGAGCCACTGAGTCTCTATATGTTTGTGGTGGGATATAAATGATGTATATAAATAAAATATCATATTGGCAGTTTTAGTTCCAGTTTCTTTTGCAATGATGGCATCCATGCGTTTTTAACAACAGTTGCACACTAAATCACCATTTTGACTGAGGCCTCTCTTTTCCTGGTTAGTTGCCTCCAACACAGATCCTATCCATTGGTTTGTGAATTTAGACTTTTTTTTTTTTACACTAAATTGTATCAGGTTAATATTTCTTTTACATTTCTGTTTTAGGAATATTAATAAACAGTCACTCAATTTTTGGAGCTCAATTTTTCCAGCCTATCAGCAAACCCTGATGCTACAATGTAGAGCTGGCCATGCCCACCCAGTAGGCCACACCCACTCCATCCACACCCACCCAGTAGGCCGCACCCACCCTGGCCACATCCACCCAGCTCCTTGAGGGCAACCACAATGCTGATGCGGCCCTCAATGAAATTGAGTTTGACACCCCTGTTCTAAATGCATATTTCCTTTGCCTTTAATAATGCCTTCAATAGTGCTTTCACTAATTTATCTGAAGGATGTAACTATGTTACTAAACTGTGAATGAGATTAATTGCATAGTTAATGGCAGTGTAACTATATGTAATAAATAGTAACTATATTAATTCAATAAATGTGCTCTGTGATTAGCATTTAAATAGCCACAGGGCTCAGTCACATTCAGGACTACAGCTAGAAACAGTAGGCTTAACCATTTCTCCCCATTCTAGTGTTCTAATACCAGATTCTGTTCACTCTGCTATTAGCCCGAGGAGGGAATTTTCTAGGCACCAGCAAATGCTAATATATTTTAGGAAGCAGATGGTTCCACCTGAACTTTCTAACGCTCCTAACAGAGTATAGTAACGGTGTCTCTGCGCTGTTATTTAAACTTCAAAAACAAAAGTCGAGATTATATTTGTGCAATTAATGACATATCTGGTTTGTGCTTTTTCAGGCTCCATTTGGTATTCGTAATTCAATAGATTTAGCAAACAGGATTATATAATGATAAAGTTCTTAACACAAACCTACTGCAGGTAAATTTAGAATTATATTGAAGTTTATTTTTGTGGCTGAATACACACTATAACTGGAGAGTGAAGATGGGTCTGGGCATCTTTATGTATTTCGTGAAACATCTAGAAAGGTGGGATATAAACTTTATAAAAGTAAACAGTAAAAGAGAGAGAGAGAAGCAGCTAAACAGGGAAGTGTAAAGAACGTGAAATTGAGACATGGCAATCAAACCAGTCTGAATTAGGAGGTATGAGTCATAAACTGCAAACTTCTAATCCTAGCCTGGACTCAAGGGACTAAGAAGCCTATTTTTGCAGATGGGTTTAAAGCATTTTACAAGAGGAACCTCCTAAATTATAAAACTGCCGGGCACATAAATTGATATGACTGTTAAACCTTTCACTTTCAGACACAATGACTTAATTTCAGATGTTCACCAATGTCTGCCATTACTGTAAGTCAGAACTAGCAAAAATCCAGCTACTTGAAGCATTCCATTTTAATAATGGACAAATAATGCTGAGCCCAGAAGAAGCGCCAATCAGCTGGAATGTTGCAGCATCTCCAGGATCTTGTGATTTACATTCAGATGCTTGGCAACTGATTCATATTTATGACAGTCACAGTGTCCCAGGGTCATGTGAAGTGACCAAAACCTGCTGCAACTACCCAGCAGATTGGGGGAATGAAACCAAACACTCCCCCACCCCACCCCTGCTGCCAATCCTCAACAGAAATGCTCACAACAATGAAAACCTCGGACAGGAGGAAGAGCGCTGCCGGGTGGGCAGGCAGGGGTCTTGCTCGGCTGTGGCTTGGGGATACTTTTTTCAGTGCCATTGTAACTTCAAACAGTCACTAAGCGAACTGTTGTAAGTCGAGGACTACTTGTACTTTATCACCTTTTTCCTCTTTTTTTTTTTGGTCATCAAGTTTTTGACACCTTGCTAGGCGACTGGTGGTACTCGGATATTGCCATATCCTAAAAGTGGTACAATGGGTGAAAAGGTTGAAAAGCCCTGTTCTAAGGTCACTTCCTTTTGACTCATTTTCTTGAGTGCAAACACACAGAGTGTTTTCATTTGATCTTCTTCTTCTTCCTCCTCCTCCTCTCTTCCTCTTCAGCTATTCGGTTGGTGTTGATTCTTAATGACCACTTAGCTAGATTTTCTCCATAATGATCTGGTAGCCAGATCATGATGACCAGACCCTAATTTGATTTTTCAGTGTCTTCCAATAGTGTACTCATTGATACTGATCACTATTAATGACTCCATCCTACCTTGCTCCTGGTCATAGTCTTCTTCTCTTTCCTTCAACCTTTTCTAGAAATACAGTTTTCTCTAGAAAGACAGGTCCAAAGTGGGATAATTTGTGTCTCGTCATTTGTGCCTCAAGTGAGAATTTTGGGTTGATTTGTTTGATGATCAATTTGTTTTCTTTCTCTATCCATGACCTTTTCAGAAGAGTTCTTAAACACCAAAGTTCAAAGGCATCAACACTCTTCCTCTTCTGCTTCTTCAAAGTCCAACTTTCACTTTCATAGAGTATCACACATAGAATTAGAAAGATACTCACTTTCCTCATAAGAGGAAAGAAAAACGGATTCTTTTATAGTAGCCTATCTCAAAAAAAAGTCTAGGTCTATTATCTATGTGAAATTATTTTCCTGATCTGATCTATGTGTAGGGCTGACATTGTGTGGCTACCCAGATGGGAGCTCCTTAGAAGGAATAAAACAGAGACTGACAAGTTAATGTAAATGACAGGTATGGAGCCTGATAAGGAATACAACTAAGGCAATACATAGGAAGAAAAGAAACCATTGTATGAAATCATCGAAGTATAGTAGGTCATCCACAACACAAAAGCAAGTCAAATGAGACATTTTCTCATAATATGTTAACCTTCCATTGAAGAAAGCTAGTCTAGGAACTGTAATCCCAACACATTTGGAGGACTAGAAATTTGAGGAAGCTAGAAGTATGGAATTAAATCTAAGGGCTGGAGGAGTAGGTTGGGCAGGGGTGAGGAACCCAATGCAATCTTCCTCATTCTGATGCTCTTCTGTTGGATTCAGTTCCCATCATTCCCAGGACTGGAATTGTTAGATTGAAACATCTGGAAAGCACAAGGCTGGGAAAATGAAGTTATTCTTACCTGCATTTCAAGGTCCAGTTCTTGGTAACAAATTGCTTTTGTGGAAGTTAAATCATTCACAATATAAAGGGTATCTCATTTCTGAATTCAGAGGAGCTGGATTCAGGTTGTTGCCTGCTACCACTATGCTCTTCCCCTCCTTTTTGATTGGGAAAGGACCATTAACACCTGTTTTAGGGGTTACTTTCAATTACATTAACCAGAGGGACATTTTACACATGCTGTGTAGGCCCACATGCAAGTATGTGGTAGATTTAACACATTTTTTCCCAGTTGAAAATTCATAACTGGATCCAGAATATTTGGGGGAGGGAAAAGTTAACATCGCATATCGCATGACCTTTAATTTAGTGTCCTGACATAGTACTGATTGACAACCCTGCCATAGCTTCACTTAAAGCCAGATTCCTGTGATTATTCATGCTGTCTGATCTCATGGGATAAATGTTTCATGAGTGCCCATGGGAATTGACCTAGGGGTGTGCCAATAACATGAATAGAAGTTGGACTGATTAATGACTATGCGTTTTACTAGAAGAACGTCTCTCATATCATAGCTAATGTATGCTGGGATCTCCGGTATTCCTTTGGCTCTGAGCCTTATCCAGACTCTTTTGCAAACTGAAAGGCCAAAATATACCCTGGGCCAAAGGTGGAAAGCTTCTCCAATTGCTGAGATCATGCCAAGGCATGCAATTTGTTTGCGCAAAGTCTCCCCTGAAACTCCATCTGCAGAATCCTCCCCAAAAATATTAATTATTTTTATTGCCTAGATTTGCTACCCCCCCCCCAGATAATACATTAGAAGGCAAAAAAAAGCCAAATGCATACAGATCAGACCAAAATCCACACAGTAAAACAATAAATTAAAAGTAGCATAATGTAAAACAACAAGCAATAAAAAAATCTAAAAATATCTGAACAATAAATTTAAAATAGTACTTAGAGTAGAAATATAGGAGATAAACCCTGAGATTTTTTGCATGATGAAATACACCACTGAAATATAGTTTTCTTCCTTTTTTTTCTTGCAAGCATTTAACACGATTAGCATTTCTTATTATGATTATGGTTTGTGAACCACAAATATTTGTACAAAGTTGGAGGATACCTGTTTCAACAGATTAATTGAATAAATACATTGAATTTGTCCACACTGAAAAGAAGAAAAACAGTAATCTGTGTCTAGTTATATGAGTATTAGCATAGCATTGTGCAACCAATTTTCTTACAGTTGTGTAGGCTATCACTCTCCTTAATCTCTACCCAATTCAATTTAATATCAAGAGTGATGTACCCAATTTTTCAGCCACAACAAGCCAAATGTGAGCCAGTTGTCTGTTGCAAGAATCAAGTAGACTACATCAGCTGCTTTATGCAAAATAACAGTCTGTCCCAAGGACTTTGGGTTTGGGCCCGGATTCTTGGGATACTTTGTTAAGGCTACCAGATATGGACTACAGAAATCCAGAGGAGGAATAGATGAGATACTTTGCAAATCAAGATTTTTGCAGTCCCATTCTGACATGATATGCTTTCTACCTCTGACTACTTCCTTACTAAAGACCTACAGCATCTTGTTAGCCTCACTCAGCTATCATTGAAGTGATATAAAGCCCATTCTTATTGCTGTTATTTTGGCACAACAAGTCTAGAAACTGCTACAAGGGCAAACTCTCATATCACTTTAACTGCAGTACAAACATATCCCAGTGACCACTTTTATACCATACCCTCACTACATCATTTTGTCTTATTCCCAATCTGCAGCTCAGGCATTAAAAGTTGTTTTTAGCCTTCATTAGTGTTTTCTCTTTTCCTTCAATACAATATTTGTCATGGAGATGATCTAGCTTTATCAACAAGGTGGTTTCTGACAGAGTCTGTACTGAGATTTATTCAATTCCTACTGGCCACTGAAGACTACTACAAGCATAACATTTCCCCTCTGGGAACAGGCCCATGACAGTTTTGCCTTGAACTGCAGGAGAGAATGGACATTGGCTGCTGCAGAGAGCTCCACTGCATGTTTGAATGGAGTTTTTCAAAACATTTCTCAGATCTTACGCAGCCTCCTTGTAAACATGTATTTAGTGTTCTTTTAAAGAAGCACTAAACCTGCATTTAAAAAAAATAGTGCTATATTGCTAAAGGACAAAGGCTGTGTGGTACCAAATGTTGATTTCAACCATTCCTATCTGAGGATTAAACTTGCTCCTTATTGATCATTCCTTCCCCCTTCATCCTTCATTCCTCTTTCTTGACTGCAGCTTGTCAACCAGATAATTTGGGGACACGAATTTAGTGCTCTTTCAGAAGAGTGCTAGACTTGTATTCAGAAATCGTCCAGTTGACAGGTCAGGTATCCAGAACACTTCCAGGCTTGCAACCTGTCAGATATGGCAATGTAATAGGTGGCTAAATACATCATTCAACTACCAGATTATGATAATTAGGCAACCGTACCCTACCCCATCTCACATTAGGGGCAGTGATTGGAGATGGTTTTCTCACTTAAAAGCAACATCTAATGGGAAGAGTAATGAAACTGGGAGAATTCACCAATCACTTGTCCTTAACTTGTTAAAATGTTAAAGAGAACAGACTTATTATTATAGCAAACATTGGGCTTGGCATTTGGGACAGCAATTTTTAAATAACATACTTCTCTGTTGGCCCAAGTACTGATTGTCAGGTGCAAATATCCAGGAGCATTCATTGTGTTCAAACACAAAATAGTTTATTATTGCTACCTCTAATACATCAATCTAGTCAAATAATGGTCAATTGGCACCCGATAAGGTCAACAAAATTCATGGGAGGGGATGGACTTAGGTCTTTTCTGACAATGCAAAAGTATCAATGCAATGACTCTAAACTGATGACACACTTAACCCTGCCTTCCAGCTCAGCCACTTCTCCTAAGCTGATGGAGAACATTTTAATACAGCTGCCTGGCTGTGTCCTAACTTATTAATAGGAAAATACCCCCTGGTGCTCAATAGATTCAAAGTAATTCCTTGCCTGCTATGAATATTTCCTGTGCAGTGAGATAGGGTCCCAGATAAGTATCTAGCCAAGAGATAGTGAAGAGAAATGTGAGAACACAAATAGGAAAGGAAATAAAGATAACAATGGTCAATGTTGGATACTCATGCGATATAATAGTAGTTAAAAGTGCCAGGCTAGAAATGAGGAGACTCTAAATTCTAGTCCAGCCTTAGGTGCAATACCAGCTGGAGGATTTTAGGCCAGTCCCCTGCTCTCAGCCCCAGGAAGAAGAAAAGAACAGGAAACCACTTCTGAAAACATTGCCAAGAACATTGCATGGATTTGACTAAGTAGTTGCGAGGAATCTGAAGGCACACGTAAGGATGGAGACAATCCTTTGTGTTACTGTGATCAAAATCTTCAGCATAATGAAAAGATTCATCAACAACTGCCCCAGCATG
Source organism: Crotalus tigris (assembly GCF_016545835.1). NCBI lineage: Eukaryota > Metazoa > Chordata > Lepidosauria > Squamata > Viperidae > Crotalus > Crotalus tigris. The sequence continues at coordinate 1,532,175 of NW_024100068.1, forward strand.
TATTAAAGAAAATTTAACTGTGATTCTACAGAAGGGAAAATACTGAAAAATTATATATTAATTTGGACAACCATCCAAACCCCATGATTGTAAAGAGGGACAGGGAGGAAGCACTTCAAATGCCTCCTAAAACAGTTGCTTGTGTCAAGCTATAGCAATACCTCAGCGTAAAGACCTGAAAAGATCAGTAGGTGCCACCAGACTTCTATGAAACAAAAAACAGTTGGTGCCTTCCTGTCCAGGGAGAGATCAGTGGCTGACAGCAAAGAAATCCAGGAGGGATACCCATAATAGTGTAAAGCAGAAGTGGACCTTGATGGGGGGCCCAGGGGATGAGGCTGAGCTGCAATCAGGGTCCTGGCGCATACCTTTGATTTCTGTTTATGGCCCCCATGTGGAATGATCTGTCTTATTGGCACCACACTATTTTTAAATGATGCAGCAGCTGGCAACACATAGTTCAAAGATTTATGCTCTGACTTCTGGCTGGATTAGTTACTTCCATTCTCTTCCCTTGTACGGATAAGGTCTTCACAAATGTGTTTCTGCCCAGCCTCTTTAGGAGCTAAAGTGAAGTGATGTGGAAAATAGGCAAGCAGAAAAGTAAAACAGGTAGCAAACCTTCCCTGAAAGGCCGGCACAGTTAGACCAGTCTGGCATCCAACTGCAGGAACTGCAGGAATTTCACCCCAAGGAAATTCATTTCTGCTTTATGCCAGAAGCAGAGCTCACCAAACCCACATTCTCTCCTATCCCAGTTATTGCAACAAGGGTGTTATGTGCACATAAAAAATAGGCAGAGTTTTGATTGTACAATTGTAGCCACCATCTTGACCTTTTTGACCATACTCTGCGGAGACCCTGTATTAGAGCCATTGGCTGGAGGAAGGAAGTACCTGCAGTTCATGTAGGTGCAGACATCCAGATCTTGGAGAACAACCATGTGTTCCTTCTTATAGTAGCGAGTGGGGCAAGTTTATTGTATTGATTTTGGTTATTTATATGATTTATAACTTCCCTCACTCCAGAGGCTTTAGGAAGTGTACAAGCTCAGACTTAGTATGAAAAACAAAAGAATAAAGAAACAATAAAACTATAAGCAATAAGAAACAATAAAGACTCAGATCTTTTTTTAGGCTGCTCAGTCTAAGAACTCGGGAGAAATCCCATAGAACATAGAATAATAGGATTGGAAGGGACCTTGGAGGTCTTCTAGTCCAACCCCCTGCTCAAGCAAATTGCTATCCAGTCTCTTCTTGAAAATCTCCAAATCACTGAAAGATGTCAAAGAGAAGGGCCATTCTTACTTTACAGGTAAGGGCTGTAAAGAAAGGGGACAGCCACCAAGAACACTCACCTTTATGTCCCCTCCTATCGTATTTTGATTGGAAAGGTTTATGAGCTGCAGCCACAAAACACGGCCTCCCAGATTTTATTCCCTCTTCTTTCCTCCTTTAATGCAGAATCTTATCCAGGGATGTCTGTTGGAGATGATCAAAAAAGACCAAGATAGTTTTTGCTATTTGTTGAAATCCTATCCTTTTTTTTAAACACTTGTCTCCTGGGTGCTTTGCATAAAAAGGGACAAGACTTCACTGGTAGAGTTGCAAAGCACAATCCCTGAACACCAAGAATAGGACTGCCTTTGATGGGAAGAATAATATCTCCTTAATTTGATCTGAAGAAGATCTTGGAGCGGAAACTAGGACACCATGAGTCCTAGTTGTCCCATGGGCAGGGAAGATGGCTGAATGCCTTCAGGTCAATCACTTCCTTGCATCCAACTCATCTGACAAGGTGATTGTTGGGGGGGGGGAAGGAGATGGGAGGATTCTATATATGTCTTGATGGATACAGAAATAATGGAAGGTATAAAGGAGGGAAGCAGGCAGTTAAGAAATATGAAGTGTAAGTATAATCAGGGATTTTTTTTTTATTTTTTATTTTTGTCATAGAATGCACCGGAACAGAGTTCCAGCACCTTTTTTCGATAGATTTTCCAGAGTTGCGTTCTTTTCCTATTGTTGCCATTCCTATCCTCGTTTTTTCGAAAATGCCCCACTGGTGGTACAGTGCGAGTGGGGTCCCCTCCTGCACTGTCTGCTTCCTCTAGGAGGAGCCATGAGGCACTGGAGCATCACAGTCAGAGCATGGCTTGAGTGGCTGGGTTAGACCACGTCTAACCCAGCGGAAGCCGATGGTGGCTGTGGGAGACACATAAACATGGAGGCCAGCTTTCACGAGAGAGTAAGTGAACCTTTTGTCTTCCCTTACAGAAGGTGGGGTATGTGTGAGGTTAAAAAGAGGCGAAGCAAGAGGAAAGAAAAGCAGCTGGCATGGAAGCTTGCCCGACAGCAGAACTTTGCTGTTTCGGTTCCTTGGGTATTCAAAGGTTGGGATGTCTATGAAAATCTCTTTTTAGTCTTTTATACTTTATATGCAAACTGCAGAGGGGAAGAATAAGAATAAAGCCAATGTCATGTGATTTGGAGGTATTATTATTAATAATATATATTAATTATGTATTGGTCAGATGTAAAGGTAGACCTACAGCATGAGGTTTAATCAGATCTATTTATTAAATTGGATTTAACTTAAAGGTAAATTGTTCACTGTTCACTGACAAAGTTTCAACTTTAATTTGTTTCAAGTCAATATCCATATTAAACTCCAAATGTAAATTTTTCCACCTTATTTGACAACTTCTTAAAAATAATTCAATCTTCTACAAGCAACCAAATTTTGTTTTATTGGGTCAGTTTCATTCCACATAGAAAGCTGACATTTCCACTCATTAAATTAAATGGGTATGCCAGTGGAAAATTTCCCAAAAGATTAATAAAATGCCTTCTTGTAATTTAAAGCCACACAGTGCATGGGAGCATTAATAGTATTAACTTATTGTGAACAAGGAGGTTTTTAAGAAGACATTGGACAAATATTTGTCTGGAATGTTGTCCTGCCTGAGCAGGCGGTTAAGTAGACGACATCCAAGGTCCCTTCCAACTCTGTTATCCTGTCATTCTATTATATATAAATAAATAAATATCATCATCTTCATCATCTTAGCATAGGCTGTTTCTATGCAATCTTGAAATATGCCAAGTTGCTGGTTATGTTTCCAATTTGACTATACATAGATCCTTCCAAGAAATAAAACAACAACAACCAGTGTTTGGATACAGTTGCTAATGTTTTCCTGTGTGTGCACACTGATGTTAAATAATCAGAAATGGAGGTTAGTCTAATTTGTGTAGATTGTTAAGGCTGGCTAAAAGTCAATAAGTCTCTTTCAGTTAAAGCTAGACTATATAATCCTCTTATTTTTTTTAATACCACTTGAGTTAATGACCAAAGCAACAGTAATTAACCAAATAGGCATTATTTGCTTGTCTGGAACAATTGGGGGGGGGGGAATAATGGTTGTTGTGCTGGATATGCCATTGCTATTTTATTTTTTTAACAATATCTCTTTAGGAGAGGCATTACTAGGAATAAAGGATATACCTGAGGATGGCGTTTGAATTTGGAAGTTGCTAAGACTGAATCACTATGTTAGACTATAACTCACAGCATCCCCAGCCAACACCTGCTTTGCACCACTGGACCTGTTTCAGAATTGCTGAACCATGACCACAGCAGATTGCTGTTGAATGTGTTGTCTCAAGTCTTGATTACTATGGGGAAAGAAAAGCTGAAAGCACAACATTTTAATATCTCATATTAGAAATGAGATCATTGCTGGATGTGTCTTTTCCCACAATTTTGAGAGTCAGCAATTATCTCTGGCTTGGGAAGAAGTCCAGAATTTGGGAAAGCCTCAGAACAATATCAAAGCAACATGGGCACATGCGGTTGAAAAGAAGACTGCCTCAGAAATGGATTGGAAGCTTTGTTGAAGTTCTCTGAGCAGCTAGTAGTACCTATCTGAGTGCCAGGATGAAAGTGGGGCTCTCCACATTTGTAGTTTATGCTATCATCCAGAACTTGCAATACAAAGCCTGTCTATATCAGTGATCTATCGCCACAGTGATAGTTAGATGATCCTATCAGTCATTAGTGTAACTAACCTATACTCCAGCCATAAATCTGCAAAAGTAAAGACTTAATAAGGAAGAGGCTTTGCTTTCCCCGCTCCCTTTGGTTGGTTGCTTGTTTTCTTTTTGTACTTTGTTAATACCACTTGGCTGTGTTCATGTGACACTGGACAACAAACTAGCCAGCAAAGGAAGGGCTCATTCATAAATCCTCCTTATCATGACATGAAGTTGTTTGGTAAATGTTTGCTGAGGACCTGTCTTCAGAACATAACTCCCATCTCACTGTAAACTCTCAGCTGTTGAAGATGGCCAAAGTCAATCTAAGGTGCTCCAGCATGAAGCCAATGATTATTGAAACACAAGATTTCATATGCAAACATTTTGAGGCACCTGGAGGAGGAGCTCTGGGAGATTAGTGATCTGCTCGATTCCAACCAGCCTAGCCAATCTTCAGTGACACTGCTGTACTTTGGACATGGGAATGTTCACTTTGTGGAATGTGGGTTTTCCAGATGACCAATACCCTCATTGGGACTCAGAAATAAAAGTTGAATAGGATTCACTTGGCAGTCCTCCTGGCAAGGAGGGCTTTTCTCTTCTACTGGGAACTGGAAATCACATTTTTAAAAATCTCCCTTTTTATGACCCTGTAATCTTTTAATTCAGGGTAGAGTTGGGGCAACTGGATGGAGCTGAGAGTTTACTGGTCAGATGTCCTTCCTCATGCCATACAGAGTTTGCAGCCGATATTTTTTCTTTGTGCTCTAGGACAGAAACATCTGCCATTACTTAGGATTGAAGTTTCAACCTTCCGAGTGGGAGAGCATCTTTACCACTAGATCACCATGCCGCTTTTGGCAACTGGAAATCAAGATTTTTTTAAAAAAAAAAACTTGTCTACATAGAGATATAAGTTAGGCTAGAATTTTTCGAAATCACGACAGCTTTTCAGTCTCTGGCTTAGGATTAAAGGGCTGCAGCTTAGAATTGCAGATGCAGGGCTGTTCCCAAAGTATGATCAATAAAGTCTAAGTGGTGGCTGTAACATTGTGATCAAAACTCCATCATTTAGTGTATGTGCATTATCCATGTGAAATATGTAAAAGAACAAGTGAGGTTCCCGTTGCACTATCTTCATTGTCATTTTGATTGTATTGACCATACCCTGAAGACATTGCTAGGCTTATGGAGTAAAAAACCATTAGCCAGATGGCAGAAGAATTAGGCAATGGCAATGTTGCTGATTGAAAATTTGGGCATCAGAGTTTTGCAACTGGAAAACTCAGAGATTAAATCTGGAACCTGCATATGCAACCGACATTTGAGTTAGATGCAAAAACTGTGTTTCTTTTTTTAAAAAATCATTATTACAAATTGTAGCATATTACATTTCTACATAAGGGAGAAGAAAGAGCAGATGTATTGGCTTCATGGTCATTATAATATATTACTCAGATGCCAGCAGCTGATGGGCAGCACCAGGATCCCTGCTATCCTAGCGTCTCAGGATTCTTGATCTGTAAACTGGATTTGGACTTATCAGATTTCCAAATCAAGGTTACTTTCAGGAGAGGATCAGTCTCTGCAAATTACAGCACATGACCAGTCTGTTGGAGGTTACAATAGTTCCACCTGGAAAAAAGCAGTTGTGCCTGAATATTTCCAAATCAACAGTGTTTTATACAAAGACAATACAAAAAATAAGAGTTTAATTAGCTAAAATAGTATGACTCAAATATGCAGAGCATCTGGTTGCCAGATCTGAGCTGCAAAACCCCAAATTTTATATTGTGCTATTATAGAATAGGTGATTGGGGTTTTGTTTCCCTAGTTCCATATTGCCCAACTTTCTGCCATATATTTGCTTTCATTCTACCACTGCTCTGCCTCTTCTGTACCCTGATATTTTTTTATATCTCAGCTCCATTGTCCAAAAGTATCAAAGCTGGCCTTCATCAGGATCCTGCAAAGTTTAAACAAATCCAGCACTGTAGTTATGCAATATAATTCCTTTTTACCATCCTCACCAAGTGTGCCTGCAGGGAAGTTTAAAAAATATATAAGGATGGTGGCCACAACTGTGCAGTCAAAAACCTGTCTCCTTTCGACATGCTTTGATGCATATAAAAGCAGATGAGGCTTCTATCACATTGTTGTGGCCACTGTCTTAACTTTTTGACCCTCCTCTGTAGATACCCCTGATCCTCACAATACAAAGTTCTCTTTGTGTTCCCAGGGTTTATACATATTTTTTCTTTTACTTTATGAATGACTTTTCTGAAGTCTGTTGCCTTGATCTATGCTTTTTTTTCTGCACATGCATAGATTGTATCTGTTTTCTACATCTGCAAAGATTTTTTTTTAAAAAAAAGAAATAAAAAAATCCATTTTTAAATGCTGGTTATACCACAAAATAAGGAATTTCTGTTACTGGAGTATGTGCTTTTAAATAGCTATTTAAAAGACATTAAGAACCAATTCACTTTTTAAAAAGGGGGGGGCAACAACCCAGACATATGTACTTGGTGAGATACTAAACTTAAATTTCCTGTAATAAAACCCTCTTTTCAAATCCTATATTTCTCCTTCCCTCCCTATTTTTATGAAATGAACACATGCCGTTTCTCAGAATCTAATCACATCTAAACTTGGGTCTGGTATGGATCTGGTTTTTAGAATCTGCTTCCTTTATACCCAGCTTTTCAAACCTGGGCATCAGGATAGACACATTATTGTAAAGTCCAGTATTGTCTACGGTTTTCTAAAATCTCTTGCCATAGCAAAATGGGTGCTACAAGAGAAAATGGAGCTTTGAGGACGTGCTAATATCAAGGGTGGTCAGTAAGTTGATCTAGAATCTAACACTTTTCTCCACAATTACAGAAAGATAGAGCAACATCATAGACCAGGCTGGAGGAGAAATTTCTCACCACTTCCTTGCCCCTTCATGAACTGTAGGTGGACACTTTATCCTGAGGGGCCATTAATGACTTTGGCTGCTCAGGATCTAGCCCAGAGCCCTGAAGTTCTGCAAGGATTTTTCTCCTCCCTCCAGCAGGGAGCTGTCAGAGCTACTCACCAAAGACAGTGCTGATCCATTGAGAGAAAAGTGGCAGCTGGTAAATCTGGCAGTTCACTCAGCGAGACTTTCATCCAGCTGCATACCCTTAAACTTGGGTGTCTTTCCCTGTTTTCTCTGGAACCTGTGAAATGCTCTCTAGGGTGGAAGAAGCTTCCTCTTTGGAAGAGGAGCCTCTGCTTCCAGATCTTAAGCTCTGGGGCATCTCCAGAACAAACATGGCTACATTGCAAGGGGGGGGGGAATGTGAGTTCACACATTACATTAAGCCAGGGATGGGCAGCTTTCTGGGTTGGGGACTGCAATTCCCTTATCAGCTGGAAGGCCACAGATGAATTCACTGGAAATTGGGAGCACATTTTTCGGGAGGGGGGATTTAAGAATGGGAATAGAGCAGGAAGCCTCTGAGATAAATTCTGCTCCTGTTTTCACCCTTCAAAAATGCTGCCTCCTATCAAAATTGGCCAAAAATAGAGCTGCCAAAATTTGACCACAAAATGGCTGAATCTTGGCAGCCTGATTTCAGGAGAGATGGGGGCTTGAGGAGATTTAAGGCTGGAAAGAACAACAGTTTGCATTCCAGAGGCCTCTTTTTCCCATTCTCAATTGCTGAAAGAAAAATCTTCATCAGGGTCCAGTCCAAGCTGGGAATAAACAAAATGGAGACGACTTTAGAAAGAAGGTTGGAGTTTATTGAAGAGCAAAGCCAGACAGAAGTGTGCTTCTGGGAAAGCTGACCACACGTTGCTGGGAGTGGTGGGTTTTTATACCTTCTGGGGCTCTTGTTTGGAGTTGTTCCTGTGGCATGAACTTTGTCCTGAGTCTGAAGTGCCTTTCTGGTATTCTGATGGTGGTGGGTTAATCCTATTATGTCCCAAAGGTCATATCCTGCTTTCCTGGGGCTGGGGCTGATGACTATGTCCTGTGTTGGATTTTTTGGTATGAGGGATTGTTGATTCTAGGAATCTTTGTCTTCCTAATCTCTTCAGTTTCTAGCTGGAAGGCTCCAACCTTCCTGAATGGATTATTACATCTGCATTTCTAAAAGCTGATTTCTGCTGAGTTTCTACTTGTGTCTATTAAGAAAAACTGGGCTTACTTTTCTGCCTTTAAGATCCTTTGGGAAAATATATTCTGCCTTTTTAATATTCCCCAAAATATTTCTTTCTCTGGATTCTTCCCACACAATGTTATTCTGGAGGAAAAAATGCACTATGTAAAAAATGCACTTGTTATTGAATTTCAAGCTCACAATCTCAGGGCATTGAGAGGTACATATAGACCACAGGCACATCCTGCATTAAGTCATTATATCACTTGTTTAGTTTTGGTTTAATGAAATAAGAAAGCCAGTTATAGTTTATTTCACAAACTATGGTTTAGTATCATGGATGAACTCAGTCAGGGTACTAGTAGCATAAATCAAGCATAGGTATATTTTCAGTTTATAATTTCTGATTAGTGGTTGAAATCTTCCTTGAAGATCCTGATGTAAAAGACTAAATAATGTTGAACTAAGAATTTGTTTTACATGTGGGATTGGAAAAGGATTCACAGTATCTCTAGATAAAAAAAATAAAATTTTGGAGTGGAGGTAATTTTATGACTGCAGTTATCCAATATTTGGAAATCAAAAATGTTTGCTCTTTTAAGCAATCCACACAGAAATCAAATAAAATCTGCTAATTACTGCATGATTAAATAGTAATAGGATGAGTCCTCGATAATCTAGAGAGGTGTATGGGTTACAGTGAAGTTAATCTGAACTTTGGAGTGCAAAACCTAGACCTATAGAAGAAGGAAGAAAACTAAATATCATTGTCAAAGCCAATACGAGGGTAAAATATCTCTTAAATCTAAGGGGGGGGGGAAAAGAAATCTCAGCATAGAAACAGATCAGACTGAAGGATGTCTAGACAGTGAGAGGATCAAAACTGGAATCATTCAAGGAAGCAGGGAAAGAAATTATATGAACAAAAATCTGAAGTGGAAGACGACTTATTCTGCCTGAGAAGAGAATTTACCAGGAAGATTTCACAAGAAGAAAGCCAATTCTTAGAATGGTTTCCTCAATGTAAGCAAATCTGGGAATTTTGCTGCTGTGAATTCATGATACAGGCACAATAGGAAAAACTGTAGCCAAAACAAAGCCCAGTTAGTGTTCATCCTTCCCTCAAGAAAAACAAAATCCATGGGAACTATTTTATAAACTTTGTAGGATAGCCAAGATTTTTCTTCCGTTTTTTAGGCTATTTTTTAAAATGTCCAAGATGATTACAGCAGGAGCAGGAGCCTTTAAGGACACCCAGGATTGGCCATGCAACCATGTAATATTAGAGACTTCAGGACATATGGTATTCATTGAGTAGAAAAGATTCTTGGAATCAATAAAATTTCGAACTCATTGATAAGAGGGTGCATTCACTCCTTGAAGTGTCTTTGCAATATTGCACTTTGCTGTCTTGATTTTAGAACTGGTTTAAAAGTGACCAGATCTAAGAGCTGAATTAGAGCTGACACTGAATGGATCAGCAGACTGGAGGCAAGTCGATTAACCTTTATCATCACAGGAGAAGAAGGAGGCTAGCCCTTTCTTGCCCGTGTCTAACAATTATTCCTCTGAAACTATATCAGGTGGAAGTGTATTATTGATATTATTGCCTCTGCAAAGCTTTTGTGGCCAACTGTATCTCTGTTGCTACATTCTCTGCAGTTGCAGTCATACATAATATATCGTAGGAAGGAGAGAAGGGAATTTTCTCCTTTAAGCATTGTTTTAAACAGCTACTCTTCTTTCGCTTCAGTTGACAGACAGGTTTGAAGACGGTTCTGTGGCCCAGCCTTCTGCCATGGTTTAGGTCATCTACTCTGGCAAGCTGACTAAGTAATGCCTTTTCAAGTAAGGGTTCCATCATGACTAAATCAAAGCAGATGTTCAGCTTTCTCCAGCCAAGAAGATAGCAACTAGAGAGGATGGAGTATGTGTATGTGTTCATGTGGGTGTACTTTTAATAACATTTTATAGCATGTCAGGAAAAGGTTACTTGTTACAAAAGTTTTGTACTACACACAGGCATTGCATTCCGAGGCAAAGTCCGCAAGAAATTGATTGAAGAAAAGAAAATTCCAAGCAGATACCAGGGGGAAAAAAAGTATTCTGTGCCCTGAAAAATGCTAAAGTGTTTTTATGCCGAAATATTAATATTATTTTTTCACCAGAGGTGGAAGGAAACATACTGGGGAAAATGTCAAATAATATTGCACAGTATATTATTAGAAGAATACTGCAGGAACCAAAAAGGCAACTGTTGCCAATACATCGGTTTGGGAATGTTCTAGTAGGGCTGTTTCTGCCAAAAGTATTGGCAAGTAAACATTTTTCTGTGAGAACACTTAAAAGAAAAATAATGGATTTGCACAGTTTTAACAATAGCAGGGAGGGGAGATATAAAGCTGACTTCATCTTATCCAGTATTGTCTCCTTAGCAGACCGTTTGCTCCGAGAGGTCTTCAGCAAAACACTTTTTCATTCCTCCTACAGATGCTGACATTTCAATTTGGTCTAGTGATTAAGGCATCAGGTTAGAAAGCAAAAGACTCTGAGTTCAGATCCTGCCTTAGCCATGAGAGCCAGCTGGATGACTTTGGGCCGGTTATTCTCTCTCAGCCCAACTCGCCTCAAAGAGTTGTTGTTGTGGGAAAAATAGGAGGAGGATATGTTTGCCACTTTGAGTTATTTCTTTTTAAAAAAACTTTATTCAAATACAAATAATGCAAACATAATACATATAAGTCTAAATTTAAAAAAACAGTATTAAAAATACAAATATTATAGTGCACCCACTCCCTTGGAGATCATTTTTATTACCTATATTTCTTCTCATATAACAACTAACAATATACAATATATTTCAATTGTGCCCTTATTCCCTCCAAAACATTATATGTTCTTGAGTAGGTTTATTCCCTTTGCCTTCCACCAAGACTGTTTTTATAAAATCCTCCTATATTTCACTATAATTATTTACTTTAATCATCCCTTTTTAAATTTAATTTCTGTTGTTAATTTATCATTTATTGCCATATTCAATATTTCATTATACCACTCATTTCTTTGAATAACCCAATTCCATCTCCGATATTGAACCATCCCTAATCTAGCTGCCATTATCAAGTTTACAATCAATTCTTTTTTTTTTTTTGCTTCATTTATATCTTGAGTTGTTTCTAAAAATAATAAAGGTGGGTTTATAAATAAACAAATAAAAAGTAGAGGATACTTAATTAGGGCAAGAATTAGCTTAATGACAGTGTATGGCAGAAAGATCTAGAACAGTGGTTCTCAACCTGTGGGTCGGGACCCCATTTGGGGTCGAACGACCATTTCACGCGGGTCGCCAAACAAGGCTGTCCGCCATTTTCCCCCCTTTTCTTTGGCCATGCCCCTGGCACCCGGTGATATATAAGTGGTTGGGGGTCACCACAACATGGGGAACTGTATTATGGGGTCGCGGCATTAGAAAGGTTGATAACCACTGATCTAGAAGTACTATGGGTTCCCAAGCTGACTTTGAGGTGAACAGCTAAAAAGACCAAGACAGTTTGGGGCTTCATTAAGAGAAGGGTTGATTCCAGGTTATGGGAGGTAATCATCTAATAATACATTTTGCTAGTTAGACCATATTTAGAATACTATTTCCAGTTCTGAGGAAAGCAACTAAAAAGGGATATAGAAGTTAGACTGAGTTCAGAAAAGAGCTACCAGGGCAAAGGATCTGGAAATCACATCTCCTGAGGAATGGTTAAAAGAGCTGGGCGTGTTTAGATATGGTTGAAATACGATAGTTTACAAATATCTAAAAGACTAACATATGCCAGAAGAAGTAGACATGTTCTTGGTTTACTCAGAACTCTGATTCTATTAACCATTACCATTCCACCACTCCGAGTGGATCAGTAGACATAGGCCACTGACCTCACAGCCCACAGGTGACCCTCCTCCATATATCTTATAAAATCAGTACAGTACAGTTAGTGATCCCGTGGATACATGAAAGTGGCAGGAGTGCCCAGAACATTCTTACATGGTCTGCATGTCAAAAAAAAAAAAAAGAAGCAGCACCCATGCCATGGTTGGTGATGGTGGTGGAGGAACAGGAGGAGGAGGGGGGAGGGGAGCAGAGGTGAGTAATTGGTGCAGACAAAGAAAGTGAAAGATGGGGAACCCAGGTGTATACTTGCAGAGAGGTTCCAGGCAGTCTCCTGCTCTAACAGTACTATTGCTAATGATTCCTAACTTCTTAGGAAGATGAATTATCAGGAAAGTCAGTATGCTTAATTGTATCATCCACTTGACTAGTCAGGGTCAGGTAAATCTCCCTAGAGGGCTTCTGGGAAATGCAAAATTGCAACCACACACCTGGTGTGCTTATTTAAAAGCTTTGGCTGTCAGCATGACAACCATTCTAGAGATATTTTTTTTTTCAGATTAATCTTGCTGATGTTTATTGTATTTATCTCTGGTCATTATATAATAATCTTTCATAGGCATCTCTCTCACTTTAATTTTTAAAAATAGCTGCTTTTTCATCTTTATATGTTTTTATTTATTGATTCAGTTTATATAGCCATCCATCTCCCTTGCATGTTACTCCGGATGGCATAAACAGTTAAAACACAACGAACAATCAAAGCCTTCTGCCATTAAAGTCAAATTAAAAGTAATTACTCACTGCATTTAAAAAACAAAATAGCAAAAAGACAAAGGAGAGTGCAGTTTAACTATACACAGTGTAATCATTCAATAGGCTTCACACTTCTTTGGGATCCCCAAGGCCAGGGGTAGGCAACCTTGGCTCTTTTATGACTCGTGGACTTCAACTCCCAAAATTCCTGAGCCAGCCATGCTGGCTCAGGAATTCTGGGAGTTGAAGTCCACGAGTCATAAAAGAGCCAAGGTTGCCTACCCCTGCCCAAAGCCAATGGAACACCCAACTTTTGAAGGCCTTCCAGAAATCCAGCAGGGTTGGGCCCAAACTCCCTTTGAGGGAAATGATGTTCCAGAGGGAGTTTCCACAGCAGAAAAGGCTCTCTTTATGGATTCTGGTAAACAAAGTTCTGCCCTTCTGCTGGGTATGATAGAACAGGTAGATGTAATTGGGGAGAGGGGGGGTCCCTCAAATCACCCAAAAGAGAAAAATCCTCTGAGTAAGGTTCCTTAAGTAGTTGAAATAGGGTCATTCAGGAGGATAGGTTCAGCTGATCCAGGAAAACTAAGAGTTTGCAGAAGTATAAAAGATATGGAGGAAAAGATCTTGGAGGAGGAGGAGAAATTTCCGACAAGGACAAAACATGTTTAGTGATTACAGAATGCAGGTTGGTAAGTATGAGTGGAACAAAAAAACAGTAGGCGGGTTTCCCAACTTTGGGAATTTCCGGAAGTTCAACTCCCAGAATTCCACAGCCAGCCTGATCATTGATGAGAATTCTGGGAGTTTGTTTGTTTGTTTGTTTAATCTATATGCCATCCATCTCAGCAATAAGGCGAGTTGAAGTCCACCCATATAACACTGCTGTGAGTTTTGAATTAACATTCAGAGTTCATAATTAACAGAGCTCTGACAATTGAAATATTAACACAAAAATTAATGTACTCTGGTCTACAGTCTTGAACTGTAGCTGTCCACACTACAATATAGTATGGGAGTTCTTCTGAATATCTAGTACTAAAGCTAAGTAGGAGAAGACCAACCATCACCTCCTGGCCCTGCTTAAGATTTTTCCATCAAGAAGCATTTCAAAAGTCATTTTGTCCGCCCTCCAAATACCCCAAACAAGACTGATTTGTTCCAAGTGCATAGCCTCAGGGAAACCAAGCAAGCATGCCTGATGCTAGAGATGATTTTTGAACTCAAAGGCTAACTGAAGTCACGTGGCAGAAAGGGAGCGGATCCATCATGTGCACAGGGACAAGAAAGCAAAGGAGGGAAGGAGGGAGGGGTGGGGAGCTCTAGGGCAATTTAACAAAAGCTGCCTTACAGGAGCAATGCAGGTGGTCCAGGGGGCCTAAAGCTTGACCCGGGGGAAAACGCAATTGGGAAGCATTCACCTGTAATCAATCGGGCTGAGTTGCCAGACCTTCTGATGCTGAAAAAAAACAGATTCCAGTTATTAATTTGAAGTTAGCAATTGAGGGTAATTCCACTAAATGGTCTGGAAAAGAACAAACAGAGGAACAAGTTGGATCTGGGATAAAAAAAAGACTCGACCTCTCTTGGCCTCTGTGGCTTATGTGCATTGGCGTTAAAATAACAGCAGACCCAAAGATCCTGCTGACACACCAGCATTACAGTCCAAAAGGCATTTAGGAAAATGAAAACATACATTCGTCCCTCCAGTTCATGGGATGAATCCATTTTGTTACTTTTCTTAATTTATGTTTTGAGTGAATTTATACCAATTTCTTTTAGACCTCTTTATTTTTGAATATATGGACTCTTCTTCCCAAGCTGAATATTGAATCCAAATATTGCCTTTGTCTAGAGGATGTTCAAACTCAGTTTTCAGAGACTTTCATAGTAGAGGGACAGTGGTTCTAGATGCCCTTAATGGAAAGTTTTTGGAACACAGATGTATTAAGAGAACATTTGAAGCCTGTCTTAAAATTCCTGCTGCAACTGGGAGGTTATATTTTAGGCAGGAGTGGAGATTTAACCTTTATGACAATTGAAGCATCTGGATATGTGTAGCCTACAGCAAAGACAACTCAGAGGAGATATTTGAGTAGCAATCTTCAAATGACTTATTGACTTAGTCCTTATACAACCAGAGGGTAGGGCCAGAACCAATGGGCTAGCATAAGAGATTCAAGACAACATCAGGCTGACTGAAGGAGCTGTCAGCCAATAGAACAGGGTGCCATATGAAACAATGAGTTCTCCTTCATTGAGGTCTTCAAATAGAAGTTCATGTGCCAGAGTTGTTCTAGCAGTGAACAAGAAGTTGAACTGCCTGTCCTACATAAGGTACCTTCTGCCTCTATGATACTATGATCAATGTTTCTCCAACATTGGTGAGGAGTATTAAAGCCTATATTCACTATCCCTGCTCTTACTTATGGTTGGCCAAGAAGATGAAGTTACCAAAATCCATTTAAAAATTAAATAGTGAATTATTATATGCCCATAGAAATAATGTAGTTACTGAATTCTTTTTTTTACAGGCTTTAGAGCTTCCTCTGACTATGACTGTTGAGAATTGAGCAGTTTCCTGCTGTCTGGGAAATAGTTTAAATACTAGAATAGGCAACGTAAAGTAAAGGCTGTCCAGTCAAGCATTTAGAATAGTTATAAGGAAAGATATATTTTTCATAAGTAGTTTTTTTCTTTCTTTTAAAGGCTATATTTGAAAAATTCCAAAGACCTGAACAGGATTGGATCTTTAATATTTCATTAAGAAATCTCAGGGCTGCAGACTACACTAACCATGTGAAAACAGTGTCTACAGCAGGGATGTCAAACTCGCAGTGTCACGTGACGTGTCACTATGTATTGCGACTTTTTTTCCATTGCCAGCAATGGGGTCAGCATGGTTTTGCCATGATGCAACCGGCCCAGGGCCAGCATTTTGACACCCCTGGTCTACAGCCAGGGAGGGATCTGTAATAAAATAACATTGGCCATAAGCATGAAAGAACAAGGTTTGCACTGTGGTGTCACAACTCATATTTATGATTTCTTCCATCACAGGTCAAATATGGATAACAAAGCTTGGTTAAAACAATGGGAAATTCCTTCCAGATTGCCACCAGGAGAACTGCAATTGATGTGTCCAAAGAGTCTCCATGAGTCATGTTGAGCCTGAGTGAATATTTGTTAATACTAAAGCTTTGCCAAGTGACCAATGCATGCAGCTTCTTTTTTATTCCTCAGCTCTCAGGCATTTATACAGCTTAGATGCAGAGCAGAATTCCAGAGAAAGGTCAAGACCTAAAAGGTAAAAAAAAGCATCTCCCTTTTATAGAGGACTTTTGTTTTGTTCTTTTGTTCACCAGTCAGTTAAGGCCTCCTTAAAGGAAACCTCATCAGGTGTGTTCTCTAAAGGATTAAAATGCTCCCTTTTCCTGATCCTAGCCATATCCTCTTTATATCACATGAGTTATTTGTTAGGCACCAATGAGTCTTTTCACACCAAAGGCCAAAGGAGCGATTTACTATCAGGTAAAAAAAACTACTTTAACTCAATGTTTTTCAAACTTGGAAACTTTAAGGCAGTGGTTCTCAACCTTTTGAATGCCGCAACCCCCAACCGGTCGTAAGTCGAGGACTACTCAACTGGTGCAGCACCGTTTGCAGAATGGGACTTTTGGCGGGCTCAGCAGGGCAGAGACAGCCTGGACAATTCCTATTGGCTTTTGAAAGCCAATAGAATTAGACTCTATTCAAGAGAGTCTATTCTATTGGCTTTCAAAAGCCAGTAGAATAAAAGGGAGTAGCACAGCTAAGGAAAAGGAGAAAAAAATGGCGGACTGCGTTGTTTGGCGACCCCCGTGAAATGGTCGTTCGACCCCAAATTGGGTCCCAACCCACAGATTGAGAACCACTGCTTTAATGTGTGTGGACTTCAACTCCCAGAATACCCCCAAGCTGGCTGGAGAATTCTGGGAATTAAATTCTACACATTTAAAAGTTGCCAGATTAGGAAAACGTTGCTTTAACTCAGGGGTGTCAAACTGCTGGCCCACGGGCCGGTTGCATCATATGGAGGCCACGCCCACCCCAGCTCCGGCAATGCAAAAAAAGTCACAATACATCGCGACATGTCATGTGACGCGACGCGTTTGACATCCTTAACACTTAATATATTGTTATAGATACCAGAAAGACAATGTATGTAGAAGAAAATGATTTTATCTCCTATGTCATCAGGAATATAGAGTCAAAAGCACAATCGATGTACAAGCAAAAGCTATTAAATTAGTACCCAAGTGTTTACCCAAGTGCAAGAAAATATGAGAAAAATACAACTTACACCACAGCAAATGAGAGTCATAGAAAGCCTCTTTTTACTACCAAAGACTACAACAGCCTAGCTCAGTCTCAGCTCTTTCAGGTCCTCACATTCCTGACTGAAACTTTGGAGATTTACTGCAACTAAGAAATTGTTGTTTTAATATGGTTTGTTGAAGCTAAGTGGCTAGGTTTCTATAACAGGTTAATCCATAAAATATACTTTTAAAATCATATAAATGTCTGATGCAAAACCAAAACCATGATAGTTTAACACAATGTATAATCTCTGTCACTACAGTACTTTTCACACACTTCTCCAACTTGGCACCACCTTCCAAATACATTGGACTGTAACTCTAGCTTTGCCAGGTACTGTGGCCATCACATTCTGGTTGGAGATAATGGGAAGTGCAACCCAACACAACTGGGGGCCAATATGTTGGGAAAGACTAGCTGAGTTGTTCTGAAGGATTCATTCTTGTTTGATTCTCCTGTGTGGTAGCTTTTACTTGCTACTTGCCTTCTGAATGCTTCTATATCATTTCACTTCTTAAACTGGATTTATCCCAAATCCTTTGATCGCTGCCTTCTGGTCCCAGACAAATCAGTAACACAGAAAGGCGGAAAACCTGGTTGTGTTAGGAGTTAGCAAGGATCAGTTTGCTGTTTAAACAATTTGTTGTTTTTAATGATGTTTTATGTTTTAACTTTACACGTTTTTTAAAATATTTTTTTAATCTTTAATTGGGAGCTGCCCAGAGCTGGTTGAAAGATGGGTAGCTAAATAAATGTTTTAAATAAATAAATAAATAAACCTTTTGCCCTTAAATTTTATTTTATTCTATTTTCTAGAAAGAACATTTTGTCATTCACTTGTTTAACATGCAATTTTATTCAGTTTATTCTCTAGTTGTTTCTTCAACATCTCAAGTTTAACTTATATAGATTGTCTCCCTCTTACTGTAAATTCTTCAAACACAGATCTTAAAAATTCCAATTGTCATATCCACAGTGCTCTGGTTTCTTCACAGCTATAATCAATAATAAGCTCTCTATCTTCTTTGAAGATCCTGGAAAAGATAATCAAACAACGAATCAACGAACACCTAGAGGCAAACAAAGTCATTACTAAAAGCCAACATGGGTTTGTCAAAAATAGATCATGCCAGACAAATCTTATTGCATTCTTTGACCAAGTGACAAAATTAGTGGATCAGAGGAATGCTGTGGACATAAGTTACTTGGACTTCAGTAAGGCATTTGATAAAGTAGATCACAACCTACTACTTGACAAGATAGAAAAATGTGGGGTAGACAGAACCACCACCAGAGGGATCCATAGCTGGCTGACCGGCCGTACTCAGCGAGTGGTCCTCAATGGAACTGCATCTATATGGAGGGAAGTGTGTAGTGGGGTGCCCCAGGGCTCTGTTCTGGGCCCAGTCCTCTTCAACATCTTCATCAACGATTTGGATGAAGGGATAGATGGGGAACTCATCAAATTTGCAGATGACACCAAGCTGGCAGTAATAGCCAACACTCCAGAAGACAGGCTTCAGATACAGAAGGATCTGGACAGACTTGAACACTGGGCACTAACTAACAAAATGAAATTCAATGGTGAAAAAAGCAAGGTTCTACATTTAGGCAAGAAAAACCAAATGCACCAGTACAGCATAGGTGGCACCATGCTCAATAGTAGTAACTGTGAGAGGGACCTCGGAGTCCTAGTAGACAATCACTTAAATATGAGCCAGCAGTGTGCTGCAGCTGCCAAAAAGGCCAACACAGTGCTAGGCTGCATTAACAGAGGGATAGAATCAAGATCACGTGAAGTATTAATCCCACTCTTCAATGCCTTGGTAAGGCCACACTTGGAATACTGCATCCAGTTTTGGTCACCACGATGTAAAAAAGATGTTGAGACTCTAGAAAGAGTACAGAGAAGATCAACAAAGATGATTAGGGGACTGGAGGCTAAAACATATAAGGAATGGTTGCTAGAATTGGGTATGTCTAGTTTAACGAAGAGAAGGACAAGGGGGGACATGATAGCAGTATTCCAATATCTCAGGGGCTGCCATAAAGAAGAGGAATTAAGCTATTTTCCAAAGCACCTGAAGGCAGGACAAGAAGCAACGGGTGGAAACTAATCAAGGAGAGAAGCAACCTATAACTAAGGAGAAACTTCCTGACAGTGAGAACAATTAATCAGTGGAACAGCTTGCCTCCAGAAGCAGTAAATGCTCCAACACTGGAAGTTTTTAAGAAGAGACTGGACAGCCATTTGTCCGAAATGGTATAGGGTTTCCTGCCCGAGCAGGGGGTTGGACTAGATGACCTCCAAGGTCCCTTCCAACTTTACTACTATTACTATTACTATTACATTCTAGCGCAGATCTGGCCATTTTATGGCCCATGGGCTACGTCTGGCCCTTTGTCCCTGTCTGGCCCACAGAGGAGGTTGCAGGGGGCTGCAGCCATGGTGGCCCTCCACAACAGTCCCCGTTTCTCATGTGGCCCCTTGGTAAAATTAATTGCCCATCCTGCTCTAGTCAATAGCTCCATTTAATATTTAAAAAAATGAACTGCAGCTGGCAGCACCACCAGAAATAGAAAGAGAGGGGGAGAGAAGAAGAAAAGAAAAAAGTACATCCACATTAATGTACCCATCTTTTTTACCCTGTCACTTCCTACTTTTCCACACTTACTTCTTGGATACTGATTCCCATTACATCCAACTAACTTTTATAATTCTCCTGACATACCCAAATTTCATGAATGAAGTGGGCAGAGCAATACTCTTAGACACAATCATTTTTATTTCTTTCAACAAACATTCATTCTTCACAACAGACAATGTACTTCCTGCAACATTCACCTAGCACATTTTAAAATTTCTCCATCCATTTTTCCATATTTAGTAAACGTTCTATCAAAATACACAAATTCATCTAATTTGTCTTGCTATTCGTGAATAATTTGCAATTGTTTAGTTCATTTTCTGCATTAAGCACAACTACTATTGCAAATCATTTGGGTTCTAAACTGACAACATGGCATTGCATTCAGAGAAAAAAGTATGCATGTTCTTTATTTCCACCATATGCCAAACTTAGGGCATTCAGAAATCACATTCAACTCCATCTTCATGCAAACATGCTGTAATTCAGGCTCTTGACGTTATCATATTCTTCATCTGAACCAACAAAGGAACAATAAATTTTCTCGTATTCATTCATTTCCCATTGATTTACTGTTCTGCACACATTCCTTCTGGCATAAACCCAGACAGTACTTCCACATTGTGCTCTTTGTCACCTCTCATATCCTTTCAGTCAGATTTCTGCCAAATACCTTCACGGCTACACTTAATAAACTAATCCACCTGTAGTTCCTTCACTCATTCTTGTTACTTTTCTCTTTGTATAAGGGAACAATAATGGCATCCTTTCAATCAACAGGTACAGATTCAGTATTCACAAACATTCAACAAAGTAGCATACTGTAACTACCTCATTAGTAAACTACACCCATATTTTAACATAAGTCTTTAACACGACAGATCTATGCCTTGTAGTTTCTCGCCCATTTTTGATTTCCATCTAAATCAATCTTCATTTGAACTCTTTTCATCTAACTATTCCTTGTTTTCAACTACATAGTTTGCAAGTAAGTTTTTTTCTTTCTGCCTTATATATAATCTCTTATATCATTTAAATAAATCATTATATGATTTTTGTCCTAGTCCACAGCATCGTTACACTGCATCATTTCACCAAATTCATTCCAAGAAGAAATTAATCTATCTTCTAATAACTTTTTCCTTGCAGTAAGAAATATGGCAGTCATTCTGTTTTCATTCCAGTTTTTCTCCCACTTCTTTCTTTTTTTGCCCTATCAATTTTTCCTTTATCCATTTTGACAGTACCAAAACCTTAAATTCAAAAAGTTTCATCACTTTTTCAACCTTCAAATTGTCTCATTGTTTTATTATTAAGCAAATTAATAAGGTTTTATTTTTACTGATTCCTTTTCCATGTGTATATATGAACAGACCTGTGCTCCAGCCATGTATTCAAAACTAGAGTTTTTCTAAGATACTCAAGAAAACCTCACCATCTTTATCTATTTGGGGGTCTTCAAATGTCCTTGTTGATTTTTCTATATTTCTATATTTTCTCCTGACACTGAGAACAATTAACCAATGAAACACCTTGTCTTCAGAAGTTGTGGGTTCTCCAACATTGGAGGTTTTTAAGAATAGACTGAACAGCCATTTGTCTGAAATAATACAGGGTCTCCTGCTTGAGCAGAGGGTTTGGATAGAAAACCTCAAAGGTCCTTTCCAATTCTGTTGTTCTGTTATCTTATCTTTATCTCATGGGTCCTCAACCTTGGCAACTTTAAGACTTGTGGACTTCAACTCCCAGAATTCCTCAGCCAGCAAAGCTGGCTGAGGAATTCTGGAAATTGAAGTCCACAAGTCTTAAAGTCGCCAAGGTTGAGGAAGCCTGCTTTATCTTGTTCCTGGCCACCCAGTTATATCATTTACCAGTATATTTTTTCCCCTGGATCACAGATATCTTACTCAAAATCCTGCACAAATTTTCTAAAAACTGATCCATGGTTCTTCTTACATCATTGTTTACTAGAGCACCAATAGGGAGCTCTTATGAATTCTTACTTTCATATGCACCAACAACAACCAAAATGATACCAAGCAATACTTTGATTTATACTTTACCCTTTCAATCCTAATCAAACTTTCACTTTCTCTTCAAGTATTTATCTATCTTACTCTATGCAGATCATCTTTATTCATATATATTGCATCCTTCCCTGTTCTCTTAATTTCACAAGAGCATAAAATATTTTTTATTTATTAAATTTATTGACAATTGTCAGAAGTAAAGTCTTCATCCTGGTTCATCCAAGCCGGGGATAAATAAGCAACATGGTGACTGCTTTGGGAAGAAGGTTACAGTTTATTGAAGAAACAGAAAGATGGTCCTTGCAAGAAAGAGCAGAGGAGAAGAAAGAGGAGTTGAGCACATGGGCAGTAGGTTTTTATACCCCCCTCTAGCCTTTTTGGAATAGTTTCCTGTTCCTATGGCATGAACCTTGAGGCTATTTCTGAGTGTTTTTCTAGGCCTTGATATCTGCGGTTTAATCCTATTATCATATCCTGCTTCCCAGGTGATGGGGCTAATGACTCCTAGAGTTTGGGTGGGGCATGCAGATTTTCTCTTTGTCTTATTGAGTGCTCTGGCTTCAACTTTCTGATGGTTTTACATCTGCATTTGTATGGGGCTAGCTCTTGCTTGGGGCAGAGAGATAGATTTGGCCAGGTTTGGTTTTAAAAAATCCTTTTGAGGAAAAATATATTTTTCTGCCCTTTTAATATTTCCTTCTCTGGGCTAACTTCCCTCACTACCCACCTTACTACAGGGTAACTTTGGGCAGCTTTCCTTAATTTCTTCATTTTATTTAATTTCTTCAATCCATTCATGCTTAATTTTCTTACATTCCAAGTTGCAATCATTTATGTGTATCATGGTTATCATAAAATGGACCCATCAATCATATTTTTGGCCAAATGAAGGCTATCATATTACATTTTCAGATAGTAATGACAATGTGTAGACTACACAGGTATAATTATACCTGTGTTTACATGCAACATTCTCTGCTAACAGTAAGTGCAATACCAACTCGGATTTGAGCTAAAGCCCTGCTTTAGTCCAAGCATATTCATGCTATTCTGTACAAATCGAGCTCTCTGTTTAGAGATCACTTTGCAAGCCAACATACTATTGCTTTACATCTCACCAACCAGGAAGTACAAGCTGGATGTGAAAAAAAATGTACAAACTATTTTTCCAGAATACTTTATACTCAGAAAATCACTTATTTACTTCATGTCCTCATATACAGAAGACTTCCCTGGGGGCCTGCTAGGAATTGCAGTTCAAGAGCTGGAAAGCTACAGTTTCCCCACTGTAATAATGGCAAACAGAAGGACTATTGGTTGAGGGGAATGCTTAAACATATTGTTCAGAGTCATTCCTGGCAGAAACAAAACTATGAATAGAAGCAGTGGCGAATTGGTTTCCTCTTCTGGTGCTTGTCTTCCCCATCGAGTAATATATCATTGTAATAATGGAAGCAAAAGCCTTGGTGTAATGCACTCTGAAGCAGTCGTTGGATAAAATGTCATCTTTGATATTGATTTGCCATTTGATCCATTATCTTTCACTCACCCTGGGATTTATGAAAGTGCCGCTGCCGGAAATCTCTTCATGTCTCTCTTGATCAATGGTCGATAAACTCCAATCCTAACATTAATTTATTGTACTTAATATCCAAGGATAGCAAGGGATAATGGGCGCTCCTACAACTCCACTTGTCCCACAACTCTGAGTGACAGAAGATGCCTCTAATACCAGTATTAAGATCTTTGCTGTTCTCGTTTATTTTGACACCTCTTTGTACCCTCCCAAACAAATTTATGTAGTGCTGAGCCTATTAGAACCAGGACATTTTAACCAACAAATCAAGCCAGAGTTACTAAATCTTGCAAAGCCAAAATGTGGAAATTTGGCTCAGTGCTAAGTGAACTCAATATCTAAAATTGGATTTGGAAATCTGAATCAACTTGTCCAATCAGACTGAATATTTGCACCATCCTTAATAGTAATAAAATAGTAAAAATGGGATTTTGCTATGGTGCTGTGTTCTGGCCAGTGTCAGAAACCAGAGGAGAGACTGGAGCAGATGTGACCCAGGATGACTCCCTTTACCCTTCATGTTTGATATAATCTTTAGACTATAATACTAAATGTGAGCTTTTTCGGCCAGCTATCTTCTGTTGACGTTGGGCTTCAGCAGTCCCAAATTCACCTTCCATTTCTGCCATACAGGCTGAAGTGTGAGAGTTGAGCCTGAGTATAGCTGAAAGACACCTTGATGCAGAAAGCTACTCTAATTGACTTCTCTTGGCTCCCACGTGTACATATAGATCTCTAACCTTGACCTCCATTTTATCCAGGGGGAATGTGCTCAGCAAGGTGTTAGATGCAGGTTTCATCTACAAGCCACTGGGCCAAACGGTGTGAAGGAGAAAAATCAAAGAACTTGGATACATGAGAATACAAGGATAGAATCATTTAAATATGAGGTTGGTGGAGAGTCCTTCTCCAAGGCATTGCTGCACATGGACTAGATTTTTCTTGGACAAATTAGCTCTTCTTCTTTTGAACTTTACCCTTTTGATACTTTTACTGACATCTGGGACTAATGGATGCACTGTTAAGCAAGTGGTTACCAACTCACATTTCATGAAAAATACCTTCAAAAGCAGAAATGTACCATATTGACATGTTGCAAAAGATTCTTGTAATAATTAGCCTAGTCCAGAAAGATGGGGTAAGAAAGACTTTCCATTTCCCACTCACTACTGTTTCCTTCACCCAACCATACATGCATTAAAAACAGTATCACTCAGAAGCACACAAATTGAAATTCTCAAAAGCTCTGGGTGCAGCTCCTAGACAGCTTCGAAACTATTGGCAAATTGTAAACTTTAATGGGACAGAAGAAAAAAAGTATTAAAATCTGATTTAAGTGTAATTATCTTAAATCAAGCAACTTTTAATCAAATTTAATTAAGTAAAGGCAGTTCTATTTTTTTTGTCCTGACCTGACTTACAGTATTTTGGAGTATAGCCTGATAGATCATTCAGTGTCCAAAGCTGGTCGAGGATGTTGAGGAGAATGGAAAGGAAGAAGTTAAAAGTCAAGATTTGACCACAGTTACATAACTGAAGTGCCACTTTTTTTTTTACAATGTAAAATTGTGTACTCCTAACTTTAGCTCAGTCCTTTTTACCTTGCTACACATAGCTAAGTAATGTTGAAGGAAAAGTCTTCATCATGGTTCAATCCAAACCGGGAATAAACAACATGGCAACTATTTTAGAAAGAAGGTTGCAGTTTATTGAAGAAGAGAGCCAGACAGAAAGATGGCTCTGGAAGAAAAGAGAGAGAGCACATGTAGGGAGTGGGTTTTTATACCCTCTGGAACCTTGTTTGGAGTTGTTTCCTGTTCTTGTTTGAGGCTTTGTATTTCCTGTGTCATGTATTCTGACCTGAGTCTGGGTGTGCCCTTTGGCATCTATGAATTAATCCTATTATGTCCTTTGGGTGGGGTATTTAGATTTTAGGTTTCTTTGCCTTTTTAATCTTCTAGCTGGGGGCTTCCAACCTTCCTGGATTATTTACATCTGCATTTGTACAGAGCTGGTTTCTGCTTGGAGGAGGTAACTTGGGACTATTAAGAAAACTGAGCATGCTTTTCTGCCTCTTTAAGATCCTTTGAGGAAATATATGTTTCTGTCCTTTTAATATTTCTTTCTCTGGGGGGGGGATGACTTCCCACAGTAACAAGCAGGTTTATTTCAGAGTTGTTAACATCTGATTTCCAGGATAACACATGCACTGTCATAATTCCTGAATTTAATTCAGGCTTGATTCAGGCATTTTTAAATTTACTAAAACATAGAAGGGAGAATCAGAAGAGCAATCTCCTTCATCTAGTTCCTATCTCTGCCCTGCTGAGCCCGCCAAAAGTCCCATTCTGCAAATGGTGCTGCACCAGTTGAGTAGTCCTCAACTTACGACCAGTTGAGTAGTCTTCAACTTACGACCGGTTGAGTAGTCCTAGACTTACGACCGGTTGGGGGTTGCGGCATTAAAAAGGTTGAGAACCACTGGTCTAAACGTTGCAACATTTTAGGTCCATGCGTAATAATTTCTTGTAATTTTTGTAACCGTTAATAAAGCTTATAGATCTTGCAAGGTTTCCATTTTTTGAGATCGTAAGATACTCATTTTGCATTTCCATAAGACAGGCTGGATAATGTGAATAAATTAATGGATTTAATTGTGGAAAAAAGATATACATTTGGGGGAGAAATAATATTAGGGAGAGAAAGAGGGCAAGCATTTAAAAAGTTAAACTGAGCAATCTTTCCCATCCAAGGACTCAGATCTTGATTGTTGTCTGCCCTGCCTGGTTTGTGGTTTATTTTTGGTTTGTTGAGGTTTTTCTTTTTCAAAAAGGAAACATCTGGAAAAAGTTACACAGGACGGTGTGTAATATGTTATTTAGCCCTCGGGCAGTCTTCCATGTCTGACTACTGGCCAGATCCAAACCTGTTTAGCTGGATTTTCTCCAGATGCTGCACAGAAGACTTGAATGTGCAGATGATACCAAATTCTGCCTCCCCCTCGAGGAACTTTGAGCAGAAACAAATGGAGAATAGAAAGCAAAGAGGCACAGCAGGGAGGAAACCAGTCCTGGTGCTAACGTTACAGCCCATGGAAGAACTCACAAGGAGGGAAGCATCACAACCAGATGCCACCAGGAAACCACAATTAATTGGCCCTGCTTTGTGTTATCTCTACAGATGTGAGGAAATGGGAGAATAAAAACAACTCATACTGTTGACAACTCTATCTGTAGTGTAATCCTTGAAAGAACTCATCCATCATGCGGGTCTCCTGTGGCAAAACGGGGGTGTGATCCTGTTTTTCAGCTGTGGAAATCAACCATTGGCTTGCAGAAATAATTGGTCATTATGGCTGTGTGTGTGTGTGTGTGTGTGTGTGTGTGTGTGTGTGTGTGTTCATCCACACATATAAACATAGACATAAAAGGCCAGTAGAACTCTGAAGAATCTCTCTTTGCTTTTAGAAGGTCCACTGCCATCAGGAAGACTGACCTACTGTTCTAACCAATCCATCTTGACTGTCTTCAACAATGAAGAGAAATGCACTAGCTCTTCTAGTTTATGGCAGCCTTCCTCAACTTAAGGGTGATCACTACTGATCTGCCTTTACAGCAGATCGACACTTACTTTTCCCTTATTCTATGCTGCAGTTATAAGCTCTGGTAGACAGATTTTGTATATCCAGGAGCTCCAAAGGCCCAGCTGGCCAAGTATTTCAGACTTCTTTTCCTTTGCCAAATTTGTGAACAGAAGTAAGTCCAGTTAAGGAGCATTTTTGTGGAGACAATCAGTGGAGAAGAGAAAGGCAAAGCAGTCCTTCCTCCTACAACTCAAAGCTTACTTCTCTATTTAGAAGTTGTTCTTTGACCTGAGGATGAAGGTCATCTAACAGAATTTCCCTGTTGTTATAGAGGCTCCAGCACAAAATTTGTATCTCTGTCCTCACAAAAACAGTGAGGGTTAAATGAGTTTCTAAAAAAAATATATGCAAACTATAATTGCAAAATATTCCAGAGAAAGATAAAAACAGACAACAGAATGCAATTGTAAACAAGCAGTGAAAACAAAGGAGGGTGCAGACAGCAAGTCACCAAGGATCATTACAAACAGGTAGCCGTGGGATATAGAATTTGTGTCAGAAATGGTCAGAATCAGCTGCTTCAATTTGTTTTAAAGAAAAGAAAGAGGGGAAAAAGTCAGTACCACAATTGTTCCATGGAAAAGGCAAAATGTTAACATAGCTTCAACAATTTACACTTCCTACCATTGCCTGAACAAGGTTGTAAAGATGGAAACGTTCTGAGGCTATGCATTATGGTCAATGTTCCTGTAGGTATTGATATTCACATTTATTCATTTATTTAAAGCAGGTTCTACCTAATTTGGGGGTTGGTAGCTACATTTGAGAAGGTGAAAATGAAGGCTCTCCTAGTGCAGGTGCTCCCCAAGTAAAAAGCACAGTTAAGCAGTAAATTGCTCCTCTAGCTTTCCAGGAGACTTCTAAACTTGGCTAATTGTTGTTGATGGGAGGGGGCAGATGACAGTTCTAACAAAGTACTGTAGGATGTGGCCATCCACCATTTTATTTCCACGTATGTCCCAGGGACCCAGAGGTCTTGAAGCATTGTTGGAAAAACAGGCTTGCAACTGGTATTTGCCAACTTCCCATTTTATTTTCTCAAAGCAATCTAAAAAAGATAAAATCAGTCTGTAGGCATATGGTATTTGATCCTGGAAAGCAGGATCAATGGATATAAATTAGAAATGCACATCTTCTGTTTATCTCATTTTTATCCGGAGTGCATGTGTGATGGATAAGTGGTCACCTTAACAAGTCCTGAAGTCTTGTTGATCATACTGTGAGATTAGATCATACCCCATTAGATCATACTGTTTGCGAGAATGCCTTGAAACCAAAAATGAGTTATCCAGAAGGTTGTGTTTTGATGATTTCTAGGGGAATAGATGGTCCTTGGTTTTAAAAAAAGATGCCTGCCTACCCTGTGTTTCTAGTTGAGTAACTCTATCACTTATGTATCCATGATAGAGGCATGGGGACCAGGAGCTGTTGATAGGATAGGTGGAAATCCAAAGCAAATCAACCCATGGCTCACTGGGGAGCTGATCATTCTAATGTGAAAAATAAAGGCTATCTTGGAAACAAGAACATTCCTGCTGTTCCTTAGCTAACAGCTGCAGAAAGAAGGGGAAAACCTGCCGAATTGCATAGTCAGTCACCAAAGGGCCATCTTGTGTCCATCTGAGATAAATCCAGCACTCGTAGCCTGACTTCCCCAATCACCCTTGTAAAAATGGCTTTGCAATCAGAAAACTGAGGGGTGGGACAGGGAGCAAAGATACAAGCAACTGACCGGAGATGCTCACTGACAGTTGTGGCCATGCAATCAGCTGTTATGCAAAGTTCAGCAGGTGCTGGAGACACTGCAGAAGCAGCCTGCTAATCCTACAAGGAAGAAAAATGCTTTCTGGAATGCAAAGGCGGATGAAACCTATTAGGGTCATAGTTTGCCCAGCTGGCAAGCCCAGAAGCATTCCCTACATTCTACTTTCAATTAATCCTAACTGAATCAGAAGGCAGCCTCCTTTGCCAAAAAGGAAGGAGGAGGAGGAGGGTTCTTGATTTGCATATACTGTATAGCTGGGTTGACAAAAACTCCCATGAAGAAGTGATAATAGGGTTTGGGACCATCTACACATTTCTCCTGAAACTGAGGCTGGAACCAACCGTGATCAGGAAAAGTGATTCCATTGTCTGAAGGGATTCATACCTTTTCCCATAAGCCCAGGCACAGTCTGTGAATATATGGACACAAATGTGAGGTGGGGCTACTGTGCTAGATGGCATTGTGAGCTTCAGTATTTGAGCTTCAAAGGAAATGACACTTCCTGGATTTGTTAGGCTGGGGCTCAAATTTTAAAAATTAGCTCTGAGTGGGAGGCAGAATGATCCCTGCAGGACTAGACTAATACAGTAAGTAGTGCATCTCATTTGCCTTCCATGGTAGCCCATACAATTTGTCTCAGGAATCTCACAGGGTAAAATATTTACTAGCACAGAGATTCTGAACATGAAGGCAATCGTAAATGTCATGACTAGATCACACTGATGTCATGCTTCCCCTCTGTTCTTTTCCCTCTAATAGCAGACAAGCAGAGAACTTTTTGTTTTGCATATCTTAAATTGTAAAGCATATGTTCATTGGGTGGGAACTTAGAGCTCCCTAAGCTGCTCTGAATATTGGTGAGTCCCCTCACTGCTGGTCATGATGAGAGGGCTGCTGAAGGTTGTCATTCAGCAAGATCTCTTATAGTTGAAGGCGTGCTAAGTTCAAATTTTAAAACATCTGGAGGACTAGCGGTTGCTTACTCTAAGCTACGCTCACAGAGCTCTATTGAAAATACAATAATAGTTTAAAATAGTCATATGTGGTTGGAGATGTATTGGGATTTTGGTGATAAACTCTAGTTCTCCTAGACATGGGTAATATCAGACTTTTCTCAGAGGAAAAAAAGAGGTCAGTATACAATCCTGTTGACTATTAGTAAACCTTGACTTGTAGTAAACCCAGACTTCGAGTCAGTCTCCAATCCAATACTGATCCACTGGGAAATACAAGTCTGAATGTTGGCTTGTAAAGAAATAGTATATATTTTGAGTCCAGATTTGAATTCTTGAGAGTAGAGGGCAGCCAGCAAAAGACCATGGGAAGAGTGCCAGAGGAGCCCAATTTAAAAAAAAAAAAAAAAGAATCACCTGTCTGTTCTTCAGGCATTCCAAGCACGTCACGGGGGAAATACAAGACTTTCAGAATGTCCCTCTGTTGAGCAGTAACAGCCCACAGGACCGAAGAGGACATTTTCTTCCTTAATCCTAGCAGGTGACTGAATTGTGCAAGGGGAACACTTGCCCTTGTAACTTTATCCCAATAGCAGATACTATTCTTGTTCTCAGCAAGGCCTATGCCTTTTCAGCATCTGCCACTACCATCTATCCCAAGCAGTAAATTGCCAAATAATTACTCTGTTTACACTTGCAGCTCTTTCAATGATTGTGAGCAGCAGGCTAATCCAATGCCTACTCAGGCTATATTTGCATAGCATTTGTTGACCACAACATATCTGATCAGTAAAGGAATGTTGTCAATGGTTTCTGATCACTAAGGCAAACAGTCCTTATTTACTGAGGTATTGCTCTTCCAATACTGGGCCTCACGAAGTGCCTAGTAATAGTCTTCTCAGGTCATCTCAATCCAAACCTGCTGGATTACAACTCCCATCATCACTGCCATGATTGTGTTAGCCATAGATCAGAATAGACTGGCACACCTGGAAGCTGGCAGCTTGCAGAAGCTGGAGTTATATCCTTTTGCCAAGAGTAGCAGGAAAAGAGAAAGTCTCCTAAACATGCCAGCAAAGATTTTGCACTTGCTCTGGTTTTCATTTATATGCCCTCCCTGGTAGATGAGTGAGCATATTGATCTTCACCGCCTGCCAATTCAAGCCAAAATATCCTGCTGTAATAAAAATTTGGACCACTATAACTAACAAATATTTATATTCAATAACAGAGCTCTATTTTCTCAGGTAGGGTACTGCATCGAAGCATTATAGGAATTTGCCAAAAATACAATCCTAATCCTAATTGTGCAAAAATATTATATTTCTGACCTATGGTAGCTGGGTTCATGCACTTCATTAGGCTATATTAATTGGTTTGGTCTTCTCTTTAGATTTGTAAGTCCATGGTTCATGGCTTAGTGCACAGGTCGGCAACCTGCGGCTCCGGAGCCGCATGCGGCTCTTTGAGCCTTCCCCTGTGGCTCCCAGCCTCCTCTGCCTTTGCAGAGAGAGACAGAGACAGAGAGAGGCAATTGCACTTCCCTGCTTCCCTCTCTCTCTCTCTCTCTCTCTCTCTCTCTCTGTGTCTGGGTGTGTGTGTGTGTGTTTTGTGTGTGTGTGTGTAAAAGAGAGTGCACTCACAGTGTTCTCCGAGGAGCTGAAAAGCTTTCTGGACGGAGCTCCTCCCTTTGCTGCATCTCTGAAGGAAGCAGGAAGCAGGAAGGGCAGGAGAGAGCTAGCTAGCCCAGCTAGGCTGACTCAGGAATTCTGGGAGTTGAAGTCCATGAGTCATAAAAGAGACGAGGTTGCCTTCCCCGGAGGTTGTTGGACAACAGTTTGAAGCTTGCCAGGTGAGCAGCAGATAGGAGGGGGGGGGGAGAAAGAGAGAGAGAGAGAGAGGGAGAGAGAGAGAGTGGGGGAAGAGGAGTGGCAGATCAAGGGCAGATAGAAAGGGAGGGAGAGAGAGACCCTTTTGACATCTAAAATGAAGATAACACTGCATATATCCTTTTTTTACCTGTGTGTGTATGTAATTTTATTCTCTTAAAGCATTCTCTTGGTGATCATTGTTTTAATAGTATGGGTATTCCCAAGAGTCATATTTTTTACTTTTATTTTTAATGTGTATATGTGTGTGTGTGTGTGTGTGTGTGTGTATACACACACACACACACATACACACACACATACACACACCTATAATAAAGGTAAAAAAGGATATATGCAGTATTATCTTCATTTTAGATATCAAAAGGGTTTTGCGGCTCCCAGTGTTTTGTTTTTGGTGGGAAACGGGTCCAAGTGGCTCTTTGAGTGTTTTGGGTTGCCTACCCCTGGCTTAGTGTAAAGTGTAATCTCAGGCAATATGGTTCAGTCAAAAACCACCATTTAAAAATAGTTTGGCACCATCCACAAACCTACCACTTAGATGCCAGGCCTAAGCCCAGTTTATTGTGTATAGAGACTGTATCCTAGCATAAGTATTCTTTAGAACTTTTCTCGTCTTTGTAGATACTGGCTAGTAAAAAAAGATTCCAGAGTTTGGCATTAGTTTCCTAACATTTCTCAATTTCATCTTAATTTTTGATGATAAACACAAACAAAAGAACTAAGTTGTTTTAAACAGGCGCTAGCATTATCTGTAACAAAAGTTACTCTGGCCCTGAACAAGCAAAGCTACCAGAGCAAACTTATGACAACATATTTTCAAAAGAAACATTAGCTAGAATTTCCTTCTCCTTTCCAAGAGTAACCATACTATTTTTGCATTTAATGGATTTCTTAGTTAATCCAATTTACCATTTGCAAAATACACTGAATCATATGAGCAAGGCCCATAGTCACATTTGATTAAAATGTAATTGGCCAATTTACAATTCAATGTGGATATTACCAAGTGAGATTGCCTCTAACTCCTGAACTCCATCTAGGTTAGACTGTGCAGCTGCTTTCAAAAAGCTCTTATTACCTGACTATCCTGAACTCTGTTCAAAGAGTCCCCTTTCTCCCATGACAAGAGAATCCTATTTAAAACTTTGATCAGCCATAAAATTGATTGACATACATTCTTTGCCCAACATGCAGGTGTGAGAGAAACATTTGCATCACCTTTGGAGCCCATTCCACTCCTAGTATAGTATGCCCATGCAGTTTTCATGGTGACCAAATTGAAGCAGTTTGCCTTTTTCTGGTATATATTTTTGACTTCCCAGTCCAATCTACAGTCTTGAGATTTTCGGTAATTACCTATCCACACAATCTCAAAAGCCAGGCCAATGGTACTGGCTTTTGAAATTGGCCAGGGGCCAGCTTGGTGCTGCTATCTAGTTGGGTAGATCTCTCTCTGGCCCAGATTCCTACCCTGGCTTTCAAGAAATCAGTGATTTTGGTTGCCGATTTAGTTTAGTGGGTTCTTAGTGCTATCTGAGCTTGGTTGGTTTTCTGTGATCACTTTGTTAGCAAGGTAGATGAGTCATCTCAACAGTGCTTGGGGGGATGGAGTTTACTGGTTGTTTATATCTAGTAGCTTACCCTGCCAGTCTTGATTGGGGTGTGGTTTGTTCCTTGATGGTTCCTTGATTGTTTATCTGATGCTGTTTCCTGCTTATCAGGAGGTTGGCTGCTAGGGAACATGTGGATCTGAAAATATTTTTCTTTCCTTGAAATTTTTTTTTTTAAGTTGCTGCCTGCCCCCTCCCCCCCCAAAAAAGAGGATACAGAAAGAAGGAGTAAAACAAAGCATGCACAGGTACCAGTTCTAAAATTTACTATGTTTCTTGTCTATATCAGCTTGAATGGAAAGATATTCAGAGTGAGAAGGAGCCAAAAGAAATGGTCTTTTCACTCAGCTGTAATTTCTGTTGCCCTGATAGTATGGCTTCATACTTCCCTTTTCAGCATTACTATCTCACCAATAGATTGATGTTGCTTTATGCACACATATTTTGCTGCATCCGACAACTGATTCTGACCTGGTTTAGAAAAGAGAGACAATTCTCTTTCAAACTTCTGGAATATTTATCCAGTGAAAGTAAATCCTGGAACTTCAAAAGGGCTGCTCACCATGACTTAGCATATTTATTTGTTCGGGTTATATTTTATTTCTATTCCTCCAGGTTGCATGATTGAGAATTGGCTAGGTTGATTTATAACCTCCGCTGCCACAAATACAGGAAGCTGACTTGGGCAAGGCTAAGTCCCTTTGGATGTCTGATCCAGCATTTTTTACCTGACCAACAGACGTTCTTCATGAGTTCAGGTGAAAGTCTTCCACTGTTAAATGCTCCCAGAGCTAGATCATACTGTCTTACACAAGGATATAAGAGAGGGAGGATTTCTGCTTGAAATGGTTTATTTTGCCTACCTTCTGACTGAAATCATGTATCAAATGAAATAGATCCTTCAGACTGTAATGGGAGAACATTTTTACCTTCATTTTTAAAATTTCCCTGTAAGTAGAAAACTGTCACACAAGGAAAAGGCAAGTACTTGTCACACTTTTATTTTTATTTGCAAGAATGATATAAACATCATTAAAGAACATGAAAATGAAGCCGACATTTATTGAATGAATGATATATCCCTTTCTCTTGTCTTACCCCTATATATTATCTTTCCACACACATAGAATGTAAGTGCCTTAGTGCATACATATGAATGGGTGTGCATCCACCCTCACACACATATGTATATTTGGGTAGTGAATTCATATAATTTCAGGGGAGGTAACAATATCCACCAGAACTTGATTTCATCATAGATATGATTGCAATTCCCTGCAAATACAGAAAACATTAAATCCAGCTTTCTGCCTACTGGCTGCTCATAATCTCTCCCAGTATCCCTCAGCACCTGCTTTGCCTTTAAAGCTCACTTGAACATGATGTCACTTTTTTGCTATCCTATTCCAGGAAATATTGCCATGTCTCATCTGGGGAAGTTTGCATTGCTGAGCCTCTAAAGGACTGCTCCTGATTCCTTTACCATCTGACTGTTTCAGTTCTCTGGCATGATGTAATTGGAGGCACACAATTTATAATAAACTGAACAGGGAGCTACCTGCCCAGAGGCTAATCAACTTGGCTTTGTAGGTCTGCCTATCTGGGAAACAGATTAGAAAATTACAACAAATCAAATTAATGGTGAAAAGTTTCCATAGCCTGAAAGTTCTGTGGTTGCTTCACAGGATTGAGAGTTTCGGAAAGAGGAGGGAAGCAAATATGATACCATTCAGTGGTGTTTTGAGGGGAGATCCAAGGCTTGACTCAGCATAAGGGACAGGAGTTCCCAAATGGAAATGGCTTGGGAGTGTAAGATTAGACTCATACATCACCAACTGGCTGTAATACATAAGGAAGAAAGGGCAACTTATTTGTGTACTTTAGCAGCCAGTATTGTGCTGTGAAAATGACTTACTTCAAATACAAAGGTTGAATGAAGAGTAATTCGGCCAATGTAATAAATTGACAACAGATGGCAGTACTGATGCACTAGAAATTCTGATATATTCTTTAGCTTCTCCTTTCATTACAATTGGTGGGATATTGCTGAGAAAAGGTTGTATTGCTATTGTTTGTAGTATAGAAGTCTACAGTGAGTACTCATCAGTGATTTAATTGTATTTTGTTTGATAAAGGTGTCCCTCCAATTGAAATTAATTGCCAAATGCAGGTTGTTTAAGGTGACTGTCATGGTTCCGACAGATAGAGATGAATAAAGCAGAACTCCGAGGCTTGCAAATTCCCCAAAGAACATGTTTATTAGTTACAAAATATCAGCATGTCAAAAGTGAAACCAAGTCTGGAGACACACATAACAATTCCCCAGTGCAAAATTAAAAAATCCCACCCATAGAACTATGCAAGCAACTACATTCCCCAATACATCTTCTCAACAGGACGCCCAGCCTACAGTCTTGGGAGCAGCCGATGACCTTGGTTCCCACGGGACAAAAGATTATTTTGACTAGTAAAGCACTTGAGCAACCCCCTCCCTGTTCTATGTGGTAACCAAAAACGAGTAGGAAAAATGGCTGCAGCCATGCTCATTTGTAGAGTTGACAGTGACTTGTGTTAGCATGAGTACTGTGCATCACTAGACCAAAAATGTGGTGAACAGAAAATAACTTATTTGTGAAATAGGAATAAGGTGGATAATCTATACAGCAAGCCCCAAGTTTCAAATGAGAAAGATTTATAAACAAATTAGGGACAATCTGTGGATCAAAGAAATTGCTGTCAAACATGGCATTTCACAAGAACACATGGGTCATATTTTTGATGTTCTCAAATATTTTATCCATTTGTGTGAAATGGATTCCTCAAAAGCTGATGGCAGCAAAGAAATCTTTGAGCATTGAACTTTGACAATTATTATCACATTACATGAATGAAGGCAAGGATTTCTCCAATGCATTGGGTCAGCTCAAAAAACATGGCTTACCATTGCAATGAAGCACAGAATATCATCACAAAGTATCACCTGTGGGAGAAACTACTTAAGCTTTAGCACAAAATCTCATGGATAGTTATTTTTTGAGGGTGCAAATGGTGATAATCACACGTATCTCCTTCAACCTGCACCATTGTGAAGATGGATCTCACCATCTTACACCATCTACCATACTTGGCACTTTGCAACTTCTACCTTTTCCCCAAATTGAAATACATTTGTGGACATTTGTTTGACTCAATTGAAGAGGTGGAAAAGATTATCTGAACTCATTGATGAGATAAAATGTAGAGTTCTTTCATGACAGTATTAAGAAATTTGTCCTTCATTTCAGAAATAGTGAATGGAGGTGCATTGAAACAGCCAAAGACCTATGACTCGTTATTATGATGAAGCATCAGCACAGAATATAGGGAGGACTAGAATATGGGTCTTCCCTCTCCGAGTGAGATTACACTTCAGAATAAGATTGAACAGAATTACACTATAGGTTTAATCACCACATCTCATTCTCATTAGTTTAGCTTATAGTGGCAGTAGCAAATCATTCACTTACGTTAAATTATAAACATTCTTAACAACATTAGAGTCTAACACAGGGGTCCCCAACCCTGGACTGTGGCCCACTACGGGGCCGTGGCCTATTTGGAAATGGACCATACGAGAAGCAGGTTGGTGCACATACATCCGTGCAGCTCCATCCATGCGAGCAGCAGGCCAGTTCCCCTCTTTCCCCCAGCCAGGCTGCCAAGCCGCAAAGGTTGGGACCACTGGTTTAACATACAATTCAGAGATCAGCAAATAATCTTCAGCATTCCTGGAAAGCTTACAAGCTGTAAGAGCCCTCAAGTCTTCATCTGAACCAAATCAAACAAGTTATTCTTATAGAGTTTATGGTTTAATGAATTAATGGGATCCATGAAATAGGGTACTTTCTTCAATAATACCTTTCCCAGGAAAGTACAGATAAGATTGCAACTTTGAAAATGGGGACAAGTTCAGCTTTCGGTTTCTGCCTCTCATTTCTCAATTAAAGACAAATCAAAGAAAAAAAAATAGTTCAGTGTCACCCATGCTGCATCCAAAATTTCCATTGTTAAGCAAGACAGTTGTTTTGTCCCATTTTACAACCTTTCTTGCCACAATTAAGTGAATCACTGCAGTTAATAACATGGTTGGTTTCCTCATTGATTTTGCTTGTCCGAAGTTTAGAAAAGGTGATCATAAGACCCCAGAGTACTGCGACTATCATAAACAACATGCCAATTGCCAAGCGTCCAAATTTTGATCATGTGACCCCAGGGATCCTGCAACAGTTGCATGAAAAATGGTCATAAGTCACTTTTTTCAATGCTGTTGTAACTTCAAAGAGTCACTAAATTAGCATTGAGGACTACTTGTATTTTGTAATCAACCCAGCCAATTTTGTATGACCATCACAAATTTAAAAATTGTCCCTATCCATGAATTTTCTCTGGTTTCTACATGTGTAACTGTTTGTACTGTCAAATCTTGTTTGATCACAGTTGAGGAGCCATTATACTATAGTAATGCAAGCAATACTCCTGATAACCAAATTTCAAGATTGCTTGATAAAGGATATTTTAAACTCATAATGCACACAGAACTCCAGTGTTTGTTTTTTCCCTCCTAGATTACCGTAAATGCCGGCGTATAAGACGACTTCTGCGAGCGCTGAAATCGGCGCCAAAGACAGGGGTCGTCTTATACGCCGAGTCGTCTTATATGCCGGAAATACTGGTAGTTTCCGGCGTATAAGACAACGTTCTAGGAATACGGCCCGGCTATAAAGACGGGGGTCGTCTTATACGCCGGGTCGCCTAATACGCCAGCATATATGGTAATTAAGTCCCAGAAGACAAAGTTAAAAAAAAAGCAATAGCTGATTTACAGCTATCTTTGCTTTTTGCATAAGGTGTGTTCTTCTTCCCATCTGTTATCTGTTTAGGATTTTTATCCTACAGATTCAGACAGCTGGGTATTAACTGCATAACTAAGCTCATGAATCTGGAGAATTAAGAGATCCTGGGAAAGGAAGGCAGTGATGATGATCACTTGTCATGTGTTTATATACTGAGCAATTTTATTCTGGATCAAGAATGCAGCTCATACTCTCTGGCTTCTATATTGGCAAAAGTATTTTAACAAGAAAACCAAGAACCACGGCAATGGAATATATTTTAATGCTTTATTTAAATACAGTCAATTGGAGTCAGACTTAACCATGTTTAAAACAGGTCCTTGAAAATTAAAGACTCAAAATTTCAACTGCCGAATTCACATACTGTGTTTGACTTACTGCAGTGTGTGGGAACTCAGCCAGTTTTAAGACACTGTTTAACAATTGTGCTTCAGGGTGGTGCATTAATTTCTCCAATAAGTCTTCTTTTAAAATATGTCTGGCTCCAACAAAATTATACAGGAGAAAATTGGATTGTTGAATATTTCCAATAGCAGATGGATTTGTTCTGGTGTAAACAGTATGCTGATCATTCTCTGTTATTGGGTTAGCTACTGTGATGTTACAAAAAGACTGAGTTCACACCATATACTAAACAAGATGTTAAAGCAGGGGTCCCCAACCCCCGTCTGTGGACCAGTATCGGTCTGCGGCATGCCAGCAACTGATCCGAACAAACAAGGAAAGCCCCATCCATGAGATGCAGG
Source organism: Crotalus tigris (assembly GCF_016545835.1). Classification (NCBI taxonomy): domain Eukaryota; kingdom Metazoa; phylum Chordata; class Lepidosauria; order Squamata; family Viperidae; genus Crotalus; species Crotalus tigris. The sequence goes on from NW_024100068.1 coordinate 1,571,095, forward strand.
CAACACACAAAATCATGCACCTCTGGTCTATGGAAAAACGTCACTCCACGGAATTGGTCCCTGGTGCCCAAAAGGTTGGGGACCTCTGTGTAAAAGAATACTCAGGGAACAAACCTACCATACAAATAACTATATTAACTTTTTTATAAGAGGCTTACATCCTCTGAACATACATTATAAAAGGGTTTGGGGGGGGGGAAGGATAGTACAAAGAAAAAACACAAATATCAGATCGGAAAGAAATATAAAAAGAAACAGTAGGAATACAAGGGTATCTATGCAGCAAACGGAAACTAAATAGGCAAAAGGCAACAAAGGACTGAAATACTGATTTGAACTAGACTGCCATATAGTTAGCAGTTCTTTTGCATATATTTTTAGTATTTTAGGCCAAATGCTGATAGACAATATAAACTCTATGGGGAAATGGGTCAATCCGTTTGGAAATGAACAATGCTGGAGCAGACATGGGGCAGGAAAGGTTTCTGCTCTTGATTAGAAGCTTAGGTTCTTCTATTGGTACATGCTTATCCTATCTAAAATCAAGGCATTTTCTACAAAGGGAAGTTCTTCAACTACTTCATATCCAGCCTTCCAAGAAACATTGAAAATATGCATTTTTAAAGATTAAAACTCTATATAGAGAGAGGATTTTTTTTTCTTTTTATCACTTTACAGTTCAGTTCTTTCTGCTTTGCTACTCTTAATTATTGCATTTCTTTTCATTAACTCCGGTGAAGATTTTTCAATATAAAGGGAGGCTTATTATTAACAATTCATTTTCCAACATGTTTCTCCTATTGTCCTGCTTTAAGCATCAGGATAATTGGCACATTCACATTAGATTTTCTCAGATGGCTTCTGTGCGCCCTGATTCTTCCTTAACCCAGTTCCTACCATTGTCAGCAGTATTTATTCCATGATGAATTATGTGGTTCAATCATTTTAATTTTAGTGTACACTGATATTAATTTTGGATTAGGTGCATGTGAGCATCAGTGTCTATGGACACTTTGACATCTGCATAGCTCCCCGTTCCATAGCTCCCTTCCAATTCTTAAAGTATTTTTTAATTGTTTTATATTATTCTAACTTAATACAAAAATAAGCAAATGGAAAGCCTATGATTATACAATTATTCTTACAAATTTAAAAAATGGCAGTTATCTACCTTCTTGCTGATTAAAGTCCTAGCTCAGGGGTGTCAAACTGCCAGCCCATGAGCTGGATGCATCATAGTGAAACCACGCCCACCCCATTGCCGGCAATGGCAAAAAGTTGCAATATGTCGCAACATGTCATGTGACGTTGCGAGTTTGACACCCCTGACCTACCTGTTCCCCAGGCATTTGAATCAGTGTGGAGGAGTTCTCTTGTGATTTTACAGTTTCCTGGGCTCCAGACTTTGCCAAGTGGGTTGTGAGTGGCCATGTACTCTGTGATAGCCATTTTGGAAATGGCAACACTGCCTCCACATGACAACAATTCAGCAATCAGGGTCAAAAAATGCTCTGAACATTTCAGATGTTCATAACTTTGGATAACATGGCAGTCCTAACATGACCCATGATTCTTTTTTTAAAGCACCTAATGTCAAAACAGACCAGGGTGGCTACTTTTCTGCTTCCAGGCACAATTTATTTGAAGAGTTTTTGTATAGAAACCTCTGTTACGACAGGGACTCCACACACCACAGAGAAAATGTCTAAATTCCATCTTATTTCTTTAAAAAAAAAAAAAGATTTTCAGAAAGCAGCAGTGGTACTAACTAGTAACATTCCCTTCTCCAAACACAATCACATTTAGATTTTTAAGAAGATACAGCTTTATGAAATGAGTTTACCAAGTTATAGTCATATGGTTTAAATTAGGTTCTTGTAGACATTACAAAACCCTCTTACAATGAAGATTTCTTAATGCACAATTGTACTTGAAGGGAACTTAACTTTACCATACTATTAATTCATTATTTTTATCTTTAAATATGATAACATATAAAGTATAAAAATGATGGATGTCTTGGAGTTCAGTTTGCAAAATCAGAACATGTTGACAGGAACAGTAACTATTTCTTACTTCTTTACTGAAGTGTAAATTGTCGTGAATGGCAGCTTTAATTAAACTTAGATTGGGCAAGGCGTCATTTTGCAAATCCAAATTTTCTGCAAGTAAGGAGGATGGAGAGGCTCTGCAAGCTTTTTCTGTAAAACTGACAGGAGCAGGTGCAGCAACATTTCAATCAGTTTCAACAAAATGTTCTCAAAAGGCCACCTGTCTTGTTGGATTTTAGCCATAACCTTTCCACATTTGTTCCCCAATAGAGGATTATTCACTAATGCAGAGCAACAATACACAAACTATTTCTCCATGCTGCAATTTTATTTTACTTATCTATTAGATTTATTGGATTTGCTTTTTATTTACTTTTTATTGGATTTCTAAGGTTGTCAAATCATCAGATGACTTAAAGCAGCATGTAGGACAAATTAAAAATACAATATAACAGTAAAAGAAGAACCAGGTAATAAATAGCACTTAGACTTATATACCGCTCCATAGTGATTTACAGCACTATCTGAATGGTTTACAACATCACAATATAACCCCCAGCAATCTGGACCCTTATTTTACTGAACTTGGAAGGATGGAAGGCTGAGTCAATCTTGAGCCAGTCAGGATCGAACTCCAGACTGTGGGCAGAGTTAGCCTGCAGTACTGCATTCTTACTATTGTGCCACCAGGGCACCTGCCCCCAAAATTAAACCAATCATAGCATACCACTGGCCCCATGGCCCAGCCAGCTGGAGGAACCAGGCCTTTATGGTTTCACTAAAGGACAACAGGATTGGGCCATGTGGACCTTGGAGCAGCAACAAAGACATTCCAGGGTCCCATAACATGACATTTCTTTAGCAGGAATCTGGAACAGATCAAGCTTGTTGAATCTTAATGGATGAGCAGAAACAATTAGAGAGACGGTCCTACAAGTAACTAGGCCCTAAGTCATGAAGGGTTTTAAATCATCAACACTTTGAATTGCAACCAGAAGCTAACAGGCAGCTAATGTAGCTCACACAATAGCAGTCTCACATGGGCATACCAAAGTGAGCCCGTAAGTACAAGTGCAACCATATTCTGGATCAGCTGCAGCTCTCAAAGATAGTCCCTTCTATTGTATGTTGCAGTAATGATATACAGGCTATATGACTATGGGAGACAGAGGAAAGAGATGCTGCTTAGGGGACTGTCAGATAAGAGAAGTCATAGCCTGCAGATGAACAACAAGCAAAGAAAGAAACCTCTCTAATTTCTTGGGCTATTAAAAAGATGGCAGGAGGTTTGTATGCAAGATTCTGTTAATGTGACTTTATAATAAAGTAGAATAAGCTCACATGGTTATGATTCCTGTCTAATCTAGCAGGAAGGCAGGCAGTTGCAATAGTACAAACTGTGACTGAGCTATGAGAGACCTTCAATCTCTGGTTAATTGTATTATGACACCAAAGACTTGAAATAAACAACCTAATGTGATATTATGTGCTGTGCATCCCCATACAATTGCACTAGCTCCTGCTTGCAGGGCAAAGAAATACAGGAGATTAATAATGCCAAAAGATAGTGACTGGCCCCAGGTCACCCACCCAGCTTTGTGCTTACAACAGAATTAGAACTCATGATCTACTGATTTCTAGTCTGGCGCCTTAACTACTATATCATTCATTAGAAAGTCAAGCAATGACAACAGCAGCCAGATCAACACTACCTTGGGACCAGAAAGGATTAATTCCCAATTCATGTACATTAATCAAGGATAAATAAGTTAGTTTGTACAGTAGCTGCTTTCTGAGAATATAATGGGAACTTCTCTCACACAGCCCTAAAATACAGCTCCATCAGGGCTATAAACTGAAATAATCTCCTCCAATGGATCAATATTGATACTAAACCAGAGAAAGTTCTGTGAATGCAGCTAGATCTCAGTGCTGCACCCTGTGCTAGATATATTCTGAATTCTAGTAACACTAACATCTTAAATTATATCTTGTAGGCAAAGGTAGCCAAGAGAAATATTCAGTACAGGTATCATATGATTCTGAACCTTGCTGCAATCAGCAGCCTGATTGCTGCATTTTACAAATTGCCATTTCTGGACATTTTTCATGGGTAGCTCCACAGAACCAAGACATGGATCATTCTCATTAAGGCTAACTGGCTCAGGAAGGATTGCATTTGGCACAATGGATCTGCAAATCCAGTAATGTGTGTGTGTGTGTGTGTGTGTGTGTGTGTGTGTGTGTGTGTGTGTGTAAATGTCAGTTCAAAATTTCAAATCTGCTCACTTTAAAGGAGCACAAGCCTATTCAGAACCAGCTTCATTTTAATCACCTTTATGTTTACCTTACCAATATAACCTCCATCTTGTATGGATTGAATTTCAGCTTTGTATTCCTCATCCAGGCAATGACCAATGATTAGACAACAGCACGGTTCTTTTAGAACTAGATGGTAAGATGTAGTAGAGCAGAATGTCCATCAAATAACAAGAGCATTTCATTCCAAAGCTCTGAATTAATTTCTCCAGCTATTTCAAGTAGTTGTTAGGATGCAAAGAGCAGAGTTCTATAGAACACTATCACTCAACTTTCTTCAGCACTTGGCAGAATAATTTTATTTAAGACATTGTGAAAAATTATTCATTTTACTAGTTCTTCTTATGTACAATTCTAGATTTTAGAAGGCAGGAATACTTTCAATGGTGGACCCAACTGTACACGATTACTGATAAACTGAGAAGACCAACAAGGAGGCCAAAAATTAGCAGTGCACAGGCCTGTGAATAAAAGTGAGACAAACAGATGAACCCTAAAAACAGAAATCAATTAATCCTTTGTTAATCAAAGCAATGGTTGTAATGGTATCATTTTGCTTCTTAGATGGTGGCAAAGTTTCATTTACAACACAAATATCAAGATGTTTTCATATGGATATGTGGGTATCATTGAGACGAGGACAACAACCTGCAATAAACAAGTTAGATTTGTGGCTTAGGAAATGATTTTAGCAGATCTGCCCTTGTCAACTGACTGTAGCTACAGCAAGCAGAGCTGTGCAAAACAACTGGCCAAATGCCAAACCAAACTGGACTGATTCCTGCAGATGAAAATCAAAGCAAGCCTCCTCCTCCCCCCAAAAAAGACTCATTCCAAATCTGAAACATGCTGAAGTTTCATTAGCATTTCAAAATTTGAAGCAATCCAGACATGCAGAAAAGCATCTGCCAAAAATTCATAGATACCCAGACAGAACAGCAGCCAAATATTGATACATTTCTCCCTAAACGCTTCATATAAGGAAAACTCCACTACTGGGGTGGGGAAGGCAGCGCACTTTTGTGCCTGACAGTATTGACTTCAAACCAAATGAATAGATTTACTAGGCGTCTCCAGTAACAATGTCTGGGTGAGGAATGATGAAATTATTTATTGCAGAATTATGGCAGATAATTGTTGAACTTCGTGGTCTGAATTTTCTGAATGGTGACATTTTAGGATATAAATTTGACTGTATTTATGTTGGGACAGGAAGAAAATGAATTACAGATTATTGAATGTGCAGGAAGAGAGTCCAGACAAATGCAAATATCTTTCACACAACAAAATTATGTCCCTTTGCACGTTTCTTATAAGTATTTTAGCGCATTTAGCAGAAAGCATACTCCAAATGTAAATTTATGTCAGACCTTAGGTGAAAAGGATTTCAGAAAGAGCAATAGAAAATAGTTTGTCTACAGGCCAAGAATTGTTGTAAATTAGAATAGACAGTATTAGATGTAGAAGTGCATGTTATTATTCTGACTTACAGTACATCAAGCCTTGTTATATCATTAGCACTACCAACATTAATGTAGTTCCACGGCAGCATACACCATATTTTTAAGGTATTCACCAACCAGAAATGAGTTTATTAATTTGTACATGCAACCTAAAACAATGACAAACTTTTTTTTTTAAAAAAAAGAAAAAGTAGATTACCCCAAGTTTTTGCCATGATATAAAGTCCTCTGTACTAATCTTAAGATAAAATAGGCCAGGGTACACAAAGAGCAAGCATGTTGAAGTGGTGGACCCTGGAAAAAGACAGGACGAAAGTCTTTTAGTCTTTGTAAGCTCTATTATGAACAGATCTCAAAATGCAGGAATAGGAAGAAAATCACATAATCTTACCAACTACTCCAAAAAGCTGTCTGATATCAGGCACATACATTGCGAGCAAGACCACAATTGTATTTAGTACTAAAGTGATGAAAATGTGGTGGATTAGGGAGAAAGGAAGATGTGAAAAAAATATCATCATTACAGCTTTTCTTGCCTGTAGAATTCAAAAGATTTAAAAAGCATGTCAATGCAATAATAAAAAAGCAATAGCACAAATAACATTTAATGATTTACTGTGACCCAAAGCAACTGGACTTTGTTTTCCCTTGAAGACGTTTCGCTTCTCATCCAAGAAGCTTCTTCCGTTCAGAACTAGTCTTAATAGTCTTAATTCAGAACGGAAGAAGCTTCTTGGATGAGATGTGAAATGTCTCCAAGTGAAAACCAAGAAAGTCCAGTTGCCTTTTGAAAAAACGTATTTGGGACAACCATGACCTGGATGACTGAGAATCTCCACAGATATTTACTGTGATTGTAACTCCATTTGCATTACTAACTAAACTTACTGATTGACAGCAGGGGTCAACACATTGGAAGAAATCCAACTCTGTATGAATAAAAACTTTCTTGTATGTTAGGTTCTCTCTCTCTCTCTCATGCTTCAAAACAGATTGTATAAATGGGAAAGCGGCCATAGGAAAATGTTCTCAATACCATTTCTGCCTACTGAGCAACCATAACAAATGTTTTACTGGGTTAATATATTGCTTAGTTCCCAAACAGCAAAAACTTCAGGATGAGAATTTGGAAAAGGCCAAGACCAGCAGCAGTTTTGTGGTTTTGTATTAACCCCTGTTAAAAATAAGCTTGCAGAATATCATTAAAACTTCTTTTTGCTGGCTTTCATTTGCTTATTACACTGCATGCTTACTTAAAAACCAAATGAAAAGAAAACACACACAGATGTGCATACCAAATCTATTTTAAGAATATCATATTCTGCAAATTGCAATGCTATAAGTCAGCTCAAATTTAAAACTATTTCTTTTTCAAACAAGCACAAAACAAATTAGTATACTGGTTTAGGTCTCATTCCTCTGTTGCTGTTAATGATCACAAAAGACATGAACACTCTGATCTATTTGAAGTATAAATAAGGAAGCCAAACTGTTTGTAGGGCCTGCAAATAATTAAGAATGACTTCGGCTAGACCAGCAAATCAAATATTTTGTAATACGTACAGGGAAATGAATTAGAGGCACTGTCAACAGCACAGCAAATAAGATTCCCAGTTCTACTGTCAGGATGACTGTATCATGGGGTAAGTACTTGCTGTATCCTTGAAGCAATTCTGAATCCACGTGGTCTGAAATTATTTAAAATATATTAAGTAGCAACACCTAATTCTCACATTGTAAATTGGGGGGGGGAAGGGTGTCAGTCTATTATGCAATATTTTTCTTTGTTTTAGAAGTAGATTTAAAGAAACATCGGAAGACTAAATTTATGCATGATTGTTTTTGACTAGAAAAAAATATTTGAATGACTTCTGCTTGAACAGTTGTTTTATTTAAAAGCAATTATAGCCAAATAATAGCCATGAAATGAAAAACTATTTAAAATCCAGAGATTTATCTGGTCTTACTTAGGTTTAGCTATCACAAATATTTGCAGGCTTTTGTGTTTCCATGATCTCTTCATCATATAAGATGGTTCAAAGTTAAAAAAAAGAAGGGGCCGAGGTTCAAGAATTTAAGAATATAAACTGAAACAGACATGGCTCAAATATCAGTTCTGTATCTGCCACATTCTTCCCCTGACCACCCTGTCAATTTTTTTTCCTGGCTTTTAATCAACTTGTCTAATTAAGAGTTCATGGAAACTCAAAGCTTACCATTATTCTAGAAAATTTTAGTTGGCTTAATAAAAATATCCCTGTATGGATTTTGGAATGTTCTATATAAGCAGCAATAAGTTAATTAAGTGTGTTTGATTGTTTTATTTTTGTGAAAACTGGCTTGATTTAATATATATGATGAAAAAGGTGGTATATATAAACATCATAAAAACATAAACACTTATGTGTGAATGTTGTAGATCAATATATATTTGGATGCCAATTTTCAGGAATGTTTGAGGCTGCCATCAGCCACTAGCCAAGCTCATCCCTTCAAAATCAATTATACTTTGTTAAGATTAACAATGGCTTCGTTGTTATAATGTTTACAATTATAGTATTTCAAATTTTCTACCCTCCCTTGCCACATGAACCCAAACTATCTAAATATTCTATATTATCTTGGCATGCTCAAGATGAGAAACAAAAATAGTTTTGCAGTCAAAGAAAGCGTATGCTGGTGATTGAACTTGTAGCTTAGAGACTAAATGTCTAGAAATTGTTTCTGTTGGTAAATTTAAAAAGTGTGGAGCTACAACATTAGGGTTTTTTTCAATGTTCATTACTGTTATGCTTGTTACTTGACAAATGTTACTTGGAAACCCACTTTAGGGCACTTATATATTTAAGCATCCTTTATATACTGAGAGAAATTCTCTGTGGGAACCTCTTGAAGTGAATTTGCATAAGTAGTTGTTCTAGGTAAAGACTGGTACCCCACTTCTAGTAGACTATGCGATGTAAAAAGCAGGGATAGCTTTTTTTGATTCAATAGGATTGCAGACAATATTGGGCAGAAAGCTAGGGAAGTTGCATCTTCTACCCCAATGTTGTCATAGCCCTAAGAAGGCAATCCAAAAGCCAGCTGATAGCTGCTGGGAACCCAATCATGCTGGGAATCACATTGGGAAATCAATTAAGAGGATCTACCTTTGCATTCCTCATTGAAACTGCAATGCCAGCAAGGCAAAGTAAGCACTTGAGGCAGGAGACCATTAGAAAGGAACCAAAGTGCCTGCATGCTGCCCACTCTGGTATATTGGATCACCATATTGGGGTGTTCTGCTTTATCTCCTATTAATAAACAGAAATTAATATTTGATAACATACTGTAAAAAGTGAGGTATCCAAATAGCGCTGACAGAAAATAAACTAGAAAGCTGAGAGCAATTCCTGTGTTGGCAACCTTTTGCATCCTGCTTTTGGATGGACTACAAAAAGAGAAAAAAGTGGCATTATTAAAGGAATTCACTGAAACACAATTCTCTGCAGATGAATGTTTAATCTCTTAACCAATGGATAACAGTTTCCTTCAACACACACCCCCTTACATCCCACCCCAAGGAACAAATTCTTGGATGGAATATTATAGAGACTTGGAGAACAGCTTTTTGGAACTTTCAGAAATATCACAGAAGTATGTCCTAAGAAGGCTATGGTTTTCTTAGGTATAACTTGTGGCTATGAAAGCTAAATCCTCAAAAAGGATAAACAAAGAAAATTGCCACCTTTCAATTGTGGTTCTATAGAAAATTGCTGAAACTAACTTAGACTGATAGAACACACACTTTCTTTCTAGATGAAGGAAAACATACTGCTCACTGGCTGCAATAATGAAATTAAAACTTAAGTACTTTGGACAAACAATGCAAAGACCAAAGTCAATGAAGAAGTTGGCCCAAGTTGCATGAACGTGGGGAGGGGGGGTGTTTGCAGAGCTAGTCAATCCCTTCTGTCAACTCTGGAGTAGGACTAGTCCATACAGGCAAGTGTTCATAATCCTGCAGGAGCAAGAGACAGAGGATGGAGTCTCTACTATTGATTAAGATAAACTAGTGTTAAGGTTAACTCTATGAGCGTCATTGAGGGAGTCAGGCTGGGACTCCATTACCAGTTCATGGTAATGGAGGGAAATAATTGTTTTAGGTTGTCAATTTAACCACTGGTTCCCAATCAGAACAAACCAACTAGCATTGGAACTAGCATTCCTTATAAATTTACAAATTTAGCCATAAATACACTAAACAACCAAGATTATCATAGATCTATGCCTTATTCTCTGCTTAATGAACCATTCCCTAAATATTTAGTGTAAACTGCCCAAGTAATTTTGGAATCAGGTACTTCCAAACCTCATACAAACATATACACAAATATATTCCATTTTTTACCCATTCAGGCTTGCCCTTACAACTTCAAACAAAATATTCCAGAATTGAAGCCCATTCATAGGCTTTTCCTAAAGCACCAAACATTCAGTGTACTTTCTTTCTCATATTCATATTTTTCTCAATGGTCTGCTGAAAAACAACCATTTATTCTGAATAACTTTGCTCACTATCTCCTATTTATTTACTACTACTACTAATAATTTAATAAATATAAATCTCATAATTTATATACTGTCGATTCCCAGCAACTCTGGGCAATTTATAAATTGTTAAAAACATTTAAAACAAGAAAACAATAGAAAACAAAAAAAAAGCAAAGATGGCAGGAATAACAAGCCTGGGTCAGAACAAAAATACGGTAACTATAAAAAAGAAAGAAATGGGGGCTTCAATTAAGTTTGCCAAAGGCCTGAGCAAAGAGTCAACTCTTTGCGGCCCTTCGAAACACCAACAGGGTGAGAGAGACCTTGGGAGAAACCTCATTCCAGAGGGCAGGTCCTGCCACAGAGAAGGCACACTTCTGGGGTCTCAATAGAGGGTTTAATGCTCTTTGATCATAAACAATCAAATCAATCATAAATTTAGATTCTTTGCATGAATAGAATTATGCTTAAACCATGTATCCTGAAACAGACATTTTTTTTACTAAGCATATAGTCATCAAACAATTTTTTTTTCATTCAATTCTTAGGTCTTTGAGTTGGCCAATCACTTTCTGTATTTTTCTTATTTCACCCTCACCTTTCCAATAATTTTTTCCTTCTAATCACATACATTTAGAATATTGCACAATTTTTTACAATTCAATTTATTCAGCCTTCTTCAACGATTTATCTGAGTTGAAATAAACCTTTGCCTCCATTTCTGCAAGGCAGGTATAATCTATCAATATCACTATGGGGAAGTATTGCATAGTGAATAATCATTAGCTTTTATTTTTTTTTTGTACAAACTATCCAGTTTGGCTTGTGTCTGGTTAAGAATTCCAACAGTGTGTCATAGGGTTGGCCCAGATATTGATGACTTTGATGGTGTTTCCAGAATTCTATATTGTCTTTAGCACTTTTCTCACTTTTTGGATGTATTCTTTATTCATCACATGTTTACTTTTCCATGCTTGATGTTATCAAATTGTAAAATGCCTGAACACTTGTGTTTGCTAATTCAAGGAGCTTCAGCTCCAAGCATGTGGCCCCCCAAAAAGGAAAGATATGGATCTTTTAGCAAGATGAATGGAACACTAGCAGATCCTTAGCTGGAAGCGCCTCCCTTTAATGATATAGAGGGAGATTCAGTACATTAAAAGAAGCAATTAATATTGTCTCATTTTTTAATCACATGGAGGTGGGAGGATCCCCTTCATTTATCTGTAAAGTTCCCTTTCAAGGGGTGCTCCTTAAGTCCAAGAAAACTTGACTTTGCTCCCAAGCTGGGGATTAGGGAGGTTGCTGAGCTCCTATTTTGTTGTGCTGTTCTGTTTGGGGGGAGGGAGGCTATTGTGTTATTCCAGACATTCATTTTCTTTTTATTATGAATGTTAATATGTAAGTGGCCCAGGGTTGTTTTGAGTCAAGCGGCCTCTTAAATTAAATAAATAGGACGTGATCAAATTGAGGTTAGACCATCACCTATCTGGGATGGTTAACTTGGAATCCTGCAAACCAGGGGTTGCACTTAAGAGCCTAAATGGCCTCTTTCAATATTATTCACACTAGATGAAACAGGAAACGATTTTTTTCCAAATGTCAATAGTCCTGCTTTTTAAATTGTTTGCACTTACAAATTAAATGTTACCTTTGGAGCTCACAATAAATTGGCAATACTGATGTATGGCAGAGAAATGAGAAAGCCATAGTTGGAATGGCATAAGCACTCTAATAAAAAATAAAAAAGAAAGATTGTTGAAATAAAGTCTGTAAATATTTGATACTTATTTTTAAACCCTTGCAAAAAAGTCAAGAATTAAGTTGTACTGATTCCACTATGTTTTACTGGCTGCACATTATTAATAAGACAGCAACAGTGGACAATTTTCAGCAGGCAACAATTTCTGAGAATATGTTATGTTCTCTCTTACAGATAGGATGCAAGGACATTTAACTGTGCATTACATGGCTAGATGAGAAATGTTATGCGTTACAAAGCACCCATTTACCAAAATGTTGTGGGGCAGTCTGTTGTCCAGTGAGCCCTATTATCTCTGCTTTTATCTTTTTTTCTGGGCAGGTAAATACAGTTTCAAATAAAATACTAGGCTGCAGTTTCCCACAATTTTTATTTTCTAAGAAAATAAAAGGGCTCAAAGACATTATTGGAAATAATAACAGTTATGAAGACTGTATAGCTTGCAAAGCATCCATTTGAAAAAATAAACTAGAATTCTTTATCAATGTAAAAGATCAGGGGGAAGGGAGCACTAGCTGATATTAAAGAGTATTAGGACACAATTCAAATTATCATCCTTAGGAAGTACTATACACAAAGACAGTCATACTGAGAAGCTTTGGCTAATTTTAATGCTAATTCTAATATGATAATTCTAAGGAACTCCACAGTTCAAGCCTGAACTACAAAATATTCTTTTTTATCAGTAATTCTAATGCTTCAACACATTTTTGTAAACTCTTTTAAACTGTTAAAAGGAAATTTTACATTACCTCTTTGGAGAAATTAAAAAGTTGTGCATTACAGTCTCTAGTAGAATTTGAAACCTATGTAAAAACAAAACCAAAAAAACACACCAGCTGGGTTCAAATTACATAATTTAAAAACTATTTCAAATTCCTACCAGTGAACTTACAAAGAAGATAAAGGCCACATTTATACTAATCACTAGTTTAAAGTAATCCTCAATTACTTTCAAAACCATGTAGCAGCCTACTGCAACTGTCAACAAAACAGAAATGGTTTAAGATATAGGGGAAAACTCATCTTATTCAGTAATAAATTATTCCAGATAATATCCAGATTATTCCAAATGATTCCTTTCCAGATTCTCTCTTTCTTTGTAGTCCAATGCATCCACATAAATTAATGAGGAAAAGACATAGGTATGTTGCATGCAATACCTATAATCTTGAATAGTGTAATTCTAGTGATACAATAATATATACTGTATCTCTAGTTCAGCAAACCATCTGTGCTATTTCAAGGTATTATAAATTATTGTTCAAGTAATCATTTTACTGCATAACAGTTGGTACTATAGAAATAAAAGGCCTGTAGAAAATACAAGAACAATTAATTTAAGATTTAAAGCAGCTTAATACCTGGCAAAATCCTGTAGCAAAGTTTAGTGGCAGAGGACAAGGAATGGACCACTTTTTAATTATTATCTATAAAAAGAAAAAAGTAAGAGTTCAGTTAATGGTGACCATACTGCATCCAATCAAAAATTAAGGCGTATCATGCTAATCAGCATAGTTATTAAATATCTAACCAGAAATGATAAGAATAGTAGATCAACATATCTGGAGAACCCCATTGTAAACATGACTGTTATATTTAAAAATAATGATTTACTCATACAGAATTTTCTTTGGCACTGGAGCACTTGTGATTTGATAGAGTAAGTAAGAATAGTGGGAAATAGCCCTTATGCTCAAAAACTGATTGAGAAGGTCACAAAGGATCGAGCGCTCACCTTTGCTTGCATTCAACTCTTTTCTCCTCAGACTGAGCACAGAAGTCAAATAGGGAAATCCTATGGTGATTTATATATAAAGTCTCCTTCACATCAAGCTCAACTTCTGATAACTACATGGAGACATCCCCATAATTTTCAGTTTGGGAGTGCTATTCTTCCATATCTGAAATACTTTTTCTATCTTTCTACTAATCAGATCTTGTTTACTTTGTTTTGTTCAGACAAGCTCATGAAAGTACTATCTCAAGGGCTATCTCCGAAACGGCAACATGTGCCAGACCAAGCTACAGGACACTGATCCTTGTTTCTACCTTCTCAGAAGTACCAAATAGTGGGGAATGGTGTCCTAAAAGGTCAATATTGCCTTCGATAATCAACATCAATCCAATAGTGGCAAATGGTTTTTATCCAGAGAAGTGAACATAGTTAAGTCTGCATGTTTGCAAATTTCCTTTCAGTGCCCACCTAATTATGAGCACTATACTAACTCTCTTAAGGCACTCTGATGAAGAAGAGACTAAATAATTATTGGGAAGCATTCCTTTCACTTTTAACACTCTTGCAGTTGGCTGAACTTATGTGTAGGTTTAGGTAAAAATCAATACATTTTATGTGTATAATGCAAGTGTAGTCCTTCCTATCATGAACCCAAAATTATATAACGGTTGCTGGAATTGGGTATGTCTAGTTTTATGAAGAGAAGGATGAGGAGTGACATGATGGCAGTTTCCAATATTTGAAGGGGCTGCCACAAAGAAGAGGGAGTCAAGCTATTCTCCAAAGCTCCTGAAGGCAGGACAAGAAGCAACGGACGGAAACTAACCAAAGAAAGAAGCAACCTAGAACTAAGGAGAAACTTCCTGACAGTTAGAACAATTAATCAGCGGAACAATCTGTCTCCAGAAGCTGTGAATGCTCCAACACTGGAAGTTTTTAAGAAGAGACTAGACACCATTTGTCTGAAATGGTATAGGGTTTCCTGCCTGAGCAGGGGGGTGGACTAGAAGACCTCCAAGGTCCCTTTCAACTCTGTTATTCTGTTATAATAACTGTACTCAAACCCAGTAGAGTTCCCACAATAAGAACATGTTCCTGGGCTGTACCATGACAAGCGGTGATGGCTTATATAAGTGCTATTCTATATAAACAATTCCTAAGCACAAAAACCAAACATGTCATGAAGGAAACGTGCTATATTTCTATAGGTAAAGACATTTCTTTTTTTCAGAGAAGAGCAATTTGTCAAGCGAACCTTGAACCTCTGAAATGCTATAAATCCAAAATTCTATTTACTATCCATTGGATGTTTAAGAACTAGATTCCACCTAATTGAAATCATTGGACAACAAAGCAAATCAAAGATCACAATAAACATTGAGAAATGAATATAAAGCCCTTACAACATTATATTTTATTAATTTAGAGTAATCATAGTACATTAACTGATTTGAAAGAGATCCATCATTTGTCAAGTCAAAGTCATCTTATCAGGGGATGGGAAGTATATAAATTTAATAAATAATAATAGCAGTTTGTACTTTTAGAGCATAATAGACTGTGAAGCTTTATTAAGAATTGCAAAGGAAGTGTACTAAGAAAACTTAATAAATTTCTGTAATGTCAAAGAATCCCTAATGGTTGCTTACCCAACGCTGAAAGGCAATGAGGAAGGGGGGGGGGAGAGAGAAAACTGAATACTGAAAAACTAAAAAAATGTTCCATTATAGGACAAAATTCCACACTCCATTCATTATTCTTAGATCACCATTTTAGAGCAGTTTCAGAGAATAGTTTTCTTTCCTCAGATCACTCATTCTCATAATATCCCTATGAGGCAAGCTGTTAATAATGATAAAAAAGAAGGAAAACAGATCAAGATCACCCAGGGAGTCTCTAGCTGAGGCAGAATTTCAATTCTTGGGTCCAAGCCCGTATCTGTAGCCAATATTAACATTTGCCCTCAAAGGCAATAACCTGAGTAGACGCTTTGCCCAAAAACCAAAAGGAGAAAATTATACTACTATAAAAATATTGCTTCCATATGCCCAGGTCAGATTTTGGATTCCTGGAACATATTAAAGGGTATGTACTTAAGATAGCAAGAAAATGATATGCAAACTAAAGTACAGCAGGTATCACCGTGCATTATATTTTCACCTTTCAAGACCCCCCAAAAATAGATTAGGGAAATATAATTGGATTTAATAGATCTCTGAAAATTTCCTTTAGCTAAATAATATGTTTAAACTGAATAATACGCACACACAAACATTTTCAGCTTTATGTGAAACCTTTTCCTTACAAAGAGTAAAGCTAACACTAGAGCTAGTACTAGAACTAGAACTAGTTCTAGTACTAGAAGAGAAACTTAGCACTTTCTCATAATGGGACGGGAGGCCAGCCATGGAAGCAGCCAGAGTGGCCCCCATCCGAACCCAGTGAATACAGGAGCCCCAAGGCTTTGGCCTACTGCTCCAGCTGGGCCGAGGCTCTTGGAGTCTCGGCCTTTCCCTGCCCCAGGCCTTTTCCCTGCTTCCTTCACAGCCCTGTCCACCCCATGTGAGTTCCTCGGAGTTACAACCTGCAGTAGGAGGGCAGCCACCGCTGGGTAGACCTTCAAGGGGTCCTTCCTGGTCTTGGGGCCTAGAAATGTGGGAGTCCTCCCTCTCTGTGAACTCCCTATGAAAGGTCTGCTGCCCTCTGTCTCCCTCTATGAGCAGGGGGCTGGACTAGAAGACCTCTAAGTGCCTTCCAACTCTATTATTCTATGAATTGATCATTACCAAATCAGAAGGCTACAGGAACTAATAGAATTAATTTAATAGATTAAACTATGCCAGCAAATCTGAAGAATGACAAAATGAACAAGAGATTGGAAGACTTCAGTTCACATACCAAAACCAGAAAAAGAAGAAATCATTGTATGCAAACATTGCATAATATCTTTATCCCTGCTAGCAAAATAATACTTAGGATCATCCAACACAGATCAGAGCCCTTAAGAGAAAGGGAAATCCTAGTTATTCAGGCTGGCTTTAGAAAAGGTCAAGGAAGAAGATATATTATTGCTGATGCACAATGGATAATTGAGAAAGGCAAAAAATGACAAAAAGAGGTTAATACGGGTAGTCCTCAACTTACAACAGTTCATTTAGTGATCATTCAAAATTACAATGGCATTGAATAAAGTGACTTATGACCATTTTTCAGTTATAACTTTTGCAGCATCTCCATGGTCCTGTGATTAAAATTCAGATGCTTGGCAACTGCTCATATTTATGATGGTTGTTGTGTCCAATGGTCATGTGATCTTCTGACAAGCAAAAGTCATTGGGGAAGCCAGATTTACTTAACAACTGGGTTACTAACTTAACTTCAGTAATTCACTTAACAACTGTGGCAAGAAATATCATAAAAGAGGGCAAAACTCACTTAATTAATGTCTCAGTTAACAATTCTGGGCTCAATTGTGCCCAGTCAATTGTGTAAGTTGAGGACTTGAGCATTGCTGGCTGTGGACTTCTGGGAGTTGAAGTCCACATGCCTTAAAATTGTCAAGGTTGAGAAACACTGGTGTAAAGGCTTTTGATTATCATGTTTGATTGTCATAAGGTGTGGAATATGCTCAGGAAAATAGGGATCTCAGGCCATTTCACTGTCTTCATGCAAAACCTACACATGAGTCAGGAAGTCATAATCCAGAAAAGACTGAAACAGACTGGCTTCAGTTTAGCAATGAAGTAAGTCAAGGCTATGTACTCCCCCTCCCTTTTTATTCAACGTTTATGCTGAATGTATATTATGGAAGATGTATTGGAAGATGATCAGCATGGTTTTAAAACTGGAGGAAGAAATATCAATGACTTGTGCAATGCAGATGATGTGACTCTGATAGCTGAAAATACAAATGATCTGGAAACTGTAGTAAATCAAGAAGTCAAGGAGCAGAGGTAAAAAAACAACAACAGGACTACAATTATATTTAAGACCAAACTAATGAGATCAGATACAGCAACTGGCTTTAGAACTGATAGTGAAAATATTGGGTAGTGGGTAGATTCTAACTTTTAATATTGATTATCAGAAGTAAATAAATCAGCAGTTAAGAAATATGCAGTAGACAAGCACTTGGCAGAGTAACAATAAAGGGCCTTTAAAGGTTATTCAGGTGCCAAGATGTATTTAGATACCTGTACTTAAAAAGATGAGATTTATTCTTGCAGATGCTATATTAGAATAACATGCTGAAAAGAAGCTATAAATTATTTTTCTTTGGTAAATGCTTTTTACTATTTTACCTGGAATGAATAAGCTCACTTGACTATGATTTTCTATGTTTGGAGTCTTGTTGGCTTTCTTCCTGTCTTTGGGAGCAAATGCTTTTCTTAAAGAAAAATTGCCCATTTCTATCAAAAAACTTGCAATTTCACATTTTAATTTTTAAACAGCCTCCTGACAGATACCATCTGGAGCCAAGGATTTATTTGTTTTTAATTTGTCAATTACATTTATCTCTTGTTACCTTGCGTAGTTTACCCATCCCTTTCCTGAAAAATGCAGTTCAGACACAGTATCTGGCCTGCATCTTCAGAAGTGAAAACAGGGATGAAGAATTCATACAATCCATGGTAATTTCCTCCACTTCCTAAATGCCACTGTTATTCAATGGCCAAACAATTTCTCTGATTATTTACTTCTTTGAAATTCATTTAAATATTTTTGTTGCTTGTCTTAATATTCTTCACTCTTAAGTTCTTCAAAAAAATTTATTGGCATATTTTGACTATATATTTTATTTTATTATATGAACCGAGGTGGTGCAGCAGTTAGAGTGCAGTACTACAGGCCACTTTAGCTGACTGTGTTCAGCAGGTCAGCGGTTCAAATCTCACCGGCTCAAGGTTGACTCAGCCTTCCATCCTTCCGGGGTAGGTAAAATGAGGACCCAGATTGTTGGGGGCAGTGTAAATATATATATATATACATTGCTTACTGGTGTACACCGCTTAGAGAGTGCTTGCACTTAAAGCAGTATATAAGTCTCATAAATAAATAAATAAATAAATAAATATATTATATTCTCCATCAGATTTCCAAAGATTCTGGACTGCTTACAACCCAAAAGCAACGTATTAAAATCCAACTGACCAGAAGAGCAAAATACCAAACCACAATAAAAACAATCCTTAGTGACAACAACTAGTGAGATTTATTTCCTACTAAATGCAGAGAATAATTGTTTTGAATAATCCCTGATTGGTCATCAGTTGGGCACTGAGAGAACATATAGTTCTAGTATTATCAAGCTCACGCAAAATCATTAAATAACTGGGACTTTTACTTGGGAACAGAACTCGGCAAACAAACCAGAATCAAGTAAAATGTGTGTTACAACAAAAATAACTATGGTGAAGACATCATTTAGATACAATGTACACGGCCATCTCCCTCCCAGACTATCTGGTTAAAATCCTTTTACAACAGACAGGATGGTGAATAAGTGATCTGTCACTGGACCTGCCAAGGAACTGAGACATACTGGATGCAGGTAAGCCCAAGTAAGTATTAATGAATGGCAATTTAGCTCACAGAAGGTTGCTGAGCTTGCAGAAGATTATCATCTCCTAGACTTGGCAAAAATATTTTGGAGATCTTGAAAGATGCTGCCCTTAGGGAGAGATTTTGACAGCTTTGAAGTCTGATTTTTATCCTATAGTTCAACTCCTTAATGGACTTGTTGTCTTGCACTCTGGATGGCATTTTTGCAGGACAGCCTTTATGTGATTTTTATCTTCTTAAAAACACAGGAAAAGTAAGGTCTGCCTGCAAGTCAACACAAGACAAGAGAGTCAAGGGGCACTGCTTATTATTCTACAGGGAAAGCACCGAACTTCAGCAAAGCATGCCTACTCAGGTGGAAGGCAGAGAGGGAATAATAATGTTTAAGCATGGCTGTTATTGCTATTTCATTTGCTTTAATGTTTTCTTCCATCAATCTATCCTAGGTCAAAGAGCAACCATTTAAAATAAAATAGGGGTGATGTGAGCATAATGAAATATATAAATTCACACATATATAAATAATTATTATCACTCTATTCTGGTTTTACTTGTACCTATTTGATGCCCTCTCCCAGTTTTCTTTACACATCAATGTGACTGAAAATTAAAACAGCATCAGCATGCATGGCACTCAATTATTACTCTAGTGATTAACATGAGCCATTGAAAGCCAATCTTTGCACTCAAAGGAAGATAAATAGGTACAGCGATAACCTCTTACTAACAGTTAAGTAGTAAAGTAATCTTACCCAGGCCCATGGGTTAACTACCCAAAGAAAAGAGGGGGGGGGTAATAATTTCTTTCAGAGTTGCTTGCTTTGGAAGGACAGTATCACAGAATAATGGGGGACAACCTACCAAGAAGGAACATAGGTGCAATGGTACTCCTGAATATATATGATAGTGGAAGGGAAAGGGAGCAGAAGAACAATTCACTAGTCCTTATTCACTCTCCTCCAGAGACCATGTGAGCATATCTGTGGATTTAGCTCTTAGGGTTTACGGATTCCCTTTTCAATTGAATAGAAGGTACTTTTTTGCACCCAAGGATCAGCAACCTTTCTGAATTATGGAAGTATCTGTAATTTTGACAGCATATGTAGTGGGTTCATGTAGTGGGCCACATTAAAATAGCCTAAGAAAAGGGGAACAGTGACAAAAAAGGAAGACAGTGATTTTTTTTTACATCTCAATGTTCTTCTAATTAAAATTATTCCCTATAATATAACGTATTATAAAGTTTCTATTTTCTCCTCCTTCCCTACCTCCAATATACGTTCTCAAATTGGGTTCAAGATTTTTTTTTTACCAGCTGACCTTTTTGTTAGGCATTTTGCCAATATACTTGCTTGCATTTATTCATATTCCGAAATCTGATGCACAAAATCTCATGAGATGATAGTGGTCATACCTTGTGAGATCATCGGAGATTTTTCTGAACCTGTGAATTCTGAGGAATTGGAGTTCTGTGTGGAATGAGATCTAGGTGGTGAGATAGGGAACAAGGGATTGGATGTAAAAGATAGTGAACTCTTCCTTAAGGAAGAGCGTGATGCCACAAACCTAGCAAGAGGCAATGATACACCAACTCAAGAGACCGTCTCTCAACTTGGCCAATGTGTATAAATATGTCCTATCCCCAAAGCCCCTAACACTAAAAAGTTTTGGCTGGCAGGGCCAAGGAAAAGAGTCTTCTCTGTTGTGGCCCATACCCTATGGAACATCTTGCCCCCAGAGGTCAGGTAAGACCTATTCTCCCACGCTTCCAGAACAGCATCAAGATCAGGCTCTGCCAACTGGTATGGGGGTCTAAGAATGGTATGTATTCCATGGGGGTGGTTGGTGTCTTAAGGGCATTCCCTCTGCCTTTTTATTTTTTTTTAATCTCTGTAACTCTTATCTCTTTAACTCTGTTTTTAATACTGTTTTGAACTATATCACTTTTCATGGTTTTTATTTGTGAACCGCCCTGAGTCACTTAAATGAGATGGGTGGTATATAAATTTGATTAAATAAATAAATACCTCCAAGATATAGATTGCACAGTTGTTGCCAGCATATGCTGGAACTTTTAAAACATATCAATTGCTTGAATACACATAGAGATGTTGGTTTTGAAGATAATTCATTTCTAAACCTATCCTGGAATGTATCCATTTCTACATATTCTTTACTATTGCAGAAATCACAGTAGAAGTAAATCTAAACCAAATGCACACCCTTACTGTTTTCCATAGATCACAAAAGAAGCGATGAATGTAAACATCAGCACTGAATGACCTATTTGACACAGAGACAGACTAGGAAGAAAGTGTTTCTTTCAGTCTGAAAGAATAAGACCTTGATATATTAATATGGATGTTAAATTTCTCAGAAGAGTTCTGCTGCTTTTTGTGCTTTGTGCTCTTAAACTAACACGTAAATTCAATTTATTTGGAAAAGATTATATTTTCTTCTGCGCAAGTTGCAGTAAATGGTGGTTTGAAGTAAGGATGAAAAATTCCATCCCACGCAGACTAATATTTTTCATTGCCCTGTCAGCAAAAACAAATACACTGTACTGCATTTTACAGTCCAAAAATATTAACAATGGTGTTTTTTTCATATTCCTGATTTTTTAAGCCAAAAAACTTACCTACACACACATACACTGCATGTAAAAGACAGGAGAAGGAATACTTTGGTTTTAAAGACAAATTTTTTAAAGACAGACATCTGTTTCAAAGGAATTCTGAAATCGATCAAAATAAAAAGAAAATATAAGCTATGATCTGGATTCTTTTTACTTACCACAAGAGCAAAGTACACCATAAAGAAAAATGATAAACTACTTGTGTAGCCAAGAAAGCCTGTAAAATAACAGTAAAAATAAGAGACAATTTATAAAGAAAGTGATCCTGGTATAAGGTTAAAAGAATTTCACATTGTAGTATGTTTTTCATTATAGAGTTTGGTGTCTGGGGCTTAAATCTCCATCAAAAACATTCCTACTTGCCTGTCACAGACCATTTATGTAGCTTTACAGCATTGAATTAGAACTGGTCTACCAGTAATGACATACAATAAGTAAATGCAGTTCTTTAATGTTTTTCTGTAAATGTTTTATTTTAGTAGAGCAGACAAAATACTGGGCAATCTAACTAATAGGTTAACTAGTCTGGAAGGCAGACTAAGTTGCAAATAAATCTACCCTGCTCAATCTTTCATTAATTTATTTAAACTCATATTAAGAGCCTCTCTGACGTCTCTCAATCAAGCTGCTATTAGAAAGAAAAGTTGGCTGCCAACAGTAAATTACACAATAGGAATATCCTCTTTAAAATTACTCACCAATTTTAGGAAGAAGTGCTAGAGGGAAGATGATACAAACTGAGGTAATCAGCAGCAGTAATCTTCCATCAAGATACCAAGAACTAGTAGAAGATATAATGCAAACAGTTTCAATATGTCTTCACCTACATACTGAGATTGTATAGAGGATAAACATTAAAATCCATATTAAGACGTATTTATCAAGCTAGTTTATGTTTTATAAAGCAGTATGAAGCATCTGAGTTTTCAAGAATACCAAACAAAATAATATAAAGAGGCGAGAGGTATGTGCTTGTGTTATTCCTAAGCTGACAGACAGACAGACAAACATTAGAAAATTCTTGCTATCAATTTTTGATAATGTCAGTCCCTGAGAAATCCTTTCCCTGGATGCCTATCAGCCTCTTTTCCACCTTAAAAAGTAGTTTAGTAAAAAAGCAAATAAATAAGAAACTGGGATGCTGTAAATTTCGTGCAACATATTTATTTGCAGTAATTGCTTTGGAGCTCACTAAAACATTTGGATAATAAGGAGCACCCCAAATAGCTAATTTGTCTCTTTCATTTTGTGAAACTCTACTTTTATGAATAGGGAGATATCCTATGATAGCCATTTTGTGAGTGGGCCCTCAGCATGCTCTCAAAACGTGTTCTTGGCACAGAAATGTTGCTTAACCAATTCAAATTAAGAGCCCACATTTGATTGCAAGCATGATCTTTTGGAGCAGAAGGTATTTTACGCACACAGTGGAGCAGGGATAAAATATCTCCTACGTGAGGTGGTGTATTAACAAGAATATTATTAAAATAGAGGTCTCCAAATTTCTTAGAAAATAACACATCACATATCTCCTACCACCTTGAAACCAAACATTTTCTTTCCTTCCTTGATTTGGCATGCAACTATCTGTTTTTCACTTATAAGCATTTCTTTTATTTTAAAAATCCATTGCAAAAAGGTATATGTGAAAGTTCTGCTCCATCACAGATTAATTTAAGGAAATATAAAGCTCATGGGAACAAGAATCTCTTTTTAAAATGTTATTTAGGCAATTGGGAATTCTGCCCTATCAGCACTTAAGTCTTTGGCTGATGTTGACAAAAGCAAGAAAGATGCTTCTTGCTTATACAGCAATTTAAAAATATTTGTTATGGAAAAAAAACAGTATAATCAGAGAAGGTAGCAACTCTCAAGGTTAGAACTATGCTCTCAAACTCTCTCTAAAAACTGTCCATAAATAATAAAAAAAGATTCCCTCTAAAACAATGATGGACTGATATGATAATTTAATATACAATTATTCTGTTCAATTATATTAGATCCTATATACATGGCATCTAATATATTTATCCTATATGCTTAAAGAATGAGCCATGAACATTTTTTAATCTGTTTCGGTGATAGTTCTTTTTCTTTACAAGGATTTCAACACCATGTCTCCAAAACATTTTCTTTGGCTATTCAGGCCAACTGGTATAGACGATTCTCCAATAAAGAGTTTATTCTTCAGTGTATAACTTTTGGCACAGCCAGATGTCTTCAGCAGACTTGGCACATTCTGTTGAAAATGTCAGATGGGCTAATATTTAGACTTCAGTTCTTATTCTATATAAATCTGTATGTATGCTTTTTGCCTGAGGTCCCAAATATTTGTGAGCCAATGGAACTGCAAGAGCACATTATGAGTATTCTTAAAACAGTTGCCATGGTGGGAAAAATGCAAGATTCCCTCTCACCAATAATGCTTCTGGTTCCCCTGCTCTCCTTGGTTAAAGTTAAGGCCACAGGAGTATTGTTTTCCATTGATGCACACAGGGGAGCTGGCTATTCCTTTTCATGATAAAGAAAGAATTATTACTGGAATCAGTAATCCATTTCTGTGTGCATGAATTTTTTAGCCATAATCCCTTGCAAATTGCTACACCTGATA
Organism: Crotalus tigris; assembly: GCF_016545835.1. NCBI lineage: Eukaryota > Metazoa > Chordata > Lepidosauria > Squamata > Viperidae > Crotalus > Crotalus tigris. Next base: position 1,595,769 of record NW_024100068.1, read on the forward strand.
TTGTGTTCTTTGAATGAAAAAAAATATCTTTCCTAGGATGAATTGAACATGAATGCTAACACTTTTTACAATTTATTTAGATTTTCTTTAAAGTTAATTCCTCTGTAACAGGCTTCTTGGAGCCTGGGAGGATGACAGTTTCCAAAATTACAACCACATAACATCTACATATTCTTCCTTCATCATGAAAATAGTCAAGCTCCTTTGTGCATTAACATTTTATTAGTAAGATGGTTAAGAAACCACCTTAATCAACATGGGAATAAGTTGGACACTAAAATAAGCATATCCAGGTACTATGTTTTCTGTAACATAAACAGTTTCCCCTTTCTTTAAATCTACTTAAGGAAGACTCAGAATCCTGCCAATACGTGGCTGCTAAGGCTTGAGAATTTCCTCTGAAAAATAAGGATCTGTCTATAAAACAAAAGACCTAATTATAAGCAAACTCACTGATGCTACTTTCATTATCAGGTCTTCTGCAGAGATCTAAACATCATCTAAGTTCATCTCTCACTACCACCAGCCTGGAGTCAAAATCATTACTTGCTCATCCTCAATATCTGGGAAATCTCACACCTTAAATCCATTGGAAGATTGGAATCCTTAAATCCATTGGAAGATATAATTTAGAGTTCAGAATAAAAAACAAAATTTAGTGCTGCCTTCCTTGCTCTCTGATAATATGTTATCAAAGAACTGTAACAATGGGACTCTTATCTCAAAGAAAAATACTATATATAGCAGGTTGGGCATTGATTAGGTAGTAGATAATGTTGTGCCTATTTGCTGCCTTGCCCAGCAGAGTTGGTACACCTGCACAGGGATATTTTCATCTTGACATTCTTATGGTACGCTTAAACTTTACTCATAATCCCCAGAGCCATGGAGTCCTTTCTGATCATTTAACAAGTAGGCTAATGTTGCTCCTGTGCTTATAGAAACCACTGCTTGAGCTGTATTGTCATTTGTATTCTCCACTTCCATTGTTTTATCCTAAGGTTTTGGCTTTCTCTCCCCTCTTCATCCCTGTAATGTAACGATGTTACAAGGGTAAGAGGAGGATGCTGGAATTTCTCATTGAAGTGGAGCTGGGATTCATGTATTATCTCACCAACAAATAGTCCCTTTCTTTCTTAACAGTATTTGGGGAGGGCCTTTTTGTCTTGTCACACTCTTCTTTTTAATTTCTCTGTTAAGAATTGGTTGAGTAAGTCCAGCATTTTCCTCTACATCTGGCTTCTATTTTGAGGTAGCTCACTTTCTCCTCACACCTTTGTCCCTAGAACAGGAAACAGTTGGCCCTGATGTGCTCACCTGACCTCTGAGAGCCAATAGAAGAAATTCATATTATTCAAAAGAGACAATAAAAAACCTAGGAAGGAAACAAAAAGACTAGAACACATTCTCTCCAGCAGCCACTATTCAGATAAGCAAAGATCAATACCAAATAACTATCAGACAGAAAATAATACTCTAATCCAGGAAAACCAAGGAAGAAGCCATATCCTCACAAAACTGGCAAGGCAAGCTACTATATATAAACAACAGCAAAACAGCAAACCCCATGGTCACTTGCATTGATGATGCTACCTAGTTAGGTAATGACACATCTGCAAGGAAATAACCATGCTGAGAGACCACTAAGGACTCTACAGTTCAATCCTGAATTACATATATTCTCTTCTAGAGGCATAAAAGAATCTGTTGTAGCCTTTCTGGTTGCTGGAGTAAGCTGCCACTTCATACTGAGCCATGATGATGCAGTGGTTAGAATGCAGTATTGCAAACTAATTCTGCCTACAGCCAGCACTTCAATCCTGACCAGCTCAAGGTTGACTTAGCCTTCTATCTTTCCGAGTTTGGTAAAATGAGGACCTAGGTTGTTGGGGGCAATATGCTGACTCTGTAAACTGTTAGAGAGAGCCGTAAAGCACTATGCAACTATTGCTGTTGCTACTGTCTCAGTCTCTTCTGTGGTAGAGCTGAGTTGCTGTATCAGTTGCTGAGTTGCTGTAAAGGGTATCTACAGTAATGGTATTAAACTGACAGTTTTGAGCTTCCTTTTTGTTCAGTTCAGGCCATCACCCAGCAACTTTGCTGCTGTTTCTACTGCCCTAATGAGAAAGGGATCTGGTTGTGCTGGAACAGCATATCCATAATTCTTGAAGGACTACTGATATTAGAATCACCTGCTCACCTCTTAGAGGTTGCTTATCTATTTGATTGATTGACTGATTAATATATATGGCCTCCTATTTTGTGACATATAACTCTGGGCAGCTAACAGTAATACAAATACAAGTAATAAAAAACATGGTGTCTTCCATTTTATCTGTGAAGTGCTGGTGACATTTGATTGCATTCACTAGAGAGATGCAGGACCTTGCATTGCCTAGTTTTCCCAATCTTGGGAATCTTTTGGTTCTGTTTGCTATGTGGCAAGGAGAGGAGATAATTACTTTCTTGTGGTAGACTGTATAATCATTCACTCTTTTATTTCTTTTTTCAGAGTTTGGGGTGGAGGAGGGTTGAGAAGGTTAATTCTGATGCTTCTTCCAGGAAAATGGGAAGGAACCCTTTCATGGCCTTGCCTTCTCATGAATAGGGAGTCATCACATAGTATTAGTTCTCTCAGTCCAAGGACGGACAATGAAAATACTTCTGCTGCTGTTGCCTTTAAAAAAGAAACCTAAAATATTTTTAATTGACTTACCATTCAAAAAGTATATTTTTAATGTTAAAAGTTCAAATTCATGAAACCAGAACACTAGAAAAGTAACCAAATGATAGCCTTAAGATATTTAATTGTACAAGCAGGAACAAAGGCAGCTTATTCAAAACAAGAGCAACATTGGAACATTTTTGTCAGAAAACTAAGCCGCACTATATGTGTGTTTATATATGTGTTCTTCTGTGTGTGTGTGTTTGATTTTGAGTTAATAGTAAAGATATAGTGAACATAGCTACACAGCCAAATTGGAAGAATTTTAAATAAATATGAAACTGGAACAATTCCTGAAGGCAACACTAGGAACTACTCATCAAAAGCAAAAATATTTAAAAATTTTGCTTAGATGATTTTAAAAAAGGTTAATGCGGTAAAATGAAAAGAGTAATTTAAAAGGTTCAAGCTGAAGCACAGGTTCAGTTCTTATGTTTTATGCCTAGTGTGATTCCTTTGGCAAGTGACAAAATCCAATAGAAATTAGGTTTCATTTTGGTAGTATTTTATTTTGCAAAGGGAAAAATATTCATGTCAAATTCTCTCTGTGTGAAATGTATGGGATAAGGTCACCTTGTGAAGCCAGCAGTAAGGAAAACAGAAATACAACTTGGGGCTGTTTCTACAAGAAAAAAAGAATCTATTGGTTTCTTTTACATAAAGTTCCACAGTTGATCTAAAAGACAATTAAATAAGACTTGCATACATCAGACCTTGAGTTAGAAAATTGAATTTTCCAATCAGAAAGGGAAACAATGGAATTCTGTCCAGCTGAACAGGAAGAGCAAGGTAATGGAAAAAGCACTCGATGTAGCCCCAGAAAAAGGTTTTCAATATATTTCAACCTCAGTTTATATAACTATTAGACCCAATCTATTCTTCAGATAGTTTTACCAGTAAGAATTCTGGAATCTTTGCTCGAACTATATGGAAGACCCTAAGTTGGGAGGAATGTAATAGCCATACTACTTCAAAGAATATATGCATGTTTCAATGCTTGTCTACTGAAATATAAAAAGTGACACGTTAGCTATGCTTCTTGCCTTATTACCCTGATTTCCTAATGTACAAGGACTTTTTAAAATATGCAGGTGGAAAGATGAACACATCTAATCATCTATTTTCAGCCTGAAACAGTCCAGTTTGGGAAAAATTGTTGTCACATAGTCCTGCTGAATTTGCAAGCTCACTCCAAGAATTCCTCATTTGGCACAAATAAGAACAAAATATTTTTATAAGAGTTGCAGATATAAAAGATGCTGACAGCAAGCTATAACTTGCAGGCTCCTATTAATCACTATGGACTAAGTCAGCAAGGAATTACACTTGTGAAGAACAGATCACATTCAGACTGCAAACTGGTAAGCACAGGTGTGGACATCTGCAAATTCCCATCTATCTTTTTTTTTCCAGAGGCATGCAAAGGAAATGACTGTATTTCCCCTCATGGAATAATTTTAAATATCTCCTTACCCACTATGGTCTCCATTCAGAAGTCCTGCAATAGCGCCAGGAAGTTCGGATTTAAGAATATAAAGATAAGAAGACATAGCTGCAAATATAGAACCAAGCATTAGTCAAGTGAGATACTGGCCATTCTACATTTGAACCTATTGGTTCAAAGTAAAGGGGAAGAAAAAGGTCTAAAGGTTTCATTGTGTGGCACCACCAAAATAACCCAATTGTTATCCGTCACATATTTCTGATGAAAGTTCAGATGTGCTTATAACATGAACATATTTGTTTAAGAAGCAACTGAACCATGAATTGCTCTACCTTTGAATTAAGTCCTAAAACAATCTTTTCTAACTTAATGTCTGACAAGTTGACTTGGACAAGAAGTTCTGCTGGAGATGCCTGGAATTTCAGATGCACACATAAAGAGGCATCAGATTGGGGAAGGTTACTTTATGTCATTTTATTTTATTTTATTATTTATTTACTTGATTTCTATAGCTGCCCATCTCAGTAAATGATTCTGGGCAACTTACAATTCAAAACATGTATTACTAGAAAAAAAATAAAAAACATTTTAAAACAATAAAAGCAGTAAAAAAATTAAAAACAGTAGAGAACATTAAAACATCTAATTCTTCACTGCTTATACCATATAGATAAAGTAATGCCATTTATTCCTACAAGAGGTAGGGAAATTAAAGGTGCAGCTAAAATCAGCTTGTGACATTGATTATTTACCACTGAGGCTCATGAGTTATTGCAACAGATTCTCTCTCTACCTTCTTTGTCATAATGATGGACATTTTACAAGTACATCAATAACATTTGAGTTTTGTGACCATCAAGATTTATAGTCTTCATTTAATGCCAAGTTTTGTTTTGTCATTTGCACTGGAAAACCAAGGCATTTGAAATCCTTTGGAAAATACTACCCAGATATAAACCAGCTTATTCGTTAAGGAATTTTTCATGGTTTGTGATAATAAAATCATACATATTTATGCTTTGTTATTAGATTAAAACAATAAATGGCAGCTATAAAATTTTGCAGACTTGAAATAGTTGAAGATTATATATTTTGAAATTGCATGAATATAAAAAATGGATTGCATTAAACCAGAATATCATGTACTACAACAAAGTGAAATTAAAAATCGTTGTGAGGTCACTAAATAAGGAAATATTTATTTACTGAATCATAGAGGTTCTCCAAATCAAGCTGACTTTCCCAACTGACAAATTCTTAAGAAGACCTTTTATTTAATTTTGCAATTTGATCCTTTTTTTCAAAAATGAAAATATAATTAGGTGTTATAAAGGTACATAATCTGAAAATTATGAGGATATCTAAAGATAAAACTGCTATTTTCTGATAGTGTGACTAAAAGGCACCAACTAATGCAAAGAGGATTTTTTTAAAAAAAAAATAACAGCAAATAAATGTGAAATACTTTTGTTGCAAAATACCTTTCTCTAATTTCCATTAAGTAGCTATATTGTGCATATCTTGAACTGAAAGATCAAATACACCACAAATATTTTTTTAAATCACATCAGCTTTTTTTAAAGCCTTCAACTGATTTCCAGATCAAATTTCCTGCTAATATACAATCTGTCACTCTTTCCCATGCATGTATTTTAGCCTCTGGCTAGGCATTTGATCATTTTTATCCTTTGTTGTGTGATTGACCCTTTTGTTTCCTAAACAACAGAGCTACTCCTTTGAATACCTCTAAAAAAAAACCTTCATCTGTCATTATATAAACTAAAAAGTATGTGTCTACCTCTCATATACAGTTTTTTATAGACAATAAAGGAAATTAATGCCAAATTAATGAATATAATTTTGCCCTTAGGCTTCCTTAAGGAGATATTCCTTTTTTTGGCTGCTCATGAGCAAATGATATTATTTGGATGAGTGTGTTTTATCCACAAAAGGAAGGAAGGAAGGAAGGAAGGAAGGAAGGAAGGAAGGAAGGAAGGAAGGAAGGAAGGAAGGAAGGAAGGAAGGAAGGAAGGAAGGAAAGCTACTGGGTTGTTGATACTGTTTCTTCCATGCCTTCACATCAAGGGAAAGCTTTTACATATAAAGATCACCTTCAAATAATACTAATAAATATTGGAAGGCCACCATTCAATAATTTGAAACAACATATTCAGAAATAAAAAGTGTAATGAAATGCAAACATTACATGCTCATTAACGTTTACTATCCTAAATCATAATATTCACAGCTGCCCTGTCATTTGCAGAAAGAAGATTCAAAAAATAGTGCAGTCCTAATCTATATGAACTTATTATTCTAACTGCCAGCTGAGAAGTAGTCAGAAATTAACTTCCTTTTATGTGTAATTTTAAATAATTATCAATGTATTATTGAAGATGGAATGTTAACCTATAAACTGCACAAATTAGCTTTTGTTTAAGTTTTCAGATGAAAGTTTTATAGGCAAATGTTGGACTGGTTCTTACTGATGACGAATGCTGGATCAAATTGTTTGCTTTTATGTATCTGTCCTCTAAGTCTGATTTATATATGATCTTAAATTTGCTTTGTTTGCCCTCGTGTTAGCATGATAATGTAAATCCTTTTACATGCTAATTAGGTCACTTTAATTTGCTCAACAAATTTAAGTTTAAAATATATTTGCATAATGCTTAATTCTGCTCCACTCTGTAGATTTATGGTATCTTTTACTCTATTTGCACATGAGGGTTATCAGTGCTTCTTTATTAGCTTTTAGGACCAGCACATTCCATCCTTATATTTTTTTAATTCAGCTTTCATTATACAATTACTTTCCATGTTGCACAGTTGTCACTGAAACCAGGTAATAGTCTAAGTCCTTTTGATGCAAGGTGTGCAAATGAGTCAAAGATGAGTTTGTAGCCTATATTTTCAGTGAGCTTGGTGAAAGCAGAAATCCTACAGTTCCCTCATCTCCAAATTCTACAGCTGAGACATGGGAATGTTAAGCCTGCTGCACTTTGCTCCTGGCAATTTTGAATACATTCACCATCTCTCTAATGCTTAGGATCAGTATGTCAAATATGGTATCAATTATGTTTGTTTCCCAACATGGCTCAAGGTCAGAATGTCTGCTTTTCCATATACTATTTAGAATTCTAAACTGGTAAAAGTGGATGAAGTTTGAGCTTTCTGTGCAACTCCTACTAAACTGCCCTAAACGGATTTCACATATAGTACCACAATCCTGCTATATATCTCCTGGAGAGCCAGACAACCCTAAAGCAACTTAGTGTGCAATGATTTTTTTCCAGTAATAGAATTGGTGGGGGGATCTTAAGGCTGCAGTAATAAGCTTATTTTTATAGATCAGAAACTGACATGTAGACACAGGTTGTAATTCTGTTTCTGATCCTATGAGCTACCAATATATAGCTATACCTACCATATATAACTATACCAACTATAACAAGAAACTTCCATTAATTGACCTGGGTACTCCAGAGAGAAAGTGTAATAAAGCATCTATTATGATTTAAATAACAGCAAACTTGAATCCAATTTTGAAGGACTATTCTCTTGGACTACTAAGCCAACTTAACATTTGTTAATGTTTGTTATTTATTTATCAAGCAGTGATGGTTTTACTTACAATTTCCTCTTTTGAGCATGAAAAATTGTGTCATTGTTTAAGAGCCATTTTAATGACTAGATAACAGAATAACAGAGTTGGAAGTGACCTTGGAGGTGTTCTAGTCCAAGCACTTGCTCCAGCAGGAACCCGTATACTATTTCAGACAAATTGTTGTTCAATCTCTTCCAGTGTTGATATGTAGATGAGTAGAGAGTATGAGCAGAGATGAGTCTAATGTAGATGAGCAGAGGCACCATTTTTTCAGACTAATGGAGAATACCATCTCCATGGTTCTTCCAGGAGATTCCTACCTTATTTTCTGATAACTTCCTCTTTTAGAGATTAACATACAAGAGAATCTACTGTGCTTGATTAAACAGTAAGGAAGACTTAATAAATAAAATGGGAATAGTAAATACATAGGAGAAAACATAAACTAAAGCCGAATGAAGTCAAATATTCATTTTGGACTTCAAAAGAAAATTTCACTAAACTCAGAACAATGATAAACAAAATCCATAATACAGAAGTTAATGGAAAAGAGATTTTCTAAAAAAGAAGATAGATAATGGCAACTACAAATGGAAGGAATAAACGGAAGACAGGAGAAGCTAATATGACTGGGAAAAGCTTGATCAAAATCAGAAAACAAAGCAGCAAAAAAGAAGATATGGGAGGCTGAAAGAGAGACAAGTCACAAACTAAGAGTAGCCTGGAAGAGAAGAGAATCAGCAAAGTTCAGGTTTAGAACCACTAAGGCCTGCAAAACATGCTAAGAACAGCAAAAACGTTTTGTTTTTGCTGATATGTGCAAAAAAAGGAACAAAAAAGAAGTTAAATATAACTCAGCAGTGTGATGTGGTTGCAAAAATATAATTACAAAAGCATGGATCCAAGTCATAGGATATAACAATTTTATCCTGTATTGGTCAAATCTGTGCACCACTCTTTCAGAAGGATTCAGACAAACTAGAACAGGTTTGAAGAAGGGCAATGAGGATGGTCAGGGGATTAAAAGACCTGGGATTGCTTAGTCTTGACAAGAGAAGATGAGGGAATTTAGGGGAGCATTCTTCAAATACCTGAAAGAATATTAGGCACAACATGATTGAGATCTGTTCTCTGCTGTGCCAGAATTTGAGACACAAAATAATGGTCCAATGCGACAAGAAGGGAAATTCCAACCAAATGTTAGAAAAAAAAAGTAGGAGATGACCAGGCTGAGCCCAAGGGAGGGGTCAAACATGTCATTAATCTTGAGTCCCTTCGTGCCCACAAGAGATTTAAGTCCAGCCCACCTTGAATTCTGTTAACTCTTATCCATCACCAATTTGCTTTGACTGTTAATTGTTCAGTAGGACAAAGACCAAGTTTTTTATCAGAGTAAGGATCAGAATGATGTCAATTACATTCATTCATCTTCACTACAGAAATTGTAATCTAGATTTCATTGGTGGAGTTTATGCATGTACATAAGAGGAAATATTGCAAAATGACTGGAATCACATAAGTTGGCTTGTTTGTAATAAGTTATGGGGTCAGTGTTCTTCAACATCTTCATAAATGATCTAGATGAGGGGATAGGAGAGTTCGTCAAATTTGCAGATGATACCAAGTTGGGGGAATTGCTAACACTTTGGAAGGCAGATTCAAGATTCAAAAGGATTTTTACAAATCTGAGCACTGGGTTCTAGCTAACAAGATGCAGTTCAGTGGTGAGAAAAGTAACATCCTACATCTATGCAAAATCAAATGCACAGGTGTAAAATATGTGGTACCTGGCCCAACAGTAGTAACTGGGAGAGGGATCCAGGTGTCCTCATAGATCACAAGGCTAAGTATGAGCCAACAGTGTGCTGCAACTGCCAAAAAAGTCAATGCAGTCCTAGGCTATATCAACAGAGGGATAAAATCAAGATCACAAGAAATGATAATAGTGCTTTATGCTATACTAGTGAGGCCACATTTAAAATTATGGTCACTACGACAGAAAAAAAGATGCTGGACCCTGAGAGAGCAGTGAAGAGCTACTAAGTTGATAAGAAGTCTGCAGTATAAATCACATGAGGAACAGTTAAGTGAACTAGATATGTCTGGCCTAACAAAGAAAAGAATTAGGGATGACATAGCTGTTTTCCGGTACATGAGGGGCTTCCACAGAGAGTTGGGGGTTGTTGACTTATTCTCCAAAGCTCCTGAGGACAAGACAAGAAGCAATGGATGGAAGCCTGTTAAAGAGAGCTCTTTTTACTCCATCCTGGAGCTAAAAAGAAACTTCCTGACAGTGAGAAATATTAAGCAATGGAACAGCTTGCCTCTTGGAGTCATAGTTGTTCTATTGCTGGAGGTTTTCAAGGAAAGATTGAGCAGCCACTTGCCCAGGATGGAATAAGAATTCCTGCACTGGCAGGGGGATGGACTGGAAGACTTCTATGGTCCCTTTCAGTCCTATGATTTTATGATTCTATGATTTTATGTAAGAATAGTGAAAACAAATATAAACTTCAGAAGATGCATTACTTTGCCCTCAGTTTGCACAGTGCTGACACACACAAAGCAATTTTTGTTTTTAAAGCTTCACAATCATACAGTCAGTCTTGGCTCCAGTTTTCCACAAATAAAAGATCAATGCCAACATTTCAATTTGGTGACAAAAGGAGGGTATGTGTCAAACACTTAAGGAGTTGTCAGAGAGTTCATGTGATTCTCTTTCTTTACTGAAGTGTTTTCAAGACACCTTTAAAAACATCTGATGTGTGGAAAGAATGAACTGCATTCCCTCTGACTAGTTGTTCCTACCAATTAGTTTGGTTTATGATGTTGTGTGGAAGTTTATGAAACAAACTAAGAAAGCACAACATAGAATTTTATTTCAGCAAGTATCTATACAAACATTTAGACTCTAATACTCCTATTATCAATCATATGGATATTTAATTTGCAAAGTGATTTGCCCTCTGTGATTGCTCCAATGACTCTGTGAAAAAGAGAGTTCTATTCTTTGACACCTATAAAGTTGAACTATATTTATTTTTTTCAACTCACTGATCAAACAAATGAGATTCTCTACCTTAAGATCCTCTTGTAATGCCAAATAAAATCCATGAAGCGGAACCTAGATAGAAATGTTCTTTACATGGACAAACTAACAAACAATCTTGACTCCACAGGATTTGGAATGTTATATCCTTTGCATTATTCCAAATAATACTCAAAATATTACCAGTTAGTTCCCAAATTCAGAAATATCTGTAATTAAATCATCTAACCTTAGTCTACATAATTTATATAGGTTGAATAATGCAGCCTATAACCAAGTTTTTAAAAAATTCTGAACCCCTCCTTAAAATACAATTCTAAAAACATCCTGGACTATTTACTACATTACAAAAAAAATTCAACAGATCTTAATGGTTCCAAATTGTTCAACTAGCAGATGTCAAACTTGCCTCAATAAAAAGAGAGCTGGAAATCCTCAATTTAAAACAGTAAGGTAATTAGCTTTCTGGCCAAACATAGCTTCTGCTGATGGGGTAAGCACTCAAATTAGTCTAAATCTCTCTGTAAACATTCAATAGTTGTGGAAAATACAGAAGGTATTTCAAAGACTAAATCAGGCCGACCTCTACCAAGAAACGGATGTCTCATGGCAGAGATTGGTGATGTTTGCTCTTAAGTGCCTGTTTATTTCATATGCACTTGCAATTATGTACTGTGGAGAGAAAAAAAAAGTCTACTTCCAATTTTCATCAGCGTTTGTCTAATTTTTTGGACTAGCCTTTTAAAAAATGTGTTACATGAAAAAAAATGTCTTTTAAGAACTGAGGAGTTAGATTCATTTCAATATTATTCCACACCATGCTTTGTTGGTCTCCCAGTCTTAGTATTTAAGTGAAGTAGTTTAAATCTACAATGTTAATTAATTCCAATGTTTCTCTTCTCTTCTCCTATTCTAACTTATCATATTTTACCAAACTTACTAAATTTTGTCTCCCCCCCCCCCAAAAAAATGTAAGCCATTCTAATAGCAAACTGGATGAGCAAAAAGTCAATATCCTTCAATTTACAAAAGCTTTTTCTGTTATCCTAAGGCCAATTTTCTTTGTCTGTACAATCTGGCAAAGTTTATCTGCATGAACAAGATCAAAAAATCAAGATGGTGGACACAATGCAACTGAAGCCCCACCTATATTATTGGCATCTTGGCAAAGCAATAAAGTATGTTCTGCATTATTTTTATACAGAACAAAAGAAGACTTTAGCCATAAAGTAAGCCAGTGTTTCTCAACCTGGGTAACTATAACAAGTGTGAACTTCAACTCCCAGAATTTGCTAGCAGCTGTCTGACAAGGCAGCACTCTGTTTGTCAAGATGAAATATGATCTGCCTTCAAACTTGTTCATGTCCTTCCACCCCAGCCCCCCACTCTCCCTGGGGATTATGACTCATCATTTTCAGAATAATTAACTCAGAGCAAAGTTTCTAAAAACATTCTGCAATTGTGGACTAATTTGATTGGAAATTATAAGGACCATCAGTTAAATAAATGCCCTTTCCCAACACTTTTTGTGAGAGACATTTATGGGAATGCTTTTTCCAATTTATGAGATAATATTGATAGCTGCAATTGTATATGCCTTCCTATCACATCCATTTTAAAGGCCTTTTTGAACTAAAATGTTAACACAAAATTAAATATTTGATGCACCTCATGCCATAAACCAACGGCTCCCAACCTTTTCTAAATCCCACACCCTAGAACGCTTCTGATATATTCTCGCACCACTTACAAAAGTTTAAAACAACAGCAACGAAATATGCATATACACTATAATTTTGAAAACCAAGTTTTCGCACCCCCTGGAATATCGTCTCGCACCCCCAGGAGGTGCAAGCACCCCCAGTTGGGAACCCCTGCCATTTACTAATAACTTTTATGAAAAACTTTCTGATCAAAGTTATTTTTTCAATACAATCTCTGAATACTAAACTTTTCAGACCAGAAATTGAACAACTCACTAGTGATGGATACAAAGAGGAAGAAGCTGGTAGTAAGTAGGCTCTGAATGCTAATTATGGGGATACTACCTGATAGATCTCTATAGGCTGGCAAAGGTTCATAGTTTGAGAATCCCTGGCTTAGAGGTCTATTGAAACCAGCTTGATTCCCTGAAGTATATTTAGATTTAAAAAGCTATCATTCATTCCTCTTCTTGTTCGATAGTTCTAATTAGTCCATTTTATTTTCTTCTTTTTAAAAGAGGAATTTGCTTTAGCCCTTTCGCTTCATGTGATTACTGAACAAACATCACACACAGCAAGAGATCTATTAAATAGCTGATACATCTTTAAATATTCTTATATATGAGCACAAGCTTCCTCTCCAACCTCCCATTACAAATCTGTCAGCTTTGTAATGGCTTCCGCAGACCGGCCAGCTGAATCTAGCTTCATTTCAAGTAAAACACTGAAGTCCATAATTATGCAGGAGCAAATTAGTATGCCGAACTTTCTACGCTTCCTTGCACATACATATTTACAAGAACATCTGCAGGACATTTTACATGAGAAAGGCCAAGGGGGACAGACTATGCCACTTCCTTTTCCTTTAGAAAACACCAGTAGGATGTAAATATATTTGCAGTCATAAATATGAATGTAGCAATCTATTTTCATTTAATTACCAAAACTTTTAATGTTTTCAACATTATTTGAAATAAAAAGTTAATGAAATAAAAGGTCTAATTTTCATATTCCAAGTAATTGTTCTACAGTTCAGATTGGAAATATGCTAAATAGAGTTACTACTGCTTTATCATTTATATATATTATATAACCGCATTAAGTTTTAATGTACATTCTCTCTGAAGGACATTCAGCATTTTAATGTCTGGAAGGGTTTTCCTTACCTCCCATGTTCTGTATAATGATTGTACTGGCCACAATAACCTGCCAAAAAAGTAGATTAGTTTAAGAAAAAAAGAAACATTCTTTTAAACATGTGTTTAAAAACTCATAAGAAATTGCCGAACTAAGAAATAAGGTAGATATCTATACAGCATGGATTTTTAAATTTATTTTAGAACTATAATTTTAAAAAATGGAAGGATAAATCAAGATAATTTTTAAAATATTGTATAACTATGATCAGAAGAGTAACTGCTATAGATTTATATATTTTACATCCACTAGAATGAAAGAGATATTTGCATGCACTACTAATGACAACTTTCAATTTTCTTTTATGCTGAACAAGTCACTAACAATCTCTATAATTACATGGGAAAGTGATGTAAGAAAATTCTATTCTTTCTAAGGGTGAAAGAACAAAAACAGGGGAGGGTTGGGGGAGACATAAACAAAGACATTTCTTCTCTTACATGTACAAAATTCCATGTAAATACAGGAGCTTTGTAGAACTCTAGAGTATGCTCTAATGTAATAAAACTTTATCTTTATTTTCTTGGATTTCAGCATATTAATTGCAAGAGGAGTTTGGAAATTACCTTCCCAGGTGAACCAAAGGCGAAGAGACCAAGGTCTTCATAAGACGTGACAGCTATAAAAAGGGAACAAATAATTAACAATACACATTTAGTGGTAAATTATATATAGTTAAGGGATTCCTACAAAGTATAAACTTTAACTTTCATAGATCTAACTAATATGCTTCTTCTTTAAAAAAAACACCATTGTACCAGACCCAGTGTGTTTTTTCTACTTATTATACATTTGGAACAAATGTATATTTAAAACATGATATTTTATTTATATTTAACATGATAAAAGACCACTGTTTTGCATGTAGACTACCTTATATCAATATATCACTTCACAACCATTATTAAAGTCATATCAATATTCAATCATTAACAATGATACCTGTATTATTAAATAATAACATCTGCCTATTCCAGATCCTTCGGAAGGACTCAATAAGTGATCAAAAATGCCAAATTCAGTTTAAACATCTCATTGGGTGATCAGCTATAATAATAATAATAATGCCTTTCATCCTTTCTATATCCAAGTAAGATATATAACAAATTCCCAAATAAAAAATAACCATTCTATTTACTCATATTGTAATTTTTTGGGGGGGGGGGGGCGGGGGGAAATCTGGGAAATGATCTGGTAAAAAGATTTTGGTAAGTATAACATATGAAGAAAATTCCAATTTTTGCTAACTTAGAATGTTAGGAGCTATATTTGTAAGTTTTTTCAATGCAAAATATAGTTTTATAAAATTTGTGTGTGTGTGTGTGTGTGTGTGTATTTTGTGAAGCTAACAGCCATTTTATTGACCATTTCATTTATTCCAGAAAAAGGAAACCTTTTGCCAAATTGATTTTTTTATGCCACACCAAATCACTTCTTATGTGATGCACAGCCATATGAATGTGATTAACAAATAAATATTATTATTTTTTTAGAAAAATGGTTAAAATGTTCAGAACTTCACATCTTGGGTACAATTCTTTGAGAATGTATTGCAGAGATAGCCTTTTCAATGTAAAACTGCTATTTATTTTGTCATTTTTTTTTTCTTGTATTGTCGCCTGTTAGGTATCCTCAGAAGCAAATAAATCAGAAGTAAATCTTCTGGCATCCATTGGGACTTGTTCCCAAGTTTAGCATGCTCACTGCAAAATCAAGGAAATAAATATATGGGATTTAATATGCCTATTTTTTATCCAAGAGGCCTATTTCACAGACAATTTTTATCAGTCTCCACTATTTGCTGGGTTTTACTTCTAAAAGCATTCTCAGACTGATCCACCAGACACAGTTAAGCTGTGATAGCTTTCATCATAATTGTTTTACTGCTGCTTTTATTGATTAGCTATAATTTTAAAATGTGTTTATTGTACATTAACTGCAGGCTCACTTTACTAAATATTGCAGAGGGAAATATTTACTGAAAAGCAATTGATTGAAGAAATAATAATTTACACATAACAATAGGATCTTACCTCTTGAATATATAAAAGTGCAGATCAAATGGAGAATAGGAGGAACAGCCTTTGAGAAGAACCAAGGAAAGTTGACTAGTCAGAGATAGCTACAGAGAACCAGAAGTATGAAGAAGAGAAGAAAACCCAACTTGAAAAAAAATTCTGTTCCATAAAAAGTAAAGGCACAGAAGTCCAGAAATTAAAATTGAAACAGGAAAGAACAGTATGATAAGATAGCCAGTAACAACTGGGAAAGCTGAATGGGTGAGTTGCAACCATAAAATAATGAAAAAAGCTGAAATAATCCCAGACTGTTTTATCTCTCCTATCACTGACACAGGGATAGGTAAAAGAAAAGAAAAGGACTTGGGTGAAGAAAAGCTAAAGTTCAAAATGTCATCCAAACTTAACCAGTGGCTTGGTATGACTGTGAGTTTTGATGTTTTTAAGCTATGCTTGTCGTGTCATGGCAGTTGTGATAATTTCCCTCCAACATTGGGAGGTAAGGGCAGAAAAGGATATCGTGGGATAGTTTGCACATTCTGTTGAATCACCTTTCTTTGGTATTGGTATGAAGATTAGCCACTTCAATTTATTGGTCACTCTATTGTTTACCAATTTCCTGTCATAGTTTGGTTAGAACATTTAAGGATTCTTCTTCTGTTGCTTACTATTTTTTCATAAATGTTCCACAAATTCCTCTAACCTTCTGATTTCAAAATAATCAAAGTGCTGATTAACTTAATCTTCAAATACTATGGTAGAGGTTCTTGTAAATAAGCAGTATCTTTTATTTCTACACTGAGTTCTCTGTTGTACAGTATTTCAGTATACTCCTTCCATCTAATTTAAATCAGTTAGCGTGTGTCCATTGGAATCTTTTAGCATACCAATTTGAGGTGGCTGTCCTCCTGAGTTTAGAGATACTTTGTAAACAATTGTCATGTTTCTCTGTTTCTTTCTTTGATATTTTTATAGATGTTGAAAAACTGCTTCTTGTCTTTTCTAATAACTTTTCTGATATAGTATTCTTCATGAAATTCCTTCTTGAGCGTTTTGTCTTTCTTGGCTTTGGATTCATTTCTTCTGATATCAAGTTTGTTTTCTTCTGATTATGAACTTTAGAAATCTTTTTTCATAGTCTTCTTTAACAACTCTCTTTATTTCATTGCAGTTCTTGGGTACTTTCTCAGTGAGATTCAGGATTTCCTAGTGATTCCATATTTTGTAGCTTATGCACATGGAAGCATATGGAAATTGTTTTTGCTCTAGCTTGATTTAGAACTTGCCCATGAGCAGTTCATGATCTATTCTATAATCAGCCTCACACAATTTGTTTGCTAACATACCTGAGTTTTTCCACCTCCTTGTACCAATAACATATCCAGTTTAATTTCTGTGTGCTCCATATGGCAATGTTCACTACAGGGGTCATTTTGAAGAACATGTTATCAATGAAGAAATATTTGGATGGACAGAAACTGATTGTCATTCTTAACTTCTGTTTTCTAGGCCATACAATCCAACTTTATTTTCCTGCCCACAATTTCCAACTTTGGTAGTACTATCATTAACTACAACATGGCACGTCTTGTTTGAATGTTCTGCTGCATCAGTGGTTAGGCATAAACATGGATAACCATCATATTAAATTATCATACCCATCCTATTGGATAACTAGTCCAAAATGTGTAATTAATATTATCAGCTCATTAACTGCATTGTACCCAGGTATTTTCTTTGCTATATACAGTATATAGCAAATACTGTAACTGAAAACAACTGTTTATTTTTGTGTCCTGAATAAATAACAATATGACCTTTTGACTGAAAATGTCAAAATTCTATCCATTTTAATTCTTTGATGCATAAATTACCACGTACAGCTGATTCATTTCAGTTTTCAACTTTATTGAGCTTTCATGCTTCTTACATTCCATGTTCCTGTTTCATTTTGTCTTTGCAACTTCAGATTTTCTTTTCTTGCATGTCAACATCAACTAAATATTCAGAAGGCTTTAATGTAGCTTGTCATAAACACATTATTTTATTTCGAAAGATTCTTCACTCTTCTTCAGCAGCACTGAATGCTATTTGATGGGGGGGGAGCTATCATTTGGTACTAAGTAGCAAGTAACGTTTGTATTTCTGATTATTACCTGTCCCCTAAAAATGTATAAGCACAGATTTCAGATGGGCTTCTAGTAGAGGCTAATTATAAAACTAGCAAAGACCCAATGAATAATCAGTTAAAGATATAGGAAGACAATTTGGAAGGGATTGTCAACTGGCTCAGAGTTCAGATAAAAAGAGACACTTTAAAAAAAGACCTAAGTTTTCTGGAGTTTATTCTATAACATCGCATTCATACTTCCACAAAAGATGTGCCCCTCTATGTCTTTTCTTCATATTTCAATTTTTTTCAACATATCTCCGTTTATATGTCTATAAATTTCTGAAATTTGGGTGAAAAATTGCCCAACACAGAGATTATGGGCAGGTTTTGCAAGGTACATGGTATGTAGCAAGTATGTTTAGCTCCTTTCTAACCCAGAGCAGCAAATATAGTTTCTAATTAAATTCTTTAAAAAAGATGTGATAAGTGTATTTTCAAAATGTAGCAAATCCTCTTTTAAGGATCATCCACGTTAAAAGAGCTCTAAAGCATGTACATAATATCACCTCACTGAATGAATACATTAAATAAGAACAAAATTCAGAACTTATTCTTGAAAATATTCCAGAAATAGACTTAATTATCTTGATTTATAAATTACAAAGATAAAGTATTTTTCATCAGATTTATAATCAGCATTAATAATTTATAGTTCTGGTAATCAACAATTGAGACAAACTATGTAGATTTTTAAAATATTTAAATATTTTTAACAACTTTTTAAAGTATAATTTTCAAATTATATCTGTGGGGGAGTACAGGTAAAGAATCTATCAATCAATTTATCTCCTATCAACTATAAAGTTTTGGAGGATGTGGAGAGACCTGGCCTATAGAACTGCCAAGAGTTGGACATGACTGAATAACATGATTATCAACTACACAGATATATCCATACAGTTTTGTTGGCAACAATAATGATGCAATTTGCCTTTTGTGTGTGCGTATGTATGTATATATGTATGTATGTATGTATATATGTATATATGTATATGTATATTTTTAACCTTTTTAATCGTGAATATGTATATGACTATATAGGTGTATGTACATATAAATATACATATATGCATAGCCAGATTTTTGCAACAGTGTCACCATCTAAAAAAGCTGCTGACCCTCGTAGTAATTTTATAAGGTTAAAAATTATTTGCCTGCATTGCACAGACTATTCTAGGAATGGGACTTGTAAAATGCAGTTTGCAAAATCTATTTCTACTTTGCCCCCACTAAAGTCTTACGAAGTTTTATACATAGCTCCTTAAAACTCTATAGCTTTTTTACTTACCAGTATAAATGCACATACTAAGCAACAGAAATATAGAATAAGATGCAAGGGTAGCAACAATTAACAGCAGCATACTAGGACAAAAAGAGAAATAATGAACATCAATGTCATCAATCATTGTTTCCCATTAAAATGGAGAGTTCAGAAACTACATTTTCCCCCAAACAACGAACAAAAAAAATAAATCATAAGACATATTTCCTCGTTTTGTATTTTAAACAGATAAAATATGATGCACATGACTGCTGATTCTTTTTTCCATGTTCTGCTTTTTCTGACTTTTCTCTAATACTGAATTTAGCAACTTTCATGACTCATCCCAATCTAGCAAAAATAACAAACCTTTTATTACAACATACACTTTGGTAACATTTAAAGTATTTTAAATGATTGTATTGTATCTTTGTATCGGTATCAGTAGATACCGATGAGAAGAGGAATAATAAATATCAACTATATGTTTGCTCACTAGTCATCACAGTATCTGGCTCTGGCTGTATAAACCTTGAACTGCAAAGTGAATCGTAATTCCCAAACCAAAAAAAAAAGTATTTCCAATATGCACCCATCAAAATAAATATTTGTGTTATTTGGACACATAACTGAAAACTGATATGTCAAAACCTGTTTTGTTACATAGGTAATTATAGAACTTTAACTCTGAATATTTTTAGTGAATTAGAATAAGAAGAGGGACTTTTCTACATTAAGGCCCCAGACACAATGTTTAGCATTTCTAATTAAAAGAGTGATGGCCTCCTTCAGTCACATAGAAGAGTACCTGGGCTAGCACTGCCAAATCAGACTGGACTGGGTTTATTCATTATACTAAAATATAATTTGATTGATTTGCTACTATTGTAGGGGAAAAGTTATGATTATTAGATATATCTGCAAGGCTGAATTGGCTCATTCAATAAACCATATTTGAACAATGTGAATATAATACTATATTCTGTTGCAGAATATAGGCCTCCTGATAAAATAAATCCCTACACCAATTCAGACAGCAGGTAAGAGATTTATTTCACTGTACTGATTTAATTATTTTCCATTCTATATACATAGGAAAATAGAACACTACTTTATCTGTATCAGAACATCTTGCTCAGTATTGTCTGCAAAGACATGCTCTCTGGAGTTAGATAAGTCTTTCCCATTTCTGGCTATAGATGCTGAGGACTAAACCTCATGGAAAGCATCACAATGCAACTTTCTCCACACTAGTTTCTTCTGATTTTGTAGAGACATCAAAAATAGCATTTATTTATTAAAATTAAGTGCCTGATTTTTGTACCTGAAATCATAATTAGTAATTTCCAATAGTATACCAATAGAGACTAAGTTAAAGAGAGGAGGGATCTGGAATTCAACATTCTCTCGATCTGTTTGTTCAGTTTTAGTTACTTTTATTCTTAAAATAATCAGTTTTATTTAAGTTTTTTAAAAATCCCAACTCTTAAAGTAAACATAAATATAGACCACAATGAAATTTTCAAACTACTCAAAAATAGAAGTGATAATAAAAAC
This sequence comes from Crotalus tigris, assembly GCF_016545835.1. Lineage (NCBI taxonomy): Eukaryota > Metazoa > Chordata > Lepidosauria > Squamata > Viperidae > Crotalus > Crotalus tigris. Next base: position 1,616,503 of record NW_024100068.1, read on the forward strand.
ATACCTAAATCCAATGATTCCTGTCTTGGACATGACATATGCCAAACCAAGAATCCCACTTCCCATGATAGCATTCATTAAATTAAACACAGAAAAGCCAAAGGAGGTGCCAGTTGATACATGATTCAAGGATGCCTGCAAATGTTAGAACCAAATGCATTGTTACATTCAAACCTCTTAATTAGTTTTTCAAGGCCAAACCAACTATGAAAGAAACCAAGTACTTCACAGGCAGAGATTCTCAGTAATCTGAAATCATGTGTTTGACATACAGATATTTTGCTACAGTTGTTCTAATGGGAGCTGATTTAAAATACCATATGCATTTATATTAAACATACCCTGAAGATTCAAAATAGCTAATAAGAGTTTTGAATGAAATAATTTCAAAAAGTCTATACATTTGGGATATTCATGGAGCAAATCTTTATTGCAAAAGGTATGTCTACTATTACCATGTGTCTACAAGAACATCTACCCATTCTATAGATTGTACAGGCTTGGAAAGTTCTAGGACACCTAACACATAACCCATTTGGACAGGTGGACAGGACATTTGGAAAATTATAAAGGGTGGGGAGGATCTCTGTTGCATGATGTTCTTCTCTAGGGTAACAGGGCATTTCCAGTGAGGCTTTAAGAAGCTGTGAAATAATATACATTTGGTGGCAACAAGGGATGCTATTTTTTTCTCTATAAGACGGTAAGTTTTCCAATGTCTCATTTTTTTTAATATCTTTAAATCAGTCTTGATTTCTGGCACCTTCTTGGAAAAATCCATGTACTTTTGCTTCATGTTTTCAGAAGTGATTTGCCCCTGCCTTCTCCTTCTTAGGGCCAAGAGAGAGCAAACTAGCCCAACGACCTCCAGCTGTCTTCATGACTAAACAGGACTTTAACTCAATCTCCCCATTTCTAGTCTGGTGCCTTTTCCACCAACTGGCTCACCTAGATTAAACGTTTTCAATTGGGAGGACCACTAGAACTGTAGTCCAACACATTTGAAAGGGAGCTCACTGTGAAGACTTAAGGGCAAAGAGGCTTGAGGCAATGAGGTAGTGTGATTTCACATAGGAACCAGGTTATATAGTAATGGCAATCATATCATGTGACTTCTTCACCCTGACTCACCCTGGATGTTTTTCATCTTCTGTTCAAACACATGTTTTTAGCTGTGTCTGTACATTTCTAGAAATTAAGCTTGGTAAGACTTAACCCTTGTTTCTAATGGTTCAGCATTGTTGTGCACACCCAGCCGATTTGCTTAACCTTAAGATGTGTGGACCTCCCAAAATTCCCCCGCTAGGACTTTAGGAGCTGGGGTCCGCACAATCTTAGAATTGCAAAGTTTGCAAACGCTGAGATAGCCCGTGGCTCGGAGCATTAAGCGAACCCAGAAAATGAGTTAATTCAGGACTGGGTTAAAGTGCGGTTCTTGCCGGTCAGTCAGCGAGAGAGGGAGAAAGAGAAAGCCTTCAGGGCTGCCTGCGAAAGTCGCGTCCCGGCGTCCCGAGAGCCCCCAAGCAAGACACGCACCGTGTCCGGGGGCGAGAGGAGCGGGGCTCCATCTTCCAGGTCCTGAGCCGACAAATACCATCCCGGCTCGGAATTGATTGTGCAGATTCGCGGCTGCTCCATGGTGCGCTGGGCGAGCAAAGGCTGCAACAACAGCAGCCACCGCCGCTTCTCAGTCAGCCGGTTCTTACGATCGATCGGCCGGGCGAGGTAGAGAAGGCGGCGCTCGGCCCTACCCAGAGCCAGTCTGTGGGCTGGAAGGCCGGGCCGCTCCGCCCCCTTCCGCTCTTGGCCGCGGCGACGGGTGATGATGAGGCCGGGAAGGCCGGGCTCCTCTGGGGGAAGGAGCGAAGGGAACGCGGCGCCAGGCCGGCATGAGGTGAGGTCGGGAGGAGTGGGAAGGGCCTCTTTCAATAGGGGGCACGAGAGGGGGGGGTCCTGGGTACTCCCCAACGAGGAAACCCTCTGCAGATTGTCCCTTTCTCTCTTTGGATGGTCGCTTTTCTCCGCAGTAAGGCAGCCGCACGTTGCACATGCTGCAAGAGACAGTCCAAAGGATCAGATTTGGAGGGAGCATTGAAACTAACCCCTGCCCGATGGGAGAAATCAGTGGTTGAAACAGCGTTCTTCACTCTGGCTTATAATGCATAGACGGGGCACCAGATTTGTAGAAGGCTCTTTGGAAAAGCACTAACCGCCTACCTTGTGAAAAATCTCCAATAACAGGAAACTACACAACCTTCGATTGTGGATAAATAACAAGACAATCCTAATATTCAGTAACATTATTATGGCTCGTATGCCTTTTGGTATATTTCATTAAGCCGCCCAAAGTCACCTTATAGGGGACATGGGTGGCATAAAAATTTAATAAATAAAAATATTTTTTTAAAAAAAGATGGTGGCTAGCAACAATACAATAAATGAAAAACAAATTTCAATGTGGTAAAATGTTAAAATGCATCATATTTGATCCCATGATGTCCATAAATTTTCTTTTGAAGCCAGCCAAAGTGGTAGCTGGCAGCACATCTCATAATAGTGAATCCAAAAGTTTAATAATGGCAACCACTTCTAAAAATGTGGCTAAGAAAACTGCATAGATTTGTTGGGAATCGTCAGGAGTTAAGACTGACTCAAAAGCATGCATAGACGCATTAACACAAAGTAATGTATGATGCCAACATAATTTAAGAACAGTAATTTAAAAATTTGCCAAGATATAAACAAATTGTTAAGTGAGTTTTGCCCCATTTTACGACCTTTCTTGCCACAGTTGTTAAGTGCATCGCTGCAGTTGTTACATTAGTAACATGATTGTTCAGTGAATCCGGCTTCTCCATTGACTTTGCTTGTCAGAAGGTCGCAAAAGGTGATCACATGACCTTGGGACATAGCAACTGTTATAAATATGAACTAGTTGCCCAGCATCTGAATTTTGATCACATGACCTTAGGGATGCTGCAATGGTCATAAGTGTGAAAAGCGGTCATAGGTCAATTTTTTTCAGTGCCATTCTAACTTTGGTCATTAAACAAGTGGTTTAGTGGACTAACTCCACTTTATAGTATTCTATGCTATAGATAAGTTATAGTTTGTCTGATTTCAGGTACACCCACATGTTTTAGTATGTGATCATGAAACATGGTTATTGAGCTTTTCATTGTCTTTTTTATGCAAGATAACTGGACTATGCTAAGAGCGAGATGAGAAATCTGCGACAGTTTGATCGGCTTTTGGCGTTTCATTTGCAAATTTGTTATTATTTGATTATATATGTATATTTAAATGTATTCTGCTTATACTAAGAGAAACTAATCCAGTCTGACATGTATACAGGTAGTCCTCACTTAAATGACCCTAACTGGGATTGGCAACTCTGTCTTTAAATGATGCATTTGTTACGCTGAACATTAAATGACCACTCTGCTTAGCATTGGCAGTTCCAGTTACTGTCATTGAGCAAATCCCACATGGTTATTAGATGAGGATCCACCAGAATCCAAGCCATTACTGGAAAAAGTTAAGGAACTGTCTCTATTTCAACTCACCTCATTAACCTCTTTTAGCCCTTTGGGTCACCTGCCTACCTGATGTTGCTAGTCCTCCCCACAACACATGCCACTACTCTTTATGCCATCATCTTTTGCACCGATGCAGGTGGGGCTTCTCTCGTACCCTTCCCAGGAGCCTCATTTGCACCCGGCCAGGGCCTCCTTTCCTGAAAGAGGGTCCTGGGCCAGGTGCAGACACTTTGCCTAGCACGTGAATGGAGGTCCTGGCCAGCACACATGAGAAGCCTTGGTCAGTGTGTGAGAGAAGCTCTGACTGAATTGGTGCAAAAAAAAGTGACATAAAGAAGACCCAGCCAGTACAGTAGTGTGCCCAGGTTCGATGGAGGTAGATAGGGCCATGTTGCAGGGGTAGCTGGTGGCAGCAAGTAGCCAAAAGTCAGTTGTAAATGTGAGTAGGCCCATGTTCGCCTGAATTTATTCATGTGACTATGGGGTGCTACAATGGCCAGAAATTTGAGGACTGGTTATAAGTCTGTTCATTCAGCATCATTTTAACGTCAGTCACTGAACAAATGGATGTTAAGCAAAAACTACATTTATTTTAACTGCAAAATGTTTATGAAGTCAATATGTGCAAATTTTTTTGTTTGGGTACAGAATGCTTTATTTTTACCTTTTCTTGGAGTAGATATGCAGTAGATAAACCCAGAAATCCTTTAATAATTGTAATTTTGGGATTACAGAAATTATGACTATTGTGACTATGAGATCTAGAACAAGATTTTAAACCAGTGGTTCTCAACCTTTTTAATGCCGCGACCCCCAACCGGTCGTAAGTCGAGGACTACTCAACTGGTGCAGCACCGTTTGCAGAATGGGACTTTTGGCGGGCTCAGCAGGGCAGAGACAGCCTAGACAATTCCTATTGGCTTTTGAAAGCCAATAGAATTAGACTCTGTTCAAGAGAGTCTATTCTATTGGCTTTCAAAAGCCAATAGAATAAAAGGGAGTAGCACAGCTGAGGAAAAGGGGGGGAAAATGGCAGACTGCGTTGTTTGGCGACCCCCGTGAAATGGTCGTTTGACCCCAAATGGGGTCCCGACCCACAGGTTGAGAACCACTGTTTTAAACCATCCTTCAAACTTGGTTTAGAAATTTGGCTTGTTCTCAACTTGGTAATCATGATTTGCCACTTTGGATAAAAAAAACTATGGTTAGCAGGGAACTTTCAAGAGAATAGAAGAGAATATTTTTAGCTCAGTGTAGAATTGTGGGGTCCTTGGTGTTCTCTGAGCTTGGTGGTTTTCTTGCAGATGTTTTAGTACCAAACTAGCTAGCATCATCAGTGCTAATGATCTCTGCAAGAAGACCACCAAGCTCAGAGAGCACCAAGGACCCTAAAATAAGTAAGCATGATTAGTAGATCAATCTTCTGTGAAGCTTGTTATTATACAAATCTTGCATAACCCAAAGTTTGGTTTAGACTTTCTCATATGAATAGTTTATGACTACCGTACAGACATGCAAACTTGTACCTTTTCTCTGAGTAATATCTAAAAAATGAATACTTTTTCCTTTAGATTTTTAAGGCAATTAAAAAGCGTATTCCCTTGCCTCCTGAAAGTGAAGTATTTTGGATCAGAAACATTATTTCCAAAGGTGTGGATGCTTTGGAACCAGTCTCTGCTTGAACATCTTCCAGGAATTCAGAGACCAAGTTTCTTCACCATGCAGGAGATGGCTGATAAGAAACCTGATCTTGATGGGTTCTTGCCGCATCCCAGAGTACGTGGAATGACCACCCTTGACAAAGCTGCTTTCAAAAATGATGTTATCATCCCAGCTCTTCTAGTTAACAAAGACATAACAAACAATCTGCTGAAGTCTCTTAAAGGAGTACTACTCCAGCGACCGGGTCTCAAGAGAGTCGTTGAAGACCCTGACGATGAAAACAGAAAGTACATTTTGTTAGACCCACATAAAATATCTGCTGACGGTTCCTTGGGTGAATCTGGACAACAGATCTTGAAAAGCTTTGGTATTAAACCTGAAACAGTCAAGTATAACATGAAACTTACTTATGATAATTTCAAGACAGAAGAAATTCTGAAAGCGGTGCTTCCTGAAGGCCAGGAGATCATCACAGCCTTTAGCAGAATTGGCCATATTGCTCACATGAATCTGAGAAGCCATCAGCTGCCTTATAAACATTTAATTGGTAGGTTGTGGTCAGGAATTACTGTGTAATCCTGTGCATCAAAAAACTGTAGAAACGTTTTTAATGGTTTCTAAAGAGATAATTGGGCTAATATTTTAAAACTAGATGTGAAAAATCATTTGAGCTTTTCAGTGCCTAAAATAAGGTGAGTTGTTTCATATAGTTTAGCAGCAATAAATCTTTTGTAAAGATGATGTATAACCTAGTGCATAAATTAGCACGATATGTGATACAGAATTTAATTTAAGCAAGGTCAGTTTCAATGGTTTATGTGTTTTTTAAATGAAGAAAAGAGGAAAATACTTTGTATCAGCTCAGACTGTCAATCTAGCCTTGGCAGTGGCTTTCTAAAATTGGAAGCAGAGATCTTTTCCCGTCAGCTGCTAACCAATCCTTTTAAATAAAGATGCTGGGGAAATCGAAATTTGTGACCTTCTGCTTGAACAGTATGAGTGCAACTGCTGAGCTGTTACATTCCTGCAGTTGCGTATTCAGGGAAGCAGTAGAATGCAATAGAACCTGGAAGAATAAATGAAATATTCAATTTCCCTGAGTTTAAATATGAAGTCATAGAATTGCATATTTTGCTTGACTTTTGGCTATGGTTGAAAGCAACAATGCATCTCTTTCTGTCTGCAATCTTAGGCACGATTGATCTGAATAAAATATTTCCATCAGTTTTGTCATCTTAAAAGCACTGAAAGCAACTTTATTTCTGCGTTGTCATGTGGTTCAGTCCCCTATTTCTCAGCAGCCAGTGAAGGGGTGAGGGAATGGAATGGTGTATGGAATGGCAGAAGTATGGTGTATGGAAGTCACATAGTGCAGTGATTTCATGGCACAGTAAGCTCAGAACGATGATCCTAGCAGCATCCACAGCACGCCAACCATAAAATCCCCTCCCCATCCCTTCAGAAGGTGCAGATAACCTGAGAGATGGTCTCTGCATAATATAAAATAAAAGCATTAATATGTTTGCGTAATGTAAAAAAAAAGAGGTAGTGTATTATATTTATCAAATTTTGTGAACCATTAAGATTCTGGGTGGCATGCAATATTACAGATGGCAGGAGCCAAGATAAAAGATATACGTCTGTCCAGAGGAAAAGACATTCAAATTAACATGTAAAATCCCCCCTCTCCCCCAAAAGGCTCACCACTTATTCTAAACCAACCTCTGGGGAAAAGCCAGGATTTCAAAGACTTGTACATTGGAGATCTGCTCTGATGTTTTTACATCCTAATTCTTGTTAATATCCAAAATTGTCAGTTGGCGAAATGCCAGCTTCCTCCTCTCAGCAGTCCCAGTGGCTGTATACTGGCAATAATCACAGGTCTCTGTTCAATGTCTCTCTGTTTTTTCCTTTGATCATTCCAGTCTCACTGTTGTTGGTTGATGTTTGCTATACTGAGTCAAGAATAGTTTGGCAGTTCTTTCTGTGCTATGGATTGATAGGACAAAAGAATAGATCCTGTATGGGAAAAGTCCCTCCCTCTTCCCTTTAATGAAGTTTTACGTGGAGTAAAAACGCATTTGGATAATATAAATTCTTGAATTCAAATGCTTGAATAATTCATTCAAATATTTAAGAGGATATTCAGGTTTGTTTTATAAAAATATTAGAGACCAAGGTTCCCATCTTCTCTAGCCATTTTTCTTTGTCCATTTTTGCTGCCTTTTTAAAATTGCGTCTTCCTCTCTAATATCTCTTTAAAATAAAGGAATATTGTGTGCCATTTTGCCCCTTAGCCATTCAACAAACTTCCCAAAATGAGGAAAAATGGGTGTTAAATTTTAAGTTTTTTCTGTATAGGGGAGAATATGATGTTAAAAGGTTTCAGAAGCAAGCATTATGGCAGTTCCACAGGAGGATAAGATTACCTTTCTTTGTTAAGAAATGAAGCATTCATTTTATGGAAGAGATTTTCTATGCTTTGCTTACCACTTTTATCTTTGTGGTGTTTTTTGCATATTTGACTTTCAGGACAAGTTATCATTGACAAAAATCAAGGAATAACCTGTGCTGTAAATAAAATCAATATTATAGATAATATGTATCGAAACTTTGAAATGGAGCTACTAGCTGGAGATGGTGCCAACATGATAACAAAGGTACTGAGACTTTCAATTGTTTTTTATCCTAGCAGAAAGAAACTTACCAAGGAGATATAAGCAGAGCAAGAAATAGACATTATTGAATGTTGGACTATGATTTCTTGTCTGCGTCTCAATTCTATAGAGTTTGAAATCTGTGTTTTCAGATATGCTTGTCTAGGCTAAATAAAATTGCAGCTCTGATTAAAAGATTCTAGTAAGAGGAATATAGTTTACCAGTGGCTGAATTTATGTAATATGCATGCACACACACACGTATACTGTAACTGTTACTGTCTGGATTGTTGTTGATTAGCAAGGTAGTCACAGATTGTTGCATTTGATAACTACATCACTTAGTGATAAAAATTACAGCCTCAATTGCCATTGTAACCCGAGGACTACTTGTAAAGCAAATGAGCGAAGTGGATCACTTCAATAAGATTTAGGACTCATGTATACAAAGCTGATCTTGTATATAGGATTCTTGAAAAGGTGTATGTACTGTATTGTTTTAGTATATTATTCTCATTTATCTCAGCTTTTGCCTTCCAAATATATTATAGATATTTCTAACTCCCTGATAGGGACAGTTGATACAATATTATTGTAAATATATGATAAATGTATGTTCTCTTTAAAGATAAGAATTTGTTTAAAATATATATTACTGAAGAAGGTGTAAACCAAACAGTAATATTTAATTTTAAGATACTGATTGAATTATTTTATTTGTATTTTTTTTTCTTTTAAGTAAGACAAAATTAAAAAAAAAACATCTTGAACCTCTGAATTGGAAAGACATTGGTGCTTTAGAGTGTAAAACTGTTTCTTTCAACTGATGAAAACTAGATCTCACATTGATGTAAAATGCTAGTGTTATAAACCTTATTTGTAGCTATGTAGTTCTAAGGATCTGTCCCTTCTTGCACCATAAATGCTTAAGGTTGATATATAGAGAGCTATGGAGTTATGTGTCCTGTCTCTTTTAATTAATTAATCAATCACTTTTATATAAACATGACAACATATTTATTCATTCATTCAATATAAACATCATTGTTGCTCTAGAATTTAGTTACATAACACCGTGTTAGGATGGTTGAAACATAATGATTGGGCCAAAATCATCCAGTGAACTTCCATATTTGAGGATGAATCTTAATTTGGGTCACTTTATTCCCAATCTGATCTTTTGCAAGGACATGGTGCTCAATTCTTTCAGAGCTAGCAAAGGGGAACTCTAATTTTTGGAATAAAATATAATATTCCATTGCATTTCATTCTTCCTGACCTTTGGCAGCTAACAGTCAGCCTATTCACTTGAACTCTTCTAGGTTAAGGAAAACTATATCTCGTATGAATTTGATTTTTCCAAAGTTTATTGGAACCCTCGCCTCTCTACCGAACATTTGCGGATTGTCAACCTTTTAAAGCCAGGAGACCTTCTTTTTGACGTCTTTGCAGGGGTGGGGCCTTTTGCAATCCCTGCCGCAAAGAAGAACTGCATGGTGTTTGCAAACGACCTCAACCCTGAATCCTGCAAGTGGCTCCAGCACAACTGTAAATTAAATAAAGTGGACAAAAAAGTCAAAGTCTTCAACCTGGATGGCAGGACTTTCTTGAAAGGGCCAGTGAAAGAAGAACTGGATAAGCATCTCTCTTCAAAGGAATGGAAGAATTCTGTACATATCATCATGAATTTGCCAGCCATGGCAATTGAATTCCTGGATGCCTTCAGGCATCTCCTGAATGGAGAACCAAGCAGTGCTGAACTTCCTACAGTGCACTGTCACTGTTTTTCCAAACATGATAACCCTACCCAAGATGTTCAAGAAAGAGTGGAAGCTTTACTGGGAGCTTCCTTGTATAGTCTTTGTTCTGTTAAATGGGTGAGAAATGTGGCACCCAATAAAGAAATGATGTGCGTTAGCTTTCAACTTCCAGCTGAGGTGTTATACAAGCCACTGTCTTCTCTGGCAGGTAAATATGTGGGTGAATGGAGGCTTAGTAAAATGTTGCTACCTGACTCTGATTGAGGATATTTCTTGGGTTGAGATCTAAAGAGCACTATGCATCTCTTGTCTCAAATTGTCCTGACATATATACTGCATTAATCTATAATCTAGTTAGTCAGCTTGGTTTTGTGTGATTTATAAAACCAATTGCCATAAATTGTTAATTTTATTTTTGAGTGCTAAGAGCCAAATCATGTTTTAGTAAAATGGGCAGTTACTGACTGCCATTGTATCTATGTATATGTGGGTTTTGATGCTATGAAAATTATTTAGCCAAAACCACACAATTAACAGTGCTTAGAGACTATCTGAGAAACATAAGCTGCTATTATGTTGGGATGGAGGGACAGATAGATATACCAGCCATTCAGAACTAATTATCTTAATCATCTTGCAGATGATCCGGGGGAACCTCCATCTAAACGACCATGCACAAATGAAAATTACACTGAAGAAAATAATCAAACCATCTAGGAGATATGTGGATCATGACTGAATAGAATTTTAATTTAATTTTTCAAGGTGAGGAAAGTACATTGGATCTGCTCTCTGTGTAACAGCAGTTATCTAATCTTTTCTCAGCGTTGATTCACGAGCTAATTATATGCTGATTATGCTTCAGTTCTTTTAAATTCTATTATATATGATTAGTGTCAATTGTCTTATTTAAAGAGCATTAAATTTTGTATTTTTCCATAATTTTGTGTTCAAGCTTGTGTCCAGTTATTCATCCACCAATGAGAAAGTATAAAATTAAATGGACAAGATGAAATATTTCACTCCAGTCTTGAAGTACCCATACATAGGGCATTGGTTGTCATTGGTCCTATGATGTCTATGTCCAGCCACAGATCTTGAATGGCTCCTGAGGAGCTAAGGGAGATGAAGGATAAAGCAATGAAGTATTTGAAATATAGTGTAGGTTACAAATGGCGATCCAGTGACAGTGGGATGCTGCAAGTATCATAATTGTGAGCCAGTTGCCAAATCCCTGAATCATGATCATATGGCCATGGGACACTACAATCGCCGCAACTTTGAGGACTGTATGAGGCTCCTTGTTCAGCACCATTGTAACTTTGAACAATTGCTGAAAGAATGGTTATTAAACAAGAGCATCTGCATTCATAAACTGAGTTTTTCACTTCCTTGTTTATAAAAGCAACTGTGTTTATACACACATATCTGATGATTATATGCTCCTGTTTTAGAGGAAGGAGGAATTCAGGATATGAAATGAAAATATTAGTTTGTAAACTAGGTGTATGTTTCATCTAGAGAGGCCTTCTTGCATTTTGCTTAATTATACTCAAATGCATCTTATATTACAGTTTAAAACACAACCTACCATTTCCTAAATTCATAAAGCAGTTGCTTTGCTGTTTTCAATAACAGCTGATATGTATTTAATTTTGTAACAAAATATAGAATTTTTATGCCCTCTAATGACATACTATCACTCTCAGTTTGTGGAATTCTAAATGTACTTCTGTTCCTGATATTACATGATTATTGAATTCCAATTTGCACATTTAAGCTGGTATGCTTCAAATACATGAAATATTTTCCCAAATTAAATAGTCTTTAAAACGGTATAATATTCTTGGTTTTTTGTCAATCGATAATTAACATTTCATGTATCATATGGAGTGGACTCTAGTCCAGAAAGCTGCTTCTGAAACACAGGTAATATTCTTCCAATAACATAAGAGTTTTCATTGGGGGGAGGGGAATGTCCTAATACAGTTATTTCTTATCCAGTAAACATTAATATAGCTATTGGTTTTATTGCAATAACTACCCAATAATAATCTCTGGAAATAGTAACTAACATCCTCAATGGGAAAAAAATTAGATAAATTTCAGAATTATTATATTGGGATCTTTAAACTTTTCAAGGTTTAAGGTACAAGTTTTAGGGCCATGTAGCAAGCAATTCAGATGTAAAGGGAAAGAGATGATTTGGAGTGCATATTAATATCTGTCAGCATCCACTTAAATCAAACCCATCTTTTCCTGAAATCAAAGAATCTCCACGAATATCACCACGTTCAAAATCATCTTAGAATCTGGGTCGCTCTATAGCCCTATTTATTTTGTCTCTTAAAACCATCCAAAATCAAGCAGATGTAAAAATGTCAGCTTTCTCCATACTGAAGGAAAGCCAATAGTCGCTTGTGGATTGCAGGCTGCTCATCTTTGCACTCATCTTCGCACTTTCTTCTGTATGTGTTTTTGGTATTTTTAGAGCCAGATACATAATTGAATACTTACAGAGTGACATTGTTCCAATCTTCAGTGTGGTTCTGATTTCATTGCTCAGAACTTAAGGTATTATGGAAAAAACATATCTCCAATTCTTATATCATGCTTCAGGGAAGAAAAATATAATTCACAATAGACACTGGTTTAAGAGAAGAAAAGGCTTTTTGGCTTGTAGTAGAATTGTATTATACAGGTTTAATGAAAACAGCATTTCAGTGGTTTTGTAAATAGAAACCTGAAAAGAAGATATAGAAACTATGAAAAATAACAACAACAACAACATCTGGATTTTTTTTTTAAATTACTAGTCTGTTTCAGAAACCTTAAATACATGAAATGATTGCTCACATCTTCCATTAACATCTCAGAAGAGTGACATAAAGCATCTCCCATTCCCATCCTCAAACCACAGAAAAGAAAAGACACATACACACCACCATTTTTTCTAAATAAAGTTTCTATATAGTGAATTTTTAAACTTAAGTATAGCTGGCTTTACAATGTCTTTTTTTTTTAAAGATAGATGATTGCAGTTTAGCCATAGTGCAGACGGCAACAATTTTCACCTGAGTTTTGCTTGCTCTGCTTTGTTGTCTGTTACCCCCCAGCTAGCCAGGATGCCAAAACAGCCCACTGAAGGCTTCTTGAAGGGCTCGATGACAGGCAAGAGAGGAAGTGTAGCCACCAGCAAGATCCTGTGGGGAAGCAGCTCGGACATGGTTTAGATACCTAGAACAAAGAGCAGCATTGTCTGAGCAAAGAAACATTTCATGCTCCACAACGAGAACTGGAAGAAAATCCAACTTCTCTGGGTCCCACTGCTGAACACATTTCTATAGACTGAATCATTCAGTCAAAAGCTGGAATTGGAGACAGGAAAGACTGAACTCAATTTAGAATCCTTGTTGGATTAAATTTATTTATTTTAAAACCTGACCTTTATGCTCTGGCGAGCAGTCAAGATGGCTATAATTCACATAAACTGTATGAATTTGGTGTTTCATCTATGTGGCTTAGAAACTGAATTCTCTATACCAAACCAACCACACCACATGCCTCTCTAACATTTCCTGAACACCTACAAAATATTGTGCAGTACTACAATTTGTTCACATTTGTTCCTATCTTGAGGCTAGAAAAGGCCTAATAACTGAAAACCCGCATTTCTGTTTGTGAACTCCAAGGTATTTCTGCTGAAATGCCAATTAAGTCCAAAATTCAGATACTTGCTGCAAGAAAGGCAGGAAGATGGAATGTCAGCTTCAGTTTTTGGAAATCCCATTGCTACTTACTGGGAGACCAGTGGCCTCGGTCAACCGAATACAGTAGCAGTGGCAAGGCTAAAGTTACGAACTGCCTCTCAGGATTTCAACTATCAATTATTTCTTTAAAAGCCTCAGAAGTCACGTCATGGAAAAATGCTACATTTCATTGAAGAAAAGCAGAGCAGCAAAGATAAAAAATAGGAACTCATTGAAGAAAAGCATAGCTTAGTCTACAGGGTGGAAAGCAAGAATTTCTAAACTTCCTTTCCCAGAAATCCTCTGGGTCTTTGCTCCCTGGATTCATTCTCCTGCCTTTGGATAGTGGCTCAGTGATTTTGGCTGCCACAATTTTATCTTTCAGGAGGAACCTCACCAATTCTGTCATAATGGATCTCACATGCATGTAACTTGTGGATCTTTCTTTGACTTCTTAGATATTGTTTAAGCCAGCAGAGAGCAAAGATTTTGCATCTTGTCCCTCTTCAGTGAAAATTACAAGACGTGGCTTTGGCACACCATTGATCTTACAATGCAATTCAGTCAGTAGTTTCTGCCTTGGCACCATAAAGACCTCAACAGAGCAGCAGAGAGGAAGAACACAATTAAGCCCTCTGCTGTAGTTTATGCTATGATGGAAAGATTAAACATAAGGAATTACTTGGGGATAGGATTTTATTTTTAACATACATTAGGATTAAAATAAGAGAAAAGAAGGCAGGGAGGGCTATCCTATAAACAAAATTTGTGGCCCATGAAATTTCTGCCCTGCCAAATGCTTGTCTCTATGAGCATAAAGTACTATCCTGCTTAAGGGGACATCCAACCTCATTAGGTTTTAAAAAACACTATAGCAAATGAAAACCAGGTTCCAGTGCAAACTAGATTAAGCTATTTTGATTCTGCCTATCTTGGTTCGTTTTGCTTCTGGAAAGGTATAGTCATTTCATACAAATACTTTTATACACTGTCCTGGGAAATTCTGAACAGATGTTTGCTGGTTTGAACACACATGGGACCATCAGTACAACCCAAACAGTTAAATGTTTTAATTTATAACAGCGCACAGTTCCCCAAAAAGATGCATAATGAAGCAAGTCAGCTTTTACTAATATATCCTAATGAAGTTCCCAATTGCAGTTGGGAAGGGAGAAGGTGTTCTGCGTGTGTCTGTGTACGTGTAATTGTGTGTGTAATTGATTTAAGATGGATGATTGTTGTTGTTGTTAATTGCGAAGTCGTGTCCGACCCATCGCGACCCCATGGACAACGTTCCTCCAGGTCTTCCTGTCCTCTACCATTTTCTGGAGTCCATTTAAGTTCACACCTACTGAAGATGGATGATACCTGCCCATAATCCCCCATTTTCAGGGGATTATACATCCATTCTTACCCTATGATTATGAGTCGCCAGAATTCTGATTTTAAGAACTAAGTATTCTATATACTTTTTTCTTCTTCGCAATTTCTTCTAGAATGACACATGGTTGTTGAGATAGAGATGCAACATCTAGAAAAAAGCATTTTCTTTTGCACTTCTAGCTATAGTTTTTTTTAAAAAATGGTTGGCGTTAGCAGTGTCTGTTTTAAGGACAGGCAATGCTTATTCAATTGTAATGCAACTATGAGAAAATTATTCAGATTCTCAGGATAATTGGTCACCATATGCTGCCCATTTTCATTTCTATACTACATGACCCAAACAAGATGGCAAAGCAGTTTTTCACAGGAATGCAGATAATAGCCTAAGTCTTCCTCCTATCCAGTCCTCACTTGTGGTTTGCATTATGTAAATAGACCAGTTGCAATCCATCTGTATGTATTTGGCATACAGATGTCTCTTCTCCAATCTGCTCTCCAGATGTTTTATGAGTAGCATGGGAAAGATAAGATTCATCCATCACTTATTTGATATGAAAGTTATTCATCTATTAAATAACTTTTTTCCTGATCATCTTCAAGAATAAAATTTGGAAGGAAAGGAATTGTAACTGTAAGACAAGATTTGTTTTAAGTAGGAAAGAAAAGATTAAAATATTGCTAAATTCTTAAAATGTAGTCTTCCTGCTTCTTTTTCCCATGTTGATTTGTAAGGAGTCCTCTTTTCCAGAACTCCACTACAATGACTTAAAGAAGATACACAACACTTTTAATTAAGTCAACTATAGATTTAATTCTGGAGCTCAATAACTGAACTGGCAACAAATCTTAAAAACACTTTCAAACAGGACTGGGGTTTGTGCTTTGCCATAATGCAACAGAAGTGAATTCTGCATGTATTGTTACTACTGATGGCTTATAGTCTTCCAGATGGTTTACAGTCTTCCACTATAGCTCCACTGGCTATGCTGGCTGACTATTATGATAGGAATCGGATTTGAGAAGAATGATTTCATAAAACATTATCAATTCATATTACACTCTACACAATATTTTACGTGATAGCCTAAGCTGAAAGATTTGTTTCTGATTGCGAGGCACTTTTCCCACAAAGTTTCAATAATTCAAACAGAAAGAGGAAAAGAACAGATAAAGGTAGAGATGGGTGAACACAAGCAAATACAATGCATTCTTAGATTCCATTTAAATTCTAGATCAGGGGTCCTCAACCCCAGGCCGCAGCCCACTACCAGGCCTTGAGCATTTTGGAACAGGATGACCAGAAATGGGCAAGCAGCCTGCACGCACATTCCCACTCAGGCAAGCAGTTGGTAAATGCATACCCGCGTTCCATTTGCGTGAACAGCGGAGGCATGTGCCCGCCACTCGTACAAATGGAGCTGCATGCGTGCACGCTTGCCCACCATGCATGTGCGGAACCATTCCCAAAAAGTTTGGTGAACTCTGTTCTAGATCATCATTTCCCAACCTTGGTGACTTCCAAGTGTGTGGACTTCAATTCCCAGAATGGCCATCATGGCCATTCTGGCTGTGGAATTCTGGGATTTAAAGTTCTCACACCTGGAAATGAGCAAGTTTGGAAAACATTTGTTCTAGATGGCTATTGAAAAATTAATCTCAACTTTAAGTGAAAATATAAATTTGAGGAGCAATCTGAAGAGAAAAATGGTGCTACACACATTTTACAGGAGAACTTTCTAGGCACAAGGAAATACAAAAGAAATGAGGTAAGGCCATATTATAAAAAGGCTATTGAATGGAACAGCATGGTGACTTTAGAGGAAAGAAAGTTGCAGGTGCATGGCATTACAGAAAATAGACAACCTGGGATTGAAACATTTCAAAGATTAGACTAAGGAGCTTGAATTGGATGTGAAAGGATGGGAATCCAAATAAGGATTGAAAAAGGACATGCAGCTCCCCTAGCCACATCACTGCAAATGTAAACACATTGTTTACTTAACACAGCAAGCCCTAGGTAATCACTTTCTACTGTCAAGAAAAGTATAAATCAAGGACAGATTATTAAAAGTTGATTCCAGCTTTGGGCAGAAATGGCTAACAAAACACCCCAAAAAGGAATGTTACAAAGTTAAATTTTCCTTATATGAATGAGAACAGTCTCAGAAGAAATTGATTCAAGGGTAAGCTGTGCAATGCAAAATATAAAAAAAGAGTAAAAAAAAATAGTATACCAAATAAAGACAAAAAATTAAGAAAAGGAGAAATAACTAAATCCAGATACTATTCACTATTATCTCTCCATTCTTTCTATCTTGGTTTCCCCATATCTACAGTATATATTGCTTCCTACAATGCCTTTGTTTTTTTAACTCCCCTCCCCAAATCTCCACCCTTTCACTCTTCCTTTGTATACGTTTTACTATTCAATCCTTTTCCAATTTTCTACGATAACCAGGTCAATGTACCGCTGTTCTTATATTCACTTATTTATTCTCAACCCTATCCTTCCTTGTTTTACTACACCTCTTCTTAAATACTCCATTCCCACCACACTCAACTAATTTTTTGGTTTCTTCTGAACTTCTGTCACTTCCATATGGCAAAGTGGGCAGAAACACATTCTTTTTCACTCGTTCATGTTACCTACTCCTTTCGTTCCAACATTTGTACCTCTATCTACTTCCACAACTTTTTACCAATGTACAAACATTTCTTTACTTGTTGTAGCTTTTACCCTATAGGTCTATCTATATCTATATATCTACATCCATCTATTTTGCAATGACTCACTCGTTTCTTATTGATTGATTGATTGATTGATTGAACTGATATATCTACATCCATCTATTTTGCAATGACTCACTCCAGTTTCCTATCTGCCTGCCTGCCTGCCTGCCTGCCTGCCTGCCTGCCTACCTATCCATCTATCTATCTATCTATCTATCTATCTATCTATCTATCTATCTATCTATCTATCTATCTATCTATCTATTGAACTGATATAGCCATCCATCTCAGATACATATCTGAGTGGCTCATACAATTAAAAAATAAAAACAATAGTTGTAAGCAAACAACTAAAATAAAAAACATTCAAAACCAATTAAAACAATACAGAACCATAAATATTTGTGGGAGAGTACAATTCATACAACTGCTAACAATAGAACCGTCTGACAGGCTCCATACCACCTTTGGATCTCCAGACATGATGACAAAACCATGTCTTCATGGCCTTCTGAAAAGCCAGCAGGATTGGGGACATTTCAGTTGGGAGGGGAATAAGGGGCCACGAAATACTGTTCCAGAGGGTGGGTGCTGCAGCAGAAAAGATTCTCCTCATAGACATCCACCTTGGTTTTTGATATATCTTAACTGTTACTATACACTCTCCTACTGCAAAGCACTCCAAATTCACATTATTCACTGTATTATATGCTATAAATCAACACATGTAGAATAAAATTCCTTCTCACATTCAAATGTTTTTCAATGACCTGCTGAAGAGCTTAGAGATATGCTGGCTCAGGAATTCTGGGAGTTGAAGTCCATAAGTCAAAAAAGAGCCAAGGTTGTCTACCCCTGGCTTAGAGCATAAAGCCACACTAATTCCATTTTAATCATTTTTTCATATCCTTTTAATCAGAATTCTGTCACACACCTTCCCGAGTACACTTAAACCAATCCCCAATACCTTTTGTATTTATTTATTTATTTATGAGACTTATATACCGCTTTAAGTGCAAGCACTCTCTAAGCGGTGTACACCAGTAAGCAATGTATATATATATTTACATTGCCCCCCTCATTTTACCTACCCCGGAAGGATGGAAGGCTGAGTCAACCTTGAGCCGGTGAGATTTAATCGCAAATTATTTGGAAATGTGTCTTACTAAAACCAGTATACTTATAAACAATACCATAAACGTTAAGAGTGCAATTTTTGTAATTTACTCTTCCTATTTTTCCCTGTATATCTACGGGTATATTAATGTCATCCATCCCATTCTCAGGGATGGATGCAGTCTTCACAGGACATGAAATATTCCCTACTAACACCGTACCAGTCCGTTGTGGCATATTGCAGCCATAACTAGAAGCACAATTGAAGTTCAGTTTTATTCCAGGAATGTTTGTGCTATTGTATGCCAGCGAGAAGTGAGCATTTAGATTAGAATTTTCAAAATTAATACTATGTTATTTTGAAAGACATAATATCTGTAAATGAGTTTTCATCAAGGTCAACCTGTATTTGTTGCACACCAATTTTCAATAATATTATAATTTCACAGTTGAAGCCTTGAATCCATGGGATACTGCACCTGTCATTATCTGGATAATGCATCCTGATCCCAGTGCAGAGCAAATTAGTTATGCCTGATGAAAAAACCATTAACTTAGATTAGGATGTTAAAAATCCTGTGGTACAGATGGTGAAGGAATTTCTTTACCATTCGTACTTAGGGCTCCTCAATAGCAATCCCCTTATCCAAAGCCTGTTCATTTGTCAAGCTTTATATACCATCTCCACCACTTTCCATCCTAAACACAAAGTCACACTGCACAAAGACCGAAAGAGAGGCTTTAGATAAAGTCAAGGAAAATTGCAAAAATTGCACTCATCTCTTAACGTTTATGGTATTTACTTGTTCATAAGTATACTGGTTTTAGTAAGACACATTTCCAAATAATTTGCAATTCAGTGATCATTTGCATAAAATTATTGGTTTGCATGAGTTAATTTAAGAACAGAATTTGAATGTCACTTGGAAATAAATTTGTTTATTGCGCAAATAATATATTTGGATTTTTCTGCACAGGGTGTGTTAATTTTATA
Source organism: Crotalus tigris (assembly GCF_016545835.1). NCBI lineage: Eukaryota > Metazoa > Chordata > Lepidosauria > Squamata > Viperidae > Crotalus > Crotalus tigris. The sequence continues at coordinate 1,636,093 of NW_024100068.1, forward strand.
TTGTTTCATTTCCTTCCAAGCATCCAGAGTTTTCAACAGGTGCACATACATCCTCTTGAGAAAGCGCTAGGTTATGCTGGGTAAAAATGTCATTTATTTTTGTTTTTATTTTTTTTAAGAGTCACTGGCATATTAGATTACTCCAGTGATCTCATCCGTCCACATTCCACATGCCATTGCTTGTCTAAACAACAAGATTCCTTTAACTAGGTTTCCATCACAACAGCAAAAGCACCATCTTCTTCCCAAAGTGCAAGAAGGAATTAATTTCTCTTCGTATTGAGATTAGAATCACAAGTTACTTCTGTTTCCAGAAACCAAGATCTGACTCGCTGGGGCTTTCTTTAACTCCAAATTGCTTCCGCCCTTTGCGTTTCAAGGCAAGGCATGGCTTAGCATGAAGTATTCTGTAATGACTGAGGCACCTGGCCCCATATTTGTCATTCTCTTGAGGTCATCAGCCAGCTGTCTGTCCTCTCAACACTCAGCTTTGCCAAAACAGCCAGCGCATTTTCTGCTGTGCTCAGGTTTCCAGGTCCGAAATCCTCCAGATAGAGCAAATCAATCATCCCTCCACAGAAATAACTGCAAGTAAGCATTTTCGTATCCTTGAGCAACAGCTCTGGTTGGCAAGGACACTGCACTCAGCCCTGAGCCAGGATCCATACAACACACTTGCACTGCATGTGGGGATACATTATACTTGACAACCACAGAGCTGTGGCTACATTTAGGCCATGACTAAATCAGGTTTTGCATGCACTTAACTGAGGGGAGAGGGGAGAGAGAAAGAGAATGTAATTAAACGTGAGGGACACTCTTAATTTCCATTAAACCCCTCTTGGCTGTTTGCCCTTATACAACTGGAATCTGAAGGCCTGGATTTCTCATCACATCAGTAGTGCTTTTGCTACCCTACAGTCCATTGTCTGTTTAATGGAACGCTCGGGAATATGAGCAGTCACAGACACAAGATATTTGCATTCAACATTTTTCAAGCAATCTTATTAATGTAACTGAGAACAGAATGAAAAAGGGGATTGCAGGGAATTTTAGCTTGCATTCTATTGAATTGACTGACTGAAACTTGTTTCATTTTTATTGATTTGAAAGATAAGTATGACACTGAAATGGATTTATTGAAGAACTGTTAATGTAATGTTAGAATCAGAATATGGAGTCCTAAGTCAAATTACCCCACCATCTTTCAATTTATATATTTCAGAGAGTCGTTTGAAACAGCTCCTTCACTTACAGCTAAATCTCTTTAACAGCAACAACATAATACTATTACTGATAATAAGTAGCAGTACCCAGAAATAAGGCAATACTTAAGAACTATAGTCCATAATGCAATGCCATATTTGCCCCAAAAGCAGAATGCAACAGTGTTGTCTGCATATCCACTTTAAGTCTATGAACCATCCCACTTGAAAGAAATTGCCCTGTTCTAATTTCTCAGCAATGCAAGATGCTTTAGAATTTCATAGTATAGGTAAGTCCTCAACTTACAACCATAATGGAGCTGGTCCACTATGGTTGCAAATCATGAGGATCCTTAAGCTAGGCACTCACATGATTGCCTTGCTTAATGTTCCCCATCCGTTCTCCATGATGTAATTCACAGGTGTCAAACTCACGATGTCACATGACATTTTGCAGCGAATCATGACTTTTTTCCCATTGCCGGCAATGGGGTGGGCGCGGTTTTGGTATGATGCATCCGGCCCGTGGGCTGGCAGTTTGATACCCCGATGTAATTTAAGCCACCATTCAGGTCATTAAGCAAAGCATGGGGTGCCTCAAGGGTGGGGAAGGCCTTGAGAGGCCTAGCACAGGCCCAGGCCTGCCTGCTCTGGGTATCCTAAGGTCTTTCCCACCCCAAGGCACCCTGTGCTCCTCTTTCCACCCTTTGGGATACCCACAGGCCTTGGGCCTGCTTCCCACCTCACTGGGTCCCACATCCTCCTCCCCACACATCACGGATCACTCATGTTCTGTAGATCTCCAGAGCTTGCATTGTGGAAGGAGAGCAGGCAGCTCCATCCCTCCGCATCCTTATAAGTCACAAGGTGCTGTCCCAGAAGTGGGTGACATTTTCAGAGTGGCCACACATTGCAGCCACTCTGAAAATGATGCCTGCCTCCAGGATGGCACCATGCAGTCTGTTCTCCTTCTCCAACACAAGCTCCAAAGCTCAGATCTACAGAAGGTAAATGAGTCATTGTGACAGAAATGGGGGAATGACGAGGAGGGTGTGGGACTCAGTTGGGTGGGAAAGCAGACTTAAGGTCTGTGGGGACCCAATGGGTCAAGGTGGGATGGGGATTTAGGTAGAGGGGTGCTGCAGTGTACCTGTGCTGGTCATAAGGATCAATTCACCCAAATTTTGTTCTCGTAACTGCAGGGACACTGAGAAGCCCTAACCTGAAACCAGGACTTAAGCAGCTTTTCAGGGGATCTGTTGTAATTTTGGATAGTTGCTAAGCAACCAATAGTGGGTCAAGGAGTACCTGTACTCTATTAAATTAGAAAGAAATTAACTGGAAACCAATGAATGTTTGTCGGCAGACATACTGTTGATGTCAAATGCTTATCTTAACTCATATTATGAAGATAAGAGTTAAAATAATCAAGAAGCTAGGAATTGATCAAAAAGATTTCAGGATGGTGCACGGATCTCTAGACATGATTTATCTCAATAATATCAAACAGCACATTTGCATATTTGAATCTGACCAGAGCTACTTGATTCCTACTACTTGTTAAGCGGACACTTGATATAAAATTTCCCTACAAATCTGAGTTTGGCACTACCTAAGCGTGGTCCATATGACAGTCATCTAGATTATCTGTTCTTTAATCTTCTCCCAACTGCATATGCTGCATACCAAGAGCTAATTACTCATTTATGAATTTGACATGGGTGATATTATTTTACAGGTCTATTTAAATATATGAGCCAGACCTTAGAGTAGCTTGCAACACTCCAAACTAAATTAGTCAAGAAGTAAAATTCGTTAAAAAGGGATCTGTAGTGGAAAGAAAATATTCTATAATAACTCAGTGTTCCCTGTTACTAATGCACTACTAGCTTCTATTAGGCCAAACAGTGTTCTGTTTTTGCTATTTGTTACAAAAAAAAATTTACATAGCTCATTCCATTTTATTATCCCCTTCATTACACTATGATGAATTGCAGGAAAATGCAGTTTAGAAACAGAGGAGAAAAGCAGAGACAATGAAAAGGCTTAGCTTCTTTCAATAACAATAAGATCTTTACTGAGAAATATTGAATTTGGATCAATGCTACAAATATAACGCTGAGCAGCAAATACAATTTCCTGAAATGGCAGGCGTCATTAAGATGGAAACCTGTGGATCTTTATTTGCAACGTTCCACTTGGGAAAGAAAAGATAAGGGAATGATATTACAAAAGTAGAAGAAAGGCTCTTGTTCCATTTTTTACCCACCAGTGACTTTCACACACCAATCAATTACAGTCGCTTATTTCAGCTGTCTTGTGCTTTCTGCCCACGAAATAGGTCAGGCTTATGGTCATCAATCAAGGCTGACAGTTGTTTCTACAAATTTATGTACCCGAGACATAATAACAAAAAGGATATCGCATCAATTGATTGTATCTGAGGAGGGCAAAAACATTTTGGACATGAAATTTCAACAATATGTGTAAAGAGAAACGAGCCCTGAGAAATATTCTGAATGCAGTTTAATTCTCTGTTCTTGTAATACAAGTATACCGCATCATTAGATACAATAGTTTAAAAGTTTCCTTAGAAATAGAGCGAATTCATTTGTTCGTTTGTTCATTTATGTATTTAAAATTAAATTTATGTAGCTGCCCACCCCATCTTGTGACTCTGGTAGGTAGTAATAGATAAAAAGACTGTACAAAATAAATGTTTCCCTCCTATTCCCCAAAGCAATAAATAAAAAGATTCAAAAAACCAAATCTAATAAGCTGAGAACAGCCCACAAATTCCAGGTAACTTCTGGACCTCCATGCCTAGAAGCATATCCAAGTTTTAAAGCTTTGAGAAGGCCAGCAGGGTTGGGGTAAATCTGATCTGGGGAGGCACGGTGTTTCAAACATCTGGTCTGCTTCCAGGTTCCTTCTGAATCAGAATGTAGACACAAAAAGTCAAATACTTTTTGAGGGTTTTTTTTAACTGATCGGTTGCTCTTACTTTAAGGCTATAATTTTTCTCAGTTTCACTGAGTTTCGCTTACTATCTGGTATGAAAATAAATAATTAAGATACCGCAGACCCATTCAATTAAAAAAAAACCCTAACGTTTTTCTCTGTTCGTAGGTAATGCCCTACTTGATTCAGTAGAAAAAGAAGGAATTCTGTGCAGCCTTCTTTACAAAGAATTCCAATCTATACTGGAACTAGCAGAATTCACTCCAATTTCATTATTTACCTGGCTGGTTCAATCTGGCAGGTCTGGCACACTCTGGGCTCCATCGATTAAACAATGCCAGCTGTCTGGACCCTGAAGTGTGCCTTCTCTGTAAGCAGCACCTACCAATTTGGAATGAGGTTACCCCCAAAATTCAAACAGCTCCACCCTATTGGTATTTTGAGAAGTCTTTGTTTTCTTTTCTTTTTAATTCCACCATAGATTTCTCTGCCAGTTTGGGGGGGGGGGATTTGTAGTGCTTTTGTGTTTTTTATTGTTATTTGTTTTTAAATGTTTCAATATCTGTGTGGCTATAAAAATGTCTTATATAAGTAAATAAATAAAAATCTCTGTCAATGAACAAGTCAAGCTAGATAATGAACTTTGCCAGTCCACAAAAGAATATGTCCCCTAATATAGAACAGGTTCCATGTGTATGCATTCATGGGTATGATACTGTACCTAACGATCATTTTAATATGGGCAAAAATTCAAACTTTTGTAAACTTCAAGTGATATTGTTGGCAATAGATCTGAGGATGCTGATAATCTCTTCCAGCTCTTTAAACATGGTAGATTTAGAAAACAGAGAAAATGGACTCAATTTCTTATGATTCTGATAAATGTCATATGCCTATTTCTTACCTACCTAAAGGAAAATAATACATTCCTTATGACTGAAAACTTTTGTCCGAGAAGATCAAGGAATTGAAACAATTTGGCATAAAAGGATTTTTCAGTAATATATAACCATGAAATTTCACAAGGAAAGAGACATATATCCTTAGGAAAAAGGGACATACAAGGGATAACTTTACAGAGGGAGGATGAACAATTTAACTTGGCTGAGAGCTGCACTTGGTGAGAGCTGTACTCCAACAATAAGAGGAAGAAGTCAGTACAAGAATTATTATTGCATTTACATTCATAATGAATCGATGCTAAATACAGTTTATTTATTTATCTGTAAAATTTATTGGCCATCCATCTTATCAGAGAGTAACAGGTACCTTATATTTAATTATTTGTTGCTTCTGTTATATTAAATTTTATAACCTAGCAGTACCTTCTGGAAGCTTCTGGTTGCTATACACAAAATTTTGGGGAACATAATGTGCTCTGAAGTGTTAGAGTGACTTTATGTTGTAGAAAGCACCCAAATGTAGACACAGCTATCTTTGTACAGTTTAAAAAACCTATTCAGTAGTGGTGTTGTCCCAATATTCTATTCTACAACTCTTTAAATTCCCATCTCATTCAACTGCTGTAGCCCTGCAGATTTTTTTATTGATACCAATTTAGGATAAAGTCTTAAATATTTTGAAGTACACAACATGTCTTGCTAAATTGGTTGTCCTAAGGTTTCAGAAGACACAGAAGCTCTGCATGAAACACTAGATGGCAGGAGGATCTGTCTCTTTAGGGCCACTTGCAAACAGAGAAGATATGGGATTTAAGGTAGAACCTACATAAATGGAAGGATTAAAGGAGGCAAAGGCCACTAGGAAGGGCCCTTTTAATGCTCAGTATCATTTCTTGGGATTTTTGCATGTCACTTTTGTTTTAAGATTTTGTTTTAAGAGTAAAAGTACAGACAGTATGAATAAGTAAAAGTAAAAGTGTGGACAACGTATAAATAAAAGAGTGGAGAGTGGATAAGAATTGCCTGGATTAAAAATTAATATTGTCTTCACAACCAAGCTTGCTTTTCGCTGCCCACAGCACTGAAAAACAGTGACTATCTACACTTTGTTCCCAAAGGCACAATGGCTATATTTCACAATGTGTTCCACTGCAATTTAGAACTTATTTTATTATGGGCAGACAGTGCTTGATGTGAGGTTTAAGACTGTTTTCTTAATAATTAATATAACTTATAAATATATTTATAATTTTATATAAATATAAGTTAATATAACTAATAATTAATTATATTAATTAATTATATTAATTAATATAATTATCCTTTCATCCAATCTACAATATCCAATATTTGATCCAACTATAATACGGGGCTGGAAAACTGAACTCATTTTCTCCAGCTGAAACAGCGTATAAAAATGTCATAAAATCATAAGAAACTATCCTATATCAAGTTAAAGCAGTGATTCATTTAGGTCTGGATGACATAACCCAGGACTCTCCATCCTCTGTGAATTTTAACACAGAGAAATCTCAGTGAAGGTAAATTGACTTGAAATTCTGAAAGTTGGAGAGTTTCCCGTTTTGAAAGATATATTAATGCAATTACTCATAGATAATTCTCCAAATCTTCGGGGAAGGCTCCTTTTCCAATCTTACCTGGATTGGAAAAGAACTTAAAACTTTCTGCCTGCAAAGAGTACACTATACCACTGGGTTATAGTCACTGAGCAATCAACACCTGAGGTACAAAAATTATCTCCTCTGAATGCTCTATTATTTGGGTTCTTTATAGCAGTAGCAGCAACATCCCACACATACTCAGCTAGCCATGCAGTCTATAACACTCAGAGGAAAAGTCAGAGCAAATCTTCAGAGCATGATCTTGTGAAGTGCTGAAGCAGCTACTTGGGCGAGTTCTAAAGCTTCACTAGATAGCTTGTTTGGAATATAAAGGGCCTGATCCCAATTTGCCACCCATTCTGGTCCCCAAAGCAATTGTATTTTATTAGTTGGGCATGACCTGGTTTGGTCCCAGCTCCTCAACAGTTATTGATAATGTTGAACATGGGTGACTAGTCCAGGTCACTCAGAGAGCTTTCAAAGCTAAGAGAGGATTAGAATGTGGGTCTTCCTGATGCCAGTCTAGCACCTCATCTTCTACAGTAGACTAACATTCAGAATAACAGAATAATAGAGTTGGAAGGGACCTTGGAGGTCTTCTACTCCAACCCTCTGCTCAGGCAAATAATAAAATTCTGAAAGAGTATTATGAAGTCTATACCACTTTACTTCCTGGGAAAGGACATACTTTAAAGAGTTGTAGACAGGTGCTGTGTTCACATCTCCATGTTCCTTGAAGCATCTTTATATCATCAAAGAATTGCAGAGTTACAGTATTTATATATTAAAAATAAAACATCAGGCCCACTGGTTGATAGATAGCCCCTGCATTTGTTTCAGCATAGAATACAGAGACACCAAGTTAGAAGGGACCTTAGAGGCCTTCTAGTCCAACCCCTCTTTTTTATAGTTAAAAATACCATTTCAGACAATAGTTGTCCAGTCTCTTCTTGACAACTTCTGGAGGCAAGTCATTCCACTGATTAATTGTTCTAACAGTCAGGAACTTTCTCCTTAATTCTAGGTTGCTTCTCTCTTTGATTAGTTTCCAGTCATTGCTTCTTGTCTTGCCCTCAGATGCTTTGGAGAATAGGTTGATCCCCTCCTCCCTGTGGCAACCTCACAGATACTGGAACACTGCTATCATACCACCCCTAGTCCTTTTCATTAAACTAGACATACCCAATTCCAGCAACCATTCTTTATATGTTTTAACCTCCAGTCCCCTAATCATCTTTGTTGCTCTTCTCTGCACTCTTTCTAGAATCACATCTTTTTTTATATATTGTGGCAACCAATATAAAATACTGGATGCAGTATTCCAAGTGTGGTCTATAAATGAAGATCACAATATTTGAACAAATATATGAAAAGATGAGAAATGAGCTGTCAGATTACATGATAGAGGAGGAAGGAACAGAGAAATTCTAGCACAGGGAGATATATTTTGCAATTAAACAAGATTTATATGGGAGACATATAGGAACTATCAACTTAAGGGTCTCACAGGTAACATATTGCTGGAAAATATAGAGATATGGTTAATACATTTACAGTTATTTTTCCCAGCCATTACTCAGAAATAAAGTAGGGTAACAGAAGAAAGTGAATGTATCTTTTAAAACAATCTGTTAAAAAGAAGGGGTGTTTGGGCTTTATTCTGGCTCCTTTCTCTAACCTGAAGAAGACTCATAAACTTGACAGATCTAATTCTTTATACATGCTGTAAGTTGCCACTTTTTTGTGGCTATGGAAGAGAAAACAGACTGTTTTTTTTTTAAAAAAAAATCATTGCATTTCTTAAATGGAAAACCAAATGAGCCATGTTCCAAAACATAATCCTCTAATTTATGATTTAGAAAGCATTTTATTAGTAGTTTCTCATTGTTTTAGAAAACTGGAAAGCCCCTTGGAAAAATACAAATTGGAAAAGTTTTTAAACCAAATTCTAATTAATCGTTATCACATGCTTTTCTCATAACATTTATTTTATAAAATCCAACTTTTTATTATTTATATTTTTCTTTTTTATAGTTAAAAATTCAACTCTTACTCAATTACCTTAAAGAAATTAAATATTATATATACTGTAAATAGAAAAGAAAGCTTAGTTCTGATTAATCATACTGAATTCTTACATCTGTCATTCACAAAATGGAGTCTTCCAAATGTACCGTAATAAACTATAACTCGCATTGTTGCCAGCCACTTCTAATGAGAGTTATTATCAAAGCAAGAATATCTGTCGGAACCATGACAATTATAGTCCAGCACATTTGGAGAACACCAGTTGGAGAACAGTGACATAACAAACATGAAAAAAGCCAAACAGTACATCACTAAAATGGAAGATCTGGTTAGAAAATAAAATCAGCATGCTAGCAACATATGCAAGCAAGCTAGAACAAATGAAAGATAAAAAGCTGAAGAACAAGAATAGCAAAGATCAAGAAACATCACTGAAAAACAAGGAAGATCAAGGAAGTACTAAAAATAATAAAGCAACAAATAACAGCTTACAACCAACAAAATCAACAGAGGCAGGCAGGCAGGAAGGGGGGGAGGGAGGGACATAATTCTAAACAGGGTAAAAGAGAAGAATTTTCACCAAAAGCACCAAATACAGACATTGATTTCTCTGACTGTGGTTATGTTTTCTCTATTATTTTAAAAAGAGAAGTACTTTGACCGTATAAAAATTTATAATCATTTAGATTAGCTGCAATTTTTATTTGCTGTTTCAGACTTTGTCCTCTTTCTTAGTCAATGATCATAATACAGTTTATTGATTGAATAAAAGTGAAATTCACAAGTCATAATATAAATTGGAACAGAGCAAACTTTAACTTTACATGCTGAATTTTATAGGAAAAATGTTCCATATAGTTATGAAACTGGAAACCAACCATTTTCATAAGTATTTATTTTTATTATAAGACTGCCTTCAGCATTTTCTCCCAGCCACAAAAACATATAATCATAACCCTATCTTTTTGCATTTTTGCTTTTTTTAAAAAAGCCTCTGAAGCAAAAATAAAATAAAATAATATTGGATAAAACATGAATACCCCCCCAGGGGGGAGGGTGGTATAATAAAAATAAAGCAACTGATCAAACAGAAGAAGCACACAACAAAACAAAATGGAGCTCAACCAACCAAAGTAGATTATTACCAACGATTACCAGCCATTAGCAACCAAAGTAGGAAATGATAAACATTTAAGTTTTCTTTAAAAATGAGATACAGAATGATTCATGAGTCAGGATGGTGTCCCTGGATTTGAGATACAATTCCATCTCCCTCTCTCACACATACACAATCATACACCATTCCTACCAAAATGAAGAAAAATGTGTTTGGGGAGGCATGTTGGTATTTTGTGTAATAGATGCTGAAAATGTGTTAATGTAAAAAGTATTAAGATAAATATACTAAAAATAAATCTTAGTTTATAAAGAAAAGTCAATGCATATGAGAAAAATACATGTACCAGAATACAAAAATAACTCTAACTCTACTATTTTAAATGAAGCATTCATATTCTTTGAGGTAATTTTAAATACCGTATATATTTGTTGTTCTCTGTGTATTTTAATGCAATCACTTTAGGGAGTGGAATCAATAACTCTCTTGATGGCATACTTTCAGAGTTTTTGATATTGCTGGGAATAAAAAAATACTTCAAAAAAGTAAAGAATTCAGTATTTTTTAAAGATCATATGCATGCACATGCTTCAGGACTATCAGTCTGAACAGAAAGAACATTTTAGCTCTGCATCATAAGAGCAAAACTGCTTATTAAAACATTAATCATGATTCATTACATTCTGTCTGCCAAATAATTCCCATTACATCACTGAAAACATGCATTAACTAAAATCTGATTTTGACAAGTTACAGAAGTATAGTGTTTCTGCAGATCAGTCATATGCAATCCACTTTTTTTCTTTTGTAAACTTACAGAATTGATTCTGCAGTGGCAAACCAGTAAAACTATTGAGAAGTGATGATCGCAACAGAGTTGATTCAACTTGTGTGCCTGCAAAATACTTCAGAATATTATTCTGGACTTCACTACAAAAGATTGTGTAATTTATCCAAGACTATTTAACAACTTTTAAATCTGTAAAATGACATTGTCTTGTGAGAGTGAGCCTTGTTTGGACCAGTATCTTGCAAAAAATTATAGTGAATAAACCCACACACCACTCATCCAGTGATGAGGTAGGTAAGGTTTTGCAGTTAGAGGCTGTTCTGTAAAGACATAATATGGCTATGCCCCATCTAGACTTGACAATGGTTAATTTTATTTCATAACCAGCTTTTCCTATTTCTTGTTATTATCCGCAAGCATTAGTCCTATCTCTCTTGATACAGATGCATACATATACACAAATGATGCCACATTTTTAATATATAATTACATAAGTTGCTATATAAATACACACACACAAACACATTCAATCATGCACAAAAACATATGAGTCCCTTTTCCAAACTGTTTTAGTTTGGTAAGATTATGTTCCATTTATTTGAATGCAGTAGTTTGCTTTGGATTTATAATGTTTTTGTTCCCTTTAAATTAAAAGTCAGTTGATACTGAAACCCAGGATATAAATACTGCATGTTAGCGATTTTCTTTTCAGGATGGTGGAGAATAAGTTATTAGACATCATTATGAAAAAGACTTTTGTGGGTATGTATGCATAAAGATTACTCAAAACATACTATAGAGTAATGCGAAATATATAATTTATTGTAAAATGGTTGTAATACAGGCCTTCTTAAATACAGAAAGAAGATCACAGGTTGCCTAAATTTCACAATTGCAATGGAAATGGCAGATCTTGCAACCATTTATTCATATTATATTCCACAACTTCCTTAACTACTACAATGAGGGTAGAGCAAAACTCGAAAACCTGAGTCTCAACCTGAAGCAGTTGTTTTCCTCCAATAAAAACCCATTTCAAATAAATACGAAAAAAAAAGTAAAGACGTTTTTTAAAAATATTTCACAAAGGATAGGAGCCTGCATGCTGGACAGGGTAAGAACAACATAAGGCAATTGCATCTTTTCCTGAGTTCCTGAGACTCCAGAAAAAAACGTATTTAACTATAGTACCAGTTCCACTTGATGCTAATAAACAAAAGGACAAAAATGGAATAAAATTGTCTCATTCTCCCATATGTAGCAACCTACCACTAGTACAGGACAAAACTGGTTAACTGAAAAATGTTAACCACTGCAAAGCAGATAAATGAGAAAGAATGAGAAGTTCATCAGTTGTCTTTTGAACCTAATAATAACAAAAAAAAAAAGTTAAAGGTGGGGGGAGGAAAAAATGAAGAAAAGTAAAGCAGAAGGCAAAACATTTTTAAGAATCTCTTTCACTCACTCTCAACAAAGTCAACAAAATCAGCAAAGCTTTCCTCTTAATTATATAAAAGAAATGCATGTATTTATTTTTCCTCTTTGTCTTTCTTTCTGAACTTTCCATAAAGTAGTTAAAATAAATAAAATAACTACACTGTATTCTCCCAGTTGTGCCTTGGCCTCAAGAACAGAGAAACAAATCACCAAAATACCCATCTGTGAGACTGCAGAAAGGGAGATAAGCAACAGATACATGTCATCAATTCTGCTGAAAGACTGAAGTGCTCTTCTTTCTGAAGTGTTTCCATTTTAGTCGTCTCTTTTTGGAATTGCAGTTTATCATTAAAAACTGGTGGCTGATTGCTCCATCTCCAAATACTTTTTCCCGTTTATGTCATATCATTTAGATTTGAAAGCCTGTAGGCATTTGGTCCTGGAATGATATAACTGATAGTTTATCAGTTTTATCCTCACTAATTCTATTAATTTAAAAAATAGTTTCCATATATCAGATGAAAACCCTTAAATGTATTTGCTTCCTTCAGCGAGTTTTCTTTAGGGGAACACTGAATTATGTAGGGAATTATGGGAAATGATGGAAAGTGAACACCCAAATCATTTGAATTATGATGAAGTTCAATGTAACTCCTAGTGTGCTACAATAAGAACATAACATAACACAACATAATACTCATTGGACAACATTAACTCTCAAATACTCTGCAGAACAACTCCATCTTGGCAGCTTTTTAAAAAGCTACCAGAGTTGGCCTCAGACTCACCTCTGGTGAGGAGGTTTACCACATAAAAAGAGGTTATCACATAAAAAGGTGAGATCAGAGATCTCACCTTTCCTAGATTGGATTCCAAACCCCATGGAATCCAAGAAAACAGTCCAGAAGGTAGCTAGGATCCAATCCAATTTGGATTTTAAAATTAACTCTCTGCATTGTATCTATAAATTTATTTTAAACCAACAGTGCCTACAATAGCGATATTATATATTTGAAACTGTTTCTGCTGTGTATGTCAGCATGCATTGTCTACCGGTAGTAACTGCAACTTCCAAGTTGTCTTCAAAAGCAGCCTCATGAAATAACTCTATCTGGGTGCTAATAAGGGCATGAGTTACCATCATTAGTTCCTCTCTATTTCTCAAAAGCAAATCTTCAACATGCCACTACAATTGTCCTGTCTTTCTGGGAAATTAGACATTTCTCATATCAAAAGCCCTAAAAAGTTTTCCAAGAACATCAGATCTTCAAGAGATGATTTTGAAAGGCATTCCCTCCACTTCATTTTATTCAACATACTTCTTTACATTCTGGTCCTGAACATATTTCTGAGTAGTGAGAAAATATAACTATATTGAGAAAATATATCTTTAACAAACATTGCACTCCAGCATTGTGTAAGCTCTACAATTCTCACACCACAAAAAAAGCTATTCTATAATAAAATAGTATAATTACATTTCCTTCAGCGACCTTGTAATCTCTGGAGTATTTACTTTAGACTAAACAACTCTATTCAGCTGCCCTGTGTCTGACTGTCAATGAAAGAAGCTTGTTTGACAACTGCTTGGGGCAGATTTTTTTTTTTTTTTTGGCCCATGATTACATTAAAAAGAAGTTAGAGAATATCACATAAATTATAGGTGAAGTATTCAGAGCACAATATCTTATGTTCAGTCACTGAATTAATTCTGAATCCAAATGCCAAGAAAAGCCATTATTATAGACATTTTGGTGTGAGGTCCAGGTTTCTGAAGTTAATCTAGCAGGTACTTGCACAATTATAGGCAACTTGGAATATACGTAATTGTGCAGCCAAGCAGAAACTTTCTCTTTTTTTCTTTATACATTTCCCATATTTTTTTTTTTGTCTTCATAATTCTCCTGAGACTGTCAACAGCTACAGAGCCCACACTAGACCCACAGGTGGGTGGACAGGAAATAAGAAAGTCTATTTCCAAAGCAATCCAATCTTAACATATTCTGCTAATGATTTTGGCAGAAGTGTTCTTCACTGCAAAAATTCCATATACTATATGGTGTCATTTGAAAAATCTCAGAAGATATTTTGTCAAAACATCCAACTTTTTAAAACAGTGAGGTTTCAGGCTTTCTGCAGGAGGCCAAGTTCTTGTCCTTGATTTTAAATTCAGCTGAAGAAATCTATCTGCTTCCTTCATTCTTTTTTAAAAAATACAATAAACATGTGTAACTAGGCTTTAAACATGAGGGTCCTTGGATAGTGGTGCACTAATCTAGGTGGTTCAGAAGAGGCATCTTTTGAACTTTCTACATTATATGAGGAGCAGAAAATATAACTAAATTCCCTTATCGTTCAGTGTGTCAGTTTAAAATTAAGCATTTCTCTGCTGACTGACCTTAGGGAGCTCTGTAGCATTCAAGTTTCAATATTCTCACTGAGAACAAAAATACTGGAAGATACTGAGAACAAAAATATTGCAGATCAAGTAGCACCATTTTCTTGTTAATTGCGAAGTCGTGTCCGACCCATCGCGACCCCATGGACAACGTTCCTCCAGGTCTTCCTGTCCTCTACCATCTTCTGGAGTCCATTTAAGTTCTCACCTACTGCTTTAGTGACTCCATCCAGCCATCTCATTCTCTGTCGTCCCCTTCTTCTATTGCCCTCAATCTTTCCCAGCATTAGGCCCTTTTCCAGTGAGCACCATTTTCTACAAGGAAGCAAACCAAACTACAGTACATGCTTCAAGAAAACATAACAATCCGTCCCCTCCTCAAAACAGACTCTGGGCTTTAAAGGAGGAGTTAAGGAGGGGCTTACGCCTTCCTTAAACTGCCCATCTGGGACAGTGTTCATAGTCAAGCTTCTCAGTCTATTTCAATTACTATAAAGAGTTACTGTAGTGTACCATACTGGATTCTTATAAGAGGCGAACATATTAAGCGGCTGGCTGGCTGGCTGAGCTGTGTATGTATTCCAAAAGAGTGTCTTTTGCAGCTTTCAGGTCAGCAGAACTGGAACTCTTTTAAACTATCTTAACCATTAACCTCAAAAATTTTCTGGGCTGCAGACTGAAGCTGGTATATGTTGCAGGCCAACAGCAAATCCTACCCCCTCAAAAAATCCAGTCATCAGTCAGGTTTCTGAATAGAGGTAAACCACAAACACTTTCCATAAGAAAAATTAAACTTAGAACAATTCTAAAACAAGCAGTGTTTTTCCTTAGCTGTCCTGTTTCTAATGGCCAGAACAGATCACTAATGCTGAAGAACTAATGGACTGCTACTGAGGGGCCCTAATGGAAACTTCTAATCTGGTATGAGCACCTTTCAAAATTGCAGTATTTACTTGGAAAACAAAACAAAACAAAATCCAAGATTTCTAATAATCAAAACCAGATGCAAAGTAGATGCAAACAGTGGAGGAAAAAGTGAAGCAAATTAATTTTTACTTAGCAACCATGCACTACAATAAGAGATACTCAGCTTTACTAATGAGATCTGAAATATATAAAGCTATCTTCAAGTTACTGAAGATGTCAACCCGGTGTGCAGCTGCTAGGAAAAAAGTCAAATTCCACGGTATATATCTTTAGGAAGGGACTGAAAATAAACCTGTCAGTTATTATAGTGTCCTTAAACAAATCTATACTATGTCCACATCTGGAATATTATATTCCATTCTAGTTGCCAGATTTAATGGAGGATATATGATACAGCTGGAAAAAGGCACAAAAGAGGCAACCAAAATGATTGAAGGGTTTGAACACCTACTGCACTGAGAAAAAGCTAGAATGCTATCATGTACCTATGTTCATTTCTGTAACCTTATGAGAAAAATGGGCCTATAAAAATATACCGTAACAGAAAGTGCTCTTGAAGTTCCAGAAACTAATAAAACATTTTTAGGAAAATATTCTTTTCAAACGATCATTCTCCAGATAATTAAATAATTCATAGAATCACAGAGCTAGAAGAGGGCATTTAGGTCACAAAACCAAAGCTCAGATTGACATAAAACTCCAAATTAAACCATCCATTTCAGAAGGCTGACCAGCTTCTGCCTGAACACATCTATTACAGGTAGTTTGGCACTTCTATGGATAATTGATTCAACTTTCAAATTATTCTTAATTTTAGAATTTTTACCAACAGTCAATTACAAACTGACTTGTTTTTGCTTAAATCCATTTTAACATGTCCTGAACTCTAGGATAATAAAGAACAAGTGTTGACCTTCTTTTGTATGACATATTTTGCAATGTATAAAGATAACAGCACTCCTTTTCTTCCTGGGGCTGAACGTTCTTAAATTCTTCAATCTCTTTATAGCTTTCTGATAAATTTTGTTATTCTTCTCTGAATTTACTCCAGTTTCTCTGAACTCTTCTTAAAGGGCAGTTTGTGCCATCTAAAACTGCTTTTATATTTTTGCAGCCATATCACAATGTTGACACATAATCATCAAGTGTATGATTTTTTATTATTTCCTCCCAATGATGCACCTCAACCACAGGGCACAGTTTCTGCCAAAGTTTTTGCCTCCCACAAGATAGACAACAATGGCAGGGACCCATAGTGCATGACCACTGTGTCAATTCAAGGCAAAAGGCATTCATCATCATTTCAATTGTTTGACCTTCCCTAAAACAATTAAGAAAACTCTAAGAATCTTATACTACCTTTCCATCTCGTGAACTTGAATCGTGGAGCAGCAAGGGGACAAGCAATCAGAAAGATAAAAAGAGACTTTCACCCAGGGACCCTTCCAGTCTGAAAACCTTTTGATTTCCTCATTAGTACAAAAACCCATCACTTTCACATTTATTTTTTCAAAAAAAGTGACCTGTGGCATATAAATGCTTTCTGCATTCTAATAAGTGATAGTGTATTTTATGGGTTTTATGGTTTTTGTAGTTTTATTGTGATTGTGAGTCACCCACAATTTACTCCAAGATAGGCTGCCATATAAATCAAATGAAATAAATAAATAAACAAACAAACAAACAAATAAATAAATAAATAAATAAATAAATCAGGCAGGCAGGCAGGCAGGCAGGCAGGCAGGCAAGTCCTATGAATTTTGTTCATTATATTTTTCTCCCACCCTTCCATTTCAAATGGAAACAAACAAGCTATCCCCACCCCACCCTTTTATTTACACAATACATTTGTGAGTTAAGTTCAACTATAAGCTGGTAACCAGCCTAAGATTGCCCAGTCAGCTTTGTGGTTTGTGGCTGAGTAGAAATCTGAACCCAATTTCCCTGATCTCAGTCCAATAGTCCGGTAATTAATTCACGCTGGCTCTCAAATATAAAATACAGCCTAAACACAGGAAAACAAGCCTGACCTGAGGTGGCCAGCCAGGCACCAAAGCACCGACGGGAACAGCAGAGTCTGTGTGCGCACCTGCCTCGCCCACATCAGCCATGCTTTCCACAGCACTCTGCAGCTGATCTGAGGTGTGGAGAGCACAACTGATGGGTGAGTGAGCAGCAGGTGCGCACACAGATTTTGCTGTTTTCAGCGGCGCTTCTGTGTCTGGCCAGCTGCCTCGGGTCAGCTGCAGTGCACCGTGGAGAGCATGGCGAACGCAGGATGAGCACGAGGCAGGTGCGCACACAGACTCCGCTTTTTTCAGTGCCCTCCCGAGAGGCGGTATGGCGATTGGTCGGCAGACACGCCACGAATGGGGATTCACCATCCCCCAAACCCTGTCACTGCCAAAGTGGATTCCAGGCTGCAATGTATGCTGCAATGGACAGACGGGAAGTCGAGCAGCCGGTGCAAGGAAAGGAGGAACGGGGAGAAGAAAAAGGAAAAGCGGCCAAGTGAAAAGTACCACCAAAAATAGTGGAGTCCGTGTGCCTGCCTGCCACATGCTCACCCTGCATTAGCCATGCTCTTCACAGTGAGCTGCAGCTGATTCAAGGCATGGAGAGCACGGCTGATGCGGGATGAGCGTGTAGCAGACACACACACAGACTCCGCTGTTTTCAGCGGTTGTTCAGTGCCTGACTGGCCAGGACGGCCCCACTTCTCACTCGGCCACTTTTCCTCACATTGCAGCCTGGGATCCACTTTGGCAAACTTCTTTTGTTTGTGGGTCAAGGTTAGCATAGAAATGCTTTGGGAAGGGAAGGCATTTGGGCGTGGTGAGTGGGACACTCTCCTCTGCCGCCATGGGCAGTCCCACAAACAAAATAAGTTTGTGGGACAAAAAAAAGTTGAATCAATCAATTCCAACTTCTCGCAAAAAAAAAAAATCTCGCAAAGTTGGAATTGATTGATTGGAATTTTTTTTTTAGTCCCACAATCTTCTTTTGCTTGTTGGACTGCCCACAGTGGCGGAAGAGTGCGTCAGAGCTGGAAAGGTTAGCAAAGAAATGCTTTGGGAAAGGAGGGGATCTTGGCAGTGGTGGGTAAGGCAAGTTCTCCAGCTCCACAGCAGCAGAGAAATGTGATGCTTTCCGGCTCCGGCACTCCACCTGGCACTTCAGTGGCTGTGTGGGCAGAGCTGCAAAGAGGGGGCCAGGTGGCTGAAAGCGCAAGTAGTCTGACTTGGAAGGGAAGTGAAAAGGCAAACCCAAGGGCACCAAGCCTGAAATGGGTCTCTAGCAGCTGCCCAGGCCCGCCAGAGGAAAGGCTAGCATCTACCAGTACCAGCACTAATGGTAAACATGGCGGCATTCCAGCTCTGGCAGGGAAGGGGCAACCGGCATGGGTGCTGCAGACAGGACTTGGCTTGCTTCAGCACCCTCCCCAACCCTCCAATGCTCTGCTAGCACTTTGGCCTTGGGCTGCCGCCACATGCACAGGCCATGCCCTGCCCCCACGTGCTTGCCACCTCCTGTAATGTAAGACATCCCCCCAAAATAAGATCTAATGGGACTTTTGGACAAAAAAAATATATAAGACCCAGTCTTATTTTCAGGGAAACACAGTAACATAGTCTAGTTTTGTGTGTCTCTTTTTTTGTTCTTATTTAAGTTTTAAATACATTAGATAATGAACTACCTTTCATTATTCTCACGGCTTAAGTTTGACTCAGCCTTCTATCCTTCCAAGATCAGTAAAAGGAGGACCCAGATTGCTGGGGCCAATATACTGACTCAGTAAGCCACTTACAGAGGGTTGTAAAAACACTGTGAAGTGGTATATAAGTCTAAGTGCTATTGCTAGTGTTATTCCTATTTTTTCAACACTGCTATGTAATTATGTTTTAGATTATTAATTCATCCATTCAACATCACAGGTCTCAATAATAATTACAGATGTAGTAGAATAAATTAATGTGTTACTATTTTATTTTTGTTAAATACTTTTTTTATTAATAAGAGCAAGTAGTTTAAAAGCAGTTGATTAATTTCAGTGTTTTGCTGCCAACTTCTGTATTTTAGAATTTATTTCATAGAACTTGCTGAAAATAAACTTGAAACTCCAGCAAAAAAACTTGAAATGACAAGAACCCAATAGGACATGAGGTGTTTAGTTCTTGCCACACATTTTAATCTGACATCAAAACCACATACTGATAATATAGTTAATTCTTTAACCAACTTGGTTATCTTATTTATATTACAGCTGGTGTTATACTGCTGTTAACACCAACATTCTAAATAGCAAGGTAAGGAAAGCTGACTAGTTGAATTTTATTTATTTACACAAAAAGTATTCTACATTTCTGTTTAATCTCTATGATTACCTATAACATTTCTGCTTCAGGATCAGCACTGTACTCCTTACTTAGATTAAAATACTCTTTCAACTATGTACTGTATTTTTTAATGTTCAATATAATCTCTTGACATTTATAGGAGAATGCATTGTATTTCAAGCTGAAGGTTTTCCTCACAAAATTTTTGTGAAGTTTGCATAGAATACATGCCCACAGTACCTAGAAAAAAGTTGTATGAGAACTGCCAGTTATATAAGCTAGATCTTACATTTATACTTAAAAGATACTCAGGCAAAAGATTTGCCCCGACAGAAAGAATCCAGCACTGAAAGTAAAATTTAACTTCTCTCACAATGAAAAGCCAGCCCTAATATTTTTATTGGCCCACCGTTCTTAGACAAATCAAGATCCAAAGCTTTATATGTATATTTTTTAAAACTACATAAATTGAAAATGAACAGCTATTTCTCCTCAACTGCCTATAGCAATCTTAAAAACATTAATGCAACTTGGCAGAATTCTCAACTGATATATAAAATACTAGAAAACCAAAGAAAAGCGTGGAACAAACAAAAATCACATGTGGCTGCCCAAACAAAACATTGGTTTGGACAGGATGTTGTCTATTTTGCTTTAAAAAAAACACTCTGCTTTGAAAAACAAATAAGGTGGTAAGGTTCCCAGTAGGGTGCAATCTTAAGTCAATTTAAACAAACAAACTTACCCTAATTTTCCCAGCAATTCCACCTCTGGAACCAATGGTCCATATGTTTCTACATGCAGTGGATTATAGTCATAGAGTACTTCTTCAATCTTTTGAACAGGCACTAAGGAAATATGCTGACCCTGTTGAAAATATATAGGGAGATATCTAAGTTGTGGCTTAGTTTAGATGATTCATAATAAGAAGCTGTTATTCTTACAAAAGCTGAATTAAAACCTAAAAATTGAACATTCAGGAGTAGCTATTATACAATCTATTTTCTGCTTCTAACATGAAATTCTTTCCAAACATCTTAATGTTAGAAAAATAATGGTTTCTTAGCTATAATTCTTAAAGATGAAGGTGTGGAAAATAAAATTAGTTTACACCAGATTTACACTAAGTGCAGCTATCTCCTCTGTGGCAGATGAATTTAATAGATAAAGTTACATTTCTCATAAGCAATACCAAGTAATAGTGAGATGAGTAGTGAATACATTTAATAAATACATAAATCAATAAGTAAACAGAGTAAAGCAAGACCAAGCTCTAAATGAGAAGTGGAAGCTACTTTTGCATTATCTATCTATCTATCTATCTATCTATCTATCTATCTATCTATCTATCTATCTATCTAATCTCTAAACTACCACAAGTGATGGCTGTAAGAATTGATGTTTGCTGTAACGTTAAAATTAATTCAACAAATTTCTACAGAACTTTAAAAAAATAATTTGCATTTCTCAAATTAGCCTTCAGACAAAAGAGTGTCTTTAAAATTCTTCAGGGTCTGCCATTAAAGCAAGGTACCACAACAGGACCTAAATTTGAGAGAGTTCAGAGTCCACTGAGTTGAGCAGCTATAATGAATTTAAAGAAATAAATAAAATTTGCATTTGTTACAGGCTATACATTTTTCCATTGCTGTTCAGCCACGATATTAACACAAATGGAAGCTTCAATATAACTGTATAAAAATCCAAGTTTATGCTTATCAGAGTTGGGAATAATTACACATATATACAGACATATCGCTCCCCCCAAAAAAACAGACTCCTGCTGCGGTGCCTCAATGTGGCAGAGAGGGTGGTGTTTAAGATTTGTACAGCTGCCCACCTTAGAACACAACTCTGGACAGCTTGCAAGAATAAAACCAATAAAATAAACAAAACCATAAAACAAAAATCTAGCAACTCAGCCCTCCTCCTTGTATGCCTCCAACAAAACCATCCACAAAGTGTCATTTCACCCTAATCCAGCCCCCGGAAAAATAGGTGCAACAATTGACACACTCCTTGAAGAATTAGAAGATCCCTTCCAGTTTGCATTGATTGCAACTTAGCACAGTATTCAGATGCTATATTGTAATTAATTGTTTGATTAGTTGAAATAAGTCAGCTTCAAAATTTTGTTCTGAAGATATATTCTTTCAAAGATTGGATTGCCCATCAAGGTAACATTAACTCTAGGTTGTAATCCCATTTTTGCATTGCTTAATTTTAATCTCTCAGTTCCTATCACTCTGATGAAATCGGGCAGAGTGAGTGTGATTGAAGACAATCAAAAATGTAATCCATCAGAAGATAGACGAATTTACTACAATTTCTCCGCAATTTCCAGATAAATATAATATAGAAGTACCAGTCTACCTGCCTGTGGAGCATGTTTAAGGATTATCTCACATGAAGCTATTAAGTTTTTTCCACCTATTCCATCAATACATCAAAACATTCTGGATTGCTGCTATATTTATAGCAGCAGGTGTTGATTAGGATGGGACAGAAGAGTTAGTGGATGCTTCTTGAAAGAAGACACTTATTATTATTATGTTTTCCAGAAACAGTTGTCAAACTCTCATTTGTATTCCATTCACACTTTAACACCCTGATATAAACATGCAGAATTTAATAATAACTAAAGAAAATATATAACGTATTATGGTGGTCTTTATTTTAATCCTGAAAATAACAAGCTATTTAGGTAAACAGAATTCTTTCCTGGAGATTTTGAGAAAGCTCAAGTTCAATGGTATAGGATGGCTTCAATCTACTAAGTTCCAGCCCATGGTTTGACATTTCTATTTAAGGGGTTCAAGTAGAACTGGAAGAGACCTCTGCCTGAAAACCTGGAAAATCAGTTGAGCACAAATATTGGATTCATCAGTGTCCAGTCTAAAACATCTTCATATCCTGCTAATTAGTTCAACAAATAGTACACACTGGCATTTGAGGACCATAAAAGAAAAGTGATAATACAGATGCTGGTGGAAAATCACACTAAATCTGAAGTAGCAAGCAAATAAAATACATCTCACCTTAGTAGAAATGATAGACCAGTTGATCACATGTGTGCTTGCTCAATCATTATCCAAGTACCAATAACAGATAAGCTCTTGCTTATGCTTCTTCCTCCTTAAACTGGATTGGGCAATCTTACTAAAAGAGAATGTCCCCTGGCAGGACTACACAACAGCAGAATATGACCAATTAAACTTTAAAAAGTGCTTTGCAGTACCTCAGGCTGCCTTAGGAAACTCATAAGGATGCCATATGATTTTATTTATTTTTTTAGACATTCATTTGTGATGTCATATCTTTCCAGAGCTGGGTTTTCAGCAATTTTTTGCCTTGGGGGTATTGTTAAAAAAAAATTACTAGCACACTAATGCCGTGATAATCATTGCAACCAAATGATACTTTTCTGTAATTGATCACAAAAATCAAGTTGCTGACTGCCTTTTAAATCAAAATTAAATCTCTTTCAGATTGATAAACACTAAATAAATGAATGAATGAATGAATGAATGAATGAATGAATGAATGACTAATTAAATAAATCTGCTGAAGTCAGATTTTAGATATCTGGTCTCTTTTTCGAGAATGTTCAGTTGTGTAGGGTCAAATGTTATCAAGGAATAACTTTCCTCTATCTTGTTGAATGTTGAATTAAAACATTAAGATAAGCGTTGAGATTAAAAAATCACATCTAAGGAGTAAAATAATGGAATATCCAATTCTATTACTTATGGAATATATATGCTGAAAACAAAGCTAGACACCAGCAATTAATTACATTTTTGGAACACAATGATAAAAATGATGAATTACTTTTATATAAATGTAAAAAGAACAAAAACCTATTTATCCACACCAATATGTGTCCATTATTTTTCTCATAATAGCTTGGAGCTAAAAATTTCTTGTGAAATTGAAAGGAAATTCCTGATCGCGTAAAAAGCCCCTATAAATTATTCTAGTGTTTTTGTCCTGCTGTACCTCTCCCCCTCCATATTATATTACATGTGATCTCCTTAATTACATTTTGGAAAATATTAATATTGCTCTCCGCATCTGTCTGAACTCATAACATGACCCCAATCAAATTCTACAATTCAGTGTGCCTGTATGTACATGAAATATTAATTGTGGTGGGACCTTAACTTAGTAGGAGACCACAGCCTTTCCCCACATTATTTCATTCTTTTGTATCTCCAGAATTAGGGAGAAAAGCAAGAGGGGAGATCAGGATGCTGCCGGTAGGAAAATTCTTGGCTAGAACCCTGGGAAGTCAAACTATATGCAGACATTTTTATTTTATGTCTAAGCCAATTTTAGGTGTACATAATGTAGTTGGAAACTCCAAATGAAACTATTCATAAAACAAACATTTATTAAGTTCAATAGGATTAAGATTTTATTCCAAACACATATTTTATGCTGTATGAACTATACATTCAGGTCTCCTTTGTGCTATGTTAGAACAAATAGTGTGTTTTTTTATTTCAATATGTGCTTGTACTGTATTCTTCACTATAAAATTTGGAGATTACATTTAATCTACATATGACACAGAGCATGTTAGTAAACTTTAAAAATAAGCACAATAATTTGAAGCAATTAGCAGAGAAATCTGTTTAAAGACTAACATCTCTCTGAAGCCTTTTTGGAAATAGCTCCCCAAACAGAAGCACTCACTTTCCACCTGTTGCTGCCACATATGTTCATGCCACTCAGGCACATTTGCTAGCGCACATTCCTGTGTTTACTAATTAATCTCTCCATTGCTCTTCCCCAATGGCTATCTGCCATTTGCAATGTGTGCCCCTTTTTCATTTAAAGGGATAAAGGAGGGTAACAGTTTCAACTGAATTTTCCTTGTCTTTTTCTTAAAATAAATCAGTGCCTATAAAATGTTGATATTCATTGTAAGCCACCTTAAAATTGAGAAGCCAAGATATGGAGTACATTTTTATTTTATATATGAATCTGTTTCCATGAATTCTGCATAAATCTCATGACTTTTATAGTATTGATAATTTTATAAGCCTCTTATCATGCTGTTCATTAAAATCATCACATTACTAAACTAACCACCCCCCATGCTTTAGAAAGTAATACGTTAGCCAATGTCCTAAGAATTATGTATTTGCTGCACCATTTTTTTAAAAAATAATATTTAAATCTCCAGCAAGTCAGATTTACACATTAACAAAGTAGGTTAGCTGTTGCATGACTGACTTTTTTGACTTTGCCTCCATTCTGCCACTTTCTCTCTTGGGATATGGGAGCGGGGGCGGGGGGATGTCACCTATCAGATATTGCTGGCCAGCTCACACTCAATGTAGGGATTATTTGCCAAGAATATGCTACTCAGTGCTAAGACCCTCACAGGAGATCGGCTCCATTACAAGCAAAATGTTTAGAGGCATGTTTCAGTGATAAGAACTTAGGGAAGTTTTCATCAACTTTCGTCTTTCCTCATGAAAGTGCTCAGGACTTGGATCGTTTTAGTTAGCAATAATACTCTGGCTGAAGAAATTAAGTAAAAGAAGGTTTCAGATTTCTAGGGGTGATTTGCTTAAGAAAGAATGAATTACATTTCACCCATTTCAAGTGAGATTTCAAGTACTCTCCCTCCCCATCACCATAAAGCTGTTCTCATTTCGTAATGCAAACTAGCTCCTTGACCTTCACAACAACCTCTGAGAAAACAGTTGTACATTCTACTGTGGTGTAAATCCTTGCAGACAAGTCAAACCTGTTCTTTCTGGCATCTTGCCCTTCAGATGAGTATTCCCTCTAGATTTTACTGTATTGTGAAAGACCAATGAAGAGGCATTCACTGCACTATCCTCAAGTTTAACCCTAAATCAAGTTTAACCCTATTTCGCTCATAAAAAGTAGTTTAACAAATCAGAAATTGAAATTAAATATTTAATAAAATGACATTTTTAAAAAATGTTCATCAAAGAAGAACCAAATTTAATGTTTAAAAAACTAAATTTCATTACTATAGATGTAAGTAGGTAGAAATGACGACAGTGGTATATAATTACTTTTTCAATTATTTCCAGTCAGGATGTTACATGTTTATTTTTTTTCCCAACAAACTGCAGAATAAAGAATACTTTATTTAATACTGAATAATTAATCTTTATACCTTAACTATCACATTCAATGTACATGTGGTACATTGTTTACTGAAAGCTTCTATTCGAGTGATTTTCCCAAATGTTTGTACAAATATAATATTTCATTTTCTTCTATTCATTCTTCACTATTCCTTTACGGTAGAATTCTCACACACAGTTTGAACCATGGGATTTAATGCATAATATAATATAATATTATTCTATTACAAGACCGTTAGTAATAACCAGTATTTATGAAGTCTGAAAATTAAAAGGAAGCATATAATTATTATACATCATTTGGAAATCCCAACATGAACATGGTTAATCTTTTAGAATTTTCAATAGTGCTGATATTTTACAAAATCAGTAATTTATTAAACGGGGCATTGTCTTACCAGAATGCCTTTTCTCAGCACGGAGACGTAGAATCCACCAATGGGTTAACTCTGCCTTCCTGCCCATTAGACCAGGTCAGCCAACTTGTCACGCCCGTCCTGGGGTAGCCACTCCCCATTCTTGACAAAGGCGAAGCAGCTGACTACAATTCGACGTGATGGCTTCCGGTTCCCTAATACAATCTTTAATTATTTTAAGGGTGGGAACGGATTCTATGTCTCCGTGCTGAGAAAAGGCGTTCAGGTAAAACAACGCACCTTCTCCAGCACTGGAGACGTAGAATCCACCAATGAGACATACCAAAGCCTCACTGTCCCAATGAGTGAGAAACAGAAGAGGTCGAAGTTGTGTTTGTAGAGATTACCTGTTGCAGGACCCTCCTTCCGAAGAAGGCGTCCGCGGAGGCAAAATGGTCTATCTTATAATGTCGGATGAAAGAGGAGGGCGAAGACCATGTCACCATCCTGCAAACCTCCTCGATAGAGGCCTGTGTGGCCCATCCTGCAAACCTCCTCGATAGAGGCCTGTGTGGCCCACGATAGAGGCCTGTGCGGAGGTCACAGCACTGCAAATGGAATGTGCTGTGATTTGCCCTGGTGTTGGTAGAGAAAGCGATTGATACACTTCCACAATGCAAAGTCTGATCCACCTGCCTATGGTTGAGGCGGACACCTTCTATCCAGTCGAGGTGCGGTGAAATGAAACGAAGAGAGCTTCTGATTTGTGTAAGGGTGCCGTTCGTCTGATATAATGTCGTAGTGTCCTCCGGACATCCAGTGTGTGCCACTCTCGTTCCAGGGCATGAGACGGGTTGGCACAGAAGTCCAGTAGGACAATTTCTTGGACCCTATGGAACAGAGTGTTGACCTTGGGGATAAAGGTTGGGTTCAATTGGAGGACTACCCGGTCCCAATGGAAGGTGCAGAGGTCCTCCCTGACCGACAGAGCCGCAAGCTCAGAAATCTGTCTGGCCGAGGTTATGGCGACCAGAAAGGTTACTTTGAGGAATAGGTCCCTCAGAGTGCAAGACTTGATGGGTTCGAATGGTCCTTTGGTGAGAGCCCAAAGGACCCATGGTAGTTCCCATGAGGGGCACCTGTGCACCATGGGCGGTTTTGCATGGGAGGTGCCCTTAAGGAAGGCGCGAATCCTGGGGTGCTGTGCCAAGGGAACTGTATTGGCACAGGTGAGTAGAGTGGATAACGCCACGACCTGTCTGCGAATGGTGTTCAGTGCTAGGTCCCTGTCCAGGCCGTTGAGCAAGTATTCTAGTATGTTTGGAACTGTTAGGCCCAAAACATTGAGTGTCCGCGTCTCGCACCAGCTGCAGAAATTTCTCCATGTGGAGTCATAGATGCGATTAGTTGCCGGTCGGCGGGATGCTTGGATCATGGAGATTACTCTTGGCGGGGACTACTCCCCGCTCAAGATTTGGCGTTCAAGTGCCAGGCAGCTAACTGAAGCCATTGGGGTTCTGGGTATTGTAGATCCCCCTGGCTGAGTGACACTTGGTCTGGGGGTATCCTCCATGGGGTGGACCTAGAAAGATTTACCAGGTCCGCGAACCATGGTCTTCATGGCCAGTGTGGGGCTACGAGTATGATCTCCGCTCACTCCTGCAATGTCTTGCAGATGGTTGCCGGGATCAGCAGAAGAGGAGGAAACGTGTAAAGTAGTCCCTTTGGCCATGGGCAACGTAGGGCGTCCGTTTCCTCTGTCCCCGACGATGGGAACCTTGAGAAGAGCCTTGGGAGTTGGGCATTCGTCGGGGATGCAAACAAGTCTATGACTGGTTGCCCAAACCTCTGTGTTATTTCCGCGAATAGGTCCGAATGCAGACTCCATTCAGCGTGATCCATGGTCAACCTGCTTAGGAAGTCTGCTTGTCTGTTTGCCTCCCCGGAGATATGCTCGGCCCTGATGGAGGCGAGGTTTTCCTCCGCCCAGCCTCCCAGTGCTTGGGCTTCTGTCATGAGAGACCTGGATTGGGTGCCGCCATGCCTGTTCACGTGTGCCTTTGCGGACATGTTGTCTGTGAGGACTAGTATGTGTTGTCCTGCTACCCTGTTTTGTAAGTGTCGGAGAGCTAGGTGTATGGCCCTTAACTCCAACCAGTTGATGTTGTGCTCAGGTCCTTCTGGGACCATTGGCCCTGCACCCATATGGACTGCAGGTGCGTCTCCCAGCCAATCAGGCTGGCGTCCATCATAATTGTGAAACGGTCGGGTTCCTTGAAGTGTGACCCTCTGGCTAGTGCTGGCGATGACCACCACTTCAGGGACCATAACATTTCTGGAGGGACCCTTACTCGTCTGTTGGAGGAGCTGAGTTTCAGCCTCTGGAATGGAAGGTGGAACCATTGAAGGTTCCTGAAATTTCCTTTAGAGAAGCTAAACGGAGAAGGGAGGGAAATGAAAGGGAAATCCCCACCTCCCAGGGGGTTCTGGTAGGCTCCGACTGCAGCGCTGAGCAGCTGGAGATAGATTTTCCTTAGATTAGATTAAGCTGAGGGCTCAGCTATAACTATGGGTCTGGGAGGGAGAGGACCACCTCCCCAAGATTTCCACAGGTTATCTCACACAGCGCTGGTTCCAGCGCTGTAGAAATAACTGTGGAGTGAGATGAGTAGAATCCACCAATATTTTAGTCTCTGTTACCTTAGACCGGGAGCCAATCTAATCACATCCGCCTGGGCTGAAGACCGAGTCAAGAATGGGGAGTGGCTACCCCAGGACGGGCGTGACAAGTTGGCTGACCTGGTCTAATGGGCAGGAAGGCAGAGTTAACCCATTGGTGGATTCTACATCTCCAGTGCTGGAGAAAAAATTTGGTTTTTTTAACTATGTTAATAGTTGCTCAAAAGAGCACATTTTTCATCTGTCATTTGGGACACAAAGATTATAGTGCTGGATAGTATTCTGCAAGTACAACAGGCCTTTTATTAATATATTAGTATTTTATGTGACCCCTTTATGGATTACTGCCTTGTCGTGGCGAAGGGGCTTGCGTAACTCAATGAAGCTATAAGCTATGCCGTGCAGGGCCACCCAAGACGGACAGGTTATAGCAGAGAGTTCTGACAAAATGTGATCCACTGGAGAAGGAAATGGCAAACCACTCCAATATCTTTGCCATGAAAACCCCATGGACAGTACTAAAAGGAAAAAAGATATGACGCTGGAAGATGAGCCCCTCAGGTCGGAAGGTGTCCAATATGCTACTGGGGAAGAGCAGAGGGCTAGTACTAGTAGCGCCAGAAAGAATGAAGCGACTGGGCCAAAGCCGAAAGGACACTCAGCTGTGGATATATCTGGTGGTGAAAGGAAAGTCCGATGCTGTAAAGATTTTTTCTCCATAGGAACCTGGAATGTAAGATCCATGAATCAAGGCAAGCTAGACGTAGTCAAAAAAGAGATGACAAGACTGAACATCGAAATCTTAGGAATCAGCGAACTAAAATGGACAGGAATGGGTGAATTTAACTCAGATGACCATCAGGTATACTACTGTGGGCAAGAATCCCTCAGAAGAAGTGGAGTAGCCTTCATAGTCAATAAAAGAATAGGAAAAGCAATACTGGGATACAATCCCCAAAATGACAGAATGATCTCAATTCAAATCCAAGGCAAACCATTGAATATCACAGTAGTCCAAATCTATGCCCCAACCACTGGTGCTGAAGAGGATGAAATTGACCGGTTCTATGAAGCCCTACAGCACCTTATAGAATTAACACCCAAAAATGATGTCCTTATCATCATGGGGGATTGGAATGCTAAGGTAGGAAGCCAAAAGATAAACGGAATAACAGGCAAGTTTGGCCTTGGAGTACAAAATGAAGCAGGGCACAGGCTAATAGAATTTTGTCAAGAGAATACGATGGTCATAACAAACACTCTTTTCCAACAACCCAAGAGACGGCTCTACACATGGACATCACCAGACGGTCAAAATAGAAATCAGATTGACTATGTGCTCTGCAGCCAAAGATGGAGAAGCTCTATACAGTCAGTAAAAACAAGACCAGGAGCTGACTGTGGCTCAGATCATGAGCTTCTCGTTGCAAAATTTAGGCTTAAATTGAAAAAAGTAGGGAAAAGCACTAGGCCACTCAGGTATGAACTAAATCATACTCCTGATGAATATACAGTAGAGGTGACAAATAGATTTAAGGAACTGGATCTGATAGACAGAGTGCCTGAAGAACTATGGATGGAAGTTCGCAACATTGTACAAGAGGTAGCAACTAAAACCATACCAAAGAAAAAGAAATGCAAGAAAGCAAAATGGCTGTCTGAGGAAGCTTTGCAAATAGCTGAGGAAAGAAGGGAAGCGAAAGGCAAAGGAGAAAGACAAAGATACACCCAATTGAATGCAGAATTCCAGAGAGTAGCTAGAAGAGATAAGAATGCCTTCTTAAATGAACAGTGCAAAGAAATAGAAGAAAACAACAGAATAGGGAGGACCAGAGATCTCTTCAAGAAAATTGGAGATATGAAGGGAAAGTTTCATGCAAAGATGGGCATGATAAGGGACCAAAATGGCAGGGACCTAACAGAGGCAGAAGAGATTAAGAAGAGATGGCAAAACTACACAGAAGAACTATAAAAGAATGAGCTTAACGTCCCAGATAACCACAATGAGATGGTCACTGACCTCGAACCAGACATCCTAGAATGTGAAGTGAAATGGGCCTTAGAAAATCTGAGCAACAACAAAGCTAGTGGAGGTGACAGTATTCCAGATGAGCTATTCAAAATCTTAAAAGACGATGCAGTAAAAGTGCTACACTCAATTTGCCAGCAAATTTGGAAAACTCAACAGGGGCCACAGGATTGGAAAAGGTCAGTTTACATTCCAATTCCAAAGAAAGGCAATGCCAAAGAATGTTCAAACTATCACACCATTGCACTCATTTCACATGCTAGTAAAGTTATGCTTAAAATCCTACAAGCTAGACTCCAGCAGTATGTGGATCGAGAACTAACAGAAGTACAAGCGGGATTTCGAAGAGGCAGAGGAACTAGAGATCAAATTGCCAACATATGCTGGATCATGGAGAAAGCTAGGAGTTCCAGAAAAACATCTACTTCTGCTTCATTGACTATGCAAAAGCCTTTGATTGTGTGGATCACAACAAAATGTGGCAAGTTCTTAAAGAGATGGGAGTACCAGACCATCTCATTTGTCTCTTGAGAAACCTATATGCGGGTCAAGAAGCAACAGTGAGAACGGAACCACTGGACACGGAACCACTGATTGGTTCAAAATTGGAAAAGGAGTCCGGCAAGGCTGTATACTGTCGCCAGGGCTAGATGAATCAAAAGTTGGAATTAAGATTGCCGGGAGAAATATCAACAACCTAAGATATGCAGATGATACCACTCTAATGGCAGAAAGTGAAGAGGAACTAAAGAGCCTCTTGATGCGGGTGAAGAAGGAGAGTGCAAAAGTTGGCTTGAAACTCAACATTAAGAAAACCAAAATCATGGCATCCGGCCCTCTCAATTCCTGGCAAATAGATGGGGAAGAAATGGAGGTAGTGACAGATTTTATTTTTCTGGGCTCCAAGATCACCTCAGATGGGGACTGCAGCCAAGAAATTAAAAGACGCTTGCTCCTGGGGAGGAAAGCTATGGCAAATCTAGACAGCATACTAAAAAGCAGAGACATCACCCTGCCAACAAAAGTGCGTATAGTCCAGGCCATGGTTTTCCCAGTTGCAATGTATGGCTGTGAAAGTTGGACCATAAGAAAGGCTGAGCGCCAAAGAATTGAGGCCTTTGAACTATGGTGCTGGAGAAGACTCCTGCGAGTCCCTTGGACTGCAAGGCGTTCAAACCAGTCAGTCCTAGAAGAGATCAACCCCGACTGCTCTTTAGAAGGCCAGATCCTGAAGTTGAAACTCAAGTACTTTGGCTACCTAATGAGAAGGAAAGCCTCACTGGAGAAGAGCCTAATGCTGGGAAAGATTGAGGGCAATAGAAGAATGGGACGACAGAGAATGAGATGGCTGGATGGAGTCACTGAACAGTAGGTGTGAATTTAAATGGACTCCAGAAGATGGTAGAGGACAGGAAGACTTGGAGGAACGTTGTCCATGGGGTCGCGATGGGTCAGACACGACTTCGCAGTTAACAACAACAACAACATTTTATGGGGGTCTAGAAGAGAAATAGTTCTTCACATTAAATTATTCATCTCCTTATCCAAAGTATTTTTCAAATCTGAAACTGTAAAGATTCCCTAAGAACTTTACAATATGATTCAAGATGATTAAAGAACTGGAAATTAAATCTTAGAGTCAGACTAAGTGACCTGAGTATTCTTAACAGTGAGAAAATAGGGGGGAAAGCTTAGCATAGTGTGTAAATCCTGTTCTCTATTACCTGTACAGTACACAGAATAATCGTATCAAATGACTAGAAGCTAAATTATTATTCAGTATTAGGGAAAATTTCCTGATTGTAAGAACACATCAAGAGCAGAAGTAGTTGCCAAAAGAAACAGGCATTGGATTTGTAAAAAGCCATCCAGATTCATTTTATAGGGGAGAGGGGCCACATAAAAAAATTAATTAATAAAAATTATTTTGGAGAGGAGGGGGACTTTATGGAGAAACATCTCAAAACTTTACATAATAAAACACTAATGCCACAAATATGTTAATACAAATTCTTATGAAATCTGTATACAAGTTAAGTTAAGGGATCATATATTCATTCACATGCCTTTCTGGTAATATAATAAAATACCTCCTTATAGGACAGCATAATTATATTTTTTTGTCAACTAAACTACTATATTACAAGTTTATTCCCACTATTCAAGGATATCAATTATCTGAAATTGTTTTTTTACAAGGCACCTCCAATTACAGAATATTATTACCAGATAAAATGCTGCATGGAACTCTACAAAATAGAAACCAAGTTTCTATGAGCTCCCTCCTCCAATTTTGAGAAAGAAGGAAGCATTCCAACATCTGTACATTCATCCAACAAAGAATCAGTTCCCCAATTAATCACTAGAGGGATAATTTCCTTCATAATAACAGGAAATATTTTTGCAATGTGCTGCTCAAGCTACTGCAAAGGAGTTTCAGAGATATTGCAGGGCAAAATACCACCGTCAAAGATTAGTGGCTCCAAAATGAATAGCCATTTAACTGCAATCATGTTCTGATTGGACTAAAAAATAATTAATACTGAAATAACCATAAGACACAACCACAAGGCAAGCTAATGCATGAAAAACCAAGAACAAGACTGCGGAGTAAGAAAAGACAACATATAGCTCATGAGCACTAAACATAAATTAAAATTAAATCACAGGAACTTTATATTTCTTTATTGATATTAGCTCAAGAAACTTACACCTCAAACATCCTGTTATTTCTTCATTGAAAAAGAAACAAGAGAAATTACTGCAATATCTGGCTTAGTATTTTCAATTAGGGACCTCAGCAGAAAATGAGTTCTACTTTGCCAAAATTAAAATATGTTGATTCAGGTATTATTTTTAGCTTTTTCTTATTTCAGCTCTTTTCTCAAAATAAGCTGTCTCAGGTAATTGAAATTCGTCAACAAAGAGAACTATGAGGAACTAATACTTTCCAAACTAACCTCTACATACACGTACATACGCATACTCCCAGCCTTTTAGTAGTTGACCTTACCATTGACCTTACCCATCATTTCAAAAACCACATTTTTGGGGAAGATCAGAAAATTAACTTGCATTTAACACTTACTGTTATCGTGCCCCTAATGTTTACTAGGCAAAATGCTCAACAACACTTGGAGAATCTCTATTACTCAACACCGGTGTGTCCAATCCACGGCCTGAGATCAGCTAGTAATACAGCTCACAAATCGTAAACTTTTAACATTATGTGATTTTATATTATAAAACCATATTACATATTTTATATCCAGCCCAAGACAATTCCTCTTCACTCAGTGCAGCCCAGGCAAGACAAAAGATTGGACACCCATGATCTAACCCCACAGTCCCTTCCCCTCACCATTTTACTTATTGTAAAGCAAAAGTAGGAACTCAATATATCTTTTTATTTTACTTTATATCTTCCAGAATTAAGCTACAAGGAGAAGTGAGCTTGATTAATCCTTAGAGAACCAATTATATTAGTTTTAAACCAACATATTCCAACAGCATTAGATAGAAAAGGTTAAGACAAATTCTCTCACATTCTATTGACAAAATTTATATCTCCCATAAATTCACTCTAACTTGGTTTGTACATCACACTGTATGTACATCACCCTAAGCCAGTGTTTCCCAAACTTGACAATTTTAAGGCATGTGGACTTCAACTCCCAGAATTCTGGGAGTTGAAGTCCATATGCCTTAAAATTGTCAAGTTTGGGAAAC
The DNA here is from genome assembly GCF_016545835.1 of Crotalus tigris. Taxonomy (NCBI): domain Eukaryota; kingdom Metazoa; phylum Chordata; class Lepidosauria; order Squamata; family Viperidae; genus Crotalus; species Crotalus tigris. The sequence continues at coordinate 1,670,744 of NW_024100068.1, forward strand.
ACTGCCCTAAGCCATGGTTGAGCAATAACTGAATTCACATTACCCCCTACATCATGGTTTACTAACTACAATAGATGAGTTTGCATAAAACACTAAGGCAAAAAAAAAATACCTACTACCATTTGATTTAACATGATTTGTGAACAGAGCTCATATGTGTGTTGCAGATTTACACTAAACAGGGTATAGAGTATTTAACTTTATCAGATTTATTTACAGGTACTGAGTTTACAACTATCAGTTGTTATCAGGTGTGAATACTTGAAATTCAAAATGTCCCAGTGAGAATACTTTAAATTCTTGTACAATTTATTTTCATGCAATACTTAAATAAAAAATATTGCATAGGTGTGATTTTTTTTTTTAATGGACCAGCACAACTTCTATTTTTATGGGTTTGGAAAGACCTAATAATATACTTAGAAACACAAAATGCTAGGTTAATTACTTGAAAAGAAACAAGGCCAGTTAACAACCACAAAAAAGAAATAAGCCATTAAACCTTTCAAAATGAAGCATCTTTCCTCCTCCCTCCCGCCCTCCTTTCCAAACAATCAAAGAAGATTCTTTCAACAGTAACTGACAGTAGGCGTTTGTTCCTCAATCCCATCATGATGGACACCCCCAAAACAGCCTGGGTACAACAAGGGGGTGCCAGCTTTTGATGCCAGATGATGGTTGCATGGAACAATAACATCTTCTCCACCTGTGAACACCTGAGCAAATACTCTTCCTAAAAACCATTGTTTAGGACTACTTCTTTATTAGAGTGCATTGTCCCTTTGATCCAAAAATCCTTGCTCCTTATCATATGCAGGCAATCAATGATTATACTTAAACTTCAGGCAATTCTCATTATAAAATAGGAAGCAAAATAAATGCATTTTAATGTGAATTTTTCTTTCATTACCAACATTTTTTTCCATTGGTTAAAATTCTGCTAATCAGTTTTCTGCTTTAATTTCTTTGCAGTTTGCAGTTTTTTAATATATTAATTAGGAGGCAGAAAGAAAAAACTTGCACCAAACAAAATAGAAAGTAGCAACTTACAGTTCAATTTTTAAACTGTTGGACAGCAGCAAGTATGTTACTCATTTGATTTTTAGTTTAGAAAATTATATCTAATTATATTTACTTAAAAACAACTATTCACCATTTAATGATGGCTTTAAAAGCAGAATTAAACAAATCTATAACTAAAACTAATCTTGATGTAAAGAGATAAGAAAAAATAAAGATCAGCTAAGGCTTATAAGGAAAAATGTGCCACAAACACCACTGTGGTAATTAAGCTTTTTTTTAATCAGTTATCAGTCTGCTTTTTTATCATCGTTTGACTATGATAACTCTGAGACCAAAATAATTTTGCTTTGTAAAACCTTTTGCCTTGAGTGATCTGAAACATCTGTCTTTTAATTACTTTTATTTACATTTTAATCCTGTCTCTTTATGGCATGCATGGATGTCTTCTTACCCATTTTACATCATGTTATAAAAATCAAGTTAGACTGAGAGATAATGTCTGGCCCAAAATGTGTGCAACAGCAGCAATCTGACACAATATCTTTCTAGCCACAATCCAATTCTCTAATGTATTTATTTATTCATTTATTTTAAAACACTTGTTTGATTGTTTATCTCATGCACCATAACCCTGGGCAACTAACAAGCAATAAAAGCAGTAAAAAGCATAAAAACCATCACAAAAATTACTGTCACCTCAAAAAGCAACATACCCCCACATATCCCAATTTTATCAGACTCCAATAAATCTCAGTTTATCCACCCACTTTCTGCAAGGTTAGGAGGGTAGAGGCCTACTTGAATCTCAGAGGAAGGATCTTCCAAAGATTAGGAGCCACTATCAGGCCCACCACCAGGATCCTTCTAAACATTTAAGGGAAGGGACTTGGAGTATGTCTATTCTATCCTAGAGAGAAAAGGAGATATCACGAGGGGGAGCAGTCCTACAAATAACATACCTGTACCATGGTATGACCTTTCCCAGTAGTCTCATGTAGCTATTAAAGAAGGGCAAAACCTGAAGCATTCCACCTTGCCGGGACATAGCTCAATTCCCACCCCCCAACTACACCAGGACAATCCGTCACAAGGAAACAATGTCCCCAATTCTTAACCATAACGCCTAAACTCCAGAGCTGGTCCAGGAGGATACCATGGTTGATGATATCAAACACAACGGAGAGATGTCAGGACAAATACATCAACTGTCTCACCCTCCACAGTTCATTCACAAAAGAGGCCAACAATGTCTCATTGCTATCATCCAATCTGAATCCTGACTGAAAAGAGTCCAAATAATCTGTTTCATCTAGGGGCCTCTGAAGCTGAGCACCCTTCATCTGCTCAACAAACATTAATAACTACTTGGACTCAACTGCATGCCACCTACCAAGAGACCTTCACCAACCAGGAATGGCACTGACCAGCACTAAATTGCAGAATTAATAGCCCTAAGGACCCTATCCACTTCCTCTGGTATGGCTGGTTAAATTTTTCCCATATAACAGAGCTCAGACATGACCCATTCACCTCCATAGAACCCAACCAACCAACATAACAATTCTGAATGAAGCTGAGTGACTTTATCCAACAGATATTAAGAATACTCCTCACAGCAATCTAGCAAGGGCTGAACTGGTTTGGCCTTACTCAGAAAGAACATGGTCACCCTAAATAGGACCACTAGCCAGATGTTTGCAGATACAATAAGAGCAGAGAAATGAACTCACTTCACTACTCAAAGTTTTGATCAAGAGCAGTTACCTAAATTGTAGAACTTGATAGGCTTTAGCAACCTGCATTACCAATGTCTAGGAGAGTTGAATCAGTCAAATTTCTGAAATCAAATGTTAGCAAGCAACCAACCTCTTACATTGGGGTGTCAAACTATTGGCCTATGGGCCGGATGCATCATAGCGAAACTGCGCCCACCCCATTGCCAGCAATGGCAAAAAAGTCACAATGTGTCGCGACATGTCATGTGACGTTGCGAGTTTGACATCCCTGTCTTACATCAACCTGGCATCCTCCAAGCATATAAATTTTAACCCTAGAATATTCCACCAACATGGCCAATTGCTGAGAATGCTGGAAGTAGCAATTTATACATACAGGATGTCCAGGTTTAGGAAGTCTTACACTACTGTTTATCCTAAAATGAAACTGAAATGGGGTGTACAATCATTTCAGCTACTAATCATAGCAACATATTACCATCCACTGCAGACTATATTTGAAATAACACCTCAAGCATTTGTTGTAATAATAATAATAATCATAATCATCATCATCATAATCATAGTCATAATAGGAAGAAGAAGAAGAAGAAGAAGAAGAAGAAGAAGAAGAAGAAGAAGAAGAAGAAGAAGAAGAAGAAGAAGAAGAAGAAGAAGAAGAAGAAGAAGAAGAAGAAGAAGAAGAAGAAGAAGAAGAAGAAGAATGAAGGGATAGATGGGGAACTCATCAAATTTGCAGATGACACCAAGCTGGCAGGAATAGCCAACACTCCAGAAGACAGGCTTCAGGTACAGAAGGATCTGGACAGATTTGAACACTGGGCACTAACTAACAAAATGAAATTCAATGGTGAAAAAAGCAAGGTTCTACATTTAGGCAAGAAAAACCAAATGCACAAGTACAGCATAGGTGGCACCATGCTCAATAGTAGTAACTGTGAGAGGGACCTCGGAGTCCTAGTAGACAATCAGTTAAATATGAGCCAGCAGTGTGCGGCAGCTGCCAAAAAGGCCAACACAGTACTAGGCTGCATTAACAGAGGGATAGAATCAAGATCACGCGAAGTATTAATACCACTCTTCAATGCCTTGGTAAGGCCACACTTGGAATACTGCATCCAGTTTTGGTCACCACGATGTAAAAAAGATGTTGAGACTCTAGAAAGAGTACAGAGAAGAGCAACAAAGATGATTAGGGGACTGGAGGCTAAAACATATAAGGAACGGTTGCGAGAATTGGGTATGTCTAGTTTAACGAAGAGAAGGACAAGGGGGGACATGATAGCAGTATTCCAATATCTCAGGGGCTGCCATAAAGAAGAGGGAATTAAGCTATTTTCCAAAGCACCTGAAGGCAGGACAAGAAGCAACGGGTGGAAACTAATCAAGGAGAGAAGCAACCTAGAACTAAGGAGAAACTTCCTGACAGTGAGAACAATTAATCAGTGGAACAGCTTGCCTCCAGAAGCAGTAAATGCTCCAACACTGGAAGTTTTTAAGAAGAGACTGGACAGCCATTTGTCCGAAATGGTGTAGGGTTTCCTGCCCGAGCAGGGGGTTGGACTAGATGACCTCCAAGGTCCCTTCCAACTTTACTATTATTATTATTATGAAGAAGAAGAAGAAGAAGAAGAAGAAGAAGAAGAAGAAGAAGAAGAAGAAGAAGAAGAAGAAGAAGAAGAAGAAGAAGAAGAAGAAGAAGTAGTAGTAATAGTAATAGTAGTAGTAGTTGGAAGTGACCTAGGAGGTCATCTGGTCCAACCCCCTGCTCAAGCAGGAAACCCTATACCATTTCAGACAAATGGCTGTCCAGTCTCTTCTTAAAAACTTCCAGTGTTGGAGCATTCACCGCTTCTGGAGGCAGGTTGTTCCACTGGTTAATTGTTCTAACTGTCAGGAAGTTTCTCCTTAGTTCTAGGTTGCTTCTCTCCTTGATTAGTTTCCATCGGTTGCTTCTTCTCCTGCCTTCAGGCACTTTGGAGAATAGCTTGACTCCCTCTTCTTTGTGGCAGCCCCTGAGATATTGGAACACTGCTATCATGTCCCCCCTCGTCCTCGTCTCCTAGAAAGAATCCTCTCCATGAACAAAAAAGCAATGGGAATGTTGATCTATGAGGAAATTTATTTGGTAACTGGAATTGTAGACCAGCTACACCCAAGAGAAACAAATATGCTAATTAATAATGAATACACAATACACAGGAGTGAGGGGAAGGGAACAGAAAAGAATCAAAAATAAAAGCTCAAAATAATATTGGTAAAACTTTTTCTTCATGGTTCTATCTATATGGCAATCAAAAAATGCTTAGACAATTACACTTGGAAATATTTTTAGAGGCAGGGGACCTACCCAAAACTCAGACAAAGGAATATTTGAATGGTAGTCTCCATAGACACAAGCCCTGTGTAATATAGAGAGACCACAAAGAATAAATAGATATTACTCTGTAATAATGGAGATAGGATACTTCTGTTGTGAATAGCTAGCCAGAACTCACAAAAGTATAGTCTCCTTGCTATTCAAAATGCCAGAAAACATCTGAGGGGGAATACACAACTTATTTCAGACAAAAGTATTAGTAGGTACACTCAGGAGACTTCCTCAACCTTCCTCAGGAGACTTCCTCAACACTCAGGAGACTTCCTCAACCTTTATCCTTCTAAATAGGGGGGGGGGACTCTTTCAGAAGACAGAAACTGTTCTTTAGAGGAAAGGAGACAAGTGAGTAATAGCTCATCAGGGCAGACAGAAGGATAAAGCTAAGTTTACCCTACACTTCAGCCCCAGATTAAAGCTTGTCTCTTAGCAATGGCTCTGGAGAAATAGAAATGTATATGGAATTTAATTTAGGCTTCTGAGACAAAGAAAGATGTTTCAGTTCAAATCCCCATTCTACCAGGAGAAGAAAATATCTAAGGAATAAACTGAAACACAGTTTGATTTTGAGGCCAACTATTGTCAGTTATTACATTTTAATTAAAATGTCTTTTCTGATTTATTTCACTTTGAAATTTTAAACTTAACAACTAGTATTCTAGCCCAATAAAATTTAGCACTAAAGCTGTATTTTTCCATTATATTTATATAGCGCAAGATTTAGCTATTCATGATTTATGCAACACATGGTCAAAACATGGTAATAAAAGGAACACATTACAGACCTCACTGTTAAAAAAAAACACACAGCAGAAATGAAAAGTTATATTGAGATAATCTATAAAATGTGCTTACATTGTATGAATGATGTGCTGTTCCTTCATAAAGCATGTAGGAAGTCAGCATTTCTCAAAAGTGTGAAGTATTTCCATGTGCTTAAAGTGTGAGCTTTCCAAAGCAAACAACTGTGGAAAGACAGAGAAGGGGGGGGGGAGCATATCTCCAGCCAGCCATATTTTGGCTTGCTCTACCAGATATCTTCTCTCTTTCAAAATTTGAATTGCTCTTCTTTCTAATATTCATAAAGAGGCAGAAAGCAGCATATGTACCAAATTAAAGAACTTTAGAAGGAAAATAGCCAACAAAATGTTTAACTATACTAGAGGAAAATAAATACCCCCCCCAAAACAAGATAAACATACAAGAAATAGATACAATGTAGCACAAAAGAATTTAGTTATGGGGTGGGATCCCCCTCAGGATTGAATAGACAAAACAGAATACAGTTTGTTTTTTTACTGGTAGTATTTCCAGACAGAAAAACATCAGGTTCTCTAAGAGGTTGATTTTTTCAGATAGATCGGTCAACAAGTAGCATTCAGCTAAAGCACAGAAACAAATCATTTGCTCCCTCTCATTTCTAATTTCAGAAGCAAATAAAAGGTAGTAAATTGATTTGTGGCCTAATTTGCTCTATCTCCCTGCCTGTAAAAGTGATCCCTCTGCTACTATGTCTATCTATGCCTATTGCTGTATGTTTAGCTATTATTAAATTTCTCCATAGAGTCAATCAAGAGCTTATGTCAGAGGTAGCAGGCAACCTCTTAGAGCTAATAAAGCACTAATTATCTTCTTGATTATATTATCTTCAAATACTCTTCTTTCTTGGGACCTCTGCACTGGGTAAACTGGATCTTCAAAGCATAATTTTCACATCCACACATAGTAACATATACCACAACAATTCTTTGGGGGCAATTTAACTCTCCCAAGATTATGTATGTCCTTAGCAGTCTGAAACTAGTTAAATCTATTTTTGCTTGGTAGTGATCTTCTTTTTCTCTGGGTCCAAAAACTATTTTCCTGCCGACTCCTTAGACCACCTCAGCTTCTGTACCTGCCTCACACAGTAAGACTATGCATGTGGAAATATTTTGGTTTTCTCCCATATCTGTCCCAGCCTCAGGATATCAGCTGTAAATAAAATGAAATGAATCTAAATCTGAATCTGACTCTGGAAGATCATATAACAGAATACAAAACATAGTTTAGTTGGCCCATTCTGTCACAGGGGAATGGAATAAGCTTCCTCAAATGGTGCTCCATTGTTTTGGGGCTACTACACAGCAGATAACTTTTCCTCATTCTCTCACCATCAGAAGGACCTATGAGGACCTTAAAACAAAGATAATATCATAAACAACATTTGTGGAACCATCTGTGGTATCTGCTCATTCTAATGCCTGAGGGTTAGATAGAATGTATGTGTTCCAGGTCCCTTCTCTTAAATCTGGTAATCAAGCAGCACCTACAAAGTGCACTTCTCTATAGCTGCCCTTGCCCAGTGGAACTTTCTTCCCCATGACATCCAGCAGATCCTCCTGGTCTTCTAGAAAGCCTTGAGGAGCTCTTCCCACAAGCACTGGGGTATGAGGAAGCTGGAGCCCAGTGGAAGGTGGAATGTTGATGTGTGGGAGAGTGTTGCCCTGTGCGCTGGTTGTTTGCATTTTTTGTTTTTATTGTTTTGTGAGATGCCAAGCATTATGGTTCATAATGTGGCAGTAATAATATATTATTAATATATAATAGCATAAACAACCACAGAAACCCTTAGATCAGGGATTGAAAAATTTCAGCCTACAAGGCATTCATATTGACATATTTCCCCTCAAAAGCTTCACTCAGACTGAATCAGAGAACAAGATGTGCACAGGCACAACAAGAACATTGGCTGAAAGCCAGAGGAAGCAAGTCAAGAAGAAATGACTTAGAACAAGAACTCCAATTGCATGGACTCTCCTCCAGATTGAGTTCACCTGTACTCCAGATGTAAACTTGGGAAGCATCCAGTCATTTTGCTGGATTCAGTTTTTCATTCTTATCCTAGACAGTGTGGCATCGGTTTTAAAGGTAGGGTCATAGGTCAGTGTTGAACAAATATTTTACATTCACAGCAACCCAGATTCAAGTCTTGCAATTCCAATTTAAGGAAACCCAAGTACTGGAATTGGCAAGACTTCTGTTCAGGGTGAAAGAAAACTAATACCAGCCAGTTAGAATGGATAATGTAACACTAAATGAACCAGTGGTCAGACAGACCAATAGTCTGATTATGAAAACTGACTCATACGTACTCATTTGAGAACCTAAGGAAGCAAGAAAGATCAAATCTACCCTTAAGACTTTTTCAGCTCAAAGTTAAAGAACAGGGAGATGAGTAGAGAGAGAAATACAAATAGAAAGAATCAAAAATAAAAATGTATGTGTATAAATACAGTTTCATATATTTATAATTACTTATAAATGAGGTCCATTGAAATAAAATCAGAACCTTGGTTTTAGCTGAGGATTTTGCTTCATTTGTCTAACTCAAAGATAAATAGCTCATGGCTCTAAGGCTAATAGCATTTTTTTTAATAAAAAGGAAAGTACTGTTCAGAGTAGTTTCAAGCATTACTTTTTACTAAAATATGGAGAAAAATTAGGGATTATGTAAGAAATTTGTGGGCACAATGCAACCTCACATTTAGCCCCCATCCAGCTAGATTAACACAGAAATTGATTCTACAAAATGAGATGTTAAATATCCCTCTCTTCCTTGCATCCTTTTCCTCAACAGAAATAAGAGGCAGCAGGTAAGATGGGAGAAGAGAAATATCAGACCCACTGCAGCCAGGTTCCCTGGCAGCAATTTCACCCCACCCCCTCATTGGAGAATGGCAAGGAGTCCAGATTGGCAAAGCAGCAGACATCTCAGTCCCTCCCCAGACCTAACAACAGGAGGGAGGGAGCTGATTGGGCAGTGGAGTGGCAGTGGCATGGCTGGATATTGACCAAGCTCATAGCAACTACAGGGCTAAAGTGGCTATCAATATTTTCTCCACAAGATAGGCAGTGATTCCAAGAAGGGCAGATATGATGACAGAAAGATGAACATTTTTTTACAACTATAGTATATGTCATGGTTCCGATAGATGAAACCAGTAAAAGAACTTCAAGGCAAGAATTCTTCCTTAAAGAACATTTTATTAGGATACAAAGTATCGGCACTTACATAGTTGAACCCAAGACTGAGCTTCCCTCCCCCCAGATACAAAGTAACAAGTTGCAATTCCCACCCCACAAAAGCTGTCATAAATCACGTTCACCAATTAGCGCAAACCTTGGGCTTTTCTCTCCAGCTCCTCAGCCCACCAAAACCTTATCAGACAATGTCCTTGAGTTCCCACATTTCTACATTGTTATGGCTAGCTAAACCCTCAAGCATTTACCTCATCCCCCCTTCTACATCTGAACTCTAAAAGAATAGAAAAGGCACATTAAAAGCAAAAGTAAAATGGCTGCTAATTCTCAGTCATCAGAGCCCCAACATCCATTGTCACATCATCATTTTTTTAAAAAAATTAATAGTATAGAGAATATTACAGGCTAAGCTATATCTGGCATAAGGAGTTAAGGGATGACATGTGGGGAAACTGGGAAGTGTCCCTGCTCCTACTTTCTGAGGCCCAGTACTACTGCAACACCCTTAAATTGGCCCTCAGAATGGGAAAGAATAGAAGCTAAAATAAGCTAATTGTGTCAACTGCCTTTACAACAAGTTCTAGTAATCCTTAAACTAATTAAACAACTCTATATATTAGTTGGCAAGTTAGCATACATTTTTTTCAAAACTGATCTAATGACACTTTTCAGCATACAGCTCAAATCTATTTATGTATAGTAGTACCTTATTTATTAAAAGAGAGCTAATGTAGTGAGATGCTTAAGTATCAGCCTTTGATCCAGTTATTTTTTTTCAGCCCAGTCTACCTCACCAAGCTATTGTTGTGGGGATGAAATCAGGAGAGACCTCTCTACCTCCTCTCTCATCTAAACTACCACAATCTCTCTGAGAAAGGCAGGATACAAAGGCAGTTAGCAATAAAGAGTTATATTAAACTGAGCTAAGACAAGTAAACACTAATTCTGGGCCTGATCAACAACTTGTCCTGTGTTATCCTTTCTTGGTATTCAAAAGAAAGATCACAAAAGAGAAATGTAAATATGAAATAATACATTTAAAACAGTTCAAAGATGTCAAGGGAGATTAACAGGATGGCGGTTGCAACCATGTAATGGCAGTCCCACCTCTAAGAGGCAGACAGAAGTTATCTTGACTTTTATGACAACCTCTGCAAAGTAAAACTGAGAGAACTGAAGATTATCATCACTGTCATACTTCAAGAGAAATAAATAACACCAAATAAAAGTTTTGTCTTTAAAGAAACCTTTTAAAACAAATCTTCCTCCTAGCAAGAATCTGCTCTTTTCCCGAAAAATGTTCAATGATTCTATCAAAAAACATTTACCAACATATTTTATGACATAAAAGAGAGATAAGGTAACTTTCATTGTCATTTTTTTTTTACTCTGAGCATACTGGCACACATTAAAAATGAAATTCTGTTGCCCACTCTCAAAAGAAAGTATATATATATATATATATATATATATATATATATATGTATGTAGGTCTTTGGTTGTTCGGGTTTTCTCCAGCGTAAAATTGGAAGTGTCTTGGCGACGTTTCAACGAAGTCCCATTCGTCATCTTCAGGCTGGTGTTTTCAGCTTCGTGCTTCGAGCAGCAATGTGTGGTCTTAGCTGTTTCTTCCTTTTAACTGCCAGTGGGGGTATAAACTGATTGGGTGGGAGCTTGGCTGTGTTCTGATTGGGTGGAGGTGTGTTCTGATTGGTTAGGGGCGTGGCTGTGCTCTGATTGGCTGGGGGGTTGGCTGTGCTCTGATTGGCTGGGGGGTCGGCTGTGCTCTGATTGGCTGGGGGAGTGTTCTGTTTGGTTGTGCTCAGGTTAGTCTGAGTTGCAGAGGGGTTTTAGATTTTGGGCTGCCTTGCTATTTTTTGGCTTCGCGTTTGTGGTCGTGCCTCATTTTCATGGAGGGTGTCAGTTTGCTTCATGTATGGATTGGAGGGCTTTAAAGTGGCTAATGATGCAGCTCTGGTCTGGCTTCTGGTTTGTGGTCTCGAAGCACGAAGCTGAAAACACCAGCCTGAAGATGACGAATGGGACTTCGTCGAAACGTCGCCAAGACACTTCCAATTTTACGCGGGAGAAAACCCGAACAACCAAAGACCTACATACAAACACCCGCGAAAACCTCAGAAAATATATATATATATATATATATATATATATATATATATATATATATATATACCCATAAACACATGCTATATACATACACACACATACATACATACACACACACACACACACACAAATATATGTGTGTATATATTAATCCCTGTCCATTTTGAATACATAATGGAAAGAGGAAACTTGAGAGTTCACAAGGTTGATACTGTATGGAAGAAAGCCTTCCTCTTTAACTCAGCCTTTCCCAAGCATAAGAGCTACAACTATTTACCAACAGATTGTTGTAATCCAGTGCAACTGGAGATCACTAGGTTGAAGAATGCCCTAAACCACTGTCAAGATTGAATATATGTCTGCATATCTGTATAATCAAGATTAATTGAAAATAGAAATAAAAAGTATTATTTCTTCATAATTATATCAAAGATTAATGTTATGTCCAAAGCCAGTCAAGAATGAATGTTGATCGTTGATAAGAAAAGAGTACATACAATCTGTAACACAGCCAAGGAACTGTCAATTTTTATGAGAAAATAAACATATATCAAATGTAGTTAAACTCTGGAGAGATTCTTTTAGAGTTTTTTCACAATATTATCATCCATATTTCCTAAAGAATAGGACTGTCAATCCTTCAAAAATGAGGCCAAAATAACAGCCTTTTTTCTGCCTTTTCAATTGCAACTGCTTTAAGGTTGTTGACTCACCAAAATTAATAATAATAATAATAAAGTTGGAAGGGACCTTGGAGGTCAATTAGTATATAATTCTGTTTTCTTTATCCCTGTCTTCTAATCAGTTAATCACAGCTTAAGTGCTACAGTGAATCTAGAATTTAATTTATTGTTCCAAACTCAGATTGGAAAAGGAAAAAATAATTCTCTTATACACAGAGAAAGTTGTTTGTATCTTACCATTTTGATGCCTGTTGAAAATGCCACTGGTTTGACAGGTTTGGGAATCTCCAGTTGCATTTCTAGCTGTGTAGACCGATCTTTATGCTGGGCTAACAGCAAAGAAGCTGGCAGATGAGAACTTTCCTACAATCAAAATTAAAAACAGAAGAGTAAAATATTTAAAAGCCATAAACCATCTACCATTACTGTCATGTATTCCTACCTAGAACAACAAATTGCACCTTTCTCAAAAATGGCTTTCTCTGGCCATTTCCAGAAGAATGAAGCTCAATACTCCCAGTTTACCAGAAAATGGTCATTTTTACTAATAGAAGAAAGCTACATTAGTCTCATTAAATTAAAAAAAAACCTTATAAATATATCTTTATAGATTCTGCATTAACAAAAATGTAATAAAATGTAAGAACCAAAAAGACAAATGTATTAAAATAGAACCATTATTCTAATAATTACATAAGCGTGTAATTAGTATCACTTTTAAAGTCATAATAATTAGAATTAACCATTCTAAAAAGAAACAGCACAGAAAGTCATCTAAGCTGGATCCAAAACTTCCATCCAGTTTGGTTCTTTACTGGATTTTGAGGCTGTTTGAAAGTTACTCTCATCAGTCCTCTCACACAATGAGATTTCTTCTTTATTAGTTATTTTCTCCTTTAATAATTTCTATGCATAAAAGCAAGACAACCTCTTTAATACAAAACAGTGCACCCATTGATTCAAATGGACAACAGAGTTGCTCAAAAACTTACTTAAAACTTAGGACAGCATAATAATATCACCCAGGTTAGCAAAAGGCAAATAAAATTTCAATCAGTGTTTCCTCCGGTTTCCTATTAATTAGTTTCAAGACTTCAAAGTGTTTCCTGAAGTTTTCTTTGAAAAGGGTGGACATAAGCTCAAAATCGCATCATGGAAGGTAGTTGATTTTCTTCTTCCACTTTAGCTTAACTTGGAACTTGTCTATGAATAGATTATGGTGTGTTCTGCAGTCAGTCCCTGGGTACATTGTTGCTGTTTAACTGAGCTCTTCCACCTCCTTGTGTAAATAATATAGTCAATTTGATTTCTATGTACTCTACCTGGTGATGTCTATTTATATAGGTGGTGTCTTGATTATCTGAAGACTGTGTTAGCAATGAAAAAAATCACCAGATTGGCAGAAGCTGTTAAGTCATTCTCATGCTTTATTTCTGTTTCTTAAATCATACAGAACTATTACTTTGCTCTTACTATTTCCAAGTTTGCTAATCTTGTCTCCAACCACAAGTAGCACATCCTGCTTGCATATTGCATCAATTTCAGATTGAACTTGACCATAAAACGTGTCAACCTCTTATTCTGCATCAGTGAATGGAACATAAATTGTATATTAAAGGGAATCCAACTAGTATAATTGTACTGTATCTAAATATTGCTGCTGCTATACCTTTCCTAACTATGAAAGCACCATAGTTCCTTCTTTATTTTTTGTTCCTGAATAGTAAAATGTTTGTTTTCTAAGTGAAAGTGTCCAATCCCCATACATTTCAATTCACTGTTGCTTAAGATGTCAACGAGCAAATTCCTTTCAGTATTTTGAGGTTTCCAATGTTCAGGCTTGTAACATTCCATATTTTCACTTTAATTCTACCTTTACAGTTTCAGATTCTCTTTTCTGTATGTCAACAACAACTAGGCATTCTGAAAGTTGTAACCTATCCATGTCATAAACATGATTAGTACAGTAGTCAGAAAGATATTCAGTTCTTCCTCAGTATCATGATGACCTGATCAACTGAAACTACATTGTCAATGGCTGCTGGTTGATTTCCAGACCCAATTCAAAGTACCAGTTTTGGTCATTAAGGCCCTATAAGACTAGGTTACTTGAAGGAAGATCTTCTTATGTATATACCTACTCAGACCTTAAGACCTTTGTCCGAAATGGTGTAGGGTTTCCTGCCTGAGCAGGGGGTTGAACTAGATGACCTCCAAGGTCCCTTCCAACTTTACTACTATTACATCTTCTAATGAGGTCCTCCTCCAGATCCCACCACCAAAAGAGGTGTGGGTGGCTCTAAAAGTGAGAAATCTTTTTCTATGATGGCAACCTATATGGAATGCCCTCCCCAAAGAGGCTTGACTGACACCCACCTTAGAATCATTTCAATGCCAGACAAATAGCTTACTATTTTCCAAACTCTTTTCATTTTAAATTTTAATTGCACTTTCAACTATATTTTAATTGTTTTTATTAGTGTTATAATTCATATTGTTTTTCATTTTGAATTACTAACCCTTAGTGCTACTTATTATTTTATTTTATATGTCATTTGATTTTATTGTATATGCTTTCACTCAAATTGTATGTTTAGCATGTTTAATATAACTAAAACAAAGCTTTGGCTACTGAGCAGTTAAAGATTATAAATACATAAATATATAAATACATAAACAAACAAACACATAAACACATAAACATAAATAAACTCATACATGCATGCATACATACATACATAAGCTTTACATGCTCCATCCATCTAATTTTCTTGATAAAATACAGAAATGGTATGCCACCTCTTCTCTCATGCAGCATGAAATCATCTTTGCTGTTGTGTGATTATCTTCCTCCTGCTACCAGATATAACTGCCTACTTGATATAGCTAGGCAACTGGGATGACCTTCACACCTTGGGTGATTCTGATGGGAGTATATATTCTTGGCATGGCGTATACTCTTAGTAGTCTTCATTCATACTTTCCAGCAACAAAAACAACAGCAATACACACACACACACACATATATACACATACACACACACACAAACCCATGATGCTGCAGCACAGCAGGAATGGGGGCAGAGAGGAAGGATAGAAAAATACATATGATTGTGTCATTTTTTTATTAGATATTATAAACATTAAGTATCTCTTTTTGATGCCCCTTAAAAAACTGGAGCAATTGAATAAAGATTCCAGCTTACTGAAACAGAATTAGAACCTGACTCCACTTACCATAAAATATTTAGAGTAAGATAAACAAGGGTTTACCATTATTTCAAATCACACATTTCATAATGTGAAAGAATTGGTTGATCTACTTGCTATAATTCCTGAGAGATTAGGGAAGAAATATAATTTCCTGTTCATGTAATGGAACTGTTGGCTTACTATGATTTTTGAAATGCATAAATGATCTCCTTATCACACAACAAATAGAAAATGTGTCCAGTTATGGGATAAATATGTGCTTAGGCTTAGTTGTTTTTAAGGTAATGGGTGATTCTACTTTAATAGCAAAAGAGCACTAAAATACATATATCTATACATTAGTAGGCAGTTTGGTGTAGTGGCATCCAGACTGGAAACCAAGAAAACATAAACTGTAGTCCCTCCTTGGGCACAAAAGCAACTGAGTGAGCTTGGGCCAGTCACTTTCTCTTAGCCCTAAGAAGGAGGCGATAGCAAACCACTTCTGAAAAACCTTGCCCAAAAAACTACAGGGACTTATCCAGGCAGTCTCTGAGAACTGGACAAGAATGAACAGAAAAAAAAAAAATTACTATTATTGAATGAGAATTTGTACTTGAGGAGAATATTGAGAATCCTTACTACTAATACAACTATTTTAGAATATTTAAGCACATTTCAGAATTAGGAATATTCTTCAAAATATTTTTCTTCACAATAATTAACTTTTGAAATTGGCCTTAAACAAAAAAGATTGACAGTATTTGCCTTAGGGGAAGAAAATAACACAAACTCCTGCCCTTCACTTTACCTTTCGGTCATTAACAACGTACTTAGATATGTTTAGTAAAGATGTGTACCCAGAGGTCTTTCAATTACCTATTTTGGTCATTTTCTAAAGATTATTTATAACTGCTCTTTTTTGCAAGGCATTTGGCAAAATGGATTTCCCGTAAAACCAATTGCTTTATAAGAAAATAATGTTCAGTTCATCTAAATTAAAAGAGCATTTAAATTTGAGTTGAAAACACTTTGGTGACTCAGTATAAGCTTTCCCTCCTTTTCCTCTCTTAAGTCATTATAAAAAGTAAACTGTTAGTGATAAAGCTATTTTGAATTGACCTTCATAGTCTAATTATATGTAAGGTACATCTACTTTCAGGAATGCTTCCTATAGAGTTCCTTTCTTGCCACATGAGAGCAAAAGCTATGATCAGTATTCTTCCACTTAGCCGGGATAGAGAAACCCTCCTTTGGGAGGGCAAATATGGTGAGAGACTGTGCTCTCTCTGATTATAGTGTAAGACTACAATGAAGAGGAACTAAAATAAAATCCTCTTTTAGTTATAAAGCAAGCTGAGTGTGGAGCTAGTCACCATCTCTCAACTTAGATTATATAACTTCCTACCCAGAGGTTGGCTCTTTCAAAAAACTAGCCGAGATTCTGGATGAAGTCCAGAGTATATTATTTACTGGCTGAACTTTGGCTAGCTGAACTTTGACCAAACAGATCTTCCCCTTCCCCATACCCTCATGATCTCTTCTAGAGGATCCTCCAAAAGACTGCTTACTGAAGATTTAATAAGTAGATGTAGTATTTTTATTCTTTGTTGAGTATGACTTTGATATACCCCACCTGAGATATTTGCCATAAATATTGTTAATAAATGACTCAGTCGGTCATTTCATTAAAACAAAGCCATTGGCTGGTTTCACCAAAAAATGTTTAATCAAACCTATTAACAATGTGGCAGCTACATTTGCACATGTGCAAAGATGGGGAAATGGTTGAAGAGATTTTAAAGTGCACAATTACTGGTAGAAACCTAGTGGGTAGTTATATCATTTGTTGTGAAGAATTAATGTGGGGGAAAAAATTACTGTGACCAAGAATGTGCTTATATGGAAACGAAAATACATTAAAAGAAACATAAAATGTGGTAAATGCAGTAGGAATCAAGTCCTCAGACCCTTATGAAATGCATCTTAGAATACTGAAAGATGACTAAACATTGACAGGTCCTTTATTATTTAACTTTGAAGAGACCTATGGAATTGGGGAGATGCTGAAGGATGAGAAAAGAACAAATGTGGCCCCTCCTTTTCAAGAAAGGGGAAAATAGAGAATCCCACTGAGCCTAACATCAGTACCTAAAAAGGTGTTACAGCCAGTAATAAAGTAGGTCATTTGAAACCATCGTGATTTCTAAGAGTCAGCAGGATTTTGCAAAAAAAATAAGTCATATTAAATAAAGCTCACCTTTAACAAAGTAAATATTTTGGTGGATAAGAGGAATGCTGTGGAGATAAGCTACCTAAATTTCAGCAAACTTTAGACAAGGTTCTACATAATATTCTCATTGACAAGGTGTTAAAATATGATTTAGATGGTACAATACTAAAGAGACAGCGGTTAACTGACTAATTATGAGAATCAGGATTAATGGTTCTACATCAAGCTAGTAATTAGGGATCTATCTTGGAGCCATATTATTCAACATTTTATTAGTAACCCGGATAATGGAATTGATATCTGCTTATCAAATTTGCAGATAAGACAAAATTGGGAGGTTTGCCAACTCCATTTTGTGATGTTTTAAATATTATTGCATGACATCTTGAGTCACTGATGTTTATGCAGTCCTACAAGTTAAATAAATAAATCCTTATTCCTTTGGCTCTACAATGATGAGACATACCTGGAATACTTTGTATAGTCACTACATTTACAAAAGAACATTGACAGATTAGAACCAACTCAGAGGAGGTTAACAAAATTGATAGAGACACTTAAGAACATGTCCCATGAATACAGGTTAATAGAACATGGTTTGCTCACTATGGAGAAAAAAATGAGGGAAGATCTATTCAGATACATCAAAGAGTACCAAAGGAAAGATGGCCAGGAACTATTTCCATTACCATGGAAAAAGAATGAATAGGCATAAGTTGCAAGAACTTTAAATTTGTTTAAATATAAAGAAAAAAATCTTGATTGTAAAATCTTTTACATATATACATATTAAGTTCCTTTCTCTCTAGCTCGTTTTTCTAGCCAATGATAAAAAGTATCCCATGTTCTACAATAAACTGAGTCTTCTTTTTCTTTCATTTTCAATGTCAATTGATTGTAAGATCTATACAGCAATGGAACAGGCTACCTAAGAAGATTGTGACTTCTTTCTCTAGAGAATTTTAAAAGGAGGTTGGACAGCCATCTCTGGAGCATGACTTAATGAGTTTTTCTGTATATTGCAGACTAGTAGGTCAAACCCTAGGTAGTTGCAGATTGCACAGTGCAAATGAACAATCCCCATCCATCACAATTATACTTTTCCCCCTTTTGTATTGCTAGTTACTAAACATTTCCTGGAACGCTTAGCCTCAATTCAAAATGATTTTTGTGTATCTAACTCTCCTACAAAAGCTAATGGAATTTACTAGTGACTTGAAGATTTCAGCAGATAATGTGGAGTGAGCATTTGATATAAATAGAAAACATCATGAGGCTAGTCAATGGTAAGTTTTCCTAAATGTTACATCAAAGAAAGGACTGCTATTTTCCTCAGCCCTCATACATTCAGTTTATTTTCACTCTATTTTCTCTTATTCTGCAAGCAAAAATTCAAAATCATTTGTTGTTTTGAATATAACTATTTGAGATTTTAGATGTTGGAATAGCCCATTTTTGTTTGCTTTTTTACATTCTTTCAAGTTGAAGCTGATCTGGAAATATTTTATATAAAGAAGGACTGAAGAGGGGTGGGAAATGAGATTTAGAAGAAATATATCCTTCATTTAGTTATTTTAAACTGTAAAAAAATTCCCCCACAGCTTAAAAAAATATACTATGGGATAAAGGCTGGGCCGAGCCAGCATGCAATTTCCCCTTCCTTATTCAACAGGCTTGCTTAAGTTAAAGAGAAGCATTTACCCTTCTAGCTTTGAAACTGTTATTTATAAGAATTCAGCTCCAGATACATGTCCATCAACTTTGAAGCCAAACAACTCCAACTTCTTGTCCTCCTCCTCCTCCTCCTCCTCCTCCTCCCTGCCCTAGCTAACAAAAGAAGCAATCAGCAAACCACTTGGCTCCACTTGGTGTATTTTTCCATGCTATCTGGCTGGTCAGTAGTCTTTCCAAGGATGCTCTTTGCTACCAGGTTACCTACCAACTCCGCCAATTTTGAGATAAGGGTGATAGCTTCAGCTGCCTTAATAGTTTTTATAGATGTAGTTGGCTCCTGCCTTACTCTCCCCCCTTTCAATTTAGGTTTCAAATATATCCATAATCGTGTGTGTGTGTGTGTGTGTGTGTGTGTGTGTGTGTGTATGTGTGTGTGTGTGTGTAATGAACTGACAACTAATTACGAACGAAGAGAGAGAAAAGAGAAAAAGGCAGAAAAACCAGTTCTCAGCAGAAATCCAATATTCTACTCCAGCTCATTCAACCAGTATAGAGTAAAACTACTAGTATTCAAATCCCTATATAGTCTCAGTTTTTGTTAAGCTGTTAATAATCTATTCCACAGGACTGTCTAAGAAATAAAGATTACAGATGTTTCTTGAATTTCATAAGAAAAGAGCTGCAATGATTGCAAGAAATAAAAGAATAATAAAGGAAAACTCTGAGTTAATCCTTTAGTATTATTCTTTGGTGGTAGGAAAAAAGGAATAAACCATACAAAAGAGAAATATAATCAGTCAGTTTCAGAAGTCAGTAATATGTAGTTGCTTATTAAACCTGTTTCTTTCATTACTTACCAACTTATCCAGAAGTTCCTGTTTATTCTTCCTCTTCAACATCTGTTGCATTTGTTCCTCCTTTTGTATAAGAAGCCGCCTCTGTTCTTTCTCCTGCCTTTCAACCTCCAGTGCCTCTTCCAGCTCATCTTGTTCTCGAGACTAAGTAGAACCATAATAATTAATACTTCTGAATTTTAACTTGTTAAAGGTACAAGACTAGGGCAACAGAAAACCTGAAAAAAGCAGTTAGTATCTACACTTAGGAAATGTCAACTATGGACATCAAGGATATTATAAAGTTTCTTGTATCTTGACATAGATGGGGGCTGATATCATCCTTTCCCATAACAGAAGTCATCTCATGAGCATCCTTTTCAGACTAACAAGATAAAGGTACCAAGATCTTATTTACTTTAGAAATAGGCTAAATCTCATTCAAATCTAACAATAGAAACATGTCCAAATGATCTGAACCTCCCTTATTTGTTCAGTTAAAGATTAGATTACATCCATGTTTCAAGAATTCTAAGCAAAGCTGGAAACCAAATATACCAAAAACCAAATATGTTTTTCCTTATATGTCATGGATACTTCAGTCTACTCTATTTTCCCTGGTGGTTTGTTGAAATGACAGTGCAGATATCTATATCCTATATGTTCAAGTCACCAGATAAAGGATCTCCAAAAATGGATGAGCAGATGGAACAGATGCTTTTAAATATTTTGCTATTAATTCCTTTATTTCAATTAATTCAGAAAAAAATGACACAAACAAGCCCTACAAAACTTACCAATTTAATCTTATTTTTATGAATAACTTCTTTGTTTTCTTTCTGGTATATTTCCATTTTCTTTCTTGTGCTTTCTACATCAACATTGTTGGTGAGGTTGAATACTGGATAAATTTTGATTAAAAAAACAATGGGGAAGGGGAGGGGAGGGAAGAGAAAAAGAGAGGAGAGGAGGACAGCTATATATCAGTAAACATTAAAAGCTCTGCCTTTGTTCCAAAAATAATATTTCCCAAAATATTCCTATTTTTAAAATAGTTATTATTAGAAATTTTGGAAGATGTTTCTTCTAAAAATTAGTGGTGAGATTATCTATATTCACATACTTTTATTTCAATTTTGTTTTATCGTAAGTTGTTCCATAATTCCATCAAGCAACAGTCTAGTTATTGTAGTCACTGCTGAAAAGATAGTCACAGGATTATTCTAAGGGTGAAAAATGCAAAATTCAAGCATTATCATGTGTTAATTAAACTGTACAGGAAGAGAAGCAAGTCTCTAGAAATGCAATGAATTCTTCAACAATGCTGAAGTCAAAGTCTAGATTTGATTGTATTTTTCCCCATTATGCTTCTTATATAATACCACGTTATTAATTTTTGGCTCAACCATACTTGGAATCCTGGGTACAATTCTAGACACTGCTCAATTCTTATAAGAATATTGGGAAGCTAGAAAGGATGCAGAAAATAGTTGAGGTATACTACAGGCTGGGGTCAGAATAAGGCAGCCACTTCTGATTGTCAAAGTTTAGAATAAAAAAGCCAGCAAGTTGTTAATGTTCTGTGAAGAGGTGTTTGTTTCATTTTGGATTTTTGCATAAGTATGCTACATATTAGAACTTCATGTGAGCTCTACCAGTATGTAAAATGGAATGAACAGATAAAATAAAGTTTACTCTATTTTATTTCATAAACAAAATAATCCAACATGTGAAAAATACAGAAATGCAATTGTCCACTAGATTCTGTAATGGGTTGCATCACCTTTAATCACAATAACCACCTTCCCCATGTGATTCTAGTTCATTCTCAGCCATGAAAACTCACTGGGTATAACTTTGGCTTAAATAATCTCTTTCACAAAACTAAGATTATTTTTGTGGAAGGAAAAAAAATAAAATTGTGCTACTCTTAGATACATGCAATAACTAAATAAAAATACTGCTAATACCATACTAACTTCCTATAATCTTGATCAATATTGTGTTTTGTTTATGAGTTATGAGTTACCTAGGAATGGAAAAATAAGGCACAGAATAGAATGTATGAGTGAATGAATGAATGAATGCTATCATTTAACCTTTTATCAAGGAACAGCATCTATGGTAATCAGTGGTAATTAACATAACTAGCTTTGGCACCCATGTGACACCTTCTCACAGTTTAGCACCTCCCGTTAAGCTAGGACTGCAATTCCCAGAATGCCCATTTGTCAAGCCGGGACAGGATATAATGCAGTGGACCATGAAGGCCCATTTGTTACTCTATTTCAGGAAGCAAATTTCTCAGGTTGGCATTAGTACAGATGATTGTTATGTAGACAACTTAGAAAAGTTTTTCTTATGTGATCACACTGAAGCACAACATACATTTCCAAATAAACCTGTCTTAGGCCTTCACAATCTGAAGAAGCAAGAAAAAAGGAGGTAGATAAATGTAATTTTGTTCATCTCTCTTTCGTTCTTTTACATATTGGCCTGTTAAGATATAGCACAACAGAAATTGTTTTTAATACTACTTTCATATCTAAAAAAAATCCTCAAAATCAAAAGAAGAAAATTCCAATTTAACTTGTAAGGCCGTGTGGTGTGAGGTAGGTATGTATGCATGCATTCAAAACCACACACACAATCACTAGTCAAATTTGTAGTGCTGGGGAAAAAACCCAGTTCAGCTACAGCACAAATCTCCAGCCACAGAGCTGGCTGGGGGTGCTCAGGCCCAGCTCCCTCACTCAGTGTGCTACCTCACCAGAAGAGGGAGCTGCTAGCCTTTTGTTCAAGCTCTTTGTCACCACAGGTTCCAGAAATGGCCAGAAAGAACTATTGCTTGTCACCCATCAAGACTGGATGACAAAAAGAATCACTGGACTTCATCTCACTGTATAAGGCTTCCCAGGATCTTCAGAATTTGAGCAACTTAATTTTTGATCAAAATGACATCTGTACTTGCTTCTTGCGAATTGGCGTGTTAGCTCACCCTCCTTGCCTGATCACACCTGATATCAGCTTTGCTTCACCCGTGTCAGCTCTCTTGTCCAAAAATGATCAGTCAATGCTTATTTGTTTTTTGTTTGTTTGTTTTGTTTGTCACCCATTTAGCCTGGCGATGACTCTAGGAAGTTTACAATCATTAAGAACCAATAAAAATATTAAAAATTAAAACAATAACATTAGTTTAAAATAATGTTAGGGAAGAGAAGGAAGAGAATACGATGCATATGGGAGGGGGAAGTGAAGGGAGTCTTATCATTCCGTTAACCAGAACGACGTATCCCCATTGTGGTCCCAGACCAGTTGACAGAGCCAAGTCTTCAAGCCTTTTGGGAAGGCCAAAAGGATGGGCGCAGATTTCATCTCGAAGGACACAATGTTCCAAAGGGCAGGAGCCACATCTGAAAAGGCTCTTCCCCTGGACCCTGCCAGCTGGAATTCCCTGACCGATGGAGTCTGCAGCATGCCCCTTCTACCAATGTAACTCACCCATCTAACCTGGTAACCTGGATCCATGCTATGAAGGGCCTTAAAGATGATAACCAACACCTGGACCCGGAAGCAGACTGGTAACCAGTGCAACTCGTGGAACAGCAGTGTAACATGGGCTACCTTAGGGGCTCCAAGAAGTGTTTTTTGCAATTAAATTCTGTGCCAGATCCAGCATCTGAATATTCTTCAAGGGTAGCCTCATGCAGTAATCCAAGCAAGACATGACCAGGGCTTGAGTGACTGAGCACAGGAACTTATTACAGCTTGATTATTTTTTTTGAATACAATAAGAAACAGGACTGTTGAAAGTAAAATAAATAACAGTGGCACTGCAGGTCACCAACCGTGTCAAATAATTTGTACGCACATTAATTTGCTTCTATTACCCACTTTTGGCTTCTTTTTATGATATAGTTAAGAGCAGGGGCAGAAACAAAAAGAGAAAAGTAAAACCAAGAGCAAACTTTAATGCCCAAATAGCAAAGAAAGAGCTAATAGATCCAGGGGACTTCTTAAAGGGAAAGGTTTGGGGAAACTCAGCCCCAAAGGTCATGCATATCTCGCCACCTATACTCGGATAAATGCTGTGCAGGGTAAGGAGAGGAGGATTCGATTGAAATATGCACACTAAAAGCTCACTGGAGTATAGCCATAAATAGAGGGAAGGCATTAAATATTAACAAGACCTCAAAGAGCACGTACATCTCTCCCCTATTAACATGCCTTGGTCTCCAATGGAAGAAAGATCCTATTTCCCACCCAATCCTTTAGGTCAACATTCCCCAATGAGAATGTTGTGTTACAATTGCCAACAAAATGAGACAGCCCCAAAGCTATAGCATCTGTAGGCCTGAAATCCAACAAAGAAGGAGAAAAAAAAGAGACTTCATCTTGCTCTTTAACTTCTGTCCTTCTGCATGAGCCCATAAATACATTGCCAAAATGTATGTAAGGTCAAATGTCTAAAGTCCTCCCAGCTACTGTACTTGAAGCAGCAAGAGGATTACAGGGGGGCCATATGTCTACTGTCACGGTGAATAAAGGCAAATGGAAGCCAAGATTAAGAACTGAATGGTACTCCTTCCCCTTCTTCTTTGGAGGGAGTTTTTCTTTTGCAGTCCCAGCAATAACCTACAAGGCATTTTTATAACCACATCTGCTGTATGTGTTTCCCACCATACCACAACCCATCCTTACTATGACTGCTAGAAACATTTATTACTCAGATGCATTCCTCCAATTGAAGAGCTCTTGATTAAAAATGCAAGGAGAAAGTAATTAGCCAATCAGCAAGTGCTCCAATAAAGATCAGTGAAGAGAGGCTCAGCTTTAACATTCAATGAGGAAATAAAAGCATGCAGGGAATCAAATATGCACACATTAGAACTTACCAATTTCTTCCACTTCTTCCAGGAAATCATTATATTCTCCTAAGCTGGGGAAGTCATCCTCTCTTTTATTGTATCTTTGCAAAGAGACATACAAAAAAAAACATAGGATTGTATCTGGGCATTCAAAAATATAAACTTCTGACATTCTGTCTTCATCCTTTCTGAGAAGCTAAGCACTCAGACTTTATCTAAACTGATCTTTTCTGAACCATGAGTGAGTCAGCAGCTAATAAAAATGCTTCCCCAAAGTCAACAGAATAGAGCAATGACAAATGGATAAAAGGGATCTAAAGAGCTAAGAATCTCAAGTTTGTTATTTCATTTAAAGGTCTTGAACAAGATCATATAAGCCTGAAGCCAGGTAATGACTCATATTTTTAAATAATTATGGTAAGTTAGCTAAAGAGCAATAAGGAAAAAAAGTAAAAATACCATCCTTACTAGTTTTTATGCTCAGCAACTTGGCTGATTTTAGTTAATTCCACATAATAGCAATAACACTTAGACTTATTATACCGCTGCATAGTGCCTTGCAGCTCTAAGCAGTTTACAGAGTCAGCACATTGTCCCCAATAATCTGGGTCCTCATTTTACCGACCTCAGAAGGATGTAAGGCTGAGTCAACCTTAAGCGGATGAAAATCAAACTGTTGGCAGTCAGCAGAATTAACTTGTATTCATGTTAACAACCAACATTAAAACTCCCAACACATCAGAACTAAGAGAAAATATTGAAGTTTCCTGCCTGACATATTGTCATATGGAATGATATTTATGCACAAATCAGGTGTCTGTTTCTTTTTTTCTATGCATTGCTCTGCCCTATTTTGTATTTAAAAACCCAAAGAAAAATACTAGAAAACAAAAAAAATACTTTCCTGAGCAATATATTGAGATCCAAAATAAGAATATTTTGCAAATATTTTAAACAAACCCTTTTCATAAACATGGCTAAAATGAATTTGAAAACACAAACAAAAAAAGAAGTGGCTTCTCTTAATTGAGGCTTTCTGATACTTACATTTTCAGCACCTTCTTACGGATTTCCACCTCCTTGTCAACAGCTGGATCCTCAAAGAGTTGTACTCTGAAGTTGCTCTTCCGCAAAGGGGTATCACACTCTTGGCAATTCCCAGCTCCCCGAACAAATAGCAACTCCACACAGCTTTCACAACTGAAAGAGAAAAATCACTGGATGCTAAAAAATAAATAAGTGATAAAATAGACAGGTGGTCTAGTAGGTAGCTTCATATTCATGTTTTCTTTTTATTTTGAAAGGGGAGGGGGGAGAAAAAAAATAACATATTACAGATGTGAAAGATTCCAGAGAAACAATAATCCAATTACTTGGTATAAGCAGTGACTTAAACATTTATGAAAAAAAGATGAAATCAATATGGCTGATGGAAGGCTCTCTCCCTTTCTCAAGAACCAGCAAAGGGAAAAATCTTCAAAAAGTGCTTTTTACAATCTCCAAACTGAGATAGTGAGGCAAAGAAAGGGAAATGTAAAAGTCAATTCTACAGCATTGTAAGCAGAGATTGTTAAAAATTTCATTTCATTCTCACTGTTAAGCAAGTCAAGCCAATTTATACTTCCAAGAGTATTCTCATTCAAGTTTTTATATTTCTCCAAACACTGTGGTATATTCTTGATTTAAGCTAAATAAAAACAACAAAATATGTACTCAGAGCACAATGGGAATAAAAATGTGTATCTTGGAGGAAGAAAATTGATTGTTCCCACTGACACAAATGGTAGTTTTCATGTTTCACTTCAAAAGAATTTGAGCCATAGTGTTGTTGTTTTATTAAAATAGGTGCATTAACCCCTACTAGAGATTTAATATGTTCCTTGTTTCCTTGGGGTTTTTTTAAGCAAAAATGTGCCTTCATTTTTCAACAGCACAAGGTCAGTGTCTTTGGAAGCCACACACAGTATAATAGTAGGGGCTGCCAGAAGCCCATAGATTATCTATTCCTGATACAGAGGAAGAAATTGAATCTGTATAAAATTTTGCAACTGAGGAGACGAAGAGCACAGTTTTACCTCGGGGAAGTATTTCAGACAGTGAAACCTGAAGTGACAGTGAAAGGGCTACCACACAAGGTCCTCTCCTAAAAGGAGAGGTTGTTCTGTCTTCTAGGTAGTATGTTAAATGGCTTTTTTTGGGGGGGGAGCCAGTCAAAGATAGGGAACGCTCCTCACCTCTGGTCTATAAAATGAAGACATGCACAACAACAGCTAGTTTTAGAAGGTCACCAGAAAGCTAGTTAGACTAGATTTCAGGAGGAAGCAAAACTTTTGAAATATGCGATTACAAATACTCAAATCATTACTGACAAAATCATCATCTACTATTTTGGCCTAGGGAAATGGGAAGGAAAATTGATCCATAAATATCAACATACAGAACTTCCAACAAATTATAGAAACCAAATTGTATACATTATACAAAAGGCTAAATATTGGTAATAAGATGGGAGGGAGGATAGTATGATACAGGACAACCAGGGTCGAAAAGCTAAAACAAGGAAAGCTCAACAACTCGTAGGCTCTAGTCTTCAGGCCAGCTACTCCAGCCTGGTGTCCTCCAAATGCTGCATGCTTGGTTGGAATGGCAGGCAGCATAAAATCATCTTGCCAAGTTCAGAATGAGCATAAGTGCATGCTCACAATTTCTTATACATATAATTTTTAGGAGGAAAAAGAAGCAAAGTTAGGACAAATGCTTGTTCTAAACATGCATATCATCCAAATGGCCAATTGGATATGGCAAATTAAAGCCATTTTAACATCAACTTTGTTATGTAGAATCAAAGACCAATAATACTTAAACCTATACAGAAAAATACACCAATATCTGAAGGTAAATGCAGCCAGATATATCTAAATAACACATCAACAAAATAGTTTTAAATAAAAAATGTAAATGTAAATTGAGCAAAATTCTGCCTTCCCCCAAAAGGATATGTAATATCTAAACAAAAATAAGGTCCCAAATGAATTTTAACAAGATAGGCTCTTCTCTTTAAAGGAAAAATTTGGATCCAGTTATTTCAATTAAAGGCTATGCAAGGGAAAAAAAACAATCTGGAGTTGCTCAGTAAAACTAATTGGATGTACAGTACATCCAATTTTTTAAAAAGAGAGATAATATGTTCTGGTTTATGAAATTCATCACCACAAGATGACTATAGCAGAAGAAAAGACAATGGGATACATCTCTCATAAGAGTTAACTATATGAGTATCAACACTGAGATCAATAATAGTAGAAGGCTGAATATCACTGGCCTCCAAGAAAGAGGGTTAAGAATAAGATTTGCTTTGATAAAATCCAGCAGTGCTTCTTTTATATTGAGAGGGTTTTTTGAATACTGTTTTTCTCCAGACCTGGTAGCCTCATGGATACATCAGCAAGATGTTGAGACTCTAGAAAGAGTACAGAGAAGAGCAACAAAGATGATTAGGGGACTGGAGGCTAAAGCATATAAGGAACGGCTGCTGGAATTGGGTATGTCTAGTTTAATGAAGAGAAGGACGAGGGGGGACATGATAGCAGTGTTCCAATATCTCAGGGGCTGCCACAAAGAAGAGGGAGTCTAGCTATTCTCCAAAGCACCTGAAGGCAGGACAAGAAGCAATGGATGAAAACTAATCAAGGAGAGAAACAACCTAGAACTAAGGAGAAATTTCCTGACAGTTAGAACAATTAATCAGTGGAACAACCTGCCTCCAGAAGCTGTGAATGCTCCAACATGGAAGTTTTCAAGAAGAGACTGGATAGCCATTTGTTTGAAATGGTATAGGGCAGTGATGGTGAACCTTTTAGAGACTGAGTGCCCAAAAACTAGCCCCGCCTTGCTCCCTCACCTGCCCCTGCTCTGCCCTCGTCCTGCCTGCTCTGCCCCACCCACCTCACCCCCTACCCTGCCCACCATCCCACCCACCCGCAGGGCCACTCACCGCCTCCATGGCCCGCCACAGATCACCCAGGCATCCCAGAAGTGCCATGGCGGCCATGCCCCGATCAAAGAGAGAAGCAACTTAGAACTAAGGAGAAACTTCCTGGCAGTTAGAACAATTAACCAGTGGAACAACCTGCCTCCAGAAGCGGTGAATGCTCCAACAATGGAAGTATTTAAGAAGAGACTGGACAGCCATTTGTCTGAAATGGTGTAGGGTTCCTGCCTGAGCAGGGGTTTGGACGATGACCTCCAAGGTCCCTTCCAACTTTATTATTATTATTATTATTATTATTATTATTATTATTATTATTATTATTATTATTATTATTATTGATCATCGCACAGTCAGCCAGATGTTCAGACTGGATTTGGCATTTTTTCTACCTATCGAGTCCTTACCCAGGACCTGGGATAGGCAGATGTGGATGTTTGATGGTATTACAGATATCGTCGCAGGATGGAAGCAGTTCCTAATAAGGCCGCCTTTTGCAATTGACTAATAGTGAATTTGTCAATGCCAATTGTGTTCAAGTGGTGCTCCAGTTGTTTGGGATTGCACCCAAGGAGCCTATGACTATTGGTACTACCCTTGCTTGCTTTTGCCACAGTCTTTCTATTTCTATTTGTAGGTCTTTGTATTTTGTTATCTTCTCCAGTTCTTTCTCTTCTATTCTGCTATCTCCAGGCACTGCCATGTCCACTATCCAGACTTTTTTGTCTTTCTTATCGACAATTGTTAAGTCTGGGGTGTTATGTTGCAGGTGCTTGTCTGTTGAATTCTGAAGTCCCAGAGCAGTTTAATTTTATCATTTTCTATGACTTTCTCTATTTTATGATCCCACCAGTTTTTGCTTACAGGCAAATGATATTTTTTGCAGATCTTCCACTGCACCATTGTTGCTACTTTGTCATGCCGCTGCTTGTAGTCAGTCTGTGCAATCTTCTTGCAACAGCTTATCAAGTGGTCCACTGTTTCTTTAGCTTCTTTGCATAGGCGGCATTTACTGTCTGTTGCTGTCTTCTCAATTTTGACTTTATATGCATTTGTCCTTAAGGCTTGGTCTTGTGCAGCCAGAATTAGTCCCTCGGTCTCTTTCTTCAATTTTCCTGCTCTTAGCCATTGCCATGTCTTGTTATTATCTGCTTTCCCAGCTATTTTTTTAATGTATTGGCCATGTAGTGCTTTGTCTTTCCATGCCTCTATTCTGTTCTTCATTTGGTCTTTCTTGTAGGCCAGTTTGGTCTCTCCAGTGGTTAGTAAGCCTTCCTCATATACTAATTTCAGTGCATCTTCATCATTGTTCTTCAGATATTCTTCCAAAGCCATTTTTTCTTCTTCAACCATCTGATGTACTTGTAGCATTCCACGCCCACCTATTTGCCTTGGTAGATAAAGTCTATCAATGTCCCTGCGTGGATGAAGGGCATGATTCATTGTCATTATTTTTCTGGTCTGCCTATCCATTGCTTTTAGTTCTGCTTGAGTCCAGTCCACTATTCCAGCTGTGTACCTAATGACTGGGATTGCCCAGGTTATTATTATTATTATTATTATTATTATTATTATTATTATTATTATTATTATTATTGGTCTTGCATCACCAATTATGAGCAATGATTTCTAGTCTGATTGTAAATAGAATGATGACTTCTAGGTCATGTTTCATGCTCAGTTTTTTCGTTTAGTTTCAGTGTAATCGTAGTCTGCCACCATAGAGCATTTTACAGCTTAGTACTTTATAGTCTCTTAGTTGATCTTATTTATACTCAATATAAACGTCGTATTAGAACAGCTTTGCTGGCTGAGGAATTCTGGGAGTTGAAGTCCACAAGTCTTAAAGTTGCGAAGGTTGAGAACCCTTGTATTAGAAGGTGAACTTAGATCAGTGCTTCATTGATCATAGAAAGGCTTTTCAATAATGTCAAACTATGGAATGTGTTTATAAAAATGAGAATTCCACAACAACTAATAATCTTCATGAGAAATCTATATATAGGTCAGGAAGCCCCCCTACGGACCAAACTGATCAAAAGACTGGCTCCAAGTTGGCAGAGAAGTGAGATGACTGCACACTTTCCTCTTATTTATGAATATAAAGAGAAGCTGGATTGAAAGAAGCTGAACATGATTTAAAACTGCAGGAAGAAAAATCAATCTGCATTAGGCTGATTATAGTAGCCTGATAGCTGAAAATGCATAGGATCTCCAAGCTCTTGTAAGAAAAGTCAAAGAGCATAGTTTTTTTTTAAAAAAAGGAATAAAATGAATATAAAGACGACCTAATTAATGACAATAGCCTTAGACCAAACTAATGATCAAGCTAATGCAACGAGTCTTATAATTGACAATGAAGATATCAAAGTAGCTTTTGCCTTTTAGTATCAACTATCAATAGTAAAAGAACAAGCAGTCAAGAAATAGGAAGTGGGAATTGAAATTTGAAGAAGCAGGAAAGAGAATATTGACACTTTTGAACTTTGTTGGAGAAGACTCCTGAGAATACTGTGGACAGCCAAGAAAACAAAATAGTGCATTATTAAACAAATCAACTCAAAAAATCTCACTTGAGACACAAATGACCATATGTTTGCAGCCTTTACGTAACTTCCTAAGGAAGTTCAAGAAATGAGATAAAATTAGTTGGCAAAATTATTGCATAGTTCTGGTTATCCCTGTATTGTTTTCACAGTATTTATAAATCAGCTGGGTCATGATGTTATCTGGAAACTTTGGCTTTGAAATTGTTTTTTGAGGAGGGAGACAAAGATTAAATTAAGTTTTTCTTCAATTATCTGTCACTCCGTCTTCATTCTCTAAAGATAATACATAAGGGCTTGGCCAGGTCCTCAGAAAGTTCCTTTAGTATCCTGAGATATGAATAATTTGGGTCTGGAAATTTAAACACATTGAAAACAAGTAGATATTCCCTGGGTATATTTCTGTCCATCTAAAGCTTCAGTTTTGCCTTTTGTTTTGCTTGGCATAATTGCCTCTTGGGACACACATTCTTTCAT
This sequence comes from Crotalus tigris, assembly GCF_016545835.1. NCBI lineage: Eukaryota > Metazoa > Chordata > Lepidosauria > Squamata > Viperidae > Crotalus > Crotalus tigris. The sequence continues at coordinate 1,702,524 of NW_024100068.1, forward strand.
CATAAAAGACTGACCCAAAATAGTAATTGAATAGTTTTTTTCTTGCTGCTGCCTGCATTTTTAAAATCCTGATTGAGCATCTACTGTATTGATTCGTTTCTTTTCCTTTGCTTTTGATGATACCTAAAAAAGCCCTTTTTTGTTTTTCTTATTATACTTGACCAATATAATTTTATTCTATTCATTAGTTTTTTTCTGACATCATCTTTATAATTCTGGCCTACCTATTTACTCCTTAGTGATCTGTTTCTAGTGTCTATGTGTATCCTTTTGTTTTCATAACTTCTCTAAACTTTTTGTGTAATCCCATTCATTATGCAGCTCTCTTCCATTCTTTCTCCTTGTTGGAATTCTTTGCATTAGTCCTTTTAGTATCTCCTTTTGGGGAATTGCAACTCATCATAAGCTCATTTTCTCACTAGATTCTCCTGCCATGGAGTCTCATTTACATTGTTTAGTGTGTTGAAATTTTTTAAAAAATATTACAGCTTAAATTTTCCTGAAAATCCATCTTCTGCATTTCTTCATTCTGAAAAAAAGTGTCCGTGAGACAAATCAGAAATTTCCTTGAAATACCATACTCAGCAGGAAATTGTTAATTAAAGATCTGTAATTTGCCTTTAGATTTAGAAGTATTATCCACATCATTGGTTGCTGAGTGTTGGTAGATACTAGGAGCAGTGTTGGTTTCCATTTGTTAACATTTTTAACTTAGATTCTCTGTATAGTGCCACCAAGGTTTTTACTTGGATTTCTGAGTATGTTTGATTATGTTTAACATACAAAATAATAACATAATATTATATAATACAAGCGTTTTCTCTTCATTTCTATTACTTCTGTTGCTGTTTTACAGGTTTAATCCTTTAGCTGCTGTATTCCAATAATGCAAGCAATCACAGCAGTTCTATCTTATACCTGTTAAATCCTGTTTGTCTATCTGTACTGATTTCAAGTTTATCTTGTTTATCATATAGACAATGAAGGCAACAGATTTAATGAGTGTTCTTCCTATTCTTTTATTTAGTGGTTAATAGTCTCCATTACAGGATTATACTCCCATTTCTTTCTACAGTGATTATCTGTATTGCAGCATTTTTATCTCCAAAGTCCATAGAATACAATTTGAAATCCTCTGTATTAAGATTACTGTGCTTTATTGGATCACATTATTTACTATTTCTTGGGAGGTATAACCACTCTTATGCCAGCAATCCATCAACCAGACTATGGCCTCAGAATCGAAATCTTGACAATCAGTACCATTTCTGAAACCAGACGTTCTTCTATTCCTTTCCAGTTTTCTCTCATAGATAAGAAGATGGATGAGAATACCACTTGAATCCCTCTATTTTTAAGTTTCTTTCTTAGAACTTCAGTATCTACAATTATATAGATCAGTGGTTCTCAACCTTCCTAATGCTGCGACCCTTTAATACAGTTCCTCATGTTGTGGTGACCCCAACCCCCCCATCCAGCTAGCTGGGGAGGGGGAGCAGGAAGGCCGCTCTGCCGGCTCCGCCCGGACTGGTTGGAGAAGCACCATTCCTCTCCCTCTTTCTCTTTCTTTCTCTCTTTCCTCTCCCTCTTTCTCTCTTTCTCTCTCTCTTTCTTCTCTCTTTCTCTCTTTCCTCTCTTTCTTTCCTCTCTTTCTTTTTCTGTTTCCTCTCTCTTCTCTCTCTCTCTTACAGCAGCACCGTGGGGGGTTCCCGCCACCCCCACTCCGGCCTCCGCCGCGTCCTCAACCGAACGGGCAGAAAGGGAGAGCAGGACGGGAGGCAGCGGCTCCAGTGGCGGTGGCCACTGCTGCATCATTGGGGGTCCCCGCCACCCCCCGCCCACACTGCCCGGTCTCACCCTCTGCCCATCCGATGGAGCCGCAGCGGGGGCTGGTGCCGCGTGGCCCCTGCCAGCCCCTCTGCCAGCCCGGCTGCTCCCCCCCAGGCACCACTTTTGTCCCAGCGCCCGCCCGAGCCACCTTGGGAACACTAGGAGGAAGAACGGGAGGAGGAAGAGGATGGCAAGGAAGCCACCAGCACTGGGCCCCAGGAGGCGGCCCTTCTTTCCTACCTTTGCTGAATCTCCTTCTTCCTTCCCGGCAGCCTGGACTCTGGTGCATCTTCCTGGCCAGTGGGTCCAATGGCCAGGCTGGCCGAGGATCTCAGGGGCTGCTCTCCCTTGGGCTGTGGCTTGCGGGAGGGCTGGCCCGCTCAGCGGAGCCTCCAGTGGGCCGCTCCCAGCAGGGATCCCAGGGCTTTCCCAGGCGGCTCCAAGGCCCTGGCCGCGCTTCTCCCAGGGGGTGGGGCACTCAAGCACAAGGCCAATCAGGAGCCCTGTAGGAGGTAAGTCCGCCTGAGAGAGAGAGAGAGAGAGAGAGAGAGAGAGAGAGAGAGAGAGAGAAGGGAAGCAAAAGTTCCTCTCTGTCTCTCTCTCTCTGCAAATGGCAGAGGAGGCCATGTGGAGATGGATGCGGAGCAGTGTCTCGGTTCCTAAGACCATCGGAAGTATGTGTTTTCCGATGGTCTTAGGCGACCCCTGTGAAAGGGTTGTTCGACCCCCAAAAGGGTCGCGACCTACAGGTTGAGAACCGCTGATATAGATGGTTGCAGTTACTTTTGACCTTATGCTTTTTCCTTAGATGGATTAGTAGGAAGTTATAATTGTCAATAGACTTATTGCTTTAAGTCTTTAAAATAGTTCTGCCATATTTTTAATCTGTGCTTCTGGAAGATAGCATACTTAATAAGACACTATGTGCAATCAGTAGTATATCACTAACAATTATAGTAGTAAATCACCCACAACTATAATTCTTCTTGTTGTCTTCTTCTATGAGTACAGGTGCATCCTCTCTGCCCTTTGGAGATCTCTTGTCTCTTATCCAGCATTTTTTTCTTTTTCTCTTCCCTGAAGTTACAGACTTTTTTTTTTATAAGGATCTGAAAGTTCTTCTTGGGTTTCAGAGGTGCCGACTGTTTCAAAATATATGGCACCTTCTTTATCTTCATTATAAGCATCATCGTCATCTGTAAGATTCTCTTGTCTGTGTTAAAGCTTCAACCATTGTACTTTCTCTTCAAATACTGCTACATGCTTGCAGTTGCTACAGGCCTATTCCTACACTTACTAAAAAGGAAGAGAATTTAAATAAGAAAATGTTTCTTTATTTTCTAGGTAAATAGATTTGCATTAAAATCTCTCTCTCTTTCTCTCTCTCGTCTTTAGTAAAGATAGAAGAAAAGAAATTGTTACTGTATTCAGTCTCCATGTTTTGAAAGCCTTGCTAGGGCATTTTATTGCAGTGAAAAAATGTCATGTATATTTATCCTTTTGTTTTTCTTTTGGTCCCTTCATTCAAGACAGATGAAAGTACAAATAGTGAAATCCTGTGTTTATGATAGTTTATTTGTAGACGTGGTAAGGACTTTATTGGAATTTAAAGCAGCCATTTAGTAGATAAAAATATTCCTCCTTTCCAATGAGATAAACTTGAGGTGGGTGCAACCCCAAACCATGGATAAATTTGTTTTGTCACACTTATCAAGACATTTTATTTGGAAATACCAAGGAGTGATCAGGTAGTCCTTGCTGAACACCTGTTCAGTGTCTGTTTGAAGTTACTTAAGGCACTAATGACTACTCCTTGAAGTTGCACCACCTTCACAGTCACATGATTGTAATCTGAGTGCTTGATATCTAGCTCACAGTTACAATGGGTGCAGCATTCTGCCGTCATGTGATCATGGTTTGTGACCTTTCCTGCCAGCTTCCCACAAGCAAAGTCTACAGTGGAGCCGGCATGGAATCTCGCAAGTTTCTCAGGTAAGTATCTCCCACCTGGCAGCAACCACTCCTAGAAATGAAAATGCTTGCACCTGCCACTGCAGCTACCGATGCACCCTGCTTCCCTCACAGCAGCCACTTATCTGCCAGCTGGCCTGCTTGTGAACTCCGTAAAACCTGCAACTTCCTGCTAGCTTTTCCACTGACAGGTTGTTGGAAGCTGCCAGGAAGTTGTGAGAAGGTCATGCTTAATAATACACAGTTCTCACTTAATGATGTCAGTGGGGACTGCATTCAGACCATGAATGCATCATTTAGTGATGGAAATTCTAATCTCAATTACAGTGTTAAACAAGGACTACCTCTAAATCAGGGGTCTTCAAACTTGGCCCTTTTATGACTTGTGGACTTCAACTCCCAGAATTATATTCTGTATTATCTATCCCTTAAAAATGTTAGAGATTTATTATTATTAATGAGGTACTGTATATAACAAATAATTTTTAAAAAATCAATGATACTACATATAAAAACTATATTATAGGGATTAAAAGAAGCTAAATACAAGGGGAAGGGAAGATACTGAGGTCCATATAATGTTAATAGAAAATTAATATTGTTCCATTTAATTTTTAGAATATAAAGGCATTTTAAAATTTGAGAAAGAATATATATCTTGCACCCCTTCTTTAAGTGTAGATTTTTTTTCTATTTATGATGATATATTTCAAAGTTTTGTTCCCGGACTTTTCTGAATTGAGTCCTAATTTGTCAGAAGGGATAAAAGTGCATTGAATTGACTATATAATCACAATTAAGCTTGCTTGTAATATCCTTGAGACTTCCCCATTCAATATGAAAAGATTGGAAGTGGAGCGGATGGATTTGTACATCTACACCCTGCATGAGTACAATCAATAATAATAATAATACAACACTGCAATGTTTAAGACCAAATCTGTGATTTTGCATGTGGCCCCAGTGGCTTTGCACACTGTTTGGAGGGTATGTGTGTAGAAAGAATAGTTGAATAAAATATGTCTCTTGTTAAATGAATACAGTTCGAGTATTTGAAAAGGCCAAATGTATTTGATGATGGGAAAAAGTGACAAAGAGCTTTGCTGGTAGAATTAAAAAATAAACATTGCTTTGTTTCTTTCTTAAAAAGAAAAGCCAAATATGGAAGACGTTATTGAAAATTTAATGACATTTCCATCAATATTGTACAGCATCTCTGCATTTTGCAATGATTTATTTATATTTAATGAGTCTGCAGTTTCTACTTTTAGGTAAAAGAAATAACTACATATTGCTTTGACTTATGTGTTTACAAAAAGCATGTCCTCTTGCCTGTAATTTGATTTTTTTAAAAAAACAAATCTTATGGTAGCTTTTTTAAAAATACATTTATTAAAATTCTTGGGTTGGGTAATTACTTGACATAAATCCAAATATCACTGTGTTTCATCAGACTAGGGTTAGCTTGATGTAGTACTTAAGAGTTTATAGTCTGAGTAGTAAGGAGTATCATTTGCCTACTGAATATTGTTTTTGCAGCCCTTTTTGCTATTCTAAATTGTGCCGATTATTGCCAAAACTGTTGTTGAAATTAGATAATATGGCTTCTACTACTTTGAAGCAGAATATACAGTGCACCCTGCATTGTTGCTCTGGGCTTGATGAATAGCAGCTGTTAGCACTGATTCAGTGCTTGTTGAAAATATGCTTATGAAAGATTCTCGCTTTCACCTAAGAATGGGACAAGTTTAGAAAATAATAGTTTTCATAAGATCTTTAGGCAAATCTTATCACGGATATCAAATTCCATACTCATTTTGAGCAGGAGACAAATAGAATGCCTACTAGTGATGTATTTTCTTACTATTACTCATGCCGAATAACATTGCTGAAGATTGGGAGATGTGAATTGCTGAATTTAACTCACATATACTATGGCTTAATTTGCAGTTCTTGGCTTGCTAATTCATAATTTAGCAAGTAAGAGTGAGCGATAAGAGCTTGTTTGGGCAGACCTTGAGATTTTATTAGGTTGCAGATTTATATACATTTACATGGGAATTCAGGTAGTCCTCGACTTTTTAGCAACCATTCAAAGTTATGGCACTGAAAAAAGTGACTTATGATCGGCTCGCACTTATGACAATTGCAGCATTCTGCAGTCATGTGATTGCCTTTTGTGACATTTCCAGCCTGCTTCTGATAAGCAAAGTCAATGGGGAAGCCAGCAGTGAAGGTTGTACAGTCACGTGATGTCTCAGTTAATGACTGCACCATTGAATGATGAATTTTCTAGTCCCAGTTGTGGTTGTAAATTCAAGGATTACCTATAAGCCTCATTGAAATCAGTGAGGTCTATTTTTTAAGAGAAAAGTATGGACTGTTCATTATATATATTTCATTCCTGGCCTAATAGGATGTCTTAGAGTGCTAATTACAGGTTGTCCTCAACTTATAACAGTTTCATTTAGTCACAGTTTAAAGTTACAATGGCATTGAAAAAAGTGACTTATGACCCTTTTTCACACTTAGAACGATTACAGCATCCCCATTATTACATGGTCAAAATTCAGAAGCTTGGCAACTGATTCATATTTATGACAATTGCAATGTCCTGGGGTCAGCTGATTCTCATTTGCGAGCTTCTGACAAGCAAAGTCAATGGGGAAACTAGATTCACTTAACTACTGTGTTACTAACTTAACAACTGCAGTGATTCACTTAACAAATGCAGAAAGAAAGGTTGTAAAATGGGGCAAAACTCACTTAACAAATGTCTTGCTTAGCGAAGTATTTCTTTCCCTATTCTGTCTGTCTCCCGTAAGTATTTGTCCCAAGGTTGATTTGGTAGGGTTGGTACACTCAAGCATCAACTTCTGAACTGAACCTGGCTGAAGCCATTTTTGTCATTCTCAGTTGCTACACAGGTTGGGAGGAAGGGGGGAGGGAAACTGAAAGGATTGCTAGACTAAACATAGAGCAATCCTGTTGGAACCAAGGTCATTCCCACAGGTGCTGGAAAGTGGAGAGAAGTGTCACGGAGCCCGCCAATTGAGTAGCATGATTAATAGCGTAGTAGGAGGAGGGAAGTGTTACATTTAGTTACATTGAATTCCTGGGGGCAAAGTTCAGAGTTGGTTTCACTTTTGACCATGCCGATATTATGTATCCAATAAACATGTTCTTTGAGGAAACTTCCAAGCCTCAGAGTTCTGATTTGTTTGGGTCCATTAGTTGGAACCTTGTCATCAGGATTCCTTCAGTTAAATAGTGTCATCTATTGGGACCCTGGGAATGCACCTTCTCTGTAGCAGTACCTGCCCCTCTGGAATAAGGTTCCCACCAAGACTTGAATAGCTGCTACCCTGATGGTATTTCAAAGGGCTTTGAAATCCTTTCTGTTCATTCAGCCTTTGGTGAACATGACTGAAGCCTTCTTTATTTTCTTTTCCTTTTCCTTTTCTTTCTATTTAGGTTTGTTTTCTCTGCCATCTTTTTTCCTTTTGTTTTGTGGTCTTTAACTTTTAAATGTTTCTAATAATGTATAAATGGTCCAGAATTGCGGGGAGACAGGGGGCCTATAAATTTAATTAACCAGATGTTATTAAAACTAAAGGTGCAGTTTAAATGAAATATAGTGATTGGCTTCAAAGACAAAATTGGAAAGTGGACCCATTAATCCATTTGAAATAACAAACCCTATCACAAGTTCCAGAAAGAATTTGGCTTGTTGCTAGTGTTACATCTGAATTCTACAAACTAACTGGGGGCTACTCTTCATGGAATGTACTCAAGCAGAGGTTGCCCATCCATCTGTTTGGGATGTTTTAATTTGCTACAGTGAAAGTTTATGATTTTATGATTGTCAGTAGTTTGAGGGTAATCCTTGAAGTAGGCATTAGTAACTAGTCATATTAGTAACTAGTCATATTAGTAACATATTAGCTACTTCCTCTGGATCCTGCTACTCACATTTGTTTTAGAGAAGACACCAAAGAAACTTGGAGCAATATGGAAGCTGCTCAGAATGCCACTGTACGATATTACCATAATACTATATTATTCAGCCTTCTCTAATCTGGGATCTTCTTTATTGTAACTCCAGAATTCTTAACCAGTGTAGCCAAAGACTAAGGATACTAGAAAGTCTGGCTTAGGATATCTGGATAATATAAGAAGTTCCTATAATTTCCATAAGGTAAGTCAGTCAACTTTTCCTTCAGATGGTAATTTCACAACAGCACTATAGCCAAAAATTTTCCTCATTTAATGTCTGGTACATTTTCAGAAAAAAAGGAACAGATTTGAAGAGAAGGACAGTTAATAGATACCTTCTGATTTACTAATTATGTTTTTATTGTACCCTTTCTACAAGTATTCCATCAAGGATTCCATGTGTTGAACTTCCATCTATTTATCCAAAGGCAAGGATTCCCTCCAGGGCATATATACGGTGAATATCTTTGAAAATAAATTGTGGAGATCTTTTTTTGTGTGTGTGTGTGATTTTGATATTAATGTGGGAGAACTAAAATCATTTTTGAGTCTAATTAAGATCCTTGCTAGTTTGTGGTCCCTTAACAATAAAAAGTTATAAAGTATCTTACAGATTAATACATTTATTAAAACACAAATCTCATTTAAGCCATAACCTATAATAAATTAATCTTAAAGATCATGTAAGATATTTTGTGTTGAGTTATACATAGACTACTTTATTTATTAGTAAAAGAGAAAGCCATTCTCTCGACTCCAAAGACCACATTATTTAGCTCTCTTACGGTTTCTCATAATTGGCATGCATCCATTATTCACTACTTGATTTGTATTTTGGAAAAGGATTCCAAGAAGAGGCCCGTATAAGGCAAGGCCACCGAATGCAGAAACATAAAACTTAACAACCAAGAACATTCTTTTCTAATGTAGCCTTTGCTGATATCTCAAGTGTAATCTAGAAAAAGAGAGGCTTGTTCTTTTCTTAGCAAAATTCATACATGTGTTTCTACTTGCCCAGTCTTCCTCTGCCTTTTTTTTGGTGTAAATATATATAAAAAAGTTGAATGAGGCATTAAGAAAAAAATGCAAGATTGCAAGTAATATTTTATTATAAATAAATGTTTAAAAGATGTATTGGAGTGCGTACTGCAGAAATTCTCCAAGTGTAGACCTTGGACTTTGGCAAGTATAGGCAAGTTACAAATTTGAAACAATTTGATTTATGATTTCTGATAGTTCACATATATTGCTCTTTCCCTAGTCCTACTTTTTTAACTTGGCAATACTAACTTTCTTTATAATTTTGCCTAGTTTTATGGCTGCTATTTCTTCAAACTGGTGTGCTTTCTGTTTTAAAGTTTCTGGCATTGGGTTTATTCAAAGAGGCATACCTCTATTATTTCACTATTGCCCTATCTGAATTTTGAGCGCCCTAGGTCATATTCATATTGGCTTGGTTCAGTAGAAAGGAAAAGGGTGTCTTTAAGGGATGTATTTGCCTACCATTATGAATCTAAAATAACAAAAATAGCATGATGATAAGAATAATGTAATTGTGGAACTAATTGCATGAAAGCAGTCTGTCCTTTTTCATGTTAAATATTTGGGTAGTAGGGGCTGGAGTACAGGGCCCTTGATTTCTTTCTGTTGGAAAGAAAGAAAGAATTCTGTTGGAATTCTTGAAAAGTTTCTGAGGGAACACAGTTTTCTTTAAACAAGTTTTGAACAATTCTGCAGTATTATACAGAAAAAGAAATCTTCAGAATAAAGGTCTTAATACGGTACCGACAGCCATTTGATAATTGTCTTTTACAGATGGTCATATTGTTTCCTCTTGTTTTAAAGAAAGAAAGCACAGGTTTGCCACATAGGAAAAGTGGTAATGTTTTATCTTCCCTGCACGCCCCCCTCCCCTTTATTAGAAACCCTTCTTTCCTGGAAATGGCTGTATGTACAGCTGTACTGGCTGATACTGGAAATTGTTCTACCTTTGAGAAGTACATCATGTCCTTGTGTTCCCATTCTAAAAGGGTAATGAATGCAAAGCAGGTGAGTCAGCCTTTTGTGCTTAGGACCAGGTGCTTTTCCTTTTTTCTTTTTTTGGGAGATGGCATGCTAAAACACACCCTGGCAGTCATCCTTTTTGCAAACACTTCAGAATATTGAGAACAGGTAGGGATATATTTTATGAGTGGGTTAGCCAGTTTTATTTAACTATACAAGAGAGACTAGCTTCTATGTAGTTCCTTTTTATAAGACTAGAACAAAATTAAATTCTAGGATGGTTATTACACTATATTAGCTGCCCTCTGACTTAGTTGGACTTGGTTTTGCCACAGACTGAGAATCAAAAAATTAGAACATCTGGAGAGCATCTAGTACAGGGGTGTCAAACTGGCAGCCAGCGGGCCGGATGCGTCATGCCGAAACTGCGCCCCCCCCCCAGCTCCAGCAATGGGGAAAAGGTCATGATATGTCGTCGTGACACGTCACATGACGTTACAAGTTTGATACCCTTGATCTAGTATATAGGAAGCTTAGGGAGCAAAAACTATGCTAGTTTCTTACCGACTTATATTCTATTGTTGACTAAAATGGGATATATTACATGAATGTGGTATTTGTGACTATTATTTCATCATCTAAATCCAGCAGGTAGCTGGAGCTGGATATCTGATAGCTGGATTTGCTAGTAGCTGGATTTGCTAGTATTTCTGGTAGCTGGATTTGCTAGTACACATATAGCAAATTAGATAATGAAGTAGTAGTCACAAATACCACGTTCCTAAAATACATCCCATTTTAGGAATGTAGTATTTGTGACCACTACTACTACAACTACTACTACTACTACTACTAGCAAATACAGCTACCAGAAATCCAGATTCAGTTACCTGCTGGATTTCATATTTATTTGAATGCTCTGATGCATTTTTAAGCTGTTTAAATCTAATAACCCTAAGACATAAAGATTTTGGGAGTGATTAAAAGATACAGATTAATTTGTAAATGATACAATGCTGTTGTGAGGAAAACCTTGTACAGATGATGTCAAAAACTCTATGAAACTGCTAAAGTTGAAAGAATTGGCCCGATTCATTCTATAAACATATTGATAAATTAAAATTAATTTTAATGACATCAAAATCAAAATGACTTTGTTTTCTTTCTGTTTTAAGTTTGTAATCAATGTTACAGTATCTCCTGATATTCCAGGAGAAAATCCAGAGAAAAGATTTTCACATTCATACAAACCTTTCTTAACTGGGTTAAAAGTTCCAGTACTTTACTGCAGTGTTTTAAAAAAGATTCCTTCGGCTTCCGGTACGGAGCGACAGCGATGGCGGCTATCTTCTAGCCGTCCAGCTGGGAAAGTGTCAGAGCCGCGGAGCGCAGCGCGCATCAGCTGGCCCGCGGCTCGGAATTCCCTTCCCGGGCAAAGGGAAGGGACAGAGAGTACAAGAGTAGAGGTAGAACCCCTGAACCCTCTCTGGATTTAATTCTAGAGGGGTGAAAGGAGTGTTCCCTCGGAGCTCTTGTTGTCTCCGCCTCCCAGCTGTTTTTGCTTCCTAGGAAGCAAAAGAAACTGCCGCTTCTATCTCCGTGCTTATAGAGAGTTGGTGAGTAATTCTTAAAAAACGGACAGAACAGTTTAAAGGATTTTTTTGTATATAATTTAGGTGTTTATTTTTTTTATTTAGTTCTGATTATTTCTCCTTTTTTTTTTTATTACTGTGGAGAAGGAATTAAGATGGCGTTTTGAAAGTGACTGAGGTTTTTTTTCCCTTGTCTTTTGTTTTACTTTCTTCTTTTAAGGACTGGACTTTACTTTTGCTTTTGGTATTGAATCCTCTTTTTTGATTTTTTTTTTCTTGGTCTTTTTTCTCTGGATTTTCAAGGATTATAGTGTTTTTGCTGCCTCTTTTAAAAGTAAAAATTTCTCTCTTTCCCCCTCATCTCCTTTTTTTTGGGGGGGGGGAAGGGAAGTGAGAACTGTGTCATTTAAAATGGCTTCAAAGAGACAGCCGCCTTCTACAACATCCAAGGTGATTTCCTCCCCTATAACTTCTACTGCACAACCACAACAACAACTTAAACACGCACCACCGGCACAGCCACCACCCTCCCCTCCTTTGCCTGGACTTTCAGCACAAGAGGCTAGAGGTATAATGGGAGAGGCTGTAGCTCAAATGAGAGAGGAAATGAAGCAATTTTCTACACAGCTTAAATCAGAAATTAAATCTGACTTCAAAGAAGAGGTAAGTGGGATAAAGGATCAATTGGAAAATAACAATAATATTTTGCGACAAGATATACTTGCAGCAGTCTCAGGTTTGGCTACAGTGGTGGTTAAGCTGGATGCAAGACTCGAGGAAGTTGAAGATAAAGTTGATTCCTTTGATGATAAAATTCAAGATGTGGAAAGGAAGGTGGAGACTTCACAAGAAGATATTCTGATGTTTCAGTATAGGCAGATGGAATATGCCTTGAGGATTAGAGGCCTCAAGGAAGATATGAATCAAGATCTGATGGAGGTGGTCCTTACTGATTTGGCTGTGGTTTTGGATATGGACAAAGGAGAATTACGCAGAGAAGTTGAAAAAGTGTATAGGCTTAACTCTTGGATTGCTAAGCAGAAGAATTTGCCTAGAGATGTGGTGATTTATTTTACGAAGAAGTCTCTGCGTAATGAGATCATACAAGCCTTTTATAATAAAAGATTTCAGATAGCTGCCCAAGATGTCATCATACTAAAGGAAATCCCATCAAAAATTTTAAGAAGCAGGAAAGATTTTGCTTTCTTAGCTAATGAGCTTAAAGCTAGATCGATGCCATTTAGATGGGAAATCCCGATGGGTATTGTTTTGAGCCATGCGGGGACACGTTATAGATTGAATACGGTTGATAAAGCTAGAGAATTCTATACTTCAGTCCTAGGTGCAGGCTCAACTTTACCTGTTCAGAAATCCCTGAGTGGCATAGAGGCGGAGCAGCAGTCTGAGGCATTAGGTTTGGTTTCTGCTGGGATGCTGCAAGCTGAATGGCAACGCCAGACGGAGGTTAAAGAGCAGAGAATGACTCGTGCAGCTTATAAACGTAAAGAGAAGGAGCAACGTAAGAAAGAGGCCAAAGAGATTTCTCCTGGAAATGTATCACCGCCGGTGGGAGGAGCAAGACCCAAGAGTCATGCAACACATGTTGCAATTTCAGATCTCCAAGGTGTCTTCTCCAGGCTGCGGGCCAAGGGAGATGGCAAAGTTTTTGACCTGGAATGTTAATGGATTGAATTCTCCTCAGAAAAGGAAAAAAATCTTTTATTATTTGAAGCAACGTAATAATGATGTTATTTGCTTACAGGAAACTCATATTTTACTTAAGGATCAGAAATATTTAGTTAATGCCCGTCTGGGATCTCACTTCGTATCTTCTGTTCCCGGGAAGAAGGGGGGAGTTGTTATCTATGTTAAGCAAAATCTACCAGTTTGTCTGGTGGAGTCTGACCCCCAAGGGAGATATGTGATGGTTGAATTGGGCTTATATGGTAAGAAAGTACTTATAGTGGGACTATATGCACCAAATCAGCAACAGGAACAATTTTATAGACTCTTACATGAAAAAATAAATCTGCTGGACTACAGATCCGTGGTACTAATGGGGGATTGGAACGGTGTCTTAGATGTACAAAGGGACAAAAAAGGTTCCTCTCCTCTTCTTAAGCAGGCAAAATTACCTAAAGCCTTTTTTGATATGAAAGAGGACTGGGAATTACGGGACTATTGGCGGGAATGTAATCAAGAGGAGAAAGACTTTACCTTCTTTTCAGATAGACACCAATCCTTCTCAAGAATTGACTTCTTCTTGATTACAACGGACTTATATAATAGAGTAAAGAATGTCAAGATTTTCCCTAGGTCTTTGACGGATCATAGTCCAGTCTGGATGGAGTTGACTCAAGAAAAAGAGGAGAGAAGATCCTGGAGGGTGAATGAGAATTTATTTAGACAAGAAAAAAATGTTCAGAAACTAAAGGAGTGTTTAAAGGATTATTTTGCTTTGAATATGTATAAGGGGACTTCAATGTCAATGGTATGGGATGCAGGGAAAGCATTTATGCGTGGGATTTTGATAAAAATGAATAATTGTCATAAGCAAAAACAGATTCAGAAACGTAAAGAATTGGAAGATGAAATTAAATTAAAAGAAAAGTCTTTGATTTTAAATCCTTCTGATGAAAGTATTAAAGAATCCTTAAAGTTGTTAAGAACACAATTTAATATGTTGTTAGCAGATCAAGCTGCAACCAATTTATTGTTTATGAAACAAAATACATTCTGTAATGCTAACAAGCCAGGGAGATGGCTGGCTTATCAATTGAGAAAGAAACAGAGACAGAGAACAATAGATAAAATAAATTACAAGGGTAAATTAGTTTCTCAGAAGGAACTGATTAAGAAATCTTTTTTGGATTATTATCAAAAATTATATAAATCTACTAATGTGCAAATTTTAGAGATAAATAAATATCTAAGCGAGGTTAGTTTCCCTAAATTGACAGAGGATCAGAAACATGAAGTTAATGGTTTAATTACTAAGGAGGAAATTTCGCTAGCAATTCAACAATTGAAACCAGGGAAAGCACCGGGTACGGATGGGTTAACAGCTGTTTATTATAAAGCCTTATTGGAGGAGATGACTCAACCATTAGGTGATCTTTTTAATGGCATTTTACAGGGTCAAGAGATTCCTCCCTCATGGCGTACTGCTTTTATATCATTGATTCCAAAGGAAGATCAAGATCTTACTTTACCAAAGAATTATAGGCCTATATCTCTTTTAAATGTGGATTATAAGATATTTGTAAAAATCTTAGTAAATAGGCTTATGAGGGTTGTGCACCACCTTGTGCATAAAGATCAATCTGGGTTCATAACTGGAAGGTACATGAAAAATAATGTCAGACAAATTATTAATTTATTAGAATATTTAGATAAAAACAACCAAGTTCCTGCAGGGCTGATATTTTTAGATGCTGAAAAAGCCTTTGATCAATTGAATTGGCATTTTATGTTAAGAGTAATGGAAGAGATGAATTTTGGTGAAAAGATATTGCAAGCTCTTATGGTAATATATCAAAAACAAACGGCACAACTTATCGTTAATGGAGGCTTGTCAGAGGTTTTTACAATAGAGAAAGGTACTAGACAGGGTTGCCCATTATCACCGTTGCTGTTTGTCTTAACACTGGAAATACTGTTGATCAAAATTCGAGAGTCGCAGGAAATTAAAGGAATAGAAGTTAATAAAAAAGAGTATAAGTTAAGAGCTTTTGCGGATGACTTGGTTATCACTTTGTCACAACCTACTTATTCTGTAGTAAAATTATTACAGTTGATTCATAATTATGGTTTGGTTTCGGGTTTTAAGATTAATGTTAATAAGACTAAAATTTTACCTAAAAATATGACTAGTCGGGAGAAGCAGACTTTGGTTAATTTGACGGGTTTTGAAATTGTTAATAAGGTAAAATATTTGGGGGTGATGCTATCTGTTTCTAATGCAAAATTATTTAAAAATAATTATGAAAGGTTGTGGGTTAGGGTACAGAGAGACTTGAAGAATTGGGAAAAGTTGCAATTATCCCTCATGGGAAGAATTGCAGTGATAAAAATGAATATTCTACCCAAGTTTCTCTTTTTGTTCCAAATGATACCGATTTTGAAGAATGCGATCAATTTAACTGAGTGGCAGAAAGGCCTTAATAAATTTATTTGGGCAGGGAAAAAGCCAAGGGTTAAGTTTAAAATTATGCAAGATTTCCGTGAGAGGGGAGGACTCAAGGTGCCGAATTTGAAATTATATTATAGGGTGGTTTTAACATTAGTTAGTGACTGGGTAAATTTGACAAATTCTGATATACTTCACTTAGAGGGATGGAATCTACTTTTTGGGTGGCATGCCTATTTAATATTTAATTAAAAAATGGATTTGGCTTTTAAATCTCATATCTTAAGAATTTCTTTACTTAGGGTTTGGAGAAAATATTATAAAAGTGATTTCAAAGTACCATTATGGGCTATACCTTGGCATGCAATAGAAGGAATAAAAAGAGGGGTTAAAATGGATATGGTGTCTTATAGACAGTTACTTAAATGGGATGGACAAAACTGGCAGTTAAAATCACGGGAAGAGTTAGCACAAGAAAATATTATTTATTCTTGGTTCCAATATAGGCAATTATTAGATAGATGGAAGATGGACTGTAAGGTGGGTTTTCTCAGAGAAGATGAAAATCTTATTAAGCAAGTGAAGGATCAAAGACAAACCCACATTAAGAGGATTTATGGGGTTTTAGTTGAATTGGATTCAGAAACGGAACTAATTAAAGATTGTATGATTAGATGGGCGCAGAATTTTGGTGAGCCAGTTCCATTGGACACCTGGGAAACTATTTGGGTGAGAAATGTCAAATTTACACAAGCACAGAACTTAAGGGAGAATTTTTATAAAATGTTTTATAGATGGCACCTTGATCCACAAAAAATGTCTTTTATGTACCCTGACTTACAACCTAAATGTTGGAGATGTGGTTGTATGGACGCTACTTATTATCATATTTGGTGGTCGTGCAGAGAGATAAAAGCATTCTGGATTAAGATATGGTGGAATATCCAGAGAATTTTTAAAAGGAGGGTAAAATTTACTCCACAATTATTTTTGTTAGGTATAGTTATTGATTGTGATACAAAGGAGGTTATATTGATGTTAAATTTGATTACAGCTGCGAGGCTGTTAGTAGGACAATATTGGAAGAAGGAATCTTTGCCTACATTGCAGGAATGGTTTCTTAAAGTGTCTCATTTGGCGGAAATGGCAAAGATTTCGGCTTTCTTAAAGGGACAAACGCAAGAGAAATTTCTTGCTGTTTGGGATAAATGGATAAAATTCATACAATTTAAATTTGATATAAAAAATACTATATAGTTTTTTCATAATTTTTAACTTTATATATATATATATTTTCTATTTTATATTCTTTTTTTTATAAATATAAATTTTTTTAACTTTTTTTTAATTAAGCCTATATTCTGCTCTGGGAGGCCCTGGGGGGGGAAGGGGGGGTTTGGGTAGGGGTGGGGGAAGGGGGGTTTTGTTGGGTAATGTTTGTTTTTTATTTGTATATGTTGTTTTTTGTTTTTGTATTGTCTTTTATTTTCTGTAAAATTTATAAAACTCTTTAATAATAAAAAAAAAAGATGCCATTATTTCAAAATTAAAGGTAAAGCCTCTCTTTCAGTTGAGTTGAACTCATATGAGTACATGGAAATGTCCATATAATTTTCTTGGCAATTACATGCGAAGTTCAGTGGTAATGAACTTCTGGTTGATAGGCTATGTTCTAATTATTTGATATCCAGATGTTTTGCCAATAACTTTGGCTGACATCTTTAGAGGTGAAAATATTTGGTATCAGAACATGCCTATTAGCACAGAAACTTATCACCACTGGACTGATGCTGATTGTGAAAGCCTTTATCAAAATAAATTGTTTGGCATTCCCATCCTCTAGCTGATTTTTTGACTTCTTAGCCTAAACTAATCTCCAGGCTTTTTCTAATGGTCTATCCAAATATTAATCAGATCCAACTTAGTTTCTATGATCAGCTGAAGTTAACTAGGAATTGCTGTTCTATAACTGGGCTGTTCTACAGTTGCAGCCTAATTAATTAGAATAAGAATCAAACCAGTTTAAAGATTACGCCACTGAGAGAGAGTTGGATTCAGTGAATATAAATAGCTCTTCTCTGTTCTGTGAAATTATTTATTTATTAAATTTAGAATAGTTTCAGGGGGATTTCCTTATCCAATTCCTCTGGCTCTTTTGTAGAAGTTGCTGGGAAAGAGAATGGGGGGGGGGGGGAAGAGAGAGGAAACATTTTCTTTTTGTAGTTTCCTGGTGCTTTTACAAAGATTTTTAGTCTCTTTTTTTACTACTAGAAAAATAAAAACAAGATGGTGCTTTATATTTAGCTGTGTGTTAGAAATCACCAGATTAAAAATATCCAAATTTATGCTTTTGTTCTCACTAAATCAATTTTTTGGAAGTATCTGGTTTTTTTAAAAATAGTAGTTGATTGGAAAAGGAAATAAATGTTTATATCAAATTCAAAAGAGGAATCCTTTGGCTTTTTATGTTTTTTTAATTAATGTGATGGTGGATATACACATTTTCAAAAATATTTTTCCACACTGGGAAGACTGGTTGATCACATCAGCTGGAATTTGCAGATACTGGAAAAAATAGTATTTCAGGTTTCCAATAGAGCATCCTATCCAAAGAAGAAGCCTAACTATTTCCTTTGCAGGAAGGGGAGAATTCATTGTGAGTGACAATAGTAGAAATTATCCAAACCAAATCTCCATTAGACATTTCTATTATATTTGCATTTCTCACTTGTAGTAGTGAACATCTAAATAAGCCCTGGGAGACTGCACATAACCAGCTTAATTGAATATGAAAGCTTTTCTCCTTAGACCAGTACATGAGGCATACAGTAAATAAAACAGAGCAATCAATAAATAAGTGCAGTAGCTGAATTTACAGAAACGAGCTATGAAACAATATTGTTTTTAAGCAGCAGAAAGATATTTTTTGGATGTGTTTTGTGGAGTGAGTTTCTTTTCAAAGAATATACCGAAGAATCAGAGATCAGACTGTAAGTAAGGGAGACAGGGTGAAAGTAATATGCAAACAGACAACTAAGGGCAACTGTGCCACAAGCATTACTGTAAAACGAATCATTTGAGTGGAGGTGGGGATTCTATTAAGTTCCAGATTTTTAAAAAAAGCTTCATAGCCTGCTGGATATTTGTGATAATTGCACTTCAGCATGGAGATTATATAGATGTGAAAATACAGTCACCATTCCAGCCTTGTTTTCTGCTATGAATTTAGCCTTTCAGCATCTTTAATGATTATGATGGCCCTTCCTTATCCTTTTTTTTCAGCAAAGCATTTGATAGAATAGCCCTAGACATTCTGATTTATAGGTTGATTAAGAATGGAGAATTACATGTCTGTTAGCTGATAGCTTCCACAGTTGGCTTAAAAATTGCACTCCAGAGAGTGCGGATCAACAGTTCCTTGTGGTACTGTCATAAGATAATGATTAGGTATCACAAGGTTTGATTTGGGTCCAGTTGCTCTTAAACATTTTTTATTTATGGCATGAACACAAAGGTGAAGGACATGCACATCAACTTTGATAACTCAAGAGACAGAAATAAAATGCAAAATAATATTGATAGCTTAGAGAAATTAGCTAAAAATAAGCAAATCAAATATAGTAGAGACAAATGTAAAATTCTTCTTGGGGACATGTAGCTTGGTAATAATGCTTAAAAGGATCTTAGAACAGTAATTAATTATAGCTAAGTGTAACTGCGAAAAGAAGAAACAAAATTTTGTTCTTCACTAATGCATAGTTTATAAATGAAAGAAATTACTTCTACTTTGTTCTGCCTTAATCAGACTCTACTTCAAGCAGTATGCCCAAATTACTACATT
The DNA here is from genome assembly GCF_016545835.1 of Crotalus tigris. NCBI lineage: Eukaryota > Metazoa > Chordata > Lepidosauria > Squamata > Viperidae > Crotalus > Crotalus tigris. Next base: position 1,721,887 of record NW_024100068.1, read on the forward strand.
ATAAAATAATTTTAAAAACTAGATTTGGAGATTGCAGCAAGGATGATTACAAGTTGGAAACTTAGTTGGAGTCATGGCCATGACACAGCAAAGAATATTTGAGAGCTTAGTCCAATACCAAATGTACAAAACAATGCCACTGCTGTACACCAGGAGGAGGCATGGTGAAGAAACCGATAAGTCTAAATAAACAGAATTTCCCAGGGAGTCCAGCCTTAAGTCTCCAACTCTTGCACTGGTTTTGGTTTTGTTTTTGGTTTTTTGCTCCTTGACAGTCAGTGTTCTTGTGGGTTCAGATGCAGAATTGTGTCAGTATCAGGTACTGGAGTAGCAGGATTTATAGGTATATTTGTAAGGATCTGGGCTTGTTTCTAAAATTATCTAGTGGTATATTTTCATTGTTACATTTCATACATCAAATTATTTTAAGGCATCATATTTGATACGGATGACAATTTTTATATACAGAACCAGTGAAATGCTGATACCCTTTCCCTAGTTTTTCCCCATCTTTTGTTATTTGTTGCCAATATGCTTGAAGGAATTGATTTATTGATATTGGAATCTAACATATCAGTTTAGTATCAGGATGAGGAAAACTGAAGTAAATCTGATGTCTGAATTCAGAACTAATATTGATTATCAGAGGAACCAATGCTATCTCTCTCATTCCATAAGACCAATGCAACAAGAGAAATGTGTATAGTAATAACTTAGAAAAAACATATTAAAGATAAAGAGAAGGAATAACATGGAGAATCTATAGTCTGTATTACCTTGCCCCAAAGCCAAATATTATTTTCAAAGTATTTTATGTCTTGTCTGCTCTTTTTCAAATATTCAGGCTGAGATTTAGACATATTCTTCCCCATAGTCTAATTTTCTCATTTTAGAATTGTACACAACTGTGTAAATCCTCACACCTTTCTTCCCTCCCCCTGTTGTGTATAGAAGATTGAAAGCAGCTCTAGATAAAAGCCAGAAAATTAAGAAAGCAGGCTCCCTTAATGGGCATCTGAAAGATTTATGAAAAAGCTCTTTGAAACTGCAATGTTAAAAGAAGGCATGTGAGAGTTTGAGCTTGCTAATGATGATCGACATGAGTAGAAGGGCTTTCCCTTAGGCAAGGATTGCATATGGCAAGAAATACTGTGGCAAGCAGTAATGGATGAATTATGTTACATCAGGGAGGGGCAGCATATGGCTTCTAAATGGCATGAGGACTCAGAATATTTTATGTGACTCATGCACCTGTCCAAATGCTGAAAATGTCCAGTTTCCTTTGGCAAAAGTGGTGTTGTTTAGATAACTATTGAACAAATCTTTACAGGGGATTCATCAATAATATTAATGTAATACAGCAGTTTTGCATGGTGACCCATGTCATGGCGGCTATATGACTAAAGAGATCAACATCTAGCAATTCATTAAAAATGATTGTGGGGCTGCACTTGGTTTGGAGGTCACATGTTGGGCAACTTGTTACATAGGTAATGTAGGAAATCTGTCAGTTGGATTTTTCTGAAGTTTATGTAAACATATCTGAATTGGGCTAATTGCTCATGCCCTTTTAATTCACTGCTGAATTCAGCAAGTAAGCAGTGTTTTCAAAGTAGTGTAATTATTTTTATGCCTAGTGGGGACGCAACTGTGTATGATCAAAGTCAATTTTTAGGTTTTTACTTTTTTTACATTTCAAATGTGACCAAGTGGAGAAAATCTATGTAGTTGCTAAGTGGCAACATCAACTTGATGGCACATAATCAGAAGTATAACCAAAGAAAATACTTGAGCTACAGCTCATATAATAATGTTGTAAGCTGCCCAAGTTATCTTTGTTTGAATTGGGCGGCCATGTAAAGTTGTTTAATAATTAATAAATAAATAGGAATCAATTTAAGACAAATCATAAAAATCATGGTACTTGAAAAGTTCATGAAGTTAGGGTCTTCTGGGTGTCATAAATACATCTCTTGGACACTGAAATGTTGGAGCAGATCACCTTGAGATTGATTTATATCATATTTTTATGCTTCCCTGGCAAAATCTGTATTGATTGTAGGTCTAAAATAGCATCATGTCCTCTCCTTGTATAAATGTACAAATGATTGTATAGATATCTGTTTTTGGTCTGAAATTAAATCATGTAATGGTTGAACCAACAAAATACCTTTTACTAGGAAAATGTTTAGTCTAAGCTCTCACCCTTTGTCACATGCACTATTCTCTTTTAACGGTAAGGACAATAGCAATCAGTTTTGGTATGTTTTGGCCAATATAACCCGAGCACAATCAAAGCTCAGTTTTATCCTAAAAATGCTTGTATTATTCTGTGCAAACTAGGATCTCTAATCCACAAATACTCTTGCTAGCCAGCTTACTATTGCCTATATTATCTATTAGAGATATATGCAATATACTGACAAATTCAAATTCAAATTCAATTGCAAAGTAATGTTTATTAAAATGTAAATTTTAATGGACAAGAATGCACTGAGTTTGGTTCCAAGAAATCATATTCCTTGTAGCTGATGAAGTGAATTATAAACCATAAAAAATCAACCTGGAATTAAGAGAAACTTCCTAACAGTTAGAACAATTAACCAGTGGAACAGTTTGCCTTCAGAAGTTGTGGGTGCTTCATCACTGGAGGATTATAAGAAAAGACTGGAGAGCCACCTGTCTGAAATGGTATAAGGCACAGGTCAGCAACCTGCGGCTCCAGAGGTTCCCTAATCCAAAGGGAAACACCCCCCAAGAACCGAGACTTAGAACAGTACAACGACATCACCCTCCTCCCCTACATCAAAGGCACCACAGATAAAATCAGCAAAATTCTCCACAAACACAATGTCAAGACAGCCTTCAGCACCAACCAAAAAATAGCCAACATCTTAAAAAACCCCAAAGACATGATCCAGCTAGAAAAAACCAAGGAGTCTATGAAATACCATGCAAAATCTGCCCAGCCACATACATTGGACAAACTAATAGGAGAATAAATGCACGCATCGCAGAACACAAGAACGCAGTCAGAAAAGAAGAAAACACTGCCTCCCTCTTCCAGCACCTTAAAGCTACTGGACATGAAATTAATTTTGAAGGAACCAAACTAATCTCCAAAACTGAACACCACAACAAGAGAATAATTATGGAAGCCATCGAAATAGAAAAACATCCCCACAACATGAATAAACGTGATGATACCTCCTGCCTACCAGACATCTGGAAACTAGCCCTAATCAACAAACGAGTCCCAGCCACAAAAACCAACACCGGACCCAGAACAACACAGGACGCCACCACCATTCACCCTCACCAGACCCAAACCCAATCACAAACCCATCCCTCAGACAAAATGCAACCACCATCCAGAAGCCAAACCACGACGACATCACCAGCTGCTGCACCTCCCTCCGACCCCCACACAAAGCAAATGGACACACGCCATAAACTCAGAGCTAGACCGCAAACTCGGAGCCAAACCAAAGCCCGGTATGTTACATCACAGCCTTCTGCTCTGGACATCACATCACAGAACTCAGGAGATTACAGCGCTAAAGCTCAGAATGTTACAACACAGCCAACCACCCAGAATGTTGCAACACAGAACTCAGGATATCACTACACCAGATCTCAGGATGTCATCACACTGCCCATACCCAGGTCATTACAACACAAAAGACTAATGGGCACACAGCCAGCACCTCAACTACTCAGGATGTTACGAAACAGCTGAACAATCCACAAACAATGACTCCAACACAGCCAACCAATCCACCCGCAGCAACAAAGCCAGCACTCCACACACACACACCAGTATTTATAGAGAGACGGCAGCTCCGATCATACTTTGCTCGCCCAGGCACGAAGCCGAAGACCCCAGCCTGAAGATGACGAGTGGGACCTTGTCGAAACGTCACCAAGATACTCTCAATCTTACACGGGAAAAGACCCAAATACACCAAGACCTGCATATATATATGTTTTCTGAGGTCTTTGTATGTAGGTCTTTGGTTATTCAGGTTTTCTCCCACGTAAAATTGGAAGTGTCTTGGCGACGTTTCGACAAAGTCCCATTCGTCATCTTCAGGCTGGTGTTTTCAGCTTCGTGCTTCGAGATGTCTCCTTCTTGCACGGGCAACGGTGCACTGGGTTGATTTACGACGCACGGAACAACAGTGCGCCATTGCCCGTGCAAGAAGGAGACATCTGGATGGACACATGAGAAGGAGACATCTAGACGGACATGTGAAAGAGATGGTGGGGGGAGGGAAAGGTAGTGTCAGTGATACGGGACTGGTAATTATTGAGGAGGATAGTGAGGTGGAGAATAAGAAGGATGATGGCACACCCTGACCAAAAATGGGTGGGTTTAACGATGAGGGGAAGAGAGAAACTCCCCCCTCAGCTCATGCACAGGGGCGCGAGGGAGGAGGGAGACAATCAGCATGTGAAATGAAGGGGATTCCTCTCAGCCCCAGGGCTAATGGGAAAAATACTTGCGGTTGGATGAAGAAAATGGGACATGATGACGTATGCGAAACATCTAAGGCACGGCACGATCAGCTGGGCCCGTTGACACGTTCTAGAAGCCGGATGCAGGCTACTAACAGCTTATAAAAAACATATCCCCCAGCGCCTACCTTTTAGAACCCTGACGATGTTGGATGACTCCCAACGAAAGCTCGGTTATTAAACTCTTTTATTATTTCTCTTGGTGATTGACTTGTTTTTGGATTTTATCATATATATATATATATATATATATATATATATATATATATATATATATATGTAGGTCTTTGGTTGTTCGGGTTTTCTCCCACGTAAAATTGGAAGTGTCTTGGCGACGTTTCGACGAAGTCCCATTCGTCATCTTCAGGCTGGTGCTTTCAGCTTCGTGCCTCGAGCAGCAATGTGTGGTCTTAGCTGTTTCTTCCTTTTAACTGCCAGTGGGGGTATGAACTGATTGGGTGGGAGCTTGGCTGTGTTCTGATTGGGTGGAGGTGTGTTCTGATTGGTTAGGGGCTTGGCTGTGCTCTGATTGGCTGGGGGGTTGGCTGTGCTCTGATTGGCTGTGCTGTGCTCTGATTGGCTGGGGGAGTGTTCTGTTTGGTTGTGCTCAGGTTAGTCTGAGTTGCAGAGGGATTCAAGATTTTGGGCTGCCCTGCCATTCCTTGGCTTCGCGTTCGTGGTCGTGCTTCCTCTTCATGGAGGGTGTCAGTTTGCTTCATGTATGGATTGGGGGGGTTTAAAGTGGCTAATGATGCAGCTGTGGTCTGGCTTCTGGTTTGTGGTCGTGCCTCATAGTCAGTGTGGCTTTGGGTTTGTTTTTTGCGTGGATGTTTGGTGGTGACCTCCTGTGTGGTTTTTGTGAGTGTGGGTCTGGTATCATTTTTTGTGTTAGGGAGTCGTTTGTCAATGAGGGCGGGTTTCCAAATGGCTGGTAGGCGGGAGGTATCATCTCGCTTGTTCATGCTGTGTGGGCGTTTTTCTATCTCGATGGCTTCTCTGATTATTCTGTTATTAAAATGTTCACTTTTGGCAATGGTTCTGGTATTTTTAAAGTCAATTTCATGTCCTGTAGCTTTAAGGTGTTGGACCAGGGAAGATGTTGGTTCCTCTTTTTTGATTGAGTTCTTATGTTCTTCAATGCGTGCACTTATTCTTCTGTTGGTTTGTCCGATGTATGTGGTGGGACAAGTGGTGCATGGGATTTCGTATACTCCTTGATTTTCTAATTCAATTTTATCTTTGGGGTTTCTAAGGATGGTGGATATTTTTCTGTTTGTGCAGAATGCTGTTTTGATGTTGTGTTTATGGAGGATCTTACTGATTCTGTCTGTGATGCCTTTTATGTATGGGAGGATGGCTTTGCCGTTTTCTTGTTCTTTGTCTTGGATTTTAGTGGGGGTTTCTTTTTGGATTAGGTTTGTAATCTTATTTCTATGGAATCCATTGGATGTTAGTACATTGGTGAGAGTGTGTAGTTCGGGTTTTAGGTGTTGTTCGTCAGCTAAGCGTTTTGTTCTGGAGATGAGTGTCTTGGCTACAGAGTTGATCTGTGCTGGGTGGTGGTGTGAGAGAGCGTGCAGATAGCGGTTTGTGTGTGTTTTCTTCTGGTAGATGGTGTGTCCTAGGGAGCCATTGGATTTCTTGTAGACTAAGACATCCAGGAAGGGAAGTTGGTTGTTAGCTTCTGTTTCCATGGTGAACTGTATTTTGGGGTGTAGGCTGTTGAGGTGTGTGAGGAAGTTGTCCAGTTTTTCTTTCCCATGTGGCCAGATTATGAAGGTGTCGTCTACGTATCTGAGCCAGAGTTTGGGTTTGTGATCCGATTTTTCTAGAGCTTGGGTTTCAAAGTGTTCCATGTAGAGGTTGGCAATGACAGGTGAGAGGGGTGATCCCATGGGTGCTCCTTCTGTTTGTTTGTATTTTTGTCCATTATAGATGAAGTATGTGTTGGATAGGCAGTGGTTGGTCAGATCTAAGATGTGTTTGGGGGGGTTATATTTGTTTTGAATAGCTGTCAAGGCTTCTTTGATAGGCACTTGGGTGAAGAGGGATATGACATCGAAGCTCACTAGTAGGTCGCTGGGCTGTAAGTTTTGTTTCTTTATGATCTCTATAAACTGGAATGAGTTTTTTACGTGTGAGGTGATGGATTCTGCATAGGGCTGTAGTTGTTTGGCGAGAAATTTGGCTAGGTTTTGTAGAGGTGAGCCTATGGAGCTGACTATAGGTCTGAGTGGGGTTCCTTCCTTGTGTATCTTGGGGAGACCATAGAGTTTGGGGCATCTGGATGATTTCTCTCTGGGAATGATTCTTTGCTGGATCTCTTCGCTAATGGGGGAGGCTTTTATTTTGGATCTGGTGGTTTTTTCCAGGTAGGTGGTGGGATCTGTATTTAGGGGTTTGTATGTGGAGTCTTGGAGTAGGTTGGTTAATTTGGTTTGGTAGTCAGATGTGTTCATAACCACCGTGGCGTTGCCCTTGTCTGCTGGTAGGATTATTATGCTGGTGTCTTCTTTAAGGTTACGTAGTGCTGTCTGTTCCTCTTTGGGTAAGTTGCTTTTGGGTGGCTTGCTGGTGCAGAGGATGTTGGTGATTTCGAGTCTGATTCTGTTGGCGTCGTCGGGGTTGATTTTAGTCAGGCTGGTTTCAACTCCACATATAATGGTTTCAGTGGGGATGTGTTTGGGAGCGACTGCAAAGTTGAATCCTTTGGAAAGGACATTGGTTTCGGCTTTGGTGAGGATCCTATCTGACAAGGGCAACGCCACGGTGGTTATGAACACATCTGACTACCAAACCAAATTAACCAACCTACTCCAAGACTCCACATACAAACCCCTAAATACAGATCCCACCACCTACCTGGAAAAAACCACCAGATCCAAAATAAAAGCCTCCCCCATTAGCGAAGAGATCCAGCAAAGAATCATTCCCAGAGAGAAATCATCCAGATGCCCCAAACTCTATGGTCTCCCCAAGATACACAAAGAAGGAACCCCACTCAGACCTATAGTCAGCTCCATAGGCTCACCTCTACAAAACCTAGCCAAATTTCTCGCCAAACAACTACAGCCCTATGCAGAATCCATCACCTCACACGTAAAAAACTCATTCCAGTTTATAGAGATCATAAAGAAACAAAACTTACAGCCCAGCGACCTACTAGTGAGCTTCGATGTCATATCCCTCTTCACCCAAGTGCCTATCAAAGAAGCCTTGACAGCTATTCAAAACAAATATAACCCCCCCAAACACATCTTAGATCTGACCAACCACTGCCTATCCAACACATACTTCATCTATAATGGACAAAAATACAAACAAACAGAAGGAGCACCCATGGGATCACCCCTCTCACCTGTCATTGCCAACCTCTACATGGAACACTTTGAAACCCAAGCTCTAGAAAAATCTGATCACAAACCCAAACTCTGGCTCAGATACGTAGACGACACCTTCATAATCTGGCCACATGGGAAAGAAAAACTGGACAACTTCCTCACACACCTCAACAGCCTACACCCCAAAATACAGTTCACCATGGAAACAGAAGCTAACAACCAACTTCCCTTCCTGGATGTCTTAGTCTACAAGAAATCCAATGGCTCCCTAGGACACACCATCTACCAGAAGAAAACACACACAAACCGCTATCTGCACGCTCTCTCACACCACCACCCAGCACAGATCAACTCTGTAGCCAAGACACTCATCTCCAGAACAAAACGCTTAGCTGACGAACAACACCTAAAACCCGAACTACACACTCTCACCAATGTACTAACATCCAATGGATTCCATAGAAATAAGATTACAAACCTAATCCAAAAAGAAACCCCCACTAAAATCCAAGACAAAGAACAAGAAAACGGCAAAGCCATCCTCCCATACATAAAAGGCATCACAGACAGAATCAGTAAGATCCTCCATAAACACAACATCAAAACAGCATTCTGCACAAACAGAAAAATATCCACCATCCTTAGAAACCCCAAAGATAAAATTGAATTAGAAAATCAAGGAGTATACGAAATCCCATGCACCACTTGTCCCACCACATACATCGGACAAACCAACAGAAGAATAAGTGCACGCATTGAAGAACATAAGAACTCAGTCAAAAAAGAGGAACCAACATCTTCCCTGGTCCAACACCTTAAAGCCACAGGACATGAAATTGACTTTAAAAATACCAGAACCATTGCCAAAAGTGAACATTTTAATAACAGAATAATCAGAGAAGCCATCGAGATAGAAAAACGCCCACACAGCATGAACAAGCGAGATGATACCTCCCGCCTACCAGCCATTTGGAAACCCGCCCTCATTGACAAACGACTCCCTAACACAAAAAATGATACCAGACCCACACTCACAAAAACCACACAGGAGGTCACCACCAAACATCCACGCAAAAAACAAACCCAAAGCCACACTGACTATGAGGCACGACCACAAACCAGAAGCCAGACCACAGCTGCATCATTAGCCACTTTAAACCCCCCCAATCCATACATGAAGCAAACTGACACCCTCCATGAAGAGGAAGCACGACCACGAACGCGAAGCCAAGGAATGGCAGGGCAGCCCAAAATCTTGAATCCCTCTGCAACTCAGACTAACCTGAGCACAACCAAACAGAACACTCCCCCAGCCAATCAGAGCACAGCCAACCCCCCAGCCAATCAGAGCACAGCCAACCCCCCAGCCAATCAGAGCACAGCCAAGCCCCTAACCAATCAGAACACACCTCCACCCAATCAGAACACAGCCAAGCTCCCACCCAATCAGTTCATACCCCCACTGGCAGTTAAAAGGAAGAAACAGCTAAGACCACACATTGCTGCTCGAGGCACGAAGCTGAAAGCACCAGCCTGAAGATGACGAATGGGACTTCGTCGAAACGTCGCCAAGACACTTCCAATTTTACGTGGGAGAAAACCCGAACAACCAAAGACCTACATACAAATACCCGCGAAAACCTCAGAAAACATATATATATATATATATATATATATATATATATATATATATATATATATAGAGAGAGAGAGAGAGAGAGAGAGAGAGAGAGAGAGGTAGGTAGGTATATGTATGTATATATATATATGTATGTATATGTGTATGTATGTATATGTATATATATGTATATGTACATATATATGTATATATACTTGTAATAAAGGTAAAAAAGGATATATGCAGTGTTATCTTCATTTTAGTTATCTTCGTTTTAGTTATCAAAAGGGTTTTGCGGCTCCCAGGGTTTTGTTTTCTGTGAGAAATGGGTCCAAGTGGCTCTTTGAGTGTTTTGGGTTGCCTACCCCTAGTATAGGGTCTCCTGCTGGGGCAGAGGGTTGGAGTAGAAGACCTCCAAAGTCCCTTCCAGCTCTGTTCTGACTGACTGAAAATTATGCCACAAGTAGGTAATATTTGAGGGCCACGACACTGCCTCTGAACTTTTTGGAGGACCATAGACCATTCATTGTCATAGTGTTGTCTCTGCAAGGAGCAGGATAATGTTTTTGGCATTGTTAGTTTTGCTTTGCATGGGTTTTAGAAGAGGGAATGTAGATCAAAATTATTAAAATTGTTATTTTTGGTAATTTTCTAGAAATTTTAATAGTTTTGAATATGCAGAAGGGGTGGAGTTCCTTCCAGAAGTTTCCCACTCATTTTATACCTTTGGCTCAAAAAGGCAATTGAAGGGGATTAAGTATAGGAATTGGAAGCTTTTTGGAGACTCTAATTGTCATTCCAATTCTTAATCATCAACATTTGGCTAATTTTGATTTTGTGAATTCAGTGTGCTGGATGCTCTCAAGCTATAGATTGCCCATCCCTGTTTTGGGAATAAATATTATAGTAGTCTTTAAGATACCATAAGATTCTATGTAGATTGTTTGAGTAACTTTGCTAAATGTATAAGAAAGGACGCTTTCCATACTTAACTTTTGGAGACTGTGAAAATAAAGGGTCTCAATATGCAGAAGTCTTTATTTGAAAGTGTCTTAGATTCCATTATAGGCTAAAAGACAATTGGTACAAAATGTTTTACAAATGGTGCATAATTTTATCAATAATTAGCATGAAACTGAAGGAACATTCTATCACATGTGGTGGACATGTAAAAAGTTCAATAGTACTGGAAAGATATATATAGTAATGTGAAAAAAATTGGAAATTAAATTAAAAATGAAATCACAACCATTCTACTAGAAATCTAAAATAGTTCAACAAGAAATATCATAAATGACTTCCGGTTCCGGATCGCAGCGTGTGCAGTCATGCGAAGAGACTCCTCTCTTCGCTGACTGCTTTCCCTCTGCCGGTAGACCCTTAATCGGGTCGAAAAGTCACCCTGGAGGGGCGACTACCGTTGAGGAGGCCCTCGTCGACTGTGGAAGGGCGGCAGCTCCTTCCGCAGTCCGAGATTGCTCCTTAGGGCCGACGGAAAATGGCTGATCACTTTGCTGCTGTAACTGAAAGTCAGAAGAACATCTAAGCATAAAGAACCACCATGGTTGATCTGGGTGAGACTTTTTCCCCCCCTCTCTTAGCCCTCCTACCTGTAAAAAGCATTTTTGGAATTATTTCCCTCCTTTGAGAGAGCGGCGTTTGTCAATGTGGGAAAAGAAGCTTTGAAAAGAAAAAAAATTAATTTCATTGACTATTTTTTACTTCTATTTACTTTGGGGTCTTAAAAAAAATTTATTATTGAATTTCATTAGTGAATTTAGTTTATATGTGAAGAATACTATTTTTTCTAGATTTTCTTAATGTTATTTTTGGTGTCTGGGAAGAGATTTTATAATCTACTGAGGACACCCTGTGTAGAAATTTAAAACTGCAACTGTTTTTTTTCTTGTTTGATGCTGAGGTTGGTTTTGACTTTCAGATCATCATAAAAGGGAAAAAACAAAGAAGTTCAACAGCTGTTAAATCTGTGGGGGTGGACGCTGGCTAACTGTTATTAAATATAGCCTCCACTAAAAGATAACAGGATTATTTCTAGTTACAATTGAAATGGAGAAACCCTATTTACAACTCAACTGTAAACTTATATTAGAAAAAATCTATGAAGCCACTGAGCAAGTATGTGTTAAAATAAAGAGATTACTACAGAAATAAAAAACAGAAACTCTGCTTTGAATTTACAAACCGACCTCCAGACTTTATTTGACTATCCTACAGACCAAAAAACAACAGAAGAGGAATCAATCAATACCAAAGAAGATTCTATGCCATTCTATATTGAGACTCCTGATGATCAAAAAGTGACTTTAACTAAACCATATACAATTTCAAAAGTAACAGGAATGGATGCGCAAATACAATTTATTGAGAACTATGACAATTTTGATAACCAACTACTAACCACAAAATTGGACATAATTGAGTGTCTTACTCAGCAGCATCAAATGTCGAGATCTGAATTTTTAAAGCAACAAGGGATCAATTACAAAGGAGTCAGGTTCCTAAAACAGAGGATGGGATGTTTTTTTTTTAAACTCAAATGATACTACAAGGAATAAAGAGAGATTTATTTGTTGACATAGAGGCTGTGTTATGGAAACCTTCTTGCCACAAAAAGAAAGCTAGAATAAGACTTAAGAGTGTGACCTAAAATTGTATGCAATGGGTTAAAAAGGCTTTTTAGACATGGATTGACTTAAGGTTTAAGATTTAGAATTATAAGTAGGAGGAAAATTTTTGGTTAGTAGAATATATATATCTGAGAGATAGACTATTTTTTGAATTAATGTGTCTACTTTATATATGATCATTATTTTGTATTGGAAGGAGAATAAGAAAATGGATTGTGTTAATAGAAGATATGGTATTAGTAAATGAGGAGATACTAGAACAAGAATAGAATATGTTTAGGAAATATAAGAATGTAATTGTGGGAATAATATGCTTTTTTTCTCTAGATATTATAATTATTATGTTATGAATAGAGGGAAATTACGGATACTCGAAGTTTAAATAATAAGTTTAGTAATGGCTAATTGAAATATGGTAATTGGAATTTTGTAAAGCTTAAATACAGGATTGGGATTTTTACAATTAATGGCTTTTTATAAATTTTATTGATTGATGGATTTGTATTAGAAATGTATTAATCTGAATATGTTACATGATTGGTGGGAACTAGAGAGGGAATTTTTAATAACTTAATTTGAATTATACATAAATGTGTTTGTTTTTGGATAATTGACTACCCCATCACCACGCTGTTTCCTAAGCACTGAAACTGTAAACTGTAAAAACTGAAAAACTTAATAAAACTTGTATTTAAAAAAAAATATCATAATTTACTGAGATACAAAATTTGCCAAACACTGAAAATAGCATGCAATTCCGATGATATCTGACTAGGAATTTAAACTTGGAATATAAGCAACAATGCCAGAATTAGAAGTTTAATTAAACAGAAGTTTAATCAAACAGAATTAAACAGAAGTTTAATCAAATTCAAGAAAGAATGGTTTCTACCACCAACCACCTACTATTATTATTACTAATTTGTATACCACCCAACTCCCAATGATTCTGTGAGTGGCATATATGTACAATAGATTAAGCAGCATGGCAAATAGAGACATACTGCTTCTATGGAAGCCTAAATGCTTATAAACACAAACACTTGGTATCTGGAAGTTGAGTCAGCTCCCCTTCCTCCAGATGTTTTGGATACCAAATCCTAACTTGTATAGCCTGTATTATGGTTGTAATAGTTTAATCCATCTAAATGGTTCCAAGTTAGGGATACCGAATTTACCATCCAGGTTCTCTTTATCTGTTTATAAAGAGAACAAACCTATCTTTTTTCTATAATCATTTAGTACACATTATTGTTTACAATATTGTTTACAGAATAATAGAACATTTATAGCTATAAATGATAAAGGCAATTTTAGTTTAGTACAAGTGGAAGGTATCAGATGGATGAAGACCAGAGTAAGGTTAAAAATAGACCTTTTGCTTTACCTCAGAAAATTGCATGGTGCATGAAGCTTTTCATTATTTTTATTTCGTGACAGAATAAAGGAGAGGTTTACTAAGAAATATAGAGGGACAGGCTATAAGTTTCTCATTGTGAAAAAGGTTTGTTGTTAGAAGCAGCATTCTTGATTGTTGAATTCATCTTTCATCAACACTGTTAGTCTTGGCTTGTGCCAACTCTGAGACAACCAATATTGGACTATTTCAGATGAACTGAAGGAGGCATGTTTAAAGACAAAGGTGCAAGATTTTGTAATGTGCTTTATTCATTTTTAAAAGTTCCATTTTGTAGCCAACACTCTTTTCTGTTCCAGGAGGATATACTGTGTTTTTCCATGGGTGTGTTACTATATTTGTTTGCCCAATCTACTAATGGATTTTGAAGTGGTCCTTCTTGTAAGTTGGGTAAATTTTGTGTTTGACCTGGCATTGCTTACATATTGTGTAACTACTTGTTTTTTCTTTCAAAGCAATAGCTATGTTAAAAAAAATGGGGTGAGGTCTTTGAGTACCCCATGGGATCACTTCCATGGACATTTGAAATAATTGGCAGAGAAGCAATTCTGATCCAAACTGCAGTTGATAGATTGTAAAATACTGCCAAGAGGTATTCTAGGGGTATATTTTGGCATTCTATTTCTTTTTTATTTTAACAAATATTTTTAAGAAATAATGCAATTCAGATTGAGCTTTGGCACATTCTGGAAGATTAATGATGGACCTCAGACATCAAGCAGCCTATTCTTGATTTAGTCTTAAATACCATTCACGTTTGTTGCAAAAGTCAATATGCTAATTGTATGTATTTGTTTAAAGACTTCTTAACCTTGCTTTTTAGGTAAAAGAGCTCATGGAGTGATTTGTAAAGTTATGTAGTATGACTCTTCCTGCCCTCTGACTCACAGTTCTGGTTATCACATACAGTATATAGAGAAAAAAGAGACTAGAGGGAAGAGGAACAAAATGAAATACAGTGGAAAGGAGTTCAGATTGATAGGTAGATATTGCATTGTTTTTTTAATAATAGTAATAACAAAGTAACTTCCTTTTCCTGTCTCTTGAAAGAAAAATCTGATAACTTTTTCCCATGAAAAGACTGAGCTTTGTTCAGTTCTGGAGTCATTCTAAGAAGTATGTTTTTGATATCAGGATCTGGTTGGTAGCTCTCAGAATTTTAGTAAAATCATAGAAGAGTGTGTAAGCTTGAAGTCTACATACCATGTTTTCCTGAAAATAAGACCCAACCAGAAAATAAGCCCTAGCCTGATTTTTAGTGTGCTCCTAATATAAGCTATACCCCCAAAATAAGCCCCAGTTAAGATTGTCATCAGCCCTGGTGGTGGGGGTGGCCAGCACAGGAGACAATAAGTGTGTAGCAGCCACAACACGTGCAGCACAGGTGAGTCCTAATGCAGCAATCACAAGACTGGCCCTCCAATCAGAAGCATGGGGGGAAAGCAGATGATCCAAATGTGCAGCAACAACACTAGCAGCTGATGGAAACAGAGGTAAGAGGTGGAGGCAGGTGATCCTGACGCTCCACAGCTGCTTGGACAGGTAATCAACTCACCTATGCTGTACGAGCTGTGCAGCCCCAGAGTGCGCCGGCAAAGGGGCCTATGTGCTGCGGCTGCTGCCGGACACCATTGGCCCCTGCATGCTTGCCACCTGTTGTGCACACACTGGGGGGGCATCTGGCTTGGCTGATCACCCTGATATCTTGTTCTCTGAAAATAATCCCTAATGTGTCATTTGGAGCCAAAAAAAAAATTAGACTGGGTCTTATTTTCAGGGAAACATGGTAGTATCTGCCCAATCTACTTGATCTTGCAGATTCCTTTGATGTTATGTAATCTATTTGGGCCTGGAAGTGTACCTTCTCTATGGCAGATGGGATCTTCCTTGAGATCCAGATGGCTCCAACTCTGCTCTTGTTTAGAAGAGCCACGAAGACCTGGCTTTTAACCCAGGTCTTTGGCAAAGGAGAATGAGATCCTCCACTTCATTCAATCTGATCTGTTGTGCTTGCTGTTTTTTCCTTTATTGATTTCATTATAACTACTTTGACTGTTGTGAGCTGCCTAGAGTATAGGTAGTCAGGTACATACAAGTTTAATAAATAATGATAATAATAACTGGGCAATTACTTGCAATTAGAATATTACAAAAAGCCCCAAAGGCTTAATTTTGACTGCTCAAGAGCAAGCTATTTGAAGTAATGCAGTCAAAGCCAGAGTTAAAAAAATCATCAAGATTGTTTCCCCTCCTGACACTACATGATGACTGGTTCAAGCATCTTTATGCATTTGAATACTAACATTAGTTCGTCAGAAGATCTCAACTATGGCAGATAAAAATGAAATTAGATGATTATGGTAGGCTTATATAGGCCTTCCTTTTCTGTATTGTATCATAGTTGTAAAATGTGAGTCTGATGTCATTTGCAAAGCATTTTGCTGTTTTCATCTGAGGAATTTATTTAGTGGTTAGCTAGACACAGATGCATCTATTTCTGTTATATCATTTATCAAGGAATGATTCCAAATGGGATGTCTCTGTGTATGGCATAATATATGGAAATACAATTATATGTCTTCAACTGACTTGAATAATTCTCCCCTGCAATAACAACTGATTGCAGTAAGAATGATGTATTGTTTTTAATTGTATTATAATGCCTTTTCCCCTTGAATTTTCCAGTTTTAATTATAATTCTACAGATAATTGAGGCAGTAACATTATTCTTCTTGGTATTCTCATATCAGTCCTATGAGTGGGTTAATTTGAGAGATACAGTAATCACTGCACAGAATAATATTATGCCTTGATTGAGTTGAGATCTGAACCCAAGTCTCCTTGGCCAAAATCCAACGTTATCCTTGTTATCTTCATTCTTCTCACTGGTATATATGTATATATGCAATCCATTCTTTTCTGGAATACTGTCACTATATCAAAAGATACAAGGCAGCACTTGCAGTGATTATTTCTGGTTTGTTGGACTGTGTAACGTGAAAGATAAGAAATATTCCATTGCAGACTAGAACTACAAATTGGTGCAATGGGATTTTTTTTGGGGGGGGGAGGCTACCGCTCAGCCAAATGAAATATTTACAAACTTTTCTAAATGAGACTGTTCCATGTTCCCAGTAGATTTCCATGTTCCCATTTAAAAACTATTTGTTCTGGTCTTTAGTAGCCAGCAGTCTGGATGAAAGAGGTTGCAATGTACTTCAGACAGGACTCATTTCAGCCAGACAGCAGGGGGGAAAAAGAAACATAATTTTTCTCCTGCATAAATTCCATACTCACAGATCTAATAATAATAATAATAAAGTTGGAAGGGAGCTAGGAGGTCATCTAGTCCAAACCCCTGCTCAGGCAGGAAACTCTATACCAGTGGTGGCGAACCTATGGCACGCATGCCAGAGGCAACACTCAGAGCCCTCTCTGTGGGCACGCGCGCTGTCGCCCCAGCTCTGGTTCCCCCTCTGGCCCCCTCCTCACCAGTAGCCCCCCAGAAGAGAGTCGCCCCAAAGCGCGGCCCATGTGGAGCAATTCAGCCAAGGACATGGCAGCCAGGCAACGGGGATAAGACTCCACCTTCACATCCCATCATGCGCAGTTGATGCTGCAGGGCGCGGGCGGAATTTCCATCCGTTGCTTCTCGTTCTGCCTTCAGGCACCTTGGAGAATAGCTTGACTCCCTCTTCTTTGTGGCAGCCCCTGAGATATTGGAACACTGCTATCATGTCCCCCCTCGTCCTTCTCTTCATTAAACTAGACATAACCAATTCCAGCAACCGTTCCTTATCATCTTTGTTGCTCTTCTCTGGACTCTTTCTAGAGTCTCAACATCTTTTTTACATCGTGGTGACCAAAACTGGATGCAGTATTCCAAGTGTAGCCTTACCAAGGCATTGTAAAGTGGTATTAATACTTCACGTGATCTTGATTCTGTCCCTCTATTAATGCAGCCCAGCACTGTGTTGGCTTTTTTGGCAGCTGCAGCACACTGCTGGCTCATATTTAACTGATTGTCTACTAGGACTCCGAGATCCCTCTCACAGTTACTACTATTGAGCAAGGTGCCCCCTATACTATACCTGTACATTTGGTTTTTCTTGCCTAAATGTAGAATCTTACTTTTTTCACCATTGAATTTCATTTTGTTAGATAGCGCCCAGTGTTCAAGTCTGTCCAGATCCTCCTGTATCTTAAGTCTATCTTCTGGAGTGTTGGCTATTCCTGCCAGCTTGGTGTCATCCGCAAATTTGATGAGTTTCCCATCTATCCCCTCGTCCAAATCATTGATGAAGATGTTGAAGAGCACTTGGCCTAGAACAGAGCCCTCGGGCACCCCATTACAACTTCCCTTCATGTAGATGCAGTTCCATTGAGGACCACATGCTGAGTACGGCCGGTCAGCCAGCTACGAATCCATCTGGTGGTGATGCTGTCTAACCCACATTTTTCTATCTTATCGAGTAGTAAGTTGTGATCTACTTTATCAAATGCCTTACTGAAGTCCAAGTAAATTATATCCACAGCATTCTTCTGATCCACTAATTTTGTTTGGTCAAAGAATGCAATAAGATTTGTCTGGCATGATCTGTTTTTGACAAACCCATGTTGGCTTTTAGTAATGACTTTGTTTGCCTCTAGGTGTTCCTTGATTTGTTGTTTGATTATCTTTTCCAGAATCTTCCCAGGTATTGAGGTCAGGCTGATAGGTCTGTAATTTCCTGGATCCATTTTTTTTCCTTTTTTGAAGATGGGAACTACATCAGCTCTTTTCCAGTCCTCTGGTAGTTCCCCAGTGCTCCAAGATCTTTGAAAAATATAGTTCAGTGGTTCTGAGATCAATCTGCCAGTTCCTTGAGAGCCTTGGGGTGTAATCCATCTGGTCCTGGTGATTTGAACTCGTCTAGGCTGGACAGGTGCTCACTTATCATTTTCTTGCCTATCTTAACTTGTGTTTCTATACTGTTTTTTATAGCACTATTTTTGATAGGTTGGTCTGTTTTTTCCCTTTGTGTAAAGAGAGATGCGAAAAACAAGTTAAATAGTTCTGCTTTCTCCCTATTGCTAGTCACCTTCTTACCACTTTCACCCACTAACGGACCAATCGTTTCCTTCACTTTTTTCTTGTTTTTTACATGTTGAAAGAAGCTTTTTTTGTTATTTTTGACTTTGGTCGCAAGCCTTAGTTCATTTTGAGCCTTGGCTTTCCTCACTTCATCTTTGCAGGCTCGGGCAATTTATTGATATTCTGATTTAGTTATGTGCCCCTCTTTCCACTTTCTATACTTGTCCTTTTTATCTTTCAATTTGTCAGAGAGTTCTTTATGCAGCCATGCTGGTTTCTTTTGAGAGCTGTTATTTTTTCCTCTTTGTTGGTATTGAGCTAGACTGGGTTTCTATTATCTTGCTTTTCAAAATTTCCCAAGCTTCTTGCATTGTTTTCCCCTGGAGGATTCTCATCCATGGAATCCTTCCCAAGCCCTCTCTAAGTTTATTGAAATTAGCTCTCTTGAAGTCCAAGACTCTAGTTTGACTATGTTCTATTGATTGTGCTTCCACAATGTTGAATTCCAATATTGCATGATCACTACCTCCCAAGGTTCCTGTGGCTTCAATCATTTCATCTCTGTTAGTGAGAATTAGATCCAAAATGGCTAATCCCCTAGTTCCCTTCTCTACTTTTTGGGAGACAAAGTTGTCTGCTAGGTTTGCAGGAATCTGTTTGATCTTCCACTTGGTGCAGAGTTTGTCTCCCAGTTGATGTCAGGGTAATTAAAGTCCCCCATTACTATGGTGATGTGCTTCCTACATACCTTAGTTAGCTGACTAGCAAAAAGTTCATCTATTTCCTCTGTTTGGTTGGGTGGCCTATAGTATACACCTATGGTAATGTCATTTTTCCTCCCTTTTATATTGACCCAAATGTATTCAAGACAGTTTTCGTCATTGTTGTGCTCTATTTCTGTGGAGATGTAGTTATTTCTTATATAGAGAGCAACTCCACCTCCTCTTTTATTTCATCTGTTTCTTTTAAATAATTTAAATCCCTCTAGCTGTGTGTTCCATTTTTGGGTTTCATCCCACCATTTTTCTATAATGGCAACAATATCATATCTGCCCTCATTAACCTGAATTTCTAGTTCACCCTGTTTGCTGTTCATACTCTGTGCATTGGTGTATAGACATCTGAGTCCTTTATGACCGACCCGGTGTTTACTTTCTACATAACCTGATTAGTGCCTGAGTTCCCCTATTGTCTTACCACCTATTTGATTAGTGCACTTTGTGTGGCACTCATTATTAAAGTTGGAAGAGAGATACTCTCTAATAGATAAGTATGTGCAACAACCATCATTCTATTAATTATTTGGATAAAATGGAGGGAATTCTTATCAAATTTGCTTTTCACATAGCTAATGCCTTAGAAAACAAAACTAAAATTCTAAACAATCTTGTTAAATTAAAGAAAGAGGTTGGAAAAAAACCATAAAAGAGAAGCAAATGCAAAATTCCTGACTTTGGAAACAGAAACACTGGTGTTGAATGAAAAAAGATCTTGGAATTAATCCTGATCACAAACTGAATGTGAGTCAGCAGTTTGATGGCCTACAGAAAAAAACAAAAGCAATTTAGGATGAATAAAGCAAAGCATAGTTTCCAAATCAGAAATTATTGTTCTTCTTAATTCTGCATTAGTCAAGCCACAACCTGAACATTTTGTCAGGTGTGGGGCTTTAAAAACAATTCAGAAACATTGGAACAGCTTCAGAGAAGGGCAAGAACCACCAGAAAAAGGTAAGCTTATAGAGAAAGTTTAAAAACCCTTGGCCTGATCCAAAGAAGATGAAGGACACAATAACAATTTTCTTGTATTTAAAACGGTATCAAATACAAGAGAGCAAGATTTTTTTTTCTCTGTCTTCCAAAAAAGCCAGGAGATATTGTAGAATAATTGTCTTAAGTTACAAGAAAGCAGCTGAATGTTAGGGATAAAAATAGGAATTCTTACTAATGTTAGAAATAATGTAGGATAAAATTGTAGGAAACTCTAGCACAGACATGTCAAACTCACGACGTCACGTGACGTCGCACAATGTATCGGAGCTTTTTCACCGTTGCCAGCAATGGAGTGGGCGCGGCTCCAGTATGATGAAACCGGCCCGCAGGCCAGCAGTTTGACACCCCTGCTCTAGCAGAACCAATTATTGAAAGAGGTTATGCATCACACGCAGGTCACGCCCACCCCAGCTCCGCAAAGGCAAAAAACATCATGATACGTCATGTGATGCTATCAGGTTTGACACCTGTGATCTACAGTATGAGGGATGTTTTAATATGAATTCCTGCAGTTAATTGCCATTTAGAGTTAATAGATTCAATAAGCTGTATTAACTCTATGGTTTATAACTAATTTAAAACTAATTTTCAATGTTGAGAGGTCATGTTTTAGTCAAAAGATGAAAATCTATTTAAGAATATCTCTGGGTAAACCCAACTCAAGGCACTTCTAAATAAATATCATATAATGGATTCTAGATTTTCCTATAACAGCCAGCCTATTGCCCCTGGATATAGTGGTAAAAGCTCTAATATGATTTATCACTAGTATTTAATAGGATGCTATATCTTAAAACATATGTTTCTGTTCCATTTAAATTTTAATTTTCTGTTTTTATCTTCTGTTTTCACTGCCAGAGTTAATTGTGGTAGCTGGGCAGTTATAAAAATTTGTTAAGTAAGTAAGTAAATAAGTTATAAAAATCTGTTAAGTAAGTAAGTAAGTAAATAAATAAATAAATGTGACCACAGCCACTGGTAGGTATGTCCTCCATAAAATTATTGGCTCAATTAATGCAATTATTATTATGGAATAATAATATTGCACACAGAGTAATATTATTCATTTTTAAGACTACTCATTCATCAGATTAAAACAACAGATAAAGAAAATATCACATAATAAAAGCAACCACATTAGGGACAAAAACCGGCTTCAAGTATACAGTATTAATGGGTTCATATACACTATTATAGCCCAATGCTAACTGAACAAGCTAGCTCTTTATCACAAAAGGACAACAAACCTAGCTCCATATATGAGGGGGCTATCTATTAATAATTCATTCTTAGGGATCTCAAAATACATCTTAAATGTTTTTTTTACAATGACCATAATACAAAAGCAAATACCCCTTTGAGTGCACATTAAGCTATTGATAAAGGAGAATATGTGTAGCTCAGATTGAAATGAGGGTTCCTTGGTGCTCTCTAAATTTGGTTGGTTTCTTGCAGATGTTTCATTACCCGAACTGATGTTACCTAGGAAACATCTGTAAGAAGCAACAAGCTCAGAGAGCATCAAGGAACTCTCATTTCAACCTGAGCTACAAATATTCTCCTTTATCAATACCTTAATGTGCACTCAAAGGGGTATTGGCTTCTGGGCTCAGGTTTTCAGAAAGAGCATTTCTTTTTTACTCCTAGCCTGGAGAGTCACTGGGAATAGCAGCATATAAATTTAATAATTAAAAATATAAATGAAAACATTTGTTATGAGATGAACTTTGGCAACCATCTTTTTTTATAATCTGTTATTTAATAATAATAATAAAGTTGGAAGGGACTTTGGAGGTCATATAGTCCAACCCCCTGCTCAGGCAGGAAACTCTATACCATTTCAGTCAAATGGCTGTCCAGTCTCTTCTTAAAAACTTCCAGTGTTGGAGCATTCACCGCTTCTGGAGGCAGGTTGTTCCACTGGTTAATTGTTCTAAATGTCAGGAAGTTTCTCCTTAGTTCTAAGTTGCTTCTCTCCTTGATTATTTCCAACCGTTGCTTCTTGTCCTGCCCTCAGGTGCTTTGGAGAATAGCTTGACTTCCTCTTCTTTGTGGCAGCCCCTGAGATATTGGAACACTGCTATCATGTCCCCCTTCGTCCTTCTCTTCGTTAAACTAGACATACCCAATTCCAGCAACTGTTCCTTATATGTTTTAGCCTCCAGTCCCCTAATCATCTTTGTTGCTCTTCTCTGGACTCTGTCTAGAGTCTCAACATCTTTTTTACATCGTGGTGACCAAAACTGGATGCAATATTCCAAGTGTGGCATTACCAAGGCATTGTAAAGTGGTATTAAGACTTCACATGATCTTGATTCTATCCCTTTGTTAATGCAACCTAGCACTGTGTTGGCTTTTTTGGCAGCTGCAGCACACTGCTGGCTCATATTTAAATGATTGTCCACTAGGACTCCGAGATCCCTCTCACAGTTACTACCGTATATTCCGGCGTATAAGACAAGTGGGCGTATAAGACGACCCCCAACTTTTCCAGTTAAAATATAGAGTTTGGGTTATACTCGCCGTATAAGACTACCCCTCTTCCATGAGGGAGGGGGAAAGGGAGCACAGTTTCTGAGTTCTCATTGGCCACCTGTAAGTCCAAATGAGTAGCTCAGAGTGTGTGCGTGCACGTGTAGGCATGCGTGTGACTCCCCGGGTCCCTTCCATTGCCCCCCCCCCAGTAGCAAGCTTTGGCTTGGAGCAAGCAGGCTGCACACAGGGATCTCCTCCTCTCAGTCTTCCACCCTGCGAATCCTCCACAGCCTCTCCAAGCTGAGTGAGCAGAAAGCCTGCCTGTTTGTCAAAGGCTCTGCCTTGTCAATCGCACACACACCTTGATGAAAATTGCCCTGCCTGCAAAAGGACTTCTCAGCAGTTTTTTAAAGCAACACTACCAAGAATAAAATTGGAGACAGCCAGAATGTTTAGGGAAGAAGGAAAGGAAGCAGTTAATAAACCAAGTAAGAAAGGCATTCGCCCTTCGAAAACTTGCATTTCCACAAATGTGATAAGTTGCCCCCTTTTCAGGTAATGGGGGGGAGTAAATGCTTTCCTTTTAATTTGTTATTAAAACTCAGTGCACTACAGTACTTATAGATGGGAGCCAGATTGACCAGCCAGGATCTGTCATAAATAACACCACAAATGCACCATGCAAGTTTATTTAGGCGGGGAGGGGGGGAAACTGCTTGCATAAGCTCGGTGGAAGTCGACAGGCGAAAGGATTGTGTAGCTGTTTTCTGTCCCCACTCCATTCCTGCTTCGTAAATCCGAGAGGAATTTAGCTGACACCTCTCCCCTTCCAGACCCATAAGCTCCGCCTCCCCCAAGCTACTCTCACCGGCAGTGAGAGGTAAACACTGAAAAGCCTGCATGAAGAAGCACTGAGAAGTGCCTCGAATGGACGCAGATGCTTAGGTTTGTTTTCATTATATAAAAAAAACCACCCTACAACTCTTTTCCCCATTTCCCCATTACATGGGCCATCCCTTTCTACTTCCTTTGAATGAATTAATCGGGATGGCCACTACCAATCCGCAGTTCTGGAGGGGTGGGCAAGGAATTGGGATGCAAAAGGGAGGGAAGAAGAGAGGAGATGGTTTGCAATGTAGCATTATAGAATGGGGATTAAACCTCCAGGAAATCTTACTGTCACGACAGCCAGATAATGCCTATCGTACTCCCAGTATAGAGGCTGGAAAGAGATATCTTTAGTTGATCGGCTGGTTTTAATAATAACCCTAGGACTCTTTTTGAGTGAGAGAGAGGGGGGGGAGAGAAAACTTGCTGAGTAAATATTTTTCCGGCGTATAAGACGACCCCCGACTTTTGCGAAGATTTTAAGTGTTTAGAAAGTCATCTTATACGCCGGAATATATGGTACTATTGAGCAAGGTACCCCCTATACTATACCTGTACATTTGGTTTTTCTTGCCTAAATGTAGAACCTTACTTTTTTCACCATTGAATTTCATTTTGTTAGATAGCGCCCAATGTTCAAGTCTGTCCAGATCTTCTGTATCTTAAGCCTGTCTTCTGGAGCGTTGGCTATTCCTGCCAGCTTGGTGTCGTCTGCAAATTTGATGAGTTCCCCATCTATCCCTTCGTCCAAATCGTTGATGAAGATGTTGAAGAGCACTGGGCCCAGAACAGAGCCCCGGGGCACCCCACTACACACTTCCCTCCATATAGATGCGGTTCCATTGAGGACCACACGCTGCGTATGGCCGATCAGCCAGCTACGGATCCATCTAGTGGTGATACTGTCTAACCCGCATTTTTCTATCTTATCAAGTAGTAGGTTGTGATCTACTTTGTCAAATGCCTTACTGAAGTCCAAGTAAATTATATCCACAGCATTCCTCTGGTCCCCTAATTTTGTCACTTGGTCAAAGAATGCAATAAGATTTGTCTGGCATGATCTGTTTTTGACAAACCCATGTTGGCTTTTAGTAATGACTTTGTTTGCCTCTAGGTGTTCGCTGATTTGTTGTTTATCTTTTCCAGAATCTTCCCAGGTATTGAGGTCAGGCTGATAGGTCAGTAATTTCCTGGGTCCTTTTTTTTTCTTCCTTTTTTGAAGATGGGAACTACATCAGCTCTTTTCTAGTCCTCTGGTAGTTCCCCAGTGCTCCAGGATCTTTGAAAAATATAGTTCAGTGGTTCTGAGATCACATCTGCCAGTTCCTTAAGAACCTTGGGGTGTAATTCATCCAATTGATCAGAGAGTTTTTTATGTAGCCATTTCATATTTAATAGACAATAATACATGAATAATTCCGCCATTCTAGCTTGCTCTCATTATATCCAAACAAGCTGATTTAATGGATTGTGTCTGAAAAATTCCTTATGTCCAGCATGGAAGAATCTACCTTTCTTTGGGGATGGGCTTTTACATATGTTACATGCTGGTTTTAATGATACTTTAAAAAGTGTAAACAAACCTCCTTTAAGTAATCATCAGTTATTACCCAACTTCAAGTTTCATCAACAGCTCTCCCCAATAATGACAACAAAACAGGTTGCAGCCCTTTTGTGTACATAACACTATTCTTTTATTGAACACACTTAGGAGAGCAAGAAAATTGCAACTTGAGTCCTCAACGTATGATCAATCGTTTAGCAGCTGTACAATGGCATTGAAAAAGTGGCTAGTCCTCACACTTAAGAGCATGTCAGTCTCCCCGCAGTCACATCATCAAAATTCAGGCACTCAGTAAGCGACATGTATTTACAAGAGCTGCAGCATCCCAGGCTCACATGATCACCATATACAATCTTCCCAAGGGGCTTCTGACAGGCAAAGTCAATGGGACAATCGGGATTCACTTAACAACCATGTGATGGGCTTATTGACTGCAGCAAAAATAGTTGTAAAGTCAGGCATGCTCATGTGATGATTCATTTAAGACAGATGGTAGTCATAAGTCGAGGATTACTTGTACTACTATTACAGAGATTCCAGAGGGGTTAATAAGGTTGCATAAGTAAATATAGTTTGAAAAGCTCCCAAGATGGCCTTTTGAAATAAAAATTCAAATTTAGGTTTCAGCGTAATCAGTTGCTACTGCAAAATTTCACCCAAGTTCATCAGACAAAATAAAATCAGGTCTTGATGATCTCTCAGCAAAAGTACCTGCCAGCAGCATCACTATTATAGTGGGCCAAAAATATCTATTCTGTATTTAAGACATAACTATAGTGTGAAATCCTTTTCCTAATCTGAAGCCATCGAGGGCTAAAGGGGTTGTAAAGGCAATCCAATTTTCTATTTTTAAAACTGTACATCATAAAAACTGCATTCCCCCCCCTCTCTCCCTGGATCATATTTGCAGCTGATATAGCTTTGCTGAAAACAATAGTGCTGCATCTGCTTTTGTTGGCAGGGTGTTTGACCTTCAAGGGATATAGCTGAAGTACATTTTTCTTCCTTTCTCAAAGTATGGCAGGCATGCTTACAATCAAGAAAAGATTAAGATCTGCAGGAAAGCTCCTTTTGAGGACACACGGACACACACACACACATACACACACATCCAATTTGTCAAGCAAATAAGAGACATCCCTACAGCAATGCATTTAACCCCAATCTCTCTGCCTTTAAAATAGCAGACAAAACACATTTATTACACCTAATCTTTACCTGTTAATCTTTATAGTACTGGATTTAAAATGCTTTTGTAATTTTTGTACTTTGCATTTGAAGATTTTTTTTAGCCACCTTTAATATTCAGCAGGACTGAAAAACAAAATACAAATTGGCTGAATAAATAAACAAGCAATCAAGGAAGAGTATGAGGACCCAGAATGAGGACCCAGATTGTTGGGGGCAATGTAAATATATATATACATTGCTTACTGGTGTACACCGCTTAGAGAGTGCTTGCACTTAAAGCGGTATATAAGTCTCATAAATAATAAGAATAAAACTTAATACCCTCAGAACTCATCCGTTTCTACATAGCAATCCCAGTTCTCATTGAATGGAGAGAACTGGAGAAATGAACTTTTTGTTTATCTAGCCTAGCATTATTTATTGGCAGCAGTTCTCCAGGAATCAAGCTGAAATTTTCCTAATCATTTGCTCCCTGATCTTTTAAATGAAAGCAGGAAAAATCAAACCTGAGTCCTTCTGTATAACAGCATGTCTACCAATGACCTATAATTCCTCCTTGCAGAGTAACCTCCCAGCTCTGGGAGCAATTAGCTCACCAATGAGCTATTGTCTTTTAAATTGTAATAAACCCTAAATATAAGCAATCCTTGTCAACCACTTTATTCCTCTGTGTTTTTTTCCTTTTATTAGTCCTACTCCTTGGAGCAGGAACCTGTCTTGCTGCATTTTTGAAATATTATCTATAGCACTAAATAAGTAAAAGCAAAAGCAATCACTTTATATCTTAGCAGATAGAGAAAAGAATTTCTTACTTCAATAATTACATACATGCATTCAACTTCATAAAAACTTTTAACTGATTCATTAATTTACTTCCCTTTATTCAGGTTATGTGCTTCAAAAATATGGATTCGCCACGAGTTAGTAGCAAAGAAATACAGAATAGAATTTTTTTAATAGCTCGTATCTTATTTGGAAAATTATATTTGGAAAATTATTGCAACAGTTTTTTTAATACAATAAAAAAGATAAAAAAGTAGAAAGGAGTTTTTGGTTGTATTTTAAAACATATTTTAACTTGAGTAATCTTTCCTTTATGATCCAATCTGTAAATGGAAGCTTACAAAAAGCTTCATTCATCCATGCTACCATATTTACCAGAAAGTTTAATTAGTTATATTTGATTTAATTCTAAGTTAAAACACCTTCCCCAGCATGATTGTCTTTAAATGACTTGAACTGTAGCTGTTATCCACTATGGATATGCAGATAAAATATACTCACACACATACAAACCATCACATGATTCTCTTTCAAGATAAACAATGTTATGCATAGCTCTGGAAAACAGTATATAATATTGAGCAAAACAATTAAAGGTGGGAAGTAAGAGAAAAAGAAATTTAAGAGAAAGAAATTTAATTAAATCTAGCTTAAAACAATGCCATTCCCTTGACAAACCATCCTTGGTTACACTACATCAATTAAATTAATCATATACTGCCTTTGCTTTCCACAAAATTGGGCTCCATAAGAGAAAGCAGAATTTCTTTATTATTACCGTATCTAGTGATCATCTGGATTACTATAGCCAAATGTGACAGCCCTGGTTCTCACCTTTCTCTTTTTGAAAATCTTGTCAACTTTGTCCAGCTGTATTCTTCTTCTGTGTCTTCCCCATGCTCAAGAATAAATAAAAAGGCTTTCTACTAGTAATTCCTCAATAAGTAAAGACAGAGATAAATGGGCAGAAATCTGCAATTATGAGCAATAATGCTTATGTTTGTGCTCCAGCTTGAAAACAATGTGGCATATAATTGAATATATAAAAATTTGCAGTAGTGCAGTCCTTGTAGAAAAAAAATCAAAGGACCATAACAGTGAATAGCCTCATATTAGCTTCTGAGGAAGACAATCACAAAGGGAACCCTCCTAGAGTAACAACCAGAATAAAGAAATATAGAATATACTCTGCACTTCTGGAACCCAGAAACAGTTTCCAGGCCCTGACAGATAAAACAGTTCTGAATTTGAGGGGTGAAAAAGAGGATGCAGAACAGGCGACATAATAGATCCTTAAAAAATAGAGAAGATGAAATTAAACTCCATCAGAAAGTGAAGAGACATGATAGCTACTAAGACATTGCTATCTGGAAATGAAATAAACATTTACTGATGAAACTCATATGTCATGGACTGTGCTATTTGCTGGGAGCAGAGACTCAAGAATGTAACAACACAACATTCAAGACTTACCACTGGATGAGTTCAAGTGAAGAGTAGACAGGCATTTGTTGGGATACTATAATTTAGTATATATTTACCAAATTTATAGTATAAATATAAATATACAAATTCCTTTGCTGAGCAGAAATGGGATCTTTTTATAACTTTATTATTCTATGTGCAAAAAGACAATATTAATAGAAGCATACAGTCTCTGACTTATCAAAATAAAAAGTCCACAAAATAGTAGAGCATTGCTAATAATCTATGTCAGCACAAATCGCTGTATTTTGCCATAATTGAGCCATAGAGGAGGGTATCCAAAGTCACCCTAGGGCAAAACATGCAAAACTAAGTTTACCTAACTATGAAAAATATGTTGTCCTGAATTTCTAAGATGCACTGCAGGGGGCTGGGGTTCTACCTGTTTCCCGTTCCCCCAACACTGACTGAAAGCCACATACAAAGGAGAACTACCACAAAACAGGGTTTCCGAATCCCGGCCCAAAAAATCTGTCCAGAAGATACCAAGATCCAGGTATTGAAAGCCACTGAGCAATCCAGGAGAGCCCAGGATAATTGCACCATCCAAGTTCTGAGCTCTGCAAAGATCATCAGTAAGTATATACATTAAGAATTAAGACAAAAAATCAGACTATAATTTTCTTCTGTTTCATAACTATGATGTAGTTTTTGAACAGTGAATTAAACCTAAACAATATGGATTTGCCCCAAATAAGAGGCAAAACTAACAGTATAAATTATTATATAATTCATAAGGAGGCTCTCTGCTTGGTCACTCATGCTCTGTGGCCATCTCCTGTTTGGACTATTGCAATGTGCTTTACGCAGGACTATCCTTGAAAAATATTTGGAAGCTTCAGCTAGTACAAAATGCTGCCACATGGACAATCTTTGGACCAAAGAAATGGCACATGTAACACCTCTGCTGCGCAACCTGCATTGGGTGCCAGTTTGCTTCTAGGTCCAATTCAAGGTATTAGGACCGTTAAAATCCTACACAGCATGGGGCCAGGTTACCTACAGAACTGTCTTCATACAGCTACATCAGTCCTTCCCATTGCAGACTGTGGAAACTTCAGATTGCAAACATAAAATAAATATTAGGATGGTCCATTATAATTTCAAATTGTACCTTAGCAACTGGTCCTTCCCACCCAGTTAGGCAGTGAAGATATGTTGCAGACCCTATCAACCAAAGAATTCTAACTGGTGGAGTCCAGAAGTCTTCTCTGTCATTGCCTTCACCCTGTGAAACATGTTTCCTCCCAGGTGAGGTGGGCTTCCATTCTCTTTAACTTTTGTAGTCCAGACAAAAAACACATTCAGAAGTACTATATTTTTATTGTAAGCTTACCTTAATAGATCTCGCAAGTCTGAAAGTATGCCCCCCCTTGCCCTTGTAGTCCAAGAAACTAGAGAGAGTCCCTTTTGAGAGGTTTGCCATGCTCCCATTCCTTCTGCATGCTCAGCTCGCTCTTACCCGACCATTGACAAGTCTGTGATTCATCCTCCTGTCTTCCAAAGTCATTCCTAAGGTCAGGGGTGTCAAACTGCCGGCTCGCGGGCCGGCCGGACGCATCATGTGGAAACTGCGCCCACCCCATTGCCAGCAATGGCAAAACCGGCCTGATACATTGCGCGACGTCACATGACGTCGCGTGTTTGACATGCCTGAATGAGGGGACTTCTATTTAGTTTGGGAGCAGGGATTCCCTTGGATTATTCTCCAATGTTTTGCCTTAATATTTTTATTCTCACAATCTAGTCCTTTTTTAAAATAAAGTCAGTTTTATAGTATACAGTTTTTATACAATAGTAATGTAGCTTTATTTTTATTTAGGATTTATTAACCTTTTCCTTCTTCAATGAAGCTTAAAACAATAACAAAATTAAAAAATAGGATACAAACTGTAGAAAAAAGAGATCCAATCCTTTATATAAACCCACATTTACAGACCACTCAAAAGAAACAATACAAAAAACTAAAAAGAAAACAAGAAGATCAGAACATATCTTCCCCAGCAAACAAAACCCAGATAAGCAAGGATTAATACCAGACAAGCAATCAAGCAAAGTACAATATCCTAATCAAGGAATTAAGGCAAAAACCACACCTCCACCAACACTGGCAGGGCAGCTCCTGTATATAAACAGGCAGCAAACCCCATGCTCTCTAGCACTGATGATGTTACTAATCAAATAATGAAATATCTGCAAGTAGCAAGCAACCAACCTCAGAGAGCACTAGGACTCCATAGCCAATGTCTCCTTTCAAATCCAGTAGGTCAAAAAATAGTTAAGATACCTGTTAAGTGATTATCTACTACCATCTTCAGTCACACATTTCCTTGGCTTCAAATGCCCTCATGAAAACAGTAGCATTCTGGAAAGTAGGTGTTATGCTAAACAAATAGTAAAGATTCTTCAAAGTAGATTAAAGATAAGCACAGTAAAAAAATGAGTATGTTCAATTGTTTGGATACAGCATACATCTACACTTGTAGATTATATAAGGAAATAGGTATATTTCCTTATAAGAAATAAACGTTAAGAAACAAAATGCAAAAAACCTCACCATTTATTATAGTAATAAATACATTCAACATCAGGAGAACTTTGAATATTTTACTGCACAGAGATCCTCTGAAATCCTCTGTATTGTTTAAAACTCATCTAGGGCTTAAGACCTGATCTCTTAGCATGTTAACAGGGACACCTCTAAGCACCTGCAAACTGCATTTATATCACTACGGCCTATCTCCCTATCTCTAGATAATAAATAAGGTGCTCAGGGTGTAGGAATGTAACTTCTAGAGCAACGTTAGCTTTTGAAACAGGCTTTCCCACCCTCGGGTTCTGCTGAGACTCGGGACGCCAAGCCCTAACAGCTAAGCCCCCTTCCTTTCTCCCACCACTCCTCTGCAAGCCAGAAACACTTACAGCGTGTGTCCGCAAACGTTGACCATCAGCTTGAGAGAAGGGTTCCTGTATTTGGTGGTCTTGCACCGGGGGCAACCTTGGTCATCCATGGCAGCAAGCTTTCGACTAAATTTGCCGCCGAAGACGCTGCTACCCTCATTCCAGAAAGGCGGCGTCCTACCGCTAAAATCGACCGTCTGGCTCTCTAGCGAGGAAAGAATCGTTCCGCTGTGCAGCAGGAGTAAAAAAAACCTTTAAGTATCTTGCGCCCTTTTGCTAATCACTTTGCGTGTGCTTTGAAAAAAGAAAGCGGATGAGAAGCGGGGAGGGCAAATTTGAAGCAAATTTCCTCAGCAGGTATTTAACCGTAATGTGAAACACTGTTATCCATGCTTACTCGGAAGTAAGTTCCATTCATCCGATGGATTTATTTCATTAAAAAAGCAGCTTCAATGCTTACAAAAGCGCCACTTGCGGCTTTAGAGCTAACATCACTTCACACGATTCCTTTCCCTTGGGACTTGCAGGAACTACTAGAGACAGCAACCGCAATAGCATTAGGAAAATCATATAGTAACAGTGGAATATGCTTCCTAATTCGATATATACCTTCCAAAAGTGAAAACCTCAGTATCTTCAGTGAGTGAGCAGTGGATCACTTACAACAAGACCCTACGCATAAAATTATTCATAAGTAAGTCTTCTGCATTGCATTGAATAGCATTTATTCCCCCTCAAATGTCTCTGAAATAAACCTGAAGCCTGTTGATGGGTTCCTATCACTTCGTTCCATTTTGTTTTGATACTGTAGGTCCTTCATAAACATAGCCCATTGATTTCAATAGTATTTACCCAAATCATTGACGGCTATTTTGGGTCTAGAGCGACTCTCAAGGATCGTATTGGAAACCAGTTTTTACAGACACAATCGAAGTAAATGTTCAAGAAAAGTTGCATTAGTCAGCACGACTCTAAAGCAAACATTGCTTCGTTTAATACTGTTTTGCGAAATCTCACTGGAAGAGAAGCACATAAATATTTCTTCAATAAGTATGCATAAAGAAGGAGACCCAGGGTTCCTTCATGTGCGCTTCTTTGGGATGAAATGAATGTGGCCATTTGTCCTAGCTCAAATTTACGTCTGAGGAAACATATATAGGGATCAGGCTACAAGTCTATCAGTGTTTTTGGCTTGGAGGAATGAATGAAGTTGGTAATGACATTGGCATTTATTTTCAAGCAAGAGAAGTATCCAGATAGTGGTGATGTGCAAGTGATGGTGCTGGAAAAGGAAAGGAACTGACCTATAGAACGACAGTGCAGCTTGATTGAAAGAAGCTGGCCAGGGATTCCTGGAAGTTTCTGAGTGAAGATTCTCACTGCACAGGCTTATACCTCCGAACCCCAGAGAGTTAGTTAATACAGTTGTGAGTCTCTCTTTGAGGTCAGACGAATGGAAGATTGGTATATAGATGTGCTTGGGGCCACTGAGACAAAGTCTAACTCATCCCAAGATTCCGGAAGTCTTCTTAAAAGCAAAGCCCATTGCTTATTTCCATTGAAATTAAACTAATTGAAAAATGTACCCACTTAGATGCTTCGTCTATCTAATTTGAGTTTTCTTTTTGAATGTATGGGATGGCTTCTGACATCACATTAGACTCTGACTATAGAATAAGCTTGGATTCGTATTAAATGGTGCGTGCGTGTGTGTGTGTGTGTGTGTGTGTGTGTGTGTGTGTTTTCAGAAAAGCCGGAGCTTCCATCGCACCGACATCCAAGTCACCGTCGACTATTATGGTCAAGGGCTGCCAGGCTCGAAGAGGACCGTATTGATTTCGTCAGCCAATTGGAGTAGAAGCGTTCCGAGACCGAGGTGGACGTACGGTAGATTTCTAGATTTAGACCCCCATCCTCCAGCTCCGTCCCTTAGCACAATTGCTCCCATGCCCGGACTTGCGCCTGTACAAATTGGCCACGTAAATTGCGCTGTACATGGCTCCAAAACTCCGGATAGCCGCTGAAAGACACAAAGGAGCTAAGAGTTGTCTGTATTTCCTTGTTGCCGTTTAGAGGTTACCCCAGCTCTGTATGGACTGAAGACAGTGACTCCTTACCACCTGCCACTCGGCTCCCGCGTCCGATGGTGAGCAAATACAGTAACTGAGTTCCGGCCGCTGAAACTCCAGCAGACCAAAAACGGCTCTGCTTTCATTTCCTTAAGGCTGAAAGCCTTGGGGGGGGGAGGTATGCCTAAGCACCAAGCCGGTCGTTCCACCTGCCTTGACTGTATTTGCCTGGGGTTCCCAAATCTAATTGCCCAGATGTAAACCGGGCATTCGGCTGCCTGCAAATGACTGACAGTGACTGAGCCATTCTACCCCTATATCTGTTCCCTTTCAGCGTCCCGGCAGCCAGATGTGTGGAAAAGGAAACTTGTTTCAGTCAGTCCTAGTTGCTTCTGAGCGACCGTTCTGCTCTAAACTTTTACATAAAAATATGTAAAAGGGTTTACCCAAAACCACTAACTCGGATTTAATTTTATTTTTCGGGACCAAAGAGGATCAACCATGCTGGGAGAGACATCTCCAGGCAGGTTAGAAGATCACTCCGATCAAGTTACAGAGGTATTAGGAATGCGGGGCGTGCATGTTGTTGAGGGCATAGATGCAAAGGAGCCTGGAACACACAGGTGATCCTTATAATACCCTTCTACTGCACTGGTTTGTAGGCACATCTCAAAAGTAGGATGTTTGCACTGAACCTCAAACCAGCCACACATCATTTTACACCTGATGTAGCTGTGATCC
This sequence comes from Crotalus tigris, assembly GCF_016545835.1. Taxonomy (NCBI): domain Eukaryota; kingdom Metazoa; phylum Chordata; class Lepidosauria; order Squamata; family Viperidae; genus Crotalus; species Crotalus tigris. Next base: position 1,756,372 of record NW_024100068.1, read on the forward strand.
CGACTGTGTATGGTAACGTGATTCGAGGCTGACAAAAATCATTAACCTGTAATGCGAAGGCAAGCTAAGGTTGAGCCCGATGTCTGAAACAGGCTAAGGTTGAGCCCGATGTCTGAAAACAGCTTCTTCGAAGGTGATCCCGTTCTGATCAGGTCGGTAATGGGATTGTGCTTCCTATCCCTATTTCCCTATTTCCTCACCACAGCAAAGCCCGATTGTGGGGACTTCCCCGAAGTCAGCTGAGAAGTGCAAGTGCAGCTTGTTAAACCCTCATAATAGATTCAATCCACCTTGAAAGAAAGAGTTTCCATTTACAGAGAAAAATAAATTTCAAAGCTTCCCATCTTGATTCAGATTTCTTAAAACTTCCTGAATGCCTTATGAAAAAGAATGATATATTTATTAAATGTATTGCCACCCATCTCACTGTTAAGAGACTTTGGGTGTCTTATAAATATAATGCTACCTATAATGCTACCTACCTTGAGGAAATGGCAATAAAACTCTGAAATCCCAGCTCAGATTAGTGCCCTTCCAAAGAGCTGCAAAAGTTGTGTGGCTTGGCAGCGATGCTCAAAAACCAGATATGGCAGATTAAGATTCTCCTCACCCCATCCCCAAAACCAACCAGTACATTGATGCCTTGAATCAAAAAAGTTGCTTTAAAATAATTACATACCTTAACATTGCATTCTCCAATGTGTGTGTTGTGATGTTTCCCCCCCCCCCCCCAGGCAAGTCCCACTAAATTAAATGGGATGTGTCTTCATATAGCATACAGTAGTGTTGCTTGTGGAATATTGTTGCCTATTCCAACAATGGAAGAGAAATATTTGTATCTATTGATCCCCATGTCCTAGTCTGTGATGCTGAGGTGGACTAAAAACAGGTCATCCTAAGTGTTCTAAAACAAAGATAATGCCTGCTGTCATAAAAAGACTGCAGAAATAGCCTCATAGGAAAGAAACCATGAACAAAATAGTCTTTATCAGACTTTTTCATTTTCTGTTGTTCCTGTAGAAATCTATCAAGAACATCTTCTGGATGAGTCAGACCTCACCTGCACTTACTCAGCAATAAATCCAATGGTTTTAATTGGATTTACACCTAAGTAAACAGCCCTACAATTACACTCTTGTAATGTAGATCCAATCTCCTTTTTTGGCTTAGGCTTCCCCAGGCTGGTACTCTCCTAATGTATTGAACCATGAAGGCCATCATCCATAGTCAAAAATGGCTACAGCAGTTGAAAAATGTTCATAGTCCAGAAAAGAGAAAGCTTGGAAACTTTGTTAGTGGGTAAAGATGAAAGCTTAAACACACAGATCTGTGTATGCAAAATCTTGGAATCAATGGGGCTTCCCACTGAGCAAAGGTACATAAAAGTGAGGTTTAATTCCATTGAAGATAAACAAGCTTTTGGTAGAATGCAGGCAGGATTGGATCTGGAGAGCCAAAGTAAGTTTATTCCAAAAAAGTTCAGCTAAAATTCACTCATTTCAAGAGAATTGATTCTCATACCAGCATCCTTAGCATTATTCATTTCAGAATTAAGAAAAATTCTGAGAATCAAATAGCTCAGAGAGTATTGTAAAATTAACAATCAAACCATCCCATTCCATTATATTCTAATTCTACTCTACTGGGTTGTCCTTCTCAACCCAGAATCCTCTAGAAAGCTGGAGCTACATCCTCATATTTCTCAGACAGCATCGCCCAGGTTGCTCTGAAGTCTTCTTTCTGATATCAAGACAACCTTTGTTTATATCTTTCCCATATTACTTTCCCATTAAGAAGGAGTGCTTCTTACTCCTTCCTAGAAGAGCAATTGGGATTTTACCACTAGTTGTTGATTCTACTGAAAGGTGAAATGTTTTTGTAAATTAATGATGACATTTATAGTAAAGTGTAATTGATAATTTCCTGGAAACACAGAGAGCATTGTGAAAATGCTTACCTTCTTGTCTTGTCTAGTCAGAAGTCCCATTATGTGTTCTGTGAATCCAGTCACAAAGTGTTTATACTTTGACTACATGGTGCTCAATCTCTTATTGATTTGTTATTGTCATTTGGTTTTAATTATTGTTTATTCAGATGACTGTACATAAGATATTTATTTAAAACAGTCCAGCAACCCTACACCTTTCATACCCATGATCCCTCTAGGTATTTTAGATTTTAATTCTCACCCAGAATTATGGGAATGTTTATCCAGAAAACCAGCTGTGGAAAGTTGATCTATCCCACCACTTTTTGGAATATATTTGTTCTGTACCAAGTTACTGTTCCAACATATCAGGACATGCTTTTGTTCATACTTGATTATTTATCATTCACTAATATGTAGCTATCACCTATACTTGTTTAATGCCAACTTTGTGCTAGGCCATGTACATTATGGCTAATATTATGATTTATAATTGAAGAGCTTTCAGTTTATTTGCCCATAAAACATTTAAAGACATGGTGTAGAACAGACATGTCAAACACAAGGGGGGGGGGAGATGCGGCCCGGGAAGTGGTTTCACGTGGCCTGCGAAGCCACCCTGGAAACAGTGAGGGAACAGCCCCCCCCCTGCCTTGGCCCTGGCCCAGGTTGGCCGGGAGCCAATGTACAATTTTGTGGTAGCCATCTATGCTGAAATGCATTCAGTCTTAGCTCCACAAGGCAGTCTGGAAACAGCAAGGAACCAGCCCCTGCCGTGTCAGCCCCACCCCCTGGGTGCATGCTGGGAAGGTGTCACCCTTTGTGAGGAATGAAGAAATGCACCATCGTCTGGAAGTGGCCAGCAAATGGCCCTCGCCTACTTCACATATCCGGCTTGATGGGCTCTGCTCTGGTCCCATCCTTCTGCCAGAGACCCTCAAATCTGTCCCACTCCTGCCCAGGCCCCCACAGGCCCCCTTGACATGAATGATGTAGAGCTGGCCATGTCCACCCAGTAGGCCACACCCACTCCATCCATTCCCACCCAGTAGGCCACACCCACCCTGGCCACACACCCCCAGGGCAACTGCAATGCTGATGCGGCCCTCAATGAAATTGAGTTTGACACCCCTGGGGTAGAAGAATGGAAAAAGACTGAACTCCTGTGGCTCTGGTCCTATAAACTCAATATTTCTGAGAAATTAAAGTTATAATTCTATCAAATGCTGACCTGGAAGTAAACATAACTGAAGAATTTGCATCTAAGGAAAAGTTAATATCAGTAGCCAGCTCTGAAGAAAAAAAAGTGCAGAAAAAGCAATTACCCTTGACAAATCTTTCTCCCTCATCAGTTGTCATCTGTAAAATGGGTATATACCAATCACATTTCATATAACTGTTATGGAAATGAATACATTTTTTAAAACTGAATTTGAATCCTAAGCACAAATTCAAAGTAATTAGAAATAAATCTCAACGTGTTCAGTTCCTTCCTTTCAGTTAGGATCCTTGTCTTCTAGTACTGAGTCTGAGCTTACACATCTGGATGTTATCTGCCAAAAATGTCTTATTGGTTTTTGGGGCAGAAGAATCCTTCTTTTGTTTGTTTGTTTAAGCAACAAAAGCAACAGAGCAAGTCTAGGCACTTACAAAAGAAAGTCCCATTGAGTTCAGTAAAGTTTATTCCAAGATAAGAGTGCCTGCTTAAAGCTGCAGTCCAATGTGAAGTTCCACTGAACTCAAACAAGTATGCAAATGCTTGCAATCATAGCGTGAATAAATCGAACTGGCTTCTCTCCAAAGTAAACTCGCTCAGATTTTCAAACTTCTGCGAATCCCAGTGGGTTCACTGAAACTCAGTACCAGCATTGCAGCCTTAATCCGCTGATCAGCTGACGCGCATTGTGTCTCTGGCGCAACCTGAAGTTGCATCTCTACTCCATCGCTGCCCGGTACTGGTTCTCCGTTCAGAACTGCCCAATCGGAGTACAGTCAATTCATTTGAAAATTCCCAAAAATTGGATCGTGCGCCCGTGCGTTTAAATGTCTCTCCTACAAAGTGTAAAAACAAAACTGCCCACACAGCGAGCTTAAGATATCAGTATTAATATTTTGTTTGGCAACTGGAGCGGAGAGAAACGAGAGCACGGAGCCAAATCAAAACGCAGCATAAGCCTCCAGGTAGAGGTATTTCACATTTAGAGGAGGAAGTCGAGTTGAGCATAAAGCCGAGAGAGAGGGAGGAGTTGATTGACGGTTTCTATAGAAACACCAGATCCTCCGCCCCCCCACAGGAGTCGGCCAATCAGCGATCCCTCTCGAATCCAGCCGACTGCTTGCGCTGTGAAGAATATGTAGCAGGAGAGAGAAGGGCTGAGGAGTCACGTTGGGGAGGGAAAGAAGGAACGAAAGAAAGAACGAAAAGGAGGGGGAGAGGAGAGCGGCTGGCAGGGGGGGAAAGAAACCCCGATCCGTTTACACGAGCTTTGCTAGAACAAGCTGTCTTAATGGTTACTACGTGGCGGAGGGGAAACTTGATCAGCTAAACGCCAGCCGGGTGGCGGTCCGGGAAGAGGAGGAGGAGGAGGAGCGGCGGCGGCAGCAGCAGCAGCAGCAGCAGCAGGAGGGGTGTGTGAGCACTTTCCGGGGAGGGGGGTGTAAAAGAAGAAAAAAAAGGGGGGGGGAGAAAGCCGGGGGAGAAGCCCCTCCACCTAACACCAAACGCAGACGGGGGGGGGGGGAGATGTCTTCTGTCTCTCCCACTACCGCGATTCCCAGCGTGGTAGCGACGATCAAGCAAGAGAACGTATTGGAAATGTTCTGCGGCGGGGTGACGGAGAAGGTAACCTCGGACGGCTCGGCTCCCGCGTCTGCACCACCTTCCGGACTTGCAGCGGCAGCTCCTTTTGCAAGGAAGGAAGAAGCCGGGGAAGAGGAGGACGACGAGGAGGAAGCAGCCGGTCGGGTTGTGGGTCAGGTTCTACTCCACTCGGAACTTTTGGGGCGGAATCCCGGCGCTGTTGCCGCCGCGTCTCCCTTGTCCTTGGCTTCGCCTCGGTCCTCCTCCTCGTCCTCGTCGTCGTCTTCCACCTCGCCCCAAGCTCTGCTCGCTTTCTCCCCGGACCACGTCGCTTGCGTCTGCGAGGCTTTGCAGCAAGGCGGGAACCTCGACCGCCTGGCCCGGTTCTTGTGGTCCCTGCCCCAGAGCGACCTGCTACGTGGCAACGAGAGCCTGCTGAAAGCCCGGGCGCTGGTGGCTTTCCACCAGGGGCTGTACGCGGAGCTCTACGGGATTTTGGAAAGCCACAGCTTCGACGCCGCCAACCATCCTCTCCTGCAGGAGCTCTGGTACAAGGCGCGCTACACCGAGGCGGAGAGGGCCCGCGGCCGAGCCCTGGGCGCCGTCGACAAGTACCGCCTGCGCAGGAAGTTCCCCCTGCCCCGCACCATCTGGGACGGCGAGGAGACGGTCTACTGCTTCAAGGAGAAGTCGCGCAATGCCCTCAAGGAGCTCTACAAGCAGAATCGCTACCCTTCCCCGGCCGAGAAGCGCAACCTGGCCAAGATCACCGGCCTCTCGCTCACGCAGGTCAGCAACTGGTTCAAAAACCGGCGGCAACGGGATCGCAACCCCGCGGAGCCGCAGTCCAAAAGGTGAGAGACGCGTGTTCGCGGGAACGGCTCCCTGGAGCCTGCAACTTCCACGAGAGCGGAGCGGGGCGGGGGGGCGGCGTGGCGGGAAGCAGAGCGGCTTCTGTGTCTGGAGATTCGCCGCGTAAATTCCGTGGAGAAAGGAAACTCACTGCACATGTTCGGAGTGCTCTGTACATATGCTTTAAACGTTGAAACAAATTCTGTTGCCCCCCCTTCCCAACAATGACTCTAGGCAGCGAACTGAAGTTTAAAACTAGAACAGAGTGCAAAATAACAGAAGCAATGTACCATATGTAGGAAATCTAAAATCATTTCACTACTAGATTAGACTGACCAACCTCAGGGTCCATTTAACCTGCTGGGGGAACAACCAAGCTTTAAGGCCTTGTGAAAAGCCAACAGGGTCTGAAATGGCCAGCATGGTTAGCAGATAGAATCATGGTGAGAGTGAGCATGAGTCCCATCCTTTTCTGAGTTTAGTAAATTCCACACTTCCCTTGGTTTACATCCCCTGTATCTCCGTCCATTGCTTCTGCTATCTTCTCTAACACTTGATTTCTGGCTTTCATTGGAGGGATAATCCTCCTTTGGCTTATGCCATCTCTTCCTTTGCTGGCTTCCTGCCATCTGGGTCTGGATTTCAAAGTGCTTCCTATATATTCTCGGTAAGCCTCACAACATCCCTGCAGTGCAGGACATCATTATGATCCTTCCTGTATTGTTGGCTGAGGTTTCTGGAGTGCAAAACAGTGCATTCCTCAAGGCTTCCTATGGAATTTGGGGCCCTGGCAAGATTAAACAACATGGCTCCAAGGAAGGCACCTGGTTTGTTGCTTCTGCTGCTTTCCCAAACTCTGTCCTTGGGCCTCAATTCCTAGGCCTCCCAGCTGCCCTCCTTCTGCCCTCCTGCTTTCTAACCTCCTGCTCTGGCTTTGTTTCATTTCCATCAGAGCAATTTGCCTCAATCTAACACCTTGCTTCTTTCTTGCTCTTCCTGTTCCCCTCCCCTCTTGTCTGCCTTTCTCCCCTCTTCCCCCTCCTTTGCCCTCTATCCTTGCCTGGCTTTCATTGCTAACAAATATGGCGCTTACCTTCAGCAGCCCCTTTCTTTCCAGTCTCCCACTTCCCAACAACCTTGCTTTTCTTTTCCACGTTGCTGCTTCTTAGGTTGCTGGATTCAGGGAAGGGATTGTTGGCTGCAAACTAAAAGGTTGTTTGATCCTTTAGACATAATTTTCTCTCCATCCTCTCTCACAATCTGTCTCCAAAATCTCCACCCCCATTTTTCAGCTCTGGTTTCTCCTTGTAATCTTAAAAAAAGAAAGAAAGAAAATCTATGCCTGGGGGCATAGCTTCCCCAGACTTTCTGAAACCTTCCTCTCCCTAATCCTCAAGAGTTCTTTGTAGCTCAGATCTTCTTGGGTCTATTGTTTACGCCCAAGATTTGTCCTCTTTCTGCAAAAAATTAAAAACTTTGTACCCCCTGGTGCTTTGTCCCAAGCATCTCATTGCCAGGCTCTGCAACATAGCCTTATTCCCTGCTATATGTCCAGCCTAGTATTTTGGGTCTACCTCTGACAGAAGGAAGGCCTTTTCTCTAGGTCTTCAGCCTATCTTCTCCTTAACAGAGGTGAAAAATTCTGTTTCTTCCTAGGATGCCTCTGTGTAGATCTGGCATCCTTTATATACTTCCCTTTAATAAAAAAAATTTTTCCTATTCCTTGACCTGCTTCTTTGTGTTTGGAGATTGTGAGGAAACTGTTTCCCCACACATTTTGTTTGACAGCGTTAATTATTTCCCCAGGTTTTATGTCACCGAGGGAGGAAAAAAAAGTGAAATTTGAGGCTTGGCTAGTGAGCTATCTCCCTCCCTCCCCCCTTTTGGTTGGTGCCTTGTTTGCTCTTCTTGTTGTGAAACTTGATTCTGTGCTGATTTGGATCAGGTTTATGTCCTCAGAAGATGGGAACGAGGTCTTCCCTAGTTTATGATTCTAAGCAACCTGCCAGATGTCTTTTCAGCTGGTCTCTCCACTGGAGCCAGAGTCCTCTGTGGCTGGGGGTTTCACATCATGCTGAGCCATAATGAGGTTTGATAATTTATGGTGTGGCAGTGAATCCAGCAGTTGTGAATTTGCAAATGGAAGACTTGGTACAATTTGTTAATTCAGTCTTCCTTTGGGGAATCTTACCTGTTAGAGCTCTTATTTTCCAACTAAATTCATGGGCATAATCCCTGATGCTGCAGAAATCCCTTCTGTAGCTCCAGGGAACTGCTTACTTAGGGCCTTCCAAATGCTAACCTTTTAAAAGGAGGGAAAAGTTGTCTGACAAGAGGTCATCCCAGATGGTCATCTGTCTTGCAATAGCCAGGTGAGGTGACCTGCCTCTGCACAAGGTGCCTCCCTTTCTTCTTTTTAGAGGGACTGGTTGAAGTCAAGAAACGTTGCTGCCTGCTTCTTCTTCTTCTTCTTCTTCTTCTTCTTCTTCTTCTTCTTCTTCTTCTTCTTCTTCTTCTTCTTCTTCTTCTTCTTCTTCTTCTTCTTCTTCTTCTTCTTCTTCTTCTTCTTCTTCTTCTTCTTCTTCTTCTTCTTCTTCTTCTTCTTCTTCTTCTTCTTCTTCTTCTTCTTCTTCTTCTTCTTCTTCTTCTTTTTAAAGCCTCAAAGACCTATTTTCAAATAAGGGCACATTTGTGCTGATCCAGCCCCCTTTTGTGCCCTTGGAGCAAAGGCACCAAATGCACAAATGGCAAGTGAGAAGTGGGGTGGAGGAGGGCCAGTCAGCAAACTGTAGCCAGGTGGAAGTACAGAATACTGAAGGCATGTGTGGATGTTTGGACTTGCTACAGCTCCTAAAGAATAAAGGGGCTTGGGGAGGGAATGTGTTATGTTATGAAATAATTACCTTCTGGGCCTTGCTGTGCTTTTGAAAACAGTTTTTCTTTGGTGGGTAAAATGATTGTTAAGATCCCGGATATTTTCCATGTTAAAAGGATCCTTGTTTTTTTTTTCTTTCCAAGCTTTCAGAAAGGAGCGTAAACCAAGACCAAACTTTATTATGTAGTGTAACTGTGGGCTACATTGTATTTTTTTCTCTTTTTATAAACATTTTTTTTGTTTAGCTAGAAGCTGCCAGGTTGGGTTTGACTCATAGTAACTACATAGACTTCCTAAGCCAGGATAAAAGAGCCAAGGTGCCTACCCCTGGCATAGACAAATGTTTGCCTTCCTGTCCTATTCTTTGTAATAATTCCTTACTTTTCCAAGGGCATCTCTTTGATCTTTTTCATCCATTTTATCAGTTGTCTTCCCCTTCTGTTTCCATCAATATTGCCAAGCATAATTTTGTGTGCTGAAGAAAGTTCATTTAAAAAAATTAAACAATTTCAAATTGTTAAAATTAAATTAAATTAAAATTAAATTCTGGCTAGCAAAGCTGTTTATAGAGGTTGGGGCCAGTTTCAACTTGCTTTAGATCACAGTAGATGGTTTACAGCAGGCATGCCCAACCCTTGTCCTACAGGCCTCATGCAGTCCTAGACACCTACGGTAGTAAGATGGCCTCACAAGTTCATCAACTTTTATTATTATGTGATTTATCTACATTAACTATATTATATATAGTTAATGCAGCCCAGGCAAGCCAAAAGGTTGGACACCTAACTTCTATAGCATCTATAAGTTCAATCAATTGACTGGTTCACTGATAGTAATGATCACCAGCCAATAAATGTTGGCGTGTGCACAAGGTCAAAGACACAAATTCTTTTTATGTAAAAGCATCATCTCTGTGGCTGCAGCTCTGAAATTTAAAAAGAGTAAGCAATTACTATCCCTGAAACATCTAATCTTGGTTCATGCACTGAGCAAAGGAATAATGTTATTCTATCAAACCCTATTAGTTGTGCTCTGATTAGTTAATGCAGACATGTCAAACTCGCGACGTCATGTGACGTCGAGCAACGTATCGGGACTGTTTTGCCATTGCCGGCAATGGGGTGGGCGTGGCTTCTGTGTGACGCGTCCAGCCTGCAGGCCGGCAGTTTGACACCCCTGAGTTAATGTGATAGATAGACCAAGTCAATAATACTTTGCATTCATAAAATAGTAAAAATATTAGCTACAAGTTATTAGCTATGCAGTTCATAGTGTGGTTTGTTGAATCATGATTTTTGACTAAGCTACCACTGATTGGGTTCAGACATTCTGAATCATAACCAATAAATTAACAATTGCAATAATAGCAAATTAACAATTTAAATTTAAATTTAAAATTAATTCTCAAAAGCTGAACCTCAAACTGATCTTTGTACATCATGCAAATGAATTGCTATGTTTATAACTGACTTATTAATTGTATTGTGTGGATATATATTCAATAAGTTTTGTGGCTGGATGGGAAATTCAGCCTAGATTTCCCTGGTTTAATTTGGAGAAGTTTGTACAGTCCAAGTGGCTAAAATAATGGTTGGCTAGTTTGTGGCTTTATGTATGTTGGAAATAAACCTGTATGATAAGTTTGTAGTTCTGAGAGTTCTCCAAACTCAGACAGCTGGATTAATTTAAACTATAGTTCACCTAACCATAGATTAATAAGTTATATGAACATATCCACTGTAATCATGATAATTAACTGGCTCTTTTTGCCTTCCTTATAGAAATATGAACTGTTGCCCCTGTTCCTATCTAAGAATAGACTGCTTTCAGCTGTTAGCATCATTCATGAGATTATGAACTCTTGGAATACAACCAACTTCTCTCTTTCAAGAGAAGATACCTACTTATTTTGCAATGCATTAATTACTGCTTATGGATTAATTTTTGTATGTGTCTAGTATACCAGTCCTTTTAGAAATCTTCCTTAGTCCTTTCTGTTAAGTGATTTCCCAAAAAAAAAGGTAGCTTCTTGTAGAGATGTCTATAAAATATCCTTTGTTTTATCTGAAAGAATTGCATATATGAGAGTAATCAAACAGAAACAACTAATCCCTCTTTATTTGCAAGGGTATCCTCCCTCTGATCAGCTTTGGCTACAGTAACTTTTTTCTTCCACTCTCCTGCTGTGCTGTTTCTTCTTCCCTTGAGAAATACCCAGGATTGAAGGCAGCTAACACAATTTGGTCCTTCTCTCACAATGGTGGTAAATTCATCAGTTCAAGTTGCCATTAGTAGACTGTTGTGTCTGAGACCAACCACTGCCATTTGGGGCAACTTGATGATCAGGATATTGCCTTACTATACATCACTAGATGTCTATTATGCTTATTACAGGAACGTTCTTGCTGCGGTTTTCCTTTGGTTATACCTACTCAAAAAAAGGCTTTATTTATTTATTTATGAGACTTATATACCGCTTTAAGTGCAAGCACTCTCTAAGCTTTGACTTTTTAATAGTAGAAGCAATTCATCTTAATATTGGAACAAAATGCTAGTTCCAGATTCTGCCTTGGTGTCTCCTGATAGGCTGGGAAAGAGATCTTTTCTTCCTCCCCTTGATCCTAGAACATGGGAAAACCTAGTAAAAACTGGCAGATGCAAAGTTGAGCAAAACAAAAACCACCTATTTCACAGAAGTTTTTATTTAGTATTCATTTCTATTCCACCTTCATTAGTTTTATAAATAAGGCAGCGAAAATGCCTAATACTACTTTTTTCCTCCTATTTTTCCCCACAACAATACTGTGAGGTGAGTTGGGCTCAGAGAAGGTGGTTGGTCCAAAATCAGCCAGCCAGCTTTCATGCCTAAGGCATGACTAGAACTCACAGTCTTCTGTTTTTTAGTCTGGAGTCTTATCTGCTTGACCAAAAATGACTCTCGGTCATGCTGAATTTACACAATTTGCCATTGAGAGTTGTGATGATCTGGTTGTTTTTAAAAATACCTTCTTGTAGTTCTTAAAGGGACCAGATCAAATCACTGATCTAATTGAAAAACTGTTACCTTGAATATCTGTGTTACATCTCCATTTATAGACATTTTCTACTACTGAATGGCAGATATTGCAGCATTGGCACCATTTCTGCAGGCTTTCTAAAAGCACCTGGACAATGAGACAGAAGACAGAGTGATATGAACTTTGTTGTATTGTACACGTGTGATATTTGACAAAGAGCACAAGCTGTGTATGCTGGACAGTTCTTTCCATAGTGAATAGAAGAGCTGATAGATTTCACAATACTTGAAAGATTTGACTAACATTGGAACCAATGCATTTAAAACTCTTTAGAATTTTTCTCCCTATGGGCAGGAAATTATCTATCAACAATAGAGATACATGTGTGGCTGGGCATTAAATGCATTATATTATGATCCCTACCAATCTATTATTTCTTTTTTCATACCATAATGGGATCTTGGTATTTTTGCATTTGGCTTACTCTAATATTGGCAGAATATATATATGGTGTTGCTAACTTTTGCCTTACTTAATGGTAAGCTCAAAGTCAACCTGCAATAGTGCATTGTAACCACTGTGTCACCACAGCATAAATCAGCAATTTATTTTTGCTGATACACTAATAAAGTTTGCAAAGATCCAGCAACACTTTTGAATTTTGGAACAGCAGATCACTACAAATTTTGAACAATGATTAATTAATTAATTAGAATAATTAACCAGTGGAACAACCTGCCTCCAGAAGTGGTGAATGCTCCAACACTGGAAGTTTTTAAGAAGAGACTGGACAGCCATTTGTCTGAAATGGTATAGGGTTTCCTACCTGAGCCAGGGGTTGGACTAGATGACCTCCAAGGTCCCTTCCAACTTTATTATTATTATTATTATTATTATTATTACTATGCATCACAACTTCTTTGGATTCTTAATCTGAGAAATCTTGATGAGCAGGCAGAATTTATCATATAGTTCCCTGAACAATAGGTAGAAATACTTCTGGAAGTATTTTTGTTGTTAATTGCGAATGGAGGTATATGTTAATTTAAAAACTGTAAAATACAGTACAGTAGCAAGAAATGCCGTTTTCATTATTGAATAGCAAGAAATGTATCCTAGCATTCTAAGAATACAAAAGTGACTTTAAATCTTACTAAATTAAATAAGTAAAATTATCTAATTTATTTATTTTTGTTTATGTCCAGAATTACTGTTTTTATCATTTTTGCCCCTGTGTGGAGATATGCATTCAGGAAACAAATAGAGAAGAATGAAACCAAGCTGTATTACTTCATTTATTCATTTGTATTATAAAATTATTTATCCTGAAAGGATGTGGAATGATTGGTATGTATATATTACATTCGTCATTTTTCTCAGCTTTCTGCCACAGCAGAGGTTCACGTTCTGATCCGGGCTGTGGATTGTTTATACTTTATTCAACAAATCAGTATCCAGTGAATTTTTGCAACTCATTAAGACATAACCCAGGTCTTTTTGTAAATCACAATTTCTGGATTCACACAGCATACAATCAAAACTAAACAAGCTATAGTATGATTTATCACATCATGATTTATCAGATTAGGTTCATACACTGTGCTTGATCAAGTGACTAATTTGGTCTTGAGTTAGCTACATATTGTATGAATCCACCCATAGTGGATAATCAAACCACATAAAAATAACTGCAACATACATTTTGTCAAGATTTTTAGTGAGGGAGAATGCCAGCTTATTCCTTCATGAAAATTGCCTAATGTAAAAGCTGCACACTGCAGTAATTAGAAATCTTTCAACACTGTTGAAAGAGTAATAATGATGCTTTGTCTTTGATGAAGATACTGTAGAAACACATTAAGAATGTTAATCTTTGCAGCTCTTTCTTTTCCATGTATATACAAACAAGTGGTCCATGTCTAATGTCTGAAGCTGATTATGAAGAAAGTCTTTCTTTTAAATGAACCTATTATCTAAATAGTTTGGATATAATCCAGTCAAAGTTAAGTGCTTTCAGGTTTTTATGGACCTCAGTGAGAGAGTTATGTATGTCCTTAAATCATTCCTTAAATCAGTGGAACTTGCAAAGTACTTAAATCAAACAGTTTAAAAACCTGTTTTAATAGCCTTAGAAGAATAGGAATCTTCCCATGCATTTTAGCGTAAACTTTTAAAACTAGAAGTAAAAATCGCATTTTAAAATATTTAGCATGCTTGTATTCTAAAATAGTGATCTATCCTTTGAAGCTATAGTATTATTTTATATGCAAACATTCCTTGAGAATTCTCTTTCTTTAACTTTTGGTCCAGATATCCATTTGTTTTTACTTGGTTGTAAGCCAGCTAGAGTATCTCTAGGCGACATGGGTAACATAGAAATTTAATAAATGTGTATTGAAATTTCAAGGATATTCACACCAGTTGTATTTGCAAAGTTGTGGCTGCTACAATGTAATTGTAGTCGGCCATATTCAGGTGATTGTGATTTTCAACACTCTCTGCCAGCTTCCCATAAACAAGAGCAATGGGAAAGCCAGCAGGAAGTCACTTTTGTTCTCACTGCTTGTTTGCCTACCCATGGTCATTCTGTTTATCTGTTTAGCTAAATTGGTTTTCTAGTATATATTTCATTAGGTTTGCATTAAATATATTGTCCTAAAAATATGACCCAGACATGTTTCAGTTTCTGAAATTAATATAACTTGAATATAATACCTGGCAAAATGCTTGCACACATTCTGCTCTATTTTAAATGAAATGTTTTATCCCAAAACATGTGGAAGGGACTTTGTTGCTTCAGTGTGTCCAGAGTAAAGCTTTACCCAACTTAAAGGAGTCTTATTCAACCAGTTGTATGGATTTTAGCCAATTCATGGATTGATTAACTGAATTTCCATATGAATCAAAAAAATTGAAAATTTATTTCATCATCTTTTAAATCCACCTAAATTGGTGACTATGATAGTGTGGGGAGGGACCATTTACACTATCAAATCTAACTACCTACTTGGTTCAAGAATCCTAGAATCTCTAACAAATGGCTGTCTAGCTTCTGCCTTTGAAAGGTTGGCCACCATTCCTTTGGTGGAGAATTGGTTCAGTTAAATAACTGCTTCCAACTATATTTTTTCTGATAATCACAATTTGTCTTTCTATAATTTAAAACTATTTTTAATCTTGAACACTGGAACAATAAGGAATAAGTAGTCCTCCTGCCCTATGTGTGTCTTCATGTCCTGCTCGAAGTTAGCAAAGCATTCCTAGATTTTTCATTCTCTGTCTTCATAAGCCTTTGTTTCTAATTCTCTCATCTTCTTGTTGTCTTTCTCTGAATTATGCAGTATTCTATGCATAATTATGCTATGTCCAGAAGTGGACATAGTACTCAAGGTAAACAATGTAATAGTTAATTTCAGGGTCCTGAAGTTCCCTAAAAACCATCTAACATTTTTTTGGTTCTTCTATAACAATTACCCTTGCATTCTTTTCTAATGTTAAGTACTATATATTATTGAATAAATTCCCCTTAAAGGATAGTTATTTTCTGCTGTAGCAGAATATTTTGTTCTATAGCACCAATTACATATCATATTATAAGTTTATAGGAAGACAAGCATGATAGGTCTATGAATTTACATGAAGAAAAAAATAGTAATATTTCCATGGCTTTAAAAAGGGTGGGGGATGATGAGAATCTCAGGAAGGAGACCAATGACATTAGCAAGAGGATATGCTAAAAGGCTAACATAAAATTTGCTTTTTCCACAGTATTGGCCAATATCTTCATTGGGCTTTTCATCACAATACCAAGAAATGTTTTCTGGTCAATCCCTTACTCGTACATTAGTGAATAAGAAAATGTAAGATTAGTGACTACTACAAGAATAATTTTATGTGATTGTGCCTGTGCCATTTTGATACCCATTCCCCCCTATTTTGATTATCTAAATTGGAGTTTCTTTTGAAGTTCTTTGCAATCTTTTACTTTTCTTCTGCTTTTTCAAAACATTGTCAGCCATACTACATTTTGCTTCCCTGAGACATAATCTAGAATCAACATTTTTGGCCTGGTTGGACATTTGGACTTTTGAGGAATGTTGGGGACAGTAAATTTAAAGAGTTATGTTCAGATTTGGCATATTCACCTGAACATACTAAACAGAGTAAGTCACTTTGCATACAGTGGTGGAACCTCTGTATAATATACTTACTGTATAGAATTCCGCTATAAAGGTGTAATTCTGGACACAAGAATTGCTTGCTTGCTTGCTTCTTTGTTTGTTTATTTCTGAGTAGACATGTCTCACCAAGTGGCAGTAACTGACTGATGTTGCCTGGGCTTGGAAACTAAAGTGGCTCAGACCTGGTTAATATCATCAGGAAGCATCAGCATTGTAGGCTAGACTGGGAAGTGACAAACATGCTGGAAGAAAGCAATGTGAAACCATTTCCATATTGTTGCTAAGAAAACCTGTATGGATATTTGCATTTGGTCACTAAGAATCAAACAATTTGGAGTCTTTTTCTTTGCCTTAGAAATATACAGGATGGCAATACCTATACCAATACATTGGGAAATTTTTATTTAATTTTTCTTCTCATACGCAGCTTATACATGGAAAAGTGGAATCCTCATAGGGACTAATCTAGTGCTTTTTTCTTTGATCTGTTAGTTTTCTGTGGGTATAATAATTGTTTCTCCCATCAGTAAAGTGTTGGAATCCAGTGAAGATATCACATCAATTCACTGTTGCTTCTCTCTTGATTTGTAGTGAGTCGGATGGTAACCCCAGCACAGAAGATGAATCCAGCAAGGGGCAAGAGGACTTGTCTCCACGTTCTCTAGCAAGCACCTCCGATGGCGGCGCCAGCTTAAGCCTTCCTAGCCCAATGGAGCAAGTATATATGCAGCAACTTGGAAACTCCAAAATATCCTTAAGCTCTTCAGGAGTTTTACTGAATGGAAACCTAATGCCTCCCAATCCATCTGTTTTTCTTAATGGTACTTCTTTCATTCAGGGCCCCAATGGTCTCCTCCTCAATGGTCTCAGTATGGGAACTTCTCAGGCAGTATCATCAAGTCCACTCAAAACATCGCCCAATGCTTTGAGCAATGGAGTCTCTATGGGTGACATGTTAGTCCCTTCTGCAGAAGATGTGAAAGACTTCAAAATCCTCCAGACTTCTCTGTCCAATTCTGTTGCATCATCAACACCCACAACAACATACAGCCCCAATTCTGGGCCTGCCTCTTTCCCAGGCTTGACACCAAGCATGGAAGTAAAGAGGGAAGAAAGCGAAGAAGCAATAGCATCGCAAGACAGTGGCTCAGTAGTCACTTTTACCACTCCAATCCAAATCAACCAATATGGCGTTGTCCAAATCCCTAATTCAGCAAACAATGGCCAGTTACTTAATGGAGGCCTCAGTTTTTCCCCAGTGCAGCTTCCCCCAGTATCGGCAGCAACTTCCCGAGGTAAAAACCCTTCACTGTATTAAATTATTGCTTTTTTGTTGTGAAATTAAGAACGTTGGAGATATGTAACATGCTCCTTGTGTACAAAAGGAGCCTTTCCATGAAAAGAAGACACTTTGACCTGGTGAAGACTTGTACTGATGGGAAAACATCCAAATCCAGCAAAACAGGTTTTTAGATGTATACTGATGGAGAGTCAATGAAAATTCAAACTTTTTCCCATATCAGCAGGCTTCAGCAAATTATGATGTACACTATTTTTCATTTGCCTGTTTTGGCTGTAGGGCTAGCTTTGTCTTTGAGTAAAGGGAGCCATATAGATTAAAGTTCAGCCCTACTTAGCCTGCTGCTCTTAGGTGTGGCAGAAGATACTGTCCAAGAGAGTAAATCGTTGGTTTAACAGATTTCATTTTTACACTGGATGTAGTTTCTGTTTGGATGCCTTATCAAAATAACAAAGCCCATTGTATTCAACGTAATTTGAGTGATTCCTCTCAATGTCTGTCATTTGCATTAACTTATATAATGCACATCATTATTACCCAGGACATTAATTCATGCAAATGATATAAAGCCAGGTTTAAGGTGATTCTCTTTCGCCTACAAACCTTCATTAATATGAGGTTTTACTGTATATTATTTGTTAAATGTCATTTCCACCAGTTTTTCCATTCAAATATTTAGTGTGTGCTAACATTTTTATTATTTTTTTAATAATTGGAAAATTGCAGCTTACACATTTGAAATGTATAAATATTGACATTCAGTTTACTACTTATTGTACTTTCATATTTGGAAAGTGTGAATTTGATAGGGATATATTAAAATGTAAAGCAGATAATTTATAGAGTTAGCACACATAATATTTACAACTATGCATGATGGGACAGTATAATAATCCTTCCATTGCATGCCCATGTTTGATCACAAAAGAGCTGGACAGGATCAGACCTCATTAGTACTTGGATAGGAGATTATCAGATGAAGATTAGAAATTGAAAAAAAATATATCCTGGAAGAAAATAATCACTGACCACTTCTGTAATGTTGCCAAGAAAGTAACACAGACAAATCCTGTAACTGCTAGGAGTAGTAGTAGGTTTTACTTTAATCCTTGGCAGATGAGATTTTAGCCAGGATCGTCTGGATAGAACACCAGTTTGCTATTACTATACAATCCTATTTGGTAATGTTTCATTATTTTTAAATGATCATGCTTTTAGGTGAGTATAAAATTACAGTATAATCATTATACTGAGATCCCTAGTTGACATTGGCTCAATTTTCCCGAGTTTCACTTATGTATCATTCATATATAATGTCTTATTTGAGAGCCAGTCCAGGAAGTCACCAGGAATCAATGCTGACTCAAAGGCGTACACATGTGCGCACACACAGAATCTTATCCTCTGGAGATGACTTCTAAGCTCTAACATTCCCTATGAACAGCTGAAGCACACTTGTGTATATACAGTGAGCATTTGCATTTATTCACTACTTTACATAACCCTGTGCTTGATAATCATGGAAAAAGGTAAACTATGTACTATGTAGTATTAATGTCCAGTACTATCTCTTGTAAATCTCACCAATCTCTCTATTTTCTGAAAGCTCATTGAGATTTGCATATGTTCATATTTATCTTCTCCCTTTATATATCATGGCTGACTCTGCTTGAGCTTTACCAAGTATCACATATTGGCAGTGTTTACTGTCCTATCCCATGTTAGTGGAGTAAGCCATACACCTCTTTCATACCTATGTTTTTAATATATCATGAGAGCAGTGTTTAAGATGAAGATCCATGACTTTATTCCCCATATCAGTTGTTGTCTTAAGCTCTCATACTTTTGGCCAAGGTTAAAGCAAGAACTGGATGGAAAGGACATTTTCCCATATGCTACTAGACCATGAAACCATGACTAAATAGTTCCCACTTCACCATTAATCTGTTAAAATATCTTGAAGATATTCAGAAAAAAAAACAGTTTAACTCATAATCTGTATTTTTATAGAACATAGAAGGGCTGAAAGGGAACTTGGAGGTCCAGCCCCCCCCCCCGCGCTCAAAGCAGGATTTGTACCTTGTGGCCTTCCAAACACACTGAATTGTTGCCTTCAGCAATTATGAGAATTAGTTAGAATTGAATTACAATTCCCACCTACTGTCATAATTGCTGAGAGTACTAATTCAACAACATCCTCAAGGCTGCCATAGGTGATCCATGGGCTTTGCACAAATAGACAAAAGCCTGCAAGAAAAGTATGATTGGCTTTTTTTGAGATCTATCTGTATTTTGAACATTAGAATAACAACTAGATTGATGGCCTATATTTTCATTTATCAGGAACTACATGGTTGATTGCAGAGTTAGCTGGATGTTTAGGCTAGATGTGGCATTTTTGTCCACCTATTGAGTTCTTCCCAAGGGCCTGGGATAGGCAGATGTTGTTTAGTAATATTAAATGTATTGTTGCAGGATGTAAGTTCCAAGTAGACCAGTGTTTCCCAAACTTGACAATTTTAAGGCATGTGGACTTCAACTCCCAGAATGCCACAGCCAGCGTTGCCAGGAGTTGAAGTCCTCATGCCTTAAAATTGTCAAGTTTGGGAAACACTGAAGTAGACCTTATTATTACTATTATTTATCCGTGTGTGTGTGTGTGTGTGTGTGTGTGTGTGTGTGTAGAACAACTCAAGGTGGCAAACAAGGTTGTGCTGAAAGAGAGTACCTGGCCCAAAGTTATCCAGCCAGTTATCCATTATGTGAATGTTATGTGAATAGCAAAAAAAAAAAAATCTCCTTTTTAAATAGACATTATTGGATGGAAGTTTTGTTTTAAAACCATGGGGGAGATGAAAATTCAACTCTTAGTTTAATTTTATGCTGTGACTGAGTGAGAAACCTACAATTATTAATTTTATACTGTGCCTTTAAAACTTTCCCTTGTTTTTACTTGTTTGTTTCTCTCCCACCACAGGTAGTGTTTCCATTAACCAAGGCACAACAAGCAATGGCACATTTACTACTGACTCTACAACAGCACAACAAGGGAAAGTGTTTTTCAGCTCCCTTGCTCCCAGCACTGTGGTGTACACCATCCCAAACACCAGCCAGGCAGTTGAGCCAGTGAAACAGGAAGGACTGGAAACGAGCCTGGTGTTTTCTCAAGTCATGCCCCTTGGTCAAAATGCCCAACTTCATGCTAGTCTACCTTCAGACAACTTACCCAATGGGGTCCTCCAGCCAGGAGGAACCTCTTCCTTAGTTAACGTGACTATATCACATAACTTTTCCCTTGGACCACCTTCTCTTTTAAATGCAGAAGAACTCAACTCAGCCATTTCTGAGAGTCCACCAATGCAACCCTCCACAACAAGTGGAGCAACTGTTGTTTCCATTAGTAATGCAAACTATGCAACACTTCAGAACTGCTCCCTCATCAGCAGCCACGACCTGGTGTCCATATCTCCAGTGCAGCCAGCGCTAACAGGGATCGGTGGGGTAGCAGGCAATGACATGGGATCCCACCTCTCTTTGCAAGGACATCCCCATTTCACTCGAGAACAGCGGCTGATCCTGCAATCCATTCCCACTCTAAAGGAAAACTTTTTATCTGATTCAGAAAGCAGATCAGGAAGCAGTTCGGTGATGCTGGATCCCAAAACCAAGTATGTTACTAGCAATATAGTCGATGCACTCTGTGAAGAACTGGGGACAGACAAGAAACAACTGGCTAAACTCCAGACAGTACAGATGGAAGAAGATATGCAAGACTTGTAAAAAAAAAACCCTTAAGTTTAATAATCTTGTATTTGCATTTCAGTAGAGAAATCTCTCCCTTTGAAGGCTAGAAGCACAGCAGTGGATTTTTTTCCCCATAGGCACATAGAACAGTAAAAAATGCATAGTTGAAGAAGAATCCAGTTACTAAAAGGAGGTCTTCACTAAGAATACAAAGTTGCCATGCAAAGTTTGCATGAATGCTAACTTTTGTTACAGCCTGATCAAAAGGAATTATACATGGATGGAAAGGAAATGCCAGTCAAATATGAGATGGTTTGGCTTACCCAAGTAGCTCCTTTGGACAGGGAGAGTTTCAAGGTAATTTCAGAATGTTTATTAACCAATAGTTATTGGTTAGGAACAAGATTTTCTTTCTAAAAAAAGACTGGAACTAAAAGAGAAAATGCATACTGTTTTTGGGTCTAGATTCAATTTTACTTACAGATGGTGGGCATTGAGAAAGTGATATTTCAGTTTTCAACTTTAAAGGAGTACTTTAGGCAATACCTCACAAGCTACTATTACCTTCTTTTGCGAGCACAATTGCAAATACTCTCTTGGGTGTGTGTGTGTGTATGTATGTGTGTTGTTAAAAGTTTTCCATCAGAATACCAATGTTCTGCATTCTCAATTTTTATAGTTTTTGAAATGGTGCAAGTTTTCTTTGTCTGATTTGAACTGGTGGGGGAGAGGAAGAAAACATTTTGCCACTTGAAATTATGCAACCCAGAATCTTTGGCTCTGCCACCTATGTAAATATTGTTTTAATTGTGCTAATGAGAATTGTTTTTATTAGTAGGATGATTCTATTTATAATCATTGGTGTCCATTTTATCATTTTGAGATATGAGCAGTTTAATTTATTTTTTTTCTTTCTGTATTTTTGAACAGGAAATTATTTCTGCCTAATTTTAAAGATTTCTTTCCCTGATAAAGCTTCGTTAATTGATTTTCTTTCCTTTTTTGGTAACAATTTGGACTAGACTTATGTTTGGCTATGAACAAATGCATTTATAGATTTTAGAACAAACCCTCATAAAAGTTATTTCTGTTTTAGCTTTAGATAATTTACAAAGTTTGAGGATGGCTGCTAATTGGTTTTTTTTTTTTTAATCCTATGTGCCTTTCTTCCTAGTGGCCTTAAATCCTTGTTCTAACCAGCACAGTTGTTAAGCAGTGAAAGAGTCTGCCTAGAACAGTAATAAATTCCTCCTCGCTGGAGGTTTTCAAACAGGCTGGATAGTTATCCTCCAAAGATGATTTAATTGAATCCTGTACTGAAGGGAGGGTTGGACTAGATGATCCAGAAGGTCCCTTCCACATATATTCTATGATTCATCAATATAGGAAAAGAAAAATCTGTCTGACAGCAATCAAAACAGTGGTCCTAATTCCTTTACATATGCAAGATTCCCTTGAAAACTCCATTGCTCTGATAAATCAGGGATGAGATTTCCATACTAGTAGGTGTGAAATAAATGCAGGATACCTCTGATAGATGGTATGTTGCTTATAAATATTCAAAGTATGTTCCTTTCTTCCTCCATATTCCATACCCAACTTGTTGAATTGCAATGGTTTGGCAAAAAGAGATTATGCTGCCATTCATTCAGCCTTTCTGCATGTAGGACGTGCCTACAGGTCTAAGAAAGGATGACTGCAATATACCAAACTCAAAATAAAATCTTGCTTCATCACTTTGAAGGTAATAGGAACCCTTGAGAATCTTTTCTTTTGGAGAAAATCCATTTTGATTAAAAGAATCTCAGATGTATGAAATATTGTTAGAAGCTAAATTTCAGATAAACAATGCTGGTAGTATTTTAGTATATTGGATTTGGGTAAAAATCAGTGATATAACTGAATGTAAGACTCTCCTTTGACTAAGTGCTTTTTGTGATAGTGATCATGCACAAAAGCATTCTCTCAATCTCATTTCTACCTTGTCTCTTTTTGCAATATAACAAAGATGAAGAAGAATGATCTAGTCAGGTTATCTCAAGAACCTCTGCAGAAATAGAACAAGTACTTTCCAAATCCACCATATAGTAAGAACCTGAAAGATAATAGGCTATTTGTTTTACGTCCTTCTTCCCTCTTGTTTTATTTAATGAGGTGAAAAGGATTGCCTTACTAGCTTTTAACAGTCTGCCTGGATTACCAGTTAGTGCAATTTCCATCAACTGAAAAATCTTATCTTTCAGCAAAGGCTGACAGAATGTGCATACATTGGAAGAAAGCTTTTGAGGTATGAATGAGTACCACCATGTAGTCGTCTTCTTGAGTTGTTCAATACAGACATCCTACTTGGATCTCTCATGTTTATTGCTTTTCCTGCACATAGAAAAAATAAGTTTCATGGCTATTTTGATTTGGCAGAGAAATTGCTTTCCTATCAATATCTAATTTTCAAACACAAAATAGTATAATCTACACAGGATTCTGCTGTGTATGTAAGTGCTCTGCTTAAGTTGCTGAAATGTAGAGATCCATCTTAAATGAATAAGACAGTAAGTTAAGTGGTTGCACCTAAGACCGTCCTGATGAAAAGCATCTCTGGCTACTTTCATTTAAAAGAATATAGTAGCTGCAAAACGGGGGCTGGTTGGTGGTGATGGTGTAGTAGATATAATTGCTCCGATCAGTAGTATTCCTACTATCAGAGAGAGGCTGAGCCACATAGTTAATTGATCATCTGTTCTGAGAAGAGTAAGTTGTCCTTCTGTATGTGATCTAAATTAATACAATTTTATAGTTTCAGGAAATGTGTAAGAACAGTATCCAAGTTGTTGTCTAGTCTGGTATTTTGAAGAGATTCACACTGTTTCTCTAGTAAAATATAAAACTGCTTAGCAGAATTGTGGAACTCATAGGCCTGTAATTCAGAAAAATTATCCTTTTCACTTTAGCAGCTCTTCCTTTTCAGAAATCAGGATAGCTTCCTAGGATTTAAAGGAATCTATTTATAAAGGAAAAGCAAACTTATGAATTGCTGGTTCCCACAACCATTTTTGAAGTGAAAAAATGTATTAGGTAGTAGGCTACTTTGCTGTGCAAAATGTGAGGGGGAAAAATTGCCCACAGGATGGATTTTTCATTTCGGAAATCTGCATGCGTTTTCCAATTGCTATGAATGCATCCTAGAAACTATGATAAAAGAAACCAAACAGGTTTGAAATTCCCAACTTGAAATAATTGTCTTGAAAAAACAGGGATCCAGTTTCAAAAGCACTAAGGTCCTCTCCAAATGTGGCATTCCCACCACATCTCCCCACCGATGTGATTGCATACTGCCTTCAATACTGTTGGGCCGAAGAATTTCTGGTTTAGCAATGGCACTGCAGATATTCTTGCCTTGGCCCAGCTCTCTTCCTTTCCCACCTGAGGTTAAAAAGACATCAGGCCACAGCACTGTTTCCCTGTCTTTGTAACATGAGGGGGAACCAACTTATGAACACATACCTGTGAAGTTAGGAAGCAAGTTGGGGGATGTGTTGGCTGAACACAGGTTTCTGCATTCGCCAGTTCCTTAGCTGAAGAGGATACAAGAGCTGTTCAACTGAAAAAATCACAGGGCTCTATGAATTGGTTTGTGATGGTTTGGAGGTGATCATGATGACTCTGGAGAAAGGCTCTGTGATAAATGATAAATGTCTTGGTTTCATGTACGCATGCTACTTTCTTCCAGGTTAAACATTAAATCATTTTGACTGCTTTTTATAATTATGCCTGCATTTCTGTTTGTAACAATTGTGTATCCAAAAGTGAACATCCCCTCATCTAAACCAGTGATTCCCAACCTTTTCTTCACCACGGACCACCTTTAAATACCTTTTGTGGCCACAGACCCCCAGGACCTAACTCAAGATTTAAATCATAACATTTCTTCAAGCCTTTGTGGACTACCTATGACGCATTGTGCGCCTCCCCCAGGGGTCCATGGACTACAGGTTGAAAACTACTGATCTAAACAATTAGAAAAACCATTCATTCTTTTTACATGTTGATGGACGCATAAATCTATCTATACTATATGAAAAACTGGAAGAAATTGGGTGACATGACAAAAATTGAGCTTTGAATCATATTTTTGTTCTAGATTTCTCCAGTATACAATATTTTAATTCGCATTCAAGCTACTCCCCGTATGATGTCATGGTCATCAAAAATTACTTGGAAGAAGTGTTTCACAACTCACAGGAACGTAACATTAAAGCTATCTTACCTCTTTTCCAGCCTTCCAGGTAAGGCTGAATAAAAGGTGACACTTTTTAAAGAGTGAAAACTTATTGGGACACTTAAATAATCACAACATTTTGCCAGACTTGTATTGACACCTAAAACAGTTGAGTTATTTTATTGTATAATTTATTTTCTCTATTATATTTTGCCCAAATGAAAAAGAAAAATTGAACAATTTTGGAATTCTGCAGCAAAGATATCAATAGAGTTGAAAGGAACCATTTGGAACATCAATTCCAATCCTATGTTTAATATAGTGATCTGGATTAAAATATCCCTGACAACTGTCTATTCAGCCTCTGCTTTAACTAATCCTTCCTTGATAATCGGAATCAATATTTTTCCTTTTAATGAAAACAGAATGCAAGTTGAACATGTTCATAAATTTCTAATTTTCTGATCTTTCTTAGTGCCTTTCTCTAAATCTGTTCCAGTTTATCTAAATCCTTTATAAAGTATGGTGCCCAGAACTGGAGACATTATTTAAGATATGTTGACCAATGCAAAATAAAGAAAAATTGTCAGTTTTTAATTTGGAAACTTTATTCTTTTGATTCGGCCTACAAGGGCCTTTTGTTTTCTTTGCAGTAATATCAAACAATTGTCTCATAGTGTTTCTTATCAATTGTAATTCCAAGGTTTTTCTCACAAATAATATTGCCAATACTACACATTTGATTTCTGCTTCGTCTTCTGTTACATTTCACTCTGTTGTTTTCAGGCCCATTTCCCTAACTTTTTCAGATTATTTTGAAATTTAGGGGGGGGTTTTGGGAGGATATTAGCTTTTTTCTACAACCTACTGTTGTGTCATCTACAAATTTAACAAGCACCGCCATCTCATCATCCAAGCCATTCATAAAAGTATTGAACAGTTGAGGGCCCAGTGTGAAGCCTGTGGAATCCTATTCAGCTCCCTTCAGTTTAATGTGGTTTGCTAGTAAAGAATGTAAGTTATCCTTTGATCATTAGGTATATCTCATAGTAACCAGCCTTCAGTAAATGGCTATTGTCCAACTTACTACAAGTAAGCAAGAATCTGTTTGTGGGAGGAATAAAGCAGTCTTTCTTTGCTGTTATCAGGAGAATGGATGTTACTCAAGGTAGTGAAGGTTTTGAACTATGTCTAAGCTGTTTCCGCAGTTCATCACTCAGCAGTTGTATCTTAAAAGGATAGATTGACATATGTTTTCTAAATTTCTTGTAATATTTTAATAACTTAATTTTATACTTCTCAACTTAAGAAAGAAAAGCATGTGAATATTTCAGTCTTTGGCATTCAGCTTGGACAGTGTCCATTTGTTGCCCACACTTGTATGCTTGGAACAAAACTTATTTTGGTAAATCAATATGGTTTTGATTGTGCCTTATGACAAAAGAAGAAATTACATGGAATGTAGATATTAGGAGGCAAGGGTGTTGCTGCACTGTTAAGGAATGATATATTGCATTTCTGGAGAGATTGCTGTACTTTGCTCTCAAACCAAAGAGATTGGAAAATATGTATGTATGTTATACTGAATAGAGCAGTGTATCTCAACCTTCACAACTTTAAGATGTGGTTAGGATTTGAAGACCACATATTTTCAAGTTGTCTCAGTTGAGAAACACTGATGTAGAAGTTTGTGCCTGGAAAATTGTGTTTTTGTTTGTATTCTAAAATGTGAACTTATTTTTCTAAACAATATATACTGAATAAACTTTATATTTATAACTGGCTTGTGTTGCTATTTTCCATGGTAAAGCAGGACATCTGCTTTCTTAAAGAAGCTCTTTGTGGGATCAACTCATGCAACAGTTCCTTCTGAGAAAAATGAGCAAGAGAAATTGTTCACCAAAAATGTTTTTATTTGTCCACTGTTCAGCAGAAGAACAATAGTATAATCTGCTGGGTGTCAAAAGTTATTAGATCATTTATTGCAGCATTTTTAACTGTTCTTATAGAAACACTTCTCACAGCAGTTATCTACTACAAATCTCTGATATATTCTCCAGAGTTCCGATCTGTACATGTCTAAAAACAGGCAACTTCAAAAAAGAAATCAAAGATCTTGTTAGTTGGAAAACAATACATTTTCTCTGAGAAATATACAAAGTACTAATATAGTACAATCTGACAGGAAACATTTCCACCATTTTTTTAAAAATTAAGGAATCGCTATTTTTAAGAAATCATGGAACACTCTGGATCATATATTGAAAGCTGCCACTTTTCATTTAAGTTGAGTGACGAGTAAAATCTCATACAAATCTTCCATAACAACCATTTCTTTCTCTGTGTGTCAAACATGAAGGGCTTTTTTTTTTTTTAAACAGAATGGATGGGTTGTGCAGAACCTCGTGGGTGATTTAGTCCAGCCTCTTCATTTGCTGGGATTGACTAAATCATTCCTGACAAATGGCTATCTGACTTCTGTTTGATAGAGAGGGTCTATCATTGCTCTAGCCAATCTGTTCCACTGCTTTACGGCTTGTGCCTCTTTACACTCAGGTTGATCTTTTAAAAGATGGGATAATATAGATAGATAGATAGATAGATAGATAGATAGATAGATAGATAGATAGATAGATAGATAGATAGATATACATATACATATACATTATGGTTATAACTCCCTTAGTCTTACAAGCAAAATGTGTCCATCTTTAACTGTTTCTCAGTGGAAAGTAACTTCCGATTCTCTTAATCATGATAGCTCTCTGAATCTGTTTCAATTTCTCCGTGTCCCTTTTAAGTTGCAATCCCCAAAACTGGGTAGAGTATTCCTAGCATGTCTAATCAATGAAATACATAATGGAATTAATACCTCCTGTAATCTGGAAGCAATGCTTTTGTGAATGCAGTGCCTAGACTGGATTTTATTTTTTAGTTGCTGCTCGATTGCACTCAGTTGTATGCTGGAGCCTGCTCATATCCAATCACAGGAGGAGCTGATTGTTAAATTTTAAGGAATTGAGAGCAGAGCTGGCACACCAATCAGTTGTTGGTAGCTTGCAGTGCTGCTGCAGCACTGAAGCCGGAGGAGCTGTTGTTAAACATTCATTATTTTACTCTATATTTATTTTACACCACTAATTACATTGCCCATATTCATCTGATTGGTCAATAGTATTCCAGGATCGTTATTACCTAGAAACATAAAACTGCTCTGCTGGATTGAGTCCCTAGCCCACTGGCCCCCAAACCTTTGGGCACGAGGGACCGGATCCATGGAGAGGGGGTTTTCTGCAGACCAGAGGATGTGTTTCGTGGGCTACCTGCATCCCACAGATGATGCTTTGCTTGTTTGTGTAGCCCAGTTTCTGGTATGCTGCAGATTGATGCCAGTCCATGGACTGGGGATTGGGAACCCCTGCCCTAACCCATTTAGTTCAGCAATCTGTTCTCACAATGGCCAAACAACTGCACAAAGAAGCCCTAGTCTGCTGGGAAATAGCTTTCAAAGACAGCCACACTTCCATTATACTTTCATGAATTGGTAACCCTTTTTGAAACCAGCAGATCTGGTAACCAGATCTTGTGCACAAGTAACATGCATATTAATTTTTTTCACCACCAACACTGTAGGATCATATATTTGTCATAGTTGAAATCAACCTATTGAATTTAGGCCAATACTCAAGCTTGTGGAAAATTCAATTTGAATTGAATTGTGCTTTTATCTCTTAAGTATTAGTGAATCTATCTAGTTTGAATTTAATAAGCATCCTTTCCAGCCTAAGCCATTTGCAAAGAATTTGAATAACCTTTGGCCAAGAATGGAGTTTTAAGAAACCCATCCAATATGTCTCTTCGGGAAAAGCAGAACCATTTACTGTACAAGCATCTTTAGATGTAAGTTTCTACCAGTTGGAAATCCACTAGACTGCAACATTGTCTATTGAATATTACGCTAATTTGTCTACAACAGTGGTTCTCAACCTTTCTAATGCCGCGACCCCATAATACAGTTCCCCATGTTGTAGTGATCCCCAACCACTTATACATCACTGGGTGCCAGGGGCGTGGCCAAAGAAAAGGGGGAAAATGGCAGACAGCCTTGTTTGGCGACCCCCGTGAAATGGTCGTTCGACCCCAAATGGGGTCCCGACCCACAGGTTGAGAACCACTGGTCTACAAGCTATTAGGAGTAATATTGTTAGATTCTTACTTGATCAGGGTATATATAGCCTCAACATTCTCTTGTTCTACTAAGCAAGTTTTTTAAGGGTACTCTGAAATGACTTGATCTTGACAAACCCTAATGATTCCTGATAACAGCAATATCATTTCCTAAATTCTTACTGACATGTTGCTTCATGTGTTTTGCTGGCTGGGGAATTCTGGGAGTTGAAATCCACAAGTCATAAAGTTGCCAAGTTTGGAGACCCCTATTCTAGAACTTCGCCCAACCTCAAATCCTTAGGAAACTAGTTTATAGTTTCCTGGATTTTCCCCTTTCCTGGTCCTTTTGTTTATTTCATATTCAAGGTTATTCACAGCAATTTTTAAAAAGCAAGTGTAAAACTAAACACAATATTGAAATCATAATTAAATCAATGAGATAATGAAAAATTAAAACCTTGATGAAATGTATTTTTACTATCTGGAAGAGTGGAAACCAAAACACATTCCTATCTTGAGAGAACATTCCACAGTCATAAAGCACTCTTGGTTAGGGTCTGCTCCTATCACGATGCACATGCTCATCTTTCACCTATGCTTATTAAAATTTGGCTTCCTGAAGACCAAGTTACATTACAGATTAGTCTCAACTTTTTCACACTATTCTTTTCTAAGCAGAATCCAGAGCTAGCAAGTTATCTTTAAAAGGAGAGGACATTACAAGAAATCCTTGACTTACAATCGTTTGTTTAACAAGGACTTTAAGTTATAAGATCCTTGGAAAAAATGACTTATAACCTGTCCTTGTTATGAATGTCATACCACAATTCAGGCGCTTGGCAACCAGCCTGCATTTACATTGGCTGCAGTGTATTGCAGTCACATGATCACAATTTGTGACTTTCCAACCAGCTTCCAACAAGCAAAGTCAATCGAGGAAGCCAGATTTGCTTAAAAACCATGGAGATTCACTTAATGACTGTGATAAACATGATTGTAAAATTGTGTCTAGTCACATGATGATTCACTTTATGATCACACTGAATTACAACAGAAATTTCGGGCCCAATTGTGGTTGTAAGTTGAGGACTACCTATGGAGTCAAATTCTCCTAAACTAGTGTCTCCAGATAAATTGATCAGTAATTCCTGCTATGTTTTAGAATTATATACTTTATTCTACTGGTGTTTAGAAATCTAGTCTTACATTGAAAATAAAATTGACTCGATGTCTTACTGGGGTTTTGTTTGAAGTTTACCTTTTATTGTAGGTTGAATGTAGCTTGGGATTATTGGGCAGTATGTTGGTTGAGGAAATATACAGTAATTCAAAAGTAGACCACATGTTTTGATTGCTAAATTCTTTAAGCTAGCCATTTACTTGCAAACAATGGATTCAGATGTTTCTCAAGCAATAGATACAGAAGTTTTTTACACAATCCTAGGTTTGCATATATTTAAAAAAATCTACTAATTCCACAGGCTTTATTCTAAAACACAGTTAGTATCAACTCTGCAACGAACCTGGCTGAAGCCATCTTGCTCATTTTCGGTTGCCACAAGATTGGGGGGAGGAATGGGGAGATTTATGCTAGCCTAAACAATTCTCTGTCCCATGGGAACCAAGGTCATTTCTGTTCCTTAGGCTGGGGGTTGTGCTAAATGTTAGAAAACAGCCAAACTATTTCATTGGGAAACATAGTTGATTGCATAGGTTATGGGGTGGGAAATTTAACTTTGTAATACTGTTACTTTCTGGAGGGAACTTTGGTTTTGCTTTCACTTTTCATTTGTGCCGATACTTTGTAACCAATAAACATGTTCTTAGAGGAAAATTCAAGCCTCGGAGTTCTGCTTTAATTGGTCTCATCTATCGGAAACCATGACAGCAGGATTTCTGATGAGGGTAAGTTCCAAGATCACAAGAGAGGAGAACATATCTCTCCATCCACATGATCTGCAGATTTAACTCCTCAAAGTAACTACTTCCTCTCACTTGCTAAGTTTGAACTGCAGAGGTGCTTTGCTTATAACGGTACAAAGACTTCTTCCAAATCATTTTCAAAGTGTTACAGAAAAGAAATCCTTCTCTAGGAGCTGTTCTATCACATGTAAACCAAGAAGGAGAATCACAGAATGTCTTGAGAAGATTCTCTAAAGCAGTGATGGCGAATCTTTTAGAGACCGAGTGCCCAAACTGCAACCCAAAACCCACTTATGCATCATTGGGTGCCGGGTGACTGTGGCCCATTGGGTGGGTGTGGCCCATTGGGTGGGCATGGCTGCGCTGGTAATGGCAGACTGGGTGGGACTAAAAAGTTCAATCAATCAATTCCAACTTTGCAAGATCTTTTTTTTCTGCGAGAAGTTGAAATTGATTGATTGAACCTTTTTTTTTTTTTGCACATGGCGGCGGAGGCCTAAAGCAAAAAGGTTTTATAAAACGCAGCTGAAGGCCTAGGACTGGGGTGACGGCACGTGTGCCCGCAGAGAGGGCTCTGAGTGCCGCCTCTGGCACCTGTGCCATAGGTTCGCCACCACTGCTCTAAAGCACAACTCTTTAAATCAGGCCTAATGCTTCAGTATCAGTATTCTTAGTTGGGTCAAAAACGGACAAGAAGCAAGTACCGTGCAGAGGTCAAAACACTGTAAAAATGTGTTCATATTTGTTACACCCATTTAAGTCAAGTATTCTTGCCCAGGCTTGTGAATAATCTCTTAACCTCTCACTTATGTATCAATGCAACTGTAGGCAACAAAGAAAGGAAGAAAACTCTTGAAACTGATAGATTTTTTTTAAAAAAACCATCAATGCACCAAAATAAACAATGGAGATTTGTGAGAGCAGGTGGGTTTAGAACAATCTGTAGTCTTATTTGCAAGTGTATTGTAGATTTTTTCCTATTCCTTCTAGTTAATAGGTACAGTACCTGATTCCTGTCTTCAATATGGCATATTGTCTACCAAAACAAACACCTCTGAGAAACTAGAACAACATTTGATTTAGTGTTCAGGGCGTAGCAGGAAGAATTGAGCAAACCATTAATCAATAAAAAGCCTTTAAAAGCAACCACAGTAGCAAGCCAGCATTTGTGCCTCTTCTTTAGTGACTATAAATAATCTATAGTTTTCCAAAGGAGTAAACTCCATTTAACTGCAAGTTACAAGAAAATGAAAGCAAAAGATTGGCTCTGTAATAGCACTTAGCTTACTGATGCTGATGGGGAGAAATCTATTAAAGTACATAAAGTGGATCACAATGGAATAGGTTTTAAACCACAAAGTTTGACCTATATTGAGCTTTCTAAAAGCATTCAAGGCCTTCCTTTAAGAGAAAGAGATGCAAAATTTAGATCAGCCCATGAATTTACGTATACTCCAGATTCTACCAAAGAAGATACTGTTCCACCTGAGGGGAACAAGGTTCCAGGAAAGTAGGCCTATGATTATAAATTGAGTATCTTGATACTCAATCTCTGATAGTTGCGAAACTCCAGGGAAAACTTCATTTTTCTAAAGAAGGGTTTACAGTAACAATAAAAATAATAACAGTAGTACAGTAATATATCATTTTTTCTGCGGACATGAAGTAGTACGACCATATCCAAATTGACATAAAGATACTGATCTTTGTTTTAAAGTCTCATTTTAATATGGCTGCTGTTACCAAATAATTGTTATCAGTAATTGATTAATTTGTTCTGTCTTACTCTAATCCAGTGGATTCACAAGAATTCTATGTCAGCCTTGACAGCTGGATGCTTTCCACATGTGTTGAACTGCAAAATCCAGAATTCCTTGACATGTAAGAGTATTGGAAACTACAGGTAAAAGGCACCAGTTGGGCAAAGTATTTCATTAATTTTTTGGCAAAGGAGATTATGATGCCAAGGGGAAGGGGAATCAACTGAGGCTAAGGTGGTAAGGAAATGCTCCTTTTCTAGTAGTCATGAAGAGTAGATACTTTACCCTAGAAACAAATGGAACCAATAAAAAAAATTCCATTTAGGAGTTTTCTAATATAGATATGTTCAGGGAACTAAGAGAAAGTTTTATATATTTACAGCTTGGGTAATCCTCAATCTGATCTTCCTCCAGTAAGTGTGGATATTAATTGCTAGAATTCTCAGTTGTGACCATGGTTGCTGTGGAATTTGGAGGGTTGGTTTACATACTGGGAATGACCAGTTTTTTTAAAAAAAAAGTTGATTTAGGTAAATGAGGCATTTATGCATATGTTATACTTTTTAATATTTAACAATAAGTGTCTATTGTATGAGTTCTCTGAGTATATGATTATAGATCAACCCACATTATTTTGAAAAGCCTAGATAGAAAAAAAATCCTAAATTTTGGGAGGGAAACTTAAAGTGGCACTTAATCTCTGATTCTTCCAAGTAAAGGGAGATGTTGCTTGTCTTGCCAGTAGAACTACATGATTCCTATAGATCTCAAGAAAGACACCAGCAGAGACCAGAGCTCAGCAATAATTTAACACCCATTGATGTCTACCAACTTAAGTCTTGAAGCAAATTCCTGCTGATTATTTTCATTGCTTGCTGTCTTTTCTTTTCTTGTTGTTAAAAATTTAAATTAACCAGTTAGCTACTCTGGTCTTGGGAGACTCAATTTTCCAGGATCAGAAAATCTTTGAAGCTGTGTCATAAAAACTCTGATAGCTGAATGTATCTAAGCTAAAATTTTGAAATAGGACAAGTGTGTCAAGATTTTAGCTTAGGAAGCATCAAGAAACCTCTTGGTTTGACTGGCCAATATTACTCTAAATACTAGCCTTTTTGGTACTCTGTACTCAACTGTACTCAGTATATGTTCTCTCTATATATAGCTGTGACCTCTAGCTCAATATTCATGTCCCACTTCCACGAATAGAGAATATATTGGAAACCTAAATTCAGAAATACCTATTCCATGTGTCTACATTAAATTCAATCAAAGTGTTTTCTGATTAGTTTGTAGGATACATATGTTTCAAATAGGTTCAAATGATTTTCAATAGAAATTCCATGGAGCTTTGGCATCCAAATAATTTTGACATGTTGACGTTCTGAAGAAAAAGTAAAAAATCATTGTCATCTCATTTGGAGTAACTCCAAATTGGTTCTATCTGATCTTATGAGTTGCTCTCTGGTTTTGTTTTTTCCAACATCACATGTTATAGACTGAGAATAGTCCTGTGGGCAATTGTAGCATTTAATGTATCCCTTACAGCATCAGACTGGCTCTGTAAGAAGGGGTGGAATGTACTTACAAACAGGTGCCAATAATGCCATTCTGGTCTGCAAGAGGGGAAGAAGTAAAGGTCAGGAGGGATTACATCAAAGGAGAGTTCTAAACCAGGATTTGCTGAAGGCTGTAACTTGGCAAGCTGAAGATCTGATAGGAAGCCAGAACAAAAATAAAGTCTGTCTCAATCAACATGGTATTGACAATTGTTCTGCTATGAGCCATTGATATTATTCACTGCTTGAAAAAAGAACTCTTCCTCTATATTTGACAAAAAAACGTTTGTTTTATTTTTTGAAATGATTCAGGCTATAAAGAACATGCAGTTTCCCCCAGTTTGATCCCTCCTATAGTCACTGGAGCAGCAATTTTCAGGTTTTATGAAAGTATAATCATATTGGTTTCTACCTAATCTTTCTGTTAGCTGGAGTCTCAATACATCTTTAATGGGCATCAGCCACCACAGTGAGGCTTAACTAAAATGTTGCTTGTGTGTGATATTTCTGATACCTGACATTTTGAGACATCTAGGTCCATTTTCAAAAAAGTGCTCATTAGTAAAGTAGCTGCCATAGTTGGCTGGGCGGCAAATTACAAAATACAATTTACTGGAAAGCACATTAGCTACTTATCTGCCACTCTTTTTAGTTCTTCCCACAAAAATATTTCCGTCAGCACCCAACTGACCTTTATCTTTATTTTACGGCTATTAGACTACAATCGTTCTTAGAAATAAAGATGATCTTGGTGCTTTGATTTTCAGGATGCCAGTTTCTGCCTGTAATTTGTTTAAAATTAAAAGAATATTATTTTAAAATAAAATATAGTGGGAGAGGCTGACAGATGCTAAGAGAAGTATCTGTGGGTGTATTGGTGATTGTGGATATATCACTCTGGGGATCCCTGGAATATGATATTGAAAAGTGGCAAGCACTGAAAAAGATTACAAACCACGTGTGGAAAGCATTGAAATTTATCTTCTATTACTGAAAGATAATACATACATAATACATATAAGAATCCTATTTGATTTTCTAGCTTTTATTCATTTTAAATGTAAATTTATTTATTTAGCTTATTTATTTAATGTAAACAGTAAATAGTTTCATATTTGCTCACTGAGAATGTAATTGTGATGTGCTTTTTAATATTTGCCATAAAGAAATAAAGCTAAATGTAAATATTTAATCCAGATGACTCCAAATGGTGTTTTCAGATATCTTGGATTGTAATTCCCATCATTCTGCAACAATCTGAATGAAAAGAAAACCTGTTTGAAATCTCCTGAGAAATTAGTTTAGGCATTTGAAAATGGAAGAAGCATGTTTAAGAAAACAAAAGTTTTACTATGCCATTAAATACAAGTACTCCATTACTAAACTGGGGAGAAGGGCAGAAAGAGTACTGAGCAGTTTTCATGGGAAAGCTTGTTTTTTGCTACCTACAGGAGTCATTCATGCCTAAAAGTGATACTATACAACAGTGTTTCTCAACCTTGACAATTTTAAGGCATGTGGACTTCAACTCTCAGAATTCTGAGAATTGAAGTCCACATGCCTTAAAATAGTCAAGGTTGAGAAACACTGCTATACAGGCAGCCTTCAACATGGAACTCCCCAATGGTATACTTACAATCCAGTTCTGATGTTCTCATGCCATTTACTTATGGTTTGGGGCAAATGATGGGTTCGCTTTACTACAATGGTTATTACTTTATGACCACTGCAAAATTGGTTGTAAAATTGGGTTCGTTATGTGGGTGACCCACTTTATGACCGTCAAGACTTACAACCAGTAAGTCTAAGACTCCAGTATGATCATAAGTTGATCATAATCATTTCCAGCATCCAGCTGAGATGTATTCTTTGTGCTTAATGTTAGATTTCTTTGATACCTGGGTCATACACGTACACACACACACTTTTTTTGTTGGTGTTGGAGGTATGTTTTTTTGTTTTTCTATTTTGCATTTTATTCTTGTTGATAAAACAAACCAAATAGAAATAAGTTGAGGGCTATTGTGTCTCAGGTTGACCTGCTGTGATGATAATTGTGTGATAAGAAAACTATAGGCAGTGGAATTTTAAAAATAATATTTTAAAACGTAGAAAAGTTTTAAAACAAATATAAAGCCTGCATAGTTCTGTCCCACTGTTCACTAAGAATTGCATCTGTGGTATACCTCACCGTTATATCCTTTCACTATAAAAGTAAATTACCAATGAAACTGGCTTATAGGCCCATCTTGCTGAATTGATCAATAGGCCAAAAGAGGAGGGGAAATCTTTTTTTCAAATTTAATTAATTAATTAATTAATTAATGGACTTGTTTGCTGCCCATCTCACCTAGAGCTGACTTTGGGTAGCTTATAAACACTGAAGCTACAAATAATCATAATAGTAATAATTTACAATTAAAAGATGGGGAGGAAGGGAGCAGGATGCATACAGGGTGGGGGAGGAAGTGGGATCTTGTCTATTTTGCCAGCCACCTCCACTGTTTTGGGTCACCATTGGGCCCCAGGCCAACTGGCAGAGCCAGTTGTTCAGGCCCTTGTGGAAAGTCAGAAGGATGTGTGTGGATCTCACCTTAGAGGCACAATGTTCTAAAGGACAGGAACCATGGCAGAAAAGACTCTTCTTCAGGACTCCCCAGCCAAAATTCCTTGACCAACAGCATTCGCAAATGCCCCTTCTGCTATCATAGGAAGGGTAAGCCAATTCCAATGAGGTAGGATGGTTCCTCAGAGAGCCCATACTA
This sequence comes from Crotalus tigris, assembly GCF_016545835.1. Classification (NCBI taxonomy): domain Eukaryota; kingdom Metazoa; phylum Chordata; class Lepidosauria; order Squamata; family Viperidae; genus Crotalus; species Crotalus tigris. The sequence continues at coordinate 1,793,458 of NW_024100068.1, forward strand.
TGAAGGGATTAAAGGTGATAAACAACCCCTTGAACTGTACCCAGAAACAAGCCAGCAGCCAATGCAGCTTGTGGAACAGCAGTGTAAGAAGGGGCACTTCTTACACTGAGGGCACTAAGAACAGCCCTCGCTGCCACATTCTGCACCAGTTGTAGTTTCTGAATATTTTTAAAAGGTAGCTCCATGTAAAGAGCATTGCAATAGTCCATGAAGTTGTGCAAAGTCTCTCCTAGCCATGACCATCACCTTCTCTTTGAGCAGGAGTTGTGCATCTAGGAGGACACTCCTAGTTGCTCAGTGAGTCTGTCTGGGGTAGTGCAAACCTACCCGGAATTACAGATGTTCCGGATTTTGAAGCTCAATGCAACCAAAGCCATTCACTCTTGCCTGGGTTCAGCCAAAGCCTGTTGTCCCCCCCATCCAGACCCCCATGGCCAACTAGCCACAGCCAACTTGCCATGGCCAACTCACCATAGGACAATTCGCCATGGCCAACTCACCACAGAACAACTTGCCACAGGACAATATCGAAGAAATAATAGAACAGAATCATTAAAAAAGGATGCCAAAGGAGGGACAAAATGAAATCTGAATGACAAAAATTAAAATATTTTTTAAATTATTTTAAATAATTAAATTGAATTGTTGAATTGTCCCACCATAAGTTGTCCTGTGGCGAGTTGGTCCTGGCGAGTTGTCCTGTGGCGAGTTGGCTGCGGCAAGTTGTCCCATTCCGCTGTGAGATGGTCACAACAGCATCACTTGGATCACCAGGGCTGGAGATGTAAATTTAGTATCATCATCGTACTGAAGACACCTCATCCCATGGTGGCACATGATCTCACCTAATAGTTTTATGTAGCCATGAAAAAGAAATAGAGGGAGCACTGAGCCCAGCGGCACGCTATAAAGGGAGTGATGGATCTCTCAGTCCCTGTCAGCACCAACTGGGACAGACTTTGGAGAAAAGAGCCAAACCAATGCAATACTTTGTCACCCAGCCCCAAACTCTTTAGCCAGCACGAAAACATACCATGGGTGATGGTATCAAAGGCCACTGAGAGGTCAAGAAGGCAAAGGATGGTTGCTCTACAGTCATCCCACTCTCACCAGAAATCATTCATAAGTCTGACCAATGATGTTTCTATTCCATAACCTAGCCTGAATCCTGAATGGAAGGGATCAAAATAATCCGTTTTATCCAGGATACTTTGAAGCTGCCGAGCAACCTCCTGGAAATTGGACAAAAATGTCTAGGCATTTGGGATCAAGCAATGGCTTTTTGAGGAGAAGGTGAACCAGGGCCTCCTTAAAATGTCCTGGGAATGTTCCCTCCTGCTGTGAAGAATTTATCATTGCCTGAGTCCACCTAGCAGTCACCATCCTGTCTGCTTTCACCAACCAGGAGAGACAGGGATTGTACTGACAACATCGAGAACCCTGCCCACTTCATCAGGTCCAACAGGATTGAACCGTTCCCAGATAACTGGGCAAGACCTTTCCCCATGCGTCTCACATGGATCTGCACCATGCAGAGAATTTACTTTCCTATCTGACTCCCTAAAAAGTAGAGGTCAGAATTTGCAGTAAGTATGTTATGATCATCCAAGAATATTCAAGAGCAGAATGTTCAAAACAATCTGGGATTCCCTTCAGTTTAAACAATCCTGAATTAGTGTCTGAAACAATCTGGAATATTTCTGATCATGTCAAGCTATAAACGTTAGTCGAAGTCACACATGCAGTAGGATCCTAAGTATAAAGTATTTGTGCAGGGTTTTTTTTTTTTTGGTTGTTGGGTTTTGGGGGGGGGGGGAGGGAAGCTCTGCTGTAAGTGTGTCTGCTTTTCATTTCCCTGCTGCTCTTTTAGTATCTGGGGGCAGAAGAGGAGGCTGCAGAAGTTTGCTAGAGGAAAAATAAATATTGTCTTTTCAAACAAAAGGGGCTGTTTGTTAAACACCATCAGCGGTTGCATGCTACCATTGCTCCCTTCCTTGAGACTGCATTAAGCTCCCAGGAGACAGCAGCTAAGCAGTTGCCTACAAGTCCGCGTATCAAGACTGGAATGGGATTGGACCCAAATTAGCTCTTTCACATTGGGGTACCAGAGGACAGAGAAGCTATTCTGAACAAAGAGGTTATGAACTGAATGTGTCTTTTGCATTCATAAATAGTCCTCTGCTTAAGCGATGGCTTGTATTTCTGCATCCTGGCACAAAGCCCACTTCTAGCCTTATCTGAGGGTTGCCCCAACAATATTGGGTGTCTGAGTGCAAAAGTCAACTTGTGTGCCACCTTTCTCTCCACTAATTCCCCTGGAACGTGTGCCCTTACTCTGTCCTTACCAAATGGGGCTTGGATAGGAATAGGGGAGGGGTTCCTCTCCTGAATGTGGTAGTAAAAGTTTGGTACCCACTAATATACATATAAGCTGCATTCACTAGCAAATATATGAGATGCCCCCTTACCATGCAACCAGATAAAAGGCCTTCATGTTTTTACCTATATCTTTATTTACAGCTCTGTTTGCTATAATAATTTTCATTAAAATATATATATTAAAGTTGCCTGAAAAAAATCAGTCCAAGAGTCACTGACTGAGTTCATAAATTGGTCTAACCCAGTTTGTTTTAATTATGGTTTCCTGAGTTTCAACTACAATCGGCTGGATGAAAACAACATACAAAGGCATAAACTAAGGTTCCCAGATGTCAGCTGAAATTTTGAAAGCATGCTCAGATTGTTCAAAGTAAAGCCTCCAGGGCTTGTCCAAGGCATGTCCACAGAATATGAGTCAAAAAAGTCCAGGTGACACTGTAATCAAAGCTTTGATTGCTCTTTTTTGGCTGTGATCTTGACTGCATTTTACCTTATCTGGTGGATAACCTAAGCTTGTCCATTCACAAATTGGCTACCATGGTGACTGTAGCCAGGCATAACCAAACAACGTACCAACAAGCAAATTTGTGATGCTGTTCCTTGTTCCCTCCCCCAATAACCCACGTAATGAACTCCTAGCTTATTTTTTTTCCTTAGCAGGCAGCTTACCTTTACAACAAAAGCATTGGCTGCAGCTAAAACCACTTGTTAGTTTTATTTTCTAAATACATAGAGAGAGCTTAACTAGAATCTAACTTCATTCTTGACAATAACGTTAATTCTGGAGACTAATACTTGCATTGCTGCATGCCAGCTACCTTTTTGTTTTAGTTCTTCATTCCTCAAATAGGGGCAAGGAGTCTAATGGGCACCATGAGATCTGGATACAATATGCCGTGATTTCTGGCTCCACTCAACATCCTACTGAGAGTTTGCAAATCTTAAGAGCAGTGGTTTCAAAGTTGTTTCCCAGGCAGCCTTGGAATTTGCCTGGCCTTTTTTCAGGAAGATTTCAATAAAAGTATCCATGGGTAAGATTCATTTGTTATTGGCATACACAGGCCAGGACACCCCCACCTCTGGTATCTTTTAGATGTATTAGGAATGCAACACCCACTCCAAATGTATATGGAAGGCTCTGGTTTAGAGAAACTGGATCCTAGCTGTGAAGCACCAGCATCTGTCAATAGATGCTCAGGAGCAAGGATTGGAACAGTGTTGACAGAAGCTAGTCTACAGGTTTCCTTCTTTAACAACCCTGCCAGAATCACTTTTGGTGTACTCTGAGTAGTCGCCATTTAAATATTCATTGTATTGTTTTGGATTGAATCCTCTAAATTTGTTTTATTTTGGAACTCAGTAAATTAGCCAAGTTCTTAATGTGCTGCATTCCATCTGCTTCTTCAGACATTCTACTAATGCAAACTATTGATTATTTTGGAGCTTCACCAGTCTGTTTTGTAAAGGCATCTAGGAGCTTTCCCACTTGGATTGCAACCTGGATAAGGGAAGAAGAATCTGGACCTTTGTGCCAAACCACAATCTCAATCTAGACTGGAGCCCAGAGCTATTTGTGGCAACAGGGGAAACTAATTTCTACAACAGCAAAAATGTTATCCTATGGCTAATTCCAGCTCCATTGTGGAAATCTGGACTATCTATAGCTCATTAGAGATAATTAAACCATAGCCCATAGCATGAACTGAAATTGCACGATTCTTAAAATGCATTTTGGAAAATAACAGCAACAGCCTATAACCTCTATATCTGGGGTCAGTTAACAGGGTGCAATGATGAATTTTCATATGGGCCACATATATTGTCAATATGAGCAACTGATAAAGCCATGAAAACATCCCAGAATACTGCAGAAGAGGCATCACATGATTCTCATAAGACAGAAAGTTTGTGAACTTCACTGTCCTTCAGTTAAGACCAGCTATAAGAGATAATAATTCTCCAGAGCAGTGGGGAAGAGGGAAGGACAACTAAGAGGGACTGACCTTGCCAAATACAATAAATGCTGAATGAACAAAAAAATACTTTGGCTGTCATACAACCCTAATAGGCTTCAGTCATGCTGCCCCACCCAAACAAATTTCCCACTCAGAAGAATGCTGAATAGGAATGCTTTGTGGATATAAGAGCCAAAGAGGGAGGGGGACAGAAAGTACATTGGCAACTGGCCAGCCAAAGAAACTTGCAAAAGGTTGAAATGTATTCAGAATCAAGAATTGGGCATTCCTGTCCTTTATCTCACCATAAGCAAATTTACCTCCAACAGGGGGAGCTGCAGTGAATATCTGAAACAGCTTTTTCTAGTGTAATCCACTTTCGTATGTTGGACTTTATATTCCATAAAGTCATGGTAGCCCCTGATGAAAATACAACACATGTGGAAGATGCCACAAGGCAAAGGTTTGCACAGTATCTACATAAAATCTACTCTTGCAATAGATCTGCACCCGTTGTCCCATTCCTACTCTGCCTTCCTAGCCAATCTGTCCTATTTAAAAAGAAGCTAAGTGGGATTGCACAGTTTTAAAATTATAATTTGCATAGTTTAAATTTTTTATTTGCTTTTCTATTTATTTTTTAGGATCTGTAAGCCGCCCAGAGTTACCCTATCAGGGAGACGGGTGCCATATAAATTTAATAAATAAATAACATTGGGTTAGTACCCAAGATACTTAAATGGGAGACACTAATAAATTCCAGGGGCTGTAGTCAAGATTGGAAAATAGGGAGCAGGCAATTCCAAAGAGGAAAATAACAAATCACTTTCATAATATTGCCAAGGAAACTATATGGATGTGTTCATGAAGTTACCAGGAGCTGAGCTCCATTTGAATACTTTATCTTTGCTGCTCTTCTCTATACCAAAACTTAAGGGATAGTATTTCTTCTTCCTCTTTGGGTAGTACACCACAGCTCCTTGCTTGGCCTCCCCTTTTAAATTTCTTTTTCTCTCCAGGTCAATTTCTGTACTGCCCCTAATTTCTCTTCCATTTTATGATTTTTAGTCATAGCATTATTTTGTAGGATTGCTCCACTATCTGGAAATTATACCCTATCAAGGTTTCACCCATGTTAAAAAGAGTATTAAAAACTATAAAGACCACAGTCTTTATAGTCTTTATAATGGATTGTGGATTAAAAAGCTAACAAAACAATATTTCAGTTGTTTCAATAGCAATTGATGGGGCTTTGTTTCTGGATCCAATTCAAGATGCTAGTGTTGAGCTTTAAAGTCCTTCAGGGCATGGGTCCAGGTTATTTGAAAGGCTGCTTTTCCCCATTTTCATCTGCCTGCCCCACTAGATTGAATTAGAATGGATATTTTATGGGTCCCATTGTATAGGGAGTTACATTTGGCAGGCAGTACCTAGGCAGCCGGCTTTTTCTACTATGGTCCTTGTGCTATAGCATCTTCTCCCCGTGCCACAAAGTGAGAATGGCCGCCTCATCCCTAGGCTTCTTAAGGTCTCTTAAGATCTGGTTATGTCAGCAGGACTATGGACCCTATGGGAGGACAGGTGAACTGGTGAGGTGGTTCCCTTGCTATTAACATTTCTTCTCCTATTAATTTTGTTTTAGCTGTTTTATAGTGTTTAATGTTTTACTTTTTGTTATTGGATATTTATTGTTCTAGTTTAATTGTATGCTGCTCGTTATCACTTGCCTTTGAGATAGGGGCTAGATAAATTAGATAAATAAATAAAATTGACAGTCTTTATTCAAACTAATAAGAAAGTGACAGCAGCTTGAAGACGTAATTCAGTAGGCCCAAAAGCAGGCAAGTTTAGGCCTGGCTTAGTGAACCCAGCAACCTCCAGATGTATTTATTATAATCCCTATAATTCTGCAGCCAAATTCAAGAAAAGTAGCTTATTTTGCAGTTCATGGTATCCTAGCACTCTGCTAAATTTACTGCCATTCAAGAAAGGAATAGAAGGATTTTGCTTCCTTGCAGACAGTTGAGTCCAAAGCACTGTTGGTGGCAATTGTGGCAGATGGGACACCCACCATGTTTGTGTGGAAAGAACTGATAACCTCCCCCCTTCCTTGATGCTTGCTTATTAAAGATGACCTTTCCCCTTTCTAAAATTTCAAAGCTGATGTTCTGAGCACTGAACAGACTGTGTGCCATATGTAACATGACCTCCGCTCTGTTCTGCTGGAGCGCTGATGGCACCACTAAGGGGGTGGGTGAAAGGTCTCTCTCTCTCCCCCCCCCTCTCTCTCAGCAGCTTTCTCAGACTTACCAGTTCTGCATTAGGGTATCCCCCAGCGTCCCCCATGCCTTCCTCACAGGAAAACTTCATTTAACAATGGGAAAGTCTATCTCAAAATGCTTGAAAATGAAATACAGCATACTGGTAATTTTGCTTACACAGAACATTTTCTTTTTTTTTTTTTTTTTTTTTTAATTGAAAATTTTTACATTTTACAAAAACAAATCCCCTTCCCATACCCCCCCCTACCTCACCCCCCCCCCTTCCCAAGCTCCCAAACCCTCCCCTGGACTTCCCAGAGCTGAGTACAGGCTTAATTAAAAAAAAAAAAAAAAACTTAAAACACTTTTAAAACCTAAACAAATTTAAATACAATCATCATTCTATATAAGCTCCCTCCAAAAACACAAATTTAAACATTACTTTCTTTGAATATCTATATCTATAATATAAAATCTAATTTCTCCCTCTTTCTTTATCCTAAAACGAAAAAATAAACATACAAATCTTTGTTATACCATTAAAGCTAAATACTCTTAAAGAACTTAAAGTAAGTACATATTTCCTTCAATCTTCATAATCTTCTCTCCTATCCAAAAAGAAAAAAAAAAAAAAAAAAAACTTAAAAAACCTATAAGTCCTAAACAAATCTAAGCACATTTAATTAAACAAATTATTTTGTCTTAAAAATATTAATAATAATATTTAAAAACTAAAAACACTTTTAAATCCTAAACAAATCTAAATACAATCATCACTCTATATAAACTCCCTCCAAAACCACAAATTTTTAAAATTTAAAACATTAGAATCCACTCACTAAAATAAGCAAATTATAATCCCTTCAAAACACAAATTTAAACAATATTATCATTAAAGGTTCAAAACTTAAAACAACAAAGTTAATAAACACATTAAACATTTCAATCTTCACCAATAACTAATTCCATCCATAAAAAACTACATCCTTATCAATCTCAATTATATTAGTATTATTAATTATTCACATTCCAGTTTTTTCCATTCTCCATTCTTCCATTCTTCCATTTCCCTTCTCCATTCTTGTATCAAACTCGTAAGAAATGCTGCAAGTTCTGCCTTAGGAGACTGCTCCAAAATTCCTGAATCTCCCATCGACTCCGAAGCCAATAAGGGTTCCTTAAATTCCTCCTTGTATTGATCTTTACAATTGTAAGTTGTACAAGTTATCCTCTGCCCATTCCTCTCTTGTTGATGCCCCTCAGACTGAGATTTCCCAGTTTCCATTTCAGGCAACAATTCCACCCTTAAAGATTGCTCCAAAGACTTTGTAGGTCTAACATCTCCCAGAGATTCAGAAACCACTAAATATGAAACTTCCTTAACCTTCTTCTGTTGCTGCTTTTCTTTGGGATTATATACTGCACAAGTTGTCTTCTGCTCCTCAACCTGGACTTGTTGAGGCCTCTCACACAAAGATTCTCCAGTTTTCATAAATATAGGCTCTTCAAACTGTGATTCTACATTCTTTTCTTCCAAAGCTTTAAACTTAATTGATGGCGATGCACATACCCCCAGGACCGAAGTATAAAAATCTTTTGCTTGAAAAACAGTATTAAGTCTATAACATGTCCCCAGGTAATTCACCACCATTCCAATCGGAACATCCCATCTGAATGAAATTTTTCTCTTTTTAAGTTCATTTGCTAAAAAAGCAAACTCCTTTCTTCTTCTTAAAATTTTAGATGGGATCTCTTTAAAAATTATAACATCTTGTGAAGCAATTTGAAATCTCTTCTTATAATAGGCTTGCACAATTTCATTGCGTAAAGATCTTTTACCAAAGTAAATTACCACATCTCTTGGCAGATTCTTCTGTGCTGCCACCACAGAGTTAACCCTAAATAATTTTTCAATTTCATTAAGTATTCCCTCTTTTTCTTTATTCAAAATCAATGCAAAGTCCTTTGCAACCATCTCCTTCAGATCTCCTTGCAAAGACTCTCCCAGGCCTCTAATTCTTAAGGCATATTCCATTTGTCCATATTGAAGCATAAGAATCTCATTTTCCATTTCTTTTTCCATACTTTCAATTTTCCCCTCCATTATGTCCACTTTTTCAGCTACCTCTTCCACATGGGAGTTCACCTTTTCAAGAACAGAAGCAACACCTTCTAAAGCCAAAACAAAATCTTGTCTCAAGATCTTATTGTTTTCCTCTAAAATCTTTTTCATTTCTGCCCTAATTTGAATTATAACATCTCCCATCATGTCTTGCAAGTCCTTCATAGTTATTAGCTGACCCCCAGAAGAGGGTGAAACTGTTGATTTAGAAGCTGTAGAAATCCCTGGACGCTTTGGAGCCATCTTAAAGAAAAACCTTTAGTCCTTCTTAAAAAATTATAAAAATTCCTTCAAAAATCATAACTCCCTCCAAAGAAGGTCATTATAATAAAAAGAAAAAAGGGAAAAAAAGGAAGAGAAAAAGAATTAAAAAAAAGTTTTACTCCTTCTTAAAAATTACAAAAAATTAAACAGAAAAAAAGTCCTTCAAAAAAGGGTCATTACAATAAAAAAAGGGAGTTCAAAGGAAAAAAAAAGGGAGAAGAAAAAAAAAATAATAATAATTAAATAAAAAAAGTCCGTTCCAAAAAAAATACTTAGAGATACCAAAAACAACCATTCCAATCATAAGGAAATAAAAAGAGAAAGGGAAAGGAAAGAAAGAAAAACACCAAAAAGCCTGCCGGTCAGCATTCTAACTTCCAGAAAAAAAAACACCGAGGAGTTTGCCGATCGCCATTTTACTTTCCCTTTCAACAAAGAAAAAAAATAAAAAGAGAGAATAAAAATAGAAACAAATCTTAAAACTTAAAATCCAAATAAGTCAAAGAAAGCAAAAACTAAATCCTCTACTCAGCTCTGTCCATTTAAAAAAAAAAACTCACCAGTTCTCTTTAAGCACGGAGGTGTTTGCGGCGGCTCGTTTTGTCCCTAAGGACAAAAACAGCTGGGAAGCGGAGACAAGTCTGAACTCCGTGGGAGCACTCCTTTCACCCCCCCCCAAAAAAAAACTTGGGGGGTGCGAAAGAGGCTCTACCACTATTCAGACACTCTCTACCCCCCCCCTTTGCCCGGGAGGGGGATTTTGAACCGCTGAACAGCTGGTGTCTGCTGTTCATAGCGGTTCTTACACTTACCCAGGAGGACGGCTACAAAGTAGCCGCCATCACGCACGCAAAATCCACCGGAAGTCCAACATTTTCTTTGCAGAATGCAAAAACAGAGTAGAGAAACAGGATCATGATGCAAATCTCAAATGCCATTCAATCACACAGCCCTAGGAGTAGTTTGTCCTGAAGAAAATACACAAATTGCAAAACGCAGGTGTATTGCTATATTATTTTGCTGTTTTTTTTCCTCACTTCCCCTTCCCTTTAAAGCTGGGATTTAGAAATCTGTGTATATGCAGACTGACTCACTCTCATTCAGTTTAAATACTTCAAAATGTTGGAAAGAATCAAAGAAATGAGAGCACAGAAAGAATTCAACTTGGCCATTTCATCTGGCACATTAAAATGTAAAATGTAAAATTACTTTAATTTGTGATTCCTTGATGCTCTCCAAGCTTGATTGCTTGCTTACAGACCTTTTATTCTCCTTTATTGAGACCTTTCATTATCCAACTAGGTAACATTAGCATTGTATTTTTAATTTATTAAATTAAATTAGTAAACAAATTTGAATTATAACATCAAAATAGGCTTTATATTGCAGACTTCAAACATTATTTCAACAATTTCTAAAGCTGTCCTATCAGGTGAATCACTGGAACTTCTTTAAAACATAAACATATTGAAGACACAGTTCTAGATTTATCTATTTGAAAGAACCAGAGTCTTCTGAGGGTGAGATTGTAGCCATATAATTTATTTGTTTATTTATCACATTTTGAACTGCCCATTTCTCTCAAAGAGGGACTCTGGAAGGTGTACAATAAAACATCAGAATATAAAAACGGCATATAAAAATTAAAATATTAGGATTAAAATTTCAAAATTATTTTTTTAGAAGGAGGCAAGAATAATTAAGCCCTATTAAAAATTAATTAATAAAGCGAAGGAAGGGCTCTCAGGACACCAACCAGCCTCACGGCTGCAATCATCCTTTGAGCTCCCCACTCGAGGCAACAGAGTCATTTTTTAATATAAATTTAATAAATAAATAAATAAAGTAAGATGGCTGGAAGGGGCTTCAGAGGTCTTCTAGTCCAACTCCCTGCTCAAGGCAAGAGCCTTATACCATCCCAGTCAAATGGCTGTCCAGTCTATTTTTGAAAACATCCAGTAACTTCAGGAGGCAAGATATTCCATTGATTAACAGTTCTTACTGTCAGAAAAATTCTCCTTACATTTAGGTTGGATTTCTCTTTAACCAGCTTCCATCCATTACTTCTTGCCCTGCCCTCAAGTGTTCTAGAGAATAAATTAATCCCCTCTATTTGTGATAGTTCAGTTTACCTCCTGTGTACAGAGCCCTGAATGTAAGATTGCAGTCTGGTAGTACCCTCCCAAACCTAGAGTGCCTCTGCTTTAATTAACAGTCAGTGCAGGTAAGAGGATTTTTGGGAGGTTTGGTCCCAGTATATTGGAGAAGCAGCATAGTGGAGAAAGGGCTACCTTGTGTATTTATTGGCAGAACGGGATTTGAAGAATCAGAAACCTGACACTTGCAGCTCCTAATTGAGAACATACACCAATTTAACAAGCCAAAATATAGATGAAATTTTCTGGTTTTGCAACTCAGACCCCTCTTTCTTGCCATGATGTCAGTCTAAATAAGTCCTGAAGTCTTCTACTAACCAGAGATTCCCAGTTTCTCCTAACAGAGAAATTATGTTTAACATCTTTGAATACAGAGCCAAAGTATACTATAAAATACCTATTTTATCCTTTTAAGTAACAAATATAAATTATGTCAAATTCCGTATATTGTTTAATACACAAACTTGTCCAAACAGGAAGACAAATGTTACATTTATAAAGGAATATCCATAGCCCCGTAGAAGTTCTGCAAAATGGGCAAGAAGGAAAGTTTAAGGCTTCCCTATGTAAAAATAATATTTCCTTCCATATACAGTACTGGTATTGGGAAAAGGTACTGTATCTTTATTGCGCAACAGGAATTACAGGCATTACTCGACTTATGAACATGTCGGTGCGGAGAATTCTGTTGTAAATCATGATGGCACCCACATGATGACCTGGTTTTACAACTTTTTTGTGATGGTTGTTAAGCGAACACATGGACTTTAAGTCAACGTGGTGGTTGTTAAGTGAATCCATGCATTCCTATGGGTGCTTTTTGCTAGAAACCAGCCAAAAAGGCTCAAAACTGGCAAAAAATATCATGAATCGAAGTCAATGACCACAGAACACTGCAGCCAGCCATAAAGGTGAGCCAGTTGTCAAGTATCCAAAATGCAGCCATATGATTCTGGGTGAGTATACAGCCATTAGAAGTCCAGAACCAGGCCATAAGTAGCTTTTAGGGGGGTCCATCATAACTGTCACTGAGCAACAAGTGAGGACTACCTATATAGCAGCTTTCCTTAATCTGAAATGCTTGATATCTTGGATCTTAACTGCTAGAATGTCTGGCAACAGATGCCACTTGGAAAGGCTACATTAGGCGAGACAGGTGTGTGAGGAGAGGTGGTTTGTTTCCCTAACTCAAAGCTACACAGTAGTAACCAATCTGAGGCTTAACTTCCCTTGGAAAGAGGAAGAGATAAGGAAACTGAGATAACAGGAAAGATCATTCTGATACCAAATATGGTAGCATATAGTAAACCAGTGTTTCTCAATATTGGCCATTTTAAGATACCTGGACTTCAACTCCCAGAATTCTTCAGACAGCATACTGGCTGAGGAATTCTGGGAGTTGGCCCACACATCTTAAAAGTTACCAAGTTTGAAAACCCTGTAGTAAATTATGTTCATTCACCATCTGTGAACACTAAAAAGGTCAGGAGTTAAGGTTTTATTAGGAAGAACTATATAAGCCAATGTTTCTCAACCTTAACAACCTTTAGATATGTGAACTTCAACTCCCAGAATTCCCCAGACAGCATATTGGCTGAGGAATTCTAGAAGTTAAAGTCTACACATCTTTAAGTTGTGGAGTTGAGAAACAGTGACCTAACCTTTAGAACAGCGCTGGGCCTCCACATCTTGATTAGCAGCCTCCTCTCAGGCAATTCTCAAGTTTTAAAACTTCGGTGGGTTGAGGCAAAAGGCTGTTACAGCATTACCAGATGGTTTTCTCCGTGAATCATGCAGCTGACTTCTCCGCTTGGCCTCCCACCTCTCTTGCGGGCCATGTCGTTTTTCTATCCCTCCCTTCAAATCGTAAAATATATATATCGGGAGCAGGACAAATGGACAAATGAATGCAAACGTGCAAGCAAGAATCCGCAGGCAGCTTTCTTTGTTTGGCCTGAAAGTGCGGACTCTTTCTTTTTGCAAAGGGAACGCGCTCGTCGTTTTCGTGGCAAGCGCGCCTTTGTCTCCCCTCAGACTGTAAAAAAGGGTCTTCGTATCTTTTTTGGGGGGGGGCTCCCTGAATGATCAATTCGCGAGGCACTCATTGCCCAATTTGTCTGCAGCGCTTGCTAAACCTACTTCGAAATGCATTATCTCGTTTTGAAAAGTAGAGGGGGAAGAGGGAGCTCGTAAGGAAGTCACAATTATCCTGGGCTCGGATTACTGCAAATTCCATTATGCTGAGAAACCGGAGGGGAGAAAATGCCCCGTGAAAATGCGGATTGCTTTGCTAATAACTCTGCGCAGTTAAAAAAAAAAAAAAGACTGCTCTGTCTGCGGCTCCGGTCTCTAATTTCTGCTTGCCGAGATAGTTTTCCCTCTTCCCATTTGTAATTTGCCGGGAAGGTGGGGGGACGTAATGCTGGAAGAGGAAGATGCCTGTTTTACCTTAAGAAATCGTTCGATGCTGAGCCGAGCTAAACTGAGCCGAGCCGTCGGTGCGATCCGGGGTTCTTCTCTATTGTTGAATAGATCTATGGCGTCTGCTCAAGAAATGTAGAAGTCACTTATTTTTGCTTCTGTGTTCCCTCGCATTGTTCAGATGTATTCCGAATAGAATAAAAGAAACGCTGTATTTAACGGAGAATGTTCAATTTGGGGGGTGGGGTACGATTGCTTCTTCTATGTACCCCTGGAAAGGTTGACACTCGAGAAGATTTTTTTTTCTTGAACTCGACAGTGGTCACCAGAGCAGGACCTGGGGCAAAAGTCAAGGCTGTCACCCAGGAGAGGAGGCGGTGAAAGCCACATAACTGCCCTCTCTCATGTTAAAGTAAGTGAAATCAAACGCATTCCTATCTAAAGTAGGGGGGCAAAAGGGTTGCCCTAACAGCCGTAGGCAGTTTGACAAAACATCCCTTGTTGGATTGGTTGGGGGCAAAAAAGAGGCCCCTTTGGGGGGGCTGTTCTGAGGGGCAACACCCTAAAATTCTTCAAACCTTCTCCCAACTAGGGTCTGGCCCTGCCCACTTAGGGCATGTGACTCTTGACTGGGTTTATGGAAAACCTTTTGTTTCTACGCAATCTTTGTGTTTGGAAAGGAGCTCAACTGTCCCCAGGGTGAATTAAAAGGTAAAATGAGGTGATCTAAGGTAACCGGGGTTTCTAGAAATGGTAGTGGGGATCAGCGTTTTGATTTCTGAACACTTTGCTTTTCTCAGAATGGTATATATATGCAGTCCACTTTCCTTTAAACCAGTGTTTCCCAACCAGGACATACTGGCTGGGAATTCTGGAAGTTAAAGTCTACACATCTTTAAGTTGTGGAGTTGAGAAACAGTGACCTAACCTTTAGAACAGCGCTGGGCCTCCACATCTTGATTAGCAGCCTCCTCTCAGGCAATTCTCAAGTTTTAAAACTTCGGTGGGTTGAGGCAAAAGGCTGTTACAGCATTACCAGATGGTTTTCTCCGTGAATCATGCAGCTGACTTCTCCGCTTGGCCTCCCACCTCTCTTGCGGGCCATGTCGTTTTTCTATCCCTCCCTTCAAATCGTAAAATATATATATCGGGAGCAGGACAAATGGACAAATGAATGCAAACGTGCAAGCAAGAATCCGCAGGCAGCTTTCTTTGTTTGGCCTGAAAGTGCGGACTCTTTCTTTTTGCAAAGGGAACGCGCTCGTCGTTTTCGTGGCAAGCGCGCCTTTGTCTCCCCTCAGACTGTAAAAAAGGGTCTTCGTATCTTTTTTGGGGGGGGGCTCCCTGAATGATCAATTCGCGAGGCACTCATTGCCCAATTTGTCTGCAGCGCTTGCTAAACCTAATTCGAAATGCATTATCTCGTTTTGAAAAGTAGAGGGGGAAGAGGGAGCTCGTAAGGAAGTCACAATTATCCTGGGCTCGGATTACTGCAAATTCCATTATGCTGAGAAACCGGAGGGGAGAAAATGCCCCGTGAAAATGCGGATTGCTTTGCTAATAACTATGCGCAGTTAAAAAAAAAAAAAAGACTGCTCTGTCTGCGGCTCCGGTCTCTAATTTCTGCTTGCCGAGATAGTTTTCCCTCTTCCCATTTGTAATTTGCCGGGAAGGTGGGGGGACGTAATGCTGGAAGAGGAAGATGCCTGTTTTACCTTAAGAAATCGTTCGATGCTGAGCCGAGCTAAACTGAGCCGAGCCGTCGGTGCGATCCGGGGTTCTTCTCTATTGTTGAATAGATCTATGGCGTCTGCTCAAGAAATGTAGAAGTCACTTATTTTTGCTTCTGTGGTCCCTCGCATTGTTCAGATGTATTCCGAATAGAATAAAAGAAACGCTGTATTTAACGGAGAATGTTCAATTTGGGGGGTGGGGTACGATTGCTTCTTCTATGTACCCCTGGAAAGGTTGACACTCGAGAAGATTTTTTTTTCTTGAACTCGACAGTGGTCACCAGAGCAGGACCTGGGGCAAAAGTCAAGGCTGTCACCCAGGAGAGGAGGCGGTGAAAGCCACATAACTGCCCTCTCTCATGTTAAAGTAAGTGAAATCAAACGCATTCCTATCTAAAGTAGGGGGGCAAAAGGGTTGCCCTAACAGCCGTAGGCAGTTTGACAAAACATCCCTTGTTGGATTGGTTGGGGGCAAAAAAGAGGCCCCTTTGGGGGGGCTGTTCTGAGGGGCAACACCCTAAAATTCTTCAAACCTTCTCCCAACTAGGGTCTGGCCCTGCCCACTTAGGGCATGTGACTCTTGACTGGGTTTATGGAAAACCTTTTGTTTCTACGCAATCTTTGTGTTTGGAAAGGAGCTCAACTGTCCCCAGGGTGAATTAAAAGGTAAAATGAGGTGATCTAAGGTAACCGGGGTTTCTAGAAATGGTAGTGGGGATCAGCGTTTTGATTTCTGAACACTTTGCTTTTCTCAGAATGGTATATATATGCAGTCCACTTTCCTTTAAACCAGTGTTTCCCAACCAGGACATACTGGCTGGGAATTCTGGGAGTTGAAGTTCACACATCTTAAAGTTGCCACGGTTGAGAAACATTGATTTAGGCTTTCAGAGCAAAACATGCAGATGTTACATTATACTATAACCCAATCAATCTTTACCAATTAAAAATCTTTCCATTTATTTCAACAAATACAACAAGCAAACCACTTTAGTTTTATTGGAAGAAAACAATAGAATACTCAATACAACAGGTGTATACTATTATTTAAATTTCTACTAACCTTGTTTGCATCCTGCATTAAACCATAGTTTGGTTAATTGTTGCTTGACTAACAATTGGCTGATTTTTTGCAATTTGTTAAGCCATAAACTAGATTTGCAGACTACAGTGTCTGATATGCACAACAGGCTAAGGCCAAACAAAGTTATGTTTACATTTTTATAGACCTATAGACTGTTTGGGAAACGAATGACCTGAAAGATTGCCTTCACTTCCCATTCCTTACTATGAAATTAGTTTCATAGATCATGTTATTATACTTAGGAGTAACTAGGCTAAGGACAGAAAAAAAGACAGTCTTTTGTTATACCCATTGATGTTTGGAGCCAATCTGAAATTTTGGAGGAGAGCTGATGTGTGTGTATGTATGTTATATTAAGGTTTTATGTTGTGTTGTCCTTTGCACATATTTATTTAAATTCAATTAATAAAACCTTTTTGAGTTGGTTAATAACTCCACTTACAGCACATTTTAGGCTCAAAAAGGGTATATTCTAGTCTTGCACAGTGAAAATGTTTTTGTATCCTGAAAGTGCAGTCTAAATTTACATCTATTGTGGCATAGAATGTGTCAAATCAACCACCATTCTTCTATTTCAAGTTTCTAAAACACAAGGGAAAAACTAAGGCCCAAAAGTTGCTCAACAACTCTCAATCTGTATGTTTACTTTCTTTCCCCTTCACTTGAGCTGAATCATTCGGTGTGGAGGAAAAGGAAGCAAAAGGAAGAAAATACAATGAAACTTATTCCCAAGAAACTGTACTTAGAATGGTAACCTACCAAGCCTAATCAGCTCATATCAGATCTTCTGTCGTAATGTTAAAATTGCAGCCCTGTGTAATAACATGCTTTTATAGAAGAGAAGCAGAGGCCAAAAAAAGACTTTTATGCCCAAGGCAATCAATGAGCAAATGGATTAGGTTCAAACAGCTTGACAGAACTTGAAACGAAGTTGCTTAGGCTTTGTGTATGCAGGGTCAAAATACATGGATGTGGCTAAGACAAGCAGATAGCATAAAATAGCTCCACCAAATTGGAACCAAATTGTGTTAACAATAGATTAGTCTTTGAGAATACAAAAATCAGTCCTCATTGCTCTAGAATCAAGCTTCCTATTACTCCTGAACTCCATAATCAAGGGATTATACAACCTTAACCTATTAGTTGGAAAATCTGCTATTTCCTGCTTAGAATTTCTCTCTAGCCTAAATTCATCTTGCATCATCTGGTCAAGATATAGAGATATTTATCTTTTCTTGGTATATTTTAGAAACAAGCCTCCCACTGTTCACCATTCATTTAAACAGGTATGGGGAAATCATGTCCTTCTCTATATATGCATTCCATAATTAAGGTATTACTGTGTCTGCAGATACAATTATTTCAAATTATAATTAGGATTGTTATCTAGTGTAAATAAATATTAGTTACTTAATGAACCATTGTAGGTCCACTGGCAGCTGTAGAAAACAGTATTCGTGGCTCTTTGGTCCAATTCAAAATACCTGTTTCCATGATTACTTAAATGTCTAGACATATACTAGTAAAAACAATTGTTAAGGAAAAAAGTCTTCTTTGTTTTTAGAAACTTTGTGTATGTTTTATAAAAATGCATCCTCCTATTAGGAAGCATCCCATTTAAGAAAAAGAGTGTGACTCTTACAAGATGATACATGCCATCTGTAGTTTTTTTTATGAAAATCAGTGTTTTCAGCACAAAAAAATTGGATGCTTAATCAAGATATTTTTTAAATATAAAATCATTTCAATCAATTAAACTAACAGATTAAACTAGATTGCTATCTTGGTTATGCCTTCTTTAAAAACTACTTGTTTTGGAATTCCTCAATATTTTTGATGCTACATCCTAATTTTGACTACAGTCATACCGGTATGTATTTTGGGGATTAATGTTTATTGAATTTAATGGATTTTTCTTCCAAATATATTTGCATAGCAAATTTTTAAGAAGAATTTTTTTAAGTTTTTAAGAAGAAACTGGACAGCCATTTGTCCGAAATGGTATAGGGTTTCCTGCCTGAGCAGAGGGTTGGACTAGATGACCTCCAAGGTCCCTTGCAACTTTATCATCATCATCATCATTATTATTATTATTATTATTATTATTATTATTATTAAATGTTACAATATACATTTTGTTTGATAAAAACAAAGGATGCAATCTAATATCTATCTGCTTATGAATAAATCCCACTAAATTCAAGAGCATTTACTTCTGAGCTTATGTGTATAGGATTGCACCATCAGTAATGAATTTCAAAACTGATTCTGAGCTAAACAGGAGCCTGGCTACCTAAATCAATACTGAAGGTTTTTACTTAATTGCTCACAGTCTTAAACAGTTTGAAAAGAGATCTCCACCTCTCGATGGCTGGAATCAGTGGGATTTTCTTGGGTTGATATATTCATTCATATTGGTACTTTCATATTCATTCATATGGGTTAATTCTATCTAGAAATGCTTTCATTTGAGGCTTTGGTAGTTTAGAGAGTTTTGTTTCCTTGATTTGGTAGGCAAATAGGAGGAACAAAGAACTGTCTGAACTGTAAAAGTGGGTGCTAAGGGCAGCATATTCCACAGAGGGCACTGTTTTACTGTCTAGCAATATCAATTTAAAGAGTGTGTTTATTTATGTAAATAAATCAATGGTTGAACCCTAAAATTGGTGTACAGTTTTGCTCTCTTGATTATTATTCCCAGGTACAATATAAACAGAATTTTGGTTCCTTTTGTTCAGTGAAGTACTAATGAGTAGTGTTCAATATCAGTTAAATTCATATAAATATTCTAAAACAAAATTGCTTGGCAGAATATGTCAACCTTTGTGATTTGTAATGTGTTTATGGTTTAGAATTTTCTGTGGGTTCAGCCATATGCCAAGACAAGATCATAGTTGTGGATTATACTAAAACCCAACAGATTTTTTTAGGCCCTACCCAGGAATAAAAACTGAGTCCCATATGTTCCAATTGAGAATATACTCACAGAATAGGGTCTTTTCAGTACTGGTGTGTCATTGTGAAATTTTCTCCCTAATTTATTCTCTTCCTGTTTAATCCTAATATAGAAATTACTTTTTGTACTGGCAGGTATATATATTTTTTTCTTCAGCTATCTTCTTGAATGTTGATATTGGTATATATTTGATTTTGGGGGGAAAACTTTAAAGAACAGGATATAATTATATAATTGCAATTATATAATTATAATTACAATGAGCAAATGGTAAAACTTGGGCAATGAAAAGGTATTGCAATGATCTGTTGGATAACTTGGGTGAAGGGTGGACAGAAATCAAAATAATACATGCTTAGTTGTAAACTCCTAATGTTGATGGTTGTAAAAGGAAAAAAAAAGGTGTCAGGATACTGCTTGAGTGCTTTTCTGGCAGCAGAGAGGAGAGCTATTCATGTGGAGCCTTGAAAAACTGCCCTGAAACAGGATCTGATTCACACATTGCATTAAACCATAATGTGATCTGTTTGGTTTGGGTTTAGTATCTTATATGAACTCAAGCATTTGCTTTATGAATAGAGCTGTCCTGTATTAGAATGTAAGAAATCATCTATTTAGAATTTATTTTGCAAAGTATAATTAAGCAAAATCAAGATTTATCACATGTGAACTCAGTGTCTTATGGCAGTCTGACAAGTTGGTACCTCATCATGTCTCTGGAATTAGTGCTCATGTCCCCACCCCCAAATTAAGAATGAAATAATGCAGTCTGGCAGAACTGGAAACAAGGCACTGGGCCCTCTTTAACATCCTTTCATGCAGATGTACTTAAAATCAATATATCTATCCCTATACCCTGCAGCTAAAATATCTAAACCTGCAATTATCTGGAAATAAGACAACTCAAAATTAATGAGGCTTATTTCTGCATCGATATAGACTTGTGTGATAACGCAACCAACTTGAAAATTACTCTGCACATGCTCAGTCCAGTCTGGAATATTACCCTCACCTTTTCCAAGTAATGTGTGTTAACCAGTTTGTAGATCCTAGTATCGCAGATCTGCTTGCTTTACTATGGGCAGGAGCTAGA
This sequence comes from Crotalus tigris, assembly GCF_016545835.1. NCBI lineage: Eukaryota > Metazoa > Chordata > Lepidosauria > Squamata > Viperidae > Crotalus > Crotalus tigris. Next base: position 1,813,882 of record NW_024100068.1, read on the forward strand.
GTTCAAAATACTGAATGGGGAGGAGGGATAAAATGAAGCCCCCCCCTCAGAAAAGGGGAAAGTTATAACTTTGCTGTGATTAAATAAAGGGTTTAGAATAACAACAAACAGTTTTGAGATATTTAAAAACTTTCTCTATCTCCTCCCCCAAGCCCAAGTCTCCACATCTTGAAGTAATCAGCAGCTGAGAAGAGTGCGTCCCCTTGGCATCTCAGGTTAAAGGAGGTCCAGGAAAATGTGGTGGAGCCATTACAAGAAACCTGAGAGGCATTCATCAGGGACTCCAATTGCCATCGCATTAGGATTGATTGGAGAGCAGCAATACCGTAATGACCCGGAAAGAAGGGCAACCTAGTGCCTTTCCTTTCGCAGCTTCTTCTGGTGCCCCCCCCCCTTTCTCGTTCTTTTTTTTTCCCCTCAAAGGAGCGTTTTATGTTACCCACATGGCTCTTTTCTTGTGGAAATTTGCTTGGAGAGAAGAAAAGATTGGTATAAAGCACTATTATTATCATGAGTTGCAGGGTTTTTTGAGGATATCTTTTTAAAATTCCTATGGGGATAATATAGTAGTGCAAGTATAAATGAATGGAGCTGGGGAATGAATCAAAGGGGAGGTGATGGTAAGATTAACTGCCTGCTGAAGTTGCCCAACATGCCCAAACTACTTTGCCTTAGTACCTTAGGTGATTTCCAGTCCAAGTGCGGTGGCCTTGTGGGTCAGTGTATGCTATGAATGGAGAATGAAGCCCATAAGTGAGTAAGTGTGCCTTAAGAATACAACTTGGTAGGTTCAAGAGCTCTAAATTATAGTTGCTGACATAAATCGTGTTCATGTTTGGGAAGCCCCATTGAGTGCTATAACTATAGCTTGTAGAAAGGAAAACTTGTATAGAATAAAACATGCATAGGAGTGACTGATGCCAGGCACCCAATTCTGGGACCCTCAGCGTGGAATAAATAAAAAATAAAATAAAATTACTTTTTTTTCTTTTTAAAAAGGCTTGGTATAGTCCAAGCTGAGAACCAGGCAGAAAATGAAAGCAACTTTTTAAATGAGTCATTTGATCAATTGGTCCGGGTGTTATTCCTCCTGCTCTAGTTTTGGTCCTGCAGCCCTTTCCTATATACCTGGATCAGGGGCAGCTTGGACTTTCTGAGTAAGGGCCACCGAGATAAATCTGTCAGTTCAAGGTTTTTGAAATCCTGGGCTTAGCACCCCGAATCAATTTCTTTAGCAAGAAGCATCCGCTGAATCTGAAGGGAGCCCGGCGGAATAAAACCTAACAGCACCGGCGTGGCTGGGTCTCCTGGAGAGTAAGCTCCTCTTGAAATTTACCTCCAAGAGAGTTCCTTCCCGGCAGAGGTGCAGCGAAGAAGGTACACGTGTGCACCTGCGCGGCTCGGGCCCCTTGCCTGAAAAGCGAACGGCGGCACATTCCCCCTACCCCCACCCCGGATTGCCTGGAGCTTCCACCGCCGCTTCGTTCCCACCCCAGGCGAGAGTCACTATTCGGTAAATCTCCTTTTCCAGGGTGCCAGCCGGGACTTCCCCGCTGCTTCACTCACCCTGGCTCTCAGAAAAAATAAAATAACAGGTCCAAGGTTTTTAACACCCCTGTTTAAGAATGCATGTATGTTAAAGCTTCGTTTCTCCCCCGTCCCCTCCACAGCCCTCTTTTTTTCTGCGCCCTCCTCAACGGCTGGAGCGAAGGGGGAGAACTAAGGGGCGGCGGCCGCCGGCAGGGGCGCTGAGGGGGTGGAAGCGGAGAGGAACCTGGATAAACAGAGCAGCTGCAGCTTCGCTCGGCGCTTTGCGCCAAAACAAACCGGCCCCTCCTGGTCTGGCTTTAACTGCCGCTCACCGGGTAATGAACTCCATCTTTCCAAGGCGAACTTAACTGTTTATTTAGTGTCACCCCACATTACCGTCACTGGCACTTTCCTCTGAACAGAAGGAACTGGAGGCTTTCTCCTCCAAAAAGGAAATTCTTTCTCGCTTAGACAGACTTCAGCATCCAGAAAGGACCGACCAGGCGAGCGGGGGAGGGAGGGAGGCCCTGGGTCCTCTGTTTACCAAGCAGCTAGCGGCAAACGGCGTAAGGAAAAAGAAAGGCGGGCAGAGGGCACAACGGCACGTGTGGACTGCCTCGGTTGCAACTCGCGTCCCCTTTTCGGAGCCCTCTGTCAGCCGGTTCCGAAGGGCGGCCTCGTTACGACTCGCCCGAGGTCCACGCCACTTTAGGCCGCAGCCCGACCGGCGTCGCTCCCCGGAAGTGGATGCATGCGCCTTATTTCGGCATTAACGTGCCGGGCCTGCTGCGGGACACGCTTTGAAGCCCTGTCAGGGACGGGAACCGGACAGCGTGTCTTTGCTGGGGACGTTGGGGGGAGAAAGCCGCGTTATGGGGGCAGAAAAGCAGGAATCGGGCCTCAGCTTTTCCGACTACGTACATGTTAAGGAACTGACTCTGATGCTTCTGATAAAGAGCCGCAGGTCGGGAAAGCTTTTGAGCTCATGAAAGTTATGCCTTTCCATAACATTATTCGTGGAAAAGGCGCGACCAGATTCCTGATTCTTTGCTAGGAAGGGCGCCTCAGATGGGGCCTTGGATAAAGATATAATCTGGCAGGCTCACTCTGAGTTAACATTGTTTTCGAAAATTCAGTACACTCCGAAGATTGGCCTTTGGGCTGCAATCCCCTCTGCTCAGGCAGAAAAGAAGCTGCCTCCACTTCAGAAGAATGGGATCCTCCTTATTGACTTACATTGCCCCCTTGCATCACCCAAATTGCATAAAGCCTGCCCTTATGACTGATAGGAGACTATTGTATGGCAGAAACACATTCTAATAACTTTATCTCTCTGCTGTGTCCCCACAATGTGTTAGACTTATACCAAGCTGCCAAGTGAAACAGGTTCAAGTTCTTAGTGTTAAAGGAGTATTTCTGCTTCTTCAGACACCCTCAAAGCTTAGTCATCCACTACCCTAAAAGGAACCAGAAATAACTAGAAATAGGAGTTGATAATGTACAGTAGACACCAGCTCTCATGCTAGTGTCCTTTCTCTGTCAATTGAGTGGAGACCACCAAAAGAGCACTGATGTAGCTGCAGGAGTTTATTCAGCTATATAGTAATGAGGTAAGCCAGTGAGAATCTTCTTACTGATTTAAGCCAGATAAGGAAAGACCTGGAAGATTCTCCCAGTAGGGGATTCCTGCATGGACAAGCATTGCTTATTGGAGGAAAAACAATCACCCACTAAGCTTCCTAACAGTAGAGAGTGGAATTAGGAAAGTGTAGGTGCTTGGGACAGCAGATTTAACAACCTATCAAGTTGCCCAGTTTATAGATCCTGCCAGGATTTGTGAAGAGTGGTGTCAGGCACAAGCAAGAAGATCCAGTCATGAAAGATCAAAGTTAGATACTTTATTGTGTTCTACCTATATTGCAAGAATCTCCCCAGACTGCTTGCCTACCTTTGGGAACAGATGGTTACTAAGGCATGAATCACCCTGAGCAAAGCCTCTTGATCCAGGAATGGATGCAATTGGTCCACAACTGCCATCTGTTCTTCAAGTAGGAGAATTAAGGAGGGTGGCTTAATTACACACTAACTCTGACTACAGAAGTGCATTCCCAGCAGAGTTAAAGATGGAAAATCCTCAATAACCAACAGATACTCAATCTTGCCCAGGTTGGGTCAAAATCTATTCTAAGTGCATAAACAGCCCTGTGGGGTGGGCACACCTATAAATCATATGATCACCTGCAATGGGAGAGAGCAATTTTATTTCAGAAGAGTTTTCCTGAATTGTATAGTGTGCTGTCTTCATCATATGAAAACCAGAAACAGATACCGTGATGACAGTTAACATATTTCTCAGACCTTTTTCATATTCCTGAGTTGAAGAACTTTTGAGTAACAGGACTCCAAAGAAGGCAATACTGGCTCAAAATCTGCTGTCTCCATTGCCATCTTATATTCTGCCTCTGTTGCTTCTGTTTCCAGTTCCTGCTGTCCCTTGACCTCCTTCCAAGGCAGCAGGTGACAAAGCTGAACAGTTTTTGCCCACCTTCAGGTGCCCTTGTGTGGTGGAAAAATACTATTTTAATATAAGCAACAATTAAGAAAACATAAGGATATCTCCCTCATGAGCTGGGATAAGATGAAAACAAGGTCACAAAGATATGGCAGGACAGAGGCATGTTTTAGCATGGTTACATGCAAATGTGGAAATGACCAAATTAATTTTTAATGATACACATAAAAACAGTTTTGATCACATTGTCACAACTTCCATTTTGACTTTTTTTTTAAAGTCAAACCTTAAAAAAACTTGCAACACCCATTTTCTTGAGGCTATGGGCAGATGATTTTGCTGCCAATTGTATCTAGAGGGAAAATAGAGTGCACCCTGTTTTAAAAATTAATTACCTCTATTAATGCTCCAATTGAATTGGTTTAGGAGTTGTACTCTTCTTAAGGGTTATTAAGAGTAGTGATCCAGTAGCACATTGGTGTGGTAGCCAAGAGAGACTGGGAAAGTGGGAAGTCTCCAGGCATCCACAGTGGAGGAAAAGGGAGGCAGGTGATAAACATGAATTATGGTGCTGTGATGCAAACTCTGCCTAGCATGTGATTTCACAATTAACATTACAGATAGTCCTCAAGTACGATCACAATTGAGCCCAAAATTTCTATTGCTAAGCAAAACTTTTTTTAAGTGATTTTAGTAATACAGATGTTAAGTGAATCTGGCTTCCCCCATTGACTTTGCTTGTCAGAAGGTCGCAAAAGGGGATCACATGACCTCAGAACACCAAGCATGTGAATTTTGTTTATGTGATCATAGGAATTCTGCAATGTAAATATGAAATATGGTGCTAAGTCACTTTTTTTCAGTCACTAAACAAACTGTTATAAGTTGAGGACCACCTGTACATCATTTTGGTGTCCCTGAAATAACAGATGCCTGTTTTTATCTCAAGTTCAAACTACACATCTGCCATGGTGTTACTATATTTTTCTCAGCCAATTTTAACTCTCTCAGCTGCAATAGAGAAATCTTGTGTGATAGGCGTAGTATGTGCAAAGTGCCTTGAATATGCAAAATCTTATAGGAGAAATTCCACAATGGCTCTGATTGCCACCATGATCACAGATTGGAAAGGTCACAGTTTACCCTACTCACAATCACATGGACTTCTTGCAGCCCAGTCCCACCCAGCTTCAAGACATATCTTTCACTGATTTTCTTGGGTCCTGGTTTGTTCCTACTTAGATTTCTGTGGAATATCCTTTTACATGCCTTAGTGTGCTTTCTATTCTCTCAGCAATTGATATCCATGTAATCCAAGGATTTGGGTTGAAACTTTTGGTGGGAAGGGAAGATTATGCAGAATGAGTGAATCTGCAAGATGGGCATCCTGAGACCATTTTAATTCAGCTTCCTCAATGAGATGTTCATTTGTGCTGTTGTACAGATCCCATCATCCCCAGTCAATCACTGAGGATCTTTAATCTGCCTTAATTCAGAATGTAAGTCTCATTGGTTTCCATGGGACTTATAACAGGTTTATTATGCCTCAAATAGCAGCCCTGCTTAGACAAAGGAAGGAGACACTACATCCCACAGATATTGGTGAGATCAGAAACAGATATGCTCACTTGGTCTCTTATTTAATGTTTTCTCTGATGTGTGAATGGGAGAGAGAGAAAGAGAGAGAGAAGGTAGGGTGAAGACAGCGCACCCAGGAATCTTTCACACATTCATTTGGAAGGGAAAACATACTCCCTTCTGGAAGGGTTGTGCGCGCCAGTGGCACTTTCCTTCTGAGTTGAATAAACTTTACAACTTTATTTTTTCCTCCTCCTTCTCCTCCTCCTCCTCTTTCAATAATACCCGCTTTGTTTTTACAGGTGTCTGGACGGCTACGGCTGCCCAACCAGTCCATTGAAAGCCTCGTTCGGTTTTTTTTTTTTTTTAATTATTTTTTCCAGTCGCTTTGGGCGGAAATGCTTTTAAAGGATGGCACTAAACAAGATGGGAAAAGCCCGGCAATCTCTCGCTTTTTCTTTCTGGCGTTTTAATTTTGGAGGAGGAGGAGGAGGAGGAGAAAAAAGAACAAAATACAAGCCCTTTATTGTTTAGAAATCAACCAAGCAACTGGCCCTCGCTCCCTCTCGTTTCCCCGCGCTTAGCAGCCAGGGCGGGTGAGATCCGGTATCACGTTTCAGATTCCCACTAAAGATAACGAAATGTGATCTATTTTTCAGAACAGCAAGTGGATGGGAACGAAGCACAACACAAAACTCATTTGCTAATGGCCCGGTTTTGTATTTCCTCTTCTTCTCCAGGGTCGGAAATCGCTGGAGTTTTGAGTTACTTGCTGCAGTTCGCTGGCCGCATTCTGCAAATCCCTTCATTTTTAATTAATAAACGAAGAGAAGGGAGGGCAGTCCCGTCTGGAGCTTTTCTTTTCTTCTTCCGTGAGCCCCACCTCGGGCCTGCATTTTTAATTTTAAAGAAACGGGACAGGAAAGTGGGTCTAGCTCAAAGATTACAGACAGACAGACAGACACACACACACACCACAAGCTAGGGATTTGAGCTTTCTATTTATTGGGTTTAGATGTTTATACCGCCTTGTGTTCAGGAGCTCAAGGCGATGTCCACAGTTTTTCCTTTCTTCTATTTCCCCCCATAACGCCAACACGGTGGGGAAAGTTGGGCTGAGACACTTATGGAGCCTCCGTGGGGAGGTGGTGGTGGAGGACTTGAGACAGGGTGTCTCCTCCCTCCCCCACCCCCCGTTCATTCTACGGGCAAATCAATTTGAGAAGTGCTAAGAAGCCTGCCAACTCTGCCCGGTGTTTGAAATGCCCACTAATCACCCATTTGTCCAGATGTAAATCCAACCGGAGTCCAGGAGGCCGGAGGGTATCGGGTATAGGATGGAGGTGGCGTTGGGTTTAAGCGGACCTGTCTCAGGGATAGGCAACCTTGGCTCTTTTATGACTCGTGGAATTCTGGGAGTTGAAGTCCACGAGTCATAAAAGAGCCAAGGTTGCCTATCCCTGCTCTAGGGTCAACTTGTCTGGGACTGCAGCCTCTGGCAAAGCACACTGCTGCAAGGTCTCTTGGGGGGGAATTTCGGAGCAGGCGGCCCTGGGTTGCTTCAAGTTGCAGCCTCAGGCTGAGTTAAGTAGGGGAAGACGCATTCATTTCTTGGGAAGGGCTTTTCTCAATCCATTGGTCTCCAGATATGCGCAGACTACATTTCCCAGCATTCCCGGTTAGCCAAAGGCGACGGTTGAAGGTGGAAATATAAAACGGCTTCGATGCAGAAACTTCCCTCAACCAAAGAGAAGCTGAGGAGAATTGCAGTCAAAATTACTTTAAAATTAACCAAGATGTGTAATTAGCTCGGTTGTAACGATGAAGTGCAGCGGATTTCCCTCATCCACACCGTTGCCAAGTAATGCCCTTCAGTAACAGGGTTCGGCTTTTATAGGGTATTGTTTAAACTTTCCAGCCGGGCAGTAGCCACCACCTACCCCGTGAAAACTGCAATCGGTACTTATCTCGAGAGAAGATCCTCTGGAATTTAGGGCCACTCCTGAATAAACGCAGAGAATTTAAGGGCATTTTAATTAGGCTTAATTTTAGGCGAAGATGTTTATGTAGGAAGCCACGGGCAGTGGTGGGAGGTCGGCTTTATATGTGAATAAAGGATAATGTGGGAGTTATTTTATTGGGCTTGAGGCATTTTCATCCATTTTGTATCGTAGCCACTCCGGCTGTCCTCTGGGTTCGCTAACTTAGAAGAGAATGCCACATAAACTTCGGCTTCATACCAGATTGTTTAGAACTTTAGATCAGGGGTCCTCAACCTTGGCAACTTTAAGACTTGTGGACTTCAATTCCCAGAATTCCTCAGGCAGCTTTTTTTGGCTGAGGAATTCTGGGAATTGAAGTCCACAAGTCTTAAAGTTGCCAAGGTTGAGGACCACTGCTTTAGATCATACCTCTCCTTACTGCGGGTCAGCCTGGCCAGGGATTGTGGGGGTTGTAGTCCAGACTATTTGACACGTGGTGGGCTACTTCAGCACAAAACTCAAGGCTGAGCTTACAGGTTTTCAAATTCAGGTCTTACTGAATTAAACCACAATTTATGAACTTCACACCTCAATGCACAAGTATAAGAGAGATTGCTTTTGCAGGTCCATCTGGAGTGCCTGCCACATTTCAAAATGAGCTAGGAAAAAAAATAAAATGCATTTGATATAATTGAATTAATTTTGCATTAGATTGATTAAATGCAGTAAATATGAATACTTCGGATACATTTATCATTTCCTTCTTTTTTTCTTACATTAATTTTTTGGAAAGTTTCTATAGATCATGCCCACAAATGGGAAATTGGGACTCCAGTTGTGCAACCCAGCAGTAAACCGTGGTTTACAAGCAACAGTGGCTGAATTTAGACTAAGCCCAAAGAACTAAATTAAGTCTTAGTGCAATGCTGGATCTCATCTTTTTTTAAGAAATATGGCCAGAATTGGTTTGGAAATGCTCAGTCCGAGGCATGGTTATCCCTGAAAACAGATCGAAATTAAATTAGAAGAACTTCTGGATAAGCGAGATTAACTGCCAGCTGCAAGAAGAGTAAGAAGCCTGATCGCTGTTTTGCTCGTCTGCTGAACCATAAAATAAGGTAAGATTTGTGACTGATTTTTTAAAAATTATTTCAGTAAGGAAGGAGACTTTAAATTCTCTCCCAACCTTGTGCTACCCACCTCGGTTTGACTATAAAACCCATCATCCCCAGCAAGATGACGGTCTGTGTATGTATAGAGTGTGTGTGTGTGTGTGTGTGTGTGTGTGTGTGTGTGTGTGTGCACATCCCCCCCACCAATCGATTTGCAGGGTACTAGGCAAACAACAGCGATCCAATCTCCTTGGAAGCTTATAAATACAGCCCCGACGCCCACGGATGGGAAGAAGACAAAATATTGGTTTTAATTAAAGCGAGGTAGAGACCCCTGGCGGTGTAGCGAACGGAGCCAAACCTTTGCCTATATCCCCCACCCTTCTCTGGCGTTTCACAGGGAACCCATTGGAGTCGCCTTTCCCGAAAGAAGAAAACAAAACAAAACCCCAAACGGAACCCTTCGCTGCGGACCGACCGCTTGCGCGCCGGTTGCTCTGAGAAACGGCGCTGGATATTCGTAACGAGAGAGTTCTGCCCTAAAATCGCGACTGGAGTCCACCGAGACCTTCCTCCGTTTCCCAGAAGGGCGCTTGGGCGGCGGGGCCAGCCTGCGACCCGAATTCTCGGGGAAGCTGATGCGGAGCTCCCGTTCGGGGCCGCGCGATTTTGAGGTCCAGGTTAGGCAGCCCTTCGAGCGCGTCTTTGGGAAAGAGACCCGGCGCGGCGCGCCAAGAAGCGTCTGGGGAAGCGGACGGGAGGGAGACCGAAGGGCGGTCATGCGGGAGAGCGTTTGCAACCAATTTCGCCTCGCTCTGCCTTTCCGCTGGCCCGCCAGTCCCGCGGGTAGAACGCGTCAGACCTTTCTCCCCTCGAGTCCTGAACAGAAAGCCGTAAAGCTCCCTTCAGCAAAGGCGGCGGCGACAGCAGCGGCCCCTGTTTCAGGGGGAAGCTGGGCGCGTTGGGCGCCGGAGCTTTTTCCCCTGCGGCTGGGAGAGAAAAAAAGTGCTGCGCGATTGTTCGAAGATTTAGGGGTGGGATGGGGGGCTCCTGGTGCAAGTGTTGGGGGGGGGGAAGGACTTTAAAGACTCCCGTTCCGGTCCCCTCGCAGCTGCCTTGTCAATAAGCATCCCGTCCAAGCGGAGACATTCTTTCTGGCACACGGCTGGGACAGAGTCCCTCGAACATCATCGGGACCAAAATAAAACGGGCTGGGGAAAATTACCAGACACCCGGTCAGGGGCCGGCCGAGAGAGGAATTCTTCCAGTCCCGATTGGTTAGGCCACCCTATCGACAGACGAGCTGGACCCGACGCCCACCGTCCTTCCAACCAGCCAAGCTTTGTTAGCTGAGAAACCTGTGTCCCCCCACTCTGTGTGGAAGGTCGGGTTCAGGCACGTTGTCTGAACAGCCTGGCAGAGGGAGCCCCAATGTTTGCTTCTGAAATAATAATAATAATAATAATAATAATAATAATAATAATAATAATAATAATAATAATAGTAGTAGTAGTAGTAGTAGTTATTATTATTATTATTATTATTATTATTATTATTATTATTATTATTATTATTATTATTATTATTATTAACCTTCAATTTGATTCACAGTCTGGGACTGGTTAAAAAAACTTAACAGTTCAAATCCTAACCAAGGACCTGTAAGAACGTCTGAGTATAGAGGCAGTTTCTAGTAGGGTGGTGGTTTTTTTTTTTTTGGTTTTTTTTACAAAGTCAGGATATTCCTGTCTAATCAGTTCAAAATTTCCATAGGTATTGCTCCAAAGACACCTATTATTATTGGTACAACCACTGATTTCTTCTTATTATTATTCTTATGGTTATTCTTATTTTCATGGCAATAGGTTCTGGAAGGGTCCCTTTTGGGTACTGTGTGCCCAGTGATGACAGACACCATGTCATACTGTTGAAAGATTGGTGGGGGGGGGAGAAAAATCTATTATTATTCCTCTGGATCTCAAGATGCTTTAGATTACATGAAATTCTCCCTTCCTTTTATCCCCACAATAACTCATCCTTATGCTGAGAGAGAGAAGTCTGGCTCAAAGTCACCCAGTGACCTTCTGTAGCTGCTTGGGATCTCATCATTACACCAAACTGGCTCCCACTAGGCTGCTGTGAAGAAAAACACCGTCCTCTTTATGGTGCCTGGTTGTTAAAGCAAGCTGATTCACAGATTTGTGTAATGGGAATGTGGTCTCCAACTTCAGTGCACTGCTAAATTGGAACAGTATACAGTACCACATCTGTATTACTGCATAGGCTTCCCTTATTAGATCCCTTCCAAGTATGCTGGGTTCTGAGTCCCATGGGCAGTTTGGGGAAGACTAATTTAGAACTATAAAAATTAAATGGAGACACAAAAGGCCAATAAACATTTTGTTCGGAATTATGCAGTTTGTGTATGTGTGTATGTGTGTGGTGAATGGGGAGAGGGGTTATTAAGGCAAGTGGCCCAAACAGGGTTTAAACTTTATTTTTACAACATAATTAATCAACCATATTTATATGGCTGACAATCTCACAAGAAGTCACATGGGAGGCTTACAACCATTTACTTAGAAGGAAGCCCCACTTCATCCAAGAAAGTTTTCTTCCACATATGATTGAATTAACAAGCTACATTCTTATGCTTAGCCAAGTCTGGCTGATCTCCAAATACTAAATGAATGGGACACCAGTTAGAAATCTCAAGTAGGTTAGACTGGGGGGGTGGGGAGCAGAAAGGAAGGAAAAGGAAAGATCCCAGAAAAAAGGACAACATTAACCCATTTTGATACTGTTGCCAAGCAAACCACATAGATCCCTCAATGAAGTTCCCAGGAGCTGGACTTCAAGGGAATGTTTTAACTATTCAGGGAGTCAGCTTTCTTTGAAATAGTGGGGCTGGCTCCAAAGTAAACCTATGACTTTGTATTGTTCTTTTTTCTTGAGCAAAGCTGTAGGGGGAGAATCCAGAGTCTTTTAGGAAAGAAGATAATATGCATGATGCTTTCCAAATATTTCTGAGCAAAGTAGGACCTAAGCAGTCATCACTCCCAGCTCTTCTTTGCCAATTGGTTTGTCCCCACCCCACCCAGAACCACAAACTAGCTGAACACCTTTAACTCAAGGTTAAAAATGCAGCTAAGTGTGCTTGGTTTATGATTTTGTGTGCAGCAATGAGAAAATGATAGCAAAATTAATCCTGAGCAAATGTGACATATTGAGTCAATCCTCTCCCATATTTTCTAGATGAGAAGCCAAAAGGTACTCATGGCCTTTCATGGTAACATGGGAGATGCACACCAGCCAGATCCATAAATTAAGAATAAATCTAAACCTCTAATCCAGTTTCCCAAACAAGTAAGCTGTAGCTGTAGCTCTGGGCCTGAAGCCAAAGACTGCAACCCCAAACATTTCTGCCACTGTGAAGGAAAATGGTTGGACAGAGCACATTTACCCACATTCATAGAACAGGGGAGAACTGAAGGATGTCATATACAAAATATAAAAATGCTCAAACATTGTAGCTGGAAATAAATGCCCCTGGGAAATTTCTAGCTAAAAAGACATGAATCTGGGGGTGGGGGAGTCTGAAACACATTAGTGGTTCTATTTTCCGGATATGCTTGCTTGGGTCCCACTACAAAGGATCCACAACTCCCCCCCCCAATCTCCTTAAGGGTGCCAATTTCAAAACTAAGTACCACATTTGTTTGACTTTGCTGCAACTGATTCCCTCTGGCCATCAGCTTTGCTTTACATTCTGCAGTGAATTTAAACAATTCTTTCTAAGAACTAGAAAGGCATTGGTTTGCTGGCACTTTTTCACTTATCTCACCCCCATTGTTCTTATCGCTGGTTCTCCTGACACAGATTAACTTTATTTGGATGGGCTTTAATTGTTACTCTTCCAGGCAGGTTATCTTCCTCCAGCCTATAATTGCTTCTTAAACCAGTCCTCTAAAAGAAGAGCTGGGAGAACCACAGTACTAAGTGGAAATGCAGGGAAAAGGAAGAATTATAATTCAGAATTGTTTAATCCCCTTAGTGCCACTCAGAGCAGAAGCAGAAGCTTCATTAAAGTTCAGCTCTAGCTATGTCTGCTCAGAAGAAAAGTCTACTGAGTTCAATAAGAGTTGGTTCCAGTGAATATAGAGTTACACCACAGGCTTTTTATATTGCTTTTACATGTTATGTGTTAGTTTACCCAGATAGGTAGCATCACTAGCAGATTTTGGTTGAATCCAAGAACACACAAGCACAGCAATTGGATGGCAGGTTATTGGATAAATCTGGCTTGACTATGAAGTAAAAAAGAAAATCTTGGAGGAAAAAAAGCCATTGGGCCAGTGGAAAAATATTTCCCTATATGGGGGGGGGGTTTAAAAAACAATCACAGCTGTGTGGTAGAGTTGAGCTACACTCAAAACTTTCTTTTTTTCTGCCACCTTTTCACTAGGAGTGTGCATAATATTGATTCCTAATTTCATCCTCTTCATCTGCCTGCAGAGCAGGGGGTTCTCAACCTTGGCAACTTTAAGACTTGTGGACTTCAATTCCCAGAATTCCTCAGCCAGCAGCTGGCTGAGGAATTCTGGGAATTGAAGTCCACAAGTCTTAAAGTTGCCAAGGTTGAGAACCCCTGCTGTAGAGAGTGAGGGGAAATGACCTTAATGGAAATATGCAAGAACCATCACCTAGGGGCAAAGAGGCTGAAACATTTTTGAAGTCCAGAACAATAAGATAATGTTTGGAAGCAGCTTCTGATTCACTGAATTATAAGGAGGAGGAGGAGACAGATACAATACAACCAGATTCTGTTATTACAGCCAATCTCAATAAAATAATTTTAGCTTTCCTGGTCTGATTTACCTAGTGAAGCTGATATCACAAACAATGTCTGGCTAATCATTCCAGCTTGAGCATATCACAACTACACCATCTAGCCATAGTTAATAAACCCAAGTCTGCGTTCACACAACAGGGTAAGTTAAAACCAAATGTGGTAGTGGAGCCAGTTGGTGATCTGGGTCTGGATTCTTTTTAAAATTCTCCTTCTTGCTCTGCCCATTAACATTGCTTTGACATGGAAGTCCAAAGTGTGTATATTATTCAGAGGAGGCCAATCCTCCAACTTCTATGGATTCACTTTGCCAGATAAACCTGGGAAAGCCACAACTTCATTAAGGGGGCATTCCCCCCAAAGCATCTGATGATAAGGCTTCTTCCCAGGCCCAGGGAACAAATCGGGGTCTGGCTATGAGAAGGCGGGTAGCACCATGGCCTGAGCAACCTTCCATTCCCCAGACACCTACCAGCTGGGAATTATGGGAAGAAAAGTCAACTAAATCCAAACAGTCCCTGCTGGAGAACACCTCAAGGACATTAGCTCTGCTTGTGTTTCCAGACGGTATTGCCAGAGCAACCAGCACCTTGATTCCTTGTTTGCATCCAAAGAACTCTGGGAGCAATGCTCCACTCCCCTTGGCTTGGTGCTAGCCACAGGACTTACCTTTTAAGGTTGGAATCAAAGGTTTCAATCCATCAGTCCTTTTTATTCTGATGATTATTAATTTTATGATTAGGAAAATCTCCACCTCCAATCCTCTGAAGGCAAAGTTATGAGGCTCTTTTAATTATTTAGCGCATACCATAAGCTATTCATCTGGGGCATCATTTATTCATTCACAACATTAAGGTAATTAAATATGAGCTCACCGGGAACGAGTGAATCTTGAAAAGGAGAAGGAGGCCAGTTGGTTGGCTGGAGGGTTAGATGGATGGGTAGCCAGCGAAGTGATGGACCGAGGAAAGGAGGGGGGAGAGAGGGGGTTGGTGAGCTGGCTGGCTGGCGGTGGGTGTTGGCTTCTTCTTCTTTTAAAGTCGGCAATAATTGATTTGCACAGAATTTCGTTCCCCTTAGCTGACACTTGAGAACCGGCTCATCTTGCAAGGTCCTGACGTGTCTCCCTTCTGGGGGCAGATGGAGGGAGAGAGAGAGGAGAGGAGAGGAGAGGAGAGGAGAGGAGAGAGAGAGAGAGAGAGAGAGAGAGAGAGCGAGAGAGAGAGAGAGAGAGAGAGAGAAACCTCGAGCTGCTCGCTTCCCTTTTCCCCGGCAGTCAGTCGCTCGGCTCCAACCAGAGCGCCCGCGCCTTAGAGCGCCGAGCGAGCCCAGCTCCGCCGCAAAGTCCCTTCAGCGCCAGGCTGAGCCGAGACTGCCTCGGGGCGGCCGCCTCCGCGCCCGCTCGCCCGCTCGCTCTCTGGCTCCCGCTGCCGCCGCTTGGACTGGGCGCGCGCTCCGATAGGCGCTGGAAGCGTCCAATCAGAAGAGCCCGGACACCGAGGCGGCTTTAAGCCTGGCTGCGGGAGGACCCCAGCAAAACTTTCCCCGGCAGCAGGAACTCGCCGAGAGCATCCATTTCCTCGCCGCCGCCCTCTTCTGCGCGGGGCAAGGCTCCCTCTCCTGGGTCCCGGCTGCCTGGTTGGGGGATCCCCGCCCGTTCTTTCGGGGCGCTCGGACGCGGCTCCCGCTTCTGCCGGCCCGGGGAAGCAGCCGGGGACGGCGCCGCCACTTTCCTCCGGCTCTTCTTCGGGAAAACCCTCTCCCCCCCCCCCGGCTTCCTTCGGCCAGCTAAGCCCGCGGCAGTTGGGCTGAGGGGTGGCGGCGGCGGCGGCGCAGCAGCACCAGCAGCTCGGACCCGGAGCCATGTCGATGCTGCCCTCCTTCGGCTTCACGCAGGAGCAAGTGGCGTGCGTCTGCGAGGTCTTGCAGCAGGGCGGCAACCTGGAGCGGCTGGGCAGGTTCCTCTGGTCGCTGCCCGCCTGCGACCACTTGCACAAGAACGAGAGCGTCCTCAAAGCCAAGGCGGTGGTGGCCTTTCACCGGGGGAACTTCCGCGAGCTCTACAAGATCCTGGAGAGCCACCAGTTCTCTCCGCACAACCACCCCAAACTCCAGCAGCTCTGGCTCAAGGCGCACTACGTGGAGGCCGAGAAGCTGCGGGGTCGGCCGCTGGGTGCCGTCGGGAAATACCGCGTGCGGCGGAAATTCCCCCTGCCCAGGACCATCTGGGACGGTGAGGAGACCAGCTACTGCTTCAAGGAGAAGTCCCGGGGCGTCCTGCGGGAGTGGTACGCGCACAACCCTTACCCGTCGCCCCGGGAGAAGAGGGAGTTGGCCGAAGCCACGGGCCTCACCACCACCCAGGTTAGCAACTGGTTTAAAAACCGGAGGCAGCGCGACCGAGCGGCAGAGGCGAAAGAGAGGTGGGTTCTGCTTGTGCTTCGGACTCTTCTGGGGACAAAGATCTCGGCGGCCCCCAGAGCAGCAGCGCTCTCGGGGAAAGGGGCTTTGGGGCAGGTTCCGCCGATCTCCCCCGGGGACTTCCTTCCCGCGAGGAATCTTACGCTCCTCGGCCGAGATAGATATGGGGGCAAGAATTACCCTGTCACTTGAACGTGGAACAGGAACAAAATAATGGGAGGTGCCGACGATCTGGACTGGCGTGGCGTCTCACCGCCGTAGGGCTGAAGCATATTTGGCTCGCTTGAGGCTTTTGGGGTGTATGAATCCAACCCTTGCGCTCATCTGGGGGGCCCCGCGCGTTGCGTAAAGCTAAGCAACTGGGCGAATTGAGCAGGGCCTGCTCCGGTTAACCTTGGTCAGAGCGTTGGGCCACGCCAGTTGGAAGGGCGAGCCTTCGCTAAAGTTTCTGTGTTCTTTCCCTTGGCTGGTTTGCTAAGCAACGATTTCACCGCCCCTCCTTGCACCACTAACTTCCAAGGGATTAGGCCACGATCCTGCACGTTATTTACTTAGGCGCAAGTGTCCGATAAACCCAACAGCACTTTAGTTTAATAGCTGTGCCTGTAAGGAGGCAGATTAGTTGCGTAGTTAACCCTCGTGCCTTAAAAACCAGCGGGCCCTGAGCTTTAATCGGATGGAACCGCTAGAGCTCCATCTGGTGCTCTCCAGATGTGTGGAACTGTAGCTTCCAAAACCCTCAGCTGGCCGGGAATGATGGGAATCATAATCCAATAAGTAGGGGACATCCAGGCTGAACAGAACGCGTCCAGCCTTTGTTTCTAAATAGGGAGAAGCACTAGAGAGGTGTCAGTTAATTGTATTTGCGTTGTCTCTCCACCGCAACCATCTCTGCCTTGCAAGGGGATCCTAAAGCGAAGTGTTACAATGCCTTTTGAAATGCGCTGGAATTGATGGATTCAGGAATGAGCTCTCAGTTTTCCATGGGGGGGGGATGAGGAGGAGGAATGAGACACCCCCTCCCACACACATTTTCTTTACACCATCTCATGATAGAACCCTAACTTTTTCTTAATGTTCCTTAGTGCTTCTCCCCTCCCCCAGGTATTATTCCAACGTACAGTGCAAACAGAAGTGTGTTGTTAGGCTTCTTCTGGGAGGATCCAGCCAAGCAAAGCAGTCCCTCAAAGACCACCACTTCGTGTCTTTGTAGCCCCCATAGTCTTCACATCCCGCAACCCCCACTAGGAATCACTAGTGATTCCTTCCCATTCTCTTTCCTAATTTTTTGGTTCTTGCCACCTGCCCCTGGATGCTGCCCATTGCTTCCCAACTCCACATATTCTGGGGGGGGGGGGAGAGATATACTGCCTGCTTGCCTTCTGGTCTTGAGTGGCAATCTTCCCTTGGCAGCTAGAAATAACATCCTCAAATAGCCCTGGGTGTTTCTACTAGAAGCACAGTCTCCAGCCTGGCTTATTATGCTCCAGTACAGCATGGTTTGAAAGCCAAAGGTAAAAACCAGTGTGCAAGCTAACATTTCCCTGATGGTGATGGTAGTAGTGATGATGTGGTTGATATCATCATCAGCAGCAAAAAGAAAAGATGGAGCTATCTCAATTGTATGTCCAGTTTAGATTTTGTGGTTTTAAAATATTCACTTCCTACTCTGCACTGCAGCCTTCTGAGGAGGCCATAAGATTTGAAGGGGCTGCTTTGTGTTTCTGGCTTTTTAAGGCAGCTAAAGGTTAGATTGGGGAGGTCATCTCCAGAAAAGGCCCAGAAGCTTTTCTGGGGATACTTCCAGCCTGCACTCCTAAGCCTGCTTTTGCGTCACTCCTGGAACTCGGAGGAATTCAGCTGACCTCCTTCAGGGCCAGAGGCTCCTCAGATGCCTGTCACCTGGAAGGCAAGAGAGGGGACGGTGGTCGCCATTTAGGGTGCCCAGAAAAAAGAAGCCGGTTGGGAAGAGTAAGCGGGAAGCCGACTCTCTTTCTCTCTTCCGTCAGACCCAGCCAGAACCACCCCCCAGTTAAATGGAAGTGCTTAACTTTAAGATGGTTTACATGTGTTTAGGATTAGGGTGTCAGTCGCACTGATGGGTCCCAGACCTTCCCCACCCAAGATTTGTTCCAATATCTCAAGGCGAAATCCAGAGACTTCTATTTCCAAATCTTTCCCCTCTGAGGCCGGGCCCTCAGTTTTGTTCAATATGACAGGCCCAGGGAGGGAGGAACAAGTGTGTGTATGTGTGTGTATGGAGAGGTGGGTAGATGGGTGGTGGGTAGTAGAGGGGTACCCCCCCCAACAACCTTCATCAACTTGATGTCCTCCAGATGTGTTGGGGCTACTGCTCCCCGAGTTGCCAGGAAGCCCCACCTGGGAATTTTGGAGATTGTAGTCCCTGCACATCTGACCGAGGCCAGGTCGAAGAAGGCCACAGCGCCAATTGCTGCAGGGACAATTACAAGGGCGGGGGCGGGGGAAGGGAGGCTCAGGGGGCTAGAGTTGGGCTCTGCCCCCAAGATGCAGGGCTGGCAGGACTGTTCAACTCGTTCCGTTGGAGGTTTCCGTTGCTAAAATTGCCAAGTGCAGCCTGGAAAGGAAAACCCAGAACCAGGGCATCTGGCGCTAGACCACCAGAATCAGCGGCAATGGTGGCAGCGGTAAGGGTGGCGGACTACAGCCCGGAAGACAGGAAGGGACCTTGGGTTGCCTCGCCAGCCGTGGCTCTTTCGATCCTTTTATCTCCGAATCTCTGCGGACTGGATCACTTGGGGGAAAACGGTCTGGCGTCCTTCTCCTTGCGGATGGCCTCTGGAAAGTAGCTCCCTCTTCCCCTGGCTTTCTCTACAAGGGCGACGCGGACTCCACAAGGCGATTTCCCGAGGGGACGCGGAGCTACGCGGTTGGCTTCAGAGGTGACGCCACGCGCCTTATTTCGGAATCGTTGGAGAGCCCTCTTCCTTCCGACGGCGCATACTACTCATCAGTAGAAGGAATTCAGACCGTCGATGATATAGTTCGGATACAGTTGGAAAGTCTTGGGCACGTAGAGCAAGTAGAGGCCAGGTTCTTGAGCAAAAAAACACACAATGTCGCGTATTGGGCCCGAGATCCTTCAGTGAAAAATGTCCGCAGGGCATGGTCGGGCTATGCCCAAAAACATTTTTACACGTAAATTGTAGCTGTTTCAGGGGCAGCAGACTCAACCGGAGTCGGCCTTAATTTCGGGGTAAAAACAGCGAGTCTAGTGCTCCAGCTTTCCAATGTTTGCAAAGATGGGCTACTTTCCACTAAGAACGTCCATTTTACTCGTCGATAAAAATGTTTTCGCACCGCTTTTGGTGCACGCACTCATCCCACACGTTGCTCTGCTCATATGAAGGGGAGAGGTAGGAAATGGAATCGTTAGAAACAAAAGATTCCACCATCTGACAGCATCTTCAGAGGTGCTGTCAAGTTCCAAGTCTATTTTAAATCTAGATAAACTGCCATGACAGTGTTAGCTTTTCGGAACCGCCCCCACTCTTAGAAACTGGATAAAGGCGTTATTTGAGATAACTTTGGCCTTAATATTGGTTTACTTTTTTTAAAAAAAAATCCCATATGATTAAAATTGGTTGCATTTCTCCTGGGCTCTCAGCTCTATAGAGACTGCAGCTTTGCTGTGCTCTGGACAATTTAACATCTAAAGGCGAAGCAGCTCGTTGCTAATGCCAGCCTCATTCGGGCTGCGGACAGTGCAGCCATCTGAACAAGCAGCTACATTGGTGAAGAACTGAAGGGAGAAAAAAAGTCATTTTCTCTGCAGAAGACCCGGGAAAGTTTGTTTTGTTTGTTTGTTTGCTCTTCTTTTTCTGCGAGCAGCTTCCGAGTTCCGGCTGGAGCCCTGGGCACGATCCAGCCTCCCCACTCAAAGCGCCTTAAGGCTGTCGCGCTTTGACAGGCAGCGCCCTCTCAAAGCACCACTTCGCAAGCTTCGGATCCGTCTTGGGGATATATTGGAATCGTTGCGGCTCAAAAAATGGCAGCGCAGCCTAGGGATGAATGGAGGCGGGGGGAGCGGGACCTTCGGCCGTCCGGCCTCCATCCAAGGTGCAGATTGTATTGCCTTGGGAAGCCGAGCCTAGCCTTCAACTTCTGCGCTTCTTTCTTAAAATAACTCACACCTGCAAGGATGACATTGGCCGACGGGGAAGATGCGCCGTGCGGAATGTGCCCCCAAAGGGAGAAGAATTCAGAGCTTCTGGTGACGTCTCTGCGATTCGTTCACTGCCTTTTCAATAGCTCGAGTCTTTGGGGAGCTCGGTTTCATCGGACGCGCAGCTCCCCAGGTACAGAGTTTGGCAGCCGGTCTTCAAGGGCCCAAGCTGGGAAGGGAAGACCACGAGGTTACCGGTTTCAAAAGGAGCAACCGGCCAGCTTCCCCTCCCCCCCCCATCGCCCAAGAAGCTCCTGTGATCACCGGCTCCCCGCAGCTGGGCGGCTCGGCCACATTTCCAAATACGCTCCCGCGGCACATCTGCATCTTCACCTGGGTTCAAAAGTCGTGGAGATAATACACATCTGTCGGGAAGTTAGGGGGGGGTCTCTCCCCGTGGGATTTGGGAATAACCTGCAGAAGGCAATGGGACTCCCTTCCAGCTAAACGCTCTTGAGCTATATATGGTATAAACCCAGAAGGTCTTTTGTGACCTGGATAATAAAGGGCGACTTCCCTCCCCCCCCCAGCAATTAACTTTCCTAAAGTTGAAAGACCAAGTTTTCCAGACCCACGACACCCCCCCCCCCCCGAAGTTTGGAGGGCGCCTAGAACAACTTCCCAAGTACTTCCTTCTCCAGCCAAGATGCGTGTTAAAATGAGTTGTTGTGGCATCGGAAGGCATAATTAGATCTCGTATCTAAGCTCATTCAGATGCCCGAATCCAGTTAGTTCAGGCAGTGAGGCTTGCAAAAGAAAAAAAAAAAGAGGGAGAGTTTTCCAACCCTGACTGAGACTTTGGGAGGAAGAAAAGTTCCCTGTTGCCCTTCTGAGATGCTTTCCTTGGAAGCAGAACTTCTTAAGTTTGAAGAGGGATTTTTTTTCTCTCATGAAAACTTTAAGAGGCTCAAAATATAATGGCAGGCATGACTCTAAACATTCTTTCCTAGCATTCGATTTTTAAAAAAAAAGTTAATGGCACTTTTTTAAAAAAAATGATATTTTTGTAAGTTGTTTAATATTATTATATAACAGAAGGCAATACATAGTTACACCATCATAAAAGTCTTTATAATGGAAGAATTTGGAAGTTATGTCTCACAGGGGTTTTAACTCTGTAATCAATTATCTGGAAATCAGATATTAGCAGGACTTCTTTCTAGGCACTATGCCCTGGAAGGACCTGAGGCTGAAAGCTTAGGTGGATTTTCAGTTTTGTGTTTTTGAAAGGTGATTATTTCCTAGATTGATTTCATAAATTTCCGTATTTCAAAAACATTTTCTTTGCCTCCCTTTTTTTTCTTTTCCTTCCGTTATCCTGTTTTTAATTCAAATAATTTTGAAGCAATTCCTGTTCCCTCAATAGGGCTCCCCTCCAAGACAGCTGCTTTTAGGATTTCAGCAAGTGGCTCCAGGCTTTAGCACGTTTGGCTTGGTTGTTCAAGTTTTATATTTTCATCTTGCAGATTGAAGCCATTTCCTCTTCCCCACCCTAAGATAATGAAACAATTGATGTAATCATATTAATTAAACACTAATTAATATTAATTGAATTAATTAAATGATATATTATTAAGAGTCTCCAATTTCAAGTAGATTCATTTACCAATAGAAGAATTAAAGAGAAACCTGGGATTTTAGGGACATTTTCAAAAAGTGTACAGCAGGCTCCCATTAACTTTCTAAACGCACTCATGCAGTGTTCTTATGTGGCAGCAAATCTCACGGAACACAATTATAACTTTATTTGGAGTGAATCACAAAAGAAACTGCTCAATTCCTGACAGTCAGAACCATTAATCAGTGGAACGACTTGCCTCCAGAAGTTGGGGGTGCTCCAACACCGGAGGTTCTTAAGAAGAGACTGGACAACCATTCCTCTGAAAGCTTTTCTGCTTGAGCAGGGTGTTGGACTAGAAGACCTCCAAGGTCCCTTCCAACTCTGTTATTCTGTTATATGTACAGCAAGAATTCTATGTAATCTTTCTTTGCAAGTCATTTCTCGAAAATGGTATATTTGTCTGAAATGGTATAGGGTTTCCTGCCTGAGCAGGGGGTTGGACTAGATGATCTCCAAGATCCCTTCCAATATTATTATTATTATTATTATTATTATTATTATTATTATTAGTAGTAGTAGTAGTAGTAGTAGTAGTAGTAGTAGTAGTAAACCGGGGTGGGGGAGAGGGGGGGGAGAGAAGTGTCTTGGAGGAAATAAAAATGTACTGTGATGCCTAATGTTATCTAAAGTTGGTGGGATTTCTATGTATAAAATATATTTTTGAGGAAGGAAAGTTTTTAAAAATGTAAAGTTCCATCCAAGTTTATTTCCCGAGGACTGAAATTTTGCAGGGATCTGATAATTACATTCAAATTAGTGGATTTTGCATTTAGGCCAGCCTTCCCTAACCAACCCTCCAGGTGTGTTGGGAATCTGCCAGGAATTCTGGGATGTGTGTGTAGCACCCATCTTTCTGGAGAGTTTGAGATTGGGAAAGGCTTTTCTAGAATTACTATTCCACCCCCACCCCCTTCACTCCATTATGTAACCAGTTTGGCCTATAACTAATTTCTCCTTTCTCACCTCCCTTCCCAGAGAAAACACTGAAAACAACAATGCATCTACCAACAAACAGAACCAGCTGTCTCCTCTGGATGGGGCCAAGCCACTCATCTCCAGTTCCGAAGAGGAGTTTTCGCCCCCCCAAAGTCCGGATCAGAACTCCATTCTCCTGCTCCAGGGCAACCTGACCCATGCCAGGAACTCCAGCTATTCCTTGACTGGCTTAACTGCCTCACAGCCAGCCCACAGCCTCCAGCCACACCAGCACCAGCTGCAGGAATCCCTCCTAGGCCCTCTTACTTCCAGCTTGGTGGACCTGGGCTCATGAGTTCGTCCCCCCACGCAAGGTGGGGCTTGTAAATAAGGGAACTGTGTCATACATTTTTTCTCCCCCTCCCTACATCCCCCGTTTTGTTTTTGTTTTTTTTTTCAGAATGTTCCTGGTGGTTTTTAAAATGACTTTTAAAAATCCGCTTCTAAATCATCCAGTTTCCATTTCTCTTTATGTAACACCTCTCTTGCTAAACCATCTTATGGGTAGCCAAACAAAGAGAGAACATCCACCCTTCTGATGCATTTGTGGGGCAATCCTTGGTGTCATCCCTCCATTGCATTCTTTTCCATTGACTTAATCTTTCCTGAGTTGGAATGACAGGTTGTTGCATTTTGTTTAAAAGGACAGGGAGCATCACCAAGCCAAGTTAAGCACTTAGAATCCACCAATTTCAAAGAGAGATTTAAGCACTGTGGATTTTAACTTGGACTGTGTCCTATCCTTTTGTTTCCTAGAGGAGGAAAAGAAGGCAAATATTTCATAGCAGAATCCTAAGCATCCTTACTCAAAAATAAGGCCCATTAAAGTAAATGAAGCTGACAAAGCAAATCCATGCATGCTTACTCAGAGGTTTGCTACGGTAAATGGGGCTGATAAAACAGCTCATATAGGAAGGGGGCCCTTACTTTCCACTAAGGACTTAGTGATATATTTTAATAGGTGGTGGTGGGTAGTTATTTTGGCTTGAATTCTGGGGGAATAAAGAGAGGGTATAAAGTACCAAAAATTAATTCTAAAAGGGAGATTTGGAGAGGGCAAATTAAGTTTACATTTTTCTTTTTTGGTCAGGCTTAGATTTCTGAAGATTTGAAGTAGCTTTAAAAAAAACAGGGAAAGATGCAGTATTAGCTGAAGAATGTCAAGTGCCTATGTCTTAATGCAGAGGTGTGAGCCCTTTAGGTTAGATTAAAATTTCATGAGAGTAATGTTATGTCGGTGATTTTTCTGTTTACGGTGAATTTTGGAAATGAATCTGTGTGATTTTTTTTTATAATAGTAACAACAAAAGTTGTTCCACTTACCTGGACATCTTTCATAATCCAGACTCTTTTTCTAGGTTTTATTTCTGTCTGTCTCTCTTTGTCTTTTTCCCATATCGTTTGGCTTGAGAAATCAACTGGCAATTTGATTACCGCTAGTAGCATGTGCTTTCATTTCCAGGTTTCTTGTACCCACAGAAATCTAAATTAAACTTGATAAGACTGATAAGACTCTTAATGTTATTTATAATTGGATAATAGTCAATGTATATTCTCTGCTCTCTCCCCCCTCCCCTTCTGCTCTGCTTTCTATGCCTAAAAGTCATTCAAGTTGGGGGGGCTATATCTACTCCAGAGGAATTTCCTCCTGTTTCAGGGAAGGTCTTGATCAGGAAAACATGGAGATAAGACTCCAAGTCTCTTCTTCAAACAAAGGAGTCTGGGATATTTTTGAGATCTTCTTTCTTTTTCCTCCTGGCTTAAGGCAAACAAATTAACCTTTATTCAGAGAGAATAAACATTGATGCCCCCTCTTCTTTTGGGACCAGGTGGAGCTTACAAAACATGCAAGTTTTTGAATTTCCTTTTCATTAGGCAGTAAAAGGTGCAGCAGAGGAAATGAGGTTGGCTTTGGGTCCATGTCTGTGGCAGGTTAGTCTTGGAATTCAGGGGGATTTCTTCCCTTTGTTTATCCTGCTTTGAAAGGATCTTGTTTGGTGAAGAGGATTTTGAAATATGAGCACCATTTGTAAAACCCTAGTTGGCCTAATAAAGGCACTGACTTAATATGAAATTCATACTACCTATATAATAACTGGACTATTGTGCACATTGACATTGTTCTATGGTCTTAATGGGGGAGAATTAGAATACTTTATCTGGCCAAGTGTGATCAGACACACAAGGAATTTGTCTCCGGTGCAGAACCTCTCAGTGTACATGCAAAGCAAAAGCAATTGGTCATTTAGCAGGATGGCAGTTCCAATACTGCATAACAAGCCCCCCCCTGTCTTTATGCACATTTGAGTCAACAAACTAAGGCACTGAGCAGACCCATTCTCACACTATGCTAAGCTATGTGTTTGCTTAGGACATTGATGGCGAACCTTTTAGAGACTGAGAGCCCAAACTGCAACCCAAAACCCACTTATGCATTGTCCGAGTGCTGGGTGGGTGTGGCCAATTGGGTGGGCATGGCTGCAGTGGTAACGGCAGACTGGGTGGGACTAAAAAGTTCAATCAGTCAATTCCAACTTTGCAAGATCTCTCCCCCCCCCCCCACAAGAAGTTGAAATTGACTGATTGAACCTTTTTTTTTTTGCACATGGCAGCGAAAAGGTTTTATAAAACCCAGCTGAAGGCCTAGGACTGGGGTGACAGCCCACAGAGAGGGCTCTGAGCCATTGGCTTAGGATAATACTCTGTTCTGTGAATGCAACTACAGTTTGGACATTGTGGGAATTCATTAGTAGTGATTTATTTTCCGAACCTGGGTTTAGCATGTTGATACATTCTTCCTAGTAAGCACACACTGGAGGAACAAGTTTTTATTATTATTACAGCTTTATAGCTCCCCTGTCCTGAGATTTCCTTGGCTGACTAAAGTAGGTGAGGCTTCTGGGTAGAACTTCTCATCTGGGTGGAGGGAGGGGCTTTTCTTTTGCCCAGATTCTCAAAAAGGCCTTGTTTCCTCTTCCCCCACTTCACAGCCCTGCCAGGATTGCTCCCAACAGAGCAGGAGGGCTCCCTAGCTGAAACCTCAGCGGGCTTAGTTTGTTTTTGGCTGCTTCTTATGTGCAACCCAGCCATTATGGTACCTAGAGCAGACCATGATGGCGTGAACAAAAACTAGTTTAAAAATGCTGGTTTTCAGCATATTGCCTGGAACATAGGAAGCACTGAGGAGTGCATCAGTAGGGGAGACAAACTGAGACTCCAGTAGTGCCCTATTCAAAGTGCAAGCTAAGCTCCAGAGTCAGAGGAGGAGCTCCACATTCGGCAGGGCCCCCAATAGGCTCTTCTTCCAAAAGGGGCTGCTGGAGAGCTTGAGACCGAAGGTAGCTGCAGCCTGGCCCAGGGAGAGTCACATAGGCCCAGCTTTTGTGGAGCAGCACCCAACCGAACTAAAGGCCCTTCAGTAGAATCACATGCATTTTGTGTTTGTGAGTGCATGTGAGGGGAAGGGGTAATTTTGCTGGGTTGCAGCATAATCCAAGCCATGTTTTACTCCAGAGTAAATGCTCTGATGGCCAATGACTTTAACTCCTAGGTTATCTTGACACGGTGCACTGATGGAGTTTTATTCAGGCCCTGGAAAACTCCAGGGGGAGGGATCATTTGAACTCCTCCCCCCCCACACACAGACCTTCTGACCTCCTTTCTTCTTTCCTTCTGCACCAATGCAATTTTTCTTTGCCCCCTCTCTTGGCCTTGCAAATCCCTGGCCTCGTAAAGGAGGAGCAGAAAGTCTCCCTAACTTCATGGCATTATCTATTGGCCTTCTTTTTCTAGGATTTTTTTTTTTTTGGGGGGGGGGGTTGTTCCCTGCCTCAACAGTTAGGATCCTGGTGGCCATTTCTGACCCGTCGCCTCTTGGCAGAGGTAGGAGGACCCCAGCAATTGCCTCCCGCGAGGCCTGAATCGCGTCCAAACGCGATACATTTATTTATTTATTTATACATCACTACCAAGGGAGAATCAGGGAAGGCTCTGGACGCCGGTTTAGAAATAAGTCCTCTTCCAGGGCGGAGCTTCCTTTCTTCCCGGGGCCCTAAGTAATGGGATCGCAGCCTCGCTGCCCGCTCCCCCAGATCCAACACCCCTCTAGGACTCAACGTCCTTTTCACCCCAGGACTCCCGACGGCCAAGGAAGCGCGCTGGGACGGCAGCCCCTCGCCTTCGCTCGCCGCATCCCTTCGGCTCCGAGTCTGCCCAGCGGCCCTCCGGCCAGCCTTTCCCTACGGTCGGGGCCAGGAGCTGCCCCGGGAGCCCCGAGTTTACTCTTAACCCCGTTAAGAAGAGAGACCCGATTCCCCAGCTAGCTGGCCTTTCCAGCCCGGCTCCAGCTCTGCCCTGCCTCCGTTTCTGCCTCGGGGCTAATGACCCGCGTCTCCCCTGTTAGCGTTTTGCATCATTAAGCCCTTGTTTATCTAGTGGCTGCTCTGCTGGCTCTGCCGGGCTCGACGGCGGAAGGACGACCCGCTGCGGGAAAGAGGGGCACCTTGTGTCGATGTGGCGCCTTTTTTAAGGCTTTCTTGCCTGCGATAAGCACCGGAGCGATCCGCAGGGCCGCCGAAATGGAGCCTCCAAGAACCCAAGCGAAGCAGAACGGACAGTAAAGAGGCTCGTGTGAACTCAGCCGGGTTGTACTACGAATCAAGCAACTAGGAATCAAACCCCCCTAAAAAAAAAAAAAAATACTCCTATCGAAAACTTGTCTCTCGTCTCCCCCATAGAGGAACCGCGTCCTGGCTTTGGCTTTTGCCACAAGTGACTTGTCAATCCGTTTTCACGCCTTGTCTCCACGCGAAGAGCTGGATGGACCCTTCGCCGGCAGCACCGCTTGGTTCTCCCACCGGAACGGAAGTAGCTGGCAAGAGGGCCGGAAGAAGGAGTAGGTCGCCTTCGCCGAGAGTCGGAGGGAAGTTTTTGTTTTGTTTAGGGAGAGTAATTACAGCCCTCTCGAGTTTCTACCAAAGGCAACGGGGCGATATATATATCTATATCTATATCTATCTATCTATCTATCTATCTATCTATCTATCTATCTATCTATCTATCTATCTATCTATCTATCTATCTATCTATCTATCTATCTATCATCTATCTATCTATCTATCTATCTATCTATCTATCTATCTATCTATCTATGTAGGTCTTTGGTTGTTCGGGTTTTCTCCCACGTAAAATTGGAAGTGTCTTGGCGACGTTTCGACGAAGTCCCATTCGTCATCTTCAGGCTGGTGCTTTCAGCTTCGTGCCTCGAGGCACGAAGCTGAAAGCACCAGCCTGAAGATGACGAATGGGACTTCGTCGAAACGTCGCCAAGACACTTCCAATTTTACGTGGGAGAAAACCCGAACAACCAAAGACCTACATACAAATACCCGCGAAAACCTCAGAAAACATATATATATATATATATATATATATATATATATATATATATATATATATATATATATATATATATATATATATATATATATATATATATATATATATATATATATATATATATATATTATCCTTAATAGGAATGTTATCTCTTCGCTTTTCCCATTTTAAATATATATTAATTTCTTCCATTCGGAAATATTAAATGCTTAATAGCTTGCCTTTGGAATTTGTGAAAAACGTTCAATGCTTAACTTTGGTTGGATCAAGCTTCCTCAAAGCAATATCATGGTGATAAAATATTTCCACAGTTATAAACCTTAATGAGAAATGAAGCATTTAGAGCTGATGATGCTCCATTCTTTAAAAAAAAATGAAAAAAAAAAATCCAGGAAACTATAGACCAATTGGCTTGAGAGCAGCACTTTGGGAAAATCCTACAAAATATCATAGGATGGATTTGCAAGCATTTAAAATGGTATTACAGAAGCAAGCATGGTTTTGTAAAAACCAGTCATGCCAAACAAATCTTTTTCTTTCTTTCTTTCTTTCTCTTTTTTCTTTTTCTTTCTCTCTCTCTCTCTTTCCCTCTCTCTCTCTCTTTCTTTTTCTTTCTCTCTCTCTCTCCCTTCCTTTTTTTTTGACACAATGACTAGATTAGTAGATCAAGTAATGCTGATAGGGTAGTGCATTTTATCAAAGATATAGTATCTTACTTATAAAGTCAAACAATATGAAATAATTGGTCACAGTACCAAATATTTAGATTCACAATAGATTGAATAACTGTAGCTTTACATTAATCTTGTCTTCTATGATTACTTGGAGGCAAGAATCCAGGAGGGTATTTCAGGGTTCTCTCCTGGGCCTAGGGCTCCTCAACATTTTCATAAAAGATGAAGGAGTTGAATCTGATGATGACCCAAAGCTAGGATGGATCACTGACTCATCAACAGACAAGCTCAAGATTCAAAAAGATCTTGCTAGATTTGAACATTGGGCCCTATCCAAGAAAATGCAGTTTAGTATTGAGAAATGTGGGGTTTTGCATTTAAGATAAGGAAAAAAAACAGATGCACAAAACAAACAGATGTTTAAGGTAAGTTGCATCTGTCTTGTCAGTAGGACTTGTGCAAAGGATCTTGTGTCCTGATAGACCAAGCATGAGCCAGCAGTGTACTGCAGCTCTCCAAAGAATTAATACACTCATGGGCTGCATCAACAGAGGTGTAATCCTGGATTCATGCGATGTGAGTTCTACTTTATGCTGCATTAGTCAGACCACACCTGAAATAAACAAAACTCCCTTTTAGCAGTGCTGATGTTACCTAGTTGGCTTATGATAATATCTGCAAGAAAACAGCCAAGCCCAGACACCACCAAAGATCTCATAGTTCAACCCGGAACCACAAATATTCTCTTCTATTGATAAATCAGGAATAATTGTCCAGTTGTGGTTGCCACAATAATAGCAGCCTTCAAATATATGAAGAGCTGGGAGGATGTGGACTTATCCTCCATAATTCCTAAGGATAGGACAAGACCTAACAAATGAAAGCTTTACAGGGAGAGGCTTGTGCTTTGAGAATTATTAAGCAGTGGAACAGCCTAACTCCAGAACTGTAGGTGGTCCAACCCCTGTTCAAGCAAAGGTTGGACAGCATTTGTCTAGGAGGATATGAGGATTTACCATGAGAGATTGGATCACCATGGACCCTTTCAACTATGATTCTGCAAGTCATGTCAATTGCGCAGAATGCGCATCCTTGTTTGCACAGGAAAACAACCAGAGTTGGCAAAGGTATGCAAGGATTGTTGGTAGACAAAAGAGGCAGTAAAAATGAGGGAGCATGAGAAAAAGACTTGAAAATAACCCTGAGCTGATTCTTTATAATATAAAAGGAGATACAGGAAGATTCTGGTCAGATTTTGAAGATTCTGTTATTATACTCTACAACAGTTGATTTATGGAAGGATAGTCTTTGCAGTGTCTAATTCCTAATCATGTCTATCTTGAGGAGATGACCATGGCTTACACTGGAAATTGCTTCTGGTGCAAATGCATTTATCTACTGTCAAGTAATAGATGGTATTTGAGGCAATTTCAGTTCCATTCGAAGTGAAATCAAAGTTTAATCTGAGTGATGGCAATAGAGTTAACTAGCTGTGTTTCTAGAATACACTTAATCCAGGTCATATAAAGACCTAACAGTTGAATTAACACCACAAAGATTGGTTAATTTCAATATTGGCTAGTGGGTTTCATGTGTGTGGGAGAGTTGGTGTCTTACATGTTAACTCAGAAACCAAATTCTATACGTTACATGAATGAAAGAGGTGATGGAGAAGAGGTTTTTTAAACTCAAGGATGGTGGTGCCTCCTGACTAGACCTAGGGTGTAATGGCACTGTGAGAACCTGGAGAAACAGAAAGAAGGGCCTCAACCAAGACACTAGTCAGATAAGAGAAATCTAAGTCAGAAGCAGAAATGTAATTTGAGAAAACATCTCAGATTTGACTTTTTCTATGTATTGTCATCTGCCGCCTTATGCTACTATGGCGACAGTCTGCCATGAACTCTGGGGAGGAGGAATGGGAGGGGGGGGGATGCTTGGGGGGAAAGTGAAAGTATTGCTGTATCTCCCCAAGGCACTGCTTCAAGATCACCCTGCTGGGAGAAGAAAGGAGCTGCATACCAACTGATGAAATTCTGAAAACATCTTGCTTGAACCTGATTGGTCATGTGGGGGGGGGGGAATCAATGATGACAGGCAGCTAGGGGATGGAAAAATTGAACTTAGGGATTTTGGTGCGTGATTCTCAGTTCTGGTTATGCATTACTGCAATACACTTGACTTCTAGTAAAATACCTTTCTCAATAAATGGAGCCAAGGATCAATCCTATTTATAGATATAAGAGCTGGCAGATCTGACAACTATCTTTAGGATAAACAAAGGGAAGGGTCTTGCACCTTAGACTTGCAAGATTCTGTTCCTGTAACTCTATAATAAAATTAGCATTCATAACTTTGTCTGGTCTTCCTCAGAGGTTTGACATGGTTTGGGAATTACAAATTGCCAGCTGTGTGGTTTATGTTTTTCCTTGAGAAAATTTCTTTGTCTGCTTTCATAAAACATGAAAAACTACAATACAGTTTGCTTGTTTACAGCTAACTTGATTCTTGTTGCTGCATACATTCAGTTGTGGGTCATTTAACAAAGCATGTAGTATGAACATAACATATATTAATACATACTTATTCCAAGTGTGATCTGACTAATGAAGCATAAAATAGAATATGAGATAGTACGTTCTGAAATGGCAGCTTAGCACACAGTCTGGCACTGAGCATTTACTTCTTAAAATATGTGACTTGATGAATGCTTTTCTTTACAGAACATCCTGGATCTTCATACCAGCAGATAAAGTCCCATTAAATCAAGATTTCATTTTCACATTTAAGTTACTATAATGACTACATCAGGGATGGTGCACTGGATTCTTAGAAAAGGCATGTTGTCTGTTAAAGCTGGCCCAAGACGATTCCCTCCTTGGATGGGACAGTAAACGCCACTCCCACATTAGAAGAGTCACCTGACCTATCCAGAAACTAGTATTTCAAAATAGTTACATTATTTTGGTACAGGAGGCAGGAAAGTCCACTGGCATTTCTCCTCCCCCCCCCCACTTCGGCATTAAAACTACAAGTCCCTTGTTTTCTTGCCCTGAAGATTTGGTTGCAATAAGTCTTGTAAATTTACTTGTGTGTAAATTATAATTTTATTGTTTTACATTGTGCTGCTGGAGGATGATGAAAGCTGTAAACCAATACACATAGAGGTCCAGACACAGTTGGACCTATGTTACCAACATTTATATAGCTCCACTTATTTGAGAGTTAGTAGGACTTTTCCTTAAAAATCATGAGCCTGTAAATCTTATCCTACTGTTTTCCCTAGTTAAGAAAAGAGAATTGTATTGCCTCAATTAAACTGATTGGCAGCAGATTCAGGACAGGCAACCAAAACACATCAGTAAAGAGAAAGAATCCCCTTGCTTTGACTGTGTGATCATCTCTATGCATTTTTCTTGGCAACAATATGGAAATGGTTGCCTAATGCCTTCTTCCGGGAAGTGTTTTGGAAATCATTTGAGAGTGTAAATATAGCGCTTGTTTGCAGCTCTTTAAACCAGAGATAGCTTATCCTGAGATCATGAGGCTGTTCTTTTCAGCTGTCACATGATCCCAGAAAATGTGGGACTGTGTTTAACAGTTGTGAACAAGTCCTACTTCTGCAGACCTGTGTGTTTCAGTTCATTTATTTGGAAAGGAAAACAAAGTACTACTCAGGCCTACTACCTAGGTAGAGGCATTTTATAAATAATAAAGATTCCAAAGTCTGTCACAAGCTATTATATTTTATAAAAGACATTGGCTCTGATGGATGGAATCTTCAGGGCAGTATACTTTTGAATGCCAGATTCAGGGAACAAAAATATTCCTTGCTCTAGGGCAGGGGTAGGCAACCTTGGCTCTTTTATGACTCGTGGACTTCAACTCCCAGAATTCCTGAGCCAGCCATGCTGAGGGGAAAGGGAGAGGTTTCCAAGCTGAGCCATGCTGGCTCAAGAATTCTGGGAGTTGAAGTCCACGAGTCATAAAAGAGCCAAGGTTGCCTACCCCTGCTTTAGGGCCTCCTGGCAACTAAAGACAGTGGATTAGAACTTATACAAATTATCACATATGTGTTCTCCAAATAACTCCAGGGAGGGAGCTTTTTTTTTTCATCGAGTTCTCAAAGGCAGGAGCCTCCCTTAATGGTGACTGCTGATGAAAAAGCCCAATGGGAAATTGTTCCTTCTTTTCGGTTGTAATCAAAGTGTGGGAAGTCAGGGAGGATGCGGACCACTGGAGAGAGAATTGTAGAGTGAAAGCCAAGACATTCTCAGGCAGCTCTATCCATGTGGATTTCATTGAAATATGCTTTTCTTTTGAA
Organism: Crotalus tigris; assembly: GCF_016545835.1. Lineage (NCBI taxonomy): Eukaryota > Metazoa > Chordata > Lepidosauria > Squamata > Viperidae > Crotalus > Crotalus tigris. The sequence continues at coordinate 1,847,061 of NW_024100068.1, forward strand.
ATAATTTGCAAAACAACGTCTCTTTTGTCAGACTGGATCAGAACCATTATAAAAATAGCAAGACCCTTTCTCTGCCACATTGAAGGTAAACTCTCTCAGATGCCACCAACTCCTTCCCCCCACCTCAAAATCATTGGTTTCAACTTTCTACCCCCAGCATTTTAAATTTGGTTCCAAAATTTCACAACTGCCACTTGTACATTTCCTAGTACTGATGCATCTCACAAGTGCTAACTCCTCTGGCACTATCTAGAAATCTGTCAAGTAGACAAATTTATACCAGAGAGGTAGATTATTATGTAGTTTACACCCCCAACAAGCCTAAATGTCCATTTCAGTTGTCCATGTAGATAAGACTAATTCTCCATGGAGGTGTAAGTATTTAACCCTTCCAAGATATTCTTCTAATGACTACCTGCTTCCTCAACAATGGACAGTCTAATGATGGTGGAGAAATTGTTACCTTAGGAATGGGAAACTATCATATCATCAAGGTACTATCCCTGGGTTGTGATTTCCAATTCACAAGGCTATGCTGTCCTACTACGGTAATTAAGGAAAGCAAATGGAGCCTTAAAGCCCTCAATAGTTTGTGGGATTCAACAAAATGGCCTTGGAAACTCCAGTGGTGCCCGGATGGTGCTATTGCTCACCCTGTAGTGTGACTCTTAGGGGGCCAGAAATATACTAGTATCCTCTATTCCTAGAATCCAAGGATACAAACTGATTTTTAGAGAGCACATGTGTGTGACAATTCACATTTCTATTGCCTTTCTACTTTTAACCCTTTTTAAATAAGGATTTTTGGAGTTGTTTATCTCAATAGCTCAGTTATTTGTTCTGTGGCTCAATCATCTGCCTTTCATTTATTTTTTTTCTTGTTTCTTGCCTTTATTATTTTTACAAATGATTCAAGATAAACATATCTAACACACCTTCTTCCTCCTATTTTCCCCATGGAAACAACCTTGTGAGGTAATTTAGGCTGAGAGAGACTGGCCCAAGGTCAAACAGCTGGCCTTCATGGCTAAGGCAGGACTAGAACTCACTATCTCTGGCTTTTTAGCCAGGTGCTTTAACCACTAGACCAAACTAGTCCTAATTTACATCCTTGTGTGCCTCAATATTTCTGTCATTGAAAGCCTCCCTGCAACCCTTAAGCTGTTCTGTTTCTGAATGCCTTTTCTTTCCTATTTTCCTATCTTTGGTTACTTTTCCCTACTCTTGTTGACACTAATTTGATTAGCTATCTCTGCATGCTGTCCTGCTCTTTCTCTCACACAAACACACATGGTGGTTTAGTGGGTTTATTAATATCCCCCCCCCAACTCCCTTTACCAAAAACCCAGAACTGTCCCAATTAAATCCAGCCACAAACAGACAATGCTAGTCCACAGAGCAATGGCTAGTGAATCCATAAGGCACTTGAAAGTTTCCCAATCAAAATAAAACCACCAGGAAAAATGAAACCCCCAATACAAGAGGGTTCACAAGAAAAGTCTAGAGTTCAGAAGGCACAATCCAAGTCAAGGCACAGTGTGAATTCAAAGAAAGGCAAGAATCACAACCAGAAAACACAAAGCTGTGTTTTCTGGTTGATTGAAGTGAACTCAGTGTTCTCAGCATTGCCTCCATTTGTCTGCTATGCTAAATAGCCAGCTTCTGGTGCAGCCCATCAAGAAGGGTGAGGCTTTCTCCTCATGAATAATCTGGCTGACCTTCTCTGCTCCTGCCTTTTCTTTGCCATGCATGTTCTTGGATCAGGTGCAGAAGGTAAATCCTCTTCCTCATCACTGAGTGGCTGTAGCTAGCTGCATGCTTTCTCTATCTGAAGCCTCAGGGTTGTCCTGTTGCAGCTGTGCTTCAGCTTCAGCCAAATCCCTCTTAGACGGCTGGTTGGAGCCATTGACCAACTCCCCTCCAGATGTGCCTGGAACTGGTTCATCCTCTTCCAAGCTGACATCTGGAGAGGTATCTGTGGAAGCCCTCCAGGGAGGTCATCATACCCTGTTGGACAACAAGGATGTGTGCAGTTCAGCTCCTAGAGTGCACTAACTGCAGTTTAGTTAGGTCAGAAAATCTAGGTGACTGGGGCCCCCCGAGAAGGAAGAGATTTTTTTAAAGAAAGGTTTTTTTTAAAGAGGGGTGCAGTTCAAGTGCTCTTGGGAAATTCAAGGTTCTGAATCTTCTCATATCTGCTGAAGTTCTCAGCGTATCTTCTGGGCAAGGGGTCAGTTCCATCTATTCTGGTTTTCAGATTTGGAGTGATTTAGTGGATCTGTGTAACAAAAAGTCATTCATGTTATTAAGAACAGACTTGATTAAACCAGCTTGGGATATACTGAAAATTGGGAGGGGGGCTCAAACAATTGTAATGTAAATAGCATACTGAGCAATTCCTTTCTTAAAGCAAAAGCAATTTATTTTCTTTTGCCATGAAAATCTAGTTTGTGGCATAATACACAAAGGTCTGAAAACAAGATATTAGTAAACACATTTGTTTAGTTCAAGGATCATTTTGAAATGCCCACCTCATTAAGTGGGAGTATCTGTCAGTTGAAGGAAGCTTCAGATTCTCTAAGAATGTGAATTTATGACATTTAATGACATTATTGAGAAAAAAGCCTCATAGAAATCTTATGAACCAGGCTGCAATCTAATAGTCCCTTCCCTTGCGCTCTTCTGCATTCATTCCAATGTCTGTTTACTCAAGAGTAAATTTAGTGACCAGGGTCTCTGCCCAAAAGAAGGATCAAGCCTGTTTTACAAAGGGGAGGGAGGGTTGATTCTTCTTTTAGTTGTGTTTGCTCTCAGACTTCAGACTGTGATTTAAAATGCAAAGCTCTGCCACTTGGTTGCTGCAACCCTGCCCAAACAGCTGGTCTCCACAAATCAGCGAGGGGAAGGGGCATTGTCCTATGGCTGTTTGGAAAGTAAACATACCATTGCTCATTTTATTCCAAAAACAAAGGGATCACCTTACACCCTCCCTCCATCTCCTGTTTTTGTCTGCCCTTCCTTCTCCCTTCTCAGATCCCACTCCTTTATTTCCACCCTCCTTTATTTCCACCCTCCAGGCTAAATAGTCTACTCCCTACATGGCAGAACTGATTCTGGAGACTGTGGCTTAATAATGGCACCAATGTAGACAAGCAAGTTGTTTTCCTGACTTTTTTTTCCTGTCCTGCTACCTCTGCAGAATGCCTCACCTCATAGCAGTTTAAAGGTAAAATCCGAGCTCAGCTCCTTGCAAGGAAATAAAGCCTCCATGTATTTTTTACTGGCAATAGATGTAGTTCCTCACTGCTGTCTTCTGGGAGCCTTTCCCCTGCTCCTTCCCATATGTTTGGATTTCCTTGTGGTCTCCTATTCAGAACTAATCAGGATGCCCTGTCTTAATTTTTTGAGATCTGCTTACTGCTGCCACCTAACAGAATATAATGTTTTAAATCAAGAGTGGCAACCTGCTGGTGAATTTTCTGCAAAGCCCCCCCCCCAGCCCCTTGGACAGCAGTCCTACATTGGCCTTCTTGCATTTTGGCCTTCAAAACTAATGGAACTTTCTTTCAAGCAGATCTATGTAGGACTGCACTACTAAGATTTGAATCTTCTTTGTAAGAACTCCCAGCCAGCAGAGGAATTCAAACACAAGAAAGAAGTTTTCTCAGAGAAATAATTTAATCTCAGCATTACGACTTCAGAGGCAGAATGGAAAAGAAATGCCCACTTATAGTTCCTGTTGGTGCTCTTTAAAACAGATATGGCTGCTCCATGGTAGCAGAATCCCAGGAAAAGAAGTATTTTGTTTAAAAAGGTGCCAAGAAGTGCACTCTTTCCCCTTCACATCTAAAACATTGTATAGTCTAAGCAGGATAACAATTTTCCTCAACTTGAAAGAAATAGATTGGGGGGGCTAATCTGGCTGATCCAGTCTGATACAATGCTTGGCAAATGCAACTCAAGAATTAGAAATATGTGGAGACCTGTGATCACTTAAGTAAGTGATCTAGAGACAATGCATCAAATGGAGAACTCTCCTTGTGGAGGTGTTCAAATAAGTCTGGCTTCACAGATTCTTGGACTAAACTGGGGTCCCTTCTAACTCACACATTTTATGATCCTAGACCACAAAACAGATTTCAGTGAGACCTTTGAGGCAGTGGTGGGATTCAAATATGTAAACAACCAGTTCTCTGTGTGGATGCCGCTTCTGGAAGTCCATTATGGGCCTGGGCAACAAAAAATTAGCTACTGGTTCTGCCAAAGTGGTGTGAACCGGCTGAATCCCATCACTGCTTTGAGGTCTAGAAGAACAATCATTTAAATGTTGATGCAGAATACTCAATTGGTGGTTTCTCTTTTTTTTATCTTTTTAAAAACCTGCTGTGTTTCAAAACACCCTTTAATGCTCCTTTGAATAGCCAAATACAAAGCTTTTTCTCATTTAAACTACTACTTGGAACAATAATTTTGCAAAACTTTAATATTAGATTTTTTTTAAAGGGGGCAAAAAGTATTTTTTCAGCAATAGAGTTTATTTGAACTCTGAAAAGAAGGACTGTAGTTTATATGCTCTGGAGTTTAGTAAATGTATTTGGCATCTGAAATTTTAAAAGACCTTAGGTATATAAGGGTGACATCTTTCTCCTGCCAGACATCTCGAAGACAAAGTCTACTGCAAGTAGAAAATATTGGGTTCCACAATGGGAAATTGTTTGTTTTTGTTTTGTTTTGTTTTGAGGCTCTCTAAAGCAAATTCAAAATGCAAGATACAAACTAGACTCAATTTATTCTCTCTACTCTAGTGGTTTCAGCTGTAGGCGATCTTAATATGGTCTCATTTCAAACATTGTTTCAAATACAAACAGCTTCTTGAAATATTTATTTGAAAGAGGGACATTCTATTGTGCTAAAAGGAACTTACTTATTCCTATTTGCAACCACTGATCATTCTTTTGCAAAAGTATGATGAATTTAGTATAGTTTACCATCCCTCCCTATCTCATTTTAATGACCTTAAGATTGTAGCTTTCTTAAATTTACTTTCAACAGAACCTCAACTGGGCCTGACATGGAAGTTTCAATCTAGGAAGATAAACATAATGAGCAGGACAGAAAAGTGCTGCATATATTTGAGAATATTCAACCCCCCCCCTTCAATTTCCATCCAAAGAACAGCTGCTTCTATTATGCAATTTCCAGCTCATTTCTTCTCATCACTAAAGACCTCACTTGAAGGATGTAGGTAAGTTACCTTTGGGGATAACTTGAAAGTCACCTGAGAACTTTTCTTTCCCCACTTTGTTCTCTTTAAAAAAAAACAAAACTTAATATCTTTCCTCTCCCACAAAGGAGAAGGGGGAGGCCAGACAGCTTATTTCATTACCTCCCTCCTGCCTTCCTCTCCCTGACCGATTTCACACTGTGGTTGTTCATTCGAAGAAGGAGCAAGGGAGGAAACGGAGAACAGCCAGGAGATTAATTCTTACCTGCTTCCTCCCCCTCTTCCCTGCAATCACCTGCTTAAAGGGGTCACAAATAGTAGGTAGCTATCTCTGCCTTCGGCTCTGAGAGACTCATTTGTTTGGTGACAGCTGAGTGACAAGGCCTGAAACCTAAGCTCCTTGCTTAGCCTGATGCGTGGATAAAAAGCCCCTGAATGTGTGCTTCCACACCAAACATTTCAGGAAATGAAAGTTGTAACAGGATCCCAGCCCTCACCTCCCAGCAGCCAGTGCACAGGGAGACACAGAACTCAAAGAAATGGATGTAGACTCAATTCAGATGAGAGAGAATGGGAAGAAAGAGAAGAGGGAGGCTGAGAAATCTGGAAATGGAAGATCCTCTTTGTCTGCCAGAGTCCTTGTTGTTAGAAATATCCATTCTGAAGCGCTCCATTTGACTCCCTGATGTGACAGGCAGCAGGTTATATGGAAGGGTGCAGTGACTCAAGAGATTGGGTGCAAAATATTCTATTGAAATTTGAATGAAGATAGCAGGAGGGGGGTTGTATCTCTTTGCTGCCATCTAGTGGTCATCTGCATTTTTGCAGTCCAGATATGGTAATCTTACAGTAGGCCAGTGATGGCGAACCTTTTAGAGCAGTGGTTCTCAACCTGTGGGTCGGGACCCCATTTGGGGTCAAATGACCATTTCACGGGGGTCACCAAACAACGCAGTCCACCATTTTTCCCCCTTTTCCTTAGCTGTGCTACTCCCTTTTATTCTATTGGCTTTTGAAAGCCAATAGAATAGACTCTCTTGAATAGAGTCTAATTCTATTGGCTTTCAAAAGCCAATAGGAATTGTCCAGGCTGTCTCTGCCCTGCTGAGCCCGCCAAAAGTCCCATTCTGCAAATGGTGCTGCACCAGTTGAGTAGTCCTTGACTTACGACCGGTTGAGTAGTCCTCGACTTACGACCAGTTGGGGGTCGTGGCATTAAAAAGGTTGAGAACCACTGTTTTAGAGACTGAGTGCCCAAACTGCAACCCAAAAGCCACTTATGTATCGTCGCGTGCCCGGTGGGCGTGGCCCATTGGGTGGGCATGGACATTGGGTGGGCATGGTTTCGGACTGGGTGATACTAAAATGTTCAATCAATCAATCAATTCCAACTTTGTGAGATCCTTTTTTTTTTCCGGAGAAGTTGAAATTGATTGATTGATTGAACCTTTTTTTTTTTTTTTTTTTGCACACGGTGGCAGTGGCCTAAAGCGAAAAGATTTTATAAAACCCAGCTGAAGGCCTAGGACTGGGGTGATGGCGTGCGTGCCCACACAGAGGGCTCTGTGTGCCACCTGTGGCACGTGTGCCATAGGTTCGCCACCACGGCAGTAGGCTAAAAGTCTATGGAGATTCTCAGTCATCCAAGTCATGGTTGTCCCAAAGTTGCTTTTTCAGGAGGCAACTGGACTTTCTTGTTTTTCTTTGAAGACATTTTGCTTCTCATCCAAGAAGCTTTTATTGAATTTTTAAAAAATTTTAAAAAATCATAAAAGAAAAAGATAATAAAAATAGCAAATAGTGAAAAAAGAAAATAGAGTAAGAAAGAAAGAGAAAAAAGACAATTTAAAAAAAGGAAAAGAAAGATAATAAAGAAGTAACTTCCAATCTTCCTGAAAGGAGTTACAATACATTTATATTTTGCCCTCTCTCTCTTTCTAATGTTAAAGGTAGGCTTTATACGGAAAATGAGCAGCAGTGATACTAACAGGGGTGCTCATAGGATGTTTCAAACAGTGCATGTTGACTGGATTTTGTTGCCCTCTAAATTTCCCACAATGCTCCTGCTATATTGTTGCTCTGAAACAACTTTCCACAATCCTGCAGATGTGACTGCAACTTCTAAAATTCTTTGCCTGCAGAGAGAGAACAAATGTTTAAAAATTGTTTGATGAAAATGGGTGAGAAACTTAAAAAAAAAGTCACTACATAACATGGGAAGAATTATGAACCAAATCCATAAAATTTACCCTAAAATTATAATATAAAAGAAAACTGGTATGTTTTACAGATGGTACACAACTCAATAATTTCCAAAACAGACAAAGCTTACAGTAATAAAAGTTGGAAATGCCGTGAAGCAGAAGGAACATTTTACCACATGTGGTGGACATGTAAACATACTCAAAAATATTGGAAAGACATATAGTATCACCTGCAGCATTTTATAAATTACCTTTGAAATAAAATTACATTTTTTACTAGTTCTATCTCAGAAACACCATAATTTACTGAGATACATGCTTATGGTTGTGAGCATAAACTTTGCACAATATTGGAAGAAAGATACAACACCAACAATTTCTGATTGGAAATTTAAACTTGGAAAATATACAGCAATGGCAAAACTAACAGCTTATATCCACAACACAACTTTAACCAAATTCAAGCAAGAATGGTTTCCATATATACAACACATCATGTAGCAAGGCAAACACAAATGCATACAATATGGTTTTTAAGGAGGTCTGAATGTTTATAAACACTGTGAATCACAGTATAAAGAAGGAGGAGTAAATACCGATTCACTTTTTCCAAGCAGTGCTCTTTTTTCTTTTTCTTTTTCCTTTTTCTCCTTTTAAACATTTACAAATATCGCAATACATCATTTAATATTATGTATTAAATTATAAGCTCAAAGATTGAAACATTTCTCATACTATAAACTAATTAAATGCATTTTGCATCTGTTTATCAATGTCGTACTTAGCATTAGTAGTGCATTTTAAGCAACCTTGTGTTCATTCACATTTCAGACTGTTAGAAATCCTAAGAATGATTTATTAGAAATCATATTTAACATTTTTATACTTACTTGTATTTAAGAGTTTAATTCAGATGTGTCCAATCCATAGTCTGCAGGCCACATACAGCCCTGGAGTAATGCAGGCCTACAAGATTATAATAAAAATATAGGAAGCTTGTTATTTATATACATTAACTATATTATATATATTTATATAGGGCCCAAGATAATTCCTCTATCATTCTTCACTCAAGGAGGCCCAGGCAAGTGAAAAGATTGGACAACCATATTTTAATTCATCTAAATCTTCATAGTGTAAACAATCTCTATTTTCTATTGTATAAATACTATAGTAGCTATATTCTATAATGTATTGTTTTATAATGCAGTAAAACAATTTGGTGAAAAAAAGGAAAGCTAATTCTGGAAATTGAAATCCTCAAATATGTTGGAGATTACAGCTGGGAAGACTGCTCTAAAGCACCATGGAAATATCAAAATGGCTTCAGCCATTCAGAGATTGCTCAGAGCACTGGAACAGTATCAATTTTTTTGATATAGACCTAGATATCAGAGTGGCCACTCCTGGGGCTCCTAGCAGCTGCCTAAGAATGGTGATGCTCATCCTTGGTCCTTCTTAGATCTTTTAGCCAATGTGGCTTTTTAGTTTGTTAATAATGATGGGGAATTTCCCTATTCAATAATATCTTCAAAGCCATTTCTGTAATGAGTCAAAGTTGGGCAGTGAAAATACAGCTGAATCCTAATTCCTACATTGTTCCTACATTCTAATTATCAGCATAATTGCTGTTAATTATGAATTTTGGGCAAGCCTAAATTAAATTAGAAGTTTTGCCCCCAAAAAGGATAATTTGATTTAGAATAACTTTCTTAAATCTGTTTCAGTTATATGTCAGTGACTTTACCCCCATTATATCTGCTGCAATTTCTTTCAATTTGATTACAACATCTCTGGAAGACGCCAAGGAAAACTCTTGTACCCTACCCAAGATATAAATGCGACTAAGTTTTATTTTTACTTTCAGATGTGTCTAGAGGTTGCAAAAGTTGCTAACAGAATTGGCAAAACTATTAACTAGAGAACAGCTATGGTTTTACTACATTTTTTTTAAGGAAAAGAAAATGCGGTTGTTTCTATGAAATATAGAGTAGGCTTTTTCTCACAAGAATGAATTTGCTTTCTTTTTTTTTCCTTTTACATGGGTGATACGATTCTCTCAAGGGCAACCACTGAAAGAGTCTTGTGGTTTGGATTTCCTGGTGAGAACAATTGAATATTAATCTTTAGGACCAGGTGGGCGCAGGTTACATGACATTATTTTTGCAGGACTTCCTTTTGCTTACATGTCCACCCCATCAGACCTGGCATCCCATGCCCAACTATGTGTTCAATATAATTTTCTGCCTATTGTTTAGAAGGCCAGTCTTTATTAATGTATAAGCAAGAAGCATGTTTTCATTGGCTGAATATACAGTTGCTTGCCAAGTATGAGAAACGGTACAATTTGGCACAACATCACATTGAATGGTACAAGAACACTCCCTAAAAGATAAACTTAAATATGTAACTGAATTGGCAACAAAACATTATGGTGTAAAGAAGTATTGCGCCTTAAGCTAGACAGCCAACCAGTCTTGTCCTTTTCCATTCCATTTCTTCCTTTAACCAGTCAATATTTCAGTCCCTTTGTTGGCTTGGACCTAAGTGGGAGGTTTCAGCAAACTCTTCTCTTTTCCCATTTTTTAAAAAATATTTCTGCAAAGCTCCCTCTTGTACTTAGATGGTGCTTTTTAGGCTGAAAACTGAATTTACTACAATATTTATGAATTGTTATATAGCACCATCCCCATGGTGTCATTTTACACCTTGCCCAGACCAGTTTACGATCTAAAATTTGACACTGGGGAAACGTCTGAAGAAGCAGGAAGTAGGAAATAAAAAGAGGAGTAATATGTGTTTTTTCTCATTCCAAAGCAGAAACAAATGGAGCGCTTAGAGACTGCAGTTCCCAGAATTCTCAACTCAAGGTTGGGGAGGTCTGCAAAAGGATATGAGAAGTCAGGGGGGAGGGGGGAGAATGCTACAGGAACTTTCTGCATTCACCTTCTTCACTCTGCATTTCATAACAGTGTAATTTTTCTCTCTGTTGATTTCAATTATTGAAGCCAACAGCTTGACCTAAAATCTTGGAGCACTGGGGAAGTACCTGAGAATTGGAAAAGGGCTGATGTGGTTCCCATCTTCAAGAAAGGGAAAAGAAACAGACCCAGGAAACTACAGACCAATCAGTCTAACATCAATACCTCGGAAAATCCTGGAAAAGATAATCAAAAACAGATCTGTGAACAACTAAAAGTAAACAAAGTTGTAACTGGTAGCCAGCACAGGTTTGTTACCATCAGATCATGTCAAACCAATCTTATTTCAGTCTTTGATAAAGTGACTAAATTAGTAGATCAACAAAATGCTGTGGGACGTAGTATTTTTAGATTTCAGTAAGGCATTTGACAAAGTAGACCACAACTTACTGCTTAGTAAGCTAGAAAAAGGTGGAATAAACAACACCATCAGATGAATCTGCAGCTGGCTAACAAACCATACTCAACAAGTAGTCCCTAATGGACTATGGAGAGAAGTAAGCAGTGGGGTATCACAAGGCTCCATCTTAGGCCCAGTACTCTTCAATATCTACATAAATGACTTAGATGAGGGAATAGATGGGGAACTCATCAAATTTGCAGATTATCCTAAACTGGCAGGAATAGCCAACACCCTAGAAGACAAGCTCAGGATCCAAACTTGAACAATGGGCCCTATCCAACAAAATGAATTTTAATGTGGAGAAAAGCAAAATTTTACATTTAGGTAGGAAAATCAAAGGTATAAGTACAGATTAGGCAAGACCTGGCTCAAAATCAGTGTCTGTGAGAGGGACTTTGGAATCCTAGTGGATGATCACTTGAATATGAGTCAGCAGTATGCAGCAGCAGCCAAAAAAGCTAATACAATCCTGGGATGTATAAACAGAAGCACAGAATCAAGATTACGCGAAGTATTAGTACCGCTTTATCAAACCTAGTAAGACTGTACCTATTGCAACCAGATTTGGTCACCATACTACAAAAAAGATTTTGAAACTTTGAAAAAAGTTCAAAGAAGAGCAACTAAGATAATCAAAGGCCTGGAGACTACAACATATGAAGAATGGCTGCAGGATCTGGGTTTGGCTAGTCTAAAGAAAAAAAGAAATGAGGGTGACATGATAGCAGTATTCCAGTATTTGAGGAGAAATTTCCTAACAGTGAGGACAATTAACCAGTGGAACAACTTGCCTTCAGAAATCATGGGCTCTCCATCATTGGAGGTTTTTAAGAAGAGACTAGACAATCACTTGTCTGAAATGGTATTGGTTCTCCTGCCTCCAAGGTCCCTTCCAGCTCTATTCTATTCTATTCTATTCTATTCTATTCTATTCTATTCTATTCTATTCTGTTTTTGGATAGAGCTCTCTGCATGGATGGGTATGAGATAATTGCCCTCTTGTGCCCTTCCCCAGAAGGCTAAGTAGCTGTGCCAAAGTATCAAGAATTTAAGGCTGCAAGAAAAGAATCAAGAAAGATAAAGCAATATTTGAATTATGTTCTCATATATCTATAGATTTGTTACATGTTATTCTCTCCCAAATCCTGGGTTATTATTGAAAAAATGGACAAGTCATCAAATATCAACAGTATTTATGCCTTTCTTCAATAGAATCCCAATGAACCAAAGAAATAAAATTTATCAGGAAGATTTTCCCTAGTAGCAAAAGACAAGCAATTTTTTAAACTTTAAGCACCAGTTCAAGTCTCCAGAAACTTTTTCCTTCCTTCCTTCCTTCCTTCCTTCCTTCCTTCCTTCCTTCCTTCCTTCCTTCCTTCCTTCCTTCCTTCCTTCCTTCCTTCCTTCCTCCCCTCCCCTCCCCTTCCTAGAAGAAAGGGCTATTTTAAAATAGCAAGGGAATTAGCCTTAGTGGATCCCATAATGCCTGCTGCCTACAGCTCCATGAAAATAGACCCAGAACTGCAAGGCAGTGTTGTTCTCTCTGGCTGTTTGTTGAAGAAACAGCATTCCAGGGCCCAGTGAAGGCTCTCCCTTTGTTTTCTGCCCTGTGAACGGACATTGAAAAGTATGAAAACAGGTGCAGATGTTTGGGTTATATTGCTGCAAGAGCAAGGAAAAAGGATGTGGCATCATTAGTAGAGGGTTTATTTCAGGCTTTCTTGTATATATAGTAATAGTAGTAAAGTTGGAAGGGACCTTGGAGGTCATCTAGTCCAACTCCCTGCTCGGGCAGGAAACCCTACACCATTTCGGACAAATGGCTGTCCAGTCTCTTCTTAAAAACTTCCAGTGTTGGAGCATTTACTGCTTCTGGAGGCAGGCTGTTCCACTGGTTAATTGTTCTCACTGTCAGGAAGTTTCTCCTTAGTTCTAGGTTGCTTCTCTCCTTGATTAGTTTCCACCCTTTGCTTCTTGTCCTGCCTTCAGGTGCTTTGGAAAATAGCTTAATTCCCTCTTCTTTATGGCAGCCCCTGAGATATTGGAATACTGCTATCATGTCCCCCCTTGTCCTTCTCTTCGTTAAACTAGACATACCCAATTCTCGCAACCGTTCCTTATATGTTTTAGCCTCCAGTCCCCTAATCATCTTTGTTGCTCTTCTCTGTACTCTTTCTAGAGTCTCAACATCTTTTTTACATCGTGGTGACCAAAACTGGATGCAGTATTCCAAGTGTGGCCTTACCAAGGCATTGAAGAGTGGTATTAATACTTCACGTGATCTTGATTCTATCCCTCTGTTAATGCAGCCTAGCACTGTGTTGGCCTTTTTGGCAGCTGCAGCACACTGCTGGCTCATATTTAAGTGATTGTCTACTAGGACTCCGAGGTCCCTCTCACAGTTACTACTATTGAGCATGGTGCCACCTATGCTGTACTTGTGCATTTGGTTTTTCTTGCCTAAATGTAGAACCTATATGGTACTATTGTATAATAAATATACAAAATCATAAACTATCTGCCAGGTTTGGACTTATAGAGCAAAACATATGTACACATTCTGAGTGCTTGCTGTGCTTGTAGTGATTGTAACTATAGACAGTTTGGAACAGCCTGTATTTCCCCCCCCCTCTTGTCTGTCTGTCTGACTGTCTGTCTGTTTGGCTAGCTACTTTCTGTCTTCGGAGATCTCTACCTAGGAATTGTAGGCAAGATCATGGAAAAGAAGACAAAGGCAACGTCTGATGTGTGCACATGATTGCATGCTAGAACTTCAGTAGAAATAAATGGCAGCGCTTACTCATCCAGTGCACTGATGATAGAGAAGGTCATCAACTTCAAAGGCTTTAAAAGAGGAGCAGATAAATGTATGAAGAAAAATATTTTCAATGGGTTCCAGTTTGGATGGCTATATGTTACCTGCTAGATCAGAAGGAGTATGTTTTTGAATACAATTGCTGACAGAGAACAAAAGCTAAGTTTATTGTTCTTACACCATTGTTCCTCAAGTGGTAATTGCTATGTTCTGCCTGCCAGGACTTCTTTGAGGCACCTGATCAACCTTAAAGGACAAATAATGTTGGACTTCCTATAGAAATGCCTTTCATCTCATCCAGCAGAGATTCTGTTTGTATATAACCTACAATCATACTTTTAGCTGCAAATGTGTTTGAAGCATGTCACCATGGCCAGTCCGGCCCCTCATTCTCCTTGCTAGAAGTTAACTCATTTTCTGCCTGCCAACAACATATTATTTCTCTTCCTAGGTTTCAAATTCTTCCCCCAAGTCTCCTTTTCTGTTTATTCTTTTCTTTTCAATATGGTCATTATTTCCCATCTGTTCACAACTAACTTGCCATTTCAATCCTTTCTGGTAGTTAGGCTATCTTGAACTAATTTTCTGGATCAATTGAATGGAGCAATTTATTGTGCAAGAAAAAAAAAACAACCCAAAGGCGGTGTCACTGTTCCATTTCCATCCAGATTTAGACTGCTGCTGTGAACAGTGACACTGAAATGCTTAGGCCACCATTGGAATAGCAAATCCCAAAGGTGGGGCTAGAATTCAAAGCCTCCCAGTTTCTAGCCTGGCGCCTTTACCACTGCATCAGATTGGCTTTCTAGAGGACCACTTACACTACAGAGTGTGTGAGTTGCAAATCAGGCTTTGAATTGATGCTTTCTAAAAAAGCCCCTGATTTGGACCCACCCACATTAGGAATCATTCAGGATTCAAATACAGCAGAGAAGATGTTTGATAGAGGAAGAAGAGGTTTGATATATAGGACATGTTACTTTCCAGACGCTACAACTGAGATCAGCAGACAAACCAGAATTTTCTTTAAAAAATATTTCCTGTTTTGAAAGGCAGCAAGCCTGCAGTTTTCACTTCAAACATTCAATGCAAGTAATCCTTGTCTGGTGTTTGAGTGACCTCTACTGGCTGCAGAGTCTCATTTGTATGCTATCCTTAGGATTTAAAAAAAAGGGACAGAGAATTATCGTCTACCAATGATGAACCATTTTATTTTAAAACAGGCCTAAATTTAATTATATGTTTCATTATTGCCCATAATGGAATTTACAAGCCAGAATGTCCCTAAAATATTTAGAACCTCAAATAGGTGTCAAAAAATAAAACAGGAAGGAAGGAAGGAAGGAAGGATTTTAAGCAGTATTGCATAGTTTACTTCTCCTTCATCCTATTATTACCTTTTGCATTTTAAGGGTCCCATTTATGAACCCCTGTTACACATGTCATATTATTGTCATTCTTGTATGTGTTTATTGACTGGATTATCCATTGTGACTGTATAGTAAAAAAAATAGTGAAATGCTATATCACCCTCCTAGCACATAGGACAATTCTTTCAGTAATTTTATGTAAGTTTTGCTCTGTCTGGTCCTCCCTAGATAAAGGGAGGGTTGCAACTTCAATGGCCAAGCTAGATGGTAATAATAGAAACACCAACTTATTGGGAAAAATTGAATGATACATTGCATGAATAAATTATTCCTTCTTGCTAGTCTTGACTTTCAGGAATTGGAATCCTATGTCAAATGATCTTTCTTCTCTCTAACTCCTGAAAAATCATTTTTTTACTGCTCTCTCTTTAAGTTTTCCTTAAGCTATGACTATTTGCTAAGCTTCCATAAGCTTTTGTACAACTATTCCTCACTTACTAACTATAATTGAGACTAGCAACTCTTTCACTAAAGAACATAGTCATAAAGTAAAACATCACATAACCACATCATCAATTCCAATTGTAGTTGTTAAGCAAGTCAACTGCTGTTGTTAAGTGCAACATTGTGTGACTGCAATTTGCAACTTTCTGCTGACTTTCCCATTGAGTTTGTTTGTCAGAAGCCAGATGTGAAGGTTACAAATGGAGAGCACGTGACTTCAGGACACTGTGACCATTGTAAATGTGCACTGGTTGCCAAGCGCTCAAGTTGCAATCATGTGAACACAGGGATACTGTGACAAGTGCAGCTTTCAGGACTGGGATAAGACTCCTTCTTCAGCCCTGCCAGAACGTCAAATAGTTTCTGAATGAGTTGTTGGTAAGCAAGGACTATCTGTAATACATTTTTAGACTTTATTATGCTAATCTTTTTGGTGTTTGGATATTCTTTTTTACAAACTCCCTATTTTTCTTGGCTCCTCCAATGCCTCTCTTTAAAGATTTATTCCAGCCCAGCCCTTCCTTTTCACTATTTCCTGTCTTGGGAGGCCTGGAAGCCAGTAATGTGGGTGCAACTAACAGCTTACCTGCACTTGCAATTGACAAAGATCAGTAAGGTCTCTCCGGAGATCTTGCTGAACAGATAGAATCCTTATGACCGGAAAAGCTCAGCAGGCATAGCAGCCAAGAAACTAGATAACAACTTTTCCCCCTGTTTTGCCATCAATAAAAAAACAATATATTAATTGCTTCCAGATATGCAGTCACTAAATCTGTTGTCACCTAGTTGCATTGCTCACGCAGAAGAAGAAAATATAATTTTGTTGAAGTTCCCTCTGCCTGCCCCAAAATGTATAACTCAAGATTTAAGTTTTCACCTTTATGTTCAGGTAAACCAGCATTTTTCATCTTAGACCTCTTAAAATGTGTTGGTTTAAAGCTCTCATATTTAGTCTTTGTAGAAGGCTGTTGATGAAATACAACTTGGTGTTTCTAGGATCCACATTCTGTATTGCTTCTGCTTTCATATATGTAAAAAATGGTTAGTTGAGCAGGCAGGAACAATCCTTTTCAGCCAACAAGAATAGTTAGCATTTGGAGAGCATTTTGTGGCTGGCTGGCTGAAATAAGTACTATGATTAGGCTGAGCATTAACAAAGTGGCTGCCGTGATGGACAGCATCAATCACAAAGTGCTCATTTAAAAGAAGGTGAACTGATGACTTAGTTTCCTATCGCCTGCTCCAGCTTTTCAAGATGATACCTTCATCTTAGTATTACTTCTGGGGAAATGGGCAATATCTATACCCTTGGGAGACAGCCAATTTCCATTTTTGGATCTATGTGGAATTAAGAGACAATTAAGTAAAAGTAGATATGCTAGGTTGGCCCTTAATTTTACAGGTGTCACCTTTCCTTCTTTCTCTTGATCAGGTTGAAGCAGGGAAGATGGCATGTGCCAAACAACACATTCATGGGTACATTAATGCCATGGACATTAGGTTGCTCTCCCAGTATTAAATGTGAGCCTGGCCTAATTTCCCTACTTTCCCGGTGGGAAAAATTTCAGCGATTGATCATTCCCTGAAATTCCAGTAAAAACAAAGATCCTTCTGACTATAGACAGTAAAAAAAAAAAAACCTCAGAGAATAAAAACCAGCTCAGAGGCGTCAGCTGGCAACCTGCCCCTGTCCCAGAGGCCAGCTCAGAGCTGGCCAGCTGGCAGTCTTCTAGGTGTCCCTGCCGTCCAAACAAAGACCTCTTTCAGAAGGGAGTTCGGCCTTTTTCGTGCCCGTGCCAGATGTTCAAACTGATCAAAAACAAAGGATTTTGGCAACCACCAAGCAGGAAACTAGAGTTCATGTGGATATGTGACTTACAGCTCAACCCATGAGGCTGAAGTGACGGGAGATGAAGCCCCATTGACCATGATTTGCTTTATGGGTTCCCCTCCCCAGGAACAGGCATTCAGTTTGCACAATTACATGAAAGAGTATCTGCCATCAGTATATACAGTAGAATTAGACAAACCCTTTTTTGACTTGATATTTCCAAAGACTATCCAGTATTCTTAAACAAGCATATCTAGACCATAAAATCACGTATTTGAATATTTTATATATACATCAGCACACAGAGACACAGAGACACAGACACACACACACAAACTTGCCATCACAACTTACTCTAAAGCAGAGGTTTACCTGTTAGTTTAAAAAAGAGAATATTCCTGAAACCCCTGAACAAGAAGCAAAGCTCTAGTGACAGAAAATTGGCTTTGCAAGAGTAAACCTTTTTTTTTTTCAAAACAATTTTTATTAGTTTTCCATTTTACACCAACACAGCTTAGGAACCCACATGGAAACATGGTAATCCATTTTTTAAAAAAAACGAGCAATAACATAGTACATATATACCCAGTACTTCTTAAAAATTTCCCTCTCTATCTATATAGAATATTATGATCAAATTAATACATTTTCAAATGAATTCATTCATTATTATATCTAACCATCAACTGCATTATTCAATAAAAATTTTAATCTATAAAAACCTATATTTCTTCACACATTTAAACGTAAGCTTAATGAATCCATTTATTTAAAAACATTATAATCAAGTCGTTATCTTTCTAAAACCAATTCATTCATTAATATAACATTTCATCCAAGTTATATAATTAAAAATAAACTAACATTCTCTGTCTATTTATATTGTTATAGGCTCATTAAAACATTTCTAAAAAAATTTTCATTTAATATATCACTCTATATAAATTTCATTAGTCAATAGGAATTTACAAACTCATTATCCATCCCAAAGATCCTGTATCATGCTTTCTTAATTTTGCAAATATTTAATCTTAAACTAACATATTCAAGTGCCCCAAGTGTTTTTTTTATTTAAGCATTATTAACTCCAAAAATAAATTCTTCTCTTGTTTTTCACTGTGTCTCCAAATCTCCAATAATTAATTCCATCTTTTCCCATATTTCAGTCCTTTTCTCGTTGTACCATCTTTAATATTAAAAACATATAAAGCCCTTTTAACAAATTCCAAATCCAAATCAATCCGGATCGCTATGAAACTTTTACCACATTACTATAATCAAATTTAATATTTATATCTTATCCTGGGCTTTTTTTTATTCCAGATAGGTTTCCACAATCGGGCCTCTGCCTGCCACACTATACACACCCAAAAAGAAACTCCCATTGTGCATTTTGTTAAGTTAATGTAAAAGTTATAGCTAGTCTGAATAACTCGTGGCAGAATATCATTTCCCCTTTCTTTTAGCATTGTATAAATTTCAATTAAAATCTTTTCTTTTATATCATCCTCTTTGATCAAACCTTGCTCCTCTTCCCATGATTTTTTCTCTTTCACAAAGTCAAATGGTGTCTGGAAGTGAGCTTGTTCTTTTGAAGTAAAATCAAGAGTAAACCTTTTTTTTTTAACCTTAGTTTCACACAACCCCATCGAGTTCTCTTGGCACCTAGAATTGCCTGGAACCTAGTTTGAAAACCCTATTCTAGAGAACCATGGGACTGCAGTTTGATGAGAAGGTTGGGAATTCTCATTATTAACTTGATATTGGATTTGAAAACTGCATTTTAAAAACTCTGGTTTTCTTTTGGAGGGCTGGGATTGAGAATTAGAGCTACAAGTAAAAAGATTTTGGCTCATGCAACTTGAGTCCTAACTCTTCCTCCTTTCCTTCACAGGGTTTGGTCTTATATTTGACTCTTAGAGCAGGGGTTCTTAACTGATTGACTCAATTATTCCTTTTTCTGGTCTCAAATAATGTGATTACCCCACATATACAACTCCTCCCCTTCCCAATTTCGTTATTTTATATCAGTGTCATTCTTTCCACTTTCATTAACTTTAGCATACACTTTTCTCTTTAAAGTCACTGACAACAGAATGGCTACTTAAGAGACAAGTTAGGAGAAGGACATGAGGTGGATATGATGGTGAAAAATAATTGCTATTGACTAAGCTGTGTATTCTCAAAGCAGGTGCTACCATCAGCATGACATCAACATAATACATGGATAGCTGTTTCATCATATAAATGCTGTCATTATGTACTAGCTCTATTCAGGAATCTGAACTACTAACGGTCAAAGTGAATTGGCAGTAGATAGGAGTCAAAAGGAATTCAAGGTGGGCTGGACTTAGATCTCTTGTGGGCATGAAGGGACTTGAGACTGATGACATGTTTGACCCCTCCCTCAGGCTCAGGCTGGTCATCTCCTACAATCTGTGGCATAATTGTACCCATAGACTTCTCATGGAGTACATTTGGTTCCATGTCTCATCTAACAATACTTCTGGTTTTCATTTATACCACAGAAGCATTCTTAGAAGTATGACCATTGTTGTATCCCACAAACACATGATAACCATTTGCATACTTTGTTAATGGCATGCATTTTCTCTTGCGACAAGCAGAGTTAATACTGTACATTATGGAAGGCAGAAGTAAGTAAGGCACAGTTATGTGGTTTTTCACTTAGCGATCATGTAGTTTTATTTAATGACCAAGGAAGAAGTAAGCTCATAAACCCTATTTCAGTCATATGGTTTTCTGCTTAGCAACGTTGGCCCCAGTTGTGGTCAATAAGTGAGGACCACCTGATATCTAGATAAGAATTCCTACATTCCAACTCTTCTCTTGTTTCTTCTCTGATCTCCCATAAATATAACATCACACATAACTAAATACAGCAGCTTGCAGAAAGTGGAAACACAACTGAATTTGCATTGTAAAACTTGGCAATAAAATACAAATCTTGAACATTTGCAGGAAATTATTTAATCTCAGTTTCCAACTCACGGTTTGAAATGCTTAATGTATGTATAAGATATACTCCTTTTAATAACCCAATCTTTTTATTTGGCCAGGCAAGTAAATTACAACTTCATCATGTCCAGTCTGAGTTTCAGAGAACAGAAAAATAAATCTGCAACAAAACCTTGCTTTGTGTGTGGTATGATTCTAGTTGGTGTGCCAAGCAGTCCAATCTTTCTCCAGGATACTTAATGCCTCTGTCCTTTTTAGTTTTTCACTCCATCACTCCAGATCAAAATTTCCTGTCCATTCAACATGTGCTGTTTTCACTAGACTATTGTGTTCTTGCCTTAAATATTAACTGTAGATCTGCAAATCTTGGGGTTCCCTCCAAGACCACAAAGGCCTTTATCTGTACATGTACAGTTTGGACTGATTAAAGAAGAGACACTTGGGAGAATGAGTTTCTAGTTAATGCAATGTAAAAAGCACAGAAGCTCCTAGTCTGCTGTAAAGGGGTCAGGATGCAAAACATACATGAAATTGGACAAGCAATTTGTCTTTAAGAGGACTCATCCACATTTGTAACAAAAGTAAAGCCTACCCATTTTCTGAAACTGAAAATAATCAAAGGAGGAAAATCCACTTTACCAAAATACATCCAAGGCATCAGAGAATCAAAATAGCCCCAAAACAATTCTTCAGCCAGGTAGAATATCTTCCTTCCAATAATTTCTGGATGAGAAATGTTGCAAGGCTAGTTAGAATAAAATTTAATGTTATTATATTCATTCCACATAAAAGAATGTAATTTGATTCTAACAACTTTTCTCCAGTCTAGCATTCCCCTGAGATATTGGGGCTGCAACTTCCAACTCCCAGCTCCAGAATATCCATCTGAAGAAGACTTGGTTAAGGAATAGTGAGGTACAGTATAAAATATTTTAGAGAACAAATTAGATAGATAGATAGATAGATAGATAGATAGATAGATAGATAGATAGATAGATAGATAGATGGTTTGGACTGAGAGAGACCAGATCAGAGTCATCCAGACAGCTAAGGTAGAACTCAAAGTTTCCTGCTTTCTAGGCCAGACCTTAACTACTAGACCAGGGGGAGGCAACCTTGGCTCTTTCATGGCTCGTGGACTTCAACTCCCAGAATTCCTGAGCCAGCCACTGAAGTCCACAAGTCATAAAAGAGCCAAGGTTGCCTACCCCTGTACTAGACCAAACTGGCTCTGACTCAAATGCTGAGTTGTTCACCATTAAAGAGATGTTCTCTCCCTTGCATTTGCTGAGAAATGAATTCCTTCCAGAAGTATTTTATTTTGTTTACTTTTTTGTATTGAACAATTTATCTATTATTATCAGCCCAGAATTCATGAAGGCTGAGTTGGAACATAATTAGTGAAAGCATCATAATGACACAAACTTGACATTCATAAACATGTTAAATTTCAAATAAGTTCAAAAAATATTTTGAGCCATAAATGACCACACAACAGTCCAAGTCACAAAATGTGAAACTAACCAGTTTAAATTAACCCAACCCAGCATGTGACCATGCAGCCATTAGAACTTTCACTGAGATAAACATGTTCATATTGTGTAAATCCAGCCATTGCATGCAGTCTCTTAGAGTTCTTTCAATAGCCTCTGCTGCTCCAATTACAAATTTGTGCTTATGCCAGGAATTTTTCATCTTATTAAAAAAAATAAGAAGGAAGGAAGGAAGGAAGGAAGGAAGGAAGGAAGGAGGGGAGGGAGGGAGGGAGGGAGGAGGGAGGGAGGGAGGGAAAGGAAGGAAGAAGGAAGGAAGGAAGGACGGAAGGAAGGAAGGAAGGAAGGAGCTGATTGATGCATTGAACTAATACTTTAATTCCAGAATCTGGTGCTTAAAATAGAAGAAGGTAGGCAGAAGGTCTCTCACCTGATCATCCTTTGTGAAAACCCCTTTTTGCTATTCTGCTTACTGAACAATTCTGTGCTTGTGCCCTTGAATTCCATTGGTCTCACTGCTCAGAAGCATGCCAAAAACTGCAGGTGGGAATGACGTGGCTAAAACTGGAAGGCGAAGAGGGATGGTGAGATGACTGAATTTGATTAAGAGCTTCCATAATCTTCCTACAGTGCACTCACAATTCAAGAACAGAGATCCTTCTTAGTTTTGAGATTTAGCAGATAGGTAGATATCATTCTAACTGTGTCAGTATTCTTATGCTCTGAATTCCATTTAAAAGGGAAAAAAAAAGATTAGCCAATGTCAAACTGTTTCCTATGGATTAAAATTACAGTTGATATAGCTTGGAATGGAGTTATTTAGCAGATTTAATTAGTTAATATATAATAAATACATGAAAAAATACACTAATCCAGTGGTGGCAAACTTATGGCACGGGTGCCAGAGGCGGCACTCGGAGCCCTCTCTGTGGGCACACACACCGTCTCCCCAGCCCCGCCTCCTCCCACAGGCCCCTCCTCACCAGCAGCCCCCCCGGAGGAGAGTCGCCCCTGGGCACGGCCTACGCGAAGCAGCGCAGCCAAGGACATGGTAGCCGGGCAGCAAGGACAAGACTCTGCCCTTGAGCCCCGTCACGTGCAGATGCTGCTGCGGGGCATGGGCGCAGGGCGTGGCCACCATGGCGCTGCTGGGCTGCCTGGGTGATCTGTGGCAGGCAGTGGAGGTGGTGGGTGGCCCAGTGGACAGGGCAGAGCAGGGACAGGGACAGGGGGTGGTTTTGGGGCACTCGGTCTCTAAAAGGTTTGCCATCACTGCACTAATCTGTATAGTATTAAGGGAAAATTAATAGTGGTATGCAGAAATTATTGTGCCTGTTTATTTTTATTTATTTATTAAATTTATATGCGACCTGTCTCACAATTAGAGAGTGCTTTGAATGAGTCTTCCACTTGTACAACCTAGTTCTTAGGCAGCAACATCAGAGGTATCTCTGAAGAAAGATCAATAGTTGAAATATACTGAACAAACATTCACTTAGGTAGCAACAGATTTCTTTCTCTTTTCATTTCCCACCTATAATTTTCTATTTTATTAAGGTTTCATCTGATTGTAAATATGAGAATCTATGACCCTCCAGATGTTGCTGATTATAATCCTTGTCCTTATAATCCTTGTCAGTATCTCAATAATGAGTGATGTGGGAGCTGTACAATGGCATCAGCTGAATTAGGTTCCCTAAGGCTGTATCATTGCCAGCAGTTTGAGACGGTTTGTAATCACAATGAAATCATAGCAATAAGAGTTTGAGCCATCTGAACATCAGTGTTACATCACCAAAAAATAACATAAACATAACAATTGGTACTTGAAGGACAAATAGGCATTTTTTACTATTTCATTTATTAGTTTTAATAATAAATTCCACCACAGTTGCAATCAACATGTAGTTGAAAATAATAATAATAATAATAATAATCCCAAACTCAATGGAGGAAATACCATAAAGGCAATCAACACAACAATCAAAGGCAATTCCAGTCATTAGATACACAGCTGGAATAGTGGACTGGACTCAAGCAGAACTAAAAGCAATGGATAGGCAGACCAGAAAAATAATGACAATGAATCATGCCCTTCATCCACACAGTGACATTTACAGACTTTATCTACCAAGGCAAATAGGTGGGCGTGGAATGCTGCAAGTACATCAGATGGTTGAAGAAGAAAAAATGGCTTTGGAAGAATATCTGAAGGACAGTGATGAAGATGCACTGAAATTAGTATATCAGGAAGGCTTACTGACTACTGGAGAGACCAAACTGGCCTACAAGAAAGACCAAATGAAGAACAGAATAGAGGCATGGGAAGACAAAGCACTACATGGCCAATACATTAAAAAAATAGCTGGGAAAGCAGATAATAAAAAGACCTGGCAATGGCTAAGAGCAGAAAAATTGAAGAAAGAGACTGAGGGACTAATTCTGGCTGCACAAGACCAAGCCTTAAGGACAAATGCATATAAAGTCAAAATTGAGAAGACAGCAATAGACAGTAAGTGCCGCCTATGCAAAGAAGCTGAAGAAACAGTGGACCACCTGATAAGCTGCTGCAAGAAGATCGCCCAGACTGACTACAAGCAGCGACATGACAAAGTAGCAACAATGGTGCACTGGAAGATCTGCAAGAAATATCATTTGCCTCTAAGCAAGAACTGGTGGGATCATAAAATAGAGAAAGTCATAGAAAATGATAAAATTAAACTTCTCTGGGACTTCAGAATTCAAACAGACAAGCACCTGCAACATAACACCCCGAACTTAACAATTGTCAATAAGAAAGACAAAAAAGTCTGGATAGTGGACGTGGCAGTGCCTGGAGACAGCAGAATAGATGAGAAAGAACTGGAAAAGATAACAAAATACAAAAACCTACAAATAGAAATAGAAAGACTGTGGCAAAAGCAAGCAAGGGTAGTACCAATAGTAGGCGCCTTGGGTGCAATCCCAAAACAACTGGAGCACCACTTGAACACCATTGGCATTGACAAATTCGCCATTAGTCAATTGCAAAAGACGGCCTTACTAAGAATTGCTTCCATCTTGCGATGATATCTGTAATACCATCAAACATCCACATCTGCCTATCCCAGGTCCTTGGTAAGGACTCAATAGGTAGACAAAATGCCAAATCCAGTCTAAACATCTGGCTGACTGTGAGATGATCCATAATAATAATAATAATAAAGTTGAAAGGGACCTTGCAAGTCATCAAGCTCAACCCCCTGCTCAGGCAGGAAACCCTATACCATTTCAGACAAATGGCGGTCCAGTCTCTTCTTTAAAACTTCCAGTGTTGGAGCATTCACTGCTTCTGAAGGCAGATTGTTCCACTGGTTAATTGTTCTAACTGTCAGGAAGTTTCTCCTTAGTTCTAGGTTGCTTCTCTCCTTGATTAGTTTCCATCCGTTGCTTCTTGTCCTGCCTTCAGGCGCTTTGGAGAATAGTTTGACTCCCTCTTCTTTGTGGCAACCCCTGAGATATTGGAATACTGCTATCATGTCCCCCCTCGTCTTTCTCTTCGTTAAACTGGACATACCCAATTCCAGCAACCGTTCCTTATATGTTTTAGCCTCAATCCCCTAATCATCTTTGTTGCTCTTCTCTGTACTCTTTCTAGAGTCTCAACATCTTTTTTACATTATGGTGACCAAAACTGGTTGTAGTATACCAAGTGTGGCCTTACCAAGGCATTGTAAAGTGGTATTAACACTTCACGTGATCTTGATTCTTGTTAATGCAGCCCAGCACTGTGTTGGTTTTTCTGGCAGCTGCAGCACACTGCTGGCTCATATTTAAGATATTGTCTACTAGGACTCCAAGATCCCTCTCACAGTTACTACTATTGAGCAAGGTACCCCCTATATTGTAGCTATGTATTTGGTTTCTTGGAGACTTGTGATCCCAATGAATAGCTGTATACTACCCTCCAAAATCTAAAGTCAGCCTATTGTGCATGAAATACCAGATTCTGTCAAATTCATAAATGAATTTTTCAACCTTGGCAACTTGAAGATGTAGGGACTTCATACTGACGGGAATTTGGGGAGTTGAAATCTACACATCTTCTTGTTGTCAAGGTTGAAAAAAAGTTCTAAATGCCTCTGACTGGCCATTGTAGAGTGTGGAACTCTGGACTATACAGTACAGAGCATAGATCCAAACTAATAAGCTTCTTCTTATGTTCCTATGGCTTCTTAATTCCAATTTTGGTTTCAATGAAATAGTTTCCCCTCTGACTTGAAAAGAGCAACCACTCCAAAAGCATCCACATGGTGGTGCTAGTGACTAGGGAAAGAAGATGAGTTTAGCTGCCAAGTCACTGGGGGACAAATTGGATTTGATTATTCTGGTTATCCACATCTTCCTATCTAATCCTGACTTGATCACTGTGATGCATTCTGTGTGAAATTATCTTTGAAAATTATTTAGCAGTTGGATCTGGTGCAAAATGCAGGTGAAATATATAGGGATCATAAGATGCCTGCACTGAAAAATTTGCACTCTTTGCCTGCTGCTTATTAGGCACAATTGAAGGATTTTGTAGCTTTAAACAACATAGGGTCTGACTGATTAAGGGATTGCTTGTTATTATAAATCTGTCCAGCTGTCAAGATTTGCAGGACGGTCCCTTTTCTCACTCTTAGAGGCCCCCTTGGGAAAGGGTGTTCTGCATTGCTGACACACTCCCTCTCACCATTTAGATAGAACATCTGCAAAGATGCATCTCCTTCACCAGTCTTTTAATTGTTAAATGAATTTAGCATCTATTGTAGGGTTCAATTTAAACTCTATGTTTAACTTTTGGTGTGGTTTTTGTATTCTTTTAGATTTTTGTTAACCAATCCAGCTTGAGTTTTTCCTAGATGGGGGATAAATCAAATTAAAAAATTAAATGAATTTTAAAAGTATTATCTTGTTTTTGAGTAGATTTTAGATAATTATTAATAGTTTTAATTATATTATTATTTTTGTTTTAATTTGTTAATATTTGTTTTGAAATGGAGTTAAAGTGTGTTATGGTTTTGATTAATGGTATAGTTGGTTTATGTTAGTTAGATTATGTTTGTTTACTTTTTTTTCCTCCTGTAATCAGCTCTGGAAAGTGGGGGAGGGGGGAAGGGGTGGGGGTTTATATTGTAATAAATTTATAAAACTTTTAAATAAAAAAAAATTAAATGAATGTTATAAAAAAAATGAAAAAAATGTGGGGTTTGACAAATATTCAATAATACACCCAGGCCTATTTAAATTTTTAAGAGGAAAATAGACAGAGGTCTCCCAAGAAGATAACTTCCATCTTAGGAAGTTAAACTTTGCTTGGATTGCCATGGCCCACACTCCAAAAGACGGAGAAGGTGCTTTTTGCGAAGTTTTCAATTTAAGAGATGGTACAGATGCCTTAAACATCTACAGGGTATAAATTTAATTTTGCTTCTTAACCTTCTCTACTTGCACATACAGACACAGATACAGACACACAGACACGAACACACACTATTGCATTAAAAAAAGTGGAAGAGCTATCTTCCACTTTAAGGAATTCAATTTTCTGGCAGAAAATCTGTGGCTCCTGGATTGCATGTTTTAAATCCTTGTTTTAAGCATAAGAACAAATGGAAACCTTCCCTGCCCAGTACAAGTCAAGATGCACAGTCTCAAAAACAGCCATGTTATTTTGGCAGACAACGCCGAAAATCTTACCAGTATCTGTTTGCTATTTTTTTTCATAACTTTCAAAATGAACTGTTTGAGATACTGCTTCACTTTGTCTCCTCACTGAAATAGCCCAGTATTTCCTTGATTCCTGATGTTTCCTAAGCATATGTGTGATTAGAGCCAAAATGGCGTCATTCATACATAAAAGACACCGGACTGGAAGTCCATTTTGGTGGAGTCACACATCATATAGCCCCATTTTTTTCAAGGAGAATCCATAATCGTTATTAGCTATATCTTGCATCTATGATTCTTCCAATCAAAGGAAATAACTTTCTGATTAAAGCTCTTCTATAAAAGGTAATCATCCAAAGAAATGATAAACACTCACAATTAAATTAGAACACCATAGAACATAGAAAAATAGAATTGTCCAAGCCTCTGCTTGAGCAGGAAACCCTAAATCATTTCAGATAAATGGTTATCTTGTCTTTTTTTTTTAAAGCCTCAAAAGTGATGGAGCACCCACAACTTCTGAAGGCAAGCTGTTCCATTGGCTTATTGCTCTTACCGTCAGGAAATTTCTCCTTAGTTCTAGGTTGCTTCTCTCCTTGATTAATTTCCATCCATTGTTTCTTGCCTTGCCTTTTGGGGCTTTGAAAAATAGTTTGACCTCCTTGTCTTTGTTGGAGCCCCTCAAATATTGGAATGCTGCTATCATGTTTCCCCTAGTCCAGTGGTTCTCAACCTTTCTAATGCCGCGACCCCATGTTGTGGTGACCCATGTTGTGGTGACCCCCAACCACTTATACATCACCGGGTGCCAGGGACGTGGCCAAAGAAAAGGGGGAAAAAATGGCAGACAGCCTTATTTGGCGACCCCCGTGAAATGGTCGTTCGACTCCAAATGGGGTCCCGACCCACAGGTTGAGAACCACTGCCCTAGTCCTTCTTTTCATTAGAAAAGACATACCTGATTCCTTTAACCATTCTTTGTATGTTCTAGCCTCCGGCCCCCGAATCATTCTTATTGCTCTTCTCTGCACTCTTTCCAGATTCTCAACATCTTTTTAATATTGTGGCGACCAGAACAGGATGCAGTATTTCAAGTGTGGTCTTACTAAGGGTTTGCAAAGTGGTACTAGAACTTCATGTGATCTTGATTCTATCTCTCTGTTAATGTAGCCTAGGACTGCATTGGCTTTTTTTGGCTACTACTGTATACACTTGGCTCATATTTAACTGATTGTCCACTAAGACTTCAAGATCCCTCTCACAGTTACTGGCATTAAGCCAAGTTTCACCTAGCCTGTACCGATACAATTGGTTTTCTTGCCTAAGTATAAAATCTTACTTTTATCTCCATTGAATTTCATTTTGTTAGAAGGGGTCCATTGTTCAAGTCTGTCAAAATCTTTTTGGATCTTGAAACCATCTTCTGGGGTGTTGGCTATTCCTGCCAGCTTAGTGTCATCCGCAGATTTGATGAGTTCCCCTTCTATTCCCTTGTCCAGATCACTTATGAAGATATTGAAGAGTATTGGGCCCAAAATGGAACCTTGGGCTATCCCACTGTTTACTGCTTACAGGGATTTTGTAAGTTTCTGAATCCAGTTTTGTGCATGATTTTCTGAAAATAAGCCCCAATGAGCTTGGCAGGGTTTACCTATTATTAGACAATTCATTTTCTAAGTATCCTGAGTTTTAACAGAGTTTGGCCACTGGAAACAAAATACTTGGCTTTTCGTTAGAAATTCAAACAATCTTAGCTAGGGAGTGACCCTAACATTTTGAGAACATGTATTTTCTGAACAGGGATGTTATTATTTACTATTAATGTCAGTATTATTTTTTTAATATATGGTAAAAAGTGATGCCTATTGCTGGTCTATCACTGTAATAAAGTTAATAATAATAACAAACAATCTCAGAAATAATTACTAGCATTTTAAACAGTTTTTAAAATGGAATCTCATTATTGGAAACAGTATCCTCCCTCCTTTTTACTTAAGTTCTTCATTCATTTATGAGTATTTTCTGTAACAAAGCAATACAAGTGGAGCTGCAAGACTACAGATAGTCCTCGATCAGAATTTCATTGCTAAGCTAGACAATTGTTACATGAGTCATGCCCAATGATAATAATAATAATAATACCTTTTTTGCCATGGTTATTAAGCAAATCATGGCAGTACATCACACAGTCCTTGATGCAGTTCACTGCACTGAATTATGCTGCAAATCTGGCTTCCTCTATTGAATTTGCTTGTCTGAAGCCAGCTGAGAAGGTTGCAGATAATGATCATACGACTTCAGGATGCTCCCACCATAGCAAATGCATGTTAGTTATCAAGCACTTGATTTTTTTTATTGAAAAGTTTTATACAATATACATCCCAAGACCCCCCCACCCCTCCCCCCCACTTCCCAGAGCTGAATACAGGGTTACAAATGAACAATCAAACTCTAAAAAAAACATTACCCAACTATACAAGTAACCAAGTCCATAACGCACTTTAACTCCCTTATAACATAAATATAAACAAATTAAAAATAAACATAATAATATAAACAAATCAATATTGTTAAACTATACTAAAACTAATTAAAAAAACTATTAATACTACTCTAAAGTTTACTCATAGGCTAAATGAAACTTTTTAATCCCATATTTATTCTGAATATACTGTAATCTATCCATCTTCTCCAAACCGAAATATATCTTTCTTGTGAGTGATTCTTCAAGTAAGCAGAAATTTTTGCCATTTCTGCTAAATTTGACACCTTAAGCGTCCAATCTTCTATAGTAGGCAAAGAAAGCACTTTATTTTTGATCACTTGACCATGGGTATGTAAGTGCAAGCACTAGATGTAAGTCAATTTTTTAGTGCAGTTGTAACTTCAAATAGTTGCTACATGAATGGTCGTAATTTGAGGACTACCTGTATAATCAAACTCCAATTATGAGCAAATTAGACAAACAATTGGCAAGACTCTTCACCAGATGTGTTTCAAGCCGAGGCTGGATCACAACTTTCACTTATGATTACATGTGGATTCCTATTAGAATTTTCAGGTGTTACTGCTTTTTGCCAGAGAGAGACAGAGGGAGACAGAGGAAGAGGGAGAGAGAAAGAATTTTGCATATATTTGAAAATCTGAGAAATGACTTAAATTCTGCTTGCCAATGTCATATGGTTTTATCTTTTTTTCAGATTTTTTTCTCCAGTCAGAACCAATCAACCATGCATTGCACAACAACATCTGTGAGTCTCTTGAACAGAAGATGTGCTATCTGGTCTCCTGCAGACAGTAATCATGTGTCAGTGGACTGAGTAACCACATTGCAAAATGTTGTAGCTTGCTCTTGTTTTCTTCACACTTGTGTAAAGGAAAAAAGGCTGATTGTATCCTAAATTTCAAGACAAGTGGTTCAGTGATTTTTAAAGTCTGGGTGGGTTTGAACATGGATTCCTATTGCTCAAGTCCAGCAGTTTAACCACTAAAACATATTAGCAAGTGCACTTTCATGTACCATTTTCAGAAGCCAGCAGAAAAACAGTAATTCTCTCAGGGAAATCCAGAGCCCCATTCAACAGAGGTAATAGAAGGGGATCCACAAATGCTGTCTAAACATATTTTATGCAGCTGCCATATATCTCAATTGGGTATTCTATACTTCTGCAAGCCCATGGGATGGGGAAAATAAATCTAAATGGTTATTAAGTAGAGTCGGAAATGCCTTGACAGCACCATTGGACTTGGGAGCTATTTGTATCTGGAATCAAACCTGATATAAAGTAGGAGCATGGTAAACGGCAGGACACTTATTTCCTGTTTTTCTATAGCTGCTAGTGGAAGGGGATACCCTATCCACGCAGACTCCCTTATTCTTTTCCATTTGGTTGCTTTATATTATCCATATCAGAGCTGGGCTGCTGGGCTGCTGGGCTGCTCTTGCTAGCGACTACAGTACAGTTTGGTCCATCAATCAATATGTGATTTCTGGAAATCTTTAGTCAGGCTTGAACCAATGTTAACTTCAGCTAGAAAAGCTATATGAGAAGTAACAAGAAGGAAAGATCTGAATGACAAAGATCTTCTGGAGCTGTCTCATTATTTTTAGAGATATCTCTGGCTCAGGCAGGAAATCCTATACCATTTCAGACAAATGGTTGTCCAATCTCTTATTTAAAGCTTCCAATGTTGGAGCATTCACAACTTCTGAGGCAGGTTGTTCCACTAATTAATTGTTCTCAGGAAATTTCTCCTTAGTTCTAGGTTGCTTCTCTCCTTGATTAGTTTCCATCCATTGCTTCTTGTCCTGCTCTCAGGTGCTTTGGAGAATAACTTGACTCCCTCTTCTTTGTGGCAACTCCTGAGATATTGGAATACTGCTATCCTGTCTCCCCTCGTCCTTCTCTTCATTAAACTATATATACCCAATTCTAGTTTTTATATGTTTTAGACTCCAGTTGCCTGATCATCTTTGTTGCTCTTCTCTGCACTTTCTAGAGTCTCAACATCTTCTTTACATCGTGGTGACCAAAACTGGATGCAGTATTCCAAGTGTGGCCTTACCAAGGCATTGTAAAGTGGTATTAGCATTTCATGTGATCTTGATTCTATCCCTCTGTTAATGCAGCCTAGCACTGTGTTGGTTTTTTTTGGCAGCTGCAGCACACTGCTGGCTCATATTTAAGATATTGTCCACTAGGACTCCGAGATCCCTCCCTGTTGAGCAAGGTGCCACCTAAACTGTACCTGTGCATTTGGTTTTTCTTTCCTAAATGTAGAACCTTCCTTTTTTCACCATTGAATTTCCTTTTGTTAGACAGTGCCTAATATTAAAGTCTGTTAAGATCCTTCTATATTTTAAGCCTGTCTTCTGGAGTATTGGCTATTCCTGCCAGCTTGGTGTCATATGCAGATTTGATGAGTTCCCCATCTATCCCCTCATCCAAATCATTGATGAAGATGCTGAAAAGTACTGGGCCTAAAACAGAGCCTTGGGGTACCCCACTGCATACTTCCCTCCATGTAGATGCAGTTCCATTGAGGACCACATGTTGAGTGTGGTTGGTCAGATCTGGATTTTAGCCATAACTTAAACCTGATCCATTTCCAGCTTCATACATAATAAGTAGTGTACACTCTGTATCATTGGATGTAAATTTAGTGTGTACAAATACACATTATTATATGATTTTAAAAAATCCTAAATAACAATAAAATATTTCCAAAGTGGAAGCAAAAATAGCAAACAAAGAAAAAAATTAACAAGTAAAAAGTCAACAATATAATTAGTAAATAAGTATTAATTTTAGATGCCTGAAAATTTCAATGCACTCAAAGGACTTTGGCAACAATTGTGATTAATCCTGTCTTTGACAAATTGCTGGCAAATGGTCTTTAGTTGGAAATCTTGTTGCCAATTCAGTTGGAACAAGCTACAGAAAGCTACAACACAAAGCTGTGGCTGTAGAATTGCAAAATGATCTAAATTTAGTTACCAGTAGTTTTTAGATATAGGAGGCAGTATGGAGTGGGCCAACCAAGTTGCTTTGGAACTGTCTAGATAACCAGGTTCAAGTTCATAGTTCATGGGTTACCTATATAAATTCACTAAATAAACAACTAGTGCTTTTCAATTGATTACGGCATGTACCATCAATTCATCAGTGACTCCTAACAATCACATTGATAGATTTTTTTCCTATGACTATTTGTCCCTAACCTGGTCTTTCAGGTCTTCCAACTGTGCACCCATTGCCACAATAACTGAGTCTTTGCTGGTTACCCTCTTCATCTCTTTCCTCCCACCATTCCCAGCATCGGAGCCTTCTCCAGAGAGTCTTCTCACTGGCCTTCATTAATATACTGCCATCTGTCTTGCTGCTGGGCCAGTTTAATAAGGTTCTAGTGAATAATGAATGAACAACTCTATGTGGGTCAGGTGCAGTCAGAACAGCTAGCCATGTTCTAATTTATTGTGAGCATGATAAAGATAAGCAGAATAAGCTTATCTCACCTTTTCTATCAAAACATTCAGGTCATCCAGATGATTTCTCTTTCCAGCTGTCAAATAGTCACATAAACATTACAACACACAGCAGCCAAATTTTCTGTAGCAGCAGAAGTGTTTTTTGTAATATCCTTTTAAAATGAGTCTGTTTATATGTGATTTTGATATACCTACAGACTGTCCTATATTTGATGCTGCTGTACGTTGACCATAATCAAGGTTTTCATTTCATTTCTGGATATCTAACTGACAGACAAGTTTGTTGATGGGATTTTTTTGAAAAAAGATTATTAAACCAATCTAGAATTGGTCAGTTCACCCAATACAGGTAGTCCTCCATTTATAACTACCGGTATTTGTTTAGTGCCCGTTCAAAGTTACAATGGCATTGAAAAAAAGTGATTTATGACCATTTTTTACACTTGTGACTGTTGCACCATCCCCATGGTCAGGTGATCAAAATTTGGATGCTTGGCAACTGACTCGTATTTATGATGGCTGCAATGTCCTGGGGTCATGTGATCACCTTTTATGACCTCCTGGCAAGCAAAGTCAATGGGGAAGCCAGATTCACTTAATAACCATGTTACTAACTTAACCACTACAGTGCTTCATTTAATAATGGTGGCAAGAAAGGTTGTAAAATGGGGCTTAACTGTGGTTTTAAGTCAAGGATTACCAGTAATGAATGCTTCAATATGGAAACAGTACTTTGTAGAATAAGACACTTTATGAAACAAGACACAAGACACTTGTGATGAAGGCTGGTTAGATCACTACCATTACATAAGGATGAGGAATACATGCCACTTTAGAAAAGAAAGAAGCCAACAACTGCTCACTTGGGTTGCTCCTTCCTATGCTGCATCTCTCATAGCTCTGTCTCCTAAAGCACATTGTTCTTTCCCAGCCTATAGCCATCCTTGTTAAAGGCACAAGGACCAAACCCCTGTTGATAAAATAGGCTGGAGACTTAAAACAAAACAAACCTCTTTTAATATGAGTGACAAATCTGCCAAATAGTCCAAAACACAAACAGCAAAACTCGATCCAAATGAAAGAAATAGTCCACAGGAAACACGATGCAAACAGAAGAGTAGTCACAGCAAGACGAACAGACCAGGATCCCAAGAAGTACTTTGCAAATGGTTGCCTTCAGAACCAGCACCCCCACACCTCCTCTTTTTATACAGCAATCCCAAGGCGTTGCCTCTCAGTGCCTTATCCTTTTACCCTGGAGTTGCTGTATTGACTGCTGCTGATTTACTCTCGCTAATTGACGTGTGCGAGCATCAATTAGCATGTCCATCAGGTGTGAGTCCTCCGAGTCTGACTCATTCTCCTCACACAGCTGAGCTTCATCAGGAACACGACTGGAAGGCCCAGGCTCTGCATCAAACCGTGAATCCTGTAATTCATCAGAGCCTTCCTCTGCCCCTGATGGCCCTTCAAATGCCTCCTCCACCTCCTCCTCAAATTCCTCAGACTCAGCTGTTGGGAGCACAGGCTGGCACGGAAACACAACACACATGATAACCAACTCTAGATGTATCCTAGGCATCTCCCCATGAGGTGATCTCTTGGTGCAAAGAGACACTGTAGCCACTCACAACAGAAAAACATGTCTCTCAGCATCTCTTTGGGGAAATGCAAATTGGCTTGCTGGATGGTGCAGGGAGCCATTTTAGGACTAATGAAATGGGTGCTTTAAATAGCAGATGGTTATCATTGCAGTAAGCTTGATTACTCTGTAGGGTAATGATCAGAATTATGCTATCACAATAGCATTCTATGGAAGCAAATGTTTGAAGTTAGAAATGATAGTTGGATTTTTGAAGAAGCAGGGTAGAAAAGGGTATTGATGCTTTTGAACTTTGGTGTTACAGAAGACTCCTAAGAATGCTATGGAGACAACAAAACAAAACAAGGGGTCATGGAACAATTTAATACAGAGATCTCACTAGAGGCAGAGATAATCAGGCCCAGATTGGATACATGTGATGGATTAGTTTTCTGAATAAATTACCAATTTGTAATTGATACCAATTACCAATGGTCAGCAAATTACTAACAATGTGGTAATTATTATTATAATGACTTTTAAAAAGAAGAATAAGATTGGGTTAGGAAAGGAGAAATCTTAAGAATGAGCAATTTCAAATGTTTATTTCATATTAGCCTGTTCACGCAATATAAAGTACACTTCTGAAGGGCAACCTTCTTGAAAATTTGCTTAGTTATGTCTGATAGAGGTTGCATTTTGAATTATTATCATGGTTACTGTGCTGTTACTATACTTTTGCAAAACACGTAAGTTGATGTAATGGAGAAAAATGGTAGAATCATAGAATCATAGGGCTGGAAGGGACCTTGGAGGTCTTTGGTCCAAATCCCTGCCCATGACAGGAGACCTGATAACATCCCAGACAAATGGCTGTCCAATTTTTTCTTGAAAACCTACAGTGATGTTGCACCCACAAATCTGTTCCCTTCATTAATTGTTCTCACTGTCATTAGGTTTCTCCTTAGTTGAAGGTTGGATCTGTTTTTAACAAGCTTTCACCCATTGCTTCTTCTCCGATCCTCAGGAGCTTTGGAGAACAGGTTGATGCTCGCACCTCTGTGGCAGCCTCTCATGAACCAGAAGACAGCCATCATGTAACCCTAATTCTTCTCTTAGTTAAACTAGACATATCTAGTTCTCTTAACCATTCCTCATACAATTTATCCTGCAGACCCCTTATCATTTTAGTTGCTCTTCTCTGCATTCTTTCTAGGGTCTCAGCATCTTTTTTTGTACCACAATGATCAGAACTGGGTGCAGTATTCCAATTATGATCTCACTAGTGCAGTATAAAGTGATAGTATCACCTCTTGTGATCTTGATGCTGTCTGTTGATGCAGTCTAGGAATGCATTGGCTTTTTTGGCAGCTGCACCACACTGCTGGCTCATACTTAAGTGGTGGTCCACTAGAACACCTAGAACCCTCTCTCAAATTACTATTGTTGAACCAGGTACTGCCTATTCTATATTTATGCATTTAACTTTTCCTGCCTAGGTGAAGGACATTACTTTTCTCATCACTGAACTTCATCTTGTTAGCTAGGGCCCAATGGTCAAGTCTGTTAAGATCCTTCTGAATCTTGAGTCTATCATCAATTCCCCACAACTTGATGTCTTCCACAAATTTGATGACCTCTTCTATTTCCTACTTGAATTCATTTATGAAGATGTTAAAGACCATGGGGCCCAAAACACAACCGTGAGGTGTTCCACTGCATGCTTCGCTTCACATAAACGTAGTTCCAGTGTAGTTGGTTAGCCACAGTGGTGGGATTCAAATATGTGAACAACTGGTTGTCTGTGTGGATGCCACTTCCGGAAGTCCATTCTGGGCCTGGGCAACAAAAAATTAGCTACCAGTTCTGCCGAAATGGTGTGAACTGGCTGAATCTCACTACTGGTTAGCCAACTGCAAAGCCTTCTGGTGGTGGTACTATCTATCCCACATTATTCTATTTTACTGAGAAGCAGGTTGTGGTCTACTTTGTCAAATACCTTACTGATGTTTAAGTATACTATATCCACAGTGTTTCCCAGTTCCACTAATTTAGTCACTTTATCAAAAAAGACAATAAGGTTTCTCTGACATGATCTGTTTTTAACAAAACCCATGCTGGCTTTTGGTAATCACTTTGTTCATTTCTAGATGCTCACAAATCAGTTGCTTGATTATCTTTTGCAGGATTTTTCCAGATATTGATGTCAAGGTTATCTAGTTTCCTGGATCCACTAGATAACTATTTTCTTTGGTTTTTTTGTTAGAAGAAATACTATGGATGTTTTACACTTTAGTTTATACCCATTTCCAGTCAATCTCTCTGTGCTTCTATCAAAATTAACTTTTTGAAACTTTTTCTGTTCAGAATTAAGATTGTTCTTTATTTATCAAAAAAATTCTTGCATGCTTTCAGTCAGTTCTTCCTCTCTCTGTTTTGTTTTGTAATCAGACAGACACATTGCAAGCGCTCTATTTGATTCTTCATCACAAATTCCAGCCGGCATCCTTAAAAATATATGTAATGGGTTTAATGGAACCACTGGAAAATAAAAGAAGCTGACTAATTATTTTTTTTAAACGTTCATGTTTTTGTGTTAAGAAACATTGTGTTTTGACACCAATCCATTTGTGATAGTTGTAACTATTTTCAGCAGTGACGTATTCTCTATCCCCAGCCCTACCCTTAGACAATTTTCAAACAAGACCAAAAATCCATATTAACTTTTGAAATGCATATATTCTTGGGAATGTTTAAGTTGTCCTAAAAGACAAATAAAAATATTTTAATATGCAAACCAGTAAATAGGCACTCCACTCTTTTTCCATGGTTAGTCTCCATCCAACAGTACAGAAAGAAGCATGTACAAGTTACACAATGTAACACAAGAGAACCAGTTTTGAAATAAAAAGATATTTAGAACTCATTTCAAGCCAGAATAAGCAGGATGTGCAATAGAATATAAAATAGAGTATTCCATCACATCTCCACTCCTCTGTAAGCTGTTATAAAACTATCAGAGAGTAGGGAGGGCTTTTAATGATGTTTTCTACAATACTGTAGCTCACCCAGTATATTGGCACTGAAATTGGTTTGATATTTCTCAACTTTGAAAAAAAAAAACCAACTGGGTTTTCTTTTCATTTGTATGGAAATAACACTGTATTTCATCCACTAGAATTCAAGCATTTTATTTAACCCTATCCATTGCTCCCAGATTACATTTGCAGTTTCCCAGCCTTTCCTGGATCATACCTTAAACATTGGAATCAAAATGGTCATTTCTGTATTCTGAAGTGCAATTTTTGCCTTAAACATAGCTATTTTGCATATTTTCCTAAATTCCACTCCAAAATAAAAAACTGTCTAAAATTTCAGACCTGACCACTCTATTCCTAAGACCATATGAGCAGCCATGTCACCTTCAGCCCTTGCAGGACGAATAAACAAACACAAATTGTAGCTTTTAGAATCCAAAAGGAAAACCCCTTGACTTATCCCAAGTGTTCCAGCTGCCCTTCCTTCTATATGAGCTGCTTCCTGTGATGGTTGTAATAATGACCATGAAAGGTAGAATGGCTTTGAGTCATTGTGATTGGCCTCAAATAACTCAACAAAACAAACAGGGATTCAAATACTGAACCTTTGGTCCAGGCTCAACCACTTCTCTGGGACCACCTTCGGAATCAATTTGTGACAGCAGCAAAAGAATAAGAAAAAAAGAAATGAGTGTTTGTATTCTGGACATCCATCTGCTTTCTAATATGAGCATTATCCTGTCCTCTGTTCCTAAATTAATCTATCTTGGTTAATAATTAATCTATAGGGGTCATTTGACTTTCCATTTGTGTGTCTCTGCTTAACTGCGTTGAGGATCACTGCTGTGTGCATATGTGTGTCATGTGTGTGTGTATTTAACCCAAATTTATTTCCCCTTTTGTTTATCTGGTGGTCCCAAGCTTGCTTTTGTCTGCTTTAGCCCTGCCCTGCAGGAGGTAAAAGGGGCTAAGAGGCTGTCTGTTAAAGGGAACAGCTTCTGTGCACAGCTGCACCAAGCCAAGACTCCTGTCTCCCTTTTTTTCCCCCCTTTGCTCCCTGCAAAATCTATCCATTGACAGCTCACTCATCCCCCCCATCTCTTCCCAAAACCTACCGGCTATTCAGTCCTGATAGAACCCTCCCAGGCCCCTTTTGTCCCAGGGAGAACTGCAAACCCTCTCATTAGTGCTTATTACCCTGAGCCGTTTGACAGCCTCCCTACCAGCTTACAAGACTTTCCCATTCAGGCATGGCTAGAGCCTGCTCTCCTTCTCAAAAGAAACGGAAGTATTCAACTGGTTGAATAGAGGGGAAAAGCTGTTTCACTTCTCCTCCCTCCCTATTCAGGCTATTTTTGATACAATATTTTCCTCTTTGTTTGGCTAAAGAGAGACAGGTCAAGGCAGACTTCTGGCAAACCTTGCTTTGTTTAATGTAAATAACCAATTCCTGTCTTCCTTCTGCACAAGGAAGGCCTCTGTGTATTTTCCTGTGCAATTGGATGGATGCATTCAGAGGTTTTTAAGCTGACAGAATGGACTATTTCACCCTTTAACGCTAATTTTGGTATCATATGTTGATCACAGCAATTCATTTCATATCACGTCAACGTGTTCCATCATTTTAACCCCGATAAACCTATGCCCCATTCAAAGAACGAGGGAAGCAAAGCCCATCTTAGAGGTATTTTCACAGATGTGAAATTCTTCAGTGGCAAGGATAAAGGCAGTTAATTTCTGAAATTTATTTATTTTTTCTCTTAAACAACAGGTGGGGGAATGTTTGTAAACAGTGGGCAAGTCCACCCCTAATATTCCAGTTCTTCAGTCAAAGCAGCAACAGTCTTTGACCTCCTTATTATTGTATATTTCAACTTCCTACCTCCAGATGAAGCAAATGGCTCTTTAAAATCTTCTCTTATACATGCAGCAGAGTAGCTTTTCCAACTTGGTCTCTTCCAGAGATCCTGAGACTGCAGCTCACTGAACAAGTAGCTAGCATGGGGTAGAAATTCTGAGAATTGCAAGCCCACTATTGTTGAAGTGCATAAAGACAGGGAAAGTATCAGTAAAGGTCTATGCAAAGAATTATCTCTGCTCTACTGTATGTAGTAATGAAGATTCCCCAATATCTGATACCTTAATGAATATGTATTCTTGAGAACAACAGGGAAGTGAGTTCCTACTGCCATCTTCTGGAATATCTTTTCAGCTTCCCTGTTCAGCATACAATATGAAATTATAAATTATATATAATGTAAATATAAAACATAAAATAAAATGAAGTTTCCTGATGTTCTCTTATCCAAGCACTTTCACCTCCTTAGCTGTTTTGAAATCAGCCAAGGTCAACTAGGAGCTACCAATGGGATCTCTAGTGCAGTCAAAAAGTGTCCACTGTAAACAAAGGGGAGCCTTTTAAAGTTTGGGAGCCTAGGCAGGAATGTAAACAAATGATTAACATGAGGAATCCTAAATCAGGAAGATGCAGTTTAGGGATGGGTGAACATGCTGATCGATGATGGGAATGCTGCATGATGTTGGAGAAGTGAAGCCTGAAAAGGGGTGGTGGTGGTGGTGGCAATGTTATATAGGGTGTTCTAGAGAAGGTCACAGGGTGCCAAACAAAAGAGTTTCCATGCTGCAACATTTTGAGGCACGTTTAATATCCACTTCAGTGTCTCCGATGCTAACTCCTTGATTTTGATTATACAACAAAGAATTTTGACAAAACTGCCTTCTCTGCTATGAACAGTGTTTGAAAAAGGGAAGCTATTTTAATGCCCTTTGGCAGTATCTTGCTTCCAACATTTGTGAGAAATACTCTGTTCTTGATCTTCAAATTCAGATTCAGTAGGAGTTCAAGTAATAAAGGCAGAGATCAATATATTAATCTACACCAGTGGTTCCCAACCTTTTCTATACCCTGCACCCCTAGAACGCTGATATATTCTCGCACCCCTTATAAAAGTTCAAAATAATGGCAACAAATTATACATATACACTATAATTTTGAAAACCCAAGTTTTCGCACTCCCTGGAATATCGTCTGGCCCCCCTGGTTGGGAACCCCTGATCTACACTCACATTAATGCCAAAGCCACTTGGCTAGAATCCAAGACCTGCTAGGGATCTTCCCACTCACAATGAGATTTCCCCAGAGAGTGTGCTGATTTTACATTTAGCAATTAGTTTACCAAAAGGATCAGCTAGGCTGGACAGTGTATTATCCTGCACGTACTGTATTAAAAGGCAAGCAAAGAGATTGTTATCCTATTCAGAGTTATATTATTATTACACTGGATCATTCTTATTTATCAGCTTTGGCTCAGAATTGGAGAAAACTGGGTTACATACTAACTGAATTATATACTGAAAAAAATAATTACTTTAGCATTACAATACATTAACTTGAATTATTGAATTACAACTAGATTCTGCTCTTTGGATAATAGAATGATTCAGCAACATAGACAGACATGTCTCTAAATTCATGCTAAAGCAGAACCCCACTTTGGTTTATATTCTGCAACTATTAGATCTCTCTTCCATTGACCATGAGAGAAAGTTGGATGAAATGTTCAGTAAGAGATCTTTTAAGGGAATAAATCTGGCTTAACTTCAGATAAATAAATAATTTAAAATATGTATTATAATAAATGGGTGATTTTTAATTATTTAATTATATTATATTGCATTCTTTAATGTATTACAAATGATTTGCTTTACTAGGTGTCATTAAGTAGATTCCTCAGCATGTTTTCTGTCCACTCCCAGCAGATATTTCAATATTGCCTTACATAAGGTGTGATTTTAAGACAAGGGATTCTGAAAATTCATTCTAGATGGAGGACTTAAATGTTCCTTTATCTGCTATTCAGTCAAAAGTGAACCCTGTTGCACCCAATACAACTTACTCCCCTAGTAATCAGTTCTTGGAGGGGGTATTCCAGCTTGCTACCTTCTGTTTTCTTTAAATTAAAAAGAAAAGAGAGGTTCTGACTGATACATGGGCAACCCGTTTTAGCTGGCCTGTAGCCTTTTACTGGCAGTAGCAGAGTGATACGGCAATTCAGTCCCCAGAAACAGAACTGAAACATCTGAATAATAATGAAATTTATTTCCAAGTAAGTGGGGGAATATTAGAATATACAACATTGCCTTCTAAGCAATAGCTTTCCAGTAACCTCTCTAAAAGACCTGGCTCTGTACCCTGCCTGTCATTTCTTCCATATTTTCCCAGCGAAAAGAAATCAAACTGCAAGCAATCAGCTTATTTTTGGGAAAAAAAAACGCCACAGAAAAACAAGACTGAAACAGCACAGCTCAAGTGATTTAAAGATCAGTGCTCAAACTCTGTAATGGTATAAAATCCCTTTGGCTGGGGAAGGAGAAAACCCACACACACTAAAGCAGCTTAGCTGGTGTTCCTGCTAAAGGCCTTTTGCTTTCTTTCACCAAATCTCGGGCCTGTTAGGCAGTGGGGGGATCTACCCAACAAGCCAGGCAAGCATTTGCAGGGTTCCTGCCTGCCTGCACCTCTTAGTCCAGGGGTAGGCAACTCTTTTATGACTCGTGGATTTCAACTCCCAGAATTCCTGAACTAGCATGGGTCAGCATGGCTGGCTCAGGAATTCTGGGAATTGAAGTCCACTAGTCATAAAAGAGCCAAGGTTGCCTACCTGTCTTAGTCTGACCCACAGCAGATTAAAAAAAATTGAGGAGTTTGTCTCAATGGAGTTGTGAACCTAGGTAAATATCTAGCAGCTCACAAACATGCTCATTCATTAAAAGGCCCTGGTAAGTGTTATAGAATCAGCTCCTTGTTCCAATAAAGAAGCACAGCATTAGAACATAGCCTGAATGGGGACACTCAGGTTCTGCCTCATGAAATTTTAATTCCAAAGTGGAGGGGAAAAGGAACAGAATAGAAATACAATAAAACCAGTATCACTTTTTAACATTAGCAAGAATAATGTATAGGGTGGGCAATGGGGAGCAGCAACACGCTTTATCTTTGAATGAAAATAAAAGCTTGATTTTAAAGATTGATGCTTTGTATCTGATGGTACAACCCTATTTTATGTAGGCTTACATGGAAGGAAGTTACAATACTTCAAAGACACTTACAAGTAATGCTGCAATCCTACACTTACCTACTTCAGGGTGAGTTGCATTTGCTTTTCTTGAGTACATATACTTAGGATCCCATGGTCATAGGATTGTACCGTTCCCTGGACTGATCCTATGCAGTTAGTACATAGAAAAACTATTGAAGCATGAAACACAATATAGTATTAATTTTGCTAAATAGATAAGAGTATACAGTAAATCACACTGTATACCATATTTATGTAGCATATTTTTAAAGTGGTCCATGCATTTTTCAGGTTAATACCTATTAAACCCTGAAATGAATAACAGAAAATACCTGGATCTTGATATTGGCCAGGTTAATTTTTTTTTCTCAATAGCCATGGAAAAGTTTTTACAGAAAAGGAAGTACAGCTGCAATTCTGTATCATTTTCCATACTGAAAAGATAAGGGATTATATTTTATAGTATTTAGAAGGATTAATTTTGTAACCCTGCTCTTAAGGACTATTTCATATAATTGGGATTTAGGAATCTGAAAGTGAAAAGACTATCATCACATCTACCCCTTTCCTTGGAATATATATATATATTTCTCATATATATATATTCCAAACCTAGGCATGATTACTTAGAGGTTGAATATCCTATTGACTTAAGGGGGCTTATTGCAAGTAATATGCTAAAATGGAT
The DNA here is from genome assembly GCF_016545835.1 of Crotalus tigris. Classification (NCBI taxonomy): domain Eukaryota; kingdom Metazoa; phylum Chordata; class Lepidosauria; order Squamata; family Viperidae; genus Crotalus; species Crotalus tigris. The sequence continues at coordinate 1,890,952 of NW_024100068.1, forward strand.
TGTAGCCTCTTTCCAAGATGCTAAAAGATTTACTTAGCTTTGTTTTTTTTAAATGTAAATGCATTTCTGTTCCCTCCTTCTCTTTTCTTCTCTTCTTTTATCTCTGGTTCAATCTGGCTGGTAAGATCATTTTATTCCTAAATCATAAAATCCTGGGCAGTGGCGGGGAGGACTCAGCAATAACCACGGAGCAATAATTTTCTTTATAAATGAACTTCCAACCACCAAGTCACCAAGTGAACAAGTGTTACTTAAATAGGAAAAGGATCTACTATCTACTAGCTGTGTGCTCAACAAAATAAGTGAATGCACTGGTCTTCCACATTGTATTGTGGCTGTGTTTCTGCAAAGTCAGTCCCTATGGCTAGTATATAATTTTGCATTGAATGAATCCATAAAAGAATTGATTGAATAGCCTCAATGAGACAATTAATAATGAATAAAGTAAATTGCAAACACAGTTGTTTTGCAAATTCCCTCTTGCCAGATATTGTTCTTAGCTACCTTTCTCATGTTGTTACTGACCCACCCTTCTCAATACTGTTCTTTCCAAGATTAAGAATTTTTAACACAATGAAGGGAATAGCAGAATTTATTTTGCTCACCAAATATATTACTATACTGGTTTAATTTGTTCTTTCCGTTTTCTGGCTGCCCTTCTTCTCCATACAATATCAGATCCTGCACATGCTCCACAAATGGAGGAAATGAAATACAGTGTCAGTTATTCACATAGGCACCGCCCCATATAATAACAATATTAATAATGATTAGGGTCACCAAATAAGACAATCTACCAATGGAGCAATTTAAATAACTCAATAAACATTATATAAAATATTTATATTTATATATATATATATAAACAAAATAAACAAAAATCACTGTCTTTGCAGTCGGATATTCCGAGAGGGAAAATAATAGATTCCAGTAGGCGACGCAGGTCTGTCACTCTTTCTACGACCCGCGCGCCCGTTGTTTGATTCCACACCTTCCAATAGCTCCTGCTTGAAGAATTCAAGGCTTCGGAGTCTTTCTCTCGGCAGGGCCTGTTGCCGGGGTTTCTCAGGTGCGGACTGCGGACAAGGCCAAGAGCTGAAGCCGGCGAGCGAAGAGGGCTGGCCTTGTAACGTTTCGGGGGCCGCCCTCGGGGTATCGCTGCGTCCTCGCCAGGTCCCTCCTCGGCCCGCAGCCTCCGCGCTGTAATCCTCGCAGGTTCGGCGGGGCCTTTTTCTACTGCTCACAGGTCGCCTTCGCTGTCACTGGAGGTGATGGAGATGGCCGAGGAAGCGGCGGCTTTACTGGATAGGCTGGCGGCGGGACTGGCGGCGGCGCCGAGCGGCGGTTCGCCCGCGCTCTCTTCCTCCGACGGCAGCGACCGCCCCGCACCCTGGGAGGAGAGGCCTTGTTGCTGGAGCCTGCGAGAGGGAAAGGAGAAGAGAAACGGTCGTGACTCGAGCGTCGGTCGCCACAAAAGGCCACCCGCCCTGCGCCCGGCCTCCTTTCCCTGCTTTTGCGTTACGAATCCCGTTCCCCAATGCTGGTTCTGCCCCTCTTCTGGCCCGCGGAATTCTCCGCCGGTGTTCGGATCCAGGGCCGAGTTAAGCCTCCCGAATGGAATACTCCACTCATGTCTATATTATTGTTCCCCTGCACCGCTTTTTCTCCGTTAAATCGACAGCATGGATTGCATGGGAAAGACTAAGATACAGTTTTGTCTTCCGCCATTATGTGTTCACTAATCACTTTGTGTTGCGTGAAACATATTGATCTGTCTTTTCATTTCAGTACTCATATATAATTTTGATGACAATCCTACCATGTTGAAAAGTCCAAAGAGCAATTCCCTTTCTTTTTTTTTAAAAAAAAAATCCTCTGCATTGCCCCCTCACCCAAAGACCACATTCTCCCCTTCCTCCACCTACTGCTGCCTTATCATCTCCACTATTTAGCCCACTTAGCATCATTCTGCCTTCAAGGTTACTACAAAATCATAACCCCCCCCCCACCATCTTAAGACAAGCCTCCACAACATCTCCCCTCTTAATGGCAGCTACAACATAACCCAAACATGGCCCGGTTACAGACAGGAGGCTGCAAAAACTTATTTTCAACACAAAGGTCCAATATCTTCCCTGAATTTTCTGTCTCACATATAGAAATTATACACAAAATGTATATTTTTATTGTCAAATAGGATGCATTCTTACAGTCAATGTCAATGATTCCCAGTACACATTTGTGTAGCTTTCTTGGCAACATTAAAACAGTTTGCCACTGCTTCTTTGGAGATTTCTTTTAAAAAGTATTGATTGATCTTACTCCTCAGATTTCCTGTGCTCCCTATCCCACTATTAATTAGGTCTAAGCCTGATTAACTATTGGTGGAATAAGGCTGCCTCGGAACTGCTACTTATAAAGTTGTTTTTGGCGTAGTGAGATAGAGACAAACATGATATGTTTTGGTCCTATCAGCAACTAGCCCTGGAGATAATTATCATCTTGGAAGTCTTTTGAATAGGAAATATTCAAAAATATGCTTCCCTTTTTTTTCCTTAAAAAAAAAAAAAAAGTCAGATAGGCAAGGAGCATGGCCAGTCGATGGGAGATATCTATGGCCCTCAAGTATAATAAAAGCTGGCATGGTATATCTATCCTAGATGCTAATGTACTGAACACAATAGTATTTTGGAATAAACATAGTGTAAAATATTAAGATTCCACACAATTACATTTTGACAGCTTTTCCTTTTGTTTCTTCCTCTTCAATATGAAGCTTTAATCATTAATTTACTACAAATATTATTGCAACCATTTATGAGTTCTAAATATTGATTCCTTTTGAAATCAATTGCAGTCCAAATAACAATTATAGGCATAGTGAGTCAGTGGTTAGAATGCAGTATTGCAGGCTAACTCTGCCCACTGCCAGGAGTTCAGTCCTGACAGGCTCAAGGTTGACTCTACATTCCATCCTTCTGAGGTCTATAAAATGAGGACCCAGATTGTTGGGGCAATATACTGGAGGCAATATGCTGATCTGCTGAGAGAGTACTGTAAAGCATTATGAAGAAGTATATAAATCTAAGTGCTATTGCTAAATAAAATACAACAATTGTCTTTTTAAATGACAGCAAACTGAATCTTTAAAAAGTAAAACATTGTAATTACATCAAGTTTTAAGAATTTGAAAAATATAAGAAATACTTATCCCCTAAATAAGAAAAATGATTTTATTATGGAATGAGGCTGTGATGACAATATACAAAGTTGTTTTATACTGGCATTTCTCATTATTCAAGCAAGTAGCCAGAATAAAACAACTTTGTATATTAATATCACAGCCTCACTTCATAACAAAATCTTTTTTTAACATCTTGATTCCTGATCACATTTTGGAAATCTTTCACTGAAATAACAAAGTCTTCCTAGCTGGTCTCTGTATATTTGTGACATGATTTTTCAGGGATAGTCTGAGATAATATACCTGATAATAAGTAGGAGAGTCAGTTTGATGTAATGACTAAGGAAGGCATCAGGCTAGAAATCAGGAGACTGAGTTCTAATCCTTTTTTACATGCAAAGTGATCCTCGGCCAGTCATGTCTCTCAGCCCTAGGAAATAGGTTTGGAAAACATTTCTGAAAAACCTTGCTAAGAAAACTGCAGGGACTTGTCCAGACAGTCATCAGGAGTCAGTAATGACTCAAAGGCCTGCTCACCCCCACCCTCTCCCGCCTCCACAGGCTTACTCACACTTTGAGGTAATATAAAGTCCAGGTCAAGGAAAACAGATTGAAGACCAAATAAAATGTTTTAATGAATCACCTAATTTGATTTTGGCCTTAATCCCACATGCACTTACAATGGCACAATCACAGCTTGACAACACAGTTGTTCTCCTTGGCTTCACAATATTAACCTCATCAGCAGGAAGTCTTAAATTATCATTAGTAGTACTATTATACATGCAGTGTTTTCCCTCTTAAGCCAACATTATGCTACCATGGTTAAGTTGTATTAAACCTTTAAATGGTTACTGTTTTGTGGAGGTGAAGATGTGTACTGTAAGCATTGGGAGGCATAGCTATCCGGCTTGACCTTAGGTCACTAGTCAGCCTTTACTACAATCATTTCTCTCCCAGCTCCCAGTCTCCATCTCCACTTTATTTTCTAGGTTCCCATTCCTGTCAGTTCTTTCCATATTTCTGACAGTTAACTTCTCTCCAGGCACCCCAAAACATAAAGCAGAATTGTACTATTTTAATCTGGGAGTAAGCATGCCACATTTGTATGAACTTATTTTAGTACAGTAATACCCTGAAATGGATTTTTAAGATGTAGCAATCCTGCATTTCCTTCTACCAGAGAATAATGATGGCTGTTGAAATAGGTTTTATTTGCCTATTTAATTTTAATTCTTTCTCTGTTCACCTTTGGTTGCCCAGGAGCTAGTTTGTTTTAATTATTTTTCTCTATCAAACCCAGTCAGTTGAACAATTATACCGGGATCTGGTTTCTTCCTTCTGCAACTAATATCACCCTGATGTTTCCCCATATCTTTCATTTTATTGGGGGGGATGATCAAATGGGATGATTGGTTGGCGGGGGGGGGGGAAGAGAACAATCCAGAATCCTGAAATAAGCCACCATATCTTTGCTGTGATACAAAGATGAACATCCAACAACTGAAAGAAGCTGTACTTGACAGGATAGCCTGCAGAACAATTGCCTATAAAGTCGCCAAGAGTTGGACACAACTGAATTGTTTTTTGCTATAGTGCCCAAAATGGTGGATGGTTCTCCCACTGGCTGATGACATGCTGAAAGTGGACCAAAGCAGAACATTTCAGTCACCAATCCTATTATGACTGATACCCTCAAAACAGGGCAGCATCATTTGGCAAAGCCTAGGAACAGATACAATACAATACAATAGGGATTGACATCAGGGTCAGTAGTTGTTATTCTGATGTTGTTAAATGCCAACTCGAGGGTAGATGGATAGCACTTTTAACTCAATGGTGGGGAGTGGCCCATAGTAAATAGTGTTTCCAGCTAAGCTGCTTGGAGGTTTGTTTTGGGAGGAGAGATTTTCCTACACTTCTAACACTTGCCAGTCATTTTTGGAATCCAATATATATACTGTTTCTTACAGTGCTTAATATCCCTTACAGACCTCATTTGCAAAAAATCTCACCAATGTATCAACTTAACCTTTGCATCACAAAATATCTTTACGTTCTGCCATATTTTCCCCACACCAGTTTCTCTTACACAATGCAACTCTCTGTGTTATCAATGCTTATTTTCTCTGCCTCCTCATATATAATCTCTATCCTAGGTAACATCTACTGTACTTCTTAACTTCAAAGCAAGACAGACCACATTCACCACAGGTGATATTAAACTCTTATTTCTCTCCTTCTAGGATAAGTTTTAAATAGATCAAAAATTAATCATTATATAAAAAATAAATATATCTGTGGCCAAGATAGCAAAAGAGAATTTCTTCATTTATAGTTTGGATATGTTTGAGAATCAGAGGATGGGCATAAATAAAAGAGAGATTATTCTTTCAGGCTTCTCTAGCTAACTCTCCTCTATTACAAATAAATTGCTGAGCATAAAAGTTTATTAAATACCCCCTCTCCCCCCTATTTGATATTTACCCACAAGACTGGGTCAAATCAATTTGCCATTGAAGGCGAGAGAGAAGATGGTACCCCTCCACAATGTAGATGACTGGCATAATGGCTGAATTTATTTATTTTAATATCAGTGATGGTACAATGTCCTAAATAAGAAGCTACAGTAACTTAAAGGGCATAGAAGAGGGAGTATGGTTGATACAACTATGTGTTTAAACTATAGAGTCTACACTATATATTTTATTTATATTCTGTCTTCTGTCTTTCATTCAGGAGATCAAGGCAGCATACTTCCATCTTCCTTCTCTTATTTTTTCCCCCACAACAGTTCTCTGAGATAGTTGGATAGAGAAAGAACAATTAGTCCAGAGTCATCCATCTAGTGAGCCTCTTTGGCTGAGGGTGATCTAGAACCTAGGTGGGCATCCCCAATCCTTTTGCAATATTTTAACTATTACATCATGCTTGCACTCAATTTGTGGTCCAGGTGCCATATACAGATACCCCACATCCCCCCAGATTAAATTGTCCATCAACAATAAACTCCAACACTCTATCTGCTCTCTATGCCTTACCCTGCTGTCCACTTTGTAAGTGAGGTGTGGATATGAGAACTTGATGAGAGGAATGTTTATATATCTCTTTTAGATCTGTGAATCAATGGAGATAATGGGACGTAGATACCTATATATGTGTTAAAACACATCACAGATAAAAATAAAATTTTCTCTGTCCCCCTAATTTTCAATATTTCCCTCATCTAACCATTTTACAGTCCCTGCTATGCTATTGCAAGAATTGAATGGTTCTCCCCCAAATATTTATATTATATCTTCAAATGCTGTAAGTTTTGGTTGTTGCATTGTACTGGTATTTTTAGCAGTGTCACAATATCTTGGCTGTTTCTTTTTTAGAAGGCATTTCTCGCTTTATAGAAATGGGTTTATTAGAAATGCTTTGTTTTACAACCTCTCCTATTCTCATTATATATGAATATAATTATATGGTTTTACTAGGTTTTTCACTTGAATTAAGATCTTATATAAGTATTTGATTTTTATTTGAAATAATTCCTTTATAATACTAGAAGATTGAAAGTCAGTAATATCTAGAATATCTAGAACGTTTATTATAGGATACATGAACGAATATGAAAAATACATTTTGAGACCTGTTACAATATATTTTCTTTGTTATGCCAATTGTAAAGGCTACACATGTCCCACAAGAACATATATAAATATTGATGCTTTCTTTTTCTTTTGCAAGTAACAGTTACTTCACATGTAAATTCAGTATTAACAAAACTTCACATCATAGATATGTCTGAGGAATAAATATGCTACCCCAAAAATGCAAAATATCTTTTTAAAAATATACCTATCAAGGTATTTAAGAAAATGGTGTAAAAATTGTTTCAAGGGAAAAAAACATTCAGAGCTGAAATGTGTATAAAATACATTTCTAGTACTACTATTATCTCACACTTTCATCAAGCTATAATTGCTGTTATGCCTGACTACTGCTCTTAGAACAAAGAAGATAACTATATTAATTCAGCAGAAGTGGGCAATGTGAGTGAAAACAATATCCACAATTATACTGTCAAATAATAACAGAATACCACAAAGAAGATTTAATTGAGTAAATTCTTCCTGAAATTACATTTTACAAATCTATTCTGGATTACACTAAGGATAAATAAAAATACGTGTATGCATCTGAAGTCTTAACATCTTATCTGAAGTAATTAAGTTTTTGATTCTTTATTTCAAACTATTGTTTATCTTCCCAGTTTCAATAATTTAAATGAAAATTGAACTGGGTTGTGTGTACATGAGTTTAAGAAGACATTTTTTTTCTACTGTAAGGATACTATCTTTCAATTACTTCTTCCTATGAAACTTTAAATGATCTTGCCCATCAATTGTACAAATAACCCTTCTAAACCCTTCTTATTTTTATACTCCCTCTTATTTTACATAACATTTCTTTATATTCATTATATTTATAAAATCTAAACACCCATAGAAAAAGAAAGGATATTTTATGAACTTAGCTTTCAAGACAACAGAAAATAACCCATTTTAATTGTACTTCCAAATTTACAGAACAAAAAATATTTTATTTTAATTACTTTAAAAAACAGACACAGACAAATTATGAAAATGATTACCTAACTAAGCAATATATGCTGTATTCTTGTCTTCTTCTCTGCCCTAGCTGTATCCTAACCACACCAAACATCTAAGCCTTTATTATAGTTTTGCTTCACTGACTTTTTGTGGTGTTAGAAGATTTAAGGAAACCATGTACTTAAGGCTGCACTTTGGGAAATGCTAAACTCAATGATATTTGGTTACCCAGTTCTGTTATGAAAAATAGCTTATAATTAATAAGCTAATTCTTATTAATCATCTTAATGAAAATTCAAGAATTTAAATGATGGTATTACCTCAAATTAATTTTCCCATACATTTTGTCCTTGAGATAACTTATATGTTAGGAACAATACATTCCACTTAAACTTGGAAAAATTCCTATTGCCCAAGTAAACTTCGGATTAATAGTGAATTTCTCCAGGAAGTATATAGGAAAAGATAGTATTTTAGTATAGCCCCTAGCTGCATATCATGTCTCATGGATTTAAGTTGAGTATTGTGGAAGTCAATAGGACCAAATTGTTTTACATTCCTGCACTTTGACACAACAGAGTCATGAATGGGGAGCCATTGTTTGCCTCCTGAAAAATAGAGGTCATTTGTGCTAATTAACATGTCTAAATGGATCAGAAATTCTCTTCTATTAGAGCAAGGCTTTTATTTAAAGCACATTCTTTCTTTCTTGGTTTATTCCTTATTTACTCCTATACAGGCATGCATAGCTTAAAGTGTTTTTATCATAAAGCCATATACACTATCACCTACATTCTACAAACCATTGCAGTTAATATTCTTCCAAAAGGGCATATCCTAGCTGCCACCTATCTTCACAGAAATGGAACAAAAGATAATGATTTGGCTTCATGAGAAAGATGTATGCTTTATACTGAAGCTGTTTAAATAAAAAGCTTTAAAACATAAGATATCATTATTTTTAACTTTGTTGGTAATCAGTTTTGCTGCAGTTGAATATACATATACCATAAGGCTTTATTTGTCTAACAAAATGCAAGGTTGTATCTTAAACCTTAGTAAGCCATATTTTAATAAAATTAAGTTGGAATCACATATATGTTTTACATTTCAATTCTTGCCTTTGTTCAAAGTATATGTCGGATAAATGGTAGAAATGAAAAATGTCGAAGAAAATTACAATTATAAAAATTAAAATGTTTCATTTCATTGGACTTTAAAACTGTATGTTACATAATTGCCATAATTTCTTTGAATTTTCAATTAATTTAAAAAAACATTTTGCAGTTTTTTAACTGCATCTCTTCACCTGCTACTAAAAGATGTTTCAGAATGGAATTCAGCTATGTCAAATCATTGCCTTAAAATATTATATAGAAAAATAACTGCCATTATATACTTACATAGAATTTCATTAATTCTCAGTTTTGTATATTCATCCCATGGATAGTTGATATTTAATTGTTAAAAGTAAGCAGATAGCAATATATTAATCTGTAACTCATGACTCCCTATTGGGGATTATTTACCTATGAACATTCTTTTTAAAAACCCTTCCTTAAATTAGTACAATAGGAAATAAAAAACATTTAAAATTAATAAAAATTTACTTTGAAAAGAAATGAACTGCATGCAGTTAGAATGGTTACTCCTGCATACATGTCAACAGTGAAAACCTGCGACTGTCAAACACAATTGCCTTTGCGATCCTCAAAAAAATGACTTATTTAAATAAAAAATCCCAGAGGCTACAACAGACCACTATTCCTGCAAAGCCAAACTTTCTGATTCCAGGTTGACAACTATATCATAAAAGCAAAACTTCAACATCAACAAAACTGACATCAATCTATATTATGAGCATGGTGGAAGGAGCCCAATTTATCTCCTCGCTTCCTGTTCCTGTAGAACCAGCTAAGATTTTTGAGACAGGATTTCAAATAAGGAGACTCTTTTGAGCATTTTTGGCAAATAACGATAACAACAATAATAATTTAAACAACAAATCTGCCCATCCCAGGCCCTGGAGAAATATTGAATAGGTGGACAAAAATGCAAAATCCATCTGACTGACTGACTGTGCGGCCATAATCATAACCATATCACAAGTGTGCAGAATATTCCTCTGACCTCTGATTAAGACTTAGGAGCATGGTCTTTCTTCCAGATAAATACGCTCAGGATTACAACTGGGTTCCAAACACGTGTATTCTGGAGCAGAACTCACAGAAACTGGACACCCGCACCGAACGTGTAAATAGAAAATGGATCCTATTTGCATTTTTGGCTGGTCTTACTGGGGTCTCCATCACAGGAGAACCTAGCCTAAAATGAGGCTGGGAAACGCTTCGATCCAGTGGATTTAACGAGCAGTGCCAAGCAGCCCATCAAGTTAGGACGCAATAAGATTTACTTCTCAGGGCACGGCGCGCTCCTTGACACTCAACAAACCGTACGGCTGACCCAGGCTTAGCCTGTGGCTGCTGGATGAATCCTGGGCAGAGCTCAGCTACCCGCCCTTCCCCGTCGCCTTCCTCCTGCGTCCCGGGTCCGAGCCACTGACCTGTTCTTGGCGGCGGCGGCCCGGTCCCTTTGGCGCCGGTTTTTGAACCAGTTGCCCACCTGCGTGGGGGTGAGTCCCGTGGCCTGGGCCAGCTCGCGCTTTTTGCTGGGGTTGGGGTAAGGGTCCTGCAGGTACCATTCGCGGAGCAGGTGCCGGGTGCGCTCCTTGAAGCAGTGCGTCTTCTGCTCGCCGTCCCAGATGGTGCGGGGCAGGGGGAACTTCTTGCGCACGCGGTACTTGTCGACGGGGCCCAGGGGCCGGCCGCGGAGCTTCTCGGCCTCCTGGTAGTGCGCCTCGAGCCAGAGCGCCTGCAGCTTGGCGTGCGACTCTTTGGGGAACTTGTGGCTTTCCAGAATGTGGTAGAGCTCGCGGTAGTTGCCGCCGTGGAAGGCCACGATGGCGCGCGCGCGGAGGACCGACTCGTTCCGGTTGAGCGCCTCGCACGCCGCCGGCGCCACCGGCAGCGACCACAGGAAGCGCCCCAGGCGCTCCACGTCGCCGCTCTCCTCCAGCGTCTCGCACACGCCGGCCACTTGCTGCGGGCTGAAGTTGAGGATGGGCAGCTGAAACATGGAGGCGGCCGGGCGGGCTCCTGGGCCGAGTCGCCTCTTCTCCTCCGCGGCTCCGGCTAATGGAGAGCTTCGGCCCTTCCTTCGACGCCGGGCTCCTGGACTTCGGCGCCCGCCTCTTGTCCCCTGAATCTGGAGCCGAGCCGGTTCTTCGCTCCTCTTCTCCTGGACGAGCGCAGAGGTGCAAGAAAGGCGGCGGTCTGGCTCGCCAGTCGTGGAAGCAAACGCCGCTCTCGCCTTGCTTTTTTTTAATTTTATTTTACTTTTTTAAAAATCCCGGCCTTCCCTTCCGCATCGACCCTTCAGACGGTCGCTTGGAGAACGTGTAACGGCAGCAGCTGCGGCGCCGTCGCTGCCGCACGCGTGCTGCGCTCAGGCGCTGGGAAGCAGAATGCCCCGCGCTCCGTCGGTGGCCTGAAGTTTGGGAGGGAGGCAGGAGGATAATGTGTGTGAGAAGGAGGAAGAGAAGGGAAAGAAGAGAAAGAGGAGGGAGGGAGGGAGGATGAGGAAAGCCCCCAGATGCCCCCAGCCAAGGATCCCCCCCCGCACATTCTTTGCCGTCGTCGCCTTTTCTGCTTCTCATTTGCTGCTATTGGCCTCGCCAGATTGGCTGCCCCTCCGTTTCCATGGAAAGGGCGCCTGCCCATCACTGTCAACCTTCTGCCAATCAACGCCTGGAAAGCCAGCCAACACGGGAGCACCGGCCAGGCTGGGAGAGAAAAGGGTGGTCTTTCGCTCGGTCGCTCCTCCTGTCTCTCCCAGCGGTCGAGAGCGCTCAGCTGGGGGGGGGAGGGGCGGATTTGGGGGAGAAAAGATCGCGGGGTGCGAGGTCGAGCCGAAGGACGCGGAGAGAGGCTTCTGCGGGCTGAGCAAAACGAGCGGGGCGTTGCCATGGGACGGGAAGAAATAGCCCGGCAAGGGGAGATGCGGGCCAGAACGGGGGACGCCGCGGTTTCTACTACAGATCCCGTAGGAAAAGAGGTGAGAGAACAAGAGAGGACGAGGCTGCCCAGCCAGTTAACTTGCCCGCTGCAAGGGGGGGGGGTACCAGTATAGGGGACCTCTAACCCGGTAGCATTCTGCAGGATAGCCGGCGGGGAAAATGTACTTTTTCATTATCTTACCATTTTATACTTGCCCCTGGTAGTGGCGGGACCTGAATTTGAAACTCCTGCACGCCAAAGCGAGGGCTGTGTAACTGTGCCCAGGTCCGTTTCCTAACGTAACGGGCTCACAAACGCACATCCTGAAAGTCCGGGCAATGAAACTCTTTCTCTTCATTTTCAGCTTTCCTCTCGGTCTGGAACCCCATTGGCCGTGAACTGCGGAGTAAATGGCATTGATTCTAACGCTCGGTTCTGAAGGAACTGGCGCGGAACAGGCTGGAAACCTGTGACGGATCGCTGGAATATTAGAGGGTCGTTTTGCCCCCAGATACTGGGGAGGTAATGAATGAACACGCGCACATACACTTCACACCTGCGTTTAGCCTATAGCAGGGATCTCAGCCAAGAGATTTTTTTTAAAAAAATCAGAATTATGGAAGGCATCAATGTAAACCAATCTAATTCTTGCTGAACCAAAGTTAGTTCTAAGATTCAATGACTGTATTGTCTTCATATTATAGAACATGGGTTACAAGTCAAGTAAAAGATCTACTGGCTATATGTGAGCATATTAAACTTGGTTTGTTTAGGTGGTTTTATGTTTTTGTGGTGAAAGCATGATGTGTAAACCCAGCCATTTAGTTATCTTATACTTCGATTTGTAGCGGGAACAAAGAAAACAGCCAATTTGGTATTTGGGTTAACTGCGTAGTGTAAATGTGTGTTTCATCAATTTCTGATGGATGAAGCTGCTTGGATCAGCAGTCTCAAACTAACAAAAATGTGTCCAGTTAACGATGTTTCAATCTTCAGACACCTTTGCCTGGATGACTGTGAGTCCTCATCCACGCTTGAAATTTACTTCCAAGGGTGAGGAAGATGGAAGCCGTCCAGGAGAATGAAATTCGCTTTCCCGAACAGTTGAAGGTTTCCGATACTGATTCAATCATTAAAATCTATTTTTAAAACTGTGAAAGAATATTTGAAAACCATCGGCTTTTTCTCTTCATTGGGCATCCAGGAACCCCGTTAGCGACCTTTCTTGGTGGGATCCTTCCCACCCCCCTGCACACACACACACACACACACACACACACACACACACACACACACACACACACACACACACACACCATTGGCTTCTTAATTTGTGCCCAACTGGCCGCCAACCCCACCATTTCAGATCACATCTTTGCGCTCCAGCAGCCTCGAAGAAACATTCAGAAAATCCGGGAAAGAAGTGAGAAGTCATTTGTAGGTCAGGACAAGCAACTTCCAAAGAAATCTTTTACAGTATTGAGCAGATCTCAGTGATAAGGATTAATCCCGCCTTCTTCAATTTAATATTAGGTAAAGGGCCAGTCCCTCGCTCGAAATGAACAAAAAGAACCCCACATTTACTATAATGCTTGGGGAAGTTGTTTTTAAAAAGAAAAAATAATTATCATTTTCGCATTCGGTGTTTTCGTTCCCTGGAGAGAGTGAGCTGCAACTTTAGGAGGAGGAGAAGGCGATGCAGGAAAACTGCCCAAGGTGTCCGATTTATTCTAGAACACTCCCCCCCCCCAGGCTGGTGCTTTCTAGATTGGCGGTGGTTACGTCCTCCGATTAACGGACAAGTTGATCGCGACCGTGGGATTCGTATTTCAGCACATCCGAGCGTCCTTAGGTGGCGGGAAGGCTCGCCTCAAAAGCAAATCTAAGACACCTCTTTTCCTTGCCCAGAACATTAAAGAACAGCGTTCAAAACCTGACACCCCCCTTTTAATATTTGGAAAGGAACTGAATAGTAACTTAAGGCAGAGCCTTTTAGCAACACCACGTTGCCTGGCTTATTGTTAATCCTTTGCGGGGGGCCCAGTTCTCAAAAGGGATGTTCTCTTAATGGGAGACTTGGGGAGATTTCTTTCCTCATCGTGGAAGAGTTGGGGGGCCTTAGACATGCGAATTATAAGCAATCGCCGTGGAGATTGTTTGGCGTGTTCTTTTTGCGGTGAGAGAAAAAAAAACAAAACACCTCCAGCTTGAGACGCGAGCAGCGATCTCTATCTGGGGAGAGAAATCTGAGGCCGGAGGGAGGCTCTTCCACCTCTTTTTTTTCTCCAGTATCAAGCACCCGGCGACTTTTTCTCCGGAAGATCTGGCAAATCAGGCGGCAGATACATAGCGCAGATAGTTTGGAGGTGTCGGGTCAGATTATTGCACGCCTGGCTATGCGCCGACGTTCATTCTGACGGATAAGCTGATATTATTTTCACATATCTATCCCGTTCTCTCGCGGGGGGGGGGGCGGGCGGGGGAAAAGCCCTCTGAGCCATTGTCATCATTTATGCGAAGCTTGCAACTGGCGGGATGGCAAGCCTTTCAGTATCGCTCGTTTTCATAGACACCGTCGGGAGAGGTAGAGCAAAAAGTCAAGAAGGAAAGGGTGCGTAACCCATACTTGGGAAAAGTCGTCTTGGAGGCAGAAGCGCCAGACCCGATTCGTTTCAAACAGAGCTATTTGGATTTAAAACAAATAGAGATGTCAGTCCTGGGCATGTTTATTGATTCTGTGGTATAAACCTCAAACTGCGGGCAGGAAGGCTTATTCCCCAGGTTCTGGTTCCATAGAGCTGCAGCTTTAAAAAGATGTATAAAACCAATTTTTTAAATAGCAAACTCCTGGCATCCAAGGAATAATCAAAGCTGAATCTACAAGAAATAGGAAGAAATGAAGCTGTCATGGTTCCGATAGATGAAACCCTTCAAAAGAATTTCGAGGCATTGTTTACCTTAAAGAATCTTTTATTCAAGAAACAAAGTATGGACATTACATAGTTGAAACCAGAAACTAAATTTCCCTCCCCTGGATACAAAGTAACAAAGTGCAATCCCATCCTCCAATAAATAGTCATAAATCACATTCCCCAATTAGCTGGAAGCACGGGCTTTCTCCCCAGCTCTCCAGCCTGCCAAAACACTATCAGCTCTGGGCCCAATGTCCTTGGGTTCCCATGATTAAGTTATTATTGTTATGACTAGTTGGACTTTCATCCCTATTCCCCCTCCCAGCAGCAACTAATTCTAAAAGCAATAGAGAAAATGGCTGCATTTCCATCTGTTGTCAAAGCAAGAACATCTGATGTTAGCACCGTTGACAGAAACATTTTAATGGCCTTTTGCCACCTCCCACAAATATTCATAGAATTTCAATCTTTGGGGTTAATTTAATTAACAGATGCATATAACTAATTCATGTGCTTTATTTGGAATGTATTAGATATTGATGATTTTCAGGAAGGATTAAAAAAGGGAGACATGAAAAATATGCTGCCTATTGAAATTCCATAAGAATTCCCACTTTGAAAAAGTATATTACTCTGGAGATTTTAATTAATCTCAATCTGAAATGCACCGAGAGATCCCTCAGAAGAATTGATACCAGTACAACTTATTTATTTATTTACTCTCACCTTTGGGACAGGATCCATTGATCCATTAAATAAACCTTACTTTTTATATGTTTATCCAAGAAGAGATTGCACATACCATACTTTAGAAAAAAAAAAACTATAAACTGGACTTTGAAGTAAATGAGTTTAAGACTTGGAAGAAAGCCCCTGTGGACAGTTTGTGTGTAACTTTACACCATATCACTTCAATCATGTTAGTCTGTTGTAGCAGAAACAAAATCTTGGTACACTTTATTCATAAAGTTTTGGCATAAGCTTTGGTGCACTATGATTGTTTCATCGAATGTACTGAATGTTCTCTATTAAAAGATGTACTCTATTTCTGAACACCCAGGTATAGATCAAGAAGAAACAAAACATTTGCAGGTATACTTAATTATCTGTAAACATTGATCATTCAGAAAACAATGACAAAGTTATCATTGCATAGACTAAGACAAGTGAAAGTACAAAACCTTGATCATATTTATTACAGCCTAAGGGTACAGGTGTGTACACACTTATCTGGAAACAAGTTCTTTCTAATATACTACACATGAATAGACATGTGTACAACTACATTGTAAGGATTTTGGTACAATAATTTATGTTAAAGAATAAACTCATGATTAAAGAATAAACTCATGCTTAAAGAATAAACTCATGCTTAAATGTCTTCAATAAATAATCTTGAATCTTATTTATTTATGTGGGGAAAATATCTGATTAATTTTTCAGAACTGGCTGTTTAGTGCCCATATTTTTTTCAATCACTATAACAGAAACCAAGGAGGTAGTGAATTGAACAGTTCCTGTTCAAAATATTTTGATTTAACTACCTAGTATTTATTTTCAGAGCATATTTACTCAGTTTGCACTCATTGTGTATTCTAGCTGCTTTCCAGGGCAAACCCTATTCTTTACTAGCACTGATGATCTTACCTAGTTTGGTAATGAAATATCTGCAAGAAAACAACCAAGTTCAAAGAGCATCAAGGACCCCACCCTTACCTAGGTTAAATAGACCCTAGTGGTTGCATTAAGTATTCGTATAATATAGTATACTAAATTTGCCTATTTCAATATAACATATCAAATTTGACTAATAGTATGGGGTGAAGACACCCCTCATATGTGGTGACTGCATTGACACACCTCTCCCTGAAGCATGAGTGTGAGTATATACAGACACTTTTAATATATCATCTTTAAATCGGTTTCTGCATTGGCAGCCATTTTTTTTCTTTAACTTTTTCCACAATTTGGAAGATCTTTTTCTTACTCATTTGTTAAACGAAGCAGAGAAATGATCCATAAGATCTTCAGCAGACATTTATTGGGATGTTTGGTAAATGCAAGCTTGTACCTATTGTATTACCCTTCTACACAATTCCTTGCTGATATGTTTCAGTCAGCAATTCATGAACGGCCTCGTTTTCCATGAAGGCCTTCTAAAGAAATAATACAAACAAGAAGGCATTTCCAGAACAAAAAAACAAGACTGGTTCTATCTAGTTGTATTTGCCATCAGTATGGGACAGGTCATGATGGGAAGAACTAAAAAAAGATGAGGTGACATTGTATTTCAAAGAAATGGTGGGGTTATAGAGACTGCATTGCATGGATATGAGTTTGTTAACAACTCCCTGTATGAGAGGCAGCTGCCAACAAACTGGAAAGGGTGAGTGGTAGTGTGCCCCTTTCTCAGAGGCCAATTTTGGATCCTGAAGTCCTAGGTAACTCATGGCTATTCTTCAACCTTTCCTTTTTTGAAAGGTTGTCAAGGCAGTGGTAATGGATCAACTATGTAGCACCCTAGGAAGAAGCTTTGAAAGATTCAAAGTATATTTTGTTATTAATATGATATGATCTTGAATCACATGTGAGGCTGATATTGCGTTATAACTCAAATCTGAAATAGAAAAGATGTTCTTTAGGAATGCTTGGGCTAAACAAAGATCTTTTCTTTAAATTGTCTTAGTAATAGATACATATGCTTAGCAATATATATACAATATTACAACTGAAACATGCATTTACTAAACAGTTTGGCCTACATTTAGCAGTCTCTCAGATACTTGTAATTTTAGTTTCTGAAAGAGATGCTGTCCTTGAAGGGAAGTCAGTTTCATGGTATTTTAAAAAGTGAAATATATTTAGTATTACTTATATAATTGAGCTGATCGGTGGAAGGAATAATTAGAATATCCAATTTTGAAGGGTCAATAGGCCCAGGTATTAAAAATATGAAATATGATTTAAAGATAAAACTAATTCATCAGACAATATTATTTGGATTCAAAGAATATTTAAATTTTTTATATTGGCCATGGAAGCAATATTTAACTTATATCATTTGATTTTGTTTTGTTATACTCTGGTTTTGGTCTCAATATATATGTTAATATGATTTTGAAAAAACATTAAACATCTCAATGTCATTTTGAATTGCATTTTTTAAATATGGAATTTTTCATATTGTGAAGAGCTTTAGCTTTGCTGTATTGAGCTTGGAGTGCTGCAAAGATGATAGTTTTATGTAATTGGAAAGCCACTCTTCAGATTTTAAGAATGGTATTAAAGCAATGGTTTATTAATCGGCATATCCTTGGTATTTCTTTGCTTCAATAAAACACCACTTGCTATTTTTCTTGTATTTTATAAAATGTTCTTTATTAATTTAACTTTCTTTGTCCTTTATTTGGGATATGGAACTCTACCAAAATACAGATACAATTTTTAGCAGTCTCTCCCAGTAACCAAAAGGGATTTTCTAGGTCTGTTTTAAAAAACACAATCTTGAAAAACACCCAAAAGATTGGGTTTGGCTTATCCTTGAGTATATGCATTATTGTAGTACTTTCTTTAAGCACTGATATATCGCATATATACTCAATAGATAAGCCCATTCACAGATAAACTGACCATCAAATTTTTAATCAAAATAACATGAAACATGGATGAACCATGCACTACCTACAGACAGACCAATTGTAAACATTTAAAAAAATGAAAATTTTGAAGGTTGACTTATCCACAGGTAATGCAGTATCTTGGTTAAAAACTGGAGGCTCAGTTTATCTATGGATAGGCTTATATGTGAGTATATATGGTAAATATAAGAATATATATATATATATATATATATATATATATATATATATATATATATATATTTTTTTTTTTTTTCTGAGGTTTTCGCGGGTATTTGTATGTAGGTCTTTGGTTGTTCGGGTTTTCTCCCACGTAAAATTGGAAGTGTCTTGGCGACGTTTCGACGAAGTCCCATTCGTCATCTTCAGGCTGGTGCTTTCAGCTTCGTGCCTCGAGCAGCAATGTGTGGTCTTAGCTGTTTCTTCCTTTTAACTGCCAGTGGGGGTATGAACTGATTGGGTGGGAGCTTGGCTGTGTTCTGATTGGGTGGAGGTGTGTTCTGATTGGTTAGGGGCTTGGCTGTGCTCTGATTGGCTGGGGGGTTGGCTGTGCTCTGATTGGCTGGGGGGTTGGCTGTGCTCTGATTGGCTGGGGGGTTGGCTGTGCTCTGATTGGCTGGGGGAGTGTTCTGTTTGGTTGTGCTCAGGTTAGTCTGAGTTGCAGAGGGATTCAAGATTTTGGGCTGCCCTGCCATTCCTTGGCTTCGCGTTCGTGGTCGTGCTTCCTCTTCATGGAGGGTGTCAGTTTGCTTCATGTATGGATTGGGGGGGTTTAAAGTGGCTAATGATGCAGCTGTGGTCTGGCTTCTGGTTTGTGGTCGTGCCTCATAGTCAGTGTGGCTTTGGGTTTGTTTTTTGCGTGGATGTTTGGTGGTGACCTCCTGTGTGGTTTTTGTGAGTGTGGGTCTGGTATCATTTTTTGTGTTAGGGAGTCGTTTGTCAATAAGGGCGGGTTTCCAAATGGCTGGTAGGCGGGAGGTATCATCTCGCTTGTTCATGCTGTGTGGGCGTTTTTCTATCTCGATGGCTTCTCTGATTATTCTGTTATTAAAATGTTCACTTTTGGCAATGGTTCTGGTATTTTTAAAGTCAATTTCATGTCCTGTAGCTTTAAGGTGTTGGACCAGGGAAGATGTTGGTTCCTCTTTTTTGATTGAGTTCTTATGTTCTTCAATGCGTGCACTTATTCTTCTGTTGGTTTGTCCGATGTATGTATGGTGCATGGGATTTCAAGTGGTGCATGGGATTTCGTATACTCCTTGATTTTCTAATTCAATTTTATCTTTGGGGTTTCTAAGGATGGTGGATATTTTTCTGTTTGTGCAGAATGCTGTTTTGATGTTGTGTTTATGGAGGATCTTACTGATTCTGTCTGTGATGCCTTTTATGTATGGGAGGATGGCTTTGCCGTTTTCTTGTTCTTTGTCTTGGATTTTAGTGGGGGTTTCTTTTTGGATTAGGTTTGTAATCTTATTTCTATGGAATCCATTGGATGTTAGTACATTGGTGAGAGTGTGTAGTTCGGGTTTTAGGTGTTGTTCGTCAGCTAAGCGTTTTGTTCTGGAGATGAGTGTCTTGGCTACAGAGTTGATCTGTGCTGGGTGGTGGTGTGAGAGAGCGTGCAGATAGCGGTTTGTGTGTGTTTTCTTCTGGTAGATGGTGTGTCCTAGGGAGCCATTGGATTTCTTGTAGACTAAGACATCCAGGAAGGGAAGTTGGTTGTTAGCTTCTGTTTCCATGGTGAACTGTATTTTGGGGTGTAGGCTGTTGAGGTGTGTGAGGAAGTTGTCCAGTTTTTCTTTCCCATGTGGCCAGATTATGAAGGTGTCGTCTACGTATCTGAGCCAGAGTTTGGGTTTGTGATCAGATTTTTCTAGAGCTTGGGTTTCAAAGTGTTCCATGTAGAGGTTGGCAATGACAGGTGAGAGGGGTGATCCCATGGGTGCTCCTTCTGTTTGTTTGTATTTTTGTCCATTATAGATGAAGTATGTGTTGGATAGGCAGTGGTTGGTCAGATCTAAGATGTGTTTGGGGGGGTTATATTTGTTTTGGATAGCTGTCAAGGCTTCTTTGATAGGCACTTGTGTGAAGAGGGATATGACATCGAAGCTCACTAGTAGGTCGCTGGGCTGTAAGTTTTGTTTCTTTATGATCTCTATAAACTGGAATGAGTTTTTTACGTGTGAGGTGATGGATTCTGCATAGGGCTGTAGTTGTTTGGCGAGAAATTTGGCTAGGTTTTGTAGAGGTGAGCCTATGGAGCTGACTATAGGTCTGAGTGGGGTTCCTTCCTTGTGTATCTTGGGGAGACCATAGAGTTTGGGGCATCTGGATGATTTCTCTCTGGGAATGATTCTTTGCTGGATCTCTTCGCTAATGGGGGAGGCTTTTATTTTGGATCTGGTGGTTTTTTCCAGGTAGGTGGTGGGATCTGTATTTAGGGGTTTGTATGTGGAGTCTTGGAGTAGGTTGGTTAATTTGGTTTGGTAGTCAGATGTGTTCATAACCACCGTGGCGTTGCCCTTGTCTGCTGGTAGGATTATTATGCTGGTGTCTTCTTTAAGGTTACGTAGTGCTGTCTGTTCCTCTTTGGGTAAGTTGCTTTTGGGTGGCTTGCTGGTGCAGAGGATGTTGGTGATTTCGAGTCTGATTCTGTTGGCGTCGTCGGGGTTGATTTTAGTCAGGCTGGTTTCAACTCCACATATAATGGTTTCAGTGGGGATGTGTTTGGGAGCGACTGCAAAGTTGAATCCTTTGGAAAGGACATTGGTTTCGGCTTTGGTGAGGATCCTATCTGAGATGTTATGCACTGTCTGCTTCATGTGTGGCTGTGAGGGAGGAGGGGTTTGTTTCTGGCGTTCTTGTAGTCTTCGGAGTTTGTTGGTGTGTGTATCTGTCTTGAGGGTGGTCTGTGTTTCGGCTCTCCAGACGGCAAGTTGTTTGGATTTGTCCCAAAGTGCGGGGTGGATCTTGTTGCTGAGTTTGAGGTGGAGTGTGAGGAGATCTTTGTTAATTCGGTCTAGGAGGAATCTTTTTGTGTGAAGTTCATTTCTGATTAGGGCCAATTCTGTTCTTTTCAGGATCCGTTTGGTGGCTGCAGAGTTGGAGTGGAATTTCAGTTGGAAACATGTGGGGATTAGATTTTGATCTCGGCAGTTGCGTAGGAATGCGAGGTCGCATAAAATGGAAGCTCTTTGGACTTCAAGTTTTTCATAGGTCCTGGTCAGATGGTGGATTTCCTCCCCGTAGAGGTTCATATTTGTTTTCTGAGGTTTTCGCGGGTATTTGTATGTAGGTCTTTGGTTGTTCGGGTTTTCTCCCACGTAAAATTGGAAGTGTCTTGGCGACGTTTCGACGAAGTCCATTCGTCATCTTCAGGCTGGTGCTTTCAGCTTCGTGCCTCGAGCAGCAATGTGTGGTCTTAGCTGTTTCTTCCTTTTAACTGCCAGTGGGGTATGAACTGATTGGATGGGAGCTTGGCTGTGTCTGGAGAGCCGAAACACAGACCACCCTCAAGACAGATACACACACCAACAAACTCCGAAGACTACAAGAACGCCAGAAACAAACCCCTCCTCCCTCACAGCCACACATGAAGCAGACAGTGCATAACATCTCAGATAGGATCCTCACCAAAGCCGAAACCAATGTCCTTTCCAAAGGATTCAACTTTGCAGTCGCTCCCAAACACATCCCCACTGAAACCATTATATGTGGAGTTGAAACCAGCCTGACTAAAATCAACCCCGACGACGCCAACAGAATCAGACTCGAAATCACCAACATCCTCTGCACCAGCAAGCCACCCAAAAGCAACTTACCCAAAGAGGAACAGACAGCACTACGTATCCTTAAAGAAGACACCAGCATAATAATCCTACCAGCAGACAAGGGCAACGCCACGGTGGTTATGAACACATCTGACTACCAAACCAAATTAACCAACCTACTCCAAGACTCCACATACAAACCCCTAAATACAGATCCCACCACCTACCTGGAAAAAACCACCAGATCCAAAATAAAAGCCTCCCCCATTAGCGAAGAGATCCAGCAAAGAATCATTCCCAGAGAGAAATCATCCAGATGCCCCAAACTCTATGGTCTCCCCAAGATACACAAGGAAGGAACCCCACTCAGACCTATAGTCAGCTCCATAGGCTCACCTCTACAAAACCTAGCCAAATTTCTCGCCAAACAACTACAGCCCTATGCAGAATCCATCACCTCACACGTAAAAAACTCATTCCAGTTTATAGAGATCATAAAGAAACAAAACTTACAGCCCAGCGACCTACTAGTGAGCTTCGATGTCATATCCCTCTTCACCCAAGTGCCTATCAAAGAAGCCTTGACAGCTATCCAAAACAAATATAACCCCCCCAAACACATCTTAGATCTGACCAACCACTGCCTATCCAACACATACTTCATCTATAATGGACAAAAATACAAACAAACAGAAGGAGCACCCATGGGATCACCCCTCTCACCTGTCATTGCCAACCTCTACATGGAACACTTTGAAACCCAAGCTCTAGAAAAATCTGATCACAAACCCAAACTCTGGCTCAGATACGTAGACGACACCTTCATAATCTGGCCACATGGGAAAGAAAAACTGGACAACTTCCTCACACACCTCAACAGCCTACACCCCAAAATACAGTTCACCATGGAAACAGAAGCTAACAACCAACTTCCCTTCCTGGATGTCTTAGTCTACAAGAAATCCAATGGCTCCCTAGGACACACCATCTACCAGAAGAAAACACACACAAACCGCTATCTGCACACACCACCACCCAGCACAGATCAACTCTGTAGCCAAGACACTCATCTCCAGAACAAAACGCTTAGCTGACGAACAACACCTAAAACCCGAACTACACACTCTCACCAATGTACTAACATCCAATGGATTCCATAGAAATAAGATTACAAACCTAATCCAAAAAGAAACCCCCACTAAAATCCAAGACAAAGAACAAGAAAACGGCAAAGCCATCCTCCCATACATAAAAGGCATCACAGACAGAATCAGTAAGATCCTCCATAAACACAACATCAAAACAGCATTCTGCACAAACAGAAAAATATCCACCATCCTTAGAAACCCCAAAGATAAAATTGAATTAGAAAATCAAGGAGTATACGAAATCCCATGCACCACTTGTCCCACCACATACATCGGACAAACCAACAGAAGAATAAGTGCACGCATTGAAGAACATAAGAACTCAGTCAAAAAAGAGGAACCAACATCTTCCCTGGTCCAACACCTTAAAGCTACAGGACATGAAATTGACTTTAAAAATACCAGAACCATTGCCAAAAGTGAACATTTTAATAACAGAATAATCAGAGAAGCCATCGAGATAGAAAAACGCCCACACAGCATGAACAAGCGAGATGATACCTCCCGCCTACCAGCCATTTGGAAACCCGCCCTCATTGACAAACGACTCCCTAACACAAAAAATGATACCAGACCCACACTCACAAAAACCACACAGGAGGTCACCACCAAACATCCACGCAAAAAACAAACCCAAAGCCACACTGACTATGAGGCACGACCACAAACCAGAAGCCAGACCACAGCTGCATCATTAGCCACTTTAAACCCCCCCAATCCATACATGAAGCAAACTGACACCCTCCATGAAGAGGAAGCACGACCACGAACGCGAAGCCAAGGAATGGCAGGGCAGCCCAAAATCTTGAATCCCTCTGCAACTCAGACTAACCTGAGCACAACCAAACAGAACACTCCCCCAGCCAATCAGAGCACAGCCAACCCCCCAGCCAATCAGAGCACAGCCACCCCCCAGCCAATCAGAGCACAGCCACGCCCCTAACCAATCAGAACACACCTCCACCCAATCAGAACACAGCCAAGCTCCCACCCAATCAGTTCATACCCCCACTGGCAGTTAAAAGGAAGAAACAGCTAAGACCACACATTGCTGCTCGAGGCACGAAGCTGAAAGCACCAGCCTGAAGATGACGAATGGGACTTCGTCGAAACGTCGCCAAGACACTTCCAATTTTACGTGGGAGAAAACCCGAACAACCAAAGACCTACATATATATATATATATATATATATATATATATATATATATATATATATATATATATATATGGTTGTATATTGGTTGTATATTTTGATAATCATTTAATCAGTGCAATTAAAAACAATTTATGATTGGCCAATTAGTTGATATTCTTGTTAATAACATTTACAACATTGCTATTGTCATAAGCAGTTCCACAATTAATTTGCTGTATATTATTTATAATTCATATGTGACCTTGGAAGGTAAATTTTCTGTCTTTCTGCTTAACTGATTCTGCTTGACTCTGTGCTATTGTCAGGGTAACATCAACACATACACACACACAAACAGAAAACACTAACAAAAACTTTGTTTCTATACTGCTTATTTACAAAGGCTCTGGGGACATAACAATAAAAAAAACAAATAAAAAGAATCTTCTTATAAATAATAAATGAACTCACCTGTAAAATAAATCAAATAATAACTATTGAAAAAGCAAAATATTATTGTAGAAGGAGACCAATGAAAAATATCAATTAAAGGAGTAAATGCTATCTTAGTTTCAGAAAATAATAGTTTACCATTTGGACATGCACTGAAATAATATTAATTAGCAATCTAATTCTATATACAAGGTCTGAGTAAATATGGATTGTAGTTTCTGAAATGTCTATAATTGTTCCAATGTGATTCATAAACAATCTGAGATTGCCTGAGATAGCAAAATAAATATGAACAATAAAAGAGCTTGTAACAACTTGGGCTGTCTTATAATTGTGTACAACTTTCACTATAAAAACTAATCAACTGTAAATGCAATAACAACAATCCTGCAAAACAGTAGAAGGATTCATATATGATAAATATCAGGCTTTTCCAGATTTGGTTTATTCATTTATGTGATACACTATCTTAAGACAATAAAACATATTGAGATGGCTTCATTAGGTTTACATTCCAGTTATATAAAATTATATATAGACCCTACATAATGGAATGTTGTACTGTGGTACACTCCAAATACACTTGTAATCCTTTTCAAAGTCACCCTGACTATCTCATCCTTCATTTGCATTCCATTTTCTCAGTCCAGCAATCAAACAGTCTATTGTATTTCATTTGGTTCTTTGTAAAAAATATTTATTTACTGAGGTTTATATGCTGCTCCAATCCAACAGGACTCTGAGCAGCTTTCACTTCCTTTACAGTAAAAGTGTTAAAAATGTAACAATAATAAAATAAAATAAAATAAAATATCTAACCAAAAACCCTGCAGTAAATGGCCATTTTGGTAATGGATCTATTGCCTTTCCCATATGCAATGATTTGGCATAAAATAATTTTCTAATATTGTTATTGAAAAGTATTTGCAATATTTAGTTTTTGGTCTTCTGCCTAAATGCCTAATTGTATTTTACTAATAGAAATAGAATGGACTCCAATAGGGGAGCATCAAGATGGAGGTGATTGATAGATTAAAAACAGATCCTTGTCCTCCGCCCGATTGGATTTATGTGCTTTAGCTTTTGTATAGGTTTAACTTTTTTTAGATTGTAAGCCACCTAGAATTACCACCTAGAATATGCGGCCAATACATTTTACAAACAAAGAAACAAATAAAATGTTTATAGTATTTACAGAACACAAAGGAATCTCCTTGTGTATTGGCTATCAATGTATTTCCTTGCAAATATGCTGCACAAATTCTCCAGCAGATGGAGTATCTTGATTGCTTTTCTTTGAAAGTTCTGAATTAGGGAAAATGTGTTGGGGAAGCAAAGCCATTGCTTTCATTGTCTCAAGTACTGTTTTATTTATTTACAAGGCTTTTCAGCTGCTACCTTGTTTCTAAGTGGAAAACACTTGTGGACATTTTGCTAGTAACCCCCCAAAAATGATATTAATTTTGGGATTTGACAATTAGAAGTGTTTATGATTATAGAAATCTTGGGTATTACCAAATTTTAAATGAAAATATTAATTTGTTTATATTTGTAACTATCGAAGAAAGTTGGAAACTATTCTGTCTTTATTTTATTAGTTTTTTTTATTCTTTTGCCCTTTCCTTTCCCCTATGTTTTCGTTTTTTAATAAATTCTTATTTATTTTTTATATTTTATGTTTTGTAGAAAATTAGTAAGATACAATATATTTAAAAAAGCTTTTAAGCTATTCCAACTAAAGCTGACTCTGAGTGAAAGATAATGCCCAACTTCATAAATTCAGATATAAACAAACAATGGAACAAAGTGATATAAATAATAATAGAACATATCCTTAGCAAAAAGAAAAGAAGCAAGTGAACAGACGGGAATTTCATAATCAAAGGATCAAAAAAAAAATACCATTCTCCACCGGAGGGAGCAATTTTAACATCCCAACTGCTGGGACCTAATGGAACTGCCATATTTCAACAGACTTTCTAAAAACCAGGAGGAAAGGAGCCATTATGATGTCCTGAGGCAAGCTAGTTCAGAGCAAATGTTCTATAACTGCAAAAAGCAGCTCCTAAGACAGGGGTGTCAAACTGCCGGCATGTGGGCCGTATGTGTCACCGGGAAACCATGCCCACCCCATTGCCAACAATGGGGAAAAAGCTCTGATACGTTGCGTGACATCACATGACATCGTGAGTTTGACATGTCTGTCCTAAGAGAAGTAACTGAAGTATGACCACCCAACTCAAACTAATTGGGAATGCAGATGATATTGGGAAATGACGATCCTAGAGATTCCGAACCATAAAAGACTTTAAAGGTGACAAAACATTACATTAAAATGAATGATAACCACTGTAGTTTTCTCTTAAAGTTCTGGAAGACTTTTTTCCCTGTGGTTTATTCCTTGTTTGGGTCAAACACTAGACCTTGTAATTCAGAATTAAAAAAAATATTTATCACATAAGCCATTTTTTTCAGAGGATGGCTACATACTTAGTACCTGGAATCTGACAACCGGATAACGTAAATGGATTCTCTGTGTCCTCACCAAGGCCAAAAGACTAATATTGCATTATTTGAAAGATAAATGTATAGCCCCTTTCATCCAGTGCAGTGGTGGGATTCAGTCAGTTCTTACCAGTTCAGCAGAACCGGTAGCTAATTTTTTGT
This sequence comes from Crotalus tigris, assembly GCF_016545835.1. Lineage (NCBI taxonomy): Eukaryota > Metazoa > Chordata > Lepidosauria > Squamata > Viperidae > Crotalus > Crotalus tigris. The sequence continues at coordinate 1,918,517 of NW_024100068.1, forward strand.
TGCCTGGGCCCAGAAAGGACTTCCAGAAGTGGCATCCACACAAAGAACCGGTTGTTCACATATTTGAATCCCACCACGGACCCAATGGATTGAAGACCTGATTGTCTTCCACCTATGAGTAGATTGCCTAGAGACATAGACTTTGTATGGACAAATGCAATGAAATGTGGGACTCATTTATATAAACTACAGTTAAAATTATAGTTATATCAATGTATGAGAAATGTATTTGAATAATTGCATCAAGTAACTATCTATAGAATTGTAACTATTAACAGTTAGGATGATATATTACCGGTATACCTTTTTTTCTTTTTCTTTTGTTATATTTTTTCACTTTTTTCAAAAAATATTTTTGCATCTTTTTGTCATTATTTTAAAAACAAAGAATAAATTTAAAAAATAGACTGTTCTGCTTGAAAATGTATTCCCTTGAAATACAAGAAGGTTCTGAACAACCCTCAAAGAAGTTTATTAACTGTTTCCAATTACTCCCTTATTCATAGGATTTGTATCTATAAGACAGAACTCAAATAAGATATAGGTAGTCCTTATTTAGCAACTGCTTCATTTAGTGACTGTCCACAGCTACAACAGTGATTAATAAATAACTGTACGACCAATCTTCATATTTACAATCTTCACTAGTTTATAAAGCAAAGGAAATCTGAAGTAAGATCGTAAGCACAATTTGGTTTCACTTAGCAACTGTTTTGCTTAATGATCAAGTTGCTGGTCCTAATTGTGATAGCTAAACAAGACTATCAGTAGAGAACCGAGAAACATACCATCAAATAAAACAGATATAGAAACTAATAATCTAGGAGCCGTGATGATGCAATGGTTAGACTGTAGTATTACAGGCTGACTTTGCCCATTGCTAGGAATTCGATCCTGACTGGCTCAAGGTTGATTCAGTGTTCCATTCTTCCGAGGTTGGTAAAATGAAGACCCAGATTGTTGGGGGCAATGTGCTGACATTTGCAAACTACCCAGAACGAGCTGTAGAGCACTATGTGAGCAGTATATAAGTGCTATTGCTATTGATATTCTGAAATCCACAGTAGATCCTTTGATTTACTTGGTAACTTTAGAAAATGAGAATAATAAGGAATGCTCTAATCTTTTATTGCCTTCAACCCAACTCAGTGGTGGGATTCAAATATGTGAACAACTGGTTCTCTGTCTGGATGCCACTTCTGGAAGTCCATTCTGAGCCTGGGCAACAAAAAATTAGCTACCGGTTCTGCCAAAGTGGTGCAAACTGGCTGAATCCCACCACTGACTCAACTGCTTTTCAAAAGACTCCTCCCTGTTCCCCTCCTGCCAGAGCAGTTACTGAATTTTATTGGACAAAATCAAAGGCCCAGCAGCCAATCACAGAACTGTTGCTATATCATACCCTGAGAACCCATGACTGCTCTCTTCAAAAGCTAAGAAGCCTTCAGTATTGAAGTGAGGGGAAAAATTTGCTTCTGCTGCCCAAAATATATGGATTTCTTTCTGATTGCAGCCCTCGGTGTTTCCAATACTTCTTTCTTAAATACTTGCTTTCCCAGCTACAGTTAAAACCGTCAGGGGAGAGGAAGAGGCTGGAGAAAAGCTGCTGAGGGGTCTGGCTGAGGAAAATGGCAAATAAAAGCTTGAACAAGCTTGCATTTGTGGACGTGTGATAGATGAAACCATTTTAAAGCTGCAAAATTGCTTCACATGCCAGCTGTTTTTATTCTGGTGGAATATTTTTTTTATTTATGAATAAAAATATTTATTTATAAATAATTTATTTATTTTTTATTATAGGGAGGGAAGTTAGTAGGATATTAGAACTGAAGTAAGGGGGGGGGGCAGCACCATCTTCCCCTCAAATAATGTTTGAATAGATTGGTGTATACAAATGTTTTCCCTTTTTGAATTCTCCATTAATTTACTTACACAACTGAAAACAAAGTTGGAGGAGAAATCAGACTGACCAGATATCAATCATGTTGTTAAGGGGGAAAATATGAGGAAGCACCTTAAGCTCATGTATAAAAAATAAGACAAATAACTTAGAGATAGTTTCTCACAAACAGGGGATCACCTGCTGTATCTCTCCATGGTTAGTCTCTGAATGGCTTGTTAATATGAGGTAATTTTTGTAATGCTGCGCTTCTGCCCCTTTGCTCTTCTAAGCATAGTGCTGAGCAAAAGGATGCCCCATCCTTTGCCCCTGCCCGGATATGTCTAGTCCCCACTCATGGATCCATATGTCAAATAATCTTTGAAATTTAAAAAATACCCTCCTGGATTTTTTAAAAAAAACTTTACAGACCAAACCAACTGGATTGTACCCTTCTTTTATCATATCTCTTCATTGCCCACTTAGCCATCTTTTTTTATTTGTTTGTTTTTCCTTATAGGAAAGAGTTTCAGTATTCCCTAAATATAGTAAATGTAAAAAAGAAATATGCATATATATATTTGTATATAGCTGCAGTTTTTGTTTTGTATTATTACGTTTTTAAGTACATTGTTGTATTGTTCACAACTGTCATGCACAACTTGAGGCACTGATCTTACTTCCCCATCTGCATGGAAGCTAAGAGTGATCAGTCTTACGCTGTATGATTGGGAATAATGATTATAACAATTATTAATGAACAAGTTTGAATATAAGAATTAGAATAAATCAACAAACAATAAAACAAATATTATTTGAGTGATTCCCTGCTTTTAAATTTAGGTTGCAAAATGGCTGACACTCTCTTAAGCAATCTGGACAAACTGCTGCTACAACTTGGTAGGTTGGAAAGTTTCATTCTAAAAAATAGTCACTAAAAGAAATTTGTAACTTTTTATCCCAGGTATTCAAAATTTTAGAATTATCTGAATTAATTGTGCAGATGGCCCTTATATAATCTCTTTATGAGAGGATGTAATATTACATAGAAATGACACTAGTTATAGTCTCACTAAAGCATTTCTTGGTGCAGACAATGGTTTAAGAAATTACATATGGAGCAATGTTGTTTGGAACAGAATAGAATTACAACTAAAGATCATTCAGATATTTGCAGATCAGATCTTTTAACCCTGAACTTTTCTATTACTTCTCATTTTCAATTTGCTTTTTCCTATTCCCATTTCTATTATTTTGCCTTCTGGCTTATTTAAATGGATATTACAAGGGGACGCTGTAAGCAAGAAAAATAATTCTAAACTGTAATAGTAAAAGTAATTTGGAGATACAGAATTAGAGCCAGAATAAATAGGGAAAATTGCATACTATGATTCAACTACTTAAATTCATGTAGAATGGCAATAAATATTGACCAAACTATGACTGAAAATGCATATTTCTTTTTTACATTTAAATGTTATTTATATCAATACAAAACATGTATATATCTTGTTCAGTTTTTCAGCTTGAACAAGCATCTTACTCAAAGGAATATGAAAGACAACAGATACAGCGTGAGTATATTTTATGAATATATAAAAAGGATGTAATATTATAGCAAAACATCAAGCCATGGTTCAATTCATGGATTTATTTTTACTTTTGCAGACTGAGTTTCATTTTGAATATTTAATATTTCATGAATATTTAATATTTCAGATTATAGAATATTTCATATTATTACTACTTTCCCCATAGCAGCTTTATTTCTGTCTTCCAATATCTTAGATATTATCACTTTAGTTATTTTCTTCCTTGCAATTTTCTCCCTTACATATCTACATATCATAATACAAATATGAAATGCTAGAGATACTTCATCATTTCACAAAATACCGGTAAGTTTTGCCATTTTGGTGTCACTGTGGTTGGGAACAGATGCTTATGTCTATGCTATGTCACAAAGTGTTTGTTTCAATCTTAAATTCTTTATATACCAACGTAAAAAATTATTTTCAGTATATACTGCAAACATTTTGAGGGAAAAGAGTGAAATCTGCCACCTACATGAAGAAATAAATAAAAGTGAGGAAGCAATTCTTAGCTTATGCAGACAAAATAATACTAATAAAGAGAACTGTAACATGTAAGTATATTGTATATACTTATATTTATTTATATAAACTATTTTTATGCTTTTTTTACTTTATTCTTCTCTTCACTGGAAAAATTTTCAAAATCAATAAAAAATCAATAAAAATAATTGTCTATAATAACACAGTGATGTCTAAATGATGCCAAGTGATCAATGACATCATCACATAATAATGCAATTATGCTATTATGTCACAATACAAGTTACAAATATGTAAGTCATGACATATATGCAATGATGTCATATCTGCTTGCACTCCTTAAAATTGCTTCCAGATTGCACCCAAAGGAAATTGTACAAAGCTGAAAATATGCAGAGTAATGTAACTCAAATCATCAAGGGGTTAAAACAATTTTCCTTTGAAGAATGTTTGCAATATTGAAGGCATAATCAGGATAAAGCAGTTAAAGGAAAAAATGGAAAATAGCAAATTGATAACATTTAACTTGTCATTCAAAATGCAGTGCACTAGAACATAATAACAGAATTGGAAGGGACCTTGGAGGTCATTTAGTTCAACTCCCTGTATGAGCAAGAGACCCTATATCATTTCAGACAAGTAATTGCTCAATCTCTTCTTAAAAGCGTCCAGCGATGGGGCACCCACAATTTCTGGAGGCAGGTTGTTTCACTGGTTAATTGTTCTCACCTTTAGGAAATTTCTCCTTAGTTCTAGTTTGCTTCTCTCTTTGATTAGTTTCCATCCATTGTTTCTTGTCTTGCCTTCTGATACTTTAGAAAATAGGTTGACCCTCTCTTCTTTGTGGCAACCTCTTAAAAATTTGGAACACTGCTATCATGTCTTCCCTAGTCCTTCTTTTCACTAGGCTGGACATACCCAATTCCTGCAACCATTCTTCATATGTCTTAGCCTCCAGCTACTAATCATCCTTGTTGCTCTTCTCTGCACTCTTTCCAGTGTCTTAACATCTTTTTTATATTGTGGTGACCAAATATAAAAAAGACACTGGAAAGAGTTCAGAGAGAATTATATTATAGCTTTGTTACTTCGGACAATTCTTATGCTGGCTCAACAAATAGATAATTATTATTATTTTAAACTTACTGATCTAGCTGGAAACCAACATATGTGATTTTGAAAAAACATGAAGAATCTTTACAGAAAGAACTTCAGAATTACCAAGAAGCAACAGAAAAAGACAAGTATGCAAAGACATTTGAACATTTCAAAGACATTTCATTTTACGACTTAAATATCTGTATTATGTTTACTAACCAGAATAGGATAGAGTTTTTAAAATCAAACATATTTTTTATTAAATTAAGAAAAATAAAATTAATAAAATATATATACTACAGTGCTAAAAGATTGAATACATAAGACTGAATCAATCAATGACAGAATTATTCTGAAATAATATAAAATATTATTTTAAGGGGAAAGAGTGATTTACAAACCCACATTATGGGAAAAAAACATTGAAATTACAGCCTTACATCTTTTGGCAATAGGGATACAGTCTTTTGGCAGACTGTATTCATGATGCGTAATCTGCCTTTTAGGAATCTGAGAGCTGAAGAGCAATGTCCAATGATCTATTTTATATCCAGTGACCTACTAGCCATATTTTGTTAAATGATTAGAGATAGTTATATTATGAATAATTTGATGTTCTATTCATTAATAAATAGAAGTGAAAATTGCATTTGAGAACAATATAAAGTATTTTTTCATGGGCAGTTAAATTAGGATGCCACATATGTTAATAGTAATAATATGTATTAATAATAAATACAAATTGTCAGAAATATTCACAGTTAATTAAATAATAGCATATGGTGTTAATATTGTTGCAAAACTTCAGTTGAACAGAGTATATATTGTAAAATGTGCTAATCCTTTGAAAATACAATTAATCACCAGTGAAAAATGACTCTATTTTCTTGTTTTAAAAGAAAACTGTACCAGGATTCTATGAATCAATATCAAGAAGTTTTCAGGCAGCACCAAGCAAAATATTTAGAGACTACAATTGCCCGAGAATATTATCGTGAAAAAAAAGAATATGAAGAAATTCAAGATCAAGTTCAACAAAATTCCAAATTACTTAAGCAGAAAGAAGCTGAATTGATAGATCTTCACAGTAAAATATGCTTTAAATAATTTTAATTTCATTTATGCAGAGTCTTTAGTTATGTAGACTATGAGTTAAAATAAACATAAAAGTTAAATTATTGTTTCAGAATATTTTCCCTTATAGGCATATTTGAAATGGCATTTCCCCCTGAAATTAAAAGCTATTGATAAAGATTGCATTATTCTGAAATCTGTTATATTATGCTTAATGTGTCTGTTTGCTTTTTTTTAAAGACTACTTATTTGGATTAATACTGTATTTTATACATAGATTAATTAATTTTTCATTCTCATAAACTTAATTTCTACATATTCAGTTCATAAACACTTTCTAGAACTGCTGATTTGGATTTCTAATGTTACATTTTTTTCCAAAATACCACGAGATTTGTAAGTATGCATAAATGTATCTATTTACATCTTCCAAAACTAATATGCCAAAAAAAGAAAAAAACTGGACAGGATTGGTATGAAGTAGAATTGTTCTGAGACATAAAATTTAGGTTTAACTAAAATTGGAAGGAATTAGCAAAATTCATATACTGAATGTTTTCAAAGAAAAAAAAGATTCTTAATAAAAGAAGAGATGGGACAACAATCATTAAAAGATGTATACCTGAGTATCATGAATATTGTGTTACTATGACACAAATTCATAGAAACTAGATAGGTGGTGATAGCTTTCTGAATGATTTTTTAGTATATTAGGAAGGAATTGTGGTTTCTGATAGCAATAGCAATAACCCTCACCCACTCACTAAAACTGCTATGTGAGCAAAATCATAAATGGGTGTATTAACTAATATTACTGCTATTATTATTATTAATAACTATTTCTATTAGAACAATAGAATAAACAACTTGGACCGTTTTCCTTCTTTGCTGTTTAATAAGATGCAGAACAGTTATGAGATTAATTCATTACCATCTTTTTTCCAGAACCTGGTCCTTTCCAGTCACTTTCTTCATGGGCAACACATATGTATCCATTCAACTCCTATTGATTCTATCATGATAGTTGCAAGCTGTTATGTCAGTTGATAAGCACATGTAGCAATAATGTATTTTGCCACTTAAGAAACTAACTAAATTAGAATGACGAGAAGTAATTGTGGACAATGCTCATATATTCAGGATACGTAAGTGTAATCAAGCTCCATATAGGGAAATAGGAAATACTAGTTTAAATTTGGTTTAAAATGATTACACTTAGTTAAATAAACTATCACAATAATTAGTTATATATTATTTTTAGAACTACTAAATGTAAATTGTTATCCATCCAATATACATCGTGCATCTTAAATTTTGGGGATAGAATTTAAAGCAAATTTGGCTTATAGCCTATGTCTAAAAATGGACATGCCCTCACTATTCTTCATCTCTCCCCTATATGTCTCTCTAGTTTTGTTTCAGTAGCTCCCTCAGTCCAATGAACCAATTTGAGATTTGAGGAGGGATTACACAAGAGCAGAGTAATTTGTTTTATTCCTGGATACCATTCTATCAGAGTATAATACCAGTGTACATGCATTCAATACATTGATGCAATTTTATTTCATGTTTTATTTGAAATGGAATTAACTATCTTGGTCCCAGATTTATAGAAGCTAGCAGAACTTCATCTTTTCAAAAGTTTTATGTAATGTTTTCTAAACTTTTGAGCATTTAATATACAAATTATACCATGACCACTAGACTGCACTGTAGCCTAATCCTCAATTTAATTTGAAATACTAGGACCAATTGTTGGAAGTCAATTTCACATAATTAAAATGCTATATGAAATTAACACAATATGCTGCATGTTAGTTACAAGTTAGCAATTTTTAAAATATTTGAATGTGTCTTATATTGTATACTTTGAGGGGGCTAATAACAAATGATTCATCAAGATGTTAATCACAAACTGGTAAATTTGGATGGAGAATAAAATTATCCAAATTATGGAGAATCAATTCATTGATTTCAGGTATTTAAATGAAAATGAACTCTTCATAACTATGAGCAGAATTGTGGTCCCTTTTAGGTTTTTATCTGAATGTTAAATTGTATGTTTTATTGACTCCTTAACATATGAAAGTGCTTCTCTGCAGCAGAACACAAAGGAAACTCTTACTCATGCAGCAGTTCTCAAGCAGCAATCAGTTGAACTTGTCAGAACTGCAAAAGAGCTAGAAAAGAAAATGAACTACTTCAAAGAGGTAAGTGCTTATGTTGCAGTCTATGTGAACATGTCACTGCATCAGATCACAGTGGAAAAGTAATATATTAGAGCATGGGTATCAAACTCGCCACGTCACGTTATGTGTCGCGATGTATCATGACTTTTTCCCCCCTGCATTGCCGGAGCTGGGATGGGTGCGGCCTCCACATGATGCAACCGGCCCATGGGCCGGCAGTTTGACTCCCCTGTATTAGAGACTGGAGTGTATGAAGTATTTCTGAAGGTGGGAATCTAATCTAAGCAGTGATTAATGAATAACTATATTTATAACTATAACAGAAAGGAAATGTATTTATAAGAAATACATTATAAGGATAAGTGAAGCCTAACACCTAGTTAAGTACATTCTGCCAGGAGAAAAGTCAAAGACTATTTGGTTTGTGCATGTATGCACGGAAAGTTAGACAGAAATAAGTGACTTCAGATTAGCTGTGTGACTCACAGGGTTAGGTTTTTTTTTTTTTAGGAAAATAGGAGGAGGAAGATGCTCTCTATCTTGAGTTATTTATAAATGTAATAAAGATGGGATAAAAATAAACAAATAAAACATTTGCACAAAATAAATGCATTTTATCTTTTAGCATTTAGGCAATGTTACCAAAGATCAAAAGCATACTGAACAGATGGAAGAGGATTCTAATGTGATAGAGGAAAGAGCAAAAAATCAAGAAAGAAAGAAGGACTTTGATGAAAGGTGGCATTTTAAAATCAAATTTATCACACTAAAACATGAGTTATAAAGAGGTTGCTGAACGTTGAAATCTTTACTGTCCAAAAGTTTTCCCCCTTACAAATTCATACTATTATAAATTGTATCTGCTTTACTTACTATTTTGCAGAGATATTTCTGTTCTAACAGGTTTAAATACAGGTTTTCAATATAATATTTACACATAAATTGACTAGTGTAAAAAGGTTCATATTATTAAGGTGACCAACTTTTTTACAATGAAAAGGAGGACACAAATAAATTGAAGAAAAAAATATTGTAAATAAAAGAAACATTTTATTCATTGCAACAATAATACAGAATACACTATAATATGATAAATGCATAATAAAAAACATTTGTAACAATAACATTTTATATTGTAATTATGCTTACATGCCGTGCCCCCGCCCTCAGCCGCCCCACCAGCATTGCTGCCCTGCCGTTTAGAGCGGGCCCTGCAGCTCCCAAAGCACCAGCTGCACCTGCTCCGGCCTCGGGGGGCAGCCCGCTGTTGACACACCCCACCTGCAGCTGCTCCACCAGCACCACCACCCACCCTGCGCAACCTGTAGAGCAGGCCCCGCAGTTCCCACAGCACGGAGGGCAGCCGGCCACCGCCGCCCCTCACACCCCCGCCTGCAGCAGCCCCACTGCCCCTGCCTCTTGTGCCCACAGCCATTATTGCCCTAGCAGGGCCGAAGATCAAGAGAAAGCTACCATGGCATCGCAGCTCCAGTCTCCTCCAGGTATCTTCGGGACTAACTAGGAGATGGTGTAGTTGGGTAACAGGGAGGAGTGCAAAGTTCCTGCCAATACACCTTCGCTGCAGACAACTTACTTGTGCAAAGTTTGCCGGCCAGATGTTTTGGCGTGCTCAGCAGCAATTCCTATTGGCTTTCAAAAGCCAATAGGAGTAGCACAGCTCATGCAAAAGTTGAAAAAAAAAACATCAAAAAAAGGTGCCAGAACGCCGTTCTGAGCGTTCTATGAGAAAAAAAAGCCCTGCAGATTAGTCTTCAAATATTGAAAAGGAGGACGTGTAGGAGGACACTTTTTGAGGGAGGACAGAACTCACAAAAGGAGGACTGTCCTTCCTAAAGGAGGACAGTTGGTCACCTTAATATTATACTTTTCTAATGTGAAAATTCCCTTGCAGTGATTACCTTAGAGTGGAATAGAGTCATCTTATATTGCCTAAAAAATATAAAAGGGTAGCTATGTGATCCTGGGAAAAGATGTGACTCAGTGGTGGGATTCAGCCGGTTTGCACCACTTCAGCAGAACCAATAGCTACTTTTTGTTGCCCAAGCCCAGAATGGACGTCTGAAAACGGCATCCACACAGAGAACCGGTTGTTCACATATTTGAATCCCACCACTGGTGTGACTGTTCTAAGAAGTTGTTGTTGGCTCCTAGATCAAAACATTTGCAGCAATAATGTACTTGTTTTCAAAAAGAAAAGTTTGTGTTAACAGTTTTAGTCATAGGTAGGTCAATAATTCTGTAACAATTTGGTATTTTTCCTATGCTTCTCATATTTCTATTAAGCAAGTTGCTCAATAGACATTATCCAGTGAGGACATTAGATTAGATTATCCATTTTTGTATATTCTTACCTTTTATTTCAAAGTAAAATAAAAGATGTGTCTCATATATTTCCATGTTTCTTTCATTGATTTAAAACTTTCTTTCAGCTTGTTCAAAGAGAGTCAACATTTATTGAATGAGAAAGAACACACATTTAAACCACTTAATCTACCTAGTATTTTTCAGAAATTAGTTCAAAGTGTGCCAACTGTGAAACCACTATTTCAGATCACAGACAGAGGTAACAAAATATTAAGAGATTTAGTTGTGAGATTTTGAGGTATATAATCTGAATATTGTAGAATATATTAAGGTACTTTCCTGCATAATTTGATATCTTTGTTGCAGGAAATGCAGGTGTTTCTATATAAGTCATATAGTTAGTCAAATACAACTGACTATTTTTTGTTTTCTATGGTGATATGCCATCTTTCCCTTTCAAGGGAGAGAGACACTGTCCTGCTCTGAGCCCATAGAGCTCTGTTTTGCCCTATTTCTCTTTTCTTACAAGAAAGAAATGTCACATCCTTTGTGGGCATACTTTTCCAAGAGCCTGGCACCATTTTTTAACCTAGATGTCATCACTATCTCAAACTGAACAGGGACAAGATTATTGTACTTCTGAAATCTAAATTGACACAGAACTTTTCTTAAAACCTTTTATCAGTATAGCCATCAACATTTGTAATTTTTATTTGATGAATATTCACAGAATCCATCTGTTCTTCATGGCTGAGATTGCATAGCTGCTGATTCATGCCCTGATTTCTCTCATCTGAATAATTCTAGTAGAATGCTGGGCAGATTATATCCATATTGTTCTTTTGTTCTGAGCCTCACTGAACTACCCTTAGTGCCCTCTGTTTCTACTGTCTATACTAGCTGGATGTTTGCAGAAGGTCAGCACAAAGTTGTATCAGCATGAAATTTGTAATCCCTACAGCTGATTCATGTCCTACTGCTCCAGCCTTTGCCTTGAGTCATTGCAAACACCTGATTTCTCTCCTAACATGTTTACAGGTTATCTTTGAATCATGTTGGAATAAGGGGAAAACACCGCGTTAACATTGCTTCAGCTAAAAAAAAAATAAGCCTGGAGATAATACCAAAAAGGTGTTGCCAGGACAATTTTGTGTTATGGTGGGTGCAAATAGTGAAAACCTTACTCAAATATTGTAATTTTTTTTACTATAAGATGACTACTACTATGTGATTACCCTTTTGATATCAGTTTTATATTATTCCTATGTGAGAATCAGCTGAATAATATAGAGTTCATAATCTTATATAATACAGGTGCAGAAAAGAAAGAGGACCTGGCAGGACATTCCATAGTGACTAGTATGTATTTCAACCATGTAGAAAATGAAAATCAGGTATGCAATCTGGTATGCAAACAAAAAGCAGAAGGAATAATATGCATTCATGAGTTCAGCACAATAAAATGTATTTAAAAATATTGTAGTGCATCTAAAGATAGTTTTACAAAAATCATTCTGTTTTAATTCTATTGGGATTCTTTTTGTCTAAGTATGAGCAGAACTATCTACTATATGAAGTCCTTTAGATCAAATGCATTTTGTTTCCTTTTAAATACAGTACAGTATAGTACACAATTTCATAAAAAAACAGGAAAGTTACTTAAAAGATATACAAGGTCCAAGCATCCAATGTTCAATTCTTTAAGACATGCTAAAAATAAAATAAATAAAAACAATAAAAACAAACAAATATACTGGGATTTTACTACAACAATTTTCCTTCCAACAAAAAGGGTAAGTTAGAAAGAATATAGTAGCAGGGAGGAATAAGTGTCACTTGAGTATTATTTTTAGTGCTCTAGGAGAATGAATGGATCTTCTATCAGAATTTTATACTCCTCTTAATTTGAAATACATTTTTTTTGTTTTAGAAATGTGATAATTCAGAAACCAAGATTGTAGAAACAGATTCATCTATAACAAATGATCCCAAAGAAATATCAAATAGGTAATTTTTCAGTCATCCTACCTTCATTAATAATATGTAGTTTATGAAAATATATGAAGATAATTCTGCTGATGTAAATTATTTTCTGAATTGTTTCAGATTATTAGCTAATCACAAGAACACACTTACTAAACAGTGCTTTAACACTGAAAATACAAAAGGTAAAAACTGTTCTATTGCTTGTGCTTCCAGAATGTTGAATTCCAATATTGCATGATCACTTTCCCCTCCCAAGGTTCCTGTGGTTTCAACATCTATCATTTCATCTCTGCTAGTAAAGATTAGATCCAATATGGCTAATCCCCTATTTCCCTTCTCTACTTTTTCGGAGACAAAATTGTCTGCTAGGTTTGTCAGCAATCTGTTTGATCTTCCACTTGAGTTTGTCTCCCAGTTGATGTCAGGATAATTAAAGTCCCCCATTACTATTGTGATGTGCTTCCTATATACCTTAGTTAGCTGACTAGCAAACAGTTCATCTATTTCCTCTGTTTGGTTGGGTGGCCTATAGTATACACCTATGGCAATGTCATTCCCCCCGCCCCTTTTTATATTGACCCAAATGCATTAAGTCAGTTTTCATCATTGTTGTGCAACTCCACCTCATCTTTTGTTTGGTCTGTTTCTTTTAAATAATTTAAATCCCTCTAGCTGTATGTTTCATTTGTGGGTTTCATCCCACCATGTTTCCTTAATGGCAACAATATAATATCTGCCCTCATTTACCTGAATTTCTAGTTCACCCTGCTTACTGTTCATACTCTGTGCATTGGTGTATAGACATTTGAGTCCTTTATGACTGACCCTGTGTTTACTTTCTACATAACCTGTGTGGTGCCTGAGTTCCCCTACTTTTTTTACCAACTGTTTGGTTAGTGCACTTTGTGTGGCACTCACTATTAAAAGCTTGATTTTGCTTGACAACAAGGTTGATATTCTTGTCCACACACACATTTATGTTACATGCACTGATAACCCTATAATTTTTAGATTGCCGGGGACAATTAACTCACTGCCCTTGTTGTTAAATATTCCTCCAGAAAATTTGTGAATTTATTGCCAAGTAACTCAGTCCCTTTGTTGGATGGATTCAAACCATCTCTTTTGTACATTTTTTCATTGGACCAGCTACAGATATTGTGTAACCAAAGCCTTCCCCTTTACACCACTCCTTTAGCTACATATTGAATTCTGCTATACGCTGGCCTTTTCCATTTTACTCCTTATACACTGGTAAAACCTCTGAAAAATTAAGCCCACAGCCTATCCTGCTAAGTTCCTGCCCCAAGCTCTGGAAATCATTCTGCACAGAGAGTACATCTTTTTGGGACAGATCGTTAGTGCCAAGATTCTGGGCCCAGTGCTCTTCAACATTTTCATCAACGATTTGGACGAGGGGATAGATGAGGAAATCATCAAATCTGCAGACAGCACCAAGCTGGCAGGAATAGCCAATACTCCAGAAGACAGGCTTAGGATACAGGAGTATCTGGACAGACTTGAACACTGGGCGCTATCTAACAAAATGAAATTCAATGGTGAAAAAAGTAAGGTTCTACATTTAGGCAAGAAAAACCAAATGTACAGGAGTAGTATAGGGGGTACCTTGCTCAATAGTAGTAACTGTGAGAGGGACCTCGGAGTCCTAGTGGACAATCATTTAAATATGAGCCAGCAGTGTGCTGCAGCTGCCAAAAAGGCCAACACAGTGCTGGGCTGCATTAACAGAGGGATAGAATCAAGATCACGTGAAGTGTTAATACCACTTTACAATGCCTTGGTAATGCCACACTTGGAATACTGCATCCAGTTTTGGTCACCACAATGTAAAAAAGATGTTGAGACTCTAGAAAGAGTACAGAGAAGAGCAACAAAGATGATTGGGGGACTGGAGGCTAAAGCATATAAGGAAAGGCTGCTGGAATTGGGTATGTCTAGTTTAATGAAGAGAAGGACGAGGGGGGACATGATAGCAGTGTTCCAATATCTCAGGGGCTGCCACAAAGAAGAGGGAGTCAAGCTATTTTCCAAAGCGCCTGAAGGCAGGACAAGAAGCAACGGATGGAAACTAATCAAGGAGAGAAGCAACCTAGAACTAAAGAGAAACTTCCTGACAATTAGAACAATTAACCAGTGGAACAACCTGCCTCCAGAAGCGGTGAATGCTCCAACACTGGAAGTTTTTAAGAAGATACTGGACAGCTATTTGTCTGAAATGGTATAGAGTTTCCTGCTTCAGCAGGGGGTTGGACTAGATGACCTCCAGGTCCCTTCCAACTTTATTATTATTATTATTATTATTATTATTATTATTATTATTATTATTACTATTATTAAGATGTACAATAGCATCCACATCACAGTCCTTGCTGGTGTTCTTGACTACTTTTTATGTTTCTTTACTCTTGCTCTCCTTTCTTTTCTTTTTTCTTTTACTGTTTTATCTATTCCTTAAGAAATGTAAAAATGCTGAGATGGTTCATATGGAAAAAATAGACTTAAATTTTTAAATGTAATTAATTTTTGAAAAAATCTTAACCAGTAAGAATACTTTGAATTTTGTGGGAGAAATCTTTTTAAAATAAGGACTGTAACAGGATCTATGATAAGCTAATAAGAATGATTGGATAGAAAAGAAATATTATATTGATGTGATTATTATTTTTAGGAATATTGGGAAAAATTATATATTTAATTGTTATCTATCAAAACAATAAGAAATGTATTAACTTAATGTTTGTAAAAGAGGACGTTTTGGGGAAAAGAGGAAATCAACTAAAACCCCATTATATGGATTATGGATTATAGAAATCAATTGTTCGTGATCGTTTAACAAATGTAAACCCAGACAACACATTGTTCACCAATTATTAAGTGATTTATGTTTTAAAAAATCAATAAAATATATTACAAAAAAAAGATCATAAAAGGTGATCACATGACCCTGGGACACTGCAACTATCATAAATATGAGTCAGTTGCCAGTTTTGATCACGTGATAATGGGGATGCTGCAATGGTTGTCAGTATGAAAAACAGTCATAAGTCACTTTTTTCAGTGCTGTTGTAACTTCGAAGACTACCTGTATAAATAAATAAATATGTTAAACCAAAGTCAAAAATTGTTAGGATCCTTCATAACTACTATTTTGTACACCTAATTTCCCACATTTTATTGTTTATTAATTACACAGAAGGTGTGATGTATCTCATTTATATGGATTATACTTGCTTGATCAAGCACCAATTCTAGGGCTGTGCAAATTCTTTGAAATAAGTTCTTTGGAATACATGACTTTTTTGTATTGTTAAAGCAATTTTTCTTTTTCCAAGCTTACACAACTGTTGTGAAAGCTTTGGATGCAAACCCTGTATGTTCTGGAAGATCTGGTTCAAAGGATTTGCAGAGCCCTAATCACTGCATCCTATTGCTATTGCTATACTAGAATTATATCCCATAATTCTTTTGGTTGCTCACGGTAGCATACTTTTTATTTACAGTAGTGGCCAAAAGTGTGGAAACCTTTTGGGAAAAGTGTATTTTTGAGGTTTGATGGCTAATAACACCACTTTTGGGGGGAGTAGTACCATAAAATTATATATCAACGGAAAGATAATTTAATCAAGAATGTAATGCAACAAAGTTTGTTCAATTATTTGTATTGTATTCTATGAAATGTTATAGCCAAATAATCAGAAAAAGGAAGCACAACTCGCTTAGGTTGATATCAGGGGCTTTTCTTCATCTGATTGTAGCCAATGAGCATGAGTGTTTAAAGAGCCAATCAGGTGTCATCTTGTTTTGGTAATGAGCCAATCAGATCACAGTAGGATTCAGTTATTGATGTCATGTATTGAAGCTGAGAAAAGGACATTTGTCAGTGTGTCAAGTTGGTTAGGTTTTTTTGTGTTCTTTCATTTAGTAAGCTTGTAAAACGTAATAAAATCAATGTAATGGTGCAAAGAGTTGACTGGTTGCCCAGAAAGCGATGTAAAATAGTACTATCAAGTGAACAAGGCCAAAATTTGTGGAAACTTAACCAAAGATGGCATTTCTACTGTTCACTTTTCCCAAAAGGTTTCCACAATTTTGGCCACTACTGTATTTATTTCATATGTGTAACAGAACACAGCATTAATGCAGAAAATTTAAAAAACAGCATATAAAATGTGCTTCAAAATATAAAAACAGAACAGTTAAATATTTTAAAAATGCACAATAAGAATGATGAGTAAAATTATGAATAAAATTAAATTATATATGAGCATTTATTAGAATGGCTAAGCCTATGGCCAGATATCTAGATTGTTTAGCTATTAGACGACATACTTAGGTAACATACTTAGGGATCTCCCTTCATTTTAACCCCTCAACAACCCTTCATGAGAGATTGGGTTGAGAGATCTGGACTGGCATAGACTTACCCACTGAATGCCATGATAAAATAAGCCTGAATCACAGTGGTTCCAGTCCAGCACCTTTACCATTATATTGCATTGGTAAGTTGAAGCACTGCACGCATTGAAGTGAGGCAAGAAATGAATTAAGTATGAATGACTTCTTTGGGTAAAGTGAGGTCTTCTTTTTTTCCTTCTCAATTGATCCTACAATGCTTGGCTCTTCACCTTGTTATATCCTACATCAGATCCCCAAGTTCTTAAGGTGGCCATTGGAATATTTTGCCTCTCACCCTCTCAGTTCATTACATTTGTTTTTTATTGTCTGTTTGGGAAACCCCTTCTAGGTGCTGAATTTCTCATGGGTCCACAATTTCAGGGAAATAAATCAAATGATGGATTGTTGTTTGGTATTCTGCTTTCTGTATCTTACAATCTTTCTGACATTGATGCTAAAAGCTGATATACAGCTATGTGACTGGAATATAGCAGCATGCATTTCTCTTCTCCAATAATGTACTAGTATAATCACCAATGCTATATACCATCTTGATTTTTATAAAATATAATTTTCTGTGGTAGGAAAAAAGACTGACTACAAACAAAAGGAAAACAAATCAATGGATTCTGAAGTTATATCTCAAGTTAGTTTAACGTCTTGTTATATTGTTCTATTAAATGATTTTCAATAATTTTGAAAACCAGATATATGCTAATATTAGTTGAGTTGATGTTTGCTACTTTAAAATCCTTACATTGTACCTTTTTGGAAGGCAGCTGGTTGAGAAAAATGCTCTTCATTTAACATTCCTGAACAGAAGACTAACAGCTTCAAATCTATGTGGGTAGATTTCTCTCTGAAGACAAACTTCAGTTCTCATTCCTTAATTTATATATTGATTTATAAATTTGGATAGTGTTTTGGGTAGCGAGATGGGTGGCATATAAATTAAATAAGTACATTTATGAAATAAATAAATAAATAAATTTATATCTTAAATTTTCATATTATTGCCCCAAAAGTGATTGTTGAAAAAATTTAAAAGCCCTGAATATATTTGTGGTAGTTGTGGTTTCCTCAAATATGATATAGCAACATTTTCTTGAACAGGATAGGCAGACAGAAATTTATACTAAACCTACTGGATGTTATTCTTCAACAAGAGATGAAGATACTGCAGCAACTCCACGGCTAATAACTCCAGAGCCTAACATACTTCCAAAGACACCTGACTCTGGTGGGATGAGAACTCCATTTGAACTGTAAGCATTGTCCAAATTCAAATTTTGCTTTTCTTCAGGATCCTTCTAAAGAATGATTTTTAAGTTCCACTTAATATTTATATCTTCTTCTCTTTCATTGTACTAGATTTCCACCAGAAAGTGAAGGATTACTGGCCAAGTCACCTGCTTTTTCTTTTCTTGCTGGATTTACTTCAAAGACACAGTCACCTGCATTTAATTTTTTTGATTTTTCTGCATTTGGAACTGAGAGTTCATTAGATCAGGTAATAATAAATGTTTAGTGTACTTAGCTATTTTTTTAGGGTGATTAACCCATTCACCAGGGAAACTTTGTGTTTTTGTTAAAGATTAGGCTAGAATTGACAATATTCAGATTGAAATCCTAACTTGACTATTCTTGAATAAAAGAGGGAAGAATAATCATGATCAGGACCTAGAGTTAAGTGGAAGAAAACCAATAAAGAGGTGCCAAAGCCAAGGAACAGAGAGAAAAAGGCCTGGTTGATGCATACAGACCATGACGTGACTTTGGTCTTGCTACTATAGTTCCCTTCTGCCACATTTCAGGTCACCGTTCCACAATGCTTCTTACTGGATGCTACATTATCCCTTACTGGATGCTACATTATCCTTTCTTGTTTTTCTTCACTTCTCATCCAAGAAGCTTCTTCAACTCTGACTGGATAGTGGAGAATGGAAGGACTTATATCCCTTACAGACAGCTGGTAATTTACATTCTTTTAGAGAATTGTTGAGGACACTTGGAGATTTATCTGTGTCTTCAAGGTCACCTGAGTGGTGCAAGTGGGTGTGGAATCTTCTTGGAACTGCTGAAAGGACACCTTGTAGACTGGAGATAATGTCATATTCCCCCCCCCCTCTATTGAGGGCTGTTCAGTTTTCACATAATGGCCTCTTTGACCCTCTTTCAAACAGCAATCGTCTCTGTCCAAAATGTGGACTTTGCTGTATTCAAAAGAGTGGCCTTTATCTTTTAAATGCAGATGGTTCTCCTATGTTGTGCCATGTGTTTATGAAGTAGTTGTTTTGTTTCCCCAATGTACAGATCTGCACATGTCTCACTGCATTGTACTGCATATACAGTATGTTAGTTTGTATCTGGGTGTTTTATCCTTGGGGTGGACAAGCTTTTGCCTTAGTGTATTCTTGGGTTTAAAGTGAGCACATATGTTGTGTTGGCTGAAGACTCTCCTGAACTTTTCAAATATTCCTGCAATGTATGGAATGACAACATTGTTTCATTTATTGTTCTTTTCTGTTATGGAGGAGCTCCTGCAGGGTCTTTTGGGGGCTTTGATGAAGGCCCATTTGGGACAGCTACACATTCTCAGGGCCTCCTTGATGTGTTTTAGTTTTTTTTTTCTTTCCCATCTTTGCTGGTGGGCCGGCCTTCAGCTTGGTGATGTAGGGTTCCAATAACTCCCATTTTGTGCTCCAGTGGGGTGAGAATCAAAATGTAAATACTGATCTCTGTGTGGCAGTTTTCTGTAAACTCCAATGTTAAGGCTTCTTTCTTCCTTAATGTGTATTGCACAGTCCAGGAAGGCTAGACTATTTTCTTTAACATCTTCCCATGTGAATTTGATGTATCTGTCCACAGAGTTGCAGTACAATGCAGTGAGACATGTGCAGATCTGTACATTGGGGAAACCAAACAGCCACTTCATAAATGCGTGGTACAACATAGGAGAAAAAACCCATCAGGACAAGATTCAGCAGTCCATCTGCATTTAAAAGACAAAGGCCACTCTTTTGAAGTCAGCAAAATCCACATTTTGGACAGAGAGGACCACTGGTTTGAAAGAGGGGTCAAAGAAGCCATCAAATTGAACAGCCCTCTCTCAATAGAAGGGGAGGGATATGACATCATCTATCTCCAGTCTACAACACAGTCCTTTCAGCAGTTCCAAGAAGGCTCCACACCCATTTGCACCACTCAGGTGACCTTGAGGACACAGATAAATCTCCAAGTGGTCTAAACAACTAGAATGCAAGTGACCAGCTGTCTGCAAGAAATTTAAGTACTTCCATTCCCCATCATTCAGTCAGAGCTGAAGAACCTTCTTGGATGAGAAGTGAAATGTCTTCAAAGAAAAACAAGAAAGTCCAGTTGCCTCTTGAAAAAGCACCTTTGAGACAGCTATGAGTTGCATGACTGAGAATCTCCATAGACAGATGGTACATTATCCTATTTATACTTGATTATATATGCAAGTTAGCATTACTGTTTATATTATGCTCATGTTCTTCATTTGCCTTTCTTTATATCCTGTTATTGTGTTCTGTTCAATGTGCAGTTACAAAGATTCAACTCAGTTGAGAAACTCAGTACACTCAGTTCTGGTGATTGATTGGTTTTGATGTGGTCTCATTCTTCACCAAAGATCAAGGAGACCACATCAAACTAATCAATTTATCAGCATAATTCAAGAAGACATTGTTATATATTAAGAGAGTATTTCCTGAAGATACCACAAACCTCTTCCATCATTGTTTCATGTCCAGTTACATAACACACAACAATGAATTTTATGAGCAAAATGTGGGAATTGCTATGGGGAACCAATTTAGCCTAGGCATAGCCAATTTCTACATGAAGAAATTCAAAGGGCATGGGATATTGAACCCTTAAAGCCATCCATCTGGCTCTGGTATTTGAATGCCATTTTTGTGATCTGGAGTCCTGTTAAAGAAGTCAAGAAATCCCTAAAACATCTGAATAGCCTTCTCCAGAGTGCACTGTTGGATGAACTGAAAGATGACCTGTCATGGAGAAAGTCTATATAAGTGGTCACTAAGTGGTTACATAGTAACTTGATGGAATAATAATCAATCAATCAATCAATCATTTAGGAAAAATATGAGAAAACAAAGGATAGAATGGAAATGCAAATAATTATTCCTGGTGCATAGGACATATTTAGAAAGAAATTGGAGTATGGGACCACAAATTAAGTTGAATAATTCAGGTCAGAAAAATAACCCCACATAATTAACTATGGGTTTGCTTCCACAAGCTGTGTTGATCATCTTTAATTTATTAGAGAGGTATTAAACACATTTAAAAACAAAGCCTGTTGCAGAGGTTCTTTGATTGATGCTGTGACACCCCCCCCCCCATGAATAAAGCTAATGAGTTCTTCCTTAGTATTATTGAGTGTGCCACTGGGTATGCTCTTATCTCATTTCTTATCCTATTTGCCCATACATATGCCTACTGTGCCATTTTCTAATGAATTCACTTGGTCTTTTAGTCAGGTGAAAGCTGCTCTACTGGAAATATAAATCCAATTTCTCCACACAAAGATATTGGTAAGTTTTCATAGTAGAAATATGTTGTGACTAGCTGTTGTCTATTCATAAATTACTGAAAGGCATTTATATTGAGAGCCAGACTATGACTTTACTCTTTTAACAAAAATATTTAAAAAAGAACTCCATCCAGGAGCTAATGCCATCTTCCCAATTTATATACTCTGGAGAATTTCAAATCCAATGTTATGATTAACAATGGTGTTCTCTTTTATTTTTTATTTTAATAATGGCTTATAATCAATATTCATATGTTATTGATATATACTGTATCAAATGCTAATTCAGAATATTATTCTGTTCAAGGAGATTTCTTTGGAAAAATGGATAATGAAGACTCATTTACATTTGCATTTCCAACACTTCCTTCTGCTCAGGTTTTTCAAGATGGTAAAGAAGATTTTAATTTTCCCTTTGCTTTTGGATCTTCTGAGCAATCCACTCTAAAAGGTTTTCAATCTGCCTCAGAAAACAGAAAGCCATTTTCACTTTTCTGAATGTATCCTTAATTGCGTTGTAATATTCTACATAAAACAAGAAAAAAATAATGGAAAAAAGTGAATATAAATATTTTTAGCCATGTTGACATGTTTTCATTCAATTCTTTTTCAGTTTATAAACAGCTCTTATTTAAAAGGTTAAAGGCATCTATTCTATTTGTTTAAGTGTGTAATGTGTTTTATTGTGGGGCATACAGGGTAAGCTTTTAAATTTGCACATTAGCCTTTTCAACAGGTTTGCTGATGTTGATAAAAGAATGAGCTGTTTGTTTCTATAATGACACTAGAAATATAAAAGCAGTTTGTTAAAGTTTTTATAGTTAATAATGGCAAAATTGTTTCCCTTTGTTCTATTGCTATATATAAGATTATATTGTTACATTGTTATATGTTTTACATATAAGCAAAATATTGTTTTCAACATTTTAAAACATGAATTTTTAGAAAATGTTATAGTATAAAACAATTTAAATTGAAATAAATTTTATATCGCCATATTATAACTTCACATTTCTTCACATCTGGAAAGAAGGGACATTCAAATCACTTCCATGAACTGGTCTATTTTCAAGACAACAAAATACGATCCAATTAGCCAACAGATTATGGGACAAAGTAATCAACATATCTCTTTAATACTGCATTTTTAAAAATTAGTTTATCTTCCAGTCAAAGGTGCTAGAGGGAGAGGCAACACAAATTACAAAATAATATTGGAATCTTGCAGTGCAAACTTTGTCCCTTATTCACTGGCATGTAATTTTACAAGGCTGGTGAAAATGGGTGGTGTGAAAATGAGTGGTGCTTATAATGACATTTGAGGATTTTGGTGTCATTTTGATTAGGAACCAATGTCCGTGTTCCTAATTTGGAGCAGAGGCATCTGAAGACAAAGAACTGGCTGTAATTTCAAACCAAAGAGACAAATCATACTTTGATTCCTATTACGTTTTCTTAATGATTTGACTTAAAAAAAATCTTCTGGGCTATTATTTTGAGAGTCCACTTGCTTTACAAAATCAGGTAGACAGCAAAGGTCTAGAAACCATCCATATTTTTTGATTTTTAAATGCTGCTGAAAGATAAACATTAACTAGACATAATAGTGTGCAAAGTGCATTTGCAACCAAATCTTAATAACCAGTAAGCCAACATTCTAACAGAAATCTTTACAAGATTATAAGTTTGACATTAGCAATCTGTTTCCATTGCCATTCTGCAAAGTATAGCAAAAGACACAAGTAACCCACTCATCCAGCTATGCAAACTCTATGTTCCCCATAGTGAAGATTTAAAAAAAAGACTTCTCAGGCAGATTTGGTATTTAAGCATCTGCTATCAGTCTTCTTCATTTAGTCCTGTTTTATAATTTCTTCTTTCTTTTCATCATTTCACTCCCACCAGTTTGAAAAAAAAAAAATCTCTATCACAAGCCACAGGAAAATGGCCATGAATATTGTTCATATAAGGGAAAAAAAGCTTTCTCAGGGATTTCCACTGTCATATTTCTAGATATTCAATATGTGACAGAGTTAAGCAGGGCTTTTTTTGTCATAGAACGCCCAGAATGGAGTTCCAGCACCTTTTTTGGATGGCACCTTATAGGGTACGTAAAGTGGGTTGTATGACATGTGTTAGTTACGGCACCTTTTTTTTTTTTTTAAGAAAAAAAGCACTGGAGCTAAGTATATATAAACCAAATCTATGAGGATACAGTGAGTAAATAATAGCCCCCAATGGGACCTTATCTGGAGTAAGAAACTAAAGCAGCATCAAGATCGTTAACCTTAGAACTTAAATGAAAGACATCCAGGAAATAAAAGAGCTGTAAATTAGACTAAGCAATCAAGAAGGCAATAATAACTCCTTCTACAGTATAAAAAGTACAAAGATGGGTTCACAGTGTATTCTATTTAGAGAACTAGCACAAATGCCAAAACTCCATGAATGAAAATTTAAATTACAACTTCTATTTTTAGGAAAACTGGGGACAACCTACTCATACTAGCTATTAATAAAACTATTAATATTACACAACACACACACACACTAGCAAATAATGCATTCTGGTTACAGAGTTGTAATTCTTCTTTTGGAATCTTGTGAAATCCAGTTTGATAATGCCAATAACAATGACTTGGTATCTCTAGATGAGTGGTGGCAAACCTATGGTACGGGTGCCAGAGGGGGCACTCAGAGCCCTCTCTGTGGGCACGCGCACTGTCGCCCCAGTCCTAGGCCTTCAGCTGGGTTTTATAAAACCTTTTCACTTTAGGCCTCTGCCACCGTGTGCAAAAAAAAAAAAGTTCAATTAATCAGTCAATTTCAACTTCTTGCAGGGAAAAAAAAAAGATCTTGCAAAGTTTGAATTGATTGATTGAACTTTTTAGTCCCACCCAGTCTGCCGTTACCACTGCAGCCACGCCCATCCAACAGGCCACACCCAGCCAATGGGCCATACCCACCCAGCACCCAACGATGCATAAGTGGGGTTTGGGTTGCAGTTTGGGCACTCGGTCTCTAAAAGGTTCGCCATCACTGCTCTAGATGTTCTACCAAATTTTAATCAGCATGAGAACCACTTAAAGAAAAAAGGCACTGAAAGGAAAATAAATAAATAAGTCTTAAATACGGTTCAAGATATTTGTTCCATAGTACTTAATAGTATTTAAACTCTATAGAATTTAATATTTATTAAGATGTCAAATAGATAATCTTGTCTGAACATAACTATCACAGTAGAATATGGCCTCTAAAATCTGTAAGTCCCAAATGATTTGTGAAGAGACACACAGAAATCCAAAAGCTGGTTGTGCAGTTGGTTTAATTGTTTCTCCATATTCATCACAGGTATTATTTTTGACACAAAATCAATATTCTGTCAGCTCATCCCATCCACATACTTGCGCTGATCATCAGCAAATAACAGCTAGAACTCATGAAAAATGGGGACATAGTTATAATTTTGCAGAGACCAATATGTGCTGATGTACATTCATATGCTCTTCCCTTTTGATATCAGTCAGTAAGAAAGGAACTTCAAAGGGCACACCTGGGTTTCCTATTTTTTTTCAGAAATTGAGATGTTGCCAGCTGTTTGCCTTCAAGGCTGAATGGCTCATTTAGAAACTTTTTTTTTTCATTTTGATTTCTTTTAGGGTATATCTCTTGACATCTCCAGAGTTGACACAAGTCACATGTTATCAAATCTCTGTTCCTGGTGAATAGCATTCAGTCTAATATTCTCTGACTCACATCCAGGTTGTCTACAGAGAGCAATTCTGCTTCCAGACATATCACTGTGTATTCTTACATTAACATTTTGCCAGGAAATGGCTTTTGGCATAATACTACGTTTATCTTTGTTGATATAATGTAAAGTTGATGCTCTTTTTTAAATATTCCCAACAATTCACCTTTGGAAAGGTAATTTTATATTGTTTATAACATTTTTACTTCCTTAAATATACTTTGCCCTTTATAAAAGTGCTTAATTTCTGAAGAAGTTTTAAGCCTTATAGAATCAAGATCACATGAAGTGTTAATACCACTTTATAATGCCTTAGTAAGGCCACACTTGGAATACTGCATGCAGTTTTGGTCACCACGATGTAAAAAAGATGTTGAGACTCTAGAAAGAGTACAGAGAAGAGTAACAAAGATGATTAGGGGACTGGAGGCTAAAACATATAAGGAAAGGCTGCTGGAATTGGGTATGTCTAGTTTAATGAAGAGAAGGACGAGGGGGGACATGATAGCAGTGTTCCAATATCTCAGGGGCTGCCACAAAGAAGAGAGGCTCTGTTCTGGCCCCAATGCTCTTCAACATCTTCATCAACAATCTGGATGAGGGGATAGATGGGGAAATCATCAAATTTGCAGACGACACCAAGCTGGCAGGAATAGCCAACACTCCAGAAGACAGGCTTCAGATACAGGAGAATCTGGACAGACTTGAACTATCAAAATGAAATTCAATGGTGAAAAAAGTAAGGTTCTACATTTAGGCAAGAAAAACCAAATGTACAGGTATAGTATAGAGGGTACCTTGCTCAATAGTAATAACTGTGAGAGGGATCTCGGAGTCCTAGTGGACAATCATTTAAATATGAGCCAGCAGTGTGCTGCAGCTGCCAAAAAAGCCAACACAGTTCTAGGCTGCATTAACAGAGGGATAGAATCAAGATCACGTGAAGTGTTAATACCACTTTACAATGCCTTGGTAAGGCCACACTTGGAATACTGCATGCAGTATTGGTCACCACAATGTAAAAAAGATGTTGAGACTCTAGAAAGAGTACAGAGAAGAGCAACAAAGATGCTTAGGGGACTGGAGGCTAAAACATATAAGGAACGGTTGCTGGAATTGGGTATGTCTAGTTTAATGAAAAGAAGGACGAGGGGGGACATGATAGCAGTATTCCAATATCTCTGGGACTGCCATCAAGAAGAGGGAATCAAGCTATTTTCCAAAGCACCTGAAGGCAGGACAAGAAGCAATGGATGGAAACTAACCAAAGAGAGAAGCAACCTAGAACTAAGGAGATACTTCCTGACAGTTAGAACAATTAACCAGTGGAACAACCTGCCTCCAGAAGCGGTGAATGCTCCAACACTGGAAGTTTTTAAGAAGAAACTGGACAGCCATTTGTCTGAAATGGTATAGGGTTACCTGCCTGTGAGACCTCCAAGGTCCCTTCCAACGTCATTGTCGTCTTCTTCTTCTTCTTCTTCTTCTTCTTCTTCTTCTTCTTCTTCTTCTTCTTCTTCTTCTTCTTCTTCTTCTTCTTCTTCTTCTTCTTTCTTCTTCTTCTTCTTCTCTTCTTCTTCTTCTTATTATTATTATTATTATTATTATTATTATTATTATTATTATTGATCATCGCACAGTCAGCCAGATGTTCAGACTGGATTTGGCATTTTGTCTACCTATCGAGTCCTTACCCAGGACCTGGGATAGGCAGATGTGGATGTTTGATGGTATTACAGATATCGTCGCAGGATGGAAGCAGTTCCTAATAAGGCCGCCTTTTGCAATTGACTAATAGCGAATTTGTCAATGCCAATGGTGTTCAAGTGGTGCTCCAGTTGTTTTGGGATTGCACCCAAGGAGCCTATTACTATTGGTACTACCCTTGCTTGCTTTTGCCACAGTCTTTCTATTTCTATTTGTAGGTCTTTGTATTTTGTTATCTTCTCCAGTTCTTTCTCTTCTATTCTGCTATCTCCAGGCACTGCCACGTCCACTATCCAGACTTTTTTGTCTTTCTTATCGACAATTGTTAAGTCTGGGGTGTTATGTTGCAGGTGCTTATTATTATTATTATTATTATTATTATTATTATTATTATTATTATTATTATTATTCTCCAAAGCACCTGAAGGCAGAACAAGAAGCAATAAATCAAGGAGAGAAGCAACGCAGAACTAAGAAATTTCCTGAGAGTTAGAACAATTAATCAGTGGAACAACCTGCCTCCAGAAGTTGTGAATGCTCCAATACTAGAAGTTTTTAAGAAGAGTCTGGACAGCCATTTGTCTAAAATGGTATAGGGCTTCCTCCCTGAGTAGAGGGTTGGACTAGAAGACCTCCAAGGTCCCTTCCAACTCTGTTATTCTGAGTCAGTTATGATTGGAGAAGCATATAAGTCCAATTAATTAAAAAAACTTTGGGGCAGTGCTGTTAAGTAACATAGCCCACAACCAGTTCTTAAGTGGATAAAGGACAGGGCACCCAAGCAGTGGGTGATGGCAGTAGTTGAATCAATATAGTGAAAGATAAGTTCTGGCAGCTGCGGGTGAAGATATTGGCCCTTTCTTTTGGTTCTCTAGGCCAGGGCTTTTCAACCTTTTTACCAATTGTACCACTTTTAGGATATGGCAATATTCGAGTACCACCTAGCAAGGTGTCAAAAACTTGATGACCAAAAAAAAAAACCTGTTCAAAGTTGCAATTGCACTGAAATGACTTATGACCATTTTGCACACTTATGACCATTGCAGCATGCCCAGGGTCATGTGATTTATATTTGAATGCTTGGCAACTGATTCATATTTATAATGGTCACAGTGTTCCAGGGTCATGTGATCCCTTCTGCAACCTTTTGACAAGCAAACTCAATAGCAGAGCTGCTGGTGGCCAAGTGCTAAGGCGGGATTTCCTTTCCTCCCTCCCTTCCCTGCCTCCCTTTTTCTCATTCCCATCTCCTTCTGAAGGAAGAATTTGAACCCCCCCCCATATTTTCCCTCTTCCATATATTGATCAAACAAGGAAAGGCCTCCAGAGACAGAAAAGACAAGCTGCTGAGTGAACTAGCTTAAAAAGGCACATTCCCCTTTAAGAATTAGCTACTGGCTAGAAAGGAAAGTAAGGAGAGCAGCCGGCACTTAAGGAAGAAAAAAAATGTAAGTACTGGCTGCCTGCTAAGGCAACCTCCTCAAATGGCCCCATTCGTAAGTAAAGGAATGCTACAGGCAAAATCCATTTAGGAGAAAAATATTTCAAAATCCCTTGCAGCAAAACTTACAACTAACAACAGCAGAACAATAGAAGCTAACAGGAGACATCAGCCATCAGCCAACAGCCAAATAGAAATTGCCAAACACTCCTTAAGAACACAAAACCCTCATTGCACAAATCCCAAAACTTCAAAGTCACAAAAGCACATAAGAATCCTTCCACTCTCCATCTCCTTCCCTCCTCCGTGCCTCACCTCCAGCCATTGCCAGCACAGGTGGCTGCCACAGCAGTTGTAGATCGGCTCATGGCCAGCCTACTTGATCTCCTCTCCCCCCACCTCCCCCTCCTTGTCCCCCTCCCCCTCCTCCTTCTTTCTTCTTCTGTGCAGCTGACTCCGCCTCCTCCCAAGGCTGCTGCTTTTTTTCTCTCTCTCCCTCTCCTGCCCAAACTGCCTCCTTTTATAGGCTCTCCTGTCTCCGCCCCACTCCTCCATTCTCATGGGGAAGGGTGAGCCAGAAGTGAGCCTGGGGCCTTTGCAGCTCCAGAGGACTCTCTCACTGTACATCCTTGCCTGTGCTGGCTCTTTCCCTCCCCCACTACACTTGGCTAGGCAGGGCTGTGTACCACCTGCCACTCATTAATGTACCACAAGTGGCATGCGTACCACAGGTTGAAAAGCCCTGCTCTAGGCAGAAGAGAAGCCCCAGTTAAGATCGTCATCCAGACAGAGACATTTAGTACTATGCTTCTCCCAAAATAAGACCTAACCAGAAAACAAGCCCTAATGCATCTTTTGGACCAATAATTAATATAAGACCCGGTCTTATTTTCAAGGAAACATGGTAGTATACAATAAAAACAAAAGAAAAAAAGGGAAACTCTGGGAAGAAGAAGAGGAAAGGAAAGCAAGTATAACTGCAGAAGGTTGAGCAAAGATTTATTAATGATTTTCTTTCTTCCTCACCTGTCCTAGTTGGGGGTTTTTTTTTTTTTTTTTTTTTTTTTTTATTGAAATTTTTCAAAAGTTTTACAAATAAAAATCCACCCCCCCCTCCCCAACCACCCCACCCCCCCCCGACTTCCCAGAACTGAATATAGGATTATTTAACAAATATTTTAAAAATAACATTTGCAATTTATAAAATAATTAATAATAATAATAAAAATCACAGTAATAATATATATAAAATAATATACATAACATAAACTTTAAAATGAATAATATATACTAAAAAAGAAAAAAAATAAAAAATAAAAAGAGAAGAGAGAGAGAGAAAGAAGAAAGAAGAAAGTAGACGAAAAATAAAGCATATATATATATAAAAAAAAAAAAATATATGAATAATAATACATTAAAAATGTATATATATAAAAAAGAAAAAGAAGAAAGAAAGAAAGAAAAAACAATCATTACAAATTATAAAAAGGCTAAATAATATTTTTCCATATCCAAATTATGTTGTATAAAATTTATCCATTTTTCCCATACCGCAAAAAATTTTTCTTGAGATTGCTCCTTTAAGAAAGCCGAAATCTTTGCCATTTCTGCCAAATACGAAACTTTATGAAACCATTCTTGTAAAGTAGGCAAAGATTCCTTCTTCCAATATTGTCCTATTAACAACCTAGCGGCTGTAATCAAATTTAACATCAATATAACCTCCTTAGCATCACAGTCAATAACAATACCTAGTAAAAATAATTGCGGAGTAAATTTTACCCTCCTTTTAAAAATTCTTTGAATATTCCACCATATCTTAATCCAAAAAGCTTTTATATGCTTACACGTCCACCAAATATGGTAATAGGTAGCATCCAAATATCCACATCTCCAGCATTTCGGCTGTAGATTAGGGTACATAATGGACATTTTCTTTGGGTCAAGGTGCCATCTATAAAACATCTTATAAAAATTCTCTCTTAAATTTTGCGCTTGTGTGAATTTAACATTTCTTATCCAAATAAGTTCCCAAGTATCCATTGAAATCGTTTCACCAATATTCTGTGCCCATTTAATCATACAATCTTTAACTAGTTCAAGTTCTGAATCTAATTCCACTAAAACCCCATAAACTCTCTTAATATGGGTTGGCCTTTGATCTCTTACTTGTTTTAAAAAAATTCCATCTTCTCTAAGCCAGCCCATTTTACAATCCATCTTCCATCTATCCACTATTTGTCTATATTGGAACCATGAATAAGTTAAGTTTTCATGTGTTAATTCTTCCAAAGATTTTAACTGCCAGTCTTGGCCATCCCATCTTAATAACTGTACGTAAGAGACCTTGTCCATATTTACCCCTTTCCTTATACCTTCTATGGCATGCCGAGGTATAGCCCATAATGGTATTTTGAAGTCACTTTTATAATACTTTCTCCACACTCTTAGCAAAGAGTTTCTTATAATATGAGACTTAAAAACCCAATCCACTTTTTTATTAAATATTAAATAGGCATGCCATCCAAAAAATAGGTCCCAGCCTTCCAAATGAAGTATTTCTGTATTTGTTAAATTCACCCAATCGCTAATCAATGTCAATACTACAGCATCATAATACAATTTCATATTTGGTACCTTGAGTCCACCTCTCTCACGAAAATCTTGCATTATTTTAAGTTTCACCCTTGGTTTTTTCCCTGCCCAAACAAATTTATTAATACCTTTTTGCCATTCATCTAAATTACGTTCGTTCTTTAAGATAGGTAACATTTGGAACAAAAAAATAAACTTTGGCAGGACATTCATTTTAATAACTGCAATTCTGCCCATAAGGGATAACTGTAAATTATTCCAGTTTTTTAAATCCTTCTGTACCTCCATCCACAGCTTTTCATAATTATTTTTATACAATTTTACATTAGAAGCAGATAATGTAACCCCCAAATATTTTACCTTATCAACAATTTCAAAGTCTGTTAAGTTAACTAGAGCCTGTTTATCACCATTAGTCATGTTTTTAGCTAATATTTTGGTCTTATTATTATTAATTTTAAAGCCAGAAACACGTCCATATTGTTGAATCAATTGTAATAATTTCACCACCGAAGAAACAGGTTGAGACAAAGTAACAACCAAGTCATCTGCAAAGGCTCTTAATTTATATTCTTTTTTATTAATTTCTATTCCTTTTATTTCTTGAGACTCCCGAATTTTAATCAACAAAATTTCCAGTGTTAAAACAAACAATAACGGAGACAACGGGCATCCCTGTCTTGTTCCTTTTTCTATTACAAAAGCCTCTGACAAACCCCCATTTACAATAATTTGAGCAGTCTGTTTTTGATATATATTGGATAATACTTGTAATATATTTTGTCCAAAATTCATCTCCTTGATTAAACACAGCATAAACTGCCAATTCACTTGATCAAAGGCTTTTTCAGCATCCAAAAATATCAAGCCTGCAGAGACTTGGTTATTCTTTTCTAAATACTCTAATAAATTAATAATTTGTCTAACGTTATTCTTCATATACCTTCCAGTTATAAAACCCGATTGATCCCTATGTATAAACTGCTGCAAGATCCCCATAAGCCTGTTAGCTAAAATTTTTGCAAAAATTTTATAATCCACATTTAAAAGAGATATAGGCCTATAATTTTTAGGCAAAGTAAGATCTTGACTATCTTTTGGAATCAATGATATAAATGCATTACGCCAGGATGGAGGGATCTCTAACCCCTGTAATAAATTATTAAACAGTTCACACAACGGTTGGATCATCTCTTCTACTAAAGCTTTATAATAAATAGATGTCAACCCATCCGTACCCGGCGCTTTGCCCAATTTCAATTGTTTAATAGCTGTAACAATTTCTTCCTTAGTAATTAAACCGTTAATCTTTTTTTCCTGATCTTCTG
The DNA here is from genome assembly GCF_016545835.1 of Crotalus tigris. Lineage (NCBI taxonomy): Eukaryota > Metazoa > Chordata > Lepidosauria > Squamata > Viperidae > Crotalus > Crotalus tigris. The sequence continues at coordinate 1,950,960 of NW_024100068.1, forward strand.
TTAATTTAGGAAAGTTGACTTTGCCTAAATAATTATTTATATCTGTAATTTGAATATTGGTACCCTTATATAATTTTTGATAGTATTCTAAAAAAGATTTCTTAATCAATTCTTTCTGATAAACCAATTTACCATTATAATTTATTTTATCTATATTCCTCTGTTTCTGTTTTTTTCTTAACTGATAAGCCAACCATCTCCCTGGTTTATTAGCATTACAAAATGTATTTTGTTTCATAAATAGCAAATTAGTTGCAGCTTGATCAGCCATCAGCATGTTAAATTGTGTTTTTAACAATTTTAAAGCTCCTTTAATCTTTTCATCTAAGGGATTTGAAATTAAAAGTTTCTCTTTTAATTTAATCTCCTCTTCCAAGTCTTTCCGTTTCTGAATCTGTTTCTGTCTATGCAAATTATTCATTTTTATCAAAATACCACGCATAAAAGCTTTACTTGCATCCCAGACCATTGACATTGATGTTCCCTTGTTCATATTTAAAGTAAAATATTCCTTTAAACATTCCTTTAATTTATGAACATTTTTTTCTTGTTTAAATAAATTCTCATTCACCCTCCAGGATCTCCTATCTTCCTTCTCTACAAACAGTTCCATCCAAACTGGACTATGATCGGACAATGTCCTAGGAAAAATTTTTACATTCTTCACCCTGTTGTATAAATCTGTTGTGATCAAAAAGAAATCAATTCTTGAGAAAGATTGGTGTCTATCTGAGAAAAACGTAAAATCCTTTTCTTCTTGATTACGTTCACGCCAATAGTCTCTCAATTCCCAATCTTCTTTCATGTCAAAAAAGGCTTTAGGTAATTTAGCCTGTTTAAAAAAGGTAGAAGAGCCTTTTTTGTCCATTTGTATATCTAAGACACCATTCCAGTCTCCCATTAAAATCACGGATCTATAGTCCAACAAAGTTATTTTCTGATGTAGTAACCTATAAAATTGCTCCTGTTGCTGGTTTGGTGCATACAACCCCACAATAAGAATTTTCTTGCCATATAAACCAAGTTCAAGCATAACATATCTTCCATAAGGATCTGATTCTAACAAGGTAGCAGATAAATTCTGTTTAACATAGATTACCACACCCCCTTTCTTCCCAGGGGCGGGAGATACAAAATGAGATCCCAAGCGAGGATTATTTAAATATTTTTGATCTTTAGCTGTAATATGAGTTTCTTGCAAGCAAATAATATCATTGTTGTGTTGTTTCAAATAGTGGTAAATTTTTTTTCTCTTTTGAGGAATGTTTAATCCATTAACATTCCAGGACAGGAGCTTTGCCATCTCCCTTGGCCTTCAGCCTGGAGAAGATCCGCTCAAATTCTGCTGCTGATGAATATGTAGCAGAGCTTTTGGGTCTTGCTCCTCCCACCGGCACTGAAGCAATTTGCTGAGTAGATTCTTCAATTTCTTTTTCTTTTTCTTTTTTCTGTTGTTCTTTTTCTTTACGTTTATGTGCTGCACGGGTCATTCTCTGTTCTTTAACCTCTGGTTGAGACATCCATACCACCTGTCCAGCAGTCATCATCCCTGTACCTTCAGATTTCTGTTCCATCTCTTTGTCACTCAAGACTTTATGCATCATGGGCAAAGGAGAGCCTGCTCCCAGGACCGTTTTATAAAATTCCTTAGCTTTAGCAACTGTATTAAGTCTATAACGTGTCCCCGCATGGCTCAAAACAATGCCCATCGGAATCTCCCATCTAAATGGCATTTGTCTTGCTTTAAGTTCATTTACTAAAAAAGCAAAATCTTTTCTGCTTCTTAAAATTTTAGGTGGAATTTCCTTTAAAATAATAATATCTTGGGCAGCAATCTGAAATCTTTTATTATAAAAAGTTTGTAGAATCTGATTTCGCAAAGACTTCTTAGCAAAATATATCACCACATCTCTAGGCAAATTCCTCTGTTTTGCAATCCAAGAATTAACTCTATAAATTCTTTCCACATCCCCACGTAACTCTTCTTTATCAATATTCAAAATAACAGCCAAGTCATTAATCACCATTTCCATCAAATCTTGAGTTTTATCTTCTTTCAGACCCCTTATTCTCAAAGCATATTCCATCTGTCTATACTGGAACATAAGAATATCATCTTGTGAAGTCTCCACTTTTTTCTCCATATCTTGAAATTTATAATCCAAAAGTTCAACTGTTTCTTCAATTTCCTCTACTCTGGAGTCCAGCTTCACAACCACTGAGGCCATTCCAGATAGAGCTAGAAGTATATCATCCCTCAAAATAGCATTATTCTGTTCTAAAAGCTCCTTCATCTCTTTCTTCATTTCCTCCTTAGTTTCAGATTTATTCTGATCCAAAAGTTGTTTCATTTCCTCCCTAAACTGTGAGACAGCACTTACCATTATTTCTTTAATGTCTTGTGCTGATGTGCCAGATGGGGGAGGTGAAGGTGGAGTAGATTTAGGTTGCTGCACTGAGGGTATTATTTTAAGTTGTTGTTGCACAGTAGAAGTAGCAGGAGAAGAAGTTACTTTAGAAGCTGCAGTAGCTGGTTGTCGTTTTGAAGCCATTTTAATTTATCTTCCTTTCTTCTTAAAAATACCAATAAAAATAAGTAATCCAAAAAAAAATTAAAAATAAGATAAAATAGAATAAGATAAGATCAATCTAAAAGTCCCCAAGAATAAAAAAGTAAAAAAAGTAAAAAAAAAGCAATATTAAACAACAATTCAGCCGATCCGTCTTTTAAAGGAAAAAAAAACTTTCAAAACGCCATTTTACTTTCACTCTCACTTTTCCGCCCAAAAAAAAAAAAAAGAGAAAGCTCAAAAAAATAAAAAAAAATCAGCAGATACTAAATAAACTAAATAAACTAAAAAAAATAAAATAAAGCTAAACTATAAATAAAATCCTTTAAACAGTTCTGTCCGGTTTAAGATTACTCACGGTTTCTTTAAGTACGGAGATGGTAGCGGCGTCTCGCTTTGTTTCCGAAGAAACAAAGACAGCTGAGAGGCGGAGAAGGCAATGAACTCCGAGGGAACCCTCTTTCTACCCCCCTAAAAATAAAAATCCAGGGAGAGTTAAGAGGTTCTACCTCTATTCATGCGATCTCTACCCCTTCCCTTCGCCCGGGAAGGGGATTGCGAGCCGCGGGCCAGCTGATAAACGCTGTGCTCCGCGGATCTGACACCTTCTCAGGAGGACGGCTACAAAGTAGCCGCCATCTCCACCGCTTTGACCACCGGAAGTCCTAGTTGGGGGTTTTATTACTTTTTTTACCACATAGATTAGAAGAGGAAAGTGGTGATTTTTTTTTTAAAAAAAGTGGCCTTAAACAGCAACAACCACAACCTGGGAGCATTCCTTTGATACCATGTTTTCCCAAAAATACAACCCACCCAGAAAATAAGGCCTAGCTTGACTTTTGGTGTTGGGCTTAATATAAGCCCTACCCCCCAAAAGTAAGCCCTACCGTAGGTTTTTTGGCAGGCCTGATTGCGTGCCTCCCCCCTCCTTGCCTGCTACTGATGCCACTGCTGTGAGGTGGCTTGAATGTTAAGAGAGCGGGGGCCTCAGGCGAGCAGAGGTTGCCTCCTTTCTCTCCCTGCCCTGGATTGGGGAATCCAGTGGGCAGGAGGGGGTGGAGACTGGCCAGGGCCTCAACCAACAGCTTCTCTCTTTCACCCTCACCCCGAAGCAGCCTCTGGAGGCATCCTGCACTGCCCTATGGGCTTTGCTGGCTTTCTCTTCCTCGACAGAAGGGTGGAAAAGAAAGCTGGGCATCCCGAGATGTCCCACTCTGGGAGGTGACTCAGGTTTCCCTTGGTGGGGGAGGAAGGCTTTGGAAATTGCCTTTTCATTTATATTCATCATCAATATTGTAATCCGTCCCTTTATTTTTCAAAAAAATGATTTGTATTTACCACGATTAGCCTCCTTTCATCGCCAATGGGAAGGCGCAGTGTGAATTCTGTGTTTGAGCCATGGAAATACAGACACTCGCACCCTCAAAGCTCATGCTGCTTCCTCGCTCAGGGTGCACCACTGCTTTACGTGAGCGTTCAACTTTGTGGCTCAACTAAACTCTTCAGCTGCAGGGGCCACAGTTCCCATCAGCTTCAGGAGGCCTGGGCAGTGGAAACCTTAGGCCAGGCTCCTCGCAGCTGAAGCAATACAGCTCGTCTGGGGTCAGGTTGGCGTTGCTGGAGACATGACCCATCTCCATGCTCCAGCTCCACTGCACATGTGGGATAACCCTCCTATGACAGCCAACCTGACTCTGGGTGAGCTGGATTGCTTACAGGGAGAGGCTGCACATTGCAGGAGGATGACTGCAAAGGGCGTGCATGAATTCCTGCAGCTCTTGGAGGCTCTGAGTGCTGTTTTTGGCGCCACTCAGTTTTCCACCCCACCCTATCCCTGCCAGGCTGATCTGGTGGGCGGGATTGCCTTCCACCTTCCCTGCCACTGCATTGGCAACTGATGCTGCCCTCCCGAGAGATGGCACAGCGATTGGACTGTGGCCACACTATGAATGGAATAGACCATCCCCCAAACCTCAGCCATCCTCTCCACATGTGCTGCAGCTGATCTGAAGCACTGCTTAAAACAGCAAGGCAGCCTCCAGGAGCTGCAGGGATCCATGTGCACCCTTTGCAGTTGTCCTCCTGCAATGCACAGCCTCTCCCTGTAAGCAATTGGGCTCACCCAGAGTCAGGTTGGCCATCGTGGGAGTATCATCCTGCATGTGCAGCAGAGCTGGAGGACAGGGATGGGCCACGCCTCTGGCGATGGCCAACCTGACCCCGGGCGAGCCGGATTGCTTCAGCTGTGAGGAGCCTGGCCTAAGGTTTCCATTGCCCAGGCTTCTTGAAGCTGATGGGAACTGTGGCCCCTGCAGCTGAAGAGTTTAGCTGAGCCACAAAGTTGAATGGACCTGCAAAGCAGTGGTGTGCTCTGAGTGAGGAAGCAGCATGAGCTTTGAGGGTATGAGTGTCTGTATTTCCGTGGCTCATGCGCAGAATTCACACCACACCTTCCCATTGGCGATCAAGACACCCTCCGAAAATAAGCCCTAATGGGTCTTTTGGACCAAAAATAAATATAAGACCTGGGCTTATTTTTGGAGAAACACAGTAGTATATAGTAATCACTTGGAGTGCAGATGTTTGCCTTCAACAAAAGAAAATCAAACAAATGAAATGGGCTGCACTTGAGCCATCACAAGTCACAAAACCATAGTTTCGATGTAAAAAAGATGAGTGAAAGTTGCCTTTTGAGGGCTGAGAATAAACAAAGGACCACATTGTGCATTCCTGCTTTCGAGAAATGGTCCGTGGACTTATGCAGAGCAGGTTGGACATGCTAGCCAGCTCTTTTGAATATTGCCCTGACTGATTGGAAAATTGATTATGAAGTGAAAGAGTACTTTAAACTATAATGGCACATGTTTCCTACTTACTTCCTTAAATTTAAACATCCTTCTGTAATCAATCAAGTCTTAGTTGACTATATAAGGAATGGGCTGAGGCATCACATTTGTTGTGAACAGGAATAACATGTGAATTCTGTTCCCATTAAGAGTTTATGAAGAAAGGAGTAAAGTTTTTATTTAAAATATTTTTGATATATCTTCTTGGTGACTTACAATAAGAAACAAATTAATAAAACAGCCAGTGAAATAAACAATCAAAGCAAAATATTTTAAATGTAAAAAACAGCAATTGAACAATGTAGCAAAGATTGTAGAGTAAAATGAGATCTTTGTCAACTTCTGCAACATTCTTAGGTATATCAGTCGTGCAGTACAAAATAACATAGATATTTTTGGTTACCACAGATATGTTAGAGTCATAGGACACATTAAACCATAAACCATGTTTTCATATCACAAAGCCTGTTTATAAACAACAGAGTAAAACCAGTTAAAATATCCAATGCCATAGAACAGCATGAGAGCCCTGTCATTATGCTGATGTCATTGTTCCTCAAACGTTTATCAGCCAGGAGACTTTTACAATAGTATATTTAGAAAATGGAAAGTTTCTCAACTATCCAGTTTAATCTTTTTCTGGATTCAAAGACTATCCCTTTCCAATTCCTAATTATCTGTGTTTTTGATAAGATGGGAAAAAAAGTAGATTTACTAAGCTGCTAAAGAACAAGTAGCAACTAATTAGCCCCTTACACAATAAATGTGTCACAATCATTAGCTGGAGAAAAAATAAGTCTAATTGCGGATGTTGTGTGAATGGGTTCTAGCAGTGGTTGATTCTTGCTTGAGGGAGCGGTCGTTCCCTTATCTTTTAAGGCAGTTTTCTCCTGCTTCTCCTGCTCATCAAGAAGTCATTGCTGAACCTCAATTATACTGGACAATTTTCACCCAGTATCGAACCTTCCCCCTTCAGGAAGATGATTGAGAAGGTGATTGCACAGCAGCATCAGAAGACTTTGGAAGAAATGGATTATCTGGATTCCTTTCATTTGGAATCCCAGGTATGGGATGGAAAAGGCATTGGTTCACTTTTGGATGATCTCCGGTACGGGAAGGATAGGGCTGGTGCATCCATCCTTATCCTACTTGGCCTCTTTGCAGCTTTCAATACCATCAAACATGATATCCTTCTAGGTTTAGAGGATTGGTTTAGAGGATTGGAGTTGGGTGTTGAGCTGGTTTGCCTCCTTTTCCAGGGTCAATTCCAGTGAGGGGTGATTGATGCAGAATGCAGCAGCAGGCGGTTATTTATGCTTCTCGAGCAGCACATGTTACACTTCCGCTCCATGAGTTGCATTGGTTGCAACTTTGCTTCTGGGTCCAAATCAAGGTTCTGGTTTTAACTTTTAAAACATGGAGGCAAGTTCCCTGAGAGGCCCCTCTCCTCGATTATATCTGGCCATCCCATCAGATTTGGTAGAGAAGGCATGCTGCAGGTCCCATCTGCTACGGATCTATGCTCGGCAGGACTCAGGAGGTGGGCCTTCTTTCCTATGGAGCCTGCCTTATGGAGCATTCTTCCCATTCTTCAAAGTGAGGTTAGCTCCATCCCTGTTATTTTGGCAAACCCATTGGCAGAGCTCCTTCCAATATCGTCTCATACCCTTCCTCTTCCCCACTAGCCTTTCAGTGGAATAATGCTTGGTGGGGGGAAGGCAGACCTAAGAATATTAGAATATCAGGCTTCTGAAATAGTGGCATTCCTGTGTGTGTGTGTGTGTGAATGTATTATGTATGTATGTATGTATGTATGTATACAGTATATGTATGTATACACCCACCCACCCACCCACCCACCCCCACACAGGAATGCCACTATTTCACTATATATATACAAGTAGTCCTTGACTTTCGACCACAACTGAGCCCAAAATTTCTGTTACTAAGCAAGACAGTTAAATGAGCTTTACCCCATTTTATGATCTTTCTTGCCACAGTTGTTAAGTATACAGCTGCAGTTTTTAACTTGGTTACCCAATTGTAAAGTGAATCTGGTGTTCTCATGGACTTTGCTTTTTAGAAGGCCGAAAAGGTGATCACTTGATCCCAGGACAGTGCAGCTGTCATAAACACAAACCAGTTGCCAAGCTTCTGAATGCTGATCATGTGACCGCGGAAATGCTGCAATGGTCATAAGCACAAAAACAATCATAAGTCCCTTTTTTCAGTACTGTTATAACTTTGAATCACCACCAAACAATGGTTCTAATCAGTGCTTTTTTTCTAAAAAAAAAAAGGTGCCAGAACTCACACATGTCATACAACCTGCCTTGCCTACCCTACAAGGTTCCATCCAAAAAAGGTGCCGGAGCTCTGTTCTGGGCATTCTATGACAAAAAAAAGCCCCGATTGTAAGCCTAGAACAGGGGTAGTCAACCTTGGCTCTTTTATGACTCGTGGACTTCAACTCCCAGAATTCCTGGGCCATTCTGGGAGTTGAAGTCCACAAGTCATAAAAGAGCCAAAGTTGACTACCCCTGGCCTAGAACTAGCTATATATCTATGTGGGCACACAAACATATTATCCCTCCCACACACTGTCTCCCGGTTAACACCAGGAGGGATAAATAAGCAAAATAAGCAAAAGGGAACTATTTTGATCTGCCTACAAGTTCTTTCTCAATTGACAGGTCAATTTTATTTATTTTCATGATAATATTCATATTTTGGAAGATTGACATTCTTGGGTTTAAATCAAAATTGGCTGGCAATCAGTATTCAGAATGAAGCTACAGGGTGAAGCAGAAACACTTTTGCAGACATATTGGCAGAACTTCTCTTCATCATTCTATGCGATTCTTACTGATTAGCCACCTTCCTATGTCCCAGTGTTCTATCAGCTGGGCTCTTTAGCTTCTTTTTTAACCTTACCATTAACCCTAAACCAAAGAAATGAAAGTGCAATCAGAGAGTGGCTGTGCCTTGCAGCATTCAGAAGAAACCCATGGAGCACATTTTAATCAATGGTGTTTCCTATTTTACCTCTCAGACAAAAATCATGGCTAGTTTATAAGAGCAAAACATGACAGAGAATTTCTTCCATGCAGATTGTGATGGCCTTTTTGTCAAATATTGGTGTATAAGAATATTTTAGGGGCACATTTGAAACAGAAATCAGGACACCTTACACTGAATTACATATTGCTTTATAGGCAAAGAAGAGTGGAATTGCAATCTCTCTTTATAGACCTATGCAAATTAGAATATAAATATGATTGAACAGAGCACTTAGGCATTTCATTGGATGTAACACATCATGTGACTAATGAAGTCAGGCCATTAGGATGTAAATATCAGATAATACGTCAGGATTTCAAAGATAAAAGGAGGTTGGGAAAAATAAAGAGGAATACTTCATCGCATAGCATCGCATCACATTTCTAGGGAGTTACTTTCTTTTGCTTTCTCTTTATCAGCATTTCTTGGCCTTCTACATATATTATGGCTCACCTAACAGTTTTAGTTTTCTTGAGAAAGTGATTGAAATTAAGGGCTTTTAATTGGCCCCAAGAATTTTTCTTCATCTGAATCTACCTAGTGTAATATATACTAGTAAGGTGACCAACTTTTTTACAATGAAAAGGAGGACACAAATAAATTGAAGAAAAAAATATCGTAAATAAAAGAAACATTTTATTCATTGCAAGAATAATACAGAATACACTATAATGTGATAAATGCATAATAAAAAACATTTGGAACAATAACATTTTATATTGTAATTATGCTTATATGCCACGCCCCCGCCCGCAGCTGCCCCGCCAGCACTGCTGCCCCGCCATGTAGAGCAGGCCCCGTGGCTCCCAACGCACCAGCTGCGCCGGCTCCAGCCCCGGGGGGCAGCCCGTCATCAACATACCCCGCCTGCAGCCGCCCCACCAGCACCATCGCTGACCCTGCACAGCCCCGTGTAGAGCAGGCCCCATGGCTCCCACAGTACAGGGGTAGCCAGCCACTGCCGCCCCTCACACCCCCGCCCACAGCAGCCCTGCCGCCCGTGCCTCTTGCGCCCGCAGCATTATTGTCCTAGCAGAGCCGAAGATAAAGAGAAAGTTACCGTGGCATCGCTGCTCCAGTCTCCTCCAGGTGTCTTTGGGACTAACTAGGAGATGGTGTAATTGGGTAGCAGGGAGGGGTGCAAAGTTCCTGCCAATTTGCCTTCACTGCAGACAACTTACATGTGCAAAGTTTGCCAGCCAGGTGTTTTGGCGCGGTCAGTAGCAATTCCTATTGGCTTTCGAAAGTCAATAGGGGGAGTACCACAGCTCATGTAAAAGTTGAAAAAAACCCATCAAAAAGGTGCCAGAATGGCATTCTGAATGTTCTATGAGGGAAAAAAAAGCCCTGCAGATTAGTCTTCAAATATCGAAAAGGAGGACATGTAGGAGGACACTTTTCGAGGGAGGACAGAACTCACAAAAGGAGGACTGTCCTCCCTAAAGGAAGACGGTTGGTCACCTTAGGTGTAATTAATATGGATTGAACAAGCTACTGCACAAAGAAGGAAAATCACTATCTAGGTTTATTTTTGGTAATTTTATGCTGTTGTTATTATAACTGAAAAAATCCCTTTATACCGCAGTCCTATCCATATCTATAGGCCCTGTGGGGTTTACAATCAGATATGTGTGATTACAAATGTTGTTTTATTTCTTATATGACAACAGTGGGAATGCTGATACTAAGTATATTGGATTATTTTTCTGGAGGTGAAATACAACAGTTCAGAAACCAATTTGCCCTTGTAAGTTGGGAAACATGTTCTGTTATGCTATTCTTTTATCTCTTTACCAATGGAATTTATAGCATATTAATAATGTGATATAAAGGAAGTTTGTGGAAAAAGCAATGCCTTTTACTTTAAAAGCATCTTCAACAGTTTTCAGCAGAATTCAAAGATATATTAATTATATCTTACAATTATATCTTTGTATTAAATTCACTTTCTCCAGGTGTTGTGGGAATTTATCCATGATTTAGGTATAATAGCCAAATAGAGGCTATAGAATTTTGGGCAGCCATGACTTAGTTTTAAAAAAAACACCACACAACGGAAGGTTTTCTTAGCACCATTTGGTTACCTGGATGGGTGATGTTTCATGAACATGAGCGTTCTTGTTAGCAATGTTTAGCATCGTACATTGCTGGGAATAACTTCGTCTCTGTGATCCTATGAGCTGTTTTAACCATTAGAGCTGTCTCTTGTTTGCTACCTAATCTCTTTTTGATGTAGTTCAATGCATCTCTGTTTAAAAGCAAAGAAAATTCCTGCTCTCTCTTTCCTTCTTCAAGATGTAATTTAGGCAGAAATAAGGCTTTTCTCTCCTCATGTACTGTATCCCCCTTAATAATCAGCTTTCTGCTATACAGGTAGATAATAAAATTAGAAGAAAAAATATCAGTGATCTGCTTTATGTTATAATATTATATGTTATAATATTCTATATTATATGTTATAATATTCTGATGACTAAACATTGTTTCTCTGGTTTCTCGCATTGACTTTGTGTGGCAGAAGCTGGCTGGGAAGGCTGCAGATGAAGATCACATGACCCCTGGATCCTGCATCCATCATAAATACATGCCAGTTGCCAAGTGCTCATATTTTGATCATGTGATCTGGGGATGCTGCAAAGGTCATAAGTCACCTTTTCCAGTCACCAAACGAATGGATGTAAGTCGAGGACTGCTTGTGTATAGATACAAAATAAAAGGTAAAAATAATAAGAAAACAATATTCCCAATCTGTGCTAAATTAATTAGTCTTTTCAGTGATTCGGGAAGAGTGCATGTTCTATTGGGCCAATTGGAAACCCTGGACTATTAATTCACTACTGCACTTTCTCCTCTGACATGTCAGAGCAATTACCATTAACAGAGTATGAATTTTAAGCAACAGCATAAAAGGCAGCCCAGCAGAACATGTTCCCTCAAATCGCACTGAAACCATGCATTGGGTTAATAAACCATACTTTCTGTGGTCTAATTCAATTCCTTTTCCCCAAGATGATTGATTACTGTCCAGTAGGGTCAAGGAGGCCAAAAAAATCTCTCATTAAAAATCAGTTTAGATCAGAATTGTACGTGGCATAACTTCATATAAGCACAAGAGAAACTAGTCCAAATGTCAAAAGCCACAAAGGTAGACGCATTTTGAGGTGCTTGCTGTATAGATCATAAGAATTTGAATTGTAGGGCTTCAAGAGACTGTAAATCTTGGTAAATACAAATCTGCCCACTATAAAGCAGAGGACTTATCATTTAAGGTTTATAAATGTTTAGTTCTGGGAACAAATACTTGCCATTAACTAGCACAGTGGTTCTCAACCTGTGGGTTGGGACCCCATTTGGGGTCAAACGACCATTTCATGGGGGTCGCCAAACAAGGCTGTCTGCCATTTTTCCCCCTTTTCTTTGGCCACACCCCTGACACCCGGTGATGTATAAGTGGTTGGGGGTCACCACAACATGGGGAACTGTATTATGGGGTCGCGGCATTAGAAAGGTTGAGAACCACTGAACTAGCACATTTGAAAATCAGAAGGAAACGGTTCACAGGGAGTTGCAATCAGGAGCCTCCCAGGAGCCACATGGATATTAGCATTGTAGTAATGCAGAATTCAGTCCACGAGTCATAAAAGAGCCAAGGTTGACTACCCCTGTAGTAATGTATCATAATATTTTATGATGGCAGTTTTGTTTGTTTTTCTTAAGGCTGGCATAAGGAAAAGTAGAGAGCGTGAAAATCAGTTCTCACACACCATTACAAGTGAGCAGCATTATACCAGATTAGTTTGTTACCAAAATATGAGACAAGCAGAAACTATTGTCCTCCCTGATGGTGGATAATTTTGGTGAAACGGTAGCTGAAAGTGATGAAGGTAAAGTGATGAAGATAAAAGGGTAGAAACTAGGAGACCTTGCAGCAATGACAAACCACAATAAAACTACAGGGGTTAGTACAGGTGGCGCCCAGGAGTCAAAATTGACCCAAAGGCACAGACAAAACAATTGATCTATTTGGTGAGGAAAATGTTAACACCATGAATGATCCTGATCTTGTTCATCTCTCCTCTCCATTCCCAATCATGGTCATTTTCACTTGGGTGGCTGGACAAATTAAGTATCTTTTTTGTACACATTTAATAGTTCATTTCCTGTTAGAATCCTCATCTAGATATTTGTCATAAGAGGGGGCTATAATGCCAAAGAGGCAGGATAAGTGCAGCATTTTAGGCCATAGGTGAAAAGTATCATTTCTGAACAGTATAAATAGAAACAGGCACATCAGGGAGTTGACTCCTAGTTTTCAACTCGGATAAGATTTTTTTTTGCTTTTTTATTTTTTTTCTTCAGTAATAAAGGGGAACATTTAAAATGTCATTGCTTGTCCCTTGCATCTTCACTTGTTACAGTTCATTCCACTCTGCTATATGCCCAGAATCACAAAATGCAATAGGGAAGTGCTGTATTTTTGAGCATCTTTGAAAAATGATGCACTGTAAACAAACCAGGAAACAACTGGAGCTTTGCAGAACATTTTCCTGGGTGAAAAAAGGGCCTGCAAGATCATTGAAAGCTGAGAGATATGTATGCTACTCTTGGATACCCACTTGGCCCTGTGGCCTGGAGGAGTTGGGTTCAAAGGTTGAGAAAACTTAAGTTAACATCAAGACATATTTAAACCCACCACACAAATGACTTAGGTATATTCTGAAACACAGAACAGTTTTTAACTGGCTGTAGAGGAAGCTTTAGCCAACCTACAATGAAAAGAGCATGTGTGCATAGATGTGTGTATGTGCATGTGTGCGTGTATATATACATATAAGCTGTTATATGTTGCAATGGAAAGTGAAAGTGTCCAGTTGTGTTTCCAGTGTTTAACATGCTTCAGTACGGGGCGATGAGTGCTGAGAGGAGGGGACAGAATGTGGCCTCAATAAGGCAAAATTTTAAAAAGAACATCCTTTTCATTCAGTCTCAATTAGAAACAAATGTTTTCTCTGGCGTGCTTTTCTTTCTCCCTTTCAGAGCTTCGTGCGAGGCTCTTTTGTGGTTTCCAAAGAAAAGGAGTAAGCGGTCAATAGGAGGGGAGGGCTGCGTACAGTGGATTTCTGTTTCCTACAAGCCAGCAGCATAATGCATTGTGTCAGGGAAAGAGGCCAACATCCGGAGGAGGAGATCTAGGAATTAAACAGCGCAGCAGGGGAAGGAGACTTGTTGCTAGGTGACTGGCAACTGCTGCATGTCCCTCTACCGCAACGAAGCCGGAGGTTGGCTCTTCTTTTATCCTTGCGATTGCAGGCTCCTGTGACCTTGCCTTTCAGTCTGCTCAGGGGACGTCTTTCCATTTATTTGTCTTGCACCGAGGTTCAGAGAGTCCCGGGTCAGTTGCTGTCTCTATTGAGTGAGGAGCCTCCAAGAAATACATTTCAGCTGGCCACCGACTGGGTACCAATGAGACTGGCTGGAAGATAGCTCAAGACAGGGTGTTTCAACATTGATAATTTTAAGAAACATGGATTTCAACTCCCAGAGTTCCCTGGCCAGTAATGTTTTGCAGCCTTCACAATTCTAAGATGCGTGGACTTCAAACTCCCATCTTAAAGTTGCCAGGTTGAAAAACACTGGCTTAAGTTTCCCTCTTTGGGAAACTTCAAGTGGCAATCTTTGTCTTCCTTCTTTCGAAGACCCTGCCATGTTGGTTCATTTTGCTGTTTAGAGAAGCAACTCCTATGAATATTTGCTGTTCCTTCTGTGGCTTCTTAAATACTAGTTTGAACAAAGTGTTCCCTTCCTCCATAAATGCCTTTCTCTGAAACAAAGATGGGCTCCTTCTTCCCCCTCTTCCAAAAATGCTAGCTTCAAAATTGGAGGACCATATTAAGTAAGTCACGTTTTAAGTTAAGTGAGAATACACTAATGCAGATAGACCAGGTTTATTTACCTCTTTTTGGGAAGGGGAGAATTTTCATTTCTGGATCATGTTTCTTTTTGGTAACTTAATACTAGGATTTCTTGCTTTCAAGGTAAACATGCTGATTGGGTCTTCTCCCTTAGTCTAGTCTAGCGTGGTCTATTCTGTTTTCAAAGCCTCTGGAATATAGTAGCCTCAGGACTTGAAATATTTTGCTCCCTTAGGGAAACCCCAGATCTTATACAAGTCAAAATGTTTAAAATGAGCAAACTACTTTGAGTAGAGAAGTAGAAACTTTTGCCAGGCCCTCACCGGCTGTTTTTTTTTTTTATTGGACTCTGACCTCTAAATGTTCTAGTTCAATCAAGTCCCTTAATAAACATTTTCTAAGAAATATAATGACCGTCAGAAAAGTTTAAGGGCATTTTTAGGCTGTAGATTCAATTTATTTGAGTGCTAAGAGGACTGTTTCTATGAAATGGTACCGTAAAGGAAAACAAAGATTTACTTAAAATGTATCTGGGTAGCTGGAAATCAGATAAACATTGTTGTAAAATACAAATACGGTGTTTCCCAACTTACTGGAAAAGACTTAATTGATGAATTGTCTTCCTGTTTAGTTTGCCAGCCTGATGATACTCAACTTTAAGGACACTTTGCACTCTGTCTTCTTATATGGTATTTCTTTAATTTTAACCAAACTTTAATTTGAGGATGCCTTAGAAGAGAGAAATGTTCACAGTGAAATGGAAATGGAACATCCTCACCATAAATTCAAGTTTGGGTTATATTGGGATTAGGGCCTACACTTTGCAATATTTAACCCTCAGAAATCTGATTTACCTTCCCTTTCTTTGCTTTCCATAGGGAAATTAAACAGCAATTCATTCAATAGAACTTTGCTTGAGTTTCTATTTTTCTCTCCATTAAGCAAGTAACAAAGAATCCACACTTGAGTTTTAGACATCTACCACCCAGTTTGCAAAGTTTCTGACAAGGTGCTGGAGAGGGTAGTGGCTATCCAGCTATAAGCATGCAAGGAAGAAGCCAATTATCTAGACCCATTTCAGATTAGCTTCATGCCTGGATAGAGTTATAGATTCTTCTAAGGCTGAAGACTAGTCTAATGGATGGTCACCCCGTAATTGGGAACTCAGCAGAAAGATAGGCATGTCAGGCAGTTCCTGGGAGTAATGATCTAGACTTGGAGCAGATGGATGTTGACTCTGATTCTACCAGATACTAACAATGCCAGTTTAAACACTGAACAGTGGAGATCTGTCTGATCTCTCAGATAAAAGGCTTTAAACTCCTCTAATTGGTCAAAGCTAGCAATGCTGGCTATATAGCAGCATCCACCAGACCTTGCTCCTGGTTTAGACAAAAAAATCTTGTGTTGTTTTGGTTCCACGTTCTTTCATTCTCCCAACTCTTTATTTTACACTCTGCTCTTTGACTTTCCCTGGGACTAGTTCTTCTGCACTTCATCAGCTCTAGACTACCACAAGCATTTTTGTTTTGCCATTCTTCAACCATTATATTTTATGGCTTTCAACAATTAAACAACAGCAATAAACAATGATTAACTGCATGCATAACTCTGCCTAATTTACCACCCTCTGTCTCTATGCTATCTCTTTCTTAGCTTTCTTAGCTACTGCTTTCACTAATTTATAAATAAGGTAATGGAGCCTAGGCTTTGAACAGGACAAAGACAGCAGTCATGGTTAACCTGCTATGATGACTTTCAACAGGAGAGGCATATGGGAAATCCTATTGTATTGGCTCGTCTGCTTTTCTCAGCAGTGATCATGCTGGAGGGGCTCAGTGGGTTAGAAACAGGAGGCTTTGTGTTCCAATAGTTCTATTCTATGTGTGGCATTATTAGCAAAAATAACAATTAAGAAATTTCTGTTTGGCCCTATGGACTTGTATTATGGTATCTCCTGTAGACCTATTATTTCTTTTCTGCTATTCAGTGTCAACATGAAGCACTGAGGTTGTCATCATTTTGGTGTTCGGTATCACCAGTATACTGATGGCAATGAGTTCTCTTTCTTTTCTATCTGAATCAAGGGAGTCTGTATACAGGTGCTAGATAGCCATCTTGAGACTTGATTGGATTGGATTGGACTGGACTGGACTGGACTAGCCTAGCCTAGCCTAGCCTAGCCTAGCCTAGCCTAGCCTAGCCTAGCCTAGCCTAGAATAGAATAGAATAGAATAGAATAGAATAGAATAGAATAGAATAGAATAGAATAGAATAGAATAGAATAGAATAGAAACAGAAACTGGAAGGGACCTTGGAGATCTTCTAGTCCAGACTCCTGCTCAAGCAGGAGAACCTATAGCATTTCAGACAAGTGACAAGTCTCTTCTTAAAAACCTCCAGTGATAGAGTGCCCATGATTTCTGAAGGCATGTTGTCCTCACTGTTAGGAAGTTTCTCCTTAATTCCAGGTTGCTTCTTTTTTTGATCAGTTTCCAACCATTGTTTCTTGTCCTGATGCCCTCTTCTTTGTGGCAGCCCTTCAAATACTGGAATGCTGCTATTATGTCACCCCTGTTTCTTCTTTTCTTTAGACTAGCCATACCCAATTCCTGCAACTGTTCATTCTTCATATGTTTTAGTCTCCAGGCCTTTGATCATTTTAGTTGCTCTTCTCTGAACTTTTTCCAAAGTTTCAACATCTTTTTGTACTATAGTGACCAAAATTGGTTGCAGTATTCCAGATGTGGTCTTACTATGGTTTTATAAAGGGGTACTTATACTTCGCATGATCTTGATTCTATACGTCTGTTTATACAACCCAGAATTGTATTAGCTTTTTTGGCTGCTGCTGCATACTGCTGGCTCATATTCAAGTGATCATCCACTAGGACTCCAAGGTCCCAAGGTTACTGTTTTTGAGCCAGATCTCATCTAATCTGTACTTATACCTTTGATTTTTCCTGCCTAAATGAATAACTTTGCTTTTCTCCACGTTAAAAGTCATTTTGTTGGATAGGGCCCATTGTTCAGGTTTGTCAATATCTTTTTGGATCCTGAGCTTGTGTTCTGGGATGTTGGCGATTCAGTTTTCTGTCATCTGCAAATTTGATGAGTTCCCCTTCTATTCCCTCATCTAAATCATTTATGAAGATATTGAAGAGTACTGGGCCTAAGACGAAGCCTTGTGGTACCCCACTGCTTACTTCTCTCCATGTGGATGTAGTACCATTGAGGACTACTCACTGAGTACAGTTTGTCAGCCAGTTACAGATCCATCTGGTGGTGATGTGGTCTACTTTGTCAAATGCCTTACTGAAATCTAAGTATACTATGTCCACAACATTTTGCTGGTCTGCTAATTTAGTCACTTTATCAAAGAATGAAATAAGATTGGTTTGGCATGATCTGTTTTTAACAAACCCATGCTGGCTACTAGTTATAACTTTATTTGCTTCAAGTTCTTCGAGATCTGTTTTTTGATTATCTTTTCCAGGATCTTCCCAGGTATCGATGTTAGATTGATTGGTCTATTTCCTGGGTCTGTTTTTTTCCCCCTTTCTTGAAGATGGGAGCCAGATCAGCCCTTTTCCAATCCTCAGGTACTTCCCCAGTGCTCCAGGATTTTTGAAAGATATGGTGCAATGGTTCTGAGATAACTATAATGAGTTGGATAAAGCTAAATGCATATAAAACAGATATACTAGGGAAGGGCGCTTCTCAAGAATGGAAAATTGGAAACTTGTCTGGACTGAATGAGTAGCAGTTCTTCAAAACGAATAGGAGCAAAGGAATAGAATTCAATGTATCACTAAAGATGCTTCAATGACAAGGGCTATGTTCACATTTGTTGGAAAAAGTTTAAACTCAGTGATCCATGTCCTAATGTCCCCTTGATTGGATAGCTGTAGTGCATTTTACATAGGATAGCCTTGAAGTTGGTGTGTAAGCTACAAGTGGTACAACACAATTCAATAAGAGGGGCAATTAAATGAGATTACATAATACCCTTTCCTGGAAGTGCTGCACCTACATCCCACCAAGACAAATTTACACTGTGTCATTTGCTTATGAATTCCTTAACAACTCAGGCCTTGGGTACTTTAAAATCTCCCCCACCCCATGCATTCAAATTTGTGGAGAAAACCTTCCTCATGATCCCACTTCTGGGTTTAGTTCACCACACAACAGCCAGAAATAGGGCCCCTTAGTGACAGTGATCCAGTTGCAGAAATTCCTGAGAACTGTTTGGCTGATCCCACTCTATCTTCTTCCAGAACACAATTGAAGTCATGTCTCTTTACCCATATGTTAAAAGGTCAACAACTATTCCAAATCAAAATGCTTTTCAGCTTCTCACTCAGTTATCTTGCTTTTCTATTTTTTAAATTAGCTTTATTTTCATGTTTTGGGTTCATTTTCTTTCATCACTTCTGTGTTTATTTGGAGCCCCCTCCCCAGTTTTAGTAATAAACTGCTCTGTCCTGACCTGAAGAAAGACTATAAAAATAAAATATTATTTAGGATTAAGGGACAGGTGAATACACAATAAAACATCTATAGAGATGCTTGTTCAAATACAAATCTTCCAAATACAATTTATTCAGTATAGCTACATTGATTCCCCAGTTTGGGAGATTGGTGGCATCTTAGATCTCCTTAAAAAAATAAAAATAATAATAATAATGGCTTCTTAAATATGACTTCTTTCTTGATCCCCCACTAGTTCTCTGCCAGTGAGACTTAGCTGACATTTGTTTTTCGCCAGTTTTGCTAAAAAGGTTAATAGTTCAAGGAGTGAAGTTAGAGCAAACAGAATTTCCCATTTCTAATCCTCTGTCTTGAAAAGCGAGGGCTTTTGTGTTGACAACCAAGTGAGATGTAATGAGATTCTAGTACATTCTTAAAGCTTGTTTCATTCAATTCCCTGTGAATGCAGCCAAGTAAAATTATAACCTATAGGAGTTTTTCCATGGCTCTTTCATAAGTAGGCTTCCTGACACCAATTAAAAAGATTATGTCATCAGCTGAAAAGAAAAGCCATAACTTTTGTGTGATAAAGTTGTGATTAATCAAGACACAGTAACAGGGCCCAACACAATACTGGGTGACTTTTGCAAAATTAAGCTCAGAGCTCAGTTCCTAATTAACTGTTTTCAGTGAAAGGATGAGTAATTTCAGGCAATGGGTCACAACATTAACATTTTTCAAGAAGCTGGATAAAAGTGTTTGCCTTTCATATAATGCTAAAAAAGGTGGATTCCAGCAGATTAATCTTGGTAAAGCACTATGGGATGGTATATAAGCCAAAATGCAAAAATGGTAGGAAAACAAGCGAAAGGAAATCACAGCAAACACAACTGAATTGTGGATGTCTCTATTGCTGGTTGATCCAATTCCAAAAAGAATTAAATTATTTCCCTGAGATCAGAGTTCATTGTCCAAACATATAACTTTGCACAAATTTATTCCCAGAGACATTCCAAAATAATGATGAGGAAACATCAAGGAGAGTTATTACCAGTTTCTGTGAACAATATCAGGCTACATAAATCAATAGTCTGACACCATATCATACAAAGCTCTTTCATTTGTTTGGTGGGAACTTTAGTTTTAGAAAAACTAAAAAGTTATGCTGAATCCAGTGAATTGATCATGGGGAAATCTATATCTCTTCCATGTGGTATAGATTCCATCAATTTTTTATGTGGAATATTCCATCAAAAATTTCAAGAAGAATTATGTGGTTTTGTGTAGTTGCTTAGCTCCCATTTGTTTGACAAGATCTGGTTCTTATTCACATAAATCCTTCCCTTTCACACCAAATCATTGGAAGGGGTTGATTCAAGGAAATTGAATGTTCAATACTCTATGTTCATCAACATAGAGTATTGAAATTAGTGGGGAAAGCTTTACTTTGGGTGGCAATATCTTTGGGGTCATATTATTCATATTATGGGCCCTGATGCACAGTGTTTAGAATGCAGTATTGCAGGCAAACACTGCCTACAGCCTGTGGGGCTCAAGATTGACTCAACTTTCCATCTTTCTGAGGTCGGTAAAATGTTGACCCGGATTGTTGGGGGCAAAAGGGGAAATAATGTTCACATTGTAAACTGCCCAGAAAGAGCTGTAAAGCAATATATAAGTCTAAATATTATTGTTACGTTATAATGAAAAAAGATATCTTAAAATTTGTATGGATAGGAAGGAAGAAAGGAAGGGAGGGAGGGAAGGACATTGTATATCCAGAAGCAGAGCTTCATCAATGTCAGTATTTTTTTTATCATGAAGACTGATGATGAACTTTTGAAGATATTTTTCATTGCAAAATCCAGCAATTATATTTATATGATGCTTTTTGCAAAAGCTTATTCTCCATAGAGAGTAGGGGCAAGCACTAAATCAGTGGTTCTCAACCTTTCTAATGCCGTGGCCCCATAATACAGTTCCCCATGTTGTGGTGACCCCCAAGTGGGTGTGGCCACCAATAAGAGGGAGTAGGACAGCTAGGGAAAAGGGAACAAAATGGTGGACAGCATGGTTTGGCGACCCCCATGAAATGGTCGTTCGACCCCAAATGGGGTCCCGACCCACAGGTTGAGAACCACTGCACTAAATGTTTTTCTAAAGTAACCTAAAACAGAAAACAAGCAGCCTTAACCGTTATCACTTCAATTGTACATTTCTTTTGTATGCAATGATTATTGCAAAAACACATACATGCAACAGTATTAAACTGTCATCATTTTTATTTGTGGTAACAGAGTAAAACATTACAGTTAATGCAGTGATCAAATCAGCTCTTAAGATCTGCTACATACTGAAATATTTAATCATTAAATATCTGAACTTTGGACAAAAAATTCTCTTAATTTCATGTGTTCCTAAAACATTATCTAAATTAATTATTCTGATGTAACATGGATTATACATTCTGAAAATGACAGCCGGTGACAACTGCAGGGGGTTGGGTTAAAAAGTCAGGATGGCAGTCATGGCAGAGGGATTAAAGACATACATTGATATCACACATACACACACACAAAAGGAGTGGGCTTTGCACTGCTCAGATCACCAAGTCTGGAGCATATAATTCAAAGTCACATGTGTATGTTAAACATTATTCTCCCTAAAAATATAATTAACAAATCTATGGATATTAAAGCAAAATAGGGCAGTCATAGAAGACGCTTGTATCATAGCTATATGTCTGTCTCCTTCGTTTTACACTTTCAGCATACTGGAGTTGACAGTCACCTCTTTTTAAACATACTTTGTAATTTGCCGTCCTTGCCTTGCTATGGATGTCTATAAATTGGAAGGAAGAAGGGATAGGTGAGGAATGATAAAGTTTAAAATTATGAGCAATTTGGAAAAGCACCAAAATGCAAGACCAAGAAACAACGGATGGAAACTAACCAAGGAGAGAAGCAAGGTAGAACTAAGGAGAAATTTCCTAGCAGTGAGAGCAATAAACCAATAGAACAGCTTGCCTTCAGAAGTTGTGGGTGCTACATCACTTTTGAGGCTTTCAACCATTTATCTGGAATGGCATAGGGTCTCCTGCTTAAGCAAGGGTTGGACTAGAACAGGGGTAGTCAACCTTGGCTCTTTTATGACTTGTGGACTTCAATTCCCTGGGAGTTGAAGTCCACGAGTCATAAAAGAGCCAAGGTTGACTACCCCTGGACTAGAAGACCTCCAAGGTCTTTTCCAACTCTATTATTCTGTGTACTATGTTGATCGTAAGAAAATGAACATCAGGAGCAATCTATTCTGAAATTTGGGAGACAAGTCTCCAGTTATATAAGTCCTGTAGAAAAACAAGTGTAATGTCTGCAAGCAAACCAATAAAACCTGCTACTTTCATTGTTTTCTTTTTAAAACAAGAAGGGTGAGGCAAAAGAATGGAGAGGAATGACTAATCAGTATATATTTAATACAACCTTCCCTAATTTGTTGCCTTCCAGATCCTTTTATATACCAGAAAGCTCCTAGAAATCCCACCCACCAACATTGTGTAACTGGATTATGTGCTAAAGAAAGCTTTTGCTTTATTGTCAATGTGCTGCTCTCCTTTGCCTTTGCCTTTTTTGCATTTAGAGGTCTGGAGTGAGTTTAAGTAAGGTTTATGCCTTGTAGAGACTTAAGGCAACTGTTCCACTCCTTATAAGTCAAATGTCACCAAGAAAAGAATGAAGTGTCATTAGTATTTGATAACACATTGTTCTAATTCTGAATTTCAGAGGTTGATTTTGGATGTGTATAAGAATGGTATTGTTCTTAAAAACAGGAAGGAAGGAAGGAAGGAAGGAAGGAAGGAAGGAAGGAAGGAAGGAAGGAAGGAAGGAAGGAAGGAAGGAAGGAAGGAAGGAAACTAGTATATCAGATTTAACAATCTGGTGCTCTCCAGAAGAGGTGGATTTCAATTTGCCATAATGGTCACACTAATTGAGGTGCATAAAAGTTGAAATCCAGTACAGATGGAGAGAACTGGATTGGAGCAGGGTGCTGTATTTCTTCAAAGCTACTCAAAAAGTCCCAGGAATTTTGCTGCACTGACATCTCAGACTTGCCCTGGATCTTTCCATATCTCTGGCTACAAAGTTTGTCTATTTGTTTCCATAAAGGAAATATTTTTAACCTGCAGTTTCAGTTGACCCTCAGATGAGGTACTGGAGCCTCCTAGTGTTCAACTGCAAATCTATTTGTCATTATAACCAGTTGTAGGAGATTGTTGCAGCCAGAGCCATTTCAAGATCATGCCACATAAAAATTCAGAGGTGTCCACAATATAATTGGTGACCATGATCAAATGATCAAAGTTCCACCCTTTTTTACAAGTCACCACTGTAGAAAGGAGACCTTTGTTGACCCTTTACAATAGATGAAGCATTCCCCCCCAAAATATTGTGTTCCTTGAAGCTTGCAAAGTTGAAGATCTTCGCAGTCCCAAAGGAGGTTTTCAGTATTGTGCTCTGATTGAACAATGTGGAAAAGATGTCAAGAGGCTCTCTAAAAGAATGCTACCTAAACTGGTTGTATAAAATAACCTATGATGACTTTCAATTTCCAGGTATATTTATACTTTCCAACATTCAATTTTTTTAAGAAAAAGGCTCAAGATTTTTAAAAAGGGTTTTTTTATTCAGTGGCTTTCTGAAATGTCCACTTGATTCCTTAGATTGGTCTCATCACAAGTGTTGTAGCTGCATTGCAGAGAGGAGCCACATCTTCCTGTTGCAACAAACATGTAAGCAAACAAAGTCTTTGCCTTGAATCCCTCACCTCTAATTTGGAGACTTCAAACATACAGTATTATTGTCTTAAGCCCCAGAACATCTATGAACCGTGGGAGGGTGGGATGTAAAAAAATAGAGCGCTGATAGCTACTTCACACATTAAAAACACACTAGAGCTTCAATTATGTAGCCATGACTGCCATTTTGATATCCCTCCCTCCCCTCAGGTACCTACTTCAGTTCAGGAATCTGTGGAATTACTTTCTCCTGAGGTGACTGTAGAACCTGAAGCCTTCTTCACACAGAGATAGAGAGGATTGAAAGTGAAAAAATCTTGCCCAATGCAGCATAATCTTATTGGAAATACTAGGCATTTTCTTCTCATCATAAAGTGTTCCAGAATGTAAGACAAAAGTACAGACTCTATACCAGTGGTTCTCAACCTGTGGGTCGGGACCCCATTTGGGGTCGAACGACTATTTCACGGGGGTCGCCAAACAAGGCTGTCCGCCATTTTTTCCCCCTTTTCTTTGGCCACGCCCCTGGCACCCGGTGATGTATAAGTGGTTGGGGGTCACCACAACATGGGGAACTGTATTATGGGGTCGCGGCATTAGAAAGGTCGAGAACCACTGCTCTATACAGTCTAAGTCAATGGTAAGGTGACCAATCGTCCTCCTTTAGGGAAGACAGTCCTTCTTTTGTACTCATTTAAATAATAATTAATAGGCATGTAAGCATAATTACAATATAAAATGTTATTGTTACAAATGTTTTTATTATGTATTTATCATATTATAGTGTATTCTGTATTGTTGCAATGAATAAAATGTTTTATTTACGATATTTTTTTTCTTCAATTTATTTGTGTCCTCCTCATTGTAAAAAAGTTGGTCACCTTACAATGGGAAATGATCAGAATTAGAGCTTGGCATCCATCTTCTTCCTACATTGAATTACAAAGTGGAAGAATCAAGGGAGCTGCCTTTACTCTTGTAATCTTGTTTGATCCACTCCTGTCTATTTGGATTGGCAGCAACATTCTTACACCTGAATTTTTTAAAGTCTAAATCAGGCATGTCAAACTCACAACGTCATGTGACATCTCACGACGTATCACAACTTTTTCCTCATTGCGGGCAATGGGGTGGGCACGGCTTCCGCATGACACATCCAGCCCACAGGTCAGCAATTTGACATGCCTGGTCTAAATGGATTTTTTTCCCCATCTAAATCAGATTTTTTTCAAACTTGGCAACTTTAAGATATGTGGACTTCAGCTCCCAGAAGCCATGACTGGCTGGGGAATTCTGGGAGTTGAAGTCCACACATCTTAAAGTTGCCAAGTTTGAAAAACACTAATTTCAACCATATTTTTACTACTACAACTACCGGTATATTGATGCAGAGTCAACTACATAACAGTTAGAACAATTAACCAGTGGAACAACCTGCCTCCAGAAGTGGTGAATGCTCCAATACTGGAGGTTTTTAAGAAGAGACTGGACAGCCATTTGTCCGAAATGGTATAGGTTTTCCTGCCTGAGCAGAGGGTTGGACTAGATAACCTCCAAGGTCCCTTCCAACTTTACTATTATCGATCATTGCACAGTCAGCCAGATGTTCAGACTGGATTTGGCATTTTGTCTACCTATCGAGTCCTTACCCAGGACCTGGGATAGGCAGATGTGGATGTTTTATGGTATTACAGATATCGTCGCAGGATGGAAGCAGTTCCTAATAAGGCCGCCTTTTGCAATTGACTAATAGCGAATTTGTCAATGCCAATGGTGTTCAAGTGGTGCTCCAGTTGTTTTGGGATTGCACCCAAGGAGCCTATGACTATTGGTACTACCCTTGCTTGCTTTTGCCACAGTCTTTCTATTTCTATTTGTAGGTCTTTGTATTTTGTTATCTTCTCCAGTTCTTTCTCTTCTATTCTGCTGTCTCCAGGCACTGCCACGTCCACTATCCAGACTTTTTTGTCTTTCTTATCGACAATTGTTAAGTCTGGGGTGTTATGTTGCAGGTGCTTGTCTGTTTGAATTTTGAAGTCCCAGAGCAGTTTAATTTTATCATTTTCTATGACTTTCTCTATTTTATGATCCCACCAGTTTTTGCTTACAGGCAAATGATATTTTTTGCAGATCTTCCAATGCACCATTGTTGCTACTTTGTCATGCCGCTGCTTGTAATCAGTCTGTGCAATCTTCTTGCAACAGCTTACCAAGTGGTCCACTGTTTCTTCAGCTTCTTTGCATAGGCGGCACTTACTGTCTGTTGCTGTCTTCTCAATTTTGACTTTGTATGCATTTGTCCTTAAGGCTTGGTCTTGTGCAGCCAGAATTAGTCCCTCGGTCTCTTTCTTCAATTTTCCTGCTCTTAGCCATTGCCAGGTTTTATTATTATCTGCTTTCCCAGCTATTTTTTTAATGTATTGGCCATGTAGTGCTTTGTCTTCCCATGCCTCTATTCTGTTCTTCATTTGGTCTTTCTTGTAGGCCAGTTTGGTCTCTCCAGTAGTTAGTAAGCCTTCCTGATATACTAATTTCAGTGCATCTTCATCATTGTTCTTCAGATATTCTTCCAAAGCCATTTTTTCTTCTTCAACCATCTGATGTACTTGTAGCATTCCACGCCCACCTATTTGCCTTGGTAGATAAAGTCTATCAATGTCACTGCGTGGATGAAGGGCATGATTCATTGTCATTATTTTTCTGGTCTGCCTATCCATTGCTTTTAGTTCTGCTTGAGTCCAGTCCACTATTCCAGCTGTGTACCTAATGACTGGGATTGCCCAGGTGTTGATTGCCTTTATGGTATTTCCTCCATTGAGTTTGGATTTTAAGATCTTCTTCACTCTCTTGATGTA
Source organism: Crotalus tigris (assembly GCF_016545835.1). Classification (NCBI taxonomy): domain Eukaryota; kingdom Metazoa; phylum Chordata; class Lepidosauria; order Squamata; family Viperidae; genus Crotalus; species Crotalus tigris. Next base: position 1,977,465 of record NW_024100068.1, read on the forward strand.
TTCACCTCTAATCTTTTTCTTGACTTCAGTGTGCTTGATGTTGTCAGCTTGAAGGATACCCAAGTATTTGTAGTACTCTTCCTCATCCAGACTCTTAATGTTATTTTCGTGGGGCATCTTGATTCCTTCAGTTTTCATTATTTTTCCTTGTTTGATAGTAAGTGTGGCACATTTGTCCAAGCCAAACTCCATTACAATATCTTGGCTATATATACGGACAGTGTTGAGCAGCGATTCTATTTCAGATGATGTTTTTCCATACAGCTTCAGATCATCCATATAAAGGAGGTGGGATAGTCTGGCAGATGTTTTTGATGTTTGATAGCCATGTCCTGAGTTATTCAGTATTGTTGACAGAGGAAACAGTGCAATAACAAATAGTAATGGTGATAATGAATCTCCTTGAAATATTCCTCTCTTGATATTAACCTCTCCCAGCCTCTCACCATTGATCTGCAACTGTGTCTTCCATTGTGCCATCGATCTTTGCACAAATTTTCTGATGTTTCTACTGACTCCTGTTATTTCTAGGCACTTTATTATCCAATCATGTGGCAGAGAGTCAAATGCCTTTTTGTAGTCAATCCATGCCACATTCAGGTTGGTCTTCCTTCTCTTGCAGTTTTCCAAGATCATTTTGTCTATTAGGAGTTGATCTTTTGTTCCTCTGCTATTGGGGCGGTTTCCTTTCTGCTCAGGTGGAAAGAGATTGTTTTCAACTAGATGCTGTTGCACTGCATCAGCTACTACACCAGTTAGTAATTTGAAAGTTGTTGGTAAGCAGGTAATTGGCCTGTAGTTACCTGGTGTTGCCCCTTTTGCTGGATTTTTCATTATTAGGTAGGTTTTCCCAGTTGTTAGCCACTTTTCAATTTCTCCTCCTTGTAGTATATTGTTGAACTGCTTGGCAATGAGTGGGTGTATAACAGTTAGATGTTTCAACCAAAACCCATGCAGTTCATCTTCACCTGGTGCTGACCAATTTTTGATTTTCTTTGCTCTTTTTTCTACCATTTTTGTTGTTATTACTAGTTCTTTCATTTCAACTTCTGTTTTATTTGCATCCACCTCTTTTAACCAAGCCGCATCCTTGTTGTATTTCTTTGGGTTATCCCATATCTGCTTCCAGAACTGCACTGTTTCTTCCTTGTCAGGTACTGACTGATTCCTTGCAGTTTCTCCATTGATGGATTGGTAGAAACGTTTCTGATTGGATTGAAATTGGAGGTTCTGCCTATAGTTTGCAATTCGAGCTTCATATCTACTGATTTTCCTGGCTATAGCTGTTATTTGTTGCTTTATTATTTCCAGTGCTTCCTTGATCTTCCTTGTTTCTAAGTGGTATTTCTTGATTAGGTATTCTTTGGTCTTCTTGTTCTTCAGCTTCTTTTCTTTCATCTGTTCTAGCTTGCTTGCATGTGATCTTAACTTGCTGATCTTATTTTCTAGTCTAACCTTCCATTTTTCTGGTGCACTGTTTGTTTGTTTTTCTTTTTTGTTGATTTTGCATCCCAGTTATTCTGTTATAACTGCAGCTGTGCTGTACATTAGTTGGTTTGTTTCTTGCAGTGAATTGGTGCTTATACTTGCTATTGCAGTATTTGCATCTTTTAATGCTTGTGCTAGCTGTTTCTTTGGAACAAGCTTCAATGCAGGTAGCCTTATTCTGTTGTTTTTGTGCTGTTCTAGATGCTCAGTTATTCTTTGTTTCAATTCTTTTATTTCTTTAGTTAGAGGGTTTTGTTCTTCCTGAGGAAGAGGTGCCTGGTTTCCAAATGAGAACAGTTGTATATCTCTGCTGGATTCCTTCACTGCCAACTCCCCCTGGTTTGCCTCTACATTCTGAATTACTTCTGGTAAGGCTTTGATTTCTTTGCCCTGGGTAAACCTTTGCAGTTCGTCCAATTCTGTTTCTGTGAATACTTTATTTCGTGTTATAAATCGGCGTTGATCTGCTAGTCTCTGTTCTGTTATTTCTGATTCTGGATGTTGTTCTTTCCAGAACTGGTGCATTCGTTTTAGATATCCTCTTCTTGTTGGACTTGATCTGTAGTAACAGATCATTATTTCTTTGTTTTCCATCACTGTGTATCTGCGACGGGTAAACACCTTTTCTTCCAGTAGTTCTGCAGCTGCTGGCCCTGGTTGCTCAGCCAACAGTCCTGAGTCCTGTAACCCATTTTTCACCAGATATCCAGGAACTCCAATATCTAGCGTGGACCTTGTTAACCCAGGCGACGTCCGAGCCGGTATGGCATTCTGCAATTTACGTCTCACCATATTTTTTATGGGAGAGACACTCTTTGTCTGACTCCTCTGATGAGACCTGTCCAGTATGGTTGAACCTCTGGCATAGCTCTCATCTTCCTCAGAGTACACAAGCCCCACAACCACGTCAAGGTATCACAACTTTTTCCTCATTGCTGGCAATGGGGTAGCCACGGCTTCCGCATGACATATCCAGCCCACAGGTCAGCAATTTGACATGCCTGGTCTAAATGGATTTTTTTCCCCATCTAAATCAGATTTTTTCAAACTTGGCAACTTTAAGATATGTGGACTTCAGCTCCCAGAAGCCATGACTGGCTGGGGAATTCTGGGAGTTGAAGTCCACACATCTTAAAGTTGCCAAGTTTGAAAAACACTAATTTCAACCATATTTTTATTACTACAACTATATTGCTGCAGAGTCAACTACATAACAGTTAAAACAATTAACCAGTGGAACAACCTGCCTCCAGAAGTGGTGAATGCTCCAATACTGGAGGTTTTTAAGGAGAGACTGGACAGCCATTTGTCCGAAATGGTATAGGTTTTCCTGCCTGAGCAGAGGGTTGGACTAGATGACCTCCAAGGTCCCTTCCAACTTTACTATTATTATTATTATTATTATTATTATTATTATTATTATTATTATTATTATCATTATTAACTAGATGTAACTGTTCTGCCTCAGCTGCTGAAACACATCAGATCCTGGGCAAGAAAGTGTGTCAGACTCAACTTCTACAATGGGGCAGCTGAGATGGAAATAATCACTATTGATGGTGCCTCCCTGTGAGTCAGAATCCCTGATTATACAAAAACAGCCACAGTTTCCATAGATGATGTTGAAATCAAAGCTATAGAAAGGGGAAGACAGAAGCATAATAATTTAATATTCAATAGTTATTTCTTTCTTTGAACAAAGAAGTGTGTCCTATATGCAATTGTTGAATTGCCTTCATGGTTGCTGCTCTATTTACTGAGATGTAATGGCTTTTATCTGCACTTAGTGTTATTTTTGACAATCTTACACTTTACGGCACATTTCCATTGATCTTATAATCCTAAATCGTGTGCTAACAATATTTATCTATTAAATGCAGCCTTTGAACAAAAATATTTCCAACTGAGCTCCTGCCTTAAATAAAACCCAGCAATCTGACAAGAGAGCTTATAGGTAGTGCTTGATTTACAACAGTTTGTTTAGTGACTGTTCAAAGTTACAACAACACTGGAAAAAGTGATTTATGAACATTTTTCACATTTACAACTGTAAGCATCCCCACAGTCACATAATCAAAATTCATATGCTTGGCAACTGGTTCATATTCATGACCGTTGAAGTGTCCCAGGATCATGTGATCACCTTTTGTGACCTTTCTACAAGCAAAGTCAATGGGAAAGCTAGATTCGCTTAACAACTATGGTACAAATAGATTCACTTAACCGCTATGACAACTCATAAAATTTATTTATTTATTAAAATTTATAGACCGCCCCATTCCCGCAGGACTCCGGGTAGCTAACAATAAAAACACAATATAACTTAACAAGACAAACAATACAGTAACATTCATCCAGGGGTCAGATTTTATAAACCGCAAGCCTGCCGGAAAAGCCAGGTCTTAAGCAGCTTGCGGAAAAGCAACAGGGTGGGAGCGGTCCTAATCTCCAGGGGGAGCTGGTTCCAAGACATGGGCGCCGTCACAGAGAAAGCCCTCCCCCGTGGCCCCGCCAAATGGCACTGCTTGGCCGACGGGACCTGAAAGAGGCCCAACCTGTGGGATCTAACCGGACGAAGGGAACTATGAGGTAGTAGGCGGTCTCGCAAATAGCCTGGCCCTGAGTCATATAGAGCTTTAAAGGTAATAACCAACACCTTGAATTGGACCCGGAGACCAATAGGCAACCAGTGCAGCTCACGGAGGATAGGTGTAACATGGGTGTACCGAGGAACACCCACAATCACTCGCGCGGCTGCATTCTGGACCAATTGTAGTCTCCGAATACTTTTCAAGGGTAGTCCCATGTAGAGCACGTTGCAGTAGTCCAGGTGTGAGGTGACGAGGGCATGAGTGACTGTAAGGAGAGCCTCCCGGTCCAGGTAGGGTCGCAGCTGCTGCAACAGACGAACTTGTGCAAAGGTCCTCCCAGCCACAGCCGTCAAATGATGTTCCAATTTCAGCTGTGGATCAAGGAGGACACCCAAGTTGCGAACCCACTCTGAAGGGGGTATATTTTCCCCTGCTAGAGTCAACACTGGACAGTTAACATGATCCTTGGGAGGCAACATCCAAAGCCACTCGATCTTGTCAGGATTGAGCCTGAGTCTGTTAACCCCCATCCAGACCCTCACGGCTTCAAGGCAATGGCCCATCACATCAGCCGCTTCACTGAGAGAGCTCAGGGAAGAGATATATAGCTGGGTATCATCAGCATACTGATGAAACCTCACCCCGTGCTGTCTGATGATCTCACCCAGTGGCTTCATGTAAATGTTAAATAAGAGGGGGGAGAGGACCGACCCCTGCGGCACCTCGCATTCAAGGGGCCTCGGGGTTGACCTCTGCCCCCCCACCAGTACCGATTGCAACCGGCCAGAGAGGTAGGAGGAAAACCACCATAAAACAGTGCCTCCCACTCCCACCCCTCGAAGTCGTCGCAAAAGGATACCATGATCGATGGTATCAAAAGCCGCTGAGAGGTCATTCATCCAAAATGGACAAAAACTTAACAATAATAACAACTCAATTCTTCAGAACTGAAGAAGCTTCTTGGATGAGAAGTGAAATGTCTTCAAGGGAAAACAAAGAAAGTCCTATTGCCTTTGAAAAAGCATCTTTGGTGCTGGATGGAGTTGCACAACCTCAGATAGACTCAGTGCACAATCTGGAGGCCCTCTTGCTTGAGGATCAGGTGGCAGTTGTGGCTTTGCCTTGTGCACCTTTTGCTCCCATTCCTGGATCAACAGACCCCACTTGCAATCACTAAGCAATTCAGTCTTGTCCCAAACAAAAGTAATATATTATTCCTAAACCGAAATCATCACATGGTTCCTTCTTGTTTTGTGTACAGTGCAGACTCCTCCCTAAGAGGCATGCTCTGCATGCAGTGCCTGGTCTCTCGATCTATGCTTTGCATATATGAATTTTCCAGGATTTGCTAAAATCATAAATATAGGTGGAATAACTTGGAAAATTATCCTGGGGTCATGCAAATCTTTTTATGTGTTCCAAAGCAGTCCAAGGACATAAGTTAAAGGTAATGATGGATCCCAACTGAACCAGCATCAGGAAGTCAACATTATCAGGCTGCTGCCTAGTCAACAATTCAGGAGAGGGTCACCTGCTGAACTGCAGAGGCTCCTCCTCCTTAGAGGTGTAAATCAACTCTCTCCAAGTACAGAATTAGTAGCAAGTAAAAAACATGGACAATCTCTCTTTGCTCCCATCTCTCCTTCTGGTCTTCTTAAGCCGGTGTAAAACATCTGGTTTAAATTCAACAGTTTTAGGATAGGCTTTCTACGAAACCCTCAAGTATTGCGTAGACAATCTTGAATTAGGCAGATCAGTGGTCTGATTTAGTTGCATAAATAAAACCAAGGAGAGAGTGAAAGTAAGGTGACCAACCGTTCTCCTTTAGGGAGGACAGTCCTCCTTTTGTAAGTTCTGCCCTCCCTCGAAAAGTGTCCTCCTACATGTCCTCCTTTTTGATATTTGAAGACTAATCTGCAGGGCTTTTTTTTTCACATAGAACGCTCAGAACGGCATTCCGGCACCTTTTTTTGATGGTTTTTTTCCAACTTTTGCATGAGCTGTGCTATTCCCCCTATTGGCTTTCGAAAGCCAATAGGAATTGCTGCTGAGCGCACCAAAACACCCGGCCGACAAACTTTGCACATGCAAGTTGTCTGCAGCGAAGGTGAATTGGCAGGAACTTTGCACCCCTCCCTGCTACCCAACTACACCAACTCCTAGTTCAGTGGTTCTCAACCTGTGGGTCGGGACCCCATTTGGGGTCAAACGACCATTTCACGGGGGTCACCAAACAAGGCTGTCCGCCATTTTTTCCCCTTTTCTTTGGCCACGCCCCTGGCACCCGGTGATGTATAAGTGGTTGGGGGTCACCACAACATGGGGAACTGTATTATGGGGTCACGGCATTAGAAAGGTTGAGAACCACTGTCCTAGTTAGTTCCGAAGATACCTGGAGGAGACTGGAGCGGTAAGTTTCTCTTGATCTTCGGCTCTGCTAGGGCAATAATGGCTGTGGGCACAAGAGGCAGGGGCGGTGAGGGTGCTGTGGGCGGGGGTGTGAGGGGCGGCAGCGGCCGGCTGCCCCCTGTGCTGTGGGAGCCACGGGGCCTTCTCTACACGGGGCTGCGCAGGGTGGGTGGCTGCAAGTGGGGTGTGTCGACGGCAGGCTGCCCCCCGGAACCGGCGTAGCTGGTGCTTTGGGATCCATGGGGCCCGCTCTACACGGCGGGGTAGCAGTGCTGGCAGGGCGGCTATGGGCGGGGGCGTGGCGGGAGATTGACCTTCCATGGGCCGGGCCAGCTTTTACAATATTTTTTCTTCAATTTATTTGTGTCCTCCTTTTCATTGTAAAAAAGTTGGTCACCTTAGTGAAAGTGCCTGGGCAATAGAGGACATCTTGTCCAAAGGTAACTGAAACTGGATTATACATTCCATTGTACATTTAGTTAGGACTAAAGTTGGTGAATGAGTCTTTGATAATACTACTCTTTTCCCATCTTGTTACCAATACTGTATGAATTGCACAGATATAAATTGCATTTCCCTGTCAGGCATAACAAGAAGCCATTCAGTACATATGCTCTTTCAGTTCAGTTTACTGTTAAGGCTTTAAGACACAGGTGAGGCTATACTGAGATTAGCACGAATCTCTGAAGGTAGAAATCACTCACCTCTGCGTTACCTTGCTTTTTGGATAGCTGTGCTGCGTTAACAGAAAGTTGCCTTTCCTTTTCGTTAGCTCTGCAGTTGCAGTGGCATTTAGTCACACTGGCATCATTTGAGGGGATATATGGAGCCAAGGACCTCCCAGGCACATTAGGAAAACAGGCACATATTAGTAACACAATATAATGAACACAGGCAAACCTACCCATTATTTTTAAATGGATACTGAGAATAGGAGGCTCTTGATTTTGTTTTCCTGATGGTTATTTTAAAAAATCAGCAGTTCCTGACCTCAACACAGATGCCTTGGAGGGTTAGTAACAATCCATTCTGTATCAATGCACGTACTAAAATCTTTGGAGGGACTGAGCAACGCTCAGTGCTTCTGATAGCAGGCAGCTTGGCTTTTGTTGACAACCCTCCAAGTAAAAAGATTTAATGCATCCCTCTGAATGTGAATAGGATTGTGCCCTACTGACATTAGATATCTTGCCTCCAGGAGATCAAAGCTGGATGCTGTGGATTTGCGTTAGTGTCACCTTCATGACTACACAGAGTAATTGAGCATGACAAGAACTGGATCATAATATGGAGGGAGAGGGGCGGGAATAGAAGGTCATAAAGACATGCTGATGTCTCTGGCTCCCCACATTAAATATTGAAAAACAGCAAAATCAAAAGCTTTTGTGAGCTTTCTTTCTTTCTTTCTTTCCATTATTAGAAAGTTTTATGCTGTCAAAATTTCAAAGGTAGAGGGAAGAGGAGATGGAGATAGGAAGAAATTTGCTGACTCAGAGTTCTTCAGCACAGGATTTATTAGGCAAAATTTGGCAAATTCAAATCAACATATTTTTACACTTTTAAATTGCTTTTCAGTTAGCTGGCTTACACATCTCGGTGTATTCCTTCCTATCCTAGTGTTCTTCAGATGTGCTGGTCTACAACTCCAGAATGCAGCTTGTAATGGCCTTGGTGGCTGAGAACTTTGGAAGCTGCATTGCCACAGGTCTAGAGAGTTCACCATTGGGGAAGGCTTCACTATTGTCCCAATTCATTTTGTCCTAAAGAAAAATTCTTGAATTACTGACTTATTTCTTCCAAGCAGGAAAGCAAGTGTGAGATTGGTCTCTGAACCATTTTTGTCTTCTTCCCATCTTCCCCCAAAGCACTTTCACTGGTCTTTTCCTTTGATACTTGCTCCGTCAATGAACCAGCCTTGGCTGTTCATAGATCTATAGTGGAGCCTATTGGACATCATAATCTTGATGTCTCTAGTATGCGGTGGCTGCAGATGTCACAGGATTTCAAAAATGATCTGAGCTACTTCACATGTTTTTGATCAGGGCACTGTAGATTTTTGGTTCAACATCCTACTGCGAACAGACCAAATATAGAGAATGTGTTATTTTGTCACAGATAACTTTTTGCACTCACTTATAGTTCCCCCAAATAGTTTACTTACTGATTTTTCACGTATTATTTTTATTCCTTTGATTAATCGATTATAAATTTAGAGAGTGAAACAATTAACTTGCTGGATGGTGACAGAAAACCATGTAGTTTTTTCAGGGCTGAGTTATATCTGCTGTTAATGACACCATTGTAAATAAAAATTACTGTGTTATGACACCCTTCCTCAGAACTGACTGCTTGGCAATCCTGTATCCTTCTAATAACAATGTTAAATATTGTTAATATTTAAAGCCTGTCTATCTTTCCTATTCTACAATTAAGTTATTAGATTTTAAAATTCAGACTTACATTTTGACTTGAACATTTTTTTTTGAAATTTGAATATTTTAAACATAAAACCCTCCATTTTGAAATCACCTGAACTATCAGCAGTCAAAAAATTGTCCAGCAGAATTCAATCTATCAGATGCCAAACCTATAATATTAAACATTACATGAATTAGGAATCAAACCCTTGACAACTATTCAAGACTTCAGTCAGTATCTGAAAAATGTTCAACATTTTAAAAAAGAAAATGCTAAATTCAGTTCACCTCTCAATGGTAGAATATAAATCCAAATAGCTGTCTAGAAAAAGTGAACACTATAGTTACCAAAAAAATGTAAGGAAGACAAAATCTCTAAGGTGCTGTGTTTTTTTTAAAAAAAAATCTTTATTTTAAAAAAATCTTCTTTAAAAAAAATCAGGGATGAGAAAGAAAAGCAAAGATGGCAAATTGTGAGGAACAGAGGTTCCTTTAATAGCATTTTTGTTCCGGCTGCATTAGATGTCACTACACTGCATTCCCAAGTAAGCACCTAGCTTTTTGTCCATTTTTAAAACATTGATTTTCCTTTCTTTCATACCAATTTTTTCAAGCATGCAATTAACAGCACCAGGTGCAACAGTTCCATTCAACTTGTGCCAGATCTATGTAACCAGGACTCATCCTTAACACTTCTTTGGGGAAGTTTCCAGATCCTTGCTGGCATATTCTCTCTGCCAGAAAACAGGCACAAAGGGAAGGTAAATGGAATGTGGCTGCTGCACAAAGGATTTTGTAATCCCCTCCCTCAATCCCCTCCCTTTACTTCCCCAGGTGACTCTAACTAATCAATGACTAAATAAATAAATAAACAGCAAACAATGGCAATAATTCTAATGGAGGGAAGCCTGACAGAAAGCCAGGTTTCTGTCTTTCTAGTGGTTTGCTCAAACATGCAATTAACTGTTGAAATTCTCTCTGCTTAACCTGTTACAAAACAATCAGATAATGATAGGTACCAACGCATGATTTAGCGTCTACCTATGCCTTGGATTTTATCCACATAAAGATATAGACAGCCCACCTTTTCATGCAAAACCCCCAGTGTCAGGGTGAATAAACATGACAGAAGATAGAAATAGGTTTTTTACTGGTAGGAGGGAGAAGCTAAACTCATGCTGTAATTAAGCGAGACCTGGCACCCACTGTTAGTTCCTGTGAGCTAAAACAGGGATCTGCAACCTTGAGAACTTTATGACTTGTGGACTTCAGTTTTCAGAATTCCTCAGCCAGCTATGCTGGCTGAGAAATTCTGGCAGCTGAAGTCCACAAGTCTTAAAGTTCTCAAGGTTGCAGACCCCTGAGCTAGAAGGCAAGGGCAGTCAGGGTGGCCGTGGGTATCTTTATAATGCAAGAAATAAGTGATTGAGGGCAAAGATAATAGTAATAGTAATAATAATATTAGTAGTAGTAGTAGTAGTAAAGTTGGAAGGGACCTTGGAGGTCATCTAGTCCAACCCCCTGCTCAGGCAGGAAACCCTACACCATTTCGGACAAATGGCTGTCCAGTCTCTTCTTAAAAACTTCCAGTGTTGGAGCATTTACTGCTTCTGGAGGCAGGCTGTTCCACTGATTAATTGTTCTCACTGTCAGGAAGTTTCTCATTAGTTCTAGGTTGCTTCTCTCCTTGATTAGTTTCCACCCGTTGCTTCTTGTCCTGCCTTCAGGTGCTTTGGAAAATAGCTTAATTCCCTCTTCTTTATGGCAGCCCCTGAGATATTGGAATACTGCTATCATGTCCCCCCTTGTCCTTCTCTTCGTTAAACTAGACATACCCAATTCTCGCAACCGTTCCTTATATGTTTTAGCCTCCAGTCCCCTAATCATCTTTGTTGCTCTTCTCTGTACTCTTTCTAGAGTCTCAACATCTTTTTTACATCGTGGTGACCAAAACTGGATGCAGTATTCCAAGTGTGGCCTTACCAAGGCATTGTAGAGTGGTATTAATACTTCACGTGATCTTGATTCTATCCCTCTGTTAATGCAGCCTAGCACTGTGTTGGCCTTTTTGGCAGCTGCAGCACACTGCTGGCTCATATTTAAGTGATTGTCTACTAGGACTCCGAGGTCCCTCTCACAGTTACTACTATTGAGCATGGTGCCACCTATGCTGTACTTGTGTATTTGGTTTTTCTTGCCTAAATGTAGAACCTTGCTTTTTCACCATTGAATTTCATTTTGTTAGTTAGTGCCCAGTGTTCAAGTCTGTCCAGATCCTTCTGTATCTTAAGCCTGTCTTCTGGAGTGTTGGCTATTCCTGCCAGCTTGGTGTCGTCTGCAAATTTGATGAGTTCCCCATCTATCCCTTCGTCCAAATCGTTGATGAAGATGTTGAAGAGCACTGGGCCCAGAACAGAACCCTGGGGCATCCCACTACACACTTCCCTCCATATAGATGCAGTTCCATTGAGGACCACACGCTGAGTACAGCCTGTCAGCCAGCCAGCCAGCCAAATCAGCCAGATGACAGAAGAGTCTGAAATTATGTATGGTATGAAAGAAGGGATAAAGTGCCACTTTTTTGTCTTTCATCTCAATGCTAGAACTCAGCAATTTGGTGAAAAATTTGGTGAAAAAAAGCCCTTTCCTAATCAATGTCCCCAAACCACATTTTGGGTAGTCTGATCCTAGGTTTCTATTTCTGGCCCAGGAAGAATTTGAAGGGAAGAGATGGGCTTCATCTGTGCTAGCTTCCTCTGACCTGGAGGGAATTGCAGTCCCAAAGCCTCTGGATGGGCCAGGTTGGAGGAGGTGGATCTGTACAATAAGGACAACTGTTCATGCATAAAAAGAGGAGGAATAGCTGACATTCCTCCTCCTTCCTTTGCTGAAGGTGGCTCATGAACCTGTCCTCAATGGTGCTAATTTATGTAGCCACCCCTCTCACAAGCACATGATTCTGGGCAGTACAACACAACAGTTAAAACTCCGTAACAATCTAAAAACAATAAAATAAATAAAATATACAGATAAAACCCAACTTGTGAAAAAGATCTTGGAATAGAAATTGGATGCAAACTGAAGATGAGCCAGCAGTCTGATAACTGCAAAAAAGACAAATACCATATAAATAGGCTGTATAAATAGAAGAATAATTTCCAAATCACAGGAATTAATAATTTTGTTTCATTCTGTTCTGACAAGATCCTAGTTCAAGCACTATTACCTAATTCTTGGCATCTCATTTTATGAAGAGTGAAAACAAGTTCAGAAAAGGGTGATGAGGATGATTAAAAGACTTACAAAGAGAGATGAAAGGAGCTGTTTATTTCAGCCTTGAGAAAAGTCAGTCGAGGAGAATATGAGAGCACTCTTGTAAATACCTGAATAGATGTCACATAAAAGGCCAAGACTGGTTCTCATTTCTGAATGCAGGACATAGAATAATAGGTTTAAATAACAGGAAGGCAGATTCCAACTGAAGAGCAATTTGATAATGAAACTAAATATCAAGATGGCATGTCCCTTTCATTGGATGCATTCAAGCAGAGACTAGATAGCCTTTTATTTTGGAAGTTCTAAATTTGGATCCCTGCATGGAGCATTAGCCTGAACTGATGATCTAGATCAGGGCTTTTCAGAGATTGTATAACTTTTAGGATATGGCAATATTTGAGTACCACCCATCGCCTAGCAACTGGGCATGGCCTGCTCAACTGCTGACTTGAGACAGCTGGGTCGGAACGGAACAAGTCGCATCGGCTAACTCGATATGGTGACAACTCAGTGCCTCACAAACTCTTTGCCTCCCCAAACTGGTAGCAGCCAAGCACATGCGCACGTACACACACACACACACACACACACACACACACTCCAGGTTTGAGGACTTTTATCCACAGAGGAAGGAGAGGGCCTTATCCCCAAGCCCAGGCATGATTGCCAATTTGCTAGCTCAGATGTGGATCCACGTCTCCAAGCTTGGAATATTTGTGTGTATGTGTGTGTTTGTGTGTGTGTAGCATGCTAAAGAGATGTTCTTCTTTTCCCCAATCCCAGACATCGTTGGTGTTTCCCTGTCTGGTGCCCTCTTCCGGCAAAGCAGGAGGTGGAGGACGTTTGCAAGAAGCAGTTTCCTCCGAGTCCAACTTTTGTCTTGACAGATCTCTGGAGAGCAAGAGGAGGCAGGGGAGCACTCCTTCTCAAAAGGCTTGTTGGGGCAGCCTTCCCTCATAGTTCGCCTGCCACCCCCTCTTCTCCAGAGATCTGCAGGGGAGACAGAGATCTGGAGGGCAAGGTGCAGCCTCCATATTGGCCACTTCTACCTCTGCAAGCCCTCCTTGATTAAACATGGTATATAAATTAAAACACAGCCAAAAAGAAAACATAGTTAAATCACTAATTACAGCTCTTCACATATTTTCTGGAAAAACCACCTTTACTGATGTTAGGAAGGAAGAGCAAACCTTATTAAGGAACTCTTAACAAGGGAATTGAAGACCCCAAAAGGTCTCGTTCTAATCTGCGTTCCCTTTCAGCCTTTAGTTCTCATTATTGTATTACTATGCATTTAAGAAGATCAAAGGCCTCCGTAGCTCAGGACACTCACCTTAAAATCAGAATCCAGAAAAATCTACTTAATCCACAATACCGCCCTATGAAGAATGAAGATAATCTTTCAGCCCTGAGAGCATGCATGTATCAAATCAGAATATTAGTGGCACACCTGTCAGTAACTGGAAGTGCATACATCCATGTATTTCCCTTTCCTGTCTCACAACTCAATCGATACATCCTTTAATTTTCAGACACATCTTTTTCTCATAAGCTCCTTAAAAAACCAACAAGGTATACAGTAATTAGCAGGAAAATAAATCTAGCCCTTCTGTATTCTTTCCCCAAGGGGAAAAGTTCACAGCCTGCAGTTTGCTAGCAAAGTTGTCAAAGAACATAATTATTGCTGCTAAATAAAAGAATAAACAACGAATCAATTTTGCATCTCTCTTCTGTTACTACATCCTCTTACCTCCAGAATGTGGCCTGGGATTGCACAAGGGGCAAGGCTAAAATCCGGTTTAGTTTGCAGCCAGGTGTTCAGTACAGACCTTGCCAATGTGATTTTAATAGCCCAGGAAGGGATAAGAAAACCCGAGGAAAACTTTGCAATCAATAAACCTTGGTGGATTATGCTTGTTTTGCCCTATTTTGATTCTCCTCCCCAGCAGCAGCCCATCGATTTTAGAACTGCATGGCCACAAAGATAGAGGCCTTCAGCCTCCCAATCCCTGCTTAGAGAGGGATTTGCATTTCAGTGAGAGTCAGGCCATATGCCCCCAAAGGAAAAACCTGAATCCAGCGGGCCAAAAACACCCCTCCGATTCCTTCTCCTTGCCCCCTGGGCACATAGTTGCAGCTCCTTGCCATAGCTTCCACTTCATCCTGCAAAGCAGCGCTCCCCCGGTGCTCCCACCTGCTGCCAAGCCTGCAGCCCTGACTAAAGGCTGAGTGCTCCAGCCTCACCCAGCCGAGGAAGGGGGCTGGTTGAAAAGCCCTGATCTAGATGGCCTTTCCAATTATGATTCTAAATTATTTCTTCCTATTCCTGGAATATGGCCATTCACTTCCCATTTAAGCCACTCAGAAACAGCATGTCCATTACTATTGCAGGCAGATGGTTCCACTGCTTAACAATTTTTATTATCAGGAAACTACTTCTGATATTCTGCACCAACTTTCTTTCATGTTAAAACCCACTGAACCCTGCCCTATTGTTTCAACGGAGACCAGCCAGATCCCTTTTTGGATGTAACAACTTTTTGGATATTTATAGAATTTTATATCATCCCTTAGTTTTCCTTCTATAAGCTAAATGTGCCAAGCGTTTTGCTCACAGGATTTGATTTTCAGACATCCCAAAACTGTTGTAGTTCTTCTCTGAACTTCCTCCAGCTTTACCATGTTCTTTTTTAAAATCTGGTGCCCAGAACTAGACCCAGTACTCCAAATGCAGTCTAACTATGCAGGATACAATGAAACTAATATCTCTTTAGTTTGCATATTATAATGCGTCTTTCAATGCACTCCACTTTTAGCTGCTGCATCTAAATTGCTTACTCATGTTTAGCTGATATCCAATATTCCTTGATCTTGTTTACATACATTGCTGCCAAGTTACATCTCCATAATATTGTATCTATATGTATGATTTTCTATAGCCATGACTAGGCATCATGGAACATCATAACAGTTGAGTATAGTTTTTTTATTTATTTATATATATATATATATATATATATATATATATATATATATATATATATATGTAGGTCTTTGGTTGTTCGGGTTTTCTCCCGCGTAAAATTGGAAGTGTCTTGGCGACGTTTCGACGAAGTCCCATTCGTCATCTTCAGGCTGGTGTTTTCAGCTTCGTGCTTCGAGCAGCAATGTGTGGTCTTAGCTGTTTCTTCCTTTTAACTGCCAGTGGGGGTATGAACTGATTGGGTGGGAGCTTGGCTGTGTTCTGATTGGGTGGAGGTGTGTTCTGATTGGTTAGGGGCTTGGCTGTGCTCTGATTGGCTGGGGGTTGGCTGTGCTCTGATTGGCTGGGGGGTTGGCTGTGCTCTGATTGGCTGGGGGAGTGTTCTGTTTGGTTGTGCTCAGGTTAGTCTGAGTTGCAGAGGGGTTTAAGATTTTGGGCTGCCTTGCTATTTTTTGGCTTCGCGTTTGTGGTCGTGCCTCATTTTCATGGAGGGTGTCAGTTTGCTTCATGTATGGATTGGAGGGCTTTAAAGTGGCTAATGATGCAGCTCTGGTCTGGCTTCTGGTTTGTGGTCGTGCCTCATCATCGGTGTGGCTTTGGGTTTGCTTTTTGCGTGGATGTGTGGTGGTGACATCCTGTGTGGTTTTTGTGAGTGTGGGTCTGGTATCATTTTTTGTATTTTGTATTAAGCCAACCCCCAGCCAATCAGAGCACAGCCACGCCCCTAACCAATCAGAACACACCTCCACCCAATCAGAACACAGCCAAGCTCCCACCCAATCAGTTCATACCCCCACTGGCAGTTAAAAGGAAGAAACAGCTAAGACCACACATTGCTGCTCGAAGCACGAAGCTGAAAACACCAGCCTGAAGATGACGAATGGGACTTCGTCGAAACGTCGCCAAGACACTTCCAATTTTACGCGGGAGAAAACCCGAACAACCAAAGACCTACATAAACACCCGCGAAAACCTCAGAAAACATATATATATATATATATATATATATATATATATATATATATATATATATATATATATATACCTGTTGAGATCTTTTTGAATTGTAATTTTGTTCTCTAGTCACCCTAACCATGTACCAGCCTTTAGACCACATACCAAAATGTTGAAGAGAATAAGGTAAAAGATGGAATTGAGGACCCAATTCAATATCCTCCTCCATGTTGATGCAGAACCCTTTATGAAATGTTTTGAATGCATTTGTTCAAGCATCATGAATCTGTGATTTACCCATCAGTCCATCTTGTCTACAAAGATATCACAGAAGACTGTCATAATACTTTATTGAGATCAAGATATGCAACATCCCTAGCATCCTTCTGGTGTATTATACCAAACTAGTAATTTTGTCTTGATAATGTTCATTGAGTTTTCCAACCTGTCTGGATCAAACTTAGATTATATAGACTCTTTTCAGTTGGATTTTAGGACAGGACATAGTATTGATACTGCATGAATAGCACTTACCAATGACTTCAGGTAGGAGGAGAATGGGAATGACGCAACCATTAGATGCTCTGGATCTCTCAGCAACTTTCAAAATCAGCAACAAAGGTAATGCTTCCAGACTGACTGCAGGGTCAGTGGAGAGAAGGTGTTCTGGTGATTTCCTTCAGTGTAGCTGATTCCATTCAATATTAATGGGGGAAGAAGTCAAGTCCAAGCCCGAAAGCTTGTAAAGAGCCTCAAGGTTTGATGTTCTCACCCCTTCTGTTTAACAACTGAGACTGTTGATGGTGGTCAGCCATTGGTTTGGAGTGGGCATCATATTCAAGTTGGTTGTTTCCTCAAACCTGGGCTAGGTTGTTTGAGGAGATCTCCCTTCAGTGAAATGAGGGTTTGTGGTGATATTTGTGTAGTTGTTGTTATGGCTTTTGTACCTCTTGACATGACAAGGCATATGATCTGCTTTTCTTATATGATTTTTGCCAGGAATATATTGTTGGAAAGCCACAACTTTTCTTTTTCCCCATGGGGAAAAAGAAAAATAAACTATTACAAAGAAAGTGAAATTTCATTTATTACACTTCCCTGTCTCCCATTTACAGACAATGGGCCACCTCAGTAGAGTGCTGACAGCTGCTGAAATAACCAGAGATACTGAGTTAAGCAAAAGGCTGCATTCCTAATCCTTGTTTTATTTGAGGGCAATCATGAAAAACCAGGGAAGTTTGCAAGTGACCCGTGATGAAAAGGGAAGGTCTCAATTCCTGGTTTAGTTTTCCTAGAACATGGGTGTCATGACGTATTGAGATGTTTTTTGCCTTTGTGAAGCCGGTGTGGGTGTGGCCTACGAGTGACGCATCTGGCCTGTAGGCTACCAGATTGACACCCTTGCCCTAGAAGTATGTTTCCTGGATTATGCTGAGATAAGGAGAAACATGGGGATACTTAATAGTGTGGAACCAAATCATACTTACTTTATTAATGATGACTTTTTTTAAAACAAACCCAAACACGCCTCTCTCCCCCAAAATGAATGAGAGAGTATCAATGTTTAAAGCTACTTAATACAGAATTGTCTTAAATTATCTTAAATTTACCAATTCTCAAATGTCTCCATTTAAACTATACCAGAAATTTAATGCTGTGAAAAATATTGTATAAAGAACAACATGCACAGAAAGAAAAAACAAAATTTGGGACCATTGTTTTATTTTATTTCATCAGCAGACAGGCATCCACTCTTTCACCTCTGACTAGGGAAATAAATACTGTAGCACACAATTCTTTAAACTATGCTGGACTGCCCCTGAGGTGTTCAGACATTTCTAGCATTTAAAAAAGTTGCAAAAATGAAAAAAAAAAACCACGTGTTTTTTTTTTTTGCAGTTTGGTGAACAAGAAAAAGCATCCTTATTAAAATTTGTAATTCATGGATTATATGAATTTAATTTCACTTTGATTAATACATAAAATTGCCATGTATTCATAAGCCTAGTAACACAGTGCCTTGACTCTAGTAAAGAGCCAAACATAGATAGGCTAATGTACAACTGCTGTACCTCTTTTCTACCCAAATCTTACTTTTAAGAATGATTATAAGTAATAGCAGAATAACTGTTCTTATCTTTAAGACGTTGCACAAATTTTAAACAAGTGCTGTTATATTACAATTGATAATATTAATCATATGGCTTTCCATTTGAAAATTTTAAAAACTTGTTTCTGTCTGAGTTTTTGCCACCTTTATATATGTGTATACTTCAATATACACAAAAAATAATGCTGAGTTCTGTTTCTAACTCTAAAACCAATCCATTCTTGTTAATTGATTAGTAGTTCAAATATAGCCTCTTAATTAGGTGTATACGAAGTTATACTTAACAATTTTATTGCCTGAACTCAACAAAACTGTATTTTAGGCATTTAATGTAGGTAGGGTGAGTGACTGCTGCTTTACCTAAAGCTGCTCTAAATTTATAAATACAAATAGTGCTTATGTTTTCTTCATTCATGCTTCAAAAGGGTAGAAACTGAACACAGTGATGTTAAACAACCAAACAAGAGAAATAAAATATTTGTGATTATAATAATAACAATCCTTAGACATTACTTTTTCAACATTTCCTAACTGCAATAGTTTTAAGGCTCTATATACAAACAAATGTATATCTGAAAATTAAGGAAAGAGGGATATAAACATGTGAGTTGTACATTGCTTCCTATAAAAAGGTATGTTTTACACCTTTTAAAAAATGCTAGCTACATTGTTACTATCTATTTATATATTGTTGGTTTTCCTTTGGAGGGGCATCAGTTGGCTGAAAATTTACAGAAATACATAATGATCATACAATACCCTCAACTGAAAAAAACAAAAAGAAAATACAAGGTGCATAAAACAGTAGTTCTGCAAACACATAATCAATTTATCTTGTTTTCAGTAGAGGAAAATTCAAGTCAAATTAGTTTTATTATTTCATTTTTTTTAAAAAAGCAAATTAAACTCAATGATTCAATATTCTGAATCTATGCACTTCAAATCACACCTACTGTTCAGTCAAAATAAGATTGTCAGGCTCTGACAAATTAATTTCGTTAAGAAGCATGTATACAGTATGCTCATATAATGCTATCAAACTAAAATCTTGAAATAAAACTCATGTAACAAGATCATTCTGTTTCTCAAAGCATATTATGCCCATTAATTAGAAAATAAACTCCATTGTGCCTTGGGCACAATCAAGAGTTCTTCCCATTTCATAAATGGGCAATTGTTTAATAAAAATATTTATCAACATGACACTTTATTTATGAACATTTCAGAAGACAACAGGAAAGAGAATGAGTTACACATTTCTTGTTAAATTTCTTGTTAAATCAAGCTTTATTGATAAAATGGAATTAAAAAGAATTTTTACTTGGAACAGCAGCCAATCCAGCCAATCGGGCTAATAAAATGGTGCATGCTCCTACTAAATATAGAAAGATACCATTTCTTAACATAACTGTTACTTAATCGAAGGTAAAGTTTTTCTCTAAAAAAGGTGCAATTCATCAAAGTTTTTAGCTCCCAGGATCTATTTAATAGCCATCTTGTAAAGTTGATGAACTTTTCTTCTTTTGCTGAAATCTTTCACATATTTCAGTGGGACTTTAGATCTGCCATAATTTTAAGATCAAAAAAGAATTAAAGTCTGAAGGAAAATTAACTGTGTTCCAGTTATTTTCCATACTACAGTTACAATAATCTGCCTTTATATCAAATTTCCTTTACAAAATTTTCATGCACCTCCTGAGTATTTTGCTGAGTATTTTGCTACTCCCAGCAATCCAGAACCACAAAAACAAATAGAAAGAGCTAGAGTACTGTTGTGTTAAACAACAAACCAAGCCTTTCATTTACGATGTAAAACAGCTCATTATGAATAAGCATTCTGGACAACCACAACTGCACTTTACAAAACAAAATCATACAACATAAAATTGCTTGGAGTCCAATTTACAGCATCATAGTTTCAGTATCACTTTTACAGAAGTTTGCTTCACAAAAAAATAATAATAATAATTCCTGGGATAAGTGTTGAACTGCTGTTTTCTGATGTATTCACTAATACCAACATTACTTCCCTTCAAACATATGTGAAACTGATGCTAAGAAGGATCGTTGTTGGTTGGGTAAGTTTCCCATTAGGAGAATCGGTGCTAATTCCACAGCTTAGATGGCATTTTACCACATATCATCAGTTGATGCAGAGTCCTTTAAGAAAAGAGAACAAACCCTTTAAAGTCTGGAGCGCCCAAAATTACAGCAATTTCTGGATAATCCAGACTGAAAAGGGTAGTAGATATGTCCATAATTTTGGAATTTTGATTTTCTTTTCTATACTCTGGGTCAAATTATATATTTAACAAAACATATGAGAGAAAGTTGTTGAGAGCAAACATCACCCTTAAATAAATAACTTCAAAGCACAGTATTTTTTGTCAATGAATTAGAGCTGGTCATTTAACCTAAAAGCAATAGAATCTTCCAAGATATTTCAGTTTGGTACTTTATTAAGGTTAAGCATAGTGAAAAGAATGTTTTAGTGAATATGATTTATACTAAAATTTAAAGTAAAATTAAAGACTGACAAGTAATTTTTCAGTCAGAATTAATAAAATAAAACAACTAGGTGGTGCCAATACTCACAGCTTCATCATTCCGATAAGGATTCAGTCTGTTATAAATGGCTTCAATCACACTCCGTCTAAATCAGGTAAAGAAAAAACAAAATAAAACAAATTTTAAAGGACAGCAATTCCTAGTTAATCAAACACAATTTTTAAAAGTTTTTAAATATATTGTAAAAGATGCCCCTGATCATTATCATTACCAGTATGTCTAGTTTTATTAACAAATTGTACATATTTGAGCCAAATGGAATTCAAGCTGGCATCAAAAATTTCAGATTACTAAAATAAAATAAGAACATGATCTTAAAAAAACAAAAAAAAGAAAAAAAGAAACTGTGGAGCTAAAAGTAATGGGAGGAGCAAGCAAACTAGCTTAAGCAGGATATTAAATTATCTTCGTGCAGCACACTAACTGAACTCAGAAATAAACATATAACTAATTCAGGTCATATAATGCCAAAGGTTCTACTAACTGTCTGGTAGACAATGTTTTAACTTCATACCACGTTTTGATGTAAACATCACAAGTAGCAGAAAGTATTTTCTTTTAAAGTTATATTCCCTGGACAATAAAATCTTGGAAGCCATTAATCCATTTTATCTGGAATAAGACCATTTGTAAATTAAATTTTAACATTATTAAATCATCAAATAACAAACATATTTAAATGTTAGGATATTTCTCTAAAAATCAATTTATCAGCTGGCACTGATGCCTTTTATTTTTAGCATTTAGTATGCAACAGAGCAGGAAAGTGAACAATGATCTGAATTCAATCCATTTTAAATCAACACAATCTAGTTCAGTTTCAAAATCCAATTTCAAGTAAAAAAAAACCAGGTCATTTTGAGGGTTGGGAAAATGCTTTAACCTTGAAAGAAATGTGCCTCAAATTAGAAATATATTGCTTCAAGCTTTAAACACACCCAAAATATTTGAAATACTCTAGCCTCATACTCAAAATAATTGTTTCATGCTAATTTCAAACTCAATAAAAGGATGCATTTTGAGCATGAAACATTATACAATTTCTATTAGTTTTGCCTGTTTTCATCATTTAAAAGAGAGTGGGATTATTAATGAATGTTATTGAAATTACTTTATCACCCTTATGACAGTGTTTATGAAAGGTATACTTTATTTAAACTCAAAAGCATATTTACACTGGTAAAAACTTACTTGCTCGCCAATTCACCCCCGGGTGGAAGATTTGGGATGCTCTCTGTTTGCAATGTACGCATGACGTGGACTAAGTCTGGTACTCCTTCACCCTGCTTCTTTATGATCTCTGGGAATCAGAAGTATCTTCTTGTAAATTCAGTTCAATCACAATTAGAAAACATTGTAACATTTAGTTGAATCAAAGAGAGTTAAAGGTTTCAAAAGTTTTGCCTTTTTCATTACTTTATCGTTTTACCCTAGCAAATTTGAACAGAAATGCAACTCATGGATGTTTTAAATTTTCAGAATATCCCTGATTCTGTATATCTTTAATTCAGAAACATATAGAAGCCTATAATATATCTATTAAATCATTATATAAAAACAACAGCATTCTAGTGCCCCTGAATACTGAGATGTTGATGTTTGGAATTACCAGAGGAAAACAGAGAACTTTGTTACTGATACATTCAATTAGTATTTTAATCAATGAAATTCTAATTCCAACATGATTGGAGATTATTTTATAAACTAAAGCCTTTGTTTTAATAAACTAAAATATCAAAAAAAAAATCATTTAATACAGTTCAATGCAAACCAACTTGGAAAAAAAGAATTATGAAATAACGGAAGTTATATCAAACTCAAATTCTTACAAATGCTCTCACTATATAAAATGTACTATCCACCAAGAAACTGTTTAATTACAATACCCTCAATACAGCTTAAATAATATTTGAATAAGACCTATTTAAATCTACTTTCTGTCAATAACCAAAGCTGCACATTTCATAGTTTTCAGAATATTAATAACTAATCCAAAATAATTTCTGCTTTTCTGCTTCAATATTCAAAAAAATCAAAACAAATTATAAAAAATAATTTTAAAAATAATCTTTCCCAGTAATGTTTCTATTACATGGTAGCTGGTCCTCTAAGATGTCAGTTTATGCTATTTCTGAGATTACCTATTAGAGATTCCTTATGTGTGTGTATGTCTGTGTGTACGTCCAGTTACAATGGGCCACCCCAGAGCTACTTATGACCCATTTTCAAAATTACAACGGCCTCACATACATCCCTGTGGTCACATGAACATATTTTGGGTGCTTGGCAATCAGCTCTTCTTTACAGTCATTTGCAGTGCCTCTTGAGCACATGTCTGCAATTGCTACATCTTTTGCTGGTTTCTGACATTAACTTCTGATTTCCGATAAAAAAAGCCCATTGGGGAAAATAGATGCATTTAATAACTGTTGCATATGTCCAAAAATTGGGTCCAGTCACATGATGCTTCAACTTACAACCGTAATTCCAGGCTCAATTACAATCGTAAGTTGAAGACTACCTATACAAACCATTAAAAAGATTACAATTTTTATTTGCACATATTTAGCTTGATTTGTGATATAATTGCATGGAAAGATTTCTGCAAATATGAACGTATATGTACTATTCATGTTCAATTGTTTATAAAATAAGAAAAATGGAAGTAGTAAGTGAAGAAGTTTGGACACCATTTGCATCAGTACTTTGTTACATCCCCTTTGGCAAAAATAACTGCTTCTAAATCTTTTTTGTAATTAGCTTATTTTTGCTTCTGCAATTTCTTCCCAATCTTCCTTGCAACATTTTAATGAATTCCCCAGAACTCCTTGCACACACTGCATCTTTGAAATCTCCCTCAAAATTTTCAGTAATATTCAACTCTGGTCTATACCAATAATATCCAAGACTTGAAGTCCGTACCAAAATCTATAGCATTCTTTTCTGTAAGTATTTTCATGGTTGATTTGGAGGTAAATTTTGGATCACTGGTGTTGACATATCCAATCGCTTTTCAGCTTCAATTTGTTCACTAATTGGAACATTTTCTTCTATAACATTTTGCTTTTTACTTAAACCCATTGTTGCTTTCATTTGTATAGTATTTCCTGTACTACTTATATCCATTTAACTTAAAAAAAACTTAATAAGGCCACTTCTGTGCTTAATGGATGGCAAGGTGGTTTTTCCCCCCAAATATCTTTTTCTCCAAAACTGTTACTATGCTAAAAGGGTTGTTTTTGTTTAATCAATCCAGAGCATTTTGCTCAAAAAATTTCACACTGATCGTTTGCATATTTTGAACTGCAACTTATATGATGCATGCAAAGAAAATGTTTTCCCCTGACAACTCTCCCATGCAGATCACAATTCTATTAGCCACACTGTTCAGTGGACCTGTGGAAAACTATTCAAATGACAGCTTCACTTTTCAGCAATTGTTTGCAGGCTTTGTTGATTCTGTTTTGTAGATCTTAACTAGTTTGGAAGCCATTCTAAGAAAGATTTGTTTTGGTTTTTTGGTTTTTCAGTTTTTCAAATGTTCCATGTAACTTCTTTTTGTTAACAGTGTTTCTGACAGTTGAAATTGCTAGCTAGAAGCATTTAAAATAGTGTTTCTTAAACTCGGCAACTTTAAGGTGGATGGACCTCAACTCCCAGAATTCCCTAGTCAGCCATTTTAACATCTTAAAAAGTTTGAGAAACAATGATTTAGAGGGGTTTTTTTTACACAACAAACCTTCTATTTTGTAAGAGTGAACTGTCTTTATTTTCAAATGCTCAAATATTGAAAGTAGAGAGAAAAGCTTTTCTACCTTGAAAGGTTATAATATCCAATGAAAATTATCTTTGCCTGGCTATCTGAAGCTCACATGAGTCAATCACCTTTATAGGCCTTACTAACAATTTTATAATAAAGAAATCTAGAAGTGAATCAACTGGGTGTCCAAATCTCTTATTTTCTTATTTTGACTCTGTAAACAATTGTAGATAAGTAGTATATACACATTCAAATTTGTCAAAAGAAATTATTTTTAATACAGGGAGTCACAGAGACATGCAATCAGTCCAGGGGTGAGTATGCTTTTGCATGTTAACTATGGATAATCAATAACACCAAGTAGGTTTTTATTAGTAACTGTGGAATAGCTTTAAATCAACGTATTTAGCCAAACAATGGTATATTAAGTTTTTAATGGTCTGTGGTTTCCCAAACAGATATATGTCAACATTCCACTCAAAATAAAGTAAGAAATAATTTTATAATTTTGATCTATATAAACATTTGAAAACAAGAACACAATTGGTGAAATAATTCTGAAGTATATGACAGTAACTTTTTAAAAACATTATAGCCCCATCTGTAGGCTAATACATAGCAACAACAGGAAGCATACTAGAAAATTTAAGTAGTTATATAACTTTACAATAATCCTTCACAGTCCAAAAATAGCAATATTTCACAATGGTCAGGAGATGAAGAACTGATTATAAGGCTACACTCAAGGGATTTATGCTAATGCAATGAAATTACTGACTTCCTCTCCCAAAGAACTGACCTCGACATCAAGTTTTTAAAGTCAATTGTTGTGGCACAGGGAATGGCTTTTGGAGGTAGGGTGAGGGAATCTAATTACACTTTCTTGGATCCTGGATGTACTATGAGACAAATGAGAACGCGTACAGGTAGTCCTCGACTTACAACCATTCATTTAGTACAGACATGTCAAACTCACGTCACGTGATGTTGCACTACCTATCGGAACTTTTTTCCCATTGCCAGCAATGGGGTGGGCGCGGTTTTGTGATGACGCATCCGGCCCATGGGCCAGCAGTTTGACACCCCTGATTTAGTATCTGAAATTATAATGGCACTGAAAAGTGATTTATGACCGTCTTTCACACGTATGACCATTTCAGCATCCCATGGTCATGTAATCAAAATTCTGCCACTTGCCAACTGACTCATCTTTATGACTGTTGCAGTGTCCCGGGGTCATGTGATCACCTTTTGTGACCTTCTGACAAGCAAAGTCAATGGGGAAGCCAGATTCAATTTACAAATGTGTTACTAACTTAATAACTGCCGTGATTAACTTAATAACTGTGGCAAGAAAGAACATAAAATGAGGCAAAACTCACTCCAGAACTGTCTTGTTTAGCAAGGAAATTTTGGGCTCAATTGTGGTTGTAACTCAAGGATTACCTGAATATTTTAAAGGTGAAACTGTAGGGCCAGTATTTTAATTTCACCAACTACTTAAAACAAAAATTTCTGCTACTGAACACAAAATAAAGAACAAAGATCTCAACATTGTTTTATAAAGTATTTTTATTGTGAATTGTGAACATCTGGTATTGGCTACACCATTCTAATGCTATGTTATCTTTTGTACAAAAATAAAGGGATTTCAATTTTACCTAAACTACACAGTTCCAGAACCTAAAGCTATAGTACATTTGAAATACATTCTCAATTAAAATACATTTGAACTAAATAGAAATATGAACAATCACAAATAATTTATGGCATAAATGTAACCAATTTATTGGCCTTTGTATTATAGTACCTTGCAGCTGCTTTTTGTTAACTTAAAATACTTTCCCAAATGTGGTACAAAAAGATCACTGAAGGACAAATGGAGCTTGGAAGTACAGTTCACACTACCGTATCTAAATGGGCACTGTAGTTTTAAAAGGCTTGGTAAACACTATATTTTTTACAAATGTGAGAGAATAGGAAGAATAGGTATCCAGAAATCTTTATCTTTTTCTTGGAGGGAGGAAATCTCTCTATATAAATATATGTGTTTTACTGAAGATGGGTATTACAGCATACTTAAATCAATAACTATCTATGAAACAAACACATATTTAAATAGTGAAATTTTCCGGTGTAACCTGTGAAATATTACACCTGAGAATCCCACTAAACTGAAATAAAATTTACACTGAGGAAAGCACTTTGAGGACTGCAATCTCAGTTGTGTTTGAGGGACTTAATTTTATAAGGGTAGTCCTAATATCTATAATATTAGAAGAACATTTTGAAATACAATTTTAAGGAACTGCACTTAGTATTAAAATGTGAGTGTCATAAATAGTTTGTTACATAACAATTAAATGTATTCAAAATAAATATAAAATTGATCAGAACACAGCTAAAGGCATAATTTATAATATATTATATATTATAGTAGTGTAACTCAGTCAACAAAGCAGACTTTTCAGAAAAATAAACAAATATGAATCCTAAAGTTAACTTTTTTTTTTGAAGTTTGGTCATCCTGAAAAAAACTACATCTAATCTTATTGCTCATTTTCTTCTTATTAAATGTTAAAAGCTTCAATTTTATTTCAATCAGAGCATACAAACACGCGTGGGTGGATGTGCATGTTAAATGTGGTAATTTTAAATTTTAATGTTCGCCTTTTAAAGTTGTAGTTCTGGAATCTTAATAGAAATAGTATATTAAGCATATAACTGGATAAGTCAGCAGCTTTATCATTTCTTGTACCATACAGTATACAGTATATATTTCCAAGAATTGTGCAAAAGAGAACATAGCTATTGACCAAAATAATGTTTTTTAACAGACCAAGAGGGGTCGATACATCAGTTTAGTACATATTTAAATTTTTAACTGTTCCCAGTTCAAAAACGATTATACTATAATCTAAATTGCCCTTCAAGATTCCTGAAGTTAGAAACCAGGCAACACTGCCTGTAATTCACAGTTTTCTTTGGCAGTTATCCTTTTCAAAACCCATCAAACTACTTTTGAACTCAGAACAAGTTCAGAGTAATTGGATGCTTTGTGGAAGACTAAACTTCAAAACACTGCAAATGCTTGGATTGTCTTTCTGATCTCTCTCTCTCTCTCTCTCTCTCTCTCTCTCTCTCTCTCTCTCAGAGAGAGGGAGAGGAGAGAGAGAGAGAGAGAGAGAGAGAGAAAGAGAGAGAATGAGATAACGCAGATGAGGTTCTGTAAGAGGAAGGACAAAGCAAACAAAGTTCACCCTAACACATACCAAAGCAATTTACTACCTGAATCATAACTAAATCCTATTGTTTTAAGTACACCAGTGGTCTCCAACTTCTGTAGCTTGGCGACCCAGCAGGAGGGGAAAGGGCAACAGGCTGTGTGAGCAGCAGGCTGGTGCAGAAGTGCAGTTCAACTTGCATGAGTGGAGAACCAGTACGCACGCACATGCACGGGCAGTCAACTTGTGCAAGCTGAGCTATGTGCACGTCTGCACGTGTGCATGCCTGCTGCTTGAGTAAGTAGCGCTACATGTGAGCACGCCGGCTGGCTGCTCGTGTGGGTCCGGTTTTGAATAGGCGATGGCCATGTAGTGGGCCGTGGTCTGGGGGTTGGTGACCCCTGCTTTAAACTTAAGGAGAAATTTTCTTTTAGGAAAAAAGGAGGAGGTTTAAATGATGGGGAACTCATGGACTGCAGACATTGAACATAATTTTATCTCAACGTAAAGAAAACTACATAATGTCTGGTTATCCCCCATTATTCAGATAATATATAGACTTTATTTAAGACACAGCTTCACTAGGTTGTCACTATATAATGCTTCTTTCCATTTTTATTAATTACATTCACTTACTATGCTTGCAATATATTGTATAAGCAAAGACTGTGATTCTGTATAAAAAATTATGTATTAGCAATCACTATCTGAAGTTCCTTTAGTGGAACATTAATCTGCTTTGAATTTTACATTTAATACTACCATATGGTGTTTTCAGGGGTTTAAAGTATTTCATAATTATCTTAATCTTAATTATCTATATCTTAATTATCTTAATCTTTATGTCGGGTATGTCAGTATTATGTTCCCCTCTTGAAAATGGGAGAGATTCAAGAAAGCGTGTTTTGCCTGAGCCATCTAAATGAGGTAATTGTAAAAATGAGACAGGAACCATAGGTTTCCTGATTTCTACCTTAGTCTCCTAGCCACTGCAGCACACTGACTCATTGGTGTTTCACTGAGAGAATTTTAAGATCTCAAACATTAATAGATAGCTAACTGACACAGTTAGCTTTTATAACATAAAAAATGCATAAGATATTTAACTCAATAAAGCAGATAAAATTTCCTACTACTCATACTCATAATTCCATGGCCTTAAGATATAATTAAATCACCTTCAATTTACATTCATAATACAATTTGATCATTATATCTATTTTAAAGGTCTGATGAATTCTGACTAAATCTAATTTCATGGTCTGTTCATTTTTTTGAGAAATGCATATTTGTCCATATTAGTGTGCCTTACAACTAGTAACATGAATAAAAGCTTACTTGTGAACATACTTAACATCCATGTATATAAGCACAGGATTGCACTGCACATATTCCAAGGCGCTATATAAGAGATTGGTATGCACATTTTAATGCATGCTTTAAATCAAAATAAGATTTAAATCAAAATAGGTTTTGAATTCTATTGTATAAAATTATATTAATATCAAGTTACGAGACTATGACTATGCTGTCTTGAAATTATTACACAGCTGTAACAGATACCGATACATATATTTAATGAGTATTCTGTTAAATGTAATTCTATTAAATGCTCTTCAATATCATCAACTAGAAATTGTTTGGAACATAAATTTATTGCTAGTAATGGTTCTGGCATAAACATTGTATCTATGTTTTTCTCTACTGTAAACAGAACAGTCAAGGACACATATTTTAATAGGATAAACCTACACATGTATCAAAAGGCAACAAAATTACCTTTAGGTGATATGTGTTATACATATCCCATGGCACTTAAGGATTTAATTAAAAAAAACCCCAAATATTTATAACTTGGCTGTTCAGGTTTTGTTTAAAATTAAATTACTTATTTTTTTCTTAAAGAGCCACCTTCTACTCTGCTTTCCAGGAACTTGTCCAGCTCTGTCTCTCTCTTCACTGCATCTGGTAATACCTTTGGTGCATTTGGAAAACAAATCAGTATCACACTCATGTTGTCTCGGCTACCCTGAAAAGGGAAGGAAAAAGACATTTCAGTTATTTTTTTAACATTTCCAAGCACATTATTTGTAAGTTTTATCAATTGTATCTTCATGCTAATAGCATGGAAGAAAAGGGTAGTTCGATTAAGCTATGAAAGAAAACGCTTCTATGGTATTTGATTTCACGTAAAAATTCATTTCAACCTAACTTACAGTTAGGAGAATATAAATATACCTTTCTATCTGATTTTTAAACTTAAGATTATTAAGGTAATTTATTAACTTGTTTCTAACTGGCTTAATAATTAGAAAAAGGCTGGTTTAAGAGTTTCAATTCAAAGTCTCCAACATGTATCTTATAGATAATTTAAAAAAAAATAACTAAAAAAACAAAGCAAATAGTGAAATTCAGCCCAATATAGAAATTATATATCCTCAGCCTAAAAGTTGTAGTTTCCCAAGGCTGTTAGAGTAAAAAAAATAGTAAATGGACTGAAATATCATAGAAACAAGACCTTTGCACCATTTTTTTTTAAAAAGTGCTGTGATATATTACAAAATAAAATGAAAAGTAATGCTCAAATTGGCTCTATAAATCAACTACCCACATTTTTCTACATTATAAAAATATACAAAATACAATGCAAATTCAGCAATATATTAGCAAAAGTAAAAGTAATTTTAAGCATACACATTATCAGCATTGTATGGTCTTAATCAATAACATAGAATAAAAATAACCAGAGCAAGTATTAGCTGGCAAAATACACTTTTCTAAATTCCACATGTGCCATAAAGAAACTCTTTCCAAGATTATATAAAGCAAGGCTTTTCAACCAGTGGTACGGGTACCACCTGTGGTACATTGGCACCTGGCAGATGGTACGCGACCATCCTAGAAAAGTGGTAGCAGGGGAGGGGAATGAGTTGAACCGGTGGCAGTACCGCACAAGCCTGAGCGAGAGATGGCTGGAGCTGCAGGGCTGTCAGGGCTCAGCGGAAGGGCCAGGATCAGCGCCAGGCTCCAGCTGGAGCTCGGCACTGATCCTGGTGCCAGCTGAGCCCTGAAGAAGCACCAATCAGCCGGAATGTTGCAGCATCTCCAGCGTCTTGTGATTTACATTCAGATGCTTGGCAACTGATTCATATTTATGACGGTCACAGTGTCCCAGGGTCATGTGAAGTGACCAAAATCTGCTGCAACCACCCAGCAGATGGGGGGAATAAAAACCAAACACCCCCCACTCCACCCCCGCTGCCAATCCTCAACAGAAATGCTCACACCAATGAAAACCTCGGACAGGAGAAAAAGCGCAGCTGGGCGGGCAGGCAGGTGTCTTGCTCGGCTGTGGCTTGGGGGGCACTTTTTCAGTGTCATTGTAACTTCGAACAGTCACTAAGCAAACTTGCTAGGCGACGGGTGGTACTCGGATATTGCCATATCCTGAAAGTGGTACAATGGGTGAAAAGGTTGAAAAGCCCTGATATAAAGCATATATAGATTTTTACCCCCCATGTAAAACTTCTAATGCAATAAATTCCTTCAGAATTTCTGGCTACCTTGTACAAGCAGGTGTCAACTATCTCATTACAAACTCTTTCGAGATCATCAGTGACTTCAAGCCTTGATCTGACAAATTCACACAGCTCTTCATTTCCCATAACATCCCAGATACCATCACAAGCCAATATGATGAACTGATCCTCTTCTTCTGATCTCTCAATTTCGTATACTTCAGGTTCTGGAGAGACAAGCTGCTCTGTGGGGCCTTTCCCATGAACACATTTGTAATCAAAGTCCCCAAGTGCTCTAGATACAGCCAGAGATCCATTCACACGCTGAATCATTACTGAACCACCTGCATTTTGTATACGTTCCTTCTCCAGTGGATTATTTGGTTTATGATCCTGTGTAAAGAAATAAACCTTTGTGTTTCTACAAAGTAAACCTCTAGAATCTCCACAGTTGATGAAATAAGTGTGTTGGGGAGAAATCAAGACTCCCACGGCTGTTGACCCGCTTCTGTCTGCACCATGTTTTTTTTCTGATAGTAACCTCATTTGTTCATCAATCTGCAGAAAACCTGTTCTGATTCCAGTCTTTACACTTTCCACAGATGGTGAAGCACCACATCCTTTAAAATCATGATTGCTTGTGATGTGATCTAACAAATGCTCACAGCAGTATTTGGCAACTTGGGATCCAGCATGTCCATCATACACAGCAAAAAAAGACCATCCATCAAGTCCATTTGGCAGGCCAATCACAGCTGTATGTGCATCTTCCATCTCAACTCGCCAACCTTGCATGCTACTTAACCCATAGCGTAGTCCATTGCCCTGCCCTTGGGCATTGTGCTTCTCCATCTTTGGCTTGTCTAGAAAAGCTCCCATGATGTATTGTTCTTTCAAATCTGTGGAGATAAAAGTATCTGCCATTAAACTGCCATTAGAGAGAGTTAGAGTTAATTTAGCTATAGGCTAAATACATTTATCAAAGAAAAAAGATTCTCAAATGGAATTGTAGTCCCATAATCTTAGTCCATTGTGTTGAATCACATAATGTCAGCTTTAACCTAAAGCTCAACTGTTTTGCTTTTGTGGATTTATAGAGTTCTGTCTTAGGCATGCTTTGTATATTTATACAAATATTTAAACTGTGTTACTATGAAAGTTTGTATTTAATTTATGTGTCTTTTAACAAACTATCTGCAGTTAATATAAACAAAGCAAACCACAGTTGAAACTATTCAGAATTAAACAATGTTCCTTGAATCCTTTGATGCACCGAAGAATAATATTTTCAGATATTTATTTGTCTAATAAAACACAAATCTAGATTCAAATAGATCAAACATGTATCCACATAGCAAGACCTTATGGATCGTTAATGTGCCTGGAAAGAAAAGTCAATTTAACTGACTGATGTTAGGATTACTACAGACCTGACAAGGCCTCAGAGATCTAATTCAGCCTTCCTCAGTATACTGGCCTGTAATTCCCAGCAGCCCTTACCAGGCAGACAATAATGATGAGAGAATGCTAGACTTGTGGGGAGACAATCTATTCTAATATCATGCCAATACTGTAATAATAAACTTTGATTTTTATAGCCCCCCTCTGTCACTTTCATCAGAAAGTGATAGAGAGGGCCTATAAAATCATAGTTTATTATAGTTCATCTCTGATGAAAAATTGCTAATGAAAAAGAATCCATTTGCCTTTTCTTCAAAGAGCTTGTACCTTTAGAAATTTCCTTCTAATACTTAGCCAAACTTTTTTCATAATTCTGAATACATTCATGCCCCAGCCTATATAGTAACAGAATGCTAGTCCATTGTTATATTACATTTCTTAATTACACATGCCCAATTTCTTGTATTTTATTATATGTTTTGATCTGCAAGTTTCTCGCTGCCTTAATGTTACCTCTTCTGAATACATTTCACAGATCAATATTCTTTCTCTAAACCAGTGGTTCTCAACCTGTGGGTCGGGACCCCATTTGGGGTCAAACGACCATTTCATGGGGGTCGCCAAACCATGCTGTCCGCCATTTTTTTCCCTTTTCCCTAGCTGTCCTACTCCCTCTTATTGGTGACCATACCCACTTGGGGGGTCACCACAACATGGGGAACTGTATTATGGGGTCACGACATTAGAAAGGTTGAGAACCACTGCTCTAAACCCTTTGTGCACAGCTAGCGCTTCAGGTGATGTCTCAGTAAAGCAGAATAGGAGTTCTATTATTTCTTGTAAGCAGAACTTACTTCCCCTCATTTTATCTCCTTAACAGCCATTCTATAGCCTGGCCTGGGAAATACTGATTTTTCCATGACCCTGCTTCTATTCCAACATATTATTATAATTTTATGAGGCAGAGCAGAATCTTTCAGACAAATGAATGCCTGTTCCTATAGAATTTCTGAGAGAAAAACCTTCTGTAAGAAATGCAAATGTGATTTCCTATAGAAAGGTTTATTTTTTTCAACCAGAAATTCATACTAATGTCACAGAAGCAGATTAAAGCAAAACACGCCCCTTTCAAAGGCTAGCAGTTGGCATTATCCAGCCTAGCAGGCTATGTAGGTCCACAGAACATATTCACTTCTACACTTCTAATAATAGATGGTACTGGAGACTGGGAGCCAACGTGACACAGGAATTATGCTTAAGCAGTTACGTTGCTGGATCAAATTATTGGTTAACCCTAGAAACCTTAAATACATTCATAGAAAGTGCCGTAATACTTTTTTTAAAAGAACCAGGTAGCTACACCCAAAATTCAAAATCAATATTTCCAAGGATTGAAATATTATCTGTTCCAAAATAATACATTATGGCTAAAATATTAGTTTAGAATAGAATGGAATGGGATGGAACGGAACGGAACAGAACAGAGCTGGAAGGGACCTTGGAGGTCTTCTAGTAATCCTGCATTGAGTTATTTGATCATTAACCAGCCATAAGAAATAATTTGTAAGCTGTGTTATTTATGGAAGTGTTCCTGCTATCTGTAGCAGGTCATCCTTCACTTAAATATTTTATAATTAACATACTGTCAAATATATCCAGCAATATACAATAAACTGCATGTTATGATTTCATTATCAATTAAAAACTTTCTAAATTGTGCAAAATGACTTGTAGTCTAATGGACATTTTTCATTTTCTCTCTAGTGGCAAAGGCTATTTATTATTCATTTGTATCTTTGCTATATCATGGGTAAAACACGTTAGGAAAAGAAGCCCTAGTTATACATTTGGTAAGGTACATCTCCTTAACCACAACCTCATAAATGGTTTGACTTCAGAAAACATTATAAGCAAAATGAAAATAAGATTTAGTCTGTTGTAAAAACACAGTCACTGTTTATCTTCAAATGTTTTGTTACAATTTTATCATCAAAGTCACCTTAGAGGGCAGGTTCAAGAGGAGAGTCCTCTTTCAGGACAACATCCATTAAACAAAAAGAAATATAAATAAATGACAACCCTCATAATGACAGAATATAAACAGTGAGATTTTTGGAAAATCATGCACTTTTTAAACTATATGTAAATCGTCTGAAGTTAGGAATGACCAAGTCTAATTAAAAGGTGCAGTAACAAAAAGGGACAGTGAAGAGTTACTGTAATCTCTTTTCAAATGGGATAGAAGAATGTAAACAAATGAAAAATTATGTGCATGGTGGTTAAAAACAATCAAAATCCTTCATATAGTCCAGTGGTGGCGAACCTATGGTACGGGTGCCAGAGGCAGCACTCAGAGCCCTCTCTGTGGGCACGCATGCTGTTGCCCCAGTCCTAGGCCTTCAGCTGGGTTTTATAAAACCTTTTCTCTTTAGGCCTCCGCTGCCATATACAAAAAAAAAAAAAAAAAAAGGTTCAATCAGTCAATTTCAGCTTCTTGCGGGGGAAAAAAAGTCTTGCAAAGTTGGAATTAATTGACTGAACTTTTTAGTCCCACCAAGTCTGCCGTTACCACCGCAGCCAGGCCCACCCAATGGGACACGCCCACCCAATTGGCCACACCCAGCTAATGGACCACACGCACCCGGCATTCAACGATGCATAAGTGGGTTTTGGGTAGCAGTTTGGGCAGTCAGTCTCTAAAAGGTTCGCCATCACTGATATAGTCCACTGAGGCCTGAGGTGGCAATAGCTTTGTGAAAAACTTTTGTAGGGAAGAAAATTGTGGAACATGAGAGAAGTGTTGGAAAGAATGTGACTAACCATAACACATGTTTGGACTCAATTGAGAATAGAGAATAAAGGTTTATTTCAGTACATTAAAAAAAATTGGATAGGTCTTGTAAATTAACATGAGCCACCAATACATTAAATTGCCCCTAGGAAACTAGATATAGAACTGATATACTTTAGTCAAATTAGCTGAAGAATTAAATACTTTATTTATAATCACTACTGTATTCTTGTGATATGGTGCCTCAGATACCATAGATGTCAATGTAATGTCAGTGCCTTAAATCAAGCCAACCTCTATTTTGTCTGCAACCTGAAAATGGTAATAGGGTTTTTTGTTTCTAGGGAGGGGGATGTAATTCTCTCTCTCTCTCATCAATTTTAAAGTAGATATTTTTGGCTCAGAGGATGTACAATGGAAGTTTATGGAGTACATTATTCCATAGATTTTCACATAAATCCCTTTCCCTGCCAAAGTCAACAGGAGTTAGAACCATATCCTGTATGAAAGGCCCCACTCCCCAGGAGTCTTGAAAAAAAGTATATTTCCTTTAACCAAAGAGAGAAGCAACCTAGAACTAAGAAGAAATTTCCTGACAGTCAGAACAATTAATCAGTGAAACAACTTGCCTCCAGAACTTGTGAATGTCCCAACACTGGAAGCTTTTAAGAAAGATTGGACAACCATTTGTCTGAAATGGTATAGGGCTTCCTACTAAGCAGAGGGTTACTAGAAGACCTCCAAGGTTCCTTCCAACTCTGTTATTCTGTTATTCATTCACTTACCAGCCAATTTTAAGCAAAGAAAAATACTCAAATCAATTTAATCTCCTCTCATCTGAATTGGAGTGGGTCAGTAAATATTACCTTTTTTAATTCTCCCCTACTTTTTCTATTTGTTCACCTCCTTGCCACAGCTTCTCAACCCTCTGTTGTCCTTTCTTACTTATTCATCTGTGTTATAGTTCAGTTAACCACAATACAGAACTGGAAGGTATCTGGGAAATACCTTATTTTTTTTTTTTTTTGCTGCCTAGAACTAGAAAGCTGCATAGATTGTGACTTCTAGATGTGAAAATTAGATAAATTTCTAATCTAAATGGAACTGTTCTTCTCCCAAAGTTGCTACTGCACAGCCTTGGATTACCTGTATTAATCAGGTTTTAAGTGGCAGACACACCGTGGAGATGGACAACTATGCCTAATCCAACAGCTTCTTGATCAAGTCTGGCTTATTCCCAAGAGTCTGTCGTTTACCTTTCTTCAACATCATAGGAATGACTACAATCCATTCTATGTGAGTCTGGTCTTGAAGATAATTTAGAAGTTGCAGCTAACACGGAATATGGCAGAAGGGATGTTGTCCATCACACCTTCAATGATCTAATAACTGGTTATAAAAAATTAAACTACCGTTCAGTGTAAAACACATACAGGTAGTCCTTGACTTATTACCACAACTGAGCCCAACATTTCCACTGCTATGCAAGGCAGTTGTTAAGTAAGTCGCACCCCATTTTACAACTTCTTTTGCCATGGTTGTTAAGTGAATCATTTGGTTACAAATTTGGCTTCCCCCATTGACTTTGATTGTCAGAAATGGCAAATGGCAATCATGTAATCCCAGAACAGTGCAACCATCATAATTGCCTGACAATTATCAAGTGCCTGAATTTTGATCATGACCATGAGATGCTGCAAAGGTTTTAAGTGTGAGAACAGGTCATAAGACATTTTTTTCAGTGCAGTTGTACCTTTGAATGGTCATTATATGAATGATTATATTGTTCAAAAGGGAATAAAAAAATGAAATAGTAATTTTTTTGCAGTCCAATAAATAGACTACAATAAATATATTACATAACTTTCATGACTCATAACGTTTAATCTCAGAAACCTGTTCTTTCTTCATGAATTGCAAGTTAGGGGGCACATGGGCTGTCTGTCAATTGCACAAGAAATGTGGTAATAAGGCAGGAATCTGTTCTTGGTGGCAGCCATAATTTTTATGATATCTTTATCCTGTTTTTGCTTCCGGAAATTTAGGGCAATGGTGGTTAATCATTTTATTCTCTGACATTCCCTGAAGAAACTCTAAATCAAATGGTGATTCTAATCCAATGCCCCAGATCTTAATCTAGATATAGAAAAAGATATACAAAAAATATAAACCCATACTAGCATTTCTTCTGCCAGGCACAGAGTAGATGGAACCATCTTTATGAATTATTAAATTCCTGTCAAAACCAATTGGACCATTCTAAACTCTTCTCCTCCAAAACAATAAAAAAGAACTTGCATTCATTTATTCTGAAATTGTTACTTATTCAACTTGTATTGATTAATATTTTCCTTTATTAATAGAAAGGAAGCTATAACATGAAAGTGGAATTTAAGTGTCAATGTTTAGACTCCACTGATAAAGTCCCTACTAATAAAGAATTTAATGGGGGAAGGATGAAATCTATACTTATTAATGACAAATGGTAATTGTAAAATAATATTTAAATCAGAATTAAGAAAAAACAAAAGTGGCCCCACCTACTTTTGTAGAACAGATAAAAATCGTGCAACTGAAGAACAACACTATTTTTAAGAGTGAACTACAATATACAAGTATGTGTGTATACATTTACATGTCTTTACTTTCAAATCAAGTAATATTTTATATTTCGGATCTACTAATATTCTGTATTTTTTCACATTGCACTATTAACTTAGGAAAATCTCATCTAAGTAAGAATGACAGAAGATTAACTCAATGGTTGGTATTATACTGAGCATATACAGGATAGACAATTGTTTCAAGTATGCCTTTACTAGGAACAAATGAGCAAGGAAGGCTATTACTGATTCTAGTATTCTATAATTCTATATAATCTGTTATATACTTATATTCCACTGATAAACAGTATTTCCTAATATTTTAATAGCAGTTTTTAAATTATTTGAAAACCACTACAATGTTTTTTTCCCATGCTTGACTTATAAACAAGATTCCAATAAAAGTAACTTTATATGAATTGAGCTGCACTTCCTTACCCTGAAGAGTGTGAATTCCATCAATTCATGCTGCCAGTGGCAATGAAATTCATCTCCCAAGGAATATTATTCTGAGAACTTCAGTGGCTAGGAGAATTTGGAATGCCCCAATAGGCAAGAAGGGCTCTGCACTACTTTCTAGATGCAACAATTTATTTAATTATTAATCTTCATGATAATCCAATCCAATAAGATCCTTTTAAATTACTACAGCAGCTATGCCACGAGACAATGAATTCTACTCATTTATAAGTCAAGCATGGGAAAAAAAACATTGTAGTGGTTTTCAAATAATTTAAAAACTGCTATTAAAAATATTAGGAAATACTGTTTATCAGTGGAATATAAGTATATAACAGATTATATAGAATTATAGAATACTAGAATCAGTAATATCCTTCCTTGCTCATTTGTTCCTAGTAATACTATAATCCTGAAATACTATAATCACTACAACTAAAGAAAACAAATGTAATTATTTAATTTTAAAGTTCAAACAACAAACTGCTACTGAACTAGAGTGAAATTTTCTACATCTGTAAGCCATTATACAAAAAATATACCATATTTTCCGGCATATAAGGCGACTCGGCATATAAGACGACCCCCGACTTCGGAGAAGATTTGCATGGTTAGAAAGTCATCTTATACGCCAGAAAATACGATACTTTCTTTTTTTCTCCTGTCAAGTTACTTTCTTCTCTGCTTATTTCCTGTCAGCACTGATCTCCCAGTTTTCGTTCCCTTCTAATACAGTTTCTTCTTCTACCTACTCTGTGAAGCACCATCTCATTAGAAATCAGATTGTTCCTGATCCTATATGACTTTCACAAAGTTATCTTCCTTGGAGCCCATAAATCAGTCTTATTGAAATATTACTACTGTATTTTTACTGATGTTGTATTTTGTTATTGTTTTTATCTTGTTATTGATAGTTTAGTCTATATTTTGGGGTTGTTAGGCTTTTTTCTATTAGCTGCTTCGAGTCATTCATTTGAACTGGGTTGTCATATAAAACTGAATAAATAATTAAAAAGAAATGTAGTAGAATTCATTTGTATGTTTATACGTTATCCTAAAATGGCCTTTTAGAGCCATTTGAAGTCCTCATGCCTTAAAATTGTCAAGTTTGGGAAACACTGTTTTAGAGTTTAACATAGTATTTTCTAATCTTGTCCCCACAAATGGTCATTCAAATCTCACCACCCATGACATTAACTATGGTGTTCAGAACTTTTGAAGCTGTAATATGACACCACCTGGAGGCATAAAACACTTCTTAAACCTGGCAGGAGCTATGCATACATCTTACAACTTACAGCCAAACTTTATGAACATTTTACTAAATATTTAGAGTATTTAGAGTAATTTATACAGGTATTATGAAGTAATTGAGGTATTGTATGAAGATAATGAACAATCTCTAATTTTCATGCAGACAAGGAATGCACCATTGATTTACACATGGTATCTTTTTTAAAATTATGGAATCAATCAACTATATTAATTAAACCTTAAGTACTACATAAACAATATTAATAAAATTTGCTCCTAATCCTACAATTTGTTCTCATTTCAGCCACCATGCACTGGTTATCTCTCAAATGATGTACTGCAATATAGGCTGCTCTACATGGGGTTACCCTTGAAAAGTATCCAGAAACTGAAACTGGTAAAGAATGCAATTGTGCAAAGAGTTCTGGGTACCCTAGGGTTGTACATGTAACACTTCTGCTACACAAATTGCATTGGGTGTCACTTTGCTTCTGGTCAATGCAAGATGGTAGTCATCATCTTTAAAGCCCTTGAAGGCATAGATCAGGTTACCTGGGAAACTGTCTTGTCCCAGTTGGCCCAGCTGCTCAGGCAGAGAGGTCATGCTATGGACCCTGTCAATTAAAGAATTACAACTGGCGAGATCTAGGAAGAGGATCTTCTATGCCAGTGGTTCTCAACCTATGGGTCAGGACCCCATTTGGGGTCGAACGACCATTTCACAGGGGTCGCCAAACAAGGCTGTCCACCATTTTTTCCCCTTTTCTTTGGCCACGTCCCTGGCACCTGGTGATTTTTAAGTGGTTGGGGGTCACCACAACATGGGGAACTGTATTATGGGGTCGCGGCATTAGAAAGGTTGAGAACCACTGTTCTATGTCATTGCCCCTGCTCATTGGAACATCTTATCCCCAGAGGTGAAGCTTCGCTTTTGTGAAGAGGTTAAGGCATGAGTCTGCCAATTATAATGAGTGTCTAAGAATGTTATGCAACCCTGGGGATGGCTGGTGGCTTGAGGATATTTTTTCCACCTTAACCTTTTAATCTTGTTCTTAAATTTGATTTTTTAGTTTTAACTTACAAAATGTTATCTTCTTTTAAACTCTGTTTTTAACTGTTTTTAATCACATTATTTTATTATGTTGTTTGTAAGCTGTTCAATATAACTTACGTGAGATGGATAGTGTAGAGATTTGATAACTAAGGACAAGATAACAAATTAAATGTAATACAGTGTAACAAATCAACACCACTTACTTCACACAGTATGATGATTCCATTATTTAGTGCATATATGGAACAAGATATTTTTGTATCACTAAAATTCACATTTTTCTAAACTACTCAATATATACAACATAATAAGAAATATTGGAATGATTTTAAATTTTGTTTTCAATATTAAAATGCTAATAGTTAATAATTTAGTTAATAATTTGATATACTATAAATAG
This sequence comes from Crotalus tigris, assembly GCF_016545835.1. Taxonomy (NCBI): domain Eukaryota; kingdom Metazoa; phylum Chordata; class Lepidosauria; order Squamata; family Viperidae; genus Crotalus; species Crotalus tigris. Next base: position 2,018,725 of record NW_024100068.1, read on the forward strand.
CATCTAAACATTGTCTTAAAAAGACATAAAAACATTCATGGGATTTGCTATATTAGACTATTATTTATTATGTGTGTAGAACATTGGCTTCATGATTTGTCACATAGTTTTTTTTTCTGGTTTTTGTTTGTTTATGCTTCAAGACTGCAAACTATTCCAATTATTTAAACTATAGTAACTATAGATACTATATTAATATCCTAGGTATAATTATTTAATCCATAAAATAAACTGAAATAAGTATTCTGTGATTCTCTGATATACAATACTAAGATAGAAAGACTTTATGAGCTCGTATGGTTCAAGGGACCAGATGTTTTAAAAAGTGTTGAGAGAATAAATAGTTCAGTGGCTGATTTGAGAGTTTCCATAGGTCTTTGTGACAATATTGTTCAGTAGCAGTATAAAAATATCTTTAAATTCAAACTATCTGGTTTAAATGTAAATTAGATTGATTTAAAGTAATTTTGAAATGTTTCAAGCTCAAAACTTGAAGTGACACAGAAATCATGCAGTTGTTTCATTACCGCTACCTATAATGCACATAAGTCCTTGACCTATGACTGTAATGGAGTCTGCCCATCACGGTCGTAAGTCATGACGGTCATAAATTGGATCACCCATGTGACTGGTCTAATTTTACAACCATTTTTGTGGTAATCATTAAGCAAATGATGCTGGTTTTTAAGTGAACGAATGGTTTGCTATGGGCTGGTATTGCAAATACTGGAAGTAAATTTTTTTCAGCAAAACTATTGTATAAAGAAGTCATGTGACTAAGGGGTGCTTCAAACGTCCATAAATGTGGGGTGATTATCAAGTAAATTATATGCAATCATGTGACCACACGGGTGGCACAGTCAATGGAACTTCAGAACCAGGTTCCAAATATGCCCACGTAGGTCCACTGTAACTTTGAATGGACACCAAGTGATCAATCATAAGTTGAAGACTACCTGCACAAGTTTGATCCCATTACTGAAAAATATTAATTTGATTGGCCCAATCCAAAATTCTAACTTGTTTTTAAGTTATCCTAACTTAAAACATAACTTGTATGTGATCTGGACATGAGTTATTCAACTGTTAACTCTTCCTCTGAACATGTAGGTAATTAAGAATGGTTGAAAAGTAGAAGTATTTCTGTGACATCATCTCCAATTCCATTTTTCACCCTATATTACAAAGTAAAGGAGTAGGAGAAAGATTAGGATTTCCACATTCAACATTTAACCGCAACATGACTGGATACCATGCAACTGCATATTTGTTTTTATAATGCAAAAAATGATTCCTCACCACTCACAATAAAAATGGCTGAGAAATTAGACACAGGAAGGTGAATACAGCTGCCAGAGATGGTACTGCATGTTGTCTAGGACACACATCATGGTTAAGTACAGCTTAGCATTAGGTGCTAACGTATCTGTAAGTCTTAAAGATTGTTATGGTTAGGAGTGAAAATCCTTACTTCCCACAGGATTTGAAACTGTCACTGATTATCTCAAATAATATGACATAAATAAGAGTTAATATTGGTAAACACCTGACTCCAATGCTTTATGCTACTTGTGTGAACACATAAATCTCCATAAACTAAAACCAGGTGAGAATAGATCCTACTCATTCCCTGTTTTATTTCCGAGATAACTCATCTAGCCAAATTCCTTATACAACCAAAGTCAAATTTAAAGTGCCATAAACCTTGTTTTGTTCTGAAAATCAATTCCGTTAGAACTTTTTTTAACGCAAGAGAGTTACAGTCAGGTGAATGGTCCAGATGCATGTCTAGAAAACTGTATGAAAGCCTGAATAAATAAAAGTTTGAATAAAAGTTAAGGTAAATAGGGAGAGTGTTGATTGTAGATCTGATAAAGCCATTAATCTCCTAGTATAATGGAGTTCAACTACTAGACTTCCAGTGCAAAAGACAGAATCAGTATTGTTCAAGGTTTTACAAATGCATAAAATCCCATTCCAATTTGACATATGCATACAATTCCATGCAGGTTTAACTAACATTCTGCTTTAATGAACACCCTCCTAAATTAATACATTACATGGAAATTTTACTGTATGCTGCTTTTAAGGAAGTCATTAGTTTCAACCTCAGTTCCTCATCTGTATAATGGGAACTTTTTCCGCACTGAGAAGTTAAAGAAAGTAAACCATTCTTTACATACCATTACTTAGAATCCTTTATATTAATTCTATTTTAGGGAGTAAAAATTAGCAAAACCTGACTGTGAAATTGTTTCATAATAGGCTGATTTTAGAAAGCACTATTCTGCTATGTTTAGAATTAGCCTTTATCAATTGTACATATAAATATTGCTCTTATCTGTCTTTTGGGCGGAAAACAGTTCTCGAGTAAAATTCTTAGCTATATTACATTGCCATGTAAGCCTTTTTCTCCAGATCAGTGGTTCTCAACCTGTGGGTCGGGACCCCATTTGGGGTCGAACGACCATTTCACGGGGGTCGCCAAACAAGGCTGTCCGCCATTTTTTCCCCTTTTCTTTGGCCACGCCCCTGGCACATGGTGATGTATAAGTGGTTGGGGGTCACGACAACATGGGGAACTGTATTATGGGGTCGCGGCATTAGAAAGGTTGAGAACCACTGCTCCAGATTATGATTTCAAAACGTTATTCCTACTATTTACAGTTTGTTAAGAGAATGGAAAGAAAGCTACCAACTGTTTTTTTTTCCAGGCTCTAGATAGCCAAGACTCCAGAGATTTGAAATCTTCATTCTTAGAACTTGACAACAAAATACTGTCACAAATATGTTACTATTATAATAAATAATTCCTTTGGGAAACAAGTTGTTTAAATAAATAAATCTGATTACTTGTTAACTCTTAACAAATATGTTAAGAAAATGTTTTATGTTTTTCCAACCATAAATATTAATATTTATAGTAATTCCTCAATAAACTGTATATTATTCTTTTACAGATCTATAAAATTAATCTACAAGTAAAACTATAATTACTTTGACTTGCTACTTGCTGAAAACTTGCCAATGTTATTATCTATTAGTTAGATTACTATAAGCTGCTTTTATGGGAGCTACACTTGGCACAACAGGCAGCTGCTGTACAGCATGTTGACCAGCACTAGTTGCTATAATACTTATTTTGCCAGAGCTATACAGGCTGCTAATAAGCTTCCAGGCCTGATTCAAAGTGCTAATCAAGCTTCACACAGCTTGACCCGTTGCTATAATCAGTACTAGTATTCCACCTTTACTTTGTGCAGTTCAAAATAAAATACATAATGCTTTTCCCCCCACAATATTCTCATGGGTTGAGTTGAGAGTGAGAGACTGGCCCAAAATCACCAAAGTAATTTTCATGCCTAAGGGAGGAGTAGAACTTACAGTCTCCTGGATTCTAGTCCTATACCAGTGGTGGTGAACCTATGGCATGCGTGCCAGAGGTGGCACTCAGAGCCCTCTCTGTGGGCATGCACACCATGCCCTGGAGATGGCAACTGTCCTCTTCAACCAGCCACCCGCTAACTTGCCGAGGTCCCACGTGGCCGGATGCATCCCAGCACCCATGAGTTTGCTGGCCTCTGTGTGCAGGGGCTGATGGTGTCAGGCAGCAGCCGCCCCAGCCTCGCCTTGCCCTGTGACATGGCACCCCCGCCCTGCCTTGCCTCACCCCACAGAGCCAGCCTCCTGCCCACCACCCCATCCACCAGAGTCCCCTGGATCTCCCCCAGCCCTCCCCCCACAGGCGTCCCTCCCCAGGAGCAACATTGAGGTGACCATGCCCACCCTGGCCACGGCCACCCATCTGCCATGACCACTGTAGCCACGGCCACCCGGTGGCCATGGGCACCTGGCACTCGGCAATACATAAGTGGGTTTGGGGTTGTAGTTTGGGCACTTGGTCTCTAAAAGGTTCGCCATCACTATCCCATACTTTTAACCATTGCATCAAATTGGCTCTCTTGCCATGTTTACAACTTTTTCAAGTAGACTTCATTCATCCTTCTAGTTCTGAGAAAAAGGATGCTTCAGGCACCCACTTTATGAGTAACCATGGAGGAAGTTGAGATTTGAAAAATGCATTGAGATGTTGCATCCCCTTCCCATGCCAAGAGCATGCCCATGAGATCAGGTTAAATCCTACCCTTTTCTGTAGGAAAATGGTAAAGGCAATTCTCATGCAGTAAACATTTGGATAAGTAATTAGAAATAGAAGTAATGTTTTATTTTTTATCTGATGTATCATGATAAATGCTTTAATATATCTCTTTAATTCTTCTTCCAGAGATCAGGATAGCTTTGTTCGCTTTCATAATAAGGCCCTAAAGACTTGGTTCTGCACCTGAACATGGAGCACATGTGTGCACAGGGACTTGTTTTTCAGTAGTCTTAGCAATTTGAGTTGTCTCTCTGCTGCCTGCATTTTATATTTTATAGTTTTTAAATTCTGTTTGCCATCCAGAATCACATTTAGATAAGTGGGCCATATGAATTGGATAAAATATGTTGCAAGCCACTTTAGTCCTAAAGGTGCTTTTTTCAAGAGGCAACTAGACTTTCTTGTTTTTCTTTGAAGACATTTCACCTTATCCAAAAAGCTTCTTCAGCTCTGAACTGAAGAAGTTTCTTGGATAAGAAGCGAAACATCTTTAAAGAAAAATAAGAAAGTCCAGTTGCCTCTTGAAAAAAGCACCTTTGAGACAACCATGACCTGAATGACTTGAGAATCTCCATTGACATTAAGCCACTTAGAGTTTCTTCAGCATACAGAACATAAATTAATATTTTATTTATTTAAGCTCTATACTTAAGTGACTCTGGGTGGTTTGCAACATAATAAAATCATATAAATACATGAATTAAAGCATAGCTTAAAAAACAGCTGAAAAACAGGTTAAAATACTTTCTACTACAAGCCCTATACCCTGATATGAAAATTCATTCTGAAGCTTACTCCGCTATAAAAAATAAACTCTTTAAATTGTCAGTACCAGAACTGTGTAGATTCTATAATCAAGATGTAGAAAAGTAAAACTTCATAATTCAGCATTCCAGCTTTCTCAACTTTTAATTTTTTCCCCCAGTTTTAAAGCTAAGACAATATTTAAGATATAGGAACTACATATAATAAAGTCTAAGAATGAGAAGATGAAGCAATACCTCTATAGCTCAGGGTTCCAATATGACTTCTTTCTCCTCAATGCTAAAAGCTACATGAACACAATATAAATTAAATGCATGCAAGTGTACTTGGGCTGTATTAGTATAAAAGTCACAAAATTTGACTAAAATGACTATATTAGCTGCTAGGCCAAGATAAAGCCATTGCAACATGTATCCTAAATTACAGAATTACTCTTAAAACAGGGTTCTAAAGAATAAATTACCACACATCTACATACCATTGTGCTGTAGATTAAAAAATACAGATTACATTAGCAGAGACTACACCAAGCCATAGTAACATGTACAATATCTTAAACTGCAAAATTACTGCTAAAACAAGAGTATCTTGCAGGCTTTTAAAGAATTACAATGTATCTACATCCCATTGGGCATGTTCAGTCACCTAAAAATAATGGTGTCTACAGCCTCTATTGACTATGCCAAATATAATAAACAAGGAAAATCATTTACATTTTTTTGTTTTATGCATTTCTCCTCCCATTTTTAAAAAGGGGGCAGTAATAGATATACAATTAGGAAGTATAAGGCAACAATTAAGGCACATTGCTTTATAAATATTGTACGTTTGAATTTACTCATTAAATTGGATCAAGCAGAAATCTTATATTATTAGGATATATATGGAATCTTATAAACAGTCATCTCTTTCTGATTGACAGAACACTTGCAGCAGGAGGGGAAAGTATGACTTTAATCATGCTTAATAAAGCTTGGCAGACAATGAGTTCTTCGCCCACTTCTGTCTCTCCAGAGAAAGAAACAACATCATGCTATGTCATCATTGGACTGAGTTGACAAGAACAATAAACACAGAGAAATCAGATCCAAAACAAAGGGAGTCTAAACTCATTTAAGAACTTTCTACCACAAATGTATGGAAAACACCATAAACAATTAGCATACAAAGCATAGCTGGAAATGTATTACATTAAAATGGAACCGGCTTTTCTTCTCAATGAATCTGCCTTTGAATGCATTTAGAACTTTTGCAAGATGTACCACATTTGAATGTTGCTAAAATGTGCTTTAGACATATATATGAATTTCTAAAATATATATGCCTCCTACACACATTTTAAAAACCTATGCAAATAATGGTATCTGCAAAGCTGCTCTGCATGTATTATATTCTCTACACATTTTAAAATATATTCTGGATCTGTGGTTTTTAATATAAAGTTAATATACATATATTTCACACATACACGGAAGCAGCAGTTTGTACATATTTGTCTGGTCTTAACCAAGATAATGCCTAACTAGATTTCAGAATTTCATTTTAGATCACTATAGCATGCCTCTTACCGACTATATATTTTTCTCTTTCAAATACAAGCAGGAAGGGGTGGGACCGAAGAAGAAAGCCACCCCAAACTGAAGGCATGCATGCATGTTCTACCTCTTGTCACTCTATTCCCTAACTTCATCTTTTTCTGCTGTCCATCCTTATGTGGGCCTCGAAGGTACGGCCTTTTAGTTTATTCCTTTATTAAAGTCTGCATAGAGCAATAAACCATCAATGACAATGCAACGCATGGTTCAAAACAATACCAATCCAGTGATTAACGAGCAACAACAGCGCAATTAAGGTGAACAATAATACGATTCTATAGGGGAGAAGAGAAACCGCCGGCACCACTGCAACAAAAAAGCAGTGTAAGCTGCCCTGACATATCAAAATTCCCTTAGTGAAGCGTCCATCAATCTCTTCTCCGTCAAATGCCAGCTGGTAACGAGGCAGGGGTGATCTTTCTGGGATTATAATGATACCGCCCCCCCCCCAATCCCCACATGTACAAGCAGGTCATGGCTCTCGCTTCTCCCGCTTCTCTAGGCCCCGAGTTCCCAAGCGGCGGCGGCGGGCGGCGGCCTCTACCTTCTCCCAGGCCTTCGCACGACCTCAGCCACCGTAGCGGCTTACCTTTCAGTCCAGGCGAGCCAGAAGAGAAGGCTACCAGAAAGGGGTCGGAAGGATAGCACTGAGTGGGCCGAGCCAAGCCGGCGAAAGCGCCTTTGCCTTAGTTCATTCGCACGGCAGAGACGGCGACGACAACCACGGCCGCAAAGGCTGGGGCTGTTCCTCCTGCTGCTGCTCCTCCTCGTTGCTCCTAAGGAACCGAGCGCTCATCTCTCCTGCCTGCCTGCCCCGCTCCCTTCACTCTTCCTCCAGCTTCTCTCTCTCTCTCTTTCCCGCGCCCCCTCCCCGCAGTCTTTCCTTCTCACGGCAGCGTCCTCCGGGCTTGCCTGCACGCTCAGCCTCCCACGACACCCCGCTTCTTTTCCTCCTTCTCCCTCCCTCCCCCCCCGCCCGCCCGCCCGCCCCGTGCAGCTCAGCTCAGCTCAGCTCCTCTAGGCAGGCGGACTAACAAGAGAGTGAAGATGGCGCACGCGCAGCCACCCTCCGCGCGACAGAGTGGGGAACTTCGAAGAGACCGGGAGCGAGCTCAGATTTGGTTTAGAGCGCATGCGTCGGGCCCGAACGCCCTCGAATGATGGTGGGGTTCGCGCGGGAACTGCAACATTTTATGTTCATCTGAGCGGGAGACGGCGTCCGTCCTCCGCCTGGCAGTCGAGACGGTCCGTCTCTCTCTCTCTCGGGCAGCCGAGAGTCAAACTATTGATTGTTTCTACTATCCTTACTCTTATTCTACTCTGCCTAGTCTAATATAATGCTTTGAGAACCCGGATGTTGAGGTCGACAAGGGGAGGAAGGAGGAAGAACTGATGTGGGGCGGATTTGGAGGAGGAGCTCTTTGACTGATTGTTATTACGTCATCTGATTTCCTCCTGGGGCTGCAGCTTTTCAGAACTGAGAAAAAGTAGGTTGGGGAGAGCATGAATGAGATTATGTACTATCAGCCTCAGTCATTTCCATTATTAACGTTATTATGTCGGCTTCGCCCAACGAAAACAATGGAGTTTGCTGTTAGATTTGGTGGAAGAACATTTACAGGCAATTTTTGACACTTGATCTTAGCCAAAAGGCCAAGAAGCTACAAGAAGACAGACTTAAGAGTCAGAAACAGTCAGCAGGGGGAGCTTTCTAATTACATCAAGACATAAGAGGTGTGGAACAGGGTTGTACAATAGATTAGCCTCGTTCAATATTTATATAAATTCTTTAATTAAAAGATTTAATTCGTGCCCCTAAATTAGCTGATAGAAGATTCACAATGTTCATGTATGTAGATGATGTATTAATATTCCCCCAAACAGCATGCACTGCATGCACTGAAAACTATCAAGCTATTATAAAGATGAGTAACTATTATGATAAAACCAACATTTTCGTTTCCTTAAATAAAACAGAAATACAAATGATCAGTTAAAAATAACACAGCTGAACAAGTTCAACAATATAAATAGCTTTGTCTTTCAAAAGAATAGGAAAATTACAGCCCAAACTGGCTGTTTTTTCAAAAGCAGAAAAGATCACCAAGCCCATCTTATGATTGTAAAGGACACAAGGAAGTACACTTGCCTGGCTGCAGTTAAACATTTTCCTGCCAAAGCAATTGCACAACTGATGTATGTACAGTATGGAATTCAAATAGGTCCGTCTCTCATTTTGTAATCTATGAATACATCCAATCAAATTTTCTTAGGGCCATTATATTTTTTCCAATACAACACTGAGTCTAAAACAGGCATCAGATCTCATGCCTGGTCTAGAATACTGTTATCCTGGAGTCTTATTAAACCCCTGGTGCTTTACTATCACTCTTATTACAAGTACAAAGATACTTGTCAACAAATCTGCAAGAAAAAAAAATCACAACATATGTAGTCTCATCTGCATTTCTACATATCATGGACTATAAGGATGTTAGGAATATAGGTAGACATTGCTTAATGTCCAAGCATTCAGCGACTTCAAAATTATGGTGCTGAAAAAATACTTGTCACCAGTCTTCAAATTTAAGATGCAGCACCCTGTTGTCAAGTGAAACATTTGATCCTGCCTATATGATCACTTTCCACTACCACCCCAAGCTTTTTGTCATCTTTGCCTGCCTTTCTCCTGCACTGGGCTCATCACCCTGGCCATTCATGGGGAGGCATTGCAGAAGCCTTCTGCAGGGGTTAACATCGGGCTGGGATGCAAAGGCCACTCTAGGAGGCAAAGCTCTTGCAAGACTGCTCCTGCAGTGGCAGAGTCATAGGTGAGACTGACCCAGCGAAGCGAGGGGGTATAGGTGGATATGGGCTCCTAAGTAGGAGCTGTGCCACGGCTCATGGGCTGATTGCTGTGCTCATGGACTTCTTAGCAAACTGCAGCTCGGGCTTCTTGGCATGCCACACCTAGGACTTCTAGCAATTCCAGAGCTGTGGCACACCAAGAAGCCTCATTGCTGAAGCATGGCAAGCAGGGCCAGAATTCTGGAGTTGCTTGCTGCACCACACCTCTGGTTTCTTGGTGTGCCGGGTTCCGGGGCTGCATGGCACACTGTGGCTCGGGCTTTTTGCAGAAAGAAAGGCCAGTAGAGGGCACATAACTGGTGAGGCATATCTTCAAAACAATCCTGAGAATATTAAAGAAGGGAAGTAATAGCCAGCAGAATGAAAGATATAATTTCTCCATCCTAGTGTCCCCAGATGTACAGGCAGTGGTGGGATTCAGCCAGTTCACACCAGTTCAGCAGAACCGGTAGCTAATTCTTTGTTGCCCAGGTCCAGAATGGACTTCCAGAAGCAGCATCCACACAGAGAACCGGTTGTTCACATATTTGAACCCCACCACTGTATACAGGACTTCATACCTACCTACCTAAATACTTGACCTTCCTTCATCCTTTTCCCTTTCATGCCAGGCATTCTTATGCTAAGCACAGAAAAGCAGTAAGACATAGTAAACCAAAGAAATTAAAGGCAAAGACAAATTATGTACGGTATATATAAATTTTATTTGAATTTTAGATAGACTTTAATAGGTCCATAAAATTGGATACAAACTATTTTTAGGTTACTATTTATTTAAAATTCCATCATTCCTTATATAACAACGATTCACGACCAGATCTTACTATGCTATCTATCCACTGAACTATCTGGATCTTTACCATGTTATGCAACAACTACCGGTAATTTGGCTGCTATATGTAAAACTTAAAGGCTGTTTTACTTTGTAATTTTTTATTGTGGCCATCAAATATTTCTGGCAAATCTAGCTTTGGAGAGAACCAATTTTTTTGTTTATTTTATTTTTAACTGCCTTTATTAGTTATGTAACACATTTCTTTAAACATTTTTCCAAAACTCTGATACTTTTATCATATTCCCACCAAAGATGAAAAAATATTATCTTTGATTTAGAGCCTTACCAGCATCTTCTTTTTTTTTTTTTTTTTTATTGAAAATTTTTAAATTTTTACAAAAACAAATCCCCTTCCCATACCCCCCCCAACCCTACCTCACCCCCCTCCTCCCCAACCTCCCAAACCCTCCCCTAGACTTCCCAGAGCTGAGTACAGGCTTAATTGAGAAAAAAACTTAAAACACTTTTAAAACCTAAACAAATTTAAATACAATCATCATTCTATATAAACTCCCTCCAAAAACGCAAATTTAAACATTACTTTCTTTGAATATCTATAGCTATAATGTAAAATCTAATTTCTCCCTCTTTCTTTATCCTAATACAAAAAAATAAACATATAAACCTTTGTTGTACCATTAAAACTAAATACTCTTAGAAAACTTAAAGTAAATACATATTTCCTTCAATCTTCATAATCTTCTCACCTATCCAAAAAAAAAAAAAAACTTAAAAATCCTAAACAAATCTAGACACATTTAGTTAAACAAATTATTTTCTCTTAAAAATATTAATAATAATATTTAAAAGCTTGAAACACTTTTAAATCCTAAACAAATCTAAATACAATCATCATTCTATATAAACTTTCTCCAAAAACACAGATTTAAGCATTACTTTCTTTCCTAAACAAATCTAGACATTTAATTAAGCAAATTATTTTCTCTTAGAAATATTAATAATAATATTTAAAAACCAAATTTAAGCATTACTTGAAACTTAAACAAATTATACTCCCTTCGAAACACAAATTTATTAGAATCCCCTCACTGAAATAAACAAATTATAATCCCTTCAAAACACAGGTTTAAACAATATTATCATTAAAGGTTTAAAACTTAAAACTGAAATATATTATTATCCCAAAACACATATTTAGACATTACATAAGACATTTTCCAAAAACGATATAAGTTTTACTTCTCCCACAATCTCAATAGTAAACTTCTTGTCTAAAGTTCTCATTCAATGTCCATAATTTTCTGTCCAATAACCAGTTGCACCCACTATAAACACAAACTTCTTATCTAAAATTTTCATTCAATATCCATAATCTTCTGTCTAATAGCCAGTTGCATCTACTATAAGCACAATCCATATCGGTCTCTCTTGCCCGCAAGCATCGAAAAAAATGCGTGGAATTCTGCCCTTGAAGATCGCTCCAAAGAGTTTGTAAGTCCTGGTTGACCCACCAGCTCAGGAATCAGTACCTGTGAAACTTCCTCAACCTCCTTCTTCTGTTGGTCTTTCTCTTTACATTTATATGTTACTTTTTCTTTACATTTATATGTTGCACAAGTCTCAGGGACCGATACCTGTAAAACTTCCTCAGTGAATTCCTCCTTGTGTTGATCTTCACAGTTGTAAGTTGTACAAGTTATCCTCTGCCCGTTCCTCTCTTGTTGGTGCCCCTCAAGCTGAAATTTCCCAATTTCGATTTCAGGCAGCAATTCCACCCTTGAAGATTGCTCCAAAGACTTTGTAGGTCTAACTTCTCCCAGAGCCACCCTTGAAGATTGCTCCAAAGACTTTGTAGGTCCAACATCTCCCAGAGATTCAGAGACCGCTGAATATGAAACTTCCTTAACCTTCTTCTGTTGCTGCTTTTCTTTGGAGTTATGTGCTACACAAGTTGTCTTCTGCTCCTCAATCTGGACTTGTTGAGACCTAATAGATGGCGATGCACATACCCCCAGGACCGAAGTATAAAAATCTTTTGCTTGAGAAACAGTATTAAGTCTATGACATGTCCCCAGGTAGTTCACCACCATTCCAGTCGGAATATCCCATCTGAATAGAATTTTTCTCTTTTTAAGTTCATTTACTAGAAAAGCAAACTCCTTTCTTCTTCTTAAAATTTTAGATGGGATCTCCTTAAAAATTATGACATCTTGTGAAGCAATTTGAAATCTCTTCTTATAATAGGCTTGCACAATTTGATTGCGTAAGGATCTTTTACCAAAGTAAATTACCACATCTCTTGGCAGATTCTTCTGTGCTGCCACCACAGAGTTAACCCTAAATAATTTTTCAATTTCACTAAGTATTCCCTCTTTTTCTTTATTCAAAATCAATGCAAAGTCCTTTGCAACCATTTCTTTCAAATCTTCTTGCAAAGACTCTTCCAGGCCTCTGATTCTTAAGGCATATTCCATTTGTCCATATTGAAGCATAAGAATCTCATTTTCCATTTCTTTTTCCATACTTTCAATTTTCCCCTCCATTATGTCCACTTTTTCAGCTACCTCTTCCACATGGGAGTTCACCTTTTCAAGAACAGAAGCAACTCCTTCTAAAGCCAAAACAAAATCTTGTCTCAAGATCTTATTATTTTCCTCTAAAATCTTTTTCATTTCTGCCCTAATTTGAATTATAACATCTCCCATCATGTTTTGCAAATCCTTCATAGTTATTAGCTGACCCCCAGAAGAGGGTGAAACTGTTGATTTAGAAGCTGTAGAAATCCCTGGACGCTTTGGAGCCATCTTAAAGAAAAACCTTTAGCCCTTCTTAAAAAATTATAAAAATTCCTTCAAAAATCATAACTCCCTCCAAAGAAGGTCATTATAATAAAAAGAAAAAAGGGAAAAAAAAAGGAAGAGAAAAAGAATTAAAAAAAGCTTTACTCCTTCTTAAAAATTGCAAAAAATTAAACAGAAAAAAGTCCTTCAAAAAAGAGTCATTACAATAAAAGAGCCTTACCAGCATCTTAATGAATATTGAGAAGGTAGGAGATTCTTATTGGGGTTTGATGCTACCAATGCAAAGGTTTAGGACATATAGATGTTTTTTTTTTTTAAAAAGTATTGTCTAACTGTTTCTTTAAGTATAAACCCCAGGCTTCTTTTAACCTTGTGGTAGGTTTACCATAAACTATTTTAAATCTGATAAATTTTGAAATCATATTCTTAGGTTCTGCAAAAATAATTAACATTATTTTTTCAAGAGAAGACAACATATATTTTCAATTTCCTTAACTTTTAATCTTATAGTATTGAATTGACCTGACACCAAAGAATATATGGCACTTTTTAATTGTTCATTTTTTCTGAAATTATAAGATTTGGAGTTTTTGTATAAATCTTTTATTCTATAATCACCATAAATTTAATTGTAGTATTGTATTGCTATAATTTGAGTATGTTATCAATGACCACCTCACTCTCCAAATTTGGCATGTCACTTATATAAAGTTATTCTTGAAGTGCTACTAGGCTGAAAAGAGAAAAAAATTAATTCTTACCTTGGAACTAAATATTGTTAGCTATAGAACTTTTAAAAAATTCATATAGAACAACGAAGCCGAAAACACCAGCCTGAAGATGACGAATGAGACTTCGTCAAAACGTCGCCAAGACACTTCCAATTTGATGCGGGAGAAAACCCGAATAACCAAAGACCTACATACAAACACCCGCGAAAACCTCAGAAAACAAATATATATATATATATATATATATATATATATATATATATATATATATTCATTCCTGATAAAATTCTACATACATTAAAAATAAAAGCGTGATTCCTGGGTAAATTCATCTTCTAAGTAACCAGTAAAAACATGAACACCAGGAATATTATAAACTAAAAAAGTTTAATACCATCACCAATCACCAAGCTTTCATCAGAAACTTCTGACATCGTCAGGGTTAATGCTGGTCTATGGGAGAGTTGCTTTATAGGCAAACTGTCATTTGCACGCGGCTCCTGGACCTCGTCACAGGTCCTAATTGGTTTAACTGCATTCTAATTACGGCTTTCGCATCGGTGACTCCTCTTTCCTTGCCTCCCCTGCCTGTATGTATGTCACTGCTCACTTCTACCTCATACGGACCTGGGTTGGGGAAGTTCTTTCCCCCCTTTTTTGGCTGACCAAATCATCTGTATCTCTGAGCTGTTCCCTCCTCTCACATTCACTCCTCCCCCCCTTCCTCCTTCTCCTGTTTCTTACTCCCTTTCCGGTTGTCATCTCTTATCTTGTGGAGCTGCATACTCAGCCTTTCTCCCCATCCCGTACTTCTCACTCCCCCCCTTTGTCTGTGTAGTCCCCGTTCATGTAGTTGCTACATCGCCTGGCACCCACCCCCTCCCTCCCCCGTTTCTGGTGTTTACAATCCCTGCACCAAATCGGGCACCCCGAACATCTCCTTCCTCCTCACTAAACCCCCTGTCCACCCTCCTTTTTTGGGGTTGTGTGCCAGCTCCTTCATTCCTTCCCCTTCCTTGACCTGGTGATCCTTTCTACAACTTCCACCCTGTTCAACCTCTGCTTTCTTTTTCCCCCAGTTCCTAATGCTCTCAACCTCCGTATCCTCCCAAGTGTTCCAATTGACGCTCCGTTGTTTCCGCCGGTGGACCGGTACTACGGGGCAAGCTGATGTTGCTGGATCGTCGCCGCTCTGGGTCAGTCCTTCCCATTGTTCTTAGTCCCCTCCTGTTTCTGTGCTCTGTCGTCCATGGTGGAGCCACAAATGCCATCAGCTGGGCAATCTGAGGTCCTGTTTGGAGGTGTGACTCCTCTCAGCAGCTGCGGGGGGCACAGAGGGATCTCCGGTCTGCTGGTCGTTGCCCTATCATCTCCTGGCAGTCCCCTTATCCTCCCGGAGCGTGTGCGCACTCTCGGGACCCCGGGACGGGGGGGCTCCTTAGCTGTGGGTTATTTTCCACCTGGATATTCATGGGGGGTGTCCTCCCTGGGAGTTCCAGGGGGTTGGGGGTAATCTCCCATTCTCTGGCTGCCCTTCCCTCGTCACGCAATTGTTCTCTTGCTGTTTGGGAGTGTGTGCATACCCTCAGAGTGGGGGGGGTCTCGATCGTTGGTTACCTCCTGGATGTTCATAGACCATTTTTTGGGGGAGGGATTCACTCCCTCCATAATTTCCTCCCTAGGCTTGCACGATACCACCCCAGGGCACCTCCATAGGGGTGGGCGATCACACGTGCTCCATGCCCTTAGTGCCAGATGTGCTGGGCACAGATCATCATGCCGGTTAATAGAGTGCCTGTCCGAGAGCCATGCTTCCTTAAGGAGCCGGCCCCCTTTCGTGTTGTCGCTGGCCAGAATGTGTATGTTGTCAAAGTCAAAACAATGCCCAGACTCCGCCATATGCGCCCATACCTGGGAGTGCTATTCTCCCCTTTTTACAGCTAATTTATGTTCATGGACCCTGGTCTTCATTCTTTTAGAAGTTTCTCCCACATAATTGCTAGCGCAATCTTTGCAATTGATCCTGTACACAATTGCTCATTTTTCATTGTGGGGAGTGGGTCCTTGGGCCGCATCACTTTGGATCGTAATGTTTGATTGGGTCTATGGGCTATTTTCACCTTGTGAGGTGCTAGCAGCCTGGCCATCACCTCCGAGACATTGCTGATATAGGGGAGGGTAATCCGGGTCATCTGTGATGGGAGTTCCTCTGTTCGTGGGTTCTCTCGGGGTTTGGGTGCTATACTATAGCGCCTGACAAACTTAGTTGGATAGCCGTTGCGTCTACATACGTGGAAGAGTAGTTTCACTTAACAACTGTCTTGCTTAGCAGCAGAAATGTTGGGCTCAGTTGTGATTGTAAGTCAAAGAGTACCTATATCCATAGCATTTTTAGGACTTAAATCATAAGCCTAATTTGCTGTGTGACAAATGTCTGATATTTTCCTTGATAAGTCTTGTATATACATATCCAAATGCATATTCAAATATAAACTAAACCTAAAGAAAGAACAAAGAATAGAAAAAAATAATAAAAAGAACATAATTAAGAGAAAAGAAATAAAGAAGTTACTAAACAAATTTAGTTACTTTTCATCCCCTTTGAGATTACAGACATTTATTCTTCATCCTATATTCTATTTCTTATTCATAAACAAATCCATAAAACATCCTTTCATTCCTGGTGTCAGCAGAAAGTGCATAAAGCAGAGGTAAGAACATACCTTGTTTTAACCTATCCCTCTTTAATTACTTTATAAATAACTCAAGGTGGCAAACATACATAATACTCTTTCCTTCTCTTCCTCCTCCTCCTCCTCCTCCTTTCCCCTCCTCCTTTGAGGTGCGAGTGTGACTGGCCTCAAGTCCTCCAGCCAGCCTTCATGCTCACAGTCTCCTGGTTTTTAGGCCAGTACTTTAACCACTAGAATCAAACTGGCTCTCTATATTCCTTTCTTTTACTTGTAACAGTCTTTAATTTAATTCAGATATTATCATAGGATTTGATTTGTCTTCATTCCACCTTTGTTCCATCGAACAGAGCTCTTCAAGGCTTTAATAACCTCTTTTGTAAACTCAGTAAGAAAAAAATATATCCAGGTCTCTCTCTTGCGTTCTTATTAGTATTTCATTTTTTAAATTGTAAAACCTCAGCCGGTTTCTTTTGTTGATCAGTGACCTTTTTAAGTTGTTCTCTTGGCCTGTCACCGGTAAATCTACTTTCAATACCATCACTGTTTTTTCAGCTAAAATCTGTTCTATAGCTGTCATTTTTTCAATAACAACTTTTGGATATAGTTCAGGGGTGTCAAACTGCCGGCCTGCGGGCTGGATGCGTCATGCCGAAACCACACCCACCCGATTGCCGGCAATGGGAAAAAAAAGTCATGCTACATCATGTCATGTGACGTTGCGAGTTTGACACCCCAATATAGTTTATCCACAGAAGTAGACATTGTTGCTATTGTGGCTACTATGTCTTGATTCCTATTTTCAAAAGTCTCTTTCAGCATTTTTATTGTTTATAACAGTTTGCAACATACTTCTTTTTCTTCTTGTGCCATATCCGTTGGCGATCATGTTGGCGATCTTGTTTTTATCAGCAGCCGCACGAAAAAGTGCTGCTGAGTTTGTTCAAACCAGTCCCTTAGATTTTGAAGCCACGATCTTCTTCTTCTTCCTGGACCTGGTTTGCCTTCAATCTTTCCCTGGAGGATTAAATGGAGTATGCCGTATTTTTCTGGGTGTCGCGTCACATGTCCGAAATATTCTAATTTTCGTTTTTTAACATACTACAGACTTGTAAATCTTTCCTCTGTCTAAAAACTTTAGTCCCCTCTAGTGTCCAGATTTTGAAATCATGAAATTGCTTATCTTGCAAAAGTCAAAATAGAATCTATTTCCCACAAGAAACTGTTTGTCCTTTAGAATTCCAAAATTCTATTGCAAAAGTTGTAATATTCCAATTTTATTTGGACTTGTATGTATAACTTTTTAAAATCAAATTTTATCTAGCTTTTTGCTGGTTCTTTACATTCTTAACTCACCCAACATTTTCAAGCTTTTTATTCCAAATGTCTTTAAAAGCTTAGAAGTAGTTAATGAGCTGAAAGAATGGGATGGGGGAGGATTGTTTGCAAACTTAATAGTGAGTTAATCTTGTCTTTTGGTGCTCAGATCCACAGAAAACTGTTGTCCTGTGGTCTCTTGCAAGGAGAAGCTGTCTGGAGCACATGTGGGCAGTCTTCCATCTTCTCCTCATCCAGAGAGGTTCCAAGGAACTAGTCTACCTACAGGTTCCTTGATCTTTGCTACAGTTATTGACTTTGCTTTGCCAGTTTTGATTTGCCATATTTCCCCCAAAGACCTGTTTCATAAATCTTTAAACTTTTATTAAGTTTTTCAGGCACCCTTGCTAAATCTTCTTTTGTTGAACTAAAACTTGTGGCAAGATAGGCGGCAAACAAAATTAATTAATAAATAAAATAAAAGATAATTTCCATCTCAATTTCAGGTCCCATTTAAATTCTTTAAGTAAATGCTTGTTAGTTATTGCGTGATTATCACTCTAAGGAGGATTTTTAGAGTGATAACTTAGAGGTTATGAACAACATTCTGGACTCATCTTCTTTTTCTCCACTGGAAAAGAGAATTGTTATTTATTTTTGGCTCTTTCATGTACATTTTGATTCAATTAGTTTGTTGTGAAGTATATCTCCTGGACATTTTGCATTTCTTAATTGCTTTAGAAAGTAATCCAGTGCAAGTAAACAGTTCATAATAGATAAACAGGCAGGTTGAAGGACAAGTGAGGTATTTAGCACACCATCTCCATGCTAAGCCATGACCTATTTGCAAAATATTATATATGACACAGGAGAAAGCTTGTAACCCAGTGAAGCAAGAAAATCAGAAGTGGGTGCTGACTACCAGCTTGGGTGGCTTCAGAAAAGGATTGGACCAATTCATGTAAGTCATGGGAATCAGTGGCTATTACCCTTGTTGTTGATATGGCCTCCTGTGAAGGCTACCTGTTGAGTAACTAGTGGGTCTCCTTGTGCTGTTGGTTGACTCAGAACAGACTCCTGGGCTAGATTGGCCAGAGATCTGATCTAGCCAGGTACTGCATGTGTTCTTTAAAACGTTTAAAAACAGTAAGTATGGCTGAACAGTAAGCCTGTTATAGCAATAGCACTTAGACTTCTATACCGCTTCATAGTGCCTTACAGTCCTCTCTACAGAGTCAGCATATTGCCCCCAACAATGTGGGTCCTCATTTTACTGACCTTGGAAGGATGGAAGGCTTGAGCCAGTCAGGATCAAATTGCTGGCAGTGGGCAGAATTAGCCTGCAATACTGCATTCTAACCACTGTGCCACCATGGCTCATTGGCAGAGCACCATGGGATGATAAGGCCAGGAACCAAAGAAACAACAGAGGGAGATATCTAGAAGGATATGCGAGTGTTCTGTTGTGGGCCTAATGCTCTTCAACGTTTTCATAAATGATTTAGAGGAAGGGATAGAAGAGATGCTCAATAGGTTTGCACACAACATAAAGCTGGAACTGTGGAAGTAACACTTCAGAAGACAGTCTCAATGTTTGAAAGATCTTCATAGGCTTGAACACTGAATCCTAGCCCACAAAATATAGTTCAGTGGCAAGAAATGTAAAATTCTGAGGTAGGAAAAATATAGGTGGTGCCTGGCTCAGTAATACTTGTGAGCACTTATGAAAAGAATCTGGGCATCCTAATAGACCAGAGATGATATATGATCCAGCTATATACTGCAGCTGCTAAAAAGCTTGTGTAGTCTTGGATTGTATCAACAGAGATAATAGTGTTGAGATCATATGAAATGAATCTGATCTGTGCTGCATTGGTCAGACCACTTCTGGAACACTATAGCCAATTCTGGTCCCCACAATACAAGGAGGATGCTGAGGAACTGGAAGGAGTGCAGAGAAAGCAACAAAGAGGGCGAGAAGTTTGGAGGCTAAGAAGAATGGATGAACAAACTGGATATGTTTAGTCTAAAGCAGACATGTCAAACGTGACATCGCGCAATGAATTGGGACAGTTTTGCCATTGCCGGCAATGGGGTGGGCGTGGCTTCCGGATGACGCATCCGGCAGTTTGACACCCCTGGTCTAAAGAGAAGGCTGAGGGGAGACATGACAGTGATCTTTACATATTTGAAGGGCTGTAATATGAAAAATGATGTAGAATGATTTTCCGAAGCTCCCAAGGAAAGAACAAGAATCAATAAGTGGAAATTAATTTGCTTTTGACAACTTTTCCTGTACTTATCATCTATGCAGGTGATCTTCTACAGTAAGTCACAAGTCTGGGGGGGAAAATAACATAATTTACAGTGTGTATCTACTCAGAATTGAGTCAACTGAATCCAGTAGTTTTATTAGCAATACTACAGAACTTACTGCTTTCTTCCAAGATGGTTAGGGGTTTTGTTTTTTCTTTACAGTGATGTCTGGGGGGGGCTTCTCAGGTACCAGCCAGTACTGACTTAATTTAACTCTTCTCATAATCAGCCAAGTTAAGTTTGACATTGTAATATTTGTTATTTTATTAGATCAAAGTGAACAAAAGAAACAACATGGTCATTGCAATCATTATTGTTGGGCATTTTTTGCCAGGAACTCTAAATAAATTCGTTTCAGCAAAAAAAAAAAAAAAAACCCTCATCAGTTACAGTCATGTGATCATGGGATGTTGCAACATAAATGCAGCCTGGTTACAGAGCACTTTGATCATGACATCAGAACTTTGTATTTATAAGTCATTGGGAAGAACATTGTATGCAACCATCATAAGTTGATTTGCATATAATATTTAGGAGTGGAATCTATATTAGGGTTTTATTAGACTGCAAACTTGTGAACAAATATGTAATATTAGAGTAAGTGCAAGTTCTGCTTCAGACATGTGATTGTCCCTCTCGTGGGTTTATAGGCAGTCCTTGACTTAACAATAGTTTGTTTAGTAACTGTTTGAAGTTACAACAGCACTGAAAAAAGTGACTTATGATCATTTTTCACACTTATGACCATTGCAGCATTCCCCATAGTCATGTGATCTAAATTCAGATGTTTGGCAATTGACTCACATTTATGACGGTTGCAGTGTCCTGGAGCATCTGACAAGCAAAATCAATGGGGAAGCCAAATTCACTTAACGACCATGTTACTAAACAACTCCAGTGATTCACTTAACAGCTGTGGCAGGAAAGGTCATAAAATGTGGCAGAACTCACTTAACAACTGTCTTGCTTAACAACAGAAATTTTGGGCTTCAGTTGTGGTCTTAAGTCGAGGACTACCAATATCCACTAAATACCAATTAAAAGTAGGTATTGGGAGAAATAGAGGCCTTTTTGTAACTGTTGACATACAGGAAAGATAAAAAAGAGTTCCAGGAATGGAAAAATCCACAAAAGAAATAGAAATAGGACAAAGTATTTTTTTTTTTCTGAGGAAAAAAAAAACTAAGGCCAGGAGAAGAGGGAAGTTGGGAAAGAAAAGGAAAAAAGAAAGGGGATGAAAAAATTGTAAGAGGGCAAATGTAGCAGTAAAATTGACAACTCTGTTTATCATTCATCATTCTGTCCCCAGGCATGTAACAGAAGCTGATCTACAGAAGATAGCATTTTTCAGAGCAGGTGGTTTATAATGTGACGGAGACTGTTCCATTTAAGGGGGAGCTAAAGGCAAAAGAGGAGGGCAAGGTGATATTTAATTAATGCTCACATCCACCCTTTTTTAATTTAGCCGTGTCCCTGCCACAGGGACAGACCATTCCATTCTCTCACACCGTAATTTGGCTCCTGGATCTTATTCTCATCTCACCATTGCTCCTAGGCACAAAAGCCTGTCACCTCCTCTAACTTGGCAGCTTTCATTCCCACGTTTTCACAAGAAGATCTACCGGCTGTTGTTTATAGATCTGGCTGCTATTTCGAGCGGGCAAGCAATCCGTCTCCATTGCCAGAAACGTTCCACCCTGAGCTCCTCTGCCCCCAGAGCCCAAGCCGGCTACCCGACCCTTTTGCAAAACAGAAATTGTGAGCAAAATCTTCCTTGCAAATAAAGTGGTGGAGATCGGATAAATGTCTGAGGGGAGGCGGGGAGAACAAACTCCACCCCCCCGCAAAAGCCATTCTACCCCGGGCAAGGGGCCCGCCTGCAGCCAGCGGCCGCTCCCTGCTCGGGACAGCGGGCGAAAAGAAAAAGCTCAGCCCACCGCTAATAAGAAGGAACTCTCGGTCTCACTCCGGCCGCGCTCTCGCCTCCTCTGCACGCCATGGAGCTCCACGCTCAGTACGTTGTGGTGGGCAGCTTCATAGCCTACCTAATCTTGCAGTTAATACGCTGGATCCGAGCTGACAGCGATCTCACCGTGCAGTGGGCAGAATGGTGGGGCAAGAAGCCCGGTAAGTCACCCGCGGAATTTCTCGTCTCTGTCGCTCGCAGTCGCGCTCAATTTTTTCGCTTCTTCTGCTTGGAATTGGCCGCTTCCTCCCTCATTCCTCCCGCGCGGGGACGTGGCACAGTTTCCCCAGGTCTGCGCGCGGCCCCTAGATTACAGCAGTGAGCAAAAAGGGTGAAAAAGAAGCGGGCGAGGGAGGAAGAAGCCCTTTCGCAGGCCGGGCAAATGCGAGTGGACTTATCCGCCCTCCCCGCGCGGCGTTTTCTCCCGCACAGCCAGTGGTTCACTGACCGCTGAAATTACGAGGATGCTGCTGTGAGATTTGTTAAAATTTTAAGCTGAAAGCCTCCGTGACCTCCCAGATGTTGGGATTACAGAGTCTGACAGTTTGAAAACAGCTCTATTTTAACCAAGCATTTATCGGACCACGTGGCCAAATCGCCTTTTACTTTAGTTTACTTTTAGTTTGCTGCTTCTCTTTTTCTTTTTAAGAAAATCTGTTTTATTATTCAATTTGTTTTATGTTTTTGAGCATTTGAGTAAACTTTTTTTTAATTCTCTTTTCTGGGAAAAAGAGTGATACGAAAAAGTAACAAAGATCAAATAAAGTCTGCCTAAGAAGTGGAGCCTGGGGCTGCCAGATCTGGGCTAGAAAATGCCAGAGTGCAGGATGTTTGTAGCTCAAAAGCTGGTAGTCAATAAGGAACTGGCCATGCTGGCTGCAGATATGGAAACTATAAGTCGCAACTCTTGGAGATCTACAGGCTGTGAATAGGGTGTGTGCAAGCTCTCTTTTTTGTCCATGCAGTATTACTCATCCGAATATTTTTTCAGGCATTGCTTCCTAATCCCAAATAAATATGCCTAGGTTTTCAGCTTGGTTTCCAGAACTCATAGCTTGCATTTACCATAGTTTGAAACTGTCCTTGAGCCAGTTTACTTGTGGAAACTGGATAGAAGTGGGTTGGTCAGGCCCATGTCAGATTTCCAGCTGAATGCTAATGGATTGCATAGGTTTTATTATCCCTTTATTTACCAGTCATGAAAAGGGTTCACCTCTCCCCTGCTTTTTCAAGCAGAGAACTCTCATGGGAAGGGGGAATCCAGGAGTTTGTGGAAAAGGATTCTTTTAAGGCTATTCACAAACTCTTGAATTAAGTGCGTGTTCAGACCCAAGCAATAGCTTAAGTCTCAGCGCAAGCCTGTTGTTGTTTTTGCATTAGACTATGTGTAATGTTACTGGTTTTAGGTGAATGAAAACAGGGACCCACTTAAAACAAGGCAGTATAAAATTTCAGGTTTACAAGTCCTACATTTCGTTAACTTAAAAACAGAGTTATACTACATACATAGTCTAGTAGGGTTTACCTACTTCCTTGTAACAACACCTAGCAGAAGAGAAATAGAATCAACAATTCACCTGGTAGACTGGGTCTACTTTTATATTGGTGATTCAAGCACACAGTACACACTCACAGATACACAATTCATTTTCTAGAGTGACAGCAATAGTATTTATATTGTTGAAGGAAAAATCTTCACCAGGGTCCAGTCAGGAATAATCAAAATGGAGACTGCTTTAGAAAGAAGTTTGTAGTTTATTGAAGAGGAGAGCCAGACAGAAAGATGGCTCTGGAAAAACTGACCACATGTAGCAGCGTGTGGTGGGTTTTTATACCTTCTGAGGCTCTCGAGGTTGGTTCCTGTTTGATGTTTTGTATTTCCTGTGTCATATACTTTGACCTGAGTCTGAGTATGCCCTTTTGGTATTGGTGGTGTGGAAGGAAAAGTCTTCATCATGGTTCAGTCCAAGCCGGGAATAAACAACATGGTGACTGCTTTAGAAAGAAGGTTGCAGTTTATTGAAGAGGTGAGCCAGACAGAAAGATGGCTCTGGAAGAAAAGAGGAGTGAGCGCAAGTAGGGAGTGGGTTTTTATACCTTCTTGAGCTTTTTGTTTGGAGTTGTTCCTTGGCATGAACTTTGACCTCAGTCTGAGTGTGCCTTTCTGGTATTCTGATGGTGGTGGGTTAATCCTATTATGTCCCAAAGGTCATATCCTACTTCCCTGTGGCAGTGGCTGATGACTCTTAGATTTTTGGTGTGAGGGGTTGCTGATTCTAGGGATCTTTCTTCGTAATCCCAGTTTCCTGACTCCAGTCTTTCTGACAAGATTATCACATTTGCAGTTCTGCAAACTTGGTTTCTGTTTGGGACAGAGAGACTTGGGGGCGGGGTTGGTTTCTGCTTTTAAAATCCTTTAGGGAAATATGTTCTGCTTTTTAAATATTTCCAAGAAATATTTCTTTCTCGGGGGTGTGTGTGTGGCTGACTTACCACAAATCCCCCCTTTGTGCCATAATAGTGTAGGTGACACACTTTTACTGGCACAAGAATAAAATTGATCTGATCAGGGAGACTTGGTAAACAAGCTTTAAACTGTTAGGCCAAAAAAAAAAAAAAAAATGGAAGCAGCAGAAAAAGATCCCTGTAGTGACTCCCAAAAGGAGAGCTTCCAACCCATAAAGGTCTAAAAGTCAGGGCAAAAGTTCTGTTAGATGGAAAATAAATTTATAATGTCCAATATTTTGTGCCAATCATTTTCAAATGTTGGATGTCACTTTGAGTTTCCAGTCAGGTTTGCACATTCCTCCCAAAATTCTTCACAGCCATGGTTTGCTTCAGTACATAACCACTGGCTGCCCATTTTCAAGGGTTGTTTCCTGCCTTAGTTCTTAGTTCAGTGCATCCAGGTTTGTAATGGCCAATTGAGGTTAGCCAGTATGCAAGCAAGGCTATTAAATTTTCTTAAATTGCACATAGTGAGCCCTAAGATTCCCAATCTGAGTCCACTAGTACAAGATATTCAGGGCTTAGGTTTGGAGATCTCTTTCCTACTACTTCCCTAGTTAGGGCATATGAATTGCAAATCACCCAAGGGGGCCTGGTTCCCTCCCCCTTGGAATTTGCAGGAAGTTGTACATGCAAAGTTTTAATGACACAGAGCAAGAATCATGCTGGATTTTTACTGAAGGTAGGTGAAAGAGATAGACTCAGTGTGATTATGAATGGTGTGTGTGTGTGTGTGTGTGTGTTTGTGTGTGTGCGCAGCTACTAACACAAAACAGGCAATACAAACATTCTGGATAAATTTTCCCTTCCACCAGATAGAAGTCCAAGATGTTCAGTAATTGCTGTGCCAACTATTTCCAAATGCCATCTCTCCATAAATACATTCAACTGGCTTATTACAGTACAAATGGGGCAAGAAAGAAAATCTTACAGTGAGTTTCCACCCTCCCCCCATAGTCTTCCTAGTTTTGTTCTGAGGCTTCACGTGGGGACCAATGGCTCCAGGACTCCTTCTTTCCTCTGCAGCTTTCACAGGCATCTGGGGGAATGGTAGGACTTGAGAAGATGTTCCACTCAGGTTGCACGGTGGCTTTTTAGTGGATGGCTGGATTCAAAACCCAATTCCATGGCTCAAATGGATGGAGGCAGCATCTGGGTCAGTGTGCTCTGCTTCCAAAAAGTTGCTGAGTTATCTATGCAGGGCTGAAGGACATGAGAACAAGATCTCCTCCCCCCTTTCTGGGTGGACTCTCCCAGGAGAGGCAGACAAAGGCATGGAGAACAGAGGATAAGAAAAGGAGAAGTAGAATTGGGGGGGGGGGTAGCTTGCAGACAGAGTTTGAAAAGGCACTAATACTGCAGTGGTTAAAGAAACATAGGCAGACAAAATTAGGAGATCACAGATGAGGACAGAAGAAAGGCTGGATTCTGGTAATAGAACAACAAAATGAAAGGTCTTACTTCTGAAGTGAACATTTGTAACATATTAATGACTAAAGAGTTGCAATTTGAAAAATGCTGGGCATGTTTCAGGAAAAGGATAGACAGATAAAATCCATTTACAACACATACAATAAATGCAAGAGTGAAACTTTTCCAGCAGATGAACTTAAAACATTCCCTCCTGGTAACTTTGGGCTGTTCTTAAGAGTACAGAGAGAGAAAGGGGAAAATTTTTTTTTTCTTCACTCTTGTTTGTTGGCCAGACAAACAGAGTGAGGATATTTTACTTTTGGTGGCTTAATTTAAGCCTCTACCTATCTCTTTTTCATACCTGCCTGAACGGGTAGCTGATTCCTGTCCCAGGCCTCAAGCAAGCTTTTACTGGGGAGCCTATCTTGACCCTTGAACTAGAACACCCCATGATTCCCTTATTCCTGATGCAGAGGTTCACTTTGGTTTTATTGGGTCCGGCGCACTGAAGCCTCCTAGTGAGACTTCCGCCTACTACCATGGTTTTGGATCAAAAAGGGACTCATAGAGGACTCTGGATCCCTCGCAGAGTACTGGACGCTCCTTTAGGGATCTACCACCATGGTTTCAGACCAAAAAGGGATCTGTTGAGGACTCTTCTGCTCCCCTGCAGAAGGTACGGGATGCTCTCTTACCGGTTTTACCTTCACTTTTCACCACCACTGTTTGCGGACTTCAAATGTCCAGGAGGACCTCTGCTTGCTTTCCAGAGGTAAGGGACGCTCCTAGCCCGGGGCTTAATTTCCTAACTTGGGGCTTTGCTTACAGGGCCTTACTAGCTGGTTGCCCAAATCCAATTCTTTCGTTCACTCATTCCATTTCATTTTCACACAGCCTCTCCCTTTTCCCTAACAAAAGGTCCTGCGCTCTGGCCAAATCCCCATGCTTTCCAGGGTCTGCCACTTGAATAGATCTTTTCGGTGGTTAGGAAAGACCAGAGGGAGCAAAATCCAACTGTGATTGGGAAAAGAGTCTTCTCATTCACACACAGAGACATACACACATTTCTCTCACTCCCCTTTAAAATTAAAATTTAGAGGTACTCAACTTCACCTTCTTTCCAAAGCAGCCCTTGAGCTCAAACCCAAAACTCCCTTTTTACCCTGGTTCCACATGGGCAAGGCCTGGGAAACCCATCCACAGACACAAGGGGTCTGCTGCTGGCAAGATGGGGCTTACCAATCTCAGTCCATTAGAGAGGTTAACTTGGAGTCCCATCCTGGGTGCCAAATTGTGGAAGGAAAAGTCTTCATTATGGTTCAGTCCAAGCCAGGAATAAACAACATGGCAACTGCTTTAGAAAGAAGGTTGTAGTTTATTGAAGAGGAGAGCCAGACAGAAAGATGGCTGTGGAAGAAAAGAGGAGTGAGCACAAGTAGGGAATGGGTCAGAGTCCCTTGATAGTGTTGAAGGAAAGTCTTCATCATGGTTCAGTCCAAGCCGGGAAAAAACAACATGGCAACTGCTTTAGAAAGAAGGTTGCAGTTTATTGAAGAGAAGAACCGGACAGAAAGTTGGCTCTGGAAGAAAAGAGAGCATGCTTTTTCCCCATTACTGGCAATGGAGTGGGCCCAGTTTTGTCGTGACGCATCCAGCCCGTGGGCCGGCAGTTTGAGACCCCTGCATTAGACCATCTCTGACCAATTACATACTTGAGGATCTCCAGCAAAGGAGAACTTAACATTTCAAGTGGCAGCCTGTTCCACTGGCTGATAGCTCTTATAGTCGGGGAGTTCTTCCTGGTGTGTAGCCTGAATGCCTTTCATAGTAACTGGAATTATAGAGAATAAGTTCATCTCTTGTTTTGTGTGACAGTCCAACAGATACTGAAAGACTGCTATCATGTCTGCTCACCACTGTGATTTCTAAAACCCCTAAATTTATAACAATCAAAGTTTCTGAGTAGTTCTGTCTATCCTACTTCAGTTTCTGGACTCTCAATTACTATTTAACTGAATCCCCAGCCAAATTGGAATCTATACCTTGATACTGAAAAAATACAAAAGGATTGCACAATTGTATCATTAATCATTCTGATTATGTTGTAAAGAAACTGAGCAGTAACTGAATAATTTTTTTATTTTCTAAAACGATTAGATAATTGCATTGCTATTTAGTCTGTATTTAGTTGTGTGCATGAACAAATTGCTGATTAAAGGCAGGAATCTAGAAGCAGTTATTCCTAGTGCAATTACAAGGTTTTGCCTGAAGCATTTGAAAGACAAAATCTTTGTGTGGGTGTTAACGGTAGAGTTAATACAGTTTCATATAGACAAACAGACAGTGTGTTGTTCAAACAGATGCTAAATTTTGTATATTTTATATTATACAGCGTCTTTTTGTACCATTGCTTTGTTTTAAATTGTAAGCTGCCCAGAGGCTGTCCTGTAATAATAATAATGGAACAAATAATCCATTAAACTGGTGATCCATCAGTTTGCATGTAGACATCTTACTTCCAGAAGGAACCTTGTAACTAGCAAATCCCTATGTTTATCCCTAACCAGTTCTTACAGTTGACAGAAAGCCAAAACCCGAGGTCGTTTATTTTTGGGTAGATATAACTAATTAATTATCTCTGCTTCAGAATATTTACCTATAGCATATATACAGAATAAATGTTTTGTTCCATTGCAGGATTTTTTCTCTAGCAGTAGCAATCCAAATGATCCAAGGAAATGTAAATGAAAGATAAAAGAAGCAGCATCCTCTCCTGCAGTGATGACCACTGGCCAATAATTTTTAAAAGGGTTTGGATAAATTCATGAAAATAACGTAACAGTGGTTACTAATTAGAATGCCTGTGTACATTATTCAATGGACTAGATTAGAAGATCCTTGAGATCCTTGAGAAAGGTCATCCAGGATTTCAAACACATCTACTTTAAAATTAGCAATAATATTTCAATCCATTGAGCTTTGTTTGCTCAACAGTAAAAACTGAATTTATGGAATATGTCAAAACGAAACAAAAAATGTCCCATGTTGGCTTTGTTGTAAATGAACTTAGTCTATTACTTTTCCCTTCTCGTTTAGGCTGTTGGAAAGAGAAAGGCTTTTATATCAGAGTCCCTTGATAGTGTTGAAGGAAAGTCTTCATCATGGTTCAGTCCTAGCCAGGAAAAAACAACATGGCGACTGCTTTAGAAAGAAGGTTGCAGTTTATTGAAGAGAAGAACCAGACAGAAAGTTGGCTCTGGAAGAAAAGAGAGAGAGCATGTGTCGGGAGTGGGTTTTTATACCTTCTTGAGCTTTTTGTTTGGAGTTGTTCCTTGGCATGAACTTTGACCTCAGTCTGAGTGTGCCTTTCTGATATTCTGATGGTGGTGGGTTAATCCTATTATGTCCCAAAGGTCATATCCTGCTTCCATGTGGCTGTGGCTGATGACTCTTAGATTTTTGGTGTGAGAGGTTGTTGATTCTAGGGATCTTTCTTCGTAATCCCAGTTTCCTGACTCCAGTCTTTCTGACAAGATTATCACATCTGCAATTCTGAGACTTGGTTTATGTTTGGGACAGAGAGACTTGGGGGTGGGGTTGGTTTCTGCTTTTAAAATCCTTTAGGGAAATATATTCTGCCTTTTAAATATTTCCGAAAATATTTCTTTCTCGGGGGGGGGGGCTGATTTCCCACAATAGTGAGGTGATATATAAATTTAATAAATGAATTCTTAATTTCATTAACAAAATAATTCCTTCTAGAATATCTATATTCAAGTCTTTTTGGATAGAAATAGTCAGAATGAACATTTTGAAAATTGTATCTATTCTTAGAGATGTAGTTAGATACATAAATTTCTGATTTTTTTTTATCCTGTTAGTTTTTTCTTTCCTTATTTTTTTTACTATACTTTTCTTGTTTTCATTATTGTTTTAATTGTTTATTAAAAATAAATAATTTTAAAAATAAAACACCACTGTTTTAATTATTTAAAAGATGAAGCTCTAAAGTGAATATTAGATGGTTATATTGGAATAATATAAGACTGCCCTGATCACAAGGAATACTTTCAAGGTGAAGAAACAGTTTCCATTAAGTTGTGGTTTGCTCTTCCTTTATTTTCAGTTGCACATGGTCTCTATAGATGAATCATATGCTTTGTTACTCTTATCTGCATAGCACAAGAGTTATTGCAATAGAAACATTTTCCTCAAGTGATGCAACACTTGAGCAGAATGTCAGAGTCAGAATGTCATCAGGCAGAGTGGCTGATGTTGATATCTTATGAGGACAAGCTTATTGTTCTGACTGGCAGAATATGATGAATGGATTGATACCTGTCTGCCATATTAACTGTCTATCCAACCCTTCATAGAAAACTGTTAACATTGGTAAAGTCAGTGCCATAAAATACGAAGGGGGGGGGGAAACCCTCATGAAGGATGAGAAATACCTCTGTACAAGCTATAAAACCAATAAGCTGAAAACAGCATTTGATCTATCAACATCTTGCATATTACCTTCCATTAAAACATTCTATGGCAAGTTTCATGATTTTTTTAACATTTAAAACTGTAGGTAAGATATGAGCCTACAGCTAAAATGGAAGGGGCCCGCAGCACATCTTTAATAAAAATCATTTCTCCTGGCATCTCCCCCATCTCAAAAAGACAAAAATGATGTTGGAACCAGAATTATTAAGATAAGAATTACATTCATAATCTTCAACTAGAAATTGATCTAAAATATGGGGGTTTTTTCCCCCTAAAAGCAGTAGCCATCATTTTCACTAAATTCCACAGATAATTAAATGTTGGGGAGCAGAAGTTTCAGAGATGGTTGGATGGGGCAAATATGAGCAAACATTCACAGATGATCTCGATAAACAAGAAGGAATCATAAACAGGGAGACATTCTCTGAGGTAACTTCAATACAAGAAGCACTTAATTGATTGGCATTTTATTCTAGTTATATGTCATGTTATATGTTTTCTTTAAATATCATGATTTATACATCAATTGACTTCTGATGGTTTACAACAGTAAAAAAGGTCAAAAAAGAATTAAATCCAAAACGGGGAAAAGGCTCAGGTTGTAGCCTTCCATTAGGCACAAAAGCCAGCTGGGGGAACTTGGATCAACCCAAATAATGGTCCGGGCTTGTGACAAGCTAGCTGAAAAACAAAATCCCTGATCTCACCACGCATTGACTTAACTTTGCTATAAGAACTAGGCAAGCCGAGAGCAAAACAAGGAGACCTTGCAGCCAGGTGGAACAGATGCTAGAAAAACTCAAACAATGCCAGAAATACAAAAAACAGAAGGACTTCACTCAGCAATCCCCAAACACCTCCAGAACAATTTCATTTTTTAAAATTAATTCTTGGAAAGCTCTAAGAATGCTTATTTGACAAGCCAGAAGGAGGGAGAGCGAGGTAGGAAGTTGACAAGAAGGCTTTTTATTCTATCTCCAGAGAATAAACTTCCTACCTTGCTCTCCCTCCTTTTGGCTTGTCTCTCTGGAAAAGAGAAAATAAAATCTTCTTCCCCCAGTCAGTCTCCTCTTCCCCTTTAAAAATCCCTCTCCAAGAGCCTCGCCCTGCCGTGGAGGTTGCCGGAGCCCCCGACCTCTCTGTCGAATCCACAGAGCTCTGGCAAAGCCTCCCAGCCAGCTCCGATCCCAGCCAGCACCAATCCCCCCCCCCAATTCCCCTCTCCGCTACACTTCCTTCCTTCCTTCTCTCCTTCTCCTCTCTTTCCATAGCAGATCTCCAGGTCAGACAGAACCATATATCGGGCCGGGCCTTGTGTTTGACATATCTGAACTAGAAGGTATCATTACTTTGAACAATAGAAGGGGAATTACCAGATCCATCCACAGCTAAATATGCATCAGAGGTGGCACACAACTGGCTCAAATACAAGGGATTTTATATATAAAAATATAACTAACACCATCACAACAAACTACTGGAGATTCTGTGATTAAATTCCAGGAAGAGAAGTACAACTAATTCCCTCCTGTTATTAATTAAATAGTGCTGCATGTTTTATAAAATGCTGAGTAGTCAGTACCAAGAACTGTATTACAGGGGTTGATCTTAACATTTCTAAAAACATTTGAAGCAAAGAAAGAAATAAGTGAATAAATAGGGAATTTTCTGGGGAAATTAAAGGAGAGTGAGTTCAGATTACCCACTGTATAATAAATATTTTCATTAATGTTTTGGATGAAAAAATGGAAGGATCATTATTAATATTGTGATATTAGGTGGGGTAGCTACAAGACAGGAGTAGAATTGAGAAATGTCTGTATAAGTTATAGAAATAGGTCTAAAGAGTCACTATGAAATTAGAGAGGGAAAGTTATTCTCTTAAGACATTACAATTAACTGCACATGTACACTGTACCTAGCTTGATATAGTATTTGTGATAAAGATCTTGAAATAGTAACTGAAGGAAAACTGAATATGAACTAGCAGTATGATATGGCTGCAAAGAAAGAACAAGCAGATCTAAGGTGCACCAAATAAAATCTACTTTGGAGGCCATGAGAAGAAATTGTCCCACTTAATTCTGCTATGGTTATCCCTGACTTGAGAATTAAGTTTCCCATTGTCTCTGCCCATTCAGTGTTTAAGTAGAGGGCATGCACTCCAGGTCTGCTCAATGAAAGTCATTCTGTGGGAACAAAGAACCATGCCTTCTCTCTCATTGCCCTTACCTTCTAGAACAGCACCTAAATCCCAAAGATATGCATGGCTCCCACTCTTCAAAGTTCTGGAAGTCTCCTAAAACCTGGTCCTATTCCCAGGCCTGGGTGGTTAGCATGGCTGCGAAACCCCTGTTGAGTCTTAAATGCTGAGAGTGCTGTTTTTCTCTAGGTAACCTTCTGGTTTTAGCTGCGTTTTAACTTAGGCACTGGAAATATTGCAAGGAATCTTTTTGGAGTCAGGCAGCCTTAACAAATCTGGAAAGAAAGGACTTGTTCTCTCACAGTGTTAGAATTTCGGCTCTGAATGTGTTTGAAATGACAAAAAAGTTACAACACACAAAAGACAAATACAGTTCTTATAGTTTTACATTTTTGTGGAGTCGAGAACTTGTGCTCAGCTGTTAACATGAACTGCAAAGCGATCCAGAGGCAGCAGAAGAAAAATCTTCTTTTTCTACCCAGCATGCAGTTAAATTGTGAAATTACTTTTCCAGGGTTACAGTAATGGCAGTCACTTTAGATGAAGTTAAAAGGAGCCAGAATACTTTCCTGAAGCTTCAGACTTATCAATGGCTGCTGTATTAATGACTGCTTACAGTTTTATCTTCTGCCTCAAAGGTACCATTCCACACTGGTTGCTGACAAGTGATAGTGGGAGGGAGTTATCACCCTCCAGTCAGCTTCCCACATGCATTCAATTAAACCCATATGACACAACATGCCCAATATAGTTTGTTCTTATGTAAACAATGTTACATCTGCTAGCTATATTGAATAAAAAAAAGATTGTTGAGATTGGTTACACCTTTGTACAGCAATCTTCTTCAACGTGATGTTTTCTGGATGTATTGGAGTTTGGCCATGCTGGTTAGGTTAACATTTATATCCTGGCATAGCTAAAAGGCTTCAACTTAAGAGATTTTACAGTTTTGATCAGTTTCCCTGAAGAAGGGGATTTTGTACAGTTCTAAATGGGTATAAGAAAGAGCAAACAAAATGATTAGAGCCTAGAACAACTCCTGTATAGTATGAAAAAAGACCTTTATTGGAAAAAAAAAGTAACAGGTAACACAATTCTGAAAAAGAGTGCAAAATTTGAAAATGAATAAGCAGAGGTTTTTCTCTATTTAATGACACCAGAATGCAGAATTACTCAAAGGAACTGAATGATGGGGAATCTAGACAGAGTAAAGTATTTCATCCAACATTTAGTTCATGGAATTTGCTACTAAAATATGTTGTGGTAGTCTTCCTTTCAAAGATTAGGAGAAAAGATTACAGGTAATAATTGAATTAGAGTCATAAGTCGTGATGGTCGTAAAGCTAGTCATCATGTGATCAACCTGAAGTTACAATCTTTTTGCAGTGATCATGAATCACCATGGTCATTAAGTGAATCCACAGTCATTAAGTGAATGCCATGGTTGTTAAGTGACCATTGTTTGCTATGGGGCATTTTTGCAAACGCCAGAAATAAATGCCCGTTTTCAGTGAGAATGTCCTAAATTGCGGCCATGTGACTGTAGGACCCTGCAAATTGCTGTAAATGCGAGCTGGTTGCCAAAACCTCTGAAATGCATCATGTGACTGCGGGGGGGGGGGCTGCATGCGGTCATTGGAACTTCATAACTGGTTCATAAATGCCTTTTGGGGGGAGGCTCTGTCAGAACTTCAAGCAGTCACTAAGGACTGGCTGTAAGTTGAGGACTACCCAGCACTTTTTTTTAGTTTTTAATAAATAAAGAATACTTGTAGTTAAATAGTAATATATTAACTTTAATATTTCTATCATTGTGAATATCAGTCGCTAGAAACAAGAATACTGTTTCATTTATGTCATGCATGGGGTTTTCCCACTGGCATTTAATCACCATTGAGGGAAACTTTGGAACGGATGGATCTATGATTTGATCCAGTATAACTTTCAGTTTGTCTTTGTTTAAAACAAAGTATCCTCATTATGTCCTTTTGTATAGAGCAATAGCAAAACAAGGTATCCTCCATTATGTGCTGTGAAAATTCCGGATAGGCCTTCTGTTTTCAGAATAAAGCTATGTGTTCCAGAGCATATACAGGCCTAGTAACCTGTTGCGAAAGATATAGATAGATGTTTGGCAGACTTTCTTGTTTGCTTTGTTGCCTGCAAATTTTGAAAATGGGTTCTTTTTGTTGACACAGCAAAGTCCTTGGGGATTTATGTTTGGGCAAATGATACACAGTTAAAGTCAATGATGTTTCTAGGAAGATTGTTTTCTGTAAACCACCTCATAGTTTGATTGTTTGCGTAAGAGTTCACTTTCTTCTGCTGTGTAATGATGAACAGGCCTGTGTTGTGTGTGCATCAGCAGCCTCTGAATATGTTCAAGGCAAGAAAGAATGTTGTCCCTTTAAACAGAAATTTATTTATGATGGTTGAGGTTTTGTGGAGTTTAGTCAGAAAAAGGTATGATGTAATACTACTATCTTTGGTTTAACATTTATATTGTATTTTAAAACTTTTGTTAGGAACCCAGAGTTGCATTTGTGAAATGGATGGCCAAATACATGGATTTAAATAATTTCTTGTTTGCAGATGTGTACATATTCATGGAAGTTAATAAGGATTTGACTAACAACCATGGCTAAAAATAGTGTCTTACTTGCAGAAATGTACATATTCATGAAAGTTGCTAATGAACACCTGGTGTAGGAGATGATCTTCATTATGACCTTGCTAAGCCCGAGGGAGAGGTCAAATGTGTCATCAGCCACAAGTCTTTTTGTGCCCACAAGAGGTCCAAGTCTAAGCCCACCTTGAATTCTGTTGACTTTTATTTACCACCAATTTGCTTTGACCATTAGTAGTTCATATTCTTGAGGAGAGCATTAGCATGCAATAAATGTTCACTTGTAGTGCTTGGACTCCTAATTTACTGTGCTTGACACCTCTTCTTATAATCTTTTTTGGTGTTTTTTTTTTCTTCCCCAGAAAAGGAGCTGCCTAGGAAAGTTGTCTGGGTGACTGGTGCCTCCAGCGGAATTGGAGAAGAGTTGGCCTACCAGCTGGCCAAAATTGGCTCTTGGCTTGTATTGTCGGCAAGAAGAGAAAATGAATTGGAGAGGGTGAAAAAAAAGTGTCTTGGTAGGGGCTATTCTAGAAGCTTATATATGCATTTTTTCCTTAACTAGGTTGCCATAATTACAAATAAAATTACAGAATAAAAATTAATATGTCCTTTGGCATATTTATAAAGAGCTATGCTAATTCCAGTTAGGTTTCTGCAGCATCTACCTGACCTTTCCTGGTTAAGTAAACTGGTCTAGTATTCACCTGGGATGCGACGCAAAAACCCAAGGCAGTAAGCAAGAATGGAAAATAAGAAACATTCTGGAAGGAAGCAACAGCAAACCATTTTGATAATGGTGCCAATTAAACTTGGCAATTATAGAAGGTATCCTACTGACAAGATTAGGAAAAATTGAATTATCAGCGGACAGCTTATTGACAATAAGATTATTTTGTCATCCTGATATTGTTCATGCTTTAGGCTGGTTGAGCTAGGCTGCAGTTGCATAGGTGTTTAGCTTATCTAGGTTTGCTTCCCTTTCTTGATATATAGCCAAGTGGAACAGAGAGGAAAGTCTTGGTGTTTTGTAAGGCTATCTCGCAAAATTAATGTTGCACATTATTTTTGCTCAGCTCCAGAAAGGTGCCAGATTAATTATCTTTGTTTGACTTATGGCAAGCGATTTAATCATTAACAGATGCCATCATATGTAATCCATGACTTGAATTCTAATGTATTGCTGTAGGAAACAAAGGTTTAGAGTCAGAGGAATCTATAGCATTTCAAAATCAGAGTTTCACTAAAAAAATCCAACAAAAATCATAAACCTCAGCTAATCCCACAGTATTGTGTTTTTTTGTCAATTAAAGTTCAATGCTCGAAGCTGTTAGAGTATCTTGTTTGTGTCTTTTTTGGTTTCACTGTGAGAGGGGGAGCCTTGCACACCTGTTTCCAAATAAAGTTGCTCTGAAACCACAGGTTGTCAAGTCACACCCCACAGATACCTCTACTGCTGCTACTGAAGTGAGATATGAAAATAGCAGAGTAAGCTTTAAAATTCACTGAGAGGAAGAGAAAGGAAACTTAATTTTCCTTTCAAATTCTGGGAAAACAGAACATTTAGGTTTAACTCATATGCAAGTTGGACCCAACCTGCAGTCCTCTCTTCCTCAAAATTTTAATTTTAAATGCTCCAGCAAAAATAGTCCAGCTTTTTAAAGCAGGAATGTGCAAAACTCTTTCCCAGAGTGTGCCAGTTTAGTTGTTCAGAGGTAGTTTGTAATTTTTTTGAACATAAACCTTCTAGAACAGGAAATAATTGACAGTTTTAGACAATTTACCTCTGGAAAATTTGAAAATCCCCCAGAATGGGTAGATTGGCATGCTCTTGGAGTAAACCAAAATATTCCGGGGAACATCCAAGCATTCTCTCACCAAAAAGCAAAGTTTTCTAAACTAGATATCTGCTGCTTTTAGTCTGGGGTTTTGCAGTGGGAGAGGAAGTTTTACCTGACATGATTGAGACTTATTTGAAGGTGGATTTTAAAATCACAGGCTAAGAGGACATGGAAAAAGATGTTACACTGCACATACAAAAAAAAATCAGCTGATATCCTAATAATTCAAAGGGATATACAAATAACAAACCAAGGAAACAACCTGGATAATTTCCCCATATTAGATTTAAAAAAGCTTTGTTAAAGCTTTGAAGAATTCTGTGAGAATACTTTTTATTCTTTCCAGCCCAATGTGCCTGTGTGATAACTCTCTGAAAGCCAAACAAAATGGGAATACCTTTGGTGTGTTAAGGAGAAGCTGGTAAAAAGTAGTTTAGTTCCAAAAATGGGATGGATCTGAATCCTCTGATCATCCCTATGGGAGAAGGGAGCACACAGCAGCTTTGCATGTTGCTGATTTTTCCATTCTAAGTCCCGTCTCTCCTCCCTCCCAGATACATGCCTCAGTGTGGATCTATGTATTCCCACCCTATGCTTCCCATACATGCATACACCAACATAGCCATTGCCAGTAAAGAATGACTGAAATCCAGTTCTGCCTGCTTTCCTTACCTTGCTTAAATTACAATATGAAGAGCTTACAGAAACTCCCCTTACTCTTATATTCTGCTCATAGATAAGCGGGGGCTATATAAAAGCCTGGATGAAGCTGTGCAGAAAAGGGACATTTTCCCAGTTTCATGCCCTTCAGACATGTTGGACTGCAGTTCCTCCTGTCTTCAGTTCACGTGACCCCTGTTGGGCAATAGGTTGAGAAAAGCAGCTCTAGAAATTACTTGTGCCTTCTGAATATTTTGTTAAGAGATAATAGTTTGGTTTTTCAGAGAGAATCACATCCCTCAGGAGCTTGGCCAAGAGCCAAAAGTGATCACATACTCATTCTCTTTCAGATGCCATCTTTTCTGTTTTCTGACACCAGGCAGTCCCTCCCAAATACCAGGGAAGGGACGAATCCCTTGTTGGATTTCAGAATCCATTTCTGCAAAGTAGCTTTAAAAATAGGCCAAGGGTCACATGCAATCAATCTGAACAAAGCAGGTTTCTCAATCTTGATTTAACAGACATCATGTTCTGAAGGGCTGAAAAATATATTTGAATTAAACCCGAAGGCCCCAGTAACAATATGTACTATGCTAACTTGGCACGTTAGTTAGGAAAAAAAAATTATACTAACAAATTATCAAGGGCATGATTTCCAAGTTGCAACATAAGGCTGTGAAAGATGCATTTTTAAACTATGATGTTGGAGAAAACTTATTTATTATTCATTAAATAAATTTATATAATCGCCCAACTCACACATAGGTGACAATGCAACTTACAATTTTTTAAAAAAATCTATCATATAATAAAAAAACCATTAAAAACCATCTCCACCACCCATGGCAGCAACAATACAATCAAGTCTGCCACTTGATTGTGGTCTGCACTCTAATCTGCCCCTCTGTATGTGGTCCACAGTCCTCTTGCAAAGCCATGTTTTTAGGGCCTTTTGGAAAAGCTACAGGGTGGGGGCCAACCATACCTCAAGGGGAATGATGTTTTATAAAGGTGATTGAGAATAGCTTGACTTGCAGGAAGAACAAATCATGCAATACCAAAGAGATGTTCACTGGGAATGGAAATATTGAAACCTGAGCATAAATATTGGGGGCACTATGCAAAGACAAGTCATTAGAGAGACTGTTCAGATAGATAGAATAAAATTTGAAAACAGAGCTGCCAATGGAAAATAAGTGGACTAAATGCAGTCACAAATGACAATAGCATGAATTTTAAAAAAAAACTCAAAAGAAGCACTTAATGGCCAAATGATGCTCATCAGACCAGGAAAAGTCAGAAGTGTGTGAAAAATTGAGCATCACAAGAGGAGAGAGGAGAAATTTGGGTGCCCCTTTCTGCATGCTGAGCTATGTTTATGGGGTGGGATGGAGGGAAGATCCATTATTTCTACAAGACATTTTATCATTTTCCCTTTAGAGATCAGCAGTCTAAGTGATAAAGATATCCTCATTTTGCCACTTGATTTGACTGAAAGGGAATCCCATGAATCTGCCACAAAGACAGTCCTTCAGCATTTTGGAAGGGTAAGTTTCATTTTTTTTTGAAAGGGGAGGGAGAAAGGAGAGAGAGAAAGAGAGAGATATTTGCTTTTGTTTTGGAATACAATTATTCCTTTTTTTAAAGGGGTTCAATGCGTCCGAGAGGGAGCATGAAAATGCAGATATGTGTGAGAAGCCCTTTCATATATATCCCAGACAATGATGTTGAAAGCACATAACGAGCTGGTGCTTCAGAAATTCAAACACATACAGCTATATTTGAGGTCTTGGAACTAGCTGAATTCTTGCATTCTGAGTCCAGAGTCATTTCAGTTCTTGATGCTGAATTTTTCCTTCATTTCCTTTCTTACAAAAGATTGACATTTTGGTGAACAACGGTGGACGTTCTCAGCGTTCTCTTTTCGTAGATACAAACATTAGTGTTTATAACGCTATAATGGAACTCAATTATCTGGGCACTGTTTCCTTAACCAAATTTGTCCTGGACCACATGATTCAAAGGAAGCAGGGAAAGATTGTCACGATGAGCAGCGTCATGGGTGTCATGGGAGCTCCCTTAGCAACTGGGTATTGTGCCAGCAAACATGCTTTGCAGGTAAGTCTCTTTTCCAGCTGCTTTGGTCAAATGAGGTTCCCAGAATGTGTTGTGAGTACAACTCCAAGAAGTTCTCCTGCTAGCATTCGTGAAACTGTAATTTCGTGATATTTGCGGGATGTTTTAGGATTATCTACAGTAGTAATTGCAACCAGAGAACTTGATGATGTTTGAAAGACCCTATACTTATATTAAGGCTGGTTAGGCCACAAAGATTTGGTTAAAAGAAGAGACCCCAGTATTAATTCTGTTTCCCCTGGACTACGTTGCATTTATATCTGGGCAATTCACATTAGTCCTATTGGCTAATCAGCAACAATAAAGAAGTATATCACCTTGAGCAATATATTTGGGCTGTTGTTCATATTATGAAATTCAAATATATACAAAAAGTTGTAACATGATCACATTTATTTTTGCATAACTCTGTAGATACCTATGTCAGATATCCAGTAAAGACACTACATATATTTAAAAAATGCTGGGTTGTGTAGATTGAAGTACTAAGTACTAAGCAGCAGTTGTGTTTCCCTCTCAATTAATGACCAGAATTCAGTGGCTGTAATAATTTAAGATTAGCAACTGGATGTTCCAGAATGGGGATAACTAGATAACAAAAACTTTGCAACATTGTAGGTTGTGTTTATAATTGCACATGTATGCAGTTACAGTCTTTGAGGCACATGATAGTTTATTCTTTTCATGGTTGTGGAGACCCTTGTAATAAAATTACTGCTGCTCTTTCTTAGGGCTTCTTTAACTCTCTTCGGCCTGAGCTTGCTGATTATCCTGAGATAAGTATAATCAATATCTGCCCAGGGCCTGTCCAGTCACAGATTATCCAAAATGTCTTTACTGAAGAAATTTCAAAGGTAGGAAATTATTTTATCTCCCCTTTATTATTTTTACAAATAACTCAAGATCGTGAACATAGCCAATGGTCCTTCCTCCTCCTATTTTCCCCACAATGACCCTGTGAGGCGAGTTGGGCTAAAAGAATGACTGGCCCAAGGACACCAGGCTGACTTTCATGCCTAAAGTGGGACTAGAACTC
Organism: Crotalus tigris; assembly: GCF_016545835.1. Taxonomy (NCBI): domain Eukaryota; kingdom Metazoa; phylum Chordata; class Lepidosauria; order Squamata; family Viperidae; genus Crotalus; species Crotalus tigris. The sequence goes on from NW_024100068.1 coordinate 2,059,643, forward strand.
ACAGTCTCCTGGTTTCTAGCCTCGACCTTAACCACTAAACCAAACTGATTTTGTTCCTTGATTGCTGATGATAGTGCAAAATAGGCCAAACCTGGGCCCCTATGTTGTGATTGCAATTATTTGCTAAGACCATTATTTTATCTGCCTAGAGAAATGTGCACTGTTAAATGTTGTTTAACAGGAAAGGGATGCCCATGGAATTTAATTCAAGCAATGGTGCACTGGCATTCTCTAACACAGTGGTTCTCAACGTTTCAATGCTGCGACCCCCAACCGCTCGTAAGTCAAGGACTACTCAACCGGTCATAAGTCGAGGACTACTCAACTGGTGCAGCACCATTTGAAGAATGGGACTTTTGGCGGGCTCAGCAGGGCAGAGACAACCTGGACAATTCCTATTGGCTTTTTAAAGCCAATAGAATTAGACTCTATTCAAGAGTCTAATAAAAGGGAGTAGCACAACTAAGGAAAAGGGGGGAAAATGGCGGACTGCGTTGTTTGGCGACCCCCGTGAAATGGTCGTTCGACCCCAAATGGGGTCCTGACCCACAGGTTGAGAACCACTGCTCTAACAGCATATCTATTCCTAATTTGTAACTTGAACTTTTGTTGTTCTTGTTCTGATTTTGAGTTTTAGTTTTTCCTTATGATGGCAAAAAGGAGAAGGGAATCTTCATTAGAAGTTCTGTAATGTCAAGTAGCTAATTTTTTAAGGAGGGGCACAGATTAATTTGCCTAGTGAGACATACTTGTAGCACATTCTGATTTTCTCTAATTTTCTATTGTGTATTCACTTCATTACCAGGTTAATCAAAACGTTGGGGACCAATCTCACAAAATGACAACTCACCGCTGTGCTCGCTTAACCTTGGTTAGCATGGCTAATGATGTGAAGGAAGCCTGGGTCAGTGACCATCCCTACTTGGCAATTTGTTACATGTGGCAGTATATGCCCACCTGGGCATGGTGGCTATTGAACAACATGGGAAAGAAGCGGATAGAGAACTTCAAGAGTGGAGTGGTATGTTCTTAAAATAGAATCTATTTCCTATCCTGGTATCATTTAAACCTACTAAATTGGCTGATTTGAGAAGGCAGTAAGTTATACAAACTGCCAAATTTATATCTCCAGGTTTAGGTCTCCTTGCAAGAAATTGATATTTTGGCTCTATATACCCCTTTAGGAGTGACTGCAGCTCTATTTTTAGCAGGGACATCCAAAATTATGCACTTCAATTGAACAGTTGTGTCTGCCACCTTGATTTTTAAATTCCATCTCTTTTGCTCATGCATTTATTTGTTCCTGCAGTTCCAATACCTGCATGATATAAATGCACATGCCTGTTTGTTTTGGACTGGACATTTATGGGAAGGCCAAACACAAAGGTTCCTGTTTTGAATATTAGGTGCACAATCTGAAAGCTGTACACATATGTTTTTGTGTACATCCCAGAATATATCCTCTTGTTCCAGTTCTAGATCTTTAGCTTTCTCAGAGGCTGCAGCGCGGATGTATACAACTCCTATTACTTTATGAATGCACAGGGCTTTGCCCAACATAACAGAGAACTGCATTTTAACAATGCTTGGGACTGGGATCCAGTTAGTTTAATTTTTGGAATAGTTGAGGGTTTGTGGGGTAATTAACCTCTTGTGTCCTTATGCAGTTTTCCTGTTAAACCTGCAAAATGCAAAAGAGAGAACAGACCACATTTTTGGCTATCTATTCTGTAAAGCACCAGAGATATCCCAATTCCCCAGTGGTGGTGGGTTTCACTTTTCTTTCCGCTTTGGAGAAATGACAGGAGAATATAATCTGGAGCTCTATTACAGGTCAAACCATCGGTCTTCCCATCATATGCATTGAGTTCTTCCCAAGAACTAAAATTATTATGTGTTGTTGCACAGTCAGAAGTTATTATTTATTAGAATTTGCTATCCAACTTTTATTCCTTTAAGCTCCATTGAGAAGGCATTTCAAAGTTTAAAGGAAAATATTACCACTTTCTGATGTAAACAGAAGGTGGTTATCTGAATGTATTCTCTGATATAAGTACAGAATCAAGGCAAACCAGATTTTCAAAGTATATTCTGGAAATTTGCAAAGCCAAGTTCATAGTTTATCAGAGCCAAGATGCTAAATAGGGCATTTAAACCAGATGAGATCCTTCCATCCCAGGAGTTTTAACATGCTTTAATTCCAGACACAAATGTTTTATTTAATGAAATGCTACAGATTCAAGATTTCATATTTAAATGTTAAAAAAATGTAGTCCTAGGAGGTGTATTGGATTAGCTAAGCCTTAAAATGTTGCAATTCACTAGTTTTGTATGGATTATAAGTTATCACAGTTTTATATTGTTTTAAAGTGAATAACTGAGTGGGAATTGTATGTTAATGACACTTTTTTTTGCTTTTTCTGAGTTCTACATGCATATTATATGCAAGTGATTGAAGTATTCCAGGTGCGTTGCTTACTTTATTTGAATAGCCTTGCTTAAGTAGCATGTATGGTTTCTTACAGGATGCTGATGTTTCTTACTACAAAAAGTCTTCTTAAGAGAAAGAAGCAGCCGAGCATTCTTTCAAACATGAACCAGCATAAAGAAAAGAGGAACCTCTGCTTGAAAAGTTTATGGTTTGGCAAAAAAAGATGCAAAAATGTGCAACAAAATGGATGTACCTGTAAAAAGCTTCTGCCTTTGCAGCATGAAATGGCTAGTTCTTTCACTTGTTGGCTTTTCAATATATACATCAGGATGATGATTCAAATCTATCTTTTTCTCAGCCCATCTCCTCAAATACTGGTTGGGTTTATATAACACTAGCCTATAACATGGTTATGATCTACTGCAGGAATGTGCAATCTCCACTGGCTTCAGATCCACACAAACTTTTCATAGTATGCCAGGGACTGTATTCTTAAAGTGAATTGGCCAGGATCCATTCTCAGGAGCTCCATGGATGCATTAAGCCTCTGCAGTGCTTAAAGTGCTTATTTCAGCCAATTAAACCCTTCCCTTTCAAAATGCAAAAACAGCAACATTTTTGGCCCCAGTCAGGATTGGGACTGAGGATGGGAAAATGAATGGCAAAGGGCCACAAACAAGACCCAGCCACATTCACAATATGCTATATGAACCACAGTGATTATGTTCTCTTAATAAATAGCTTATTATAATATATGAGCTCAGTCATATTTTTGAAACCTTTAGTAAATCACTTAAAATGTGCTCTATTTCAGTCTTTTATAAGCTAGCTTAATAACTTCTATCTGCTATTTCCAACTCAACAATGAAGTACTAAAAAGCCAGTGTTGATTCTTGGAGTTACACTGTATGATTTACAGTTCTACCAACTGCAGATGAACAGAATTCTTTTTCACTGTGACAGGAAACTAAATACAGATTTTATAGTACCTCTCCTACAAGCAATATAGCCTTATGATGGTAAATCTGCTTGGTCAGGCCTTGACAACTCTAAACTTTATGACTGATCTGTCAGGTAGTATATTTGTCTCCCATTGTGACCTGGCTTTCTGCTTTTTTGTGTACCCTCACAACCTATTTTGTTGACCTCCCATTTTTTCCTCGTTAGTAAATAGGCAGGATTTGTTTGTAAGTAGGAGCATGGTTGCAAGTCTGTGCTTATGGTTGCCGAATGAGGCTGGAAACCAGGATATTTCTTTCCCCTAATATTCAATTTGTAATTCTTAACCAATGTTTCTTTTTCAAAATTGAATAGATATTAAATATTTTTTTCAAATATCCCTTTCATAATACAAATGTATGATTTAGCAAATGAAAAAAATAAACTTATACTATAACAATTATAGATATAATCTCCATCTTATAGTAAAATACTTATCTATGGTTTAAGGTATATAAATTTACATCCCTGTGAAAGTCAATACAGTATTGGTAATGGTTTGGGGGATTTTGTATAAAATGCACACAATATACATCATTAAAATGCATAATTTTCTTATTGCCTGCATTAAGTCTTCTCCCATAGTCACCTGATGCTGAAAGGCAAATGGTCAAAATTCCTCTCCAAAGAAGTGCCCGATTCCACACTTATTTTCAGTGGAATGAACTGACTTCATCCTGGGAACTACAAGAAAGTCAGATGAAGAGGTTCAGAAGAATAAACAGGATAGCCAAGGGGAGGATCTGCAGCTTGTATGGTCAGGTTCCTCAGGAGAACAGGGTGTGCTTGGATGCTATAGCGTTCCTCATCATCATTTGTGGCATATAACAGCTCCCAAGACAGATTCCCCCACTGTCCTCTGACAGCTTCATCATTCAGTTTTCCCACTTGTACTAGGAATTCTTGAAGTGTGAGTATCCTGCAAGTGTAAACTCCCTGAAAAATAAAGAGAAGTACAAAGAGTCACCTTGTCTTTGAACACTGCAGAGAAATCAGATTTTATTTTTCTTCACTAAGAAAAATCCGGGCCATGGATATTGTGAAAACTGTTGATCAAGATATGGTTGGTCTAGAGCAGACATGTCAAACTCGCGACGTCACATGACATCCGCAATGTATCGGGCCGGTGTTTCCATTGCCGGCAATGGGATGGGTCAGTTTAAGTTATGTTCCTTTTAATGTACGGGTTAATGGAAGAAGACTCTGAATCCCAACCAGTACAATTCAACAGACTCGGTGCTTCTGTTAAAAAATGTCATCTAGTGACACGTTGGATGTGTGTATTCTAGGTCACGGTGCCTCTGGTACAGATAGTCCTCAACTTACAACAGTTCACTTAGTGACCATTCAAACTTACAAGAGCACTGAAAAAAGTGACTTATGACCATTTTTCACACTTATGATTGTTGCAGCATCCCCATGATCACCTGATCAAAATTCAGATGGTTGGCAGCTGGTTCATATTTATGACCATTGCTATATCCCAAGGTCATGTGATCACTTTTTGAGACCTTCTCACAAGCAAACTCAATGGGGAAGCCAGATTCACTTAACAACTGTGTTACTAATTTAACACCAGTAGGGATTCACTTAACAAATGTGGCAAGAAAAGTCATAAAATGGGGCAAAATCCACTTAACAAATTTCTCACTTAGCAACATAAATTTTGGGCTCAATTGTGGTCATAAGCTGAGGTCTACCTGTGTAGCATTCCCTCGGAAATCTGCATGGCTCCCACCCTGATGATGTTTTGAAAAGCACTAAAACTGGGATATTGTCCAGGCCTTCAGTTGGGAAGCTGGTGAGCCTGTAAGATTTTGTATTATTCTTCAAGTTTTGTTTTGCTTTTTTCCTTTGGATGCATATCATCTGTTATGTCAGTCATTTTATTCCTTGGTCCCAAATTATTGTTACAGTGCTTTTATCACAGAGATAATCAGTTTGAGGTTCCAGGCCACAAACAGAAATCTGGACCTCTAAAAGTCTCTAAAAATGGTTATCAAATTGCAATTTTAATTATGATAGAGGTGGGTAATGTCAAAACATGGCTAGAGAGTGGTCATATTACATACATAATCCATTTTAGTACAGATCGTCCTCCATTTACAACCATTCATTTAACTGTTCAAAGTTGCAATGCTGCTGAAAAAAGTGACTTACAACCATCGCAGCATCTCCATGGTCATATAATCAAAATTCAGACACTTGGCAACTGCATGTATTCACTATGGCTGCAGCATCCTGAGGTTGCATGATGTCATTTGCAACCTTCCTCAGGGACAAACAAAGTCAACTGTGTGATTTGCTTCACAACTATGGCAAAATGGTCATAAAATCAAGGGTGAATTGTTTAATGACTACTTTGCTTAGTGATGAAAATTCCAGTCTCAACTGTGTTTAAAGACAAGGATTACCTGTATGTCATGATCCCACCTTTTTTTTTTTAATGCAGCCCTCCAAAATATAAAGTCCCTCAGCCGAGAAAAAAATTGAGCATTTTTGTTTTAAAAGATTAAGTACAGGAATTAACTAAACAATATTTACACAATGAAACTTTAAACCCTAAAAAGACACCTAGAACAGACATGTCAAACACAAGGCCCGGGGGCCAGATGCGGCCTGCGAAGTGGTTTCACGTGGCCCGCGAAGCCATTCTGGAAACAGTGAGGGAACAGCTCCCGCTGCCTTGGTCCTGGCCCAGGCCGGCCAGGAGCCAATGTACAATTTTGTGGTGGCCATCTATGCTGAAATGTATTCAGTCTTAGCTCCACAAGGCCGTCTGGAAACGGCCAGGAACCAGCCCCTGCCGTGTTGGCCCCATCCCCTGGGTGCATGCTGGGGAGGTGTCACCCTATGAGGAATGAAGAAATGCACCATCGCCTGGAAGTGCCTCACCTACTTCACATATCTGGCTTGATGGGTTCTGGGGGAGGGGTTTCGGCAGGCAGTGGGGCGCTCTCCTCACAGCGCTGAGAGGTTGAGCCGGGCAGTACAAAGCTCACCAGCTTTGCACCTTGTTGCCTGCTGAAATTGGGCAGGCTGAGGATTAGGCAGCATTGCACTTCTCATCAGATTCGTGCCACCCGGCTCAGCTCTTGGCGCCCCGCTGCCTGCCGAAACTGGGCAGGCTGGGGGCTGGGCAGCATCGCGTTTCTTTTTGGATTTGTGCTGTCCGGTTCAGCCTCTTGGCGCTGTGAGGGAAGTGCCCCTCTGCCTGCTGAAACTGGACAGGCTGGGTGGCATCACACTTCTTTTCAGATTCACGCCGCCTGGCTCAGCCTCGGCGCTGTGAGGAGAGCGCCTTGCTGCCTGCCGAAACCGGGCAGGCTGGGGGCTGGGTAGCATTGCGCAGGTAACGTTGACTCTCACGCTGCTCATGGCACCCCCCCCCCCCAGAGCCCACCAAGCCAGATATGTGAAGTACGTGAGGCCATGTGCTGGCCACTTCCAGGCGATGGTGCATTTCTTCATTCCTCACAAAGAGTGACATCTCCCCAGCTGCGTTTCTTGCCTGTTTTTCTCTCTCCCTCATCTCAAATATTTTCCCACCACTCTGTTCTTAGGAAGAAAGGAAGGAAGGAAGGAAGGAAGGAAGGAAGGAAGGAAGGAAGGAAGGAAGGAAGGAAGGGAGGGAGGGGAGGGTCTGAGGGAAGTCTTGCCTTAGTCCTGCCCTGCTGCCCTTTCACCATCCTCTTGCCCCCTCCATCTGGCCTATCCTGGGAGTCTCCCATCCTATTGCTAAGAAAGCTTTGGATACAAAGCCGGGTCTCCTCCCATGGAGAGAGAATGGGCCTCTCTCTGACTTTGCCCTCGTACCCATCATGAGCAACCTGGCTAAGGAGAGCAAGCACAACAGCAGCAGCCTTGAGGAGGAGTTAAGTGCAGCTGGGTGCCCCCTTGGGGAAGTGGGGCTGGGTTTGGTGCCGTGGGTGCTTGAGGGCCAGGCTGGGTGTTTGACCTCTGCTGCCCAGGGCTCCGGGCAGCCCGCACCACCATCCAGTCCCACCCACATGGCCTGAGAGGCTCCTCCAGTAGACCATGCCTTGGCACTTGCCCTGGTCCCACCCTCTTCTGCCAGAGACCCTCAGATCTGTCCCACACCTGCCCAGGCCCCCACAGGCACCCTTGACGCGAACGATGTAGAGCTGGCCATGCCCACCCAGTAGGCCATACCCACTCCATCCACACCCACCTGGTAGGCCGCACCCACCCTGGCCACCCCCCCCCCCGAGGGCAACTGCAATGTTGATGCGGCCCTCAATGAAATTGAGTTTGACATCCCTGACCTAGAATATAACTTAATATGTTTTCTGAAAACAAAGCAAATGTTATCAACTGCAATGGCAAATTCTGAAGTTGGAAGTGACACATAAGCAGTTTTTTTCTAATAGGATTCCACAAGAATGAATGTCACAATCAGCTGTGGATATCTTACTTAGGCAGATTTTTAATGAAACAGATCTTAAGCTATTTTGTTAAGGAACTTACATTAATAAACTAATTATTTACAGACTTTTCCAGAAACAAGTCCTTCATTGATACTTAGCTTTGCCATCTAAATTCACAATGAAAACATTAATTAATTATGCCACCTATTACTAATGGAGGGCTAGGATCACAACACCAGCTTGATAAACAACTACTTGACAAGAGCAACAGAAAACATATGTAAGTATTGCCATTAAATTCAAGAATGGAATAAGTGGCATATTAGTGAAAAATCCATTTAAAAGTCATGAATCTCTTACCATATTTGGATCATGCCCCAAAGAAAAAAGATATGGCGTTTCTTGTAAAACAGCTTGTGGCCATTCCTTTTCAGACACCAAACCAATGTACCAGTCATTTTCATATTCTTCAAGATAGTTTAACAGCTCTTTAAAATCTTCAACTGGACCCAGGCTTGCTTTATCAACCATAAGCTTCACTGTATATCTGATAAACACACAACACATCAAAATATATAATGAAAAAAAAAGCAGAATAATTCTAGAAATATATCTGGACAATAGCCTCTATAATGATATATAAGTGGATGGCAGATCTATAGTAGTAGGTTTAGTTATCAACTTGATAGACAACTTATCAATTTGACAGATAACATCTCTATCATATATGTTTGGGGCCATATATTGCAAGCATTATGAAGGCAGTCATACAGCCTCCAACCTACTACTGTTAATTCAAATCCAATTTCTCAATATTAAGATCATAATCTCCTATGAAAATCTCCTATTTTTAGTCTTATGATGATAAATTTTTGTCTTTGTTTGGCCAGTAATTTCAATCGCTGGTTCTAGAAAGCAGACTAAGTGACAATCAAATTTGTTGAGTTGCCTTTAGCAAACTGAAGGTATAGAGGTTTGTACATTATAACATATGGATTAGCAGGATATGGAAGTTCACTAATTATAGCGTAGCTGACTGCCATAACCTAGGGCAATATATGAATCAGATCGTTATTAATTTCCTTCCAATATGTTATCTTAGCTCTCTTTTTCATTAAGCATTTATCAGGCAGCACATACTCATCTGGCTGGGCATGGCATTTTATTTGCTAATCTAAACACATCAAAGCAAAATTTAAAATTGCTTTGAACCTGCATAACTTTCTAACAATTTCACACTGAGAAGACATATCAAAAATTCCTCCCTCCTTGAATACTGGAACAAAGTTAATACACCTACCATTATTTCAAACCAAATGGTCTGGACAGCAATAGCCTGTGGAGTAGATGAGTAGTCCATTGCCAAGTGATTCTTGTGCGCAATTTAAAAGTGATATTTTATAAACTTTTATTGAATTTCACTGGGCAAACTTGAGACAATTCACATTATGTATCTGCTGATGTTTGTATATTGCACTGAGTGTACATACATAACAATCTGCCTCCTAGCTGTGGGTGTGCATAAGGAACTACTGACTCTTATGCAACACTTTTATTTTCTTGCCACAATACAGTCCTTGAGTTACGAGTGTAAAACTCGCAGAGTGAATCTCTTACCTCAAACAAGATCACTCCCTTGCTTGTTAAAATGCACACGACTTGTTAAGTGAACATGAGGTATTTCAGGGTGGGGAAGGCCATGTAGGGCCTAGTTATGGAACAGGTCCCCAAGGCCTCCCCAACACAATAAGATACATCATGCTTCCCCCTCCCTTCCTGCTGCGCCGGGCTCACCTGGAAAAGATCCTCTCTGCCGCGGTTCCTGCTGCTGCCCCGGTCCGAGGCCAGGAGAAGTTTCCGCACCCCCCGCGGCCTGATCCGGGTTCCAGAGGCCTTTTTCAGGCCACTGCCACCCAAAAATAGGCCACTGGAGGGCTATGTAAGCGTTCCCCGGGCTCAGATCCAGGCAGCAGTAGCCTGGAAAAAGCCTCTGGAGCCCAGATCGGACCGTGAGGGGGGTGTGGAAGCATTCCCCAGCTTTAGATCTGGGTGGCAGCAGCCTGGAAAAGGCCTCCAATGCCCCAATCCAGCCTCCGGAGGCACGTGGAAGCGTCCCCTGGCTTCGGTTCCATTCTGTGTTGCAGAGAACAGAGACCTAAAGTACCATGAGATTACGCGAGATCAGTAGTGTGAGATCTCACCCAACTGATCTTGCATTAACTTTAGGCCTCCATTCTCTGCGAAAGTGCCGAAGGCCTGGAGCAGCCAAGAAAGCGAAGGATCTCGATCTTCGCAGGGTGAGTATTGAAGGCCTGGTGCCTAGGGAAACCCGGGCAGGGGTGGGGAGGGAGGGAATAACCAGGGTGAATGTTGCAGAGCCACTGCGGTCACTCATAAGAGCGAACGATTGCCGTGGTGCTGCAATATTCGCAATTTCAGGACTTGCTCGTAAACACTAGGGGGCGTAATTTTGAACGAGCATTAAGTGAATGCTCATAGCTCGGGGATTACCTGTATAAGAAAACTTTGTCACTGAGAATTTCAGGAACACATTAGTGAGATTTCATTACAAAGCAATAGCTCTTCTGCTATAGCATTATAGAAACTGATCCCTTAGAATAGTTATTTTAAAAATTCACCAATACTAACTTTTTGTAGCGTATGACACTGCTCTCTCTCCTGTTCTAAAGTTTTGGAAGCCTTTGACAGTTTACGTTTTTTGACTTAACGAGCAATACCATTTTCAGAATGCCCCTTTCTATTCTACCTGTAAGGCTTTTACAAAGTAAATATACCTGAAATACCAGTCCGTCCATTTCAAAAGGTTTCTGTATTACTTATACAGTACATCCTTCCAAATCAAAATCTTAACTGGGAGTGTTTATTAACATAGAAATGCTATACATGGAAACATTTGGGGATTATCTTCTCATCTTTACCCCTTTGGCCTCTGATAGACTAACAAGGACAGCAAACTCATAGACCATGATCCAAAAACACCTCTCTCCTGGATCATATGTAGTTTCTTCAGCAGGCAGGATCTAGTTGGCCTTGTCTAGACTTAGATACTTACCAGGGATGAGAATGATCCTGATTAGCATGTGGATAGGGAACTTCCAAGAATACTAGGAGTGAGAAACTGTAAACTGAATGGTTGTGTCCCTGAAGACAGTAAGAGACAAATTTGACTTGTATAGCTTTTATGACTATAAATTTATTTGTTTTATAGCCAGAATATTATTCTTATCTTAATTACCTGAATGTTTTTAGTGTTAATTGATATAACTCTTGATTTCCTATTAACCAGTCTACACAGACTGACCACGGAAGGCTTCCATTGTAGGCTCTGAAAATATGACCAGGAGATACAACAGTATCCTCTAATCCAAACATTGCAATGTAACAGGATAAGGCACTCTGGACATACAAATCCTTCAAAGCAGTGTCTTTAAAAAGATCTTCGAGTAAATTCGAAGGGTTTTCTTTCAAATGAAATAGGTCTAGCTGGCGAAGTAAAAAATGATACCATTCTATTGGAAACTTCTGCTTCATCTGATGGAATTTGGCAGCTGATAATGGTGCAGTTCTCCATTCTTCAGGAATGCTTAATAACTCAGAATAGAAGTTACTGAATTTAATAGGGGATGAATCCATATTTCCCCACTGTTTTCCAGCATCTACAACAGGAAGACCGAGAACAACTGTTTTATACAGTTTATTCACACTGGCTACTTCAAGTACTTCATCATCTGTAGTATGTATTTCTACTGAGCCTGGAAGAGAATAGAAAGGTCTTGGTGAACCACTTTGTGGTACTGTGACATTTGTTTTTAATGTTTTTTTGCTAGGTTCATCATCAAAGAGATTGCTATCATCAGTCCACTCTTCTGTAGATTCCACACTGAGTCCATCTTCCTCTTTCCATGAAACTGGTCTTTCTATTGCCTTAAAAACTTCAGATGGTCCTGCTGAAGAGTACTCCTGTTGAGGTTTAGACATCTTTTCAAGGGTTCTAGGTGTTTTTGACTTCTTATAGCAGTACTGAACTAGCATCCATAAGAGTACTTTTATGAAGTCTTCTTTCAACTGCTTCCGATTTTCAGGGGAATCAATTATTCCAGATAAGGTATTTCTGGCATCTGAGTAGAGTTTTACAGGAAGAGCAGCACAAGGTGTTAAAATATTTCCAAAATGAGGGTTGAGGGAGAACATCTTATTATGTTCCTGATGTTCAAAGGCCATCGCAAAAATATCATCAACTCTGTGAGCTTCAGCAGTATGACAGGAGGTTTCCTGCAATTCTAAACCCTGGATTAAAAGGGGGGGGAGGGGAAAAAAGCCACCCAAGGTATTTCAAGTACTTGTATAGACACCAAGCAGCACAATGTTTCAGATATAGGCTGAATACATACTAATTTACTGAACTATACAAAATCTTAATATTGAGGATAATATTATTTACAACACTTCTTGATTTGGATATCACAGCAATCTGGAATTAGAATAATGAAAACAATGTAGAAGAGGGCGGAGCAAAGATCATGTTCCTCATCAGCCAACCAATGCTAACCATTTAAGCCATACTAACACATCATGCTCCTTTTTTTATTTCTTTCTTTGTTTCCCATTTAAACCCAGAGCAAAGATTTAGATTTGTACTATGATTATCACATGACAAATAAGGCAGTGCATAATTTAAAAATGATTCAGAAAAAGCATTCCAATCTTGTACAAAAACAGTTCCTCTGTGCTATTCATCAAAGTCATCCAACATTTTGAGGATTTAGCTTAAAGTTGCAAAAAGGTGCTGCTGTTCTAAGAAATTTGCTTATTAAAAATAAAGTGATGTTTAAATGACACCAATTCATTTTCAGAGTGTGCACAACTTTACAAAGTATCTCAGTATCAACTTATATGGGACAATTATGAGAATCAGTAATGTTAGATAACATTCTTGCTCTGATTATCCAAGATGACTTTCAAGATGTGTTTGATTACTTTTATCTGTGACATTTTCACTAGAGAAATGGAATTACAAATACTAAAATACAAACAATGACAATTTGTAATAAGCCCCATATCTGATTCTTTCATTTTTCATAACACAGAAGGAAAGTCAAACTGGAAGTAGTGAAGAAGCAAAAAATAAAGAGAAAAAAAATCATGTTTTTATCTTCTTTTCCTCTATTTCTCCAAGTAAGTTAAATAATGCTACAAGGGTTATTAGATAGGAATTTTCTTGCTCTACACAGAGAAGTCGGAATTGCAGAATTAGTCTGTACCACTAAACCAAATCTATCCCCGACTTTCTAAGAATAAAAATACATCACAATTCTATATTATTATACAGTAACAATAATTAAAAGTATAAAGGAGCAGTGACTATAGTGAAAACTGCTAAACAGGCAATTGTAACCACATTAAGCTATGATGTGGACTGGAATAATTGAGGCATAAGAGAATGCAATATTCAGGCAGGAATTTTTTCATAGCTAGTACGCTGGACCAGTTACTTTCTCATAAATTCCTCTTTATGATTATTACAGATAAGTGAGAAAGCAACACAAGCCTTTGGAGGAAGGAAGGATAAAAGCATAAAAGACTGAAGCGTGGAGTATTATGATTAACTTTCATCCATCTATCCAAGCTCTTTCTAGAAGATACTCCCTCCCAACACCCCATCTATCGAACTTTCATTCTTCCCAATACACACTGTATGTATTTGTTTTGGTATACTTTATTGCTTCTCTAGCCCAATGGTGGCACCATTTTGGCTAGTTTCTAAACATGGATATTAATAGGCTACTGTATATGTAGTCAGAAAATACAACAACCTCTTAAACTGAAACTAGTGAAAATGGCTGTTGTTTTCAACTTAATAGAAAACTGAATAGCTTTTAAGTGAATCAAGTGAGCTTTTATTTTCAACTCTTCTCAGTTATATGAGGCAGCTAGTTCATATATGTTGCACATTTAAGAAGTATGGTAACTTGTACTAATATATAAAGGAACTACAGCAGAACAGCACATGCTTTTTTAATGCTACTTGCCTTGATATTAAGACAACAGTAAGTGTAGCCTCTTTCTAAAACAAGGATCCATATTAATCTGTCTTGAAATCGGCACAAGTAGTGGGATCCAGGTGAACAGATACCTTTGGAAACAAGAATCTCAAAATAAGGATTAGCTTTTACTCCAGGATATTTTGATCTACACTGTCCTCATTTTAATAAAAGTTAATCACATAATATAATAACATGATGGAAAAGAAGTATATAAACAAACTAGGTTGTATTATGGATTCATTTAAAACCACTATGTGAGCTTATTATAGATATGAATTCTAGATACATGGCTATTAATACAACTTGCATTTTTTCAGATATTTTACTGCTTAGAAATTTTAATAAATGTGGTGGTTTTATAACATGAACAGAACCTTATAATTATGAAAATGCTATTCCTAAAATATCCCGGTGACAAAAGAATTAGTGACATTTCGATAACTATATAATTTTCAGGTATTTCAGCTGGAGTTTAATAAAGTTTTGTAATTTTCTGCAAAATATTAATTACAAATATATATTAAAATAAAACTCCACTATTGTACATAACATAATGTTACATCAATTCTCTTTCTTTGATATACTTGTAGAGGTCATTATTATTATTAAATTTATTTGCCACTCATCTCACAATTCGAAGCAACTCTGAATGGCTGAGGTTAGGGAAATATCATTGCATCAGTAAATTTCCAGTCATGTCCAAACTATCACAGCTGAAAATCTTAAATTTCAGAATAGCCTAAAAGTGAATTCAAGAAACCTGCCTTTATATCATTAAAATTAAATAGCCTTTTTAGAACTGCTGAACAAAAAGAGTGCATTCTCTTGCTACCATTTTTATATGTATAAAAAACGTAATTCTACACTGCTGCTTAAACTGATAAAATATGCTCAGCCTGAATATATAAAGTGATTAAATTTATTTGCCACCCATCTCACAATTCGAAGCGACTCTGAATGGCTGAGGTTAAGCATACCTAGTCAAGAGTCCCATTAAAGACCAGAGTCTTTTTTTAAAAAAAAATTTAAAACATTTTTAATTCCCTCAGCATATAGCCCCTAATGATCAGGCTGCTACTTTTAGTTCTCTGGTTAGTTGTGGAAATTTCAAACATCTCTTTTTCTTCTCTCTCCAGTCATTACAGAATCAAAACCATCACCTACATTGCTGCATTGGGTGGACTCTGGGCTAATTGCTATCATTCAGCCAAATTACTCTTAGGATTTTGTTGTAGAGATTAAATTGGATCAGGGAATACATGTAGGCTACCTTGAGCTCATGGAACAGAGACAAGCAAACCAAAGCATCAGTTTGGTGGTATAGGAAGAAATTCTATTTTCATTTCTATGATACTGAAATTTCACTCAGATTATATCAGCAAATAATTTCCTACATCTATGATATTATTACACAAGAGCCTGTAAATCAGTCCTGCGGTGTCTAGAAACCTGCAGCAGAGATTCCTTTGCAGATAAGGGTAAGTTCATGGATGCTAGGTCAGTTGGTCTCATGAGCAGAATCAATTTTTAACTTACCTAACCTGCCTGTTGAGAATGCTGATTGCAATGCAGTCCTTAAACTTGGAATCATCTGTTGATAATAAACAGCATCAGGACCTATACAGGCCATCATGCCCACAGGTCCTGGCCAGCTTCGGACTGGTCTTGGAAAGCCTATCAAAAATATTGGGAGACTAAAAAGTGATAGCAAGGGGGAAGAAAGCAATGAAGACAGCATTATGATGGCCAATACAATTGGAAAGAAAGCAATGTTCAGTGTAATCAGAGTAGCTGTGGATTTCCGGCGTTGTTTTTTTTCTGTCCACGATGTCGAGAGAACAGTAATGGCAAACTGCAATTTTGAAACAAATTGAAACAGCCGACTCCGAATAATTCCAACCTAATAAGAGAGAAATAGCAATAATGTTTTTCCTTCATTTATATGCTTCTTTTTTCTAAAGCATTTGGAGTGTTCATGAAAGACCCTGAACTTTCATTAGTGAAGCAGCTCAAGCTTTTTGAACTTCGATTGAAGAATCTGAATTGATTTTGAAAGGAGGGTAAAAAGAGGAAATTAACTTTGCCAATACAGAATGATATGAGGCTGCTTTTGAAAAATCAGAAGGTTTTTCCCAGATTAACTGAAGTAGGCAAATAAGCATTATGACAGATGTCCTGTTTGTCAATATGTCACGAAGTTTAATTCAAAATGAAAGTCTTAAATTTAAGATTTAAATAGTCTAAAACTTGACCAAAAATGTATCAGTTATGCACACCTACATGAATCTGCCCAATTTCAAAAATAATCTACTGGAGGCCTTGCTCAGGTGATTATGAAGAACAGGACAGTTTTATTGATACCAGAATAATTACATGTATATTGAACTATTCCAGCCTTGTTTTTGAGTGGCAGATTTATTTTTCTCAGCAAACAACTTAAAACTTTACTACTTTACATTTATTTCAAATCTGAATGGAATTCAACATCATACTAAAATCTCTTGGCTAGCGCAACAAGATCTGTTTTCCCTTTCTATCCCTATAACCTGCAGTGTGCTGTAAAAGTCTATTCCAGAGAAGAATGCAAATTATTTGGGATTCTAGAAGAAAATTATCTATCATCCAATTCAGCTAACAAAATCTACATTTGCTAATGGAATAATAGAATAACAGAGTTGGAAGGGACTTTGGAGGTCTTTTGGTCCAACGCCCTGCTCAAGCAGGAAACCCTATACTATTTCAGACAAATAGTTTTATCTTTTTTAAAAAACCTCCGGTGTTGGAGCATCCACAACTTCTGAAGGCAAGTCATATTAATGGATTGCATTCCACTATTGTATTTTTTTTTAAAAGAGACTTTTTATCCAGTAAATTCTAGTTTAGTTCCGTACCACTTTGGTTCTAGTTTGTTTCTCAAATGGGGGTTCAAATACATAAGTAAAATATGATAAATAAAGGCGTTTTACCAGCAAGAGTTTAATTCCTATATCAATGCTTTTGTTCCACCACAGATCAGTCGTGAACACCAGCAACTGCACTGCAGACACTACCACCATATCCAAGAGAGCATGCTCTGTATTTTGCCACACCTAAAACAAGTATTTTTGCAGTTTCGTTATAGAGATATAAGCTACACTTTACAGTTTACAATTGATCAAACACATAATCATTTTTTCAGAACGATAAAATAATATTGCCTAAAACCTACTGGCTTCTCCAGTTTCTAATTTCAACATGTGAAAATACATGAGACTCCATGTTCTTAACAGAAGAATAAGAACATACTTGGAGAAGAGAATAAATGAAATATATAGAAAATTTGGGATACAATTCTGCAGACACAGATTTACATAACACAAAGTCTCTCTCAAACTGGGTTTAACTCCTGATGGTTTCAAGGATATTTCCACTGAGTTTCTCATGGACATATTGAGTTATAGAATAAGACACTGGCTTATTTCACTATAGGCAATCTTTGGTTAATAACAGTAATTAGAACTGGGAACTTTATCACTAAGTAATATGATTATAAAGTGTGATGTCACACAACTGCGCTGATTTTCAATGGCAATTCTGCTACTTCCTGCTGTGGTTTTTTTAGGTGCAATGTCACGATTGCCATTTGTAACCACCTGCCGGTTTCCTCATTGACTTTGCTTGTTGGAAGCCAGCAGTGAAAGTCACAAATGGCAATCAAATGACCACAAGATGCTGCAACAATCATAATTGTGAGCTTGTTGCCCAGCACCAAATTGCAATCACATGACTGAGAAGACACTGTGATGGCCATGACTTTGAGCCCTGGCTGTAAGCCTACTGGCTTAGCACTGTTGTAACTCGGAATGATTGCTGAACAAAAGGTCATTAACTGAGGGGTACCTGCATGCTTTTAAATTTCCCCATCTATCTAACAGCCTTTAAAATCATAGGTGGTTTCCCCATACAAATACTAATTAGGATGACCCTTTCTAGAATCCAAATTCAGCCAAGTTTCAGCTAGAGGTGGCTGCCTGCTATGGTGTGCATCTGAATATGCTTCATTAAAACAGGAATTTACTGAGCTGAGTATAATGCATCTTGGCCATTAATGGAATGTTATTGTATCAATATTTACCAAATGCTAAAAGCTGTTTGACATGTTTGAGGTCAAGCAATGATTTGTCTAATAATGCTACCCAAAACCCTTTAAGTAGAAATCCTTAGATTTAATACTGGTTCTGACATACAGAAAAAATATTCTCTACAATTTTAGTTTCACGGGATCAAGTAATTTCCAATTAGAATGAGTTATTTTATTTAATATATCCAATGGTTACATTGCAAGGTATTGGTTATCTTATAAAAAGCATAAAATATTTGACATTTACCATTCTAAAGCTTCTTGAAAATCCAATGGAAATATATATGGATGAAAGATGATGTAGGGAATTGTCAAGGGAAAGAAATGCTATCATAGCAAATGGTGACACTGAAATTACAAAAAAAAAAGGTACAAGAACAAAGAACTATATATAAAACCTTCAACTGACAATCGTAAATAGCTCTATTCAGTTTTTATATGATCCTCTGATTTTTATTTTATTTGTAATTTCTCTTTGGAATTCTTTGAGAATATAAAAAAAGGGAAGCAAGTAAATACAAGATTGAACAATTTATAAAGTTTTCTCATGTTCTTATTTTCTTACAAATGTCACTTATTGATGGAACAGTGGAATATATATAAACTGCCAAATAAATATAAGTGATGCTCTCTAGTGTATGTAGTACTTTGGAAAAGGGAAAATTCTTTCTGGCATGCAGAATTAATTCTAAAATGTGAGAGGTCTTTGCAGCAATCAGATGTCCCATAATCATTTCATTACTCGGATCTTTCGATTTCAGAAAACAGTATTGAGTCATAATCTAAATTCAACATATAAATGCTCAAATCAAATAAACTTTAGCTCCAAACTTTAGCTCCATAACATCAAACTATTACTCTACGACTAACAGCTAAAAACCAGTAGATTGAGGAAACTGGAACATTTTAAGAATTGAACAATATATTGTTACATATTTGGTAACAATTTTCCTTTGCATGGTTAATAAATGAGAAGTCAGATGACCTAATATTTTTCAAACTACTTAGTATTTTTGCATGAACTATAACTAGCATTGTCTAATGGCCAATATCATTTCCCACGTGTGAAATGCCTCAGAATTTACTGTACATCATCTGTTTGCATATGATAAATCCTGGATGCATAAACTGGTCACCACCACCACCACCCAAATCAAAGTCTGTAGGCAAACCTTCAGTCTCTCCTCAGCTATTAACCATTTTCAATGTTAGATTAAACTTAAAACTATTAAATTTTAAGGTGGGAAAGGAAATCAATTTCAGAAAAAGCACTAAAGTTTGGAAATATGCTTTTACTCAGTTTCTGATCTGATCATCACATTACCCTTGCTCTATTAACATATTTCATACATTTCATAAGATGCATGTTATTCTTTGTGCATTTATATAAAAGAGGAAATTGAGATTTCTTACCTAAAGTGAGTAAAATCTTTCTTAACATACCAAATTTCTTGAGGTTCTTTTCCTTCTTTCCGGATACATTCATTGTCATTAGGTCTTTTGGATAAAAGGGATTTCGGAACAATCCAAACAAATACACAGTTTGAATCTCTCTGAGAATCCATAGAACAAGAAGCAATATTATTAATATGTAACTAATAACACCTTGGAGGCTAGTCTTGGAAAATGGCCGAAAACCAAGGAAGGAGTGCAATAAGCCAGCTTCCAGAAGAACAAAAGTCAATACAATGAAATAGAATATTAATTCCCTCCATACAAACTGCGTTCTACAGGAAGATGTGTTTTTAAATTTGCTGGAAGCTAAACAGCTGATCATAGTATACTTGAAGGTTAATCCAATCTCATTTAGATTAAGACTTAGTATGAATCCACATCCAGTCATGAACAGAACTACACCAAGGGTGTTAGGGATGAAGTAAGATGCAACAGCTGTTCCCAAAGAAGTGATAAACATTGCTAGCAGCCTGTAATAAGAGAGAAAAAAGTATGTATGAAAGAAAGAATTTGTACAAAATTTGTACAAAATTTTCACTCACTTTTTTCCTACTTTATTAAACCCACCACCCAGAGCCACTCTCTGAGAGAGATGGGCAATTAAGCAGTATGAAATATACACACATATATAAATACAAGAAACATTTTCTCTTTCTATAAAATTCTGCCCATTATATATAATGTGGTGACATCATGCTATATATACAGTATTGAAGGTACAAAGGCCTGCAGCTTTAATATGTAAAGTATTCAGAAGACATCTTAAAAGCCCTCATAAAATTACACAATTGAAAAAAAAATCTGTATAACTCTTTATTCAAATAAGAATCCAAGTTACAGCATTTACAATAGAACTTCTGCATGAACATAACCAGTTCAGAGAAAATTTATATCTCCTATGGTAATTGGTTTATCTATTCCACTGTACTATTAGGAAGTAATCTATAGTCTAGGACTTAGGATCCAAGACAAGATAAGATGGATGCATTTATCTGAGAAAATATATAATGTATAATGTATAAAGCTATGTAGCTGAATTACAGTGCTTTATAAAGAATGTCAGCATCTTTAATAATAATTTGTGAAAAATTCATCAAACAAATGTAGTGTTATGTTTATTTAGGCTGCTATTTGTATAAGAGGCAATGATTTGTATGTGTGGAATATAATTACTGAAATCACCAGAAAATAAAATGTGGGCAATTTTACCTGATTTCACTAATGGATTATTCTGCCTCTCAATAATAATATGACTATGAACTAGTCATAATCCATGAACATTTATGCCAGAATAAATACCTTCACATTTTAGATACTACAAGGTTTTTAAAATGCGGCTAACACACTTAACCATCTGGAGATACTGAAGTTATGTAAAATAATGTTTACCTTACATTACTTGACATAGGTGAGCCCCCTAGCCCAAGTTCCAACACTTGTTCCATTCCCCAGAGAAAAAGTGCATCCAATGGAGGCAGAATCCCCAAAGTCCATAAGACAGGCAATGACAAAAATATGATGTGCATAATCTGATTGATCAACTTTAAAGCTAGAGCATCAGCAACAAATCTAAATGGAAGTAGAAAAGAATATTATTTCTGGAATGGAAAAAAATGAAATGGAAAAAGATTTAATATGGCTCTGCCAACATTTCATTGTATTATAAATCTATATCTATTTATAAATAAGGCCAAGTGCATCAAAGAAGTTAGTTACAAAGCTAATATCCTTTTAACAGCACAAATCATTATTTTGCAGTTTGTATATTTTTTTACCTGTGAGCAAGATCCACTGCTATGAAGACAAAAATGTAGAATGGTCTCATAAGAGGAACAATTTCATAAGTGTCCAGTGCTTGGTAAGTAGCAGTCTCTGAAGCGGTGTTAACAATTAAGGAGTATTCTCCAATACACACCGTCAACCATCCAAATATGAAGATCACCACAGTTGTTCCAATATTATCTCCGTACAAGGAGGCAATTCTGCTTGGCAGCAAATACCAAGTTCCTAAGCCACACAGTACTCCAGCAACAAGTGAGTGAAAAAACACATTAATTATATATTTTTTGCCTGGAATAATAAATTTGATTGTCTCTAAACCTATACAGCTAGAAAACTCCCACTCATCTTCCTCTATTAGTATATTGTGGACATGCATTCTTTCTACAGGTGCAGTATTTTGCCTGGCATACAAGTTTATTCCTTGAACAATAATAGCTGCAACAAGCATTAGTCCTCCAGAAAGTGCAGCTGTACAATAGTCTTGCAGAACATTTAACTGATACATAAGTGTTCCAATTCCACCTAGAATCCATGGTATCAAGAAGAGAAGAATCTGATTCAAATATATGTAAGAAGGTGCACAGTATCCAAACTTAAATTGAGGGCCACCCAAAATGGTCTGTGGAAATCGCTTTAACAGGAATTCTTGCTTATGGTCATTCAATAGAGGCACATCTGGGCCCATAATTATTTACTCAAATTTTGACTGAATTTCATTTTTCTAAAGAAGAAAGGGAACAAAAAAGAAAGCAATTTTACCAAAAATGCACTTTTCCATATATTGCCAATAAAGCAGTGGTTTTTTTTAGAAAACTGTCTTACTTTAAGTATCAGAGCATCTGTAATTCATTCTTTTAAAAACCCAATGGACCTCTACTATATTGCTTTGTCCCAAATCTACAGAATACAGAAAAACAGAGTTGGAAGGGACCTTGGAGGTCTTCTAGTCCAACCCCCTGCCCAAGCAGGAGAACATATACCACTCTGGACAAATGGCTGTTTAACATCTTCTTAAAAACTTCCAGTTAAGGAACACCCACAACTTCTGAAGGTAAGCCATTTTCTCACTGTCAGGAAATTTCTGTTTAGGTCTAGGTTGAAAAACTCTCTTTGATACATTTCCATCAGTTACTTATTGTCTTGCCCCCAGATGCTTTGTGGAATAGATTGCCCCCTCCTTTGTGACAGTCTCTTAAATATTGGAAGATTGCTATCTTGTCACTCCTAATCCTTCATTTCGTTAGACTAGACCAATGGTTCTCAACCTTTCTAATGCCACGACCCCATAATACAGTTCACCATGTTGTGGTGACCCCCAACCACTTATACATCACCGGGTGCCAGGGGCGTGGCCAAAGAAAAGGGGGAAAAATGGCGGACAGCCTTGTTTGGCGACCCCCGTGAAATGGTCGTTCGACCCCAAATGGGGACCCGACCCACAGGTTGAGAACCACTGGACTAGACATACCAGTTCCCACAACCTTTTCTCATATTTTAGCCTGCATTTTCATTCCACATTATGTATCATATATTCTTGAGAGCTACTTTTTCTGTACTAATAAAGTAAAAGCTAACAAGATAGCTACTCTATAAGCCAGTATTTTTAATTGTCCCTGTTAGTAAAAAAGTGAAGTGCAATTCCTGAGCTTTCTACTATTACAAAGCCCATAGAAACTAGAAATGTAAGTCTTCAGAATACTGGTTTTCATACTGTGTAAGAAGATAAATTTAAATCAGTATTTTATTAAACTGTCTCTCAAGGGAACACATACTTTAAACAATTTATCTCCTCCTTCCCATACTTCATTCCTTGCTGAATTTTCCATGGCCTACTTGAGCTAGGGATCAACAAAATGATGCTCATGGACATGCAATGTGCCTTCTAAAGTTTCTCTGAGGTTTACTTGCCCAAAAGGTTCTTTGTCTTATCCTGATTTGTGAAGTGTGAAATGTTTGAAATTTGAAATGGTTCAAGCTTAAAAATAGCTGTGCTTTTATTGGAATTGTTCCAGTCCTGTTTTGACCCATTTTGGGGCTGAAATAGTATCAGAATTCTGATAAGGCTAGAATAATCCCCCTGAAAATAATAGTTTCGAGATGGAGTGTTTCAAGCCCAAAATATTTCAAAATGTTTTATACATCTCTAATCCTGACTTGCTCTCCACTGCAACAGGCCCCAGTATCCTGCATTACCCAATTTCATTTGTCCTACTGATCAACTAACAAAATTAATTTGCCCTCCCTGTCAGGGAAGCAGTTGAAAATTACTCCTTTTCCAAAAGTAATAGCAACAAAGCTATTTTAACCTGAGCTGTTCTAACCTGCTTTCCTGCAGGAAGGGGGACTTACAAGAGGACACTTTTTAAAATGTGAGCTTCTATGTAGATGTAAAGATATAATATATAAATAGATCTATATGTATCTATATATTAAAACTCTTTAGAGAGGCTAAGTGTGCCTGTGAAGCCATAATCTGGCATTTTAAAAAGTTGCAGGTTTTCCTTCTTAAGATAAACTTTTGGATCAAATTATATTGGCACAAGAAGGCTCACTAAATTTAGAGGCACTCTGATCTGGAAAGTATTTTTATTGTTAGACTATATCTATTAATATATTTTCAATTCTTCGCTCAGCCATGGAACTTAGAGTCTAACCAGCCTTTATAATGAAGATAAAGGTATCCTTGACAAAAAGGCTGGGATGTAAAATAAATATAAATGTTAATCTAATAGAACAGAAAAAACACCAACATTTTACTGTCTAGACAGCAAAATCAGTTACATATTAAAATTCTTTTGTACTCATATTGAAGTAAGAAAGTGGACTACTGGCATAGGCGTCACAGATCATCTTCAATCTATGAGATTTGTAGTATCCATCAGGGTATCATTATATGCATATGAAGATTTGTGGAGATTTAAATATATACAGCACTGGTCAAAACCAACTTTTTGTTTGTAGCATGCCCTATTGTTGCCAGTTAACCAGAAAATAGGAACATCAGTGCCATTCAGATATGCAGAAAGTGTGAATCATTGTTTTCATCATTGGCTTATACTGGGACATCAAACTCTACCTTAAAAGCACAACTCTGAGGGGCTGATTCCAGAAGTGGCAACACCACTTCGCTCTTTTCACATCCACAACTCTTAACTGATCACATACCTGTCTTTATATGTCAGACTTGTAGCAACGACTCGCAGGCTGCTTAGGGCCTTCAGGCACATAATAAATGGTCAAAAACTGCCAGTAGCCTAAAAATACACAGTAGCTACCATCCGACTAAAAAAGAGCAGCTCAGTTCGCCTCTCCTCACTTGGCAACTGCAGGAGCAACAACAAACAAAGGCTTCCCTTCCCCCTTCTAACGAAAGCATAATTACACAGACGAATACATGCGCGCATGCACACACAAAAATATGCCGCGCGACTAGAGAGGAAATGCCCAACACGCCAGGGCTGCGCCAGAGCCAAACGCCGGTGGCACTTTCCCCCTCCCGAGCTGCTTTGTGTGGTGGTGGAGCGGCGTGAGGCGAACGCGCCCGGAGGAGAACGAGGAGGAGGAGGAGGCCGAGCTTCTGCTAGAGAGGCGGGAAAGCGAGCCAGGTCGGCTCAGCTAGCGTCGCTCTTCTTAGCCGCCTCTCGAGGTTGGCTGGGTACGACCTGCGACTGCTCTCGCCCGCCCCGCTTCTTCTCACGACTGACGCCATGTTTTCCCCCTTCTTGCTTGTGGGAACAAAAGCGAAGGTGCAGAGAGAGCCAGGGGAGAAACAAGGAGGTCCCGAGCAAGCGGGAGGGTGGGCGCCATACATACCTGCATCTTCCCCTCCTCCCCTCAATGCGGCCAAGCCCCCTCCTCTCGTCCAGCCGCGGCCGCCCGTGCTCCGACCTGCCCCGCTCCCCCTGCAGGAGCGAGAAAGCGGCGCGTGAGGGTTGGCGCGATGGCCCGTTGTCCTGGAAGGGGGAGAAAGGACGTGGTAGCGTCGAGCGGGAAAACCTCTCCCTTGGCTGCCTTCAGCCGTCTCCCCTTTAGGCTCGCCGGGTCTAGGCGCTCGCTTTCCTACGGGAGAAATTCCAGAAATCCGGAACCCCGAAGATGATTGTGGCGCTTTGAAAGCTACTTGCATTGCGGTCCTGCAGATGCCGCCTCAAATGTAGGTAGCCTGGAGTCCAGCGGCCTCTACTCCTAGGAAGTGAGTGGCAACCTGCAAGGTTGTGAAAAAGCATTTGCCCCGTGGGGATTTTCTGACCTTTTGCGGATCTTTGTCCGCTGAATGTTATCAGAGATCTGCATAAAGAGGGTCTGCACGAACACCACCTTAAGTGCTTGTTTTAGTTCGGTGTAAACAAATTAGGCGGCACATAATATGTTAGTGTGAAAAAATAATTGCCCCGTTTAGATTCAGTAATGTTATTTAATTTATGTGCTTCTCCGCAACTCTAAAGCTGTGGCACCAACTTTAGCAGCGGTAACTGAAACCCAAACACTCTGTGAGTCCGATCAATATCTCACATTGCAATTGGACAGGCTGAATTCATGCTGGGTGAAGGTGGTAGATCTCAGCATCTTTTCTGGATCTTAACAACTCTAACTTTGCCTTCTGCTTTGGAGTGATAGTTCTCACTATCACTACCTATTTTCTGGGACCTATTTCACTTAACAACCACCTGATAAAACCCAATGTATGAGACAGTCCTGGAGACTCTTCATGACTCCAAGGACCACAGCATGCCAGCTCCCCACCCCTCCACTATCCCCCTGAGTCTGTCTTACTATACAGAACAGGCAATTAAAAAGTAAAAGTGCAAAATATTTTCAATACTTCTGCCTATGCATGTAGCCTAGAGTCCAATGACTAGGTGAGTGATGGCGAACCTTTTAGAGACCGAGTGCCCAAACTGCAACCCAAAACCCACTTATGTATCCTCGGGTGCCCGGTAGACATGGCCTATTGAATGGGTATGGCCCATTGGGTGGGCATGGCTGTGATGGTAACGGCAGACTGGGTGGGACTAAAAAGTTCAATCAATCAATTCCAACTTTGCAAGATCTTCCCCCCCCCAAGAAGCTGGAATTGATTAATTTAACCTTTTTTTTTTTTTTGCACACGGTGGCGGAGGTCTAAAGCGAAAAGGTTTTATAAAACTCAGCCGAAGGCCTGGGATTGGGGCGACGGCGCACATGCCCACAGAGAGGGCTCTGCATGCCACCTGTGGCACCCATGCCATAGGTTCGCCACCACAGGACTAGGTAGTTGAACTTTCCTTCTATGGGAAATAATACCAACTTCACTAGAGATAAAACTGCTCAAATACTTTTTTAAAGTTTAAAGTTAAAAATGTTAAGTTTCAAAATGCAAACATTCAAAGAGGAAGAGGATAAACCCCAAGAGCAGTGGTTCTTAACATTTCTAATGCCGCGACCCCATAATACAGTTCCCCATGTTGTGGTGACCCCCAACCACTTATACATCACCAGGTGCCAGGGGCGTGGCCAAAGAAAAGGGGAAAAAAATGGCGGACAGCCTTGTTTGGCGACCCCCGTGAAATGGTCGTTCGACCCCAAATGGGGTCCCGACCCACAGGTTGAGAACCACTGCCCAAGAGTATTCTAGATGGCAATAAAATAGCTTTTTAAAAGAAATATACAAAGGAAAATGAAGTTCATAAAGAGTATAGCAAATTCTACCACCCTGTGGTCTGTTTGGAGCATTGCAGCCCAGGATATAGCCTTGGCACTAAGTCTCATTAAACGGTACTTGTTAGATGTGTCAAATTAATATTATACACTGCAAGACGTTTTTCAAGTGATACTGTATGAGAAATACAACAATGGTTAAGATATGTTTGGGTTGTTTGTCTTTCTTCATTACCTGCTTGCACTGCAGCCCAGCTGACTGATTCTTTTGCAGCTAAATTAAAAAGGCAGCAAAATTATCTGTCCTTCTAGATGTCTCTCCTCCAGTTGCCCCTTCAAATGAGCCAATGTTGATAGCTGCTTCTATCTAATTAGAGACTATATCTCTAGCCATGCCTCACAAAATGGGCGTGATTAGGCTATCAGATGTGAGCTGCAAAACTCTAGATGATTACAGGATGATAACAAAAAGACAAAACAAATGAAATTTGGTGTTATCTTTGCAGCCCAGATCTGGTAGTATTACTTGGAATTACAAAATTTTAGAGGTTGAAAATACCTCCGGACAGGATACTTGCAACTACAACTCTGACAGATTGCCATAGAGTCCCCAATAAATTACTATTCATCTCCAGAGATTTGAAAACTTTATTGCATTTCATTTCTCTTTTTCAAGCTCAAAATATCTACTTTTATCTATTGCTTCTTGAAGAATGTAATTTCCAGGCATTATATTTCCCAGTTTATTCTTTAGGCTCACTCTAGTCTTACAATGTCCTTAAAATGTGGCAGTCAGAATTGGCAATTATGGTCTGGATATTAATATAGATTTTTTTCAGAAATATGCTATTGCAGTACATGAAACCAATCTTAGTATTGTAATGTATATGCAGATACTAATTCTGGAAAATAATGTCCCTTTATAATTGGAAATTTGAGAAATACTGATTTCTGTCTGAGTATCAAGATTACAGTTTACTGATTATTATGTAGCATCTCATGTTCTAAAACAATAATTTAGCTGCTGTAGAAAATTTAATTGGATTAATACATTGAATCACAGTTTAAAGCTGTGATTACTTTTTAATTGCTTCTCATAACTGAAAAATATAGAATTTTGTTTGCTGTTCTCCAAATGAGGTTTTAAATAGGCCTTCATTATTTTATTGCCTAGCTTTACTTAATTTGTTCAGACAGATTCTTAGTTTCTGTTGCTAATATAATTCCTTGCAAATAGAGCAGAAGGTTCATCAGAACAAAAGAACTGATTTATTTTTAATAATAGAGCAAGCATTGTCCATCTAATCATGTACTATTCATTTCCTATTTCTGAATGTTAAAGTCTCTCTTTTTGCTCCCAATTTGGCCTCATTTGCATCAAAGAGCATAAGTTATGTTATTTTTAATCTAGACCTTCATATTGAACATCTTCAAAAATATATGGTATATGGGGTATTGCTAACATAATTTTAGGTACACTCAAAGTGGTTTTCTAAAAATGAGGTAATCACATGCTAAAGGATTGCAGAAAAGCAAGGAAGCAATCTGGCATTTTATTTCATGTCCAATTATGTTTTTTTCTTTTGAGCAACAGTGAAGATTTTCTTTACATGGTAATGTGGGACAAAAAGGAGGAAAGACACTTAGATTTCTGCCCTGGACGCCTTACAGTCTAAAACAGCCCTCTCCAAACAATCAAAGCTATATGAAAAATATGAGTTTTGAGCAGGATTTCTCAATGGCTTACAGCGGAAATTCTGATCTATTCAATTGTTGTCAAAAGACAAAGATTACCTGTAAACGGACATATCACTGGTTTAGTCTTTACTTTGGAGTACAATAGGCATTATCTGTAGATCAAGACACTGACTTCTGTTCTTTGCCATGGTCAGATATCATTGCTACATTTTCTTTTATGATTGTCATTAAATGAAACAGGAGAATTTCAAGTAATAAATATAATTTGAACAAACAGGGTCACAAAAAAGCCATATTTGGAAAGGTTAATCCAAAACCAGCCCAAGTACAACTTATTTTTCACTGGCCAAGGCATACTGATGGATTGTTGAGATGGGGAACGAGATACAAATGAAGTATCCTGGCAAAGGAGAGGGAGTCCTCTAACTTCATTCCATTTGGAGTGTCACATGTGTCATCATTTTTTTCTTTTAGGTTTTATTGGTTTTATTGTAATTTTTTATTTGTTTTGAGCTGTCCAGAGTCACTGAGAGTTGGATCGAATACACATGTATTAAATTATTATTATTTTTAAAAGCCTTACCTGGCAAGCTGTAATACTTCGTATAGCAATATCTTCAATATGACCCAATTGTTTAAACGACTTAACAAATATGGCTGGGATGAGGTTGCATATAATTGGAGCTGGCAACAGCATTTCAGCATGTAACATTTTACTCTCTTTATTTTACATGTAGATGAACCTATGCCTCAACTGCAGGACTAGAGGTCGTCTCCACACACACATCAAAACATTATTTCATGACAAAGGTATACAACCTGCAGCCTAGAGGTTGCTTATGAGAGTCAACCCTAGAGTCTTCCTAGCTTTGTTATCTCCAGCGACAGAGCCTCCTGTTGCTGTTACCACCACCACCTCCCTTTGCCTCACCCTGCAGCCCCCTCTTTGTTTGAAAGCTCTGTATTTAGACATTAGATTCTACTTTTAGGTTTTGGGGCTCACATCTTAATTTATTTTGAACTTGGAGATCAATTGAGATGTGAAGGGAAAATGTTATTTTAAGAATATTTGCATGTGTAACTTAATTTCTCACCCATTAAAAATATTTTTTCGTTTCCCTGCCCAAAATGGTGTTCAGAGGCTAATATTTGGTGCTATAAGAGTTTTGTGTGAGTTTGTGTGCGATGAGTGTGTGCATGCACGTGCTCATCTTTGGCATCAATGTTGACTTCTGACCATTCCCTGCAGTTTTCTTGGCAAGATTTCAGAAGTAATTGGCCATTGCCTCCTTCCTAGGAGTGAGAGAACGTCCAAGTCACCCAGCTGGCTTTGTGCCTAAGGCAGAATTGGAAGTCACAGTGTCCTGGTTTCTAGCATGATGCCTTCACATTACACCAAACTGGCTCTTATACACCTTGGGTTATGAGAAATATACATATAGCACATGCTGATTTCAGTTTGCCATTTATTTTACAAACCTGAAAAAGAGTTTTCAGCTTTTTTTCAGCTCTCTCCCATCTTTCTGTTTTGACTCACAGTGAACCAGCAAAACGCCACATTCTACATTATCAAATAATTAAAAAAAAACTAGCACTGAAGGAATCTTAAAGAGCATTAAAATGCAACAAACTAATATGTCTTAATCTCATTTATTTCTGAAAAAAAACTAATTAAGAGGAAAGGCTGTTTTCATCAAAAGGAAAGCTGATAAAAGAGCTTGTTGTTACCGGATTACTTTTAAGCATTATTGTAACACATCTTTTTTTGTGTGTGTTCTTAGTTCTATTTTTCAGCAAGATTTCTCATCAGAGGTTTGATTTAAACTGCCATCCAGTGTCCTCTTGTGGCCAAATGCTAACATTTCATCCACATTCTTTTTCTTCTTACTGGCAAATCTGGCAGTATTTTCATTTTCTCTTGTTACCAGTACTCTTGATTATCTTTTAAGGAGAGATTTTATAAAGCAAGAATAGCTATACTTTGTTAATCTATTCTGTTTGGTTAATGTTATCTCCTTTTAAAATCCCTTTTTAAAACTCCTATGTGAATGGCTGGAAATAATTATTAAATATCTGTAATCGTATTTTTTCAAATTACTCCTTGTCCTATCTTCTCTCACTTTCACTGCTGATCTTATGGCCTAATCTATCCATGAGCAATTATGAAGCCTGAATTCTACTGGAGCAGGATTCCTGAATAAGATAAAATGAGTTGAATTTAGTTCTTAAGCCCTGGAGTTTGAATCTAATTGAACACTACAAAATCCTTCTATCAGGTTTGATATAATATTTTCCATTTGCTGCCCTATGACTCCATGCATGGAACATTTTTGCCAATTTCCTAGAAGCAAAGTCAGTGGGGAAGCTAGCAGGAGGTTGCAAATGTGACCACGTGATATTCTAATTTAACAGTGGTGTGGGATTCACTTAATAATGGCAACTGGAAATGCCAGAATTACTATTGCTAAGTGTGCAGTTACATGATATGCTTTATGATCACATCATGTAGGGATGGAAATTTCTATCCCAATTGCTGTCATTCACAAAGGAATATGAAAAATTCATTTGTTCTTTCATAGTAATACTTTAAACTGCCAGATCCTTTGGAATATATTATATATTCGATGCTGGGAACTACAACTGGACAATGGCAATGAAGCATTGAAGGGCGAATATATGTTTATTATGTGGTTTATTTAGTTTTCCCAACTTAGCTTTTTGCATTTCAGTATGGTAGACAATACATTTTTTTGCCAGCAGAAGATACAGCTGACCATCAGGTTAGCATTTATATTTTGAATGGCTATTAGTGATCAAAAGCGCTGGGATTATGTCATTATAACTATTTACCTAAAGAATCAGCTTAGGTATCAAGAATCTATTTTACTGGATGACAAGGTGGAAGCTTACCGCTAGGAGGTTGAGGGGTTGGTGAACTGGTGTAAGGAAAACAGCCTAGTTTTAAATACCGGAAAAACCAAAGAGATCATTGTTGATTTCAGAAAAGGCAGGCACAGCCACACCTCTCTGTGCATTAATGATTCACCTGTGGAGATGGTTGCCAGCATCAAATTCTTGGGTTTGCAGCTAACGAGTAGGCTGACTTGGTCACTCAACAGCGAGAAACTGGTGAAGCGGGCACAGCAGCGCCTGCATTTTCTGCATCGCATGAAAAAAGCACATCTTCCTTCCCCTATCCTGACCACTTTCTACAGGGGGACAATTGAGAGCATCCTGTCATACAGCATCACAGTCTCGTTTGGAGGCATCACTGCTTCAGACAGGAAGGCGGTGCAGAAAGTGGTGAAAATGGCCGAAAAGATCATTGGCAGTTCCCTCCCTCCCATCCAGGACATAGCACAGAAGCGTTGTTTGAGAAGGGTCCATAAGATTATCTGGGACACTACACATCCTCTTCACGACCTGTTTCCCTTGTTACCTTCTGGGAGGAGGCTTTGTGTTATCTGTACCAGTATCATCCAGATTCAGCCATAGTTTCATCCCATACAGCATTAACCTCAAGCTTCCTCCTTCCATTATATAATCAAGATGGACAGTATTTAATATTTATTTGCTACATATATGTAGGGATCTGTACATATGTTGTTCATAGTATGTTTAGGTGTGTGTCATGTATATGTTTCACTTTGAGAGTGGGCAACTAAATTTCATTTTTGATATTTGCCTTGTGCCCACAGTAAAAAAAAATGATAATAAAGGTTATCTTATCTTATCTTATTCAGTAAAGGCTCTTTTCTGAGTTCTCCTGCCATTAGAATGATAGCAACTGGGAAAAAACTCTTCCTTTAGAAAGTCTGATAGTCCTTACTGTGATGGTTTTCTGGTACTAAACAAAAACTTTTTAAAATCTTTAAAAATCTTAATTTTTGTTCATCTTTTAGTCAAGAAAAACCAAATGCACAGGTACAATATAGGTCAGTGATGGCAAACCTTTTAGAGCCCCAGTGCCCAAACTGCAACCCAAAACCCACTTATTTATCACCGGGTGCCAGGTGGCCGTGGCCGCGATGGTCATGGCAGACTGGGTGAGTGGGGCCAGGGTGGCAGGGGCCAGTCCCTCACCATCTCTGGGGCACGGCATGGGTGCCTACAGAGAGGGCTCTGAGTGCCACCTCTGGCACGCATGCCATAGGTTCGCCACCACTGGTATAGGTGTTACCTTGCTCAATAATATTAACTATGAAAGGGATCTATTCTATTTTTTATTCTGGATTTCCTTTTTTAATATATATTTGTTTATTATTGAAAGCTGCAATAATAACAAACAGTAAGTTACTATTTCAGTTATATTTGGGTTGTTCTTCTCTCAAGAAGACCAGTGGTTCTCAACCTTTTTTATGCCGCGACCCCCAACTGGTTGTAAGTCAAGGACTACTCAAGCGGTCGTAAGTTGAGGACTACTCAACTGGTGCAGCACCGTTTGCAGAATGGGACTTTTGGCGGGCTCAGCAGGGCAGAGACAGCCTGGACAATTCCTATTGGCTTTTGAAAGCCAATAGAATTAGACTCTATTCAAGAGAGTCTATTCTATTGGCTTTCAAAAGCCAATAGAATAAAAGGGAGTAGCACAGCTAAGGAAAAGGGGGAAAAATGGCGGACTGAGTTTTTTGGCGACCCCCGTGAAATGGTCGTTCGACCCCAAATCGGGTCCCAACCCACAGGTTGAGAACCACTGCTCAAGACGATTCTATAGGGTATTGTACACCAAAACAACTAGACACAAGGATAGTTTTTCCCCCATGCCATCATTCTGCTAAACAACTAATTCCCACAACACTGTCTTATGCCCTAGGCCAGGATGTATTACAGATAGTCCTGGACATGACCACAATTGACCCCCAAATTTCTTTTGCTAACTGAAACATTTGTTAAGTGAGTTTTGCCCCATTTTACAACCTTTCTTGCCACAGTTGTTAAATGAATCATTGCAGTTGTTAAGTTAGTAACATGGTTGTAAAGTGAATCTGGTTTCCCCATTGATTTTTCTTGTAAGAAGGTTGCAAAAGGATCACATGACCCCACAATACTGCAAACTCATAAATATGAATCAGTTGCCAACTGTCTGAATTTTGCTCATATGACCATGGAATGCTGCAACAATGTGAAAAACAGTCTTAAAAGTCACTTTTTTCAGTGCCATTATAACTTTGAATAGTCACTAAATGAACTTGTAAGTTGAGGACTACCTGTACTATTACCCTTCTCATCTTTCCTATTACCTATTTCCTTAGCTTCTTATAACTATAACTTTGTTGTTTGTATCTTATGATTTATGTTGATTGCTTTTATTAGTATTGTATTATGATTTATATTGATTGCTTATTTAGTATCCTATGACTATCACTGAATGTTGTAGCTTATGATTTATGATGATTGTATTTTATGATTATGATCATAATCTATCACTTGCTGCTTGTATGTACAGGGGAGCTTATGGACCGGAGACAAATTTATCCTATCCTATCCTATCCTATCCTACCCTACCCTACCCTACCCTATCCTATCCTATCCTATCCTATCCTATCCTATCCTGTTCTATTCGCAGTGAAGGTAGCTTACAAAACCAACACAAGAACATATTTTCAAGAAGCTAAAGAATAAGGAAACAAGAATTAAATGATGAAATCAAATTCCTAAAAGAGACTACATAAACTATAACATTCACTGCTTGTCTAAATAGGAAATTAAAGGCCAAAGGCTTTAAGATCGTTCTGGGGAGGTGGTTCCAAATTCTTAATACTGTTGTTGACAAAGCTCTGTTGTGAACTAAACTTCCTTATCAAGGGCAGCCTTTCTCAATCTTACTTAGTTTAAGAAATGTGGACTTTAACTCCCAGAATTGCTAGGAGTTGAAGTCCACACAACTTAATATAATTGAGGCCAGGAAACACTGACCTAGAGCAGGGGTCTCCAACCCCCTGTCTGTGGACCGGTGTCAGTCCATGGCATGCCAGTACAAACAAGCAAAGCCCGATCTGCGGGATGCAGGTAGCACACAAAACCATGCCCCCTCCGGTACACAGAAAAACCTCTCTCCATGGAACCAGTCCCTGGTGCCCAAAAGGTTGGGGGCTTCTGGTCTAGAGGTTTGTAGGTCAATGCTGAACTTGCACTAATGTAGAAGCAAAATGGTGAAATTGATAGAGAATCGAACCACTTATCTGCCACAACCTTGGCAGGAATAGCTAGCAAATTATGCCCAAACCTTGGCAGGACTGGGCTAGACCAATTGGAGCTCCCAAGGTGGAATCTATATTTTATTTATGATGCTTTATAAGAGCAGAATATTTTAAGAAATAATTACAAATAAATCACACAATTGGCTGCATATAATATATTAGCATAAGCCAGCAACTTTTAATTACACTCACTTTAGTAATTACTAGTAGAATACCTTATTTTAGTGCTTATTAGTGGCTTAATTAAAGGTTGGGGTTGCTGTCATATTTTTAAAAATTCAATATTACTTATTATTTGCTGTTTAGTCTTATTTATTCCCATTTCTTTATACTTCCATCTTTTAAAAAATCCGCACCATTCCTTGCCAAACAATTAAATCTTTGCAATCTCTGATTACTGTATATTACAATGAATATCTATCTCTCTACATTCATACTTCTCAGCAGTGTGTTGCAATGAAAAGAGATACTGTTCCCTTACCTAGATCTTCTGCCTGTCCTGTAAGGAAAACTCCTAATATGAAAGCAAGTAAGAAAGTAAAATGGGGTTGCTATACTGTTGTGACCATAATTTGAAGCTAGTGCAAAGTATAGTAAAATTTATAGACTAATAGCCTATTGCCTTTAAAGCCCTGAATGATTTAGGGCAGTGATGGCGAACCTTTTAGAGACCAAGTGCCCAAACTGCAACCCAAAACCCACTTATGCATCGTCGAGTGCCGGGTGGGTGTGGCCCATTGGCTGGGCGTGGCTGCGATGGTAACGGCAGACTGGGTGGGACTAAAAAGTTCAATCAATCAATTCCAACTTTGCAAGATCTTTTTTTTCCAGTGAGCAATTGAAATTGACTAATTGAACTTTTTTTTTTTTGAAACATGGCGGTGGAGGCCTAAAGCGAAAAGGTTTTACAAAACCCAGCTGAAGGCCTAGGACTGGGGCGATGGCGCGCGTGCCCACAGAGAGGGCTCTGAGTGCCGCCTCTGGCACCCTTGCCATAGGTTCGCCATCACTGACCCTGTTTGCTGCTTGATCACTTAGACATTTGGAAGATGTCCCCATTGCCAGAGTCTCATTTTTTTGGTATATAGGAATAGGTCTTCTAAGTGGCTTCAGAATATTCAGGAAAATGGCAAAAATGCATTCTTTTAATTACATTTTTGGTTGGTTCTATTTATTTTAATTAATTTTAGTTGTCTGATTCTCTGATCATGTTTCCCCCCCCTTATATTTTGTTTTAGCAACGAAAGTCAATTTGTGTGGCACTTATATTAAACAGATAGGCAGGTTCTAAATATAATGAGAACAACTGTGGTGATTCTTTCTTTAACTTAATGTGGGGTACAGTCCTGGATGTTGGTTATGATTGCTGTGCAGTGAACATTTGAAGGCTGGGCCAATAACTAAAATCTCAGGAGTTATCATCAGGTACCTTCATTACTGAAAAATTCACATCTATCTTTTCCAAAGTCATTCCTGGACAACAATTGACAAGGCATATTTACTGTCAAGTTAAGCCGGTCACCTTAATTCCTCCTGTGTTTTCTGTATCACTTTGCATCCACCCACTCTCTCCCACTTTTATTTAAATTCTCTTTAAATGTAACAAACTGAAATTTAAAGGGTAGATAACACACCTCTGCTGTTGTAATGGGGAAATTATTTGCTGTATGTATATAAAAACAGGCAGTGCTCATGAAAGGAACCGGTAGAACACTTGAAGGTGATTTTCAGGTTTGAAAAGTGAAAGAGCTACACAAACAGCAATCAGAAACAATTAAGAATACTGGAACAAATGCCTCATTCTTTTCTCCAATAAGCCCACAAGGGAAATTGCACTTTCCTTTTCTCAGTCTCATTGCATTTCAAATAAGGCTCCCAGCTAAGTCATGGCAGGTTTTTTTTTCTCCTCTCCGCTCTCTTAAGTCCAACTCCAATCAAAAGGTATTGGTTAAAATCTTCCTATTACAACATGAGTGAAAGGGGTGATTGTCTATCTTGATGAATCTAGAAGATTGTCTTGGATAGAATTGGACAGTTTTTGTGTGCAGAGTGGCCTCATTATAATGTTATTACAAGCCATGCAGAACACTGTTTTTTAAAAAGATGAAGAAAAGAGGATTGAATATGTACACGCGAGCGCACACATATAGAATCAAATGCCTATAATGCTGAATATTTTGGTGCTGATGCTCACCATGTAGAAGAGAAACTACAGCGTATATTACATCTTTAGTGCAAAAACAGTAGAGCTTTTCACTCATTAACTTTTAAAATTATGAATTGTACATGGACATAATCTTGTTCTTGTAGCTAATTTTTGGAGAAAAGTATCTGAGATCACTATGGTTTATACCCAATTCTGCTATATTTTTCCTTGGGGAAAAATTGAGATTATCAACAGAAATCCATTCAGTGTCAGCAGCAATAATAGATATAAAATAGACTAAGTTATTTTACATTAATATAGTGATGCAGGTGTAGTTCTAATTTTTTAGTATACAGTCTTTTGTGCTGATAATTATTACCATACAGCACTTTTTTGTCCAAGCAATAAAAAATTGCATTTGACCTTTCCCAATTTGTTTTTTTGATCTTTGAAGGGCTTTTAGGCTGTTCTAATCAATGGACTTTGAATAACACACAACTTCCCAAATATGTAATTTGGATTAAAAGCAAATATAAATCAATTTACAAACAAGCATATATTGTAAATCCATATTAAACTAAGAATCATATTCAATAAAACAAAAACAAATTCATTAAATGCTGAACCTAAAAACTTTGTCAATTTGGAATAATTTGTTTTAATTTTTTCATTAATTAATTCATTAAATCATTAAAAAAATATTCAGTTTTTTTTCTAGTGTTATTGTCAAGCCCCAAGGGGCTTGCCATTCGGTGGGGGGGGGTAGCAAGCGAACAACCCCACCCCCACCAGCACGCCTCGTCGTCGGCCCCGGTGTTGCCCTGCCCCGAGTCTTAGGTCGTCCGGATGATAAGAAGAGAGCTGACCACCCACCTTTTAAAGTTGGGGACTAGGTCTACTTGTCGACAAAGTATCTTAGGTTGCCAATACCTAATAAGGAATTAGGTCCATTCCAAGTGGTAAATATGTAGGTCCATTCCAAGTGGTAAAAGTAATCAACCCGGTCACTGTACGATTGAGGCTACCCCCATTCCTGGGAAAAGTGCACCCGGTGTTTCACGGTAGCTTGTTGAAACTGGTATGAGGGCCTGCTGTGAGTACTAAGGGGACTGGGCCAGTCATTGGGGATGAGTATGAAGTACAAGAGATAATCGACTCCCGAATAAGACATGGCCAATTGCAGTACCTCATCCAATGGAAGAGATATCCCCTGTCAGACGCCTCTTGGGTGAGGGAGGGGGACGTTCATGCCCCTCGACTAATACAGGCATTCCACCAGCGCTGGCCGGAGAAACCGGGCCAGGCACAACACAACCGGGGGAACTCACTATCTTGTCGTTTTCTTACAGGTGAGGACATGGTAGGGGGAGCCGCATGTCAAGCCCCAAGGGGCTTGCCATTCGGTGGGGGGGGTAGCAAGCGAACAACCCCACCCCCACCAGCACACCTCGTTGTCGGCCCTGATGTTGCCCTGCGTGCCAGCCCAGCCGCAGACGGTGCCGGAGCCAGCCTGCAGCACCCCGCCGGCCAGCTGGGAGAAGGAGAGCAGCCGACAGCCCCTCAGCCAGCCTTGGATGCTGCAGGAGACGCCGCGGCTGCTGCAAGGTGTCCCGCCGGCCAGCTGGGAGGCGGAGAGCAGCCGGTAACGCCAGGCGGCGTGTGGCCTCTCCCCGGCGCCACGGAAGGTACCGGAGCCGGCCTGCAGCACCCCGCTGGCCAGCTGGGGGGAGGAGAGCAGCCGAAGGCCTCTCGGCCGGCCTTGGATGCCGCAGGAGACGCCGCGACTGCTGCACGGTGTTCTGCCGGCCAGCTGGGAGGTGGGGAGCAGCCGGCAACGCCGGGCGGCGTGTGGCCTCTCCCCGGCGCCGCGAAGGATACAGGAGCCAGCGCGGAGCATCCCGCCGGTCAGCAACGCACCCCCAGCATGGCCATAGAAGGGGAGGAGGTGCACGTTACCAACCGCCTAGCTGAAAAGGACTGGCCAGCGGCTGAGCAAACAGACCTACCATTAAGACTGAAAGCAGCGGACATGGGGCAGCAGCAACAGACGGGCAGACGCTGGACTGCGGGGGGCGGGGCTGCACGGGAAACGGGGTTAGAGCACAAGGGTGGGGTTATAAGGGTAATCAACCGGATGGTGGTTTGTGGGCGGAGGGCAGGGATGTGGGCGTGGACATACTATAAAGAGCTCTGGGGACAAGCCATTCCCAGTGCTGACTTTGTTAGTGAATAAAATTACTAACGTGCACCGAGTTCCTGCGTTCCTGGCCTTCATTCCGGACGACCTAGGACTTGGATTGTCAGTTATCTTTGAAAACTGTTTATTTTACAAATTAGGGGCAAGTTTTTAAATTATCCAAAACTTTTCTTTATGCTAGTGTAAATCAAAACAGGAATAGAAAAGTATAAAACGTGTGTCTATTGCTGTAGTCACAAATAAGTTTCAGTTTGTAATAACCTCAAGATATAGAACTAGAAAAGTAGTTGTCATTGCTTTAGCTTTGTGAAATGTGTTGTAGTGATTAAACAGCTGTTTTAGAATTAGGAAGACCCAGATTCAGATTGTACTGCTGAACGTGAATTGCTAATATTTAATTCTGCACTGTATTAATATTCATTAGACTACTTTGAGCCGGTTGCTATCTCTTAACCCAATGTACAAGACAAAATAGTTAGGTTATGCATGCTGCCCTGAGCTCCTGGAGGAAAAGTGAGATGCAAATCAAATCAGGTAGTCAAACACCTTCTTGTGAAAGAATTAGTTGATTCAATATGCTGGCTTTCATTTTTTTAAATTTCTGAAAGTTTGAGCTAACTAACAGGTTTCTCCCATTTTCACTGTATCAATGGTACATCATTGTGTAGGTCCTAATTAATTTCAGTCAATAATAATGATAACAACTGCAATAATAATAATAGAGTTGGAAGGGACCCTGGAGGTCTTCTAGTCCAACCCCCTGCTTAGGCAGGAAGCCCTATACCATTTCAGACAAATGGCTGTCCAGTCTCCTCTTAAAAACTTCCAGTGTTGGAGCATTCACAACTTCTGGAGGCAGGTTATTCCACTGATTGTCAGGAAATTTCTCCTTAGTTCTAGGTTGCTTCTGTCCTTGATTAGTTTTTATCCGTTGCTTCTTGTCCTGCTTTCAAGTGCTTTGGAGAATAGCTTGACTCCCTCTTCCTTGTGGCAGCCCCTGAGATATTGGAACACTGCTATCATGTCCCCCTTTGTCCTTCTCATTAAACTAGATATACTGAATTCCAGCAACCGTTCCTTATATGTTTTAGTCTCCAGTCCCCTAATCATCTTTGTGGCTCTTCTCTGCAAAACTGTGTGCAGTATTCCAAGTGTGGCCTTACCAAGGTGTTATAAAGTGGTATTAACATGTCACATGATCTTGATTTTATCCCTCTCTTAATGCAGCCTAGCACTCTGTTGGCTTTTTTGGCAGCTGCAGCACACTGCTGTCTCATATTTAAATGATTGTCCAATAAGACTCACAGATCCCTCTCACATCTTAAATAAAGGGTTTTTTGGATTGAAATTCCACTAATCAAGATAATAATCATCGCTTGATTTACAGTTTTTAACAGTTATATTTAGAGGATAGCCTGTAGTGATATTTTGTTCCAGGGGCAAAGTAGGCATTCTTCTGTCATACTTTACAGCTGTCATGCCTTCGTGGATTAGAATCCTATTTCGGCTTCCAAGGAATTCAGTGATAACTGATTGTTGGCCTTCCAACATTAGCGGAATTATCAGAAATGTATGATGGCAATTGTTGTGATATTCTGAATAGAAAATCTCACTGTGGAGGTTTTAGGCAAGTTAGATCTATTTTTATCTTGTTCTACATCTGGTCTTTGTATTTGGTCAAATTTTTGACATCTTGCAAAACCATGGAAGCTTCCAGAAATCTCAGAAGCATGACTCTACTGCTGCTATCAATTGCATGGAATCTGTTATTTTTAGACTTATGGTAACATGAAAAAGGATTTGGAAATAATTCTTCAGAGCCATCACTATTATCTTACTGTTCTAATATTTTTATGTTTTGTCTTCCTCTTCACAAAACAAAAAAATGTACAGCAGAATTGTACAATAATTAAATGAAGAAATAAGTCATACATGCAATTATGCAAGAGAGAATGGCTAGTCACAATTATCCTGATTTTTTTTAAAGGCAAATGTTAAGCATTGCAAAGGTTCACTGCAGTCTCATTTTCAAAACTGCTATTTTCCCCCTCCAGTTTCATAATGCTCTTTTTGTCACACTTGAACTATTAGACATGCTTCCCTTACTTTTGATAGCTTTTTTTAAAACAATAGTTTCATTCATTCTTATAACTGAGTGAAATGTTTCCTGGGTACCCAGCTTCCTCTTAATAGACTAATACAGTAATACAGTAATTCTGCTGTATCAGCATTGAAAATAATTAAGTCACACTCTGAGATAGAGTAGAAAATGACTGCCAGTGGTAAGACTAGATCCATAATTAGTGCAGGAATAAACAGAAAGACTTCTATTCATAGCTTCTTCTAAATTTGTGGGATATTTAGGTTTCTTGTCTGCTTATATTTACTGTACCTAGGACATATATCATGTATGGATAGCTTTATTAATTTATTAAATTAAACCTTAATATAGTAGCAGATCTGTCACAGCAAATTGGAAGAGAAGTTGCCAGGCAAATAAAATAAACAACTACCAGTTTGTGTTTGCTTTTAATGGAGAGCTGCCACTTGAAAAATC
Source organism: Crotalus tigris (assembly GCF_016545835.1). NCBI lineage: Eukaryota > Metazoa > Chordata > Lepidosauria > Squamata > Viperidae > Crotalus > Crotalus tigris. The sequence continues at coordinate 2,101,318 of NW_024100068.1, forward strand.
TTTTATAGTAATACTAAGTGCTAGATTATAGATTAACAATGGCTATCAAGATTTCTATATCAAACAAATCCTTGTCTGGATTTCCAATTGTTCTCATGAGTCCCTGGCTTCTTATTTGGGTCCTCCTGACTGTGGCCATTCCTCCCTCTTGACACTGTCTACAACCAGTCTTGACATCCAGACTGTCAAGGAAAGACTTCCAGTATGTGATTTTTATATGATTGCACACCATCTGTTCATTGCTGCTAGACACAAAGGAAAGTTGTGTTAATAGTCTTCGTGCTCCACTTTCCCCCTCCCTACAGGACATGGCATATTTTTTCACTTTCAAGTTGAAATACTGAATTTTTAGGTAATTATCATGCCCCCTATATTCTTTTTATCACAAGGTGTTTTGGTCTTTTGAGAAGGAAATAATGAAAGAAGAATAAAAGAAGTGGACATTAAATCAGTGTAAAGAAGGTTGCAGAGATTTCTTGCATCTTCCATTTGTCTTTACAATCCAATTATATATAGTACCACACTGCAGTTGGCATAACAGGCATGTGATGGAATTATCTTGCAATCAGGTTGCCTACAAGGACACCAAGAAGATGAGCGGTTTTATTTTATTCCGTCCCCCTTCTTTAAATCTCCTTAGATTTAAAAATGGTTTGGGCCACCAAATTAATTGTTTCAGAGAAAATCCTTCTTTACAGATCACACAGGATAAAGATAGGAAACATGCTTTCTGTAGACGTGAATCAGATGTTCTTTTGGAGTTACACTGATTTTCGCTTTTAATTCCTTGTCTTGCTGACATATACATTAAAAGAATAATGAGAGCTGTATTTGTGCACTTTAATGCTCTCCTTACCGATCCTCATGTACTTTATCTTTGCATTAAGCTAGTGAAGAGGGCTAACTCCCTATCTCAGGTAGAATAAAAATAATTGCAGTACCATGTAAACAAGAAAATAGTGGCTGAGCTGAAATATTGCTTGGACAGCTAAATAAATTTGCTAAAATAAATGAATAACAGTCAAAACAGAAATAAAGACACTATACAGGTACTGCACTGATAATGATGATTATGATGATGATGTTGTTGTTTTAAATATGATTGTCCAATTGACTAGGTGTTGAAGCCACTGATTCAGGTTCCAGTCAAGGATTTATGGAGGCACTGTTGTAAAATACATGCTGTTTCATGTAGGGTAGTCCTGTGAAATGACAGTCTCAAGTCTAATAAGTTTAATACATTATCACCATCATCAATATTGCAAGAGAAGAAGTTTCATGTTCTGCAGTGTAAGCAACACATAGCAAAACAATAAACGTAGTAAAGCAGCATGAAAGAAAGCATTTTTTTAAAAATGAGACAAACTAAGACAAACTATTTTATTGAATAATGTATTTTTTTTAGTTTGCTTTCAATTTTTATATCCCTACAGCATGGAAGAACAAGTAAAATAATACAAAAGTAACAAATTTAAAATAATTTCAAACCTAGTTAAATACACAAGCAGAATAGCATCCTTCAGATACGTTGGTAAAAATATTCCTACTATTCCACACAGCAAAAGGAAAGTTAATTTGGGGGCTGATTGGAGTAGCTGTATACACACTCCCTATTCATGTAAAAAATACATTCCAAAGAATGAAAGCAATGGGGAAGTACATAAAATTTGATAATCTGATTTTTTTCCTAACTAATGATAATACAGTACAGCAACTATCAAGAGAGTTATAGAACAGGATGAAGCCACCAAGATGTTGACAGGTTTATTTTTATCACCTTTCCCACCATCCTTACTTGAAACCCAGAATTGTTTATCAATTAGTATTTTATATTTATGCAGGCAAAGGAAAACAAACATGCTATGGTACCTCCTCACGGTCCATGCTTCTGACACTAATCAAGCTATATGTCTTTATTTATATTGTCCTTGCAGGCTAAGTGAGAATTACATTTATGCCACACTAATACACTCTTTTTTCGGATCTTCTTAAAATCGGGTCTTCTTCAATCTTTGCTATAGGCATCAAGGGCCAACTCAGGATTTTGTTGCTTGATGCACAGCAGCTAATGGAGCCCCTCCTCGCAAAGTCATGGTATATAATATCCAAGACCAAGCAAGTTGTTTTGGCAGCTGAGGCAGTAAATGTCACAATTGGCTCTTTCCCCCTACTTGGCAGCAAATGCATATAGTCAAGACAAGAATAAAAACCTGCTAAGACAGCTGACTTGGTTTATCTAATGGTAAGGCTGGCTCTCCATAAATAACAATAAACATGGTTGCCACATCACATCTATGTCGACTTTTAAAAAGCCATGGGACTTGGTTAGTGCTTTTAAAAGTAAATTCCACAGAATGGAAGCCTGTATCAGGAAGATGTCCCATCAAATATTTTTGATCTTGGTTTTTAAAGGAAGCCCACATCTGTTGTCTTTGGTAAATAAAATGATATCCCCACTTTCAGGCCATATGGAGGAGCCAAATGGATCAGTTATTCTCTCAGACACATCTCAAAATTTGCTGCATGAGTGACAGTCTCGTTTTACCTAATGGTTGAAACATTCCTACTGCCCCTTTAGTATTTCAGAGTCTTAAGTATTGCTGCTGGTAATAAGACTTGAGTAGTTGCAGAGAAGTTTCATCAACTGAGCACAGGGAGAGATCTGAGCAAGTTTCTGTAAAATAGAAGTTCAGGAGATATTCTTCCTGGACCACGTCCTTTGTTGTTGTTGTTAGTTGCAAAGTTGTGTCCGACCCATTGCGACCCCATGGACAACGTTCCTCCAGGCCTTCCTGTCCTTTGCCTTTAGCCTTTTACTGCTTATGTCATTATCCTTTGGGCAATGCCACCACCCAGCATGCTTATATAGCTAAACAATTTCATTTTTGCAAAAGCAACATTGCCTAATAATTCTGGGAAGCACCGCAGGAGGAAATGGTGGCTATAAAAATAGAGTTATTTATTCCAGAGAAAGGATAAAGCAACCACTTGAAATAGTGCCTTTATCTCTTTTTTTAAAAGGAGACAATTTCTTACAAAGTGAATTAAACTACAAAATATGCCAATTTTGATTTCTAGCCCAGTCAACTACCCCACATTTATTTGATTCTGCTTTAAGCCCCTCTATTCTATTTTTAAGCCCCCTTTTACAGAACTGCAGCTTCCTTTTCACCTTCCTCCTCACAGTTTAACACAGATGTCTAGGCTCAGCCTATTGTTCCAATTGTCTGTAGTTTAAAAAAGCTCTGCAGTATTTTACGGCTTCTATTGTATGCTTGGTTCCCTGAGTGCTCTGCTCACGGCATATTGCTTATCTTGGCTGTGTTTGCTAAACCCATTTATGGTTCTCTCTCCTCCACATTCTGTAGACACTTGTTCATCAGGGAGCTTAAATTGACTTCTCTTCCATTCTGTTTCTTTAACTAAAAATGCACCATTAAGGTTGATTGAAGTCTTTTGAAAACACTTCATAAAAAATGAAAGGGCATAAGAAATGAGGCTACCCGTGTTTGCAAATACTTGTTTTTCAGATAAATTGGTGGGAAGAAATCTGAAAGAACTGGGAACTTAACAACGCAATTGATAGGTGCTGATATCTTCCCCTTGTTTTTGCACAAATTGGCAAAGCGTACATAAAAACAGTTTGGGAAATGTAAAAATTGGGCCACTCAGCAAATTGTTTTAAATAAAAGACAGACTGGCTGGAGAAACCCAGATCAAATGCTTAGATTGCTTTATGCATTTATCCCTGAATAAAGACGTCTTTTTATTGTTAGATATTATCCTCATCTTATTGTCACACTGGATTTCAAAAAAGAAAAATGTTAAACAATCTTTACAGAGTTTTAATTAAATATGAATAAAGTGCATGTACCTCTTGCAAAATATTTCTATGTGAGTAAATTAATAGGAAATTTAAAAAAAACAAGAAAAGAATTAGGATTTAAGGTTCTATTTTGAATGCATTTATTCTTATTGCGTACTACATGTACTGTAATTGCATGATATTAAGATAAATGTCTGAAATTTGAAGGACAAGAAGAACTAGAAAGAAATGCCAAAAATACAGTTTGCATTGAATAGTTGTAAGCATGGAAAAATATTTCTCAGATGGGCTTGCTTTTGTTTTATTCATTGAATTGTTAAAATGTGCAATTAGTATAATATTCTTTTTCAGAATATAATACTAACCAGTAATTCAATAGGACTTTATAAATTGTATTTTTAAGACAATATTTGATTAGGAATCAGCTTTGGTAAAGAAGTAAGTGAGCAAATGTATAGCTTTAGAGAATTGTGGATGGTATCATAGGTATGGGAGGAAGTGGGGGCAAATGATGAAATATGTATTGTGCTATTGTGATGCAAACTCAGCCCTGTGTATATATATATATGTAATAATGTAATGCAAGTTTGAAAGGGCATATTTTGCATCATAAAGCCAGGTTAATGTTTTGTTTTTCTGGTATCTTATAGTTTTTAGGACAGATGACAGTGGAGCCTCCTGGTAAGTAGGATAATTTTCTACACTTCCTTATAGGTCTTTAAGGATTTAAATCTGTAGTTTGTGCTGTTAAATATCAATATGCATATATTTGTCATGTATCTTTAACAAATGAATACTCTTATAATTTCCTATTAATTTACTCACATAGAAATATTTTGCAAGAGGTACATGCACTTTATTCATATTTAATTAAAACTCTGTAAAGATTGTTTAACATTTTTCTTTTTTGAAATCCAGTGTGACAATAAGATGAGGATAATATCTAACAATAAAAAGACGTCTTTATTCAGAAACATCCATGCGTTCCAAAGAGCAAAAATGTATTTGTAAATCATCCAAAGTAAAAGGAGGCAGCTAATTCTCTTCAATGAAGAGATTTGTAGAGCAGATCTGTTGTAAGATAAGGAAAATGCCTCTTATTGTAAAAGAAAATTATCACAAGGGATTACATAAAGCTTAAAAGCAAGCTAGAGCTTCCAAAGGATAAGTGATTAAAGAGAAAATGGCAGCCTGCAGCCAGCTCACGAAGAAAGCTAAGATGGTTATTTCTGTAAGGGGCTAGTCACCCCTGATCTTTTCAAATTGTCTGCAGATCTCTGCAGATGCAAGAGACACATCCTCAGCATATGATTATGACTTTTTCCAGAATTTTAAGATTTGTGCAGGAAGCCATGTGAAATAAGGGGAAGTGGCAGCTAATGAGAGACTTTTCGTGATGGTCTCTCACTTGGAAAATGTTTTTGGCAGTGAAGGGAATTTTTGTATATAGACAATAAGCTTAAGACCTTTGTCTGTTGTCATTGCTGTACTGGTTGTGTATGACTGGCATGGAATGATTTCTCAGCTGGTACATTAATCAGAATAAATTTGTGCTGTGTAGAATATACTAAGTTTGAATAGCCACCTGTTTAAATAGTCATGGCCAGTAAATTGTTATTTTTGACCAGGTATACAAGTGTTAAGACCTTGCACAAGGAAATACAGATACTGGATTATGATATTCCATGTCAACCATGTCTGAATCAGTCATTGAAAAGTCTGATCTACCATTTTTAATAAAAACTTCAAAATCATTCAGAATTGGACTATATTCTTATAGGCAGGTTAATTCTATTTCATTCACTTAAAAATAATAGAAGATTGACTCTGATTTTGCCTTATGAATCTGCTTATCACATTCATTCATTCATTCTGACTAGCTGGTCAGTGGAGTACCTTGCTATTAGTGAGAGAGAATTTTGTTTGATTCAACTTACAGATTGACCATCCGCCCTCCGAAATATCCTTCTGGGACCTGTTCTCTGCTATAAGGTCTTGACTGCGAAACTGGTACATAAAGGTGTACATACTTGCTAACCTTCCCTAAAAATTTGGTGATTTTCCTGGTCAGGGTTAATGAAACCCTGGATAAGATACATAACCGTACTATATGTTCTTAGGTGCTCATCTTCCAGTTTCTCCCCTGAGTTCCCTTTTCCCAGGACTCTCTGTTCCAGCTCCTCAATGCCAGTCATGCCCTTGCTGCTTAAAAGAGCTTCGATGTTTTAGAAGCAGGGTGCTTCTTACGTATCTTCATTTATGATGAAGAAAACAAAGATAAAAATGTTGGCTTTGAATATGGAGTGAACACTTAACAGAGGAGACTCAGAAAGCAACACCCCCACCCCTTCCCTGTACAGCCTGGTTACACATTCAGGGAACAATGGGATCTGAAGCCCATACATGCAGGGCAGCTTGTTTGGGTTTAATTCCATTCTAGCAGACATTGTGCCTTGTATCCCATCCATGGAATGTCCTACTGAGAGAATACAGTTGAAATATTGCGGTCCTTTTCTTTTTCTTAGGTAAAATGCATGTTAGCTCAAGGCAAATTATTCACGATTAATATTTTGTATTGTGTCCTGTATACATTTTGCCTTGAGTTTTTTTTAAATGGAAAAGAGTAAATAAAATATTATGAGAAACACATTTTCATATACCAAGTAAAATTATTGGTTGGTAGATCTTTTTGAGTAAACCTTTCCATTAAAAGGATCTGCTTGTATTAAAAACTATAGCTTCTCTCTTTCCTTCCAGCTATTGCACCTTTCCCAACCCTGTGATTTCTGGAATTTGAAATTACATTTTGTCAGTATCTCCCTTTATTTATCAATAGTTATTATACTGATGTAGCATGTAGCTCTAGATAAAAAATGGTTATTGACAGAAAGGTCAGCAGACAGATTTTTAAAATGTTATGTATTAGAGAAAATTATGATTTAGTTCTTTCATTTTCCACCTTTGATTAATACTGAAAATAAAAATGTAGTAGGATGAGCTGCCAGATTTAAAAACGGGTCAGCAATACTTCAGTTCCTTTTCATTTTTAACAGAAAGTATTATATTTTATTGTAATTATTTTTAATTATTTTAAGAATAATATGGTTGTACATTTGTAATGAAGTCAGTTCATGGCTGTTTTATTTAAGTTTAATTTCAAGGCATTAAATAAACTACATTTTAAGAATAAACATGTGACTTCATAAACGCTTTTAAACATACTTAGTTCTGAAGGTGCTTTGGATAAAATGAACTTCCTGACTACAGTATCAACCACCCAGAGGTTCCTGAGAGCAATCATTTTAATTTCCCGGAAGATCCCAAGATCTGGCATACAATCCTAGTCATGTGGCCTATTAAACTGGAGGCTCATAGGAAGAATCTGCTTGCCCTGGAGGCCTTCAGGCAGATGTCAGCATTGATGAGCTTTACTCACGCCACCCTTGAACACTAGTAAATAAATAACCAACATGATGTGTTTGATTTGAGACTTATGGCCTAGGTGAATTGTGCACAAAAGAAACAATTTTAAATATATATAAACCACGGGAATTGACAGAGTAATAAGCCATGAGAAGAGGGGCAAATTGGTTAGTTCTTTCTCTGCCTACTGGTTGCCAAATGTTTCCTTATATCGGGATCTCTAATACAACGATATGTTCCATCAATTCTTTTGCCTAAGATCAAATGTAAAGATGCTCACAGCTGTAATCTCTCCTTGAGTTTATACTGAAACATTCCTCTACCTCATACGGTACCTCTTCTTCTCATTGAAATGTAACTGGAACATGTTAAACCAGGATAAAATGAAACTTGGGTATTTTTTAGTTCAGCCTGTTGTGTGAACTCAATGATTTGTGAAAACTCCAAACTTTTTGTCAAAATTAGGGTTTAATGTGTAAACCCACCCACAGAATCATTTCCAGTATGGCAATGTACCCTTTGACGGGTTATTTTGTTTGCTTTTCTGGCAGGCTTCATCCTGCAGCAGATATGTAAGCTCTTTCTTCACGTTCTCTAAAACAAATTAACATATTTTTCTTTTTGTGAAATGCCAAACATGATTCATTTGAGTCATTATGTCTGGAGATGTTACTATTTTATAGTAATCATTTCATACAAGCCTTCTCTTTAGAAATCATACTGCTTTGATTTAATCCACAAATGAGATTCCAACATATGGTACATGGACATTTTCCAACTCTTCTCAATTGCACATATTATAGGAATTGATGGGAATATTATATTTTTTTCTTTACAACTATTACTTCTCAAAAGCCAAAAATATTTTTTTTAAAAAAATCATTCAGTCAGTTCGTTCTATAACATATAATTTCATAATTTTGGATCTCTTGTTTTCCTGCTCAACTCAAAAAGAATGTGTTTCTACTCAAACCTACACAATACAGGAATCATATAGTGACATGAAAAAGAAAGCACCCTGCTAATACAATGAAATAGAGAACATTTCTATTAGCAACATCATGTTACATCTGGAAAATCATGGTTTGTAGTGGACTTTTTTCTTTCCATTAGCAAATAAAACTGATTTACAGTTTACAGTATAGTTGGATGGAAATTCAAATGCACACAAGTATTAGGTGTTACGTTTTTATGTATACCAGAATTCCTCAGTCTGGCACTCAAATTGTCTCCAGTAATTTCAAGAGGCAAAGTTCTGTAATTTCACTGCAGCAAAATGAAAATGTATTGTAGCACTGTAAAGACAAAATTTGTTGTGACATAAGCTTTTGTAGAATAGTTTTCATCAGCTGCTCTGAATATTACCCTGAACTATAGATAGAGACAGACAGACAGACAGACAGACAGCAAATAGTAAGATTAGAGAGAATATAAAAAATACAAATCTGATTGATGGGAATTCTATCCTATAATAGTTTATCTCCTAATAAATGTTTTTAGAATACTTACAAGACTTTACTGTTATAGTAATAGAGTAGTCTTAGCAACTTAACATGTTATCGTCCTAGAGTAAGCCTGTTCAAAGCTACTCTCCTAAACTCTTTTTATTTTAAAAAGTAAAATTATGAGGAAATCCATATATTTTCCCAACTCTGAGATGTAGGGCACTTAAACTGACAATGAGCACTGGCTGCTTCTTATGTCCACACAGGCTACAGCAAGCTGTGAATGTAGATGGAATCCCTCACTTCCCAGCTGTTCAACTTGCTGTAAACAAACTGTAAAAGCTTCCATTTTTGGAGTTAACTCTTGGGAAGCAGCTGTTTGGAAGTTGTAAGTTGTTTTAAAAAATGAGCAAATCTACTGCCATGTTTGATTCAAGATGATATATTATATTCTGAATAAAAATATAAAATAATCTTATATAATCAACTTTAAGAAATCGATAATTTATTCATTTTGGTCTAAGTCAGAAAAATATGTGGGAAAGTATGAATGCATATGAAATTATTTTTTTAAACTGAAAAAAGTAATTTTTTATACTGATGTCAGGACTATGATTCATTTGTTCCTATATTGAAACTTTTTTTCAGATTTGCTACTGTCCGATATTCTGAAAGAAAGTACAATTAAAAAATAAATTAAGAACAGTTTTTATATCAAAAGAATTTCAATGCTGGCATTGTTTAATTAAAGAAAGCAGCTTCTTTCTCCAAGAGTAAATCAGCTATTGGCACTGGATGGGAAACTGAGCAGTTGGATGAGGTCACTGGGCCTAGCCAAAGCCCCTGATGAGCTACACACTTTCCACACTGTATCTATATGGAAGAAGAACAATTTGGAAGTTAAGGCAACCCCACCAAAAAGGATTTTTAAAAATAAGTATAAAGAAACAAAATTCTGTGCAATGGTAAGTTCCATGTCTATTGAGATTCTCAGGCATCCAGATCATGGTTGTCCCAAAGGTGCTTTTTTCAAGAGGCAACTGGACTTTCTTTGTTTTTCCTTGAGGACGTTTCACTTCTCATTCAAGAAGCTTCTTAGATGAGAAGCAAAACATTCTCAAGGAAAAATAAGAAACTCAGGTTGCCTCTTGAAAAAACACTTTTGAGACAATGGTCAGTTTCCCACCTCCTTAATCAAGGGTTGCCAATTCCATTTGAAATTAGTTTCCTCCCCAATGTTCTGCTGACATGTATCTATATTTTTCAAAATCCACTTTTCATAAAAAAAGAAGAGGAAAAAATTCACTGAATTAATTACTGATTAGAATTAACTGCTTATAAAAACAAATCAGGCTTGTGCTCCCACTCTATAAATTAACCTTTCTTTCTCTTACACACCAACTACTCCTGCAAAAACATACAAACTTTTCTGTTCCTCCTTCTAGCAGCAGCAGGAAAGAAGAAAATTAGGTGGAAATGGAATAAACAGAAGGGGAAACTGTATTGGGAGGGAATGAAAACTGGGAGATCAGTGCTGACAGGAAATAAGCAGAGAAGAAAGTAACTTGACAGGGGAAAAAAAGAAAGTACCGTATTTTCCGGCGTATAAGACGACTTTCTAAACCATGCAAATCTTCTCCGAAGTCGGGGGTCGTCTTATACACCGAGTCGTCTTATACACCAGAAAATACCGTATTTTCTGGCGTATAAGACGACTTTCTAACCATACAAATCTTCTCCGAAGTTGGAGGTAGTCTTATACGCCAAGTCATCTTATACGCCGGAAAATACGGTATGTTAAGGTATTACAAAAAGGATTAAATTTACCAGGCAATCTTGCTCTTCCAAGCAAGAATTAATTACAGGTAATCCTCACTTAACAACCACAATTGGGCCCGGAATTTGGGTCATAAATCATTGTTACATGGGCCACCACGTAACCTGACTCAATTTTACTACTGTTTTATAATGGTTGTAAAGCAAGTCACCACAGTTATTAAATGAAACATGTGGTTAAGTGGAGACTGCCTGCTGCTCTAAAGATCAAAGCATCTATAATGTCCAGAAAAAAATATCTGCCGATTCCTTTGGTTTTAACAACTATTCCTAACATGAGAATCTCTGAGTGACATTCTTGCTTTCCCCTAGCAATATCTCTTTCCAGAAACAAAATCCTTTTTTTGATTTGAGAGAAAACTCTGCCAGCTTATTTTATATATTCTCAAGAGAAATCAGATGGCTTGCTATATTTGACAGTGTGGTAGAGTGAGGTATGGTATAGCATTATAGTGTTAGACTAGGACCATAGAAATCAGATTCAAGTCCATCCTCATCTGTAGAAGTCACCATATGATTTTGGGCCATTTCCATTCCCTCACAGGTTTATTGTTTGGGAGAAAAAAATAGGAGTAGGGAAAACCGTCTTAAGTTGCTGTACAAAAGATGGGATCAAATCAAATCAGTATATCAATCTCTCCCTTAACTCTTGAAGAAGAAACTATAAAATACAGGACTACTAGTGGAACTGCTTAGCTTCTGCAAATGAATTGTATAAGTCATCTTCAAACTTATGCCATGCAATATCAGAATCCATAGAATGATACATTTGGAAGGGATACTGCATTCACTATTCAATTCAGATTAATGCAAAACATACATTCAAAATGCAGCTATTCCTAACTGATATTTGTTTAACTTCTGCTTAAGTGTATTTAATAGTGGAGATTCCACTATTTCCTAAGTTGCTTGTACTGTTGTCAAGCAATTAATACTTTAGGAGGTTTTCCCTTAATCTTCTATTCTTCAGTCTGAAACTCCTTCTGCATATTCTTGCTGGATGTAATTTAGATTTTTTTAATCAAAACCCATGTTTTAATTCTGTATCTGAACAAGAAAATCTATGTAGCTTAGAACACGGAAATAGCAAAGAGAATTTGATTTCGTGTCTATTACACTTCAGCTAAAAGCAACTTTTTCATACATCACACACTGAAGTAGTACATAAAGATTTGGGTACAGAAATACATAAGATACCATATTTTAGACAGATATTTGTTCAGCAACTGTTCAAAGTTATAATGGCACTGAAAAAAAATGGACTTACAACCAGTTCTCAGAGTTCTGGCTGATGACCCTCACTGATGACCCTCACAGCACCTCCTCGTCACATTCTGCCCTGCACAAACTGCCTCCACTTTTAACTCTATCCACCCACTTCTGCCCCTCACTGTCACCTCCAAGCCTAGTGCCTGGAGTCTCCGTGCTGAGGGGCTTGAGGTTATCCTGAATTGGCAGCCCCAGTGAGGGGAAGCAAGGTGATTCTGAGGAAGAAGAAATCAGTGCTAAGGAAGCCTGGAAAGAAGGTCTGCTGGGGATGGTGGAAGCAGCAGATGTAGATAGTGGTGGCAGAATACAACTGTGTCTTTATCTTGGCCTGACTGCATCAGGCAGCCAAAAAGGCAGAGTTGGGAGGGAAATACCAGTAGGTGGGTGGGAGGGATTGAAGTGGAGGCAGTTTGCACATGGCAGATGTTAGTTGGCCTCTTTTGGCTCAGTGATCCTCTGAAAGCATCCCTTGACTTGGAAGAACTAAGGCTTAGGGCTAGTAGGGACCAAGCTGGGAATGGCTTGGATTGGGGTGGGAGTTGCAGAAGATGGGTGAGGTGATTGCCATTTGCAATCTTCCTAACCAGTTTTGACAAACAAAGTCCATGGAGAAGACAGCAGGAGATTATAAACTGAAATCATGCGAGGTCCTTGCCTAACAACTGGAACTGGGATTATTGGAATTTCCCTCACTAAACGGCATGGTCACATTTTGTTTTAAGGACTGCTTTGCTTAGCAATGGAAATTCCAGTCCAAATATAACCCGAGGACTACCCATAGTAGCTAAAATGTTAGACCAAAACAAGAGGTATTGAGTTTCAATATCCTGCTTTCTCAGAAAGCTTCCTGAGTAATGTCAAGTCAATAATGATATTTCAGTATAATCTTCCCATAAGATTGTTATAAGTATAAATGAAAGAATCATGATTGCTATGTTGAATTATTTGGAGGCATAGAGACATAAAGCAGATAAGATAACTAACAAACTGGCAAACTACAGTACCACTCTTAGTTGTCAGAAGAGAGCTGCTGAAATCATTAACATGGATGAAATAAACTTACATTATTTAGCAAGGATGATCTATGAGGTCCCATGACTTGGAAAGTTACCCAATGTACTTTTGGCTTGCCTCATGGCTAATTCAGCATGAATGCTCCGAGAACTACACAATCCCGGGGCTGTGTTCTTTGGTTTCCTACCTGAAAATTAAACTGCATAATTGGTATTCTCCAAATTTTGGTATTTTTTAATTAGTTAAGGTAAACAAGAGAAAAATGAATTGAAGTGAAAAAACAGAAGTGAATTATAAACCGCTTACTTCAAGATAAACAGTTACAGATTTGCACAATTATTTTCCCACCTCTGTTCTCTCATAGAACAGCCCTTTCTTAGGACTACTATAATTTGGATGACCACTAGTGGCAGCAAAGAACTTTAGGTATCTTTGTTGCTATTTCACAATCATCCACCTTTGTGCAACCAGATATGACAGTTCCAATTGCCATGCCAAGCCTTTTTTTTTAGTTCCGTTTAATCAGGTATTGACGCCTAGTGACTGCCTGGACTAGTCCCTGTAATTTTCTTGGCAAGATTTCAGAAGTGGTTTAGCACTGCCTGCTTCCTAGGGCTGAGAGAGTGACTAGCCCAAGGTATCCAGCTTTGTGTCTAAGCAGGACTAGAACTTAGAATTTCCTAATTTTTAGCTTGGTGCCTTAACCACTATATCAAACTGACTCTTTCCATTCCATTAGTCTTCTTTTTAAGTCATATGCCCAGAGACGATACTTTTTAAAGCTGTGTTATCATAAAGTACTTGGTTCTTGATATTAATTCAATATAATTTTTGTTTATCTAATCATTTTATTTAGAAAGCTGTCTGGACTGCAAAATGATTCTGGGCAGCTTTCATAATTAAAAGAGGGGAAAAAACCCAACAGAACAAAAAACATATAGTTAATGTGTTAAATGAAGGAAATTATTATTATGTCTAAATGTGCTAAAATGTAACATTTTGAGGCAGGCAAGCAACTGAATTCAGATCAGGGACAACAGAGGATTGGAGGAATATGTGCTCTTGTCTCACCCATAGAAGATTCATATGTACAAGACTGTACATGTGCAAAGCTGTCCTTGCAACTATAGCCCTTGGACGGGTGTACTTGCTTTTGTTAACTCTTCTGCCCTGATGATTGAGCTCTGAAATTAGGGAAATTAGGTTCCCATTCCAGGCAGCTCCTGCTTCAATCCTCAAACAATCAAATTGACCATCTCATAATTCCATTGCACAGTCCAGAGCTATCCAACACCACCACAGTGATTTGCCCAAATCCATGAGAAATCATTGACAGGAACCAACATTTTTGACACACAGCAAAAAAAATCAGCATAGCAGTTCACTTATACTTACTTTTGTTAGCCTCGCTTCCATTCACTTCATCAATAGTATAGGGAAAACCAAAGTCAGTCACATATGCATGGGTAATTGTTCCTGGAAGACTCATATTGGCAATCTTCAAGGGACATGCTTTGGAGAAAGAAGATAACAGCCCAGGAAATCCACACTCTATTGGAGAATTGGCTGAAGGAAGAACCTATATGGGAAAATAAGAAGCAATAACGTATAATCTCCTAGTCTTGAATATGCTATAAAAAATTAATGCTGTAGGCTTGAACATTCTGCTTTACAAGAGAGGGACCCCAAACAATTGAAAAAGATTTGACTAGATGTTGAGGAATACAAGCCAGGAAATCCTAGGGATCTGATTTGCTGGCCAATATGCAGGAGCTAGGCAGGTCCTTATCAATGTATCTGGGGTTAGTTTGATTGTTAGGCAAAGTGGCTCTTTCAAGAGGGAAGCAGAGCTGGGGAAGCCCACTGTTAAAGGAGATGGAATGTTGAGATTATCAACTGATGGATGATAGAATCTTGGAGTTTCTCTAGGTTGCAATTTCCTTGTAAGGGTTGCCCTTGAGCTATACTGTAAGCTGGTAAGAAGGCTTATATTCTTTGGTTTAGATAGGATTGCAGGGGACTTTGGGGAGGGGGGGAGAACAGGATGTAGTCTCCATTTTGTTTATTAGGCTTATTTTCTTCACTACACTCAACTGAGAGTCAGTTTGGTCTAGTCGTTAAAGCACCATGCTAGAAACTTGGTAATTGTGAGTTCTAGTACCACCTTTGAAGTTGAAACTCAAATACTTTGGCCACCTAATGAGAAGGAAGGACTCACTGGAGAAGGGCCTAATGCTGGGAAAGATTGAAGGCAATAGAAGAAGGGGACGACAGAGAATGAGATGGCTGAATGGAGTCAATGAAGCAGTAGGTGTGAACTTAAATGGACTCCAGAAGATGGTAGAGGACAGGAAGAGCTGGAGGAACGTTGTCCATGGGGTCGCGATGGGTCGGACACGACTTCGCAATTAACAACAACAACAAGTACCACCTTAGGCATGAAACCGGATAAGTGATCTCGGGCCAGTCATTCTCTCTCAGGAGGCAGCAATGGTAAAGCACTTCTGAAATCTCGCTAAGAAAACTGCAAGAACTTGCCCAGGCAGTCACCAGGAATTAAAAAATCCATCTTGTTGAAGTCTATTTAATTCTTATTTTGTCAGTGATTTCTCAAACAATGAATCTGTCCAACTGTGTCTGTCTGCAGTGCAATACAGTGGCAACCGTAATATAATCTCTCAACTATTCAGGGCTATTCACTTTGTTTTGTGCCAAAATGATTTGTTATGTCAATTGAGAGTGTGCATGGTTGTGCATTCCAAGAATAAGCAGAGAAAACTGACATTCAGGGAGGGAGATGGGTGGTTAAGTGTGAAAAATAAATGAATAAATCAATCAATGAATGAATAAAAATGCAAATATTAATCTTGTCAGGGACGTCTTTCATAGTGAAGTCCAAGAACACAGCACTACTAATTGTTACTTCTCAACCAGAACTATATATTATTTTTAGGATAGATGCAGAGGAGCCTTCTTAGTGATGGTCTCTATTTTATAAAGTTATCTATCAAACCCCTATGGATATTCTTTTACAACCTTTTTTTAAAAAGTACATTGCATTTATTCCAATAAGCTTTTAAGTATTATTAAAATCAGATGTTATTGTTTTGTGTGCCATTGTATATTTCTGACTATTTGGGTGTTTTTTTTCAAGCAGCTGCTATTTAAGATTGACTTTTAATGCACAACAGTAAAAATAAACTCTTATTATTTTTAACAAATTTTCAAAAATCTGATCAGGCTCCCAGTTAATCCAATTTTTGAATTAACATTTTCTTATAGGATTTCACTGCCAGATCCGAGGACTGCAAGTTTGTTTCAGTGCTTACTGTAAAAAAAATGCACTTCCCATTTTTCTGATATTCTGCCCTAGATCTCAGTGCAGGTGTGTCCTCTTTCTGACAAATTCCCATACTTTTCTTTCTTCTGAGGTGGAGCATATGATATTTTATAATTGACGAGATCAGTTTAAAAGCCAACTCCACAATAGGTTATTAGACAATTTGAAAAAAGTATCTGTGTAAAAATAGATGAATTCCCTCTACTCCCTCAGTTACCTTCCGAACCAGGAACCAATTCCTAATTTATTTAAAATGGTGAATTTGCTGTAGTCTGTCTTTGGCAGTAGTCTTATGCAAGCAGATGGAAGCCCTGATTAGAGCAATAGTATTTCTGCTGGGGAGAGAGACTTATAAAGAAAAATAGAAAACTGGAATTTTAAGCCATCTAATTCAGTCTTGGTTAACCTGATTGGCATTTGCTCTCTTGATATTTCAGGCAAATGATGACTTTTGCAGCCTACCTGAAAATGGTTGGGGCAGAAGCTGGAATCTTCTACATTGAAAACATCCAGTTTATAACTGAGTTGTGGCACCTTTCTTATAAACATTAACAAGCACTAATAGCTCAATTCTATGTTCTGACCCCAGTAGGTTTTGACAGTATTTCTTCTTCAGCTGACAGCAATTTCCCTTCAGTTTCAGCCCACTGCTTCATGCTCTATCTTGAACAACTGAATAAGAGAATTTTCCCCTTCTCTCACTGAAAACCTTTAAAAGATTTTTTTAAAATCTGAAAATTCTGCTAGAGGTGGGGTATGCCTACATCTGATAAAATGGATGAAAAAGGAGCATGCAAAGAACGATTTGATTCAAGATGGGGAACTGAGGAACCTGCTGGGACTCAAATGGAGGATATCCTTGTGACACCAGCCTGTAAGTAGAGCAGTCTGAAAATGGCAAGTGATGCCCTTTGAAATAATGCTTCCCCTTTTGCCACCCCATTCTTATTTCTCTAAGAAGTAGACTTTTCATTTTACAAAAGGAACCCACAACCATAACTTGAATCCATGTATGTTATTTGTCCCCAGCAGAAGAAAACACTTGAGATTAGCTAACCATAAAATCGAGCGAAATGAATTGGGGAATTATTAAATAAATGTAATCATCTTCTTTCTTCTTTCTTTTCTTCTTTCTTCTTTTTCTTCTTCTTCTTCTTCTTCTCCTTCTCCTCCTCCTCCTTCTTCGTGTTTTCCCGCAAATGCAGGGTTTGCCTGTTTTGGTTGTGATAGGAATTGATTACTGCTTTGTTACCAGAGCCTGATATCATGAGAGAGAGTAACTGGCCCTAAGTCACCCAGCTGACATTTATGCCTAAGGCAAGACTAGAACTTACAGTCTCCTGGTTTCTAGCCTGGTACCTTAACCACTAGACCAAACTAGCTCTCATTCTTTTAAACTATTTATTAAAATATTTTTGCTTCCATAGGAAACCTCCAACAGTTAAATAGTCTTCTTTGGGTTTCAAGTACCTGGCCCACAAATAAAACTGATATTATATAAGGGGCTAATTTAGTTGCTTTTCTCCATATGAAATTTCATTTGATATTTCATGCCAAAACCAAATTATTTTAAAGGAAAGAATAAGATTGTTCTTCTTAATTTTCTACAGCCTCTCAGGGAAAAATAACTTGAGTGTCACAAAGAATATTGAGAAACTATTGTTCAGTTCTATTACAGGTGAGTAGATGATTTTCATTCAAACTTTTTGAAAAACAGAATATCCCACTAATAAGTGGGAAGCCTTTGCATTCTATTCCTAGCTGCACTAATATTATATTATAATTTATTTTTAAGTGATTTCCAATTTATAAAACACACTTTGGTTTAGAATTAGAGCATTTATTGCAAAATGTGTGAGAAATAAATTTAATAATAATAACAAATTTATTTATAGGAGGCAATAATTGAGTTAACAAGTATCGTTATCTTCAATTGACAAAACCATACTTTTGGGGCATTAACTAGTGAGGAATTGCAGCATAGAGAAACAGGTCTCACTTCTTAGAAAGATGGCATAAAGTTTCCTTGCTATGGCATGTATGTAAGAGTGGAGCTTAAGACATCACAAATCAAGGCTGTCAAAGGCCCTGTTTATAAAAGCTGTATCCTTTTCTCTATAGCAATTTGAAATACTAAATAAATATTCAAACTTAGATGATTCATATTATGTTCCAAGGAGAAAAAAATCTGCAGTTTAAGAGTCAAGATGCAAAAATAAAACGTTTTGCCAATTTTCAAATTAATTCTTCTTTTAATAATAGAAACTGTATGGTGCTACTAAGATACGAGATGTTCATTTCCACTGAAAATTTTACTAGTCTTGTTCAATTGGGGATTATAAACACACTTTCCCTTGTATTACTGAAAATGTAAAACCTGGCTCATAAAAAAGGAAAGGATACTAAGTCTCCAGGATATTGAGGCACCTGTCATATACATGCTCTCATTTCAGACAATACCCAAACCCTCAGAGCTAGTTTTATAATGGGCTGTGATGGTCCTCACAAAGCCAACATGAGAATTTAGTATGAGCTCTCTAGAACAAATCAGTATTCCTTTTAGCTGATTAGTAAAGATATGTCTAAAGTGGCTTCTGAACAAGGCACTAAGACTATCCCCATCTCTACCCTTTCCCTGTGCAATGTATGTTTCTATAGCAGAAAAGTGGAAAAAACGCAGCTCACTAGCTGCAAAGCTGCCCTGAAGTCCATTGTGCATTGGTTACTATGTCAGCAGCTGTGGGAAAAACAGAGCAAGAAACCAGGGGCAGAGACTTGTGGAAATTCTTACAAGTAAGGAAGTGGCCCAACCACAAGCCTAGTGAAACTCCATCGTAAGTTGCAACACAAAAAGCTTGCAGTTTGAACTGTGCCGGAGATACAGCATAAGTCAATCATGGCATGGAATCACAAGGGCATGGCTCTGATCAGGAAGTAATATTAAAGTCCCTATAGAAGTTCCATAATTATAGATATCATCAAGGTCCATAATTAAGCAGAGTCATGACATGTATAATTCATAAGTGCTTTAATAAATTTACATTCTATCTTTTTTCCATGATGCCACTCAAGATGGCACCCATCCACAGAATTTCCAGATGGTCTCTGATCCAGATAATGATGAGGTCAAGGACAACTGACTTTCAGTGGACCAAGAACCCTTACAAATTATAATTCACCAAACTTTTGCTGGTGTTAGGCTACCTGTATAGACAGTGCACATAATTATGGACTAAAAATGTAATTGGAACACAAACACTTCTTGATTTATTTACTGGAAAAAATCAGGTGTGGTTAAACCCAGGCTATGATATATACACATTTTTATAAACAAGATTTCAGATCCAGGGTAAAATTTGGACATAAAAAGTGGTAAGTTTATCGCAAGATAAAACAGAGGCTATTAGATGGTTGTATGACAGTTTACTCATGCACTCTCTACACGCTTTTCTGCCATTTTGTGAATTTGTTTTATTTTAAACTGGTTTTGACATTTTTATGTATTCTGTTTTATTATGTATGCTGTATAGAGTCAATATGTGAGATGGGTAGCTATAAAATGTGATATGATAGGTAAATAGATAAACAAACAACAAGTTACATCTTTGCTACCCAATCCTCACCCATTCTTAACTTACATCCCATTCCCTTGCTTTTTAATTCTCTTCAGCAATTATGTCTGTTGGAAATCATTCCCTGTTTTTATTTGCTATCTGTGAATTAAGCACAGCAGGACTCACTTGGTTGCCTCTGGGTGACAAGGTACCATCAAGTATGGATTCCTTCAAAATAAAAGTGAGTCACAAGTGATACATTCAAAGTCATTTAGTGCTTCAGGAAAGTAAAATGGAATAAGCTGACCTTGCCAGCCTCATCAGAAAATCTTATTTCAGGTCAATGAACATATAATGATGATCATTTCTGAGCAGGTAACAGGGACCCAGGGGGTAACAATAATCTTTGGAGTAAGATAGCTTAAGATAGCAGTATTGTTAAATAGACAATTGCAACTCTTATTTCCAAACTGTCATGATGCCAGTTTTAAACTCTTGATGAAACATGGCAACCCACATGCTGTGTGTCAAAAGTATGCTGAATTATGAAGAAGGATGGAAGGAAGGAAAGAAGGAAGGGGAATAGACCTTTCTAAAGGCAGTATTAAACAGGCAGAATCAAATCTGGTTCATCCTTCCCAAAATAGTAACAGCCCAAACCAAACTTAATTATAATAACCATGCTTTACTTGCTGTTCTAGTAAATGGAATTCAGCTCTTGCCCTCTCTTCTGGGCTAACTGTTATGCCATCCAAAACCTGAAGGTTAGGTAAGCGAAATATAAGGAGGGGGCGGTGACAAATCTTACGTGATACCTAAGAAAGGAAGAGAAATGCAAAAGATTAACCCAGCACTAAAGCATTAGGTTCTCCATATCCACATCCTTTCCAAAGGTTTCAGTCAATTCCTTGACTTAATTGAAAGTGAAGACAGATATAACAAAATTAACACTTCTAACATTAGCACAAGGTAGTCAGATGTAACATACTTGAAAAGGGAATCTATTTTTAGAACTTTAAAAGATAAGCATGCAGTCCTTATAAGGACAACAATAATAAAAATCACATTTTAAATGTGTTATACAGCAGTTCTTATTTCGAAAGAGAAGCTATATTGGTAAAGAGAGTAATGATGAGCACTAAATCCCCTTAGTACTAGTGAAGCATATACAATTCAATGTTATGTTCAGCAGGAAGGCAATTAGAAAAGAGAGAGAATATGACAAAACGGCCACTTTTATTTTGCACCAAATATATTCCTCAAAAATTTTAAAATAAAATTAGACAACTCTCAGAGCTTATTTTTGCCTCAGCCTCAACCTACTGAAATCAGTGTAAATGTACAGCTGAATACAGCAATCAAGCAGTAATAAGAATTATTGGGGCTGTGAATGCTTCAGATTCAATTCCACAAACATGCTTTGAAGCACGGAGTACATGAATGTAGGATTTCTTTGCAATTTCTTAAAGTAACAGCTTCTGGGATCAAACAAAGAATAAATAAATTCTAGTCCTCATTCTCTCTGAAATCTGACTTCAAGTTCTGCAAGAGTATACAGTATATTACTCTTTGAGAATAATTCAACTTCGAGAGTAATTCAATCTGAATGAATCCATAAAGTGGCTAACCTAAAACCTATACAAAAAGTTTAACAATAAAAAGTTTAAATCAATTTTAAAAGATACTGAAATAATCACATTTCAAAGTAGAACATTAAAACAGAGAAAATAGTGAAAAAGAACTTCAGAATCACAGAATATAAAACAACATTAAGTAAAAAATAAAGCAATAATCAGAAATCTGCTGGATGTAAACATATTAATGTTCCTGGGCAGTGAAGCATCATTCTCTTCAGTTCTGACACTTGGAGATTATTATAGGTAGTCCTCGACTTACAACCACAATTGGTCCCAAAATTTCTGCTGGTAAGACAGACAGATGTTAAGAGAGTTTTGCCCCATTTTACTACTTTTCTTGCTACAGTTGTTAAGTGAATCGCTGCAGGTGTTAGTAACACGGTTGTTAAGTGAATCTGGCTTTCCCATTGATTTGGCATGTCAGAAGGTCGCAAAAGGAGATCACATGATCTGGGACACTGCAAATATCAGTCAGCTGCCAAGCGTCTGAATTTTGATCCTGGGGATGCTGCAACGATTGTAAGTGTGAAAAATGGTCATAAGTGACTTTTTTCGGTACAGTTGTAACTTTGAACAGTTGCTAAATGAACTGTTGTAAGTCGAGGACTCCCTGTACAGTTTTGCCTTCTTGCATTCAACTCATTTACATGGTTTCCCAAGAACGTATTGACTCTCTATTTATGAAACCTATAAACATATTCAGATATTGCGTTTAATACCTTGAGTAAATTTGTAACAGTTTATGGCAAGTGAGTAGACACTGAAAGCTGCTTTATTCTTAATGCAGCAGGCAACACAGCATTTTCTAAATAGATTAGGAATACTTAGAGGAATGAAACAAAGGGAACAATAAACTTAAGTGATATAACTGTGCAAAATAGTATGCTCACTGGATTTCCGTATATTGAAAGTTCTTTAATACAAGGAAGATATTCAAGTTTTTCAAGTTCGACCAAATCCTGCCAAAATAAAAAAACAAAAACAATTTTGTTCAAGTAGTTTTTACAGATAATCCTGATTTAATGACCATTGAGTGATCATGGTGGACCACCTGCGCAGCCTCCCCCAGCAGAGCCACATTTATACCACACCTTGTGTGCCACTTACACATTCTCCTCTGCCTGCTAGCAACTATTGCCAGCCCTGTTTTACCTGCCTGATGGCCTGCTTGCAAGCCATCTGAGACCCGCTTAACAACCTGCATTCCTCACTTAATGACAACAGTGGGGATTGCCAGAATTGCCATCACTAACTGATGGTTACACGATATGGTGTTTTAATAATGCATCACTTAGCAATGGAATTTCTGGTTCTAATTACCCTTGTTAACCAAATACTGTATAGATTTTCTGTAAAAATATATCCACAAAGTCACACAACATAGCATATGGGTATATGCATACTAGAGAAGCAATGTACTGAAAAAGATGCTTTAAGATACAACAACTCAACCAAAATAACAAAGAAACTCCAGAAGTGCCAAAGATTTCTGTGCTATTTCCAAACAGTATTAGGGTCAAAAGAGGATATAGACAGGGGCCAGATGCAATTTGTGGGGCATCCATGTATCATCTTTTATCTAGAGTGCACTGGTTTTTTTTTTCTTTTTTGGCCTCAAATTCAAATTTCTGCTATAGTCCTTCCTGTCTTATGTTTTCCAGCTGACTCACTCTCCTTTGCAATAAAGGAATGAAGAAAACATCACTTTTTATATCAACTTTCTCCACTCTAATGCTCTCCAGATGTGTTGGGAGTATAGCTTCCGAAATTTCCACTCAGCTGATATGCTGGCCAAAAATACAAGGAACTACAGATTAAACCTATTTGGAAGACTTCGGGTTGGAAAGGCTGAGGTATGAGGCCTCCTGTACCTGAATTCTGTTGAGGCCGAGGAAAAGCTTCTGTAGTTTCACCAAGGGAAGCAAATTGTTGAGTTCACGCAGACGATTTTCCTCCAAGTGGAGAGCCAGCAAGGAGCTCTGTTTGGCAAAACAATTCTCACCGATAATTTTAATTTTGTTATGATCCAGCACCAATTCCTGCAAAATCTGCAGGCCTTCGAGTCCTTCAATGTGGCTGATTTCATTTCCTATTACACCAAAATCAAAAGTGGATAGGAAAAAAGATGCAATGGACAAGTAGAAATAATTAAAAGGACAAATATTTCAGAATAGTTATATCCTCTTCACCCAGCCAAAAACATACCGCTGAATATCAGGTCTTGGTAATGGATTCTTGCAACCTCCATTGATCATGGTACTTATGAAGTATCTCTGAATAAATGCAGGATTTATTTGATCTGCAATTGAGTCATGTTTATATTTTTCTGAAATATATTGGCTACATTATTTGCTTATTTCAGAGTTAGTGTGTCATATGAACTCAGCAGCTGATGGTTTATTATTATGCTGAATCCAGGTTATTGTAACAACTATGATATAATCAACAAACTATAGTTACAATACTGACTTAGTTAAATGTGTGAACAATACCCCAAGCTAATCAAGTTGCCTTTCCATGATGGAAAGTCCATGATGTCATGAGAACAGACAACATAGGGCAGACATGTCAAACTCGCGATGTCATGTGACGTCACGCAACATATCGGGCCGATTTTGCCACTGCCGACAATGGGGTGGGCGTGACTTCCACGTGACGCATCCGGCTCATGGGCCGGCAGTTTGACACCCCTGACATAGGGTATGATTTTAAACCCATGTATACAATATCCTTCCCTTCCCTTTTTCTTCAAGTCAGCAACTGCCTGGATAAGTCCCTGCAGTTTTTGGTAAGATTTTCTAAGTGGTTACCATTGCCTCCTTCCTAGGGCTGAAAGAGTGATTGGCCCAAGGTCATCCATCTGGCTTTGTGCCTAGGCTGCACTAGAATTCACGGTTTCCCAGTTTCTAGCTGGTGCCTTAACCCTACACCAAATTTGCTTTTTCTTTAATACTTAATACTAATTACTAAATTTAATATATTTTTTATTCTGTAATTTGAGTTTTTCCTATGTCATGTTAACTGTCCAGACTCTATATTACAAAGTGGGAGGCCACACAAATTTAATAAATGATTAGCCAACAAAGAAAGAAAGAAAATGGTATCTCCTTTGCATGTGGAAGCATACTGAATGTATATTTGCAGGTAGAACTGAAAAATTTTCCTAAGGCAAAGGCTACCAAACAGATAATATATTTTTTCACACTACTGAATAGAACCAGTTACACATGAAGTAGGAATTTCATAACTGCAACATCCTTTTTAAGGGCACAGGAAGATCAAGGCAGTAATGCATATTTAACATCCAGGTCTCTGCTTAAACTTCTTCAAATCAGCTATTAGCTCTGAGGGGAAGAAAATATGCTTTACCTCACAGAAAATAGCTTTTAAGAGATTCATACTGTGGAATCAGCACAAAGTATAAGAATTGTTCCTCCACTCATACCTCAATCCTAATAGAAAATCTACACATACACTAACGCTCTTCAGAACCTCTGTTGACAAAGGAAATACAGGAGATCCGGTTATAAAAACTCTGTATTACATTCAGTTGGATCAGAAGAGGTAGAACTTTTTCCAAAGTTACCTCCATTCACAGGTTTTACTTACGTTAATAAGTCTGCAAACTTATTTTTTTATCAGAGATAGCGTGGCATAAAATAAAACTAAGGCATTGGGGGAGAAGTATTTTCAGAATTTAGTATTAAAACCACCCATTTTCAATATTGTTTTTCTGAGAGGGTATTTCTAATTTCTCAAAAGGAGAAAGGGGGGCGATAGAGGCTTGTTTCCTATCCAACCTGTTTATGATATTATGTATAATAGCATTATAAAGGAACTTACCTGATAAAACACTTCATCTGGATTAGTGATGCAGGTTTTATGATATGGTGCCTATAAAGCATATAATTATTTGATCTAATGGTGATCCTCCTTAGGGATTACTGTTGGGAATCTCATTTTCTTTTGGTATTTGAAATATACTGTTGCAGTGCATAATGTTCTTCTTTAAAGTACCAGGCAGCCATGGTCTTTTTCAGGATATTTTACTCAAGGCACCACCCTATAATTATTTTACTTTGCTGCAAAAGGAAACTACAGATACATGATAATGATATTGAACTAACTGCTATTGTTACTTACCCTGTAAAAACAAAAACTTCAGATTCTTTAGCCTACTAATCTGTAACAAGACCAAATTTGTAATTCCATTATAGCCCAAATGGAGAACTTCTAAACTCTCCATTATTGGAGGCAAGCTTTCACTGACTCCTGCATCCCTAAAATAAAAACAGGAGTTTGAGTCAGAAAGAATAGCTTAGTAAAAACTGAATGTGGAAATAAAATTCTATGCTAGGCTTTTGAAATGTTATATGGGAAAGTACATCCAGTTATATAGTTGGAAACAAGGCAGCAATCTAAACATGAACTTTAAGCAATGATACTGAAATCCATTTTTTTTCCATAAGGAAATGGAAAAGAAAATGGGAATAGCTATAAATTATTTTTTAAGTTTTGTAAAAGGTTTATGATGATGATCTCTTAGCAATAAGTTGGCAATATCTCTAGCCATACGTTCTGGACTTTCTCCATTTTATTCCTGCCTTTTTTCAGTCTCACACCGGTTGAATATTTCTGAAAGATGCCGGTATAAAAGCTGTAGTTGACTTATGATGTCCTGGATATTAGCACATGCAATAAATGGAAAGACCAGCAATGAGTCCTGCAATAAGCTACCATGACTGATTTGAGTACTGGGCCAGGGTCAGTTGGTTTTCCTAGTCAACTAGAATAGCCATATCACAATTAAGAGTCTTTTCTTACCTAGCTTGGCTCTATGGAATCAGTCACCATTGAATTATGTCAGCCCTTCAAGGTAGATCAAATTAGGAATCTAATGTCATGTATGTCAGTACTACTTTTTCTATAAAGTTATAGTAACAGAACCTTGCAAGTTTGAATGCATACACACCCCTTTATCTACATGAGAAGTAGGGAAAGTTTTGTCTGAGAAATTTAATCAAGTTACATTCCTGCCCTGTATTCAGTTCTTTTTTATCTGACGATTGTCTTGATAGCAGCTCTTCCTCCTGCCCTCAAGGCCGTTCCTTCTACCCTCTCCAATTATGAGCATAAAATAGGAGTAAAACTGTTTCCTTAGGACCCTGATTAAATTGTTTCTTTTTAAAAAATATAATTGAATGTGCAGATGCTGAAGTTATTATATGTGATGGGTATTTTAGTTTCATTTTTTTTATTGTGATAGTATAATGTCCTGCAACACGTTATATAATATTGTATGATCTTATATTTGTATTGCACCTACTGTAATTATAATCACATACTAAATAACAAATAAAATCACCACCACCACCACTACTACTACTATAATTACGTCTTCCCATTTCATCAATAGATCATTGATCAGAAAACATATTCAAATATCTACAGATAGCAACAATTTTCCAGGCTTTTTTTTCAGGCAAATGAATTGCAGGTAAATATAAATAAATCAGAAATCACAGCAAAATCACATAGCAATGAACTAAATACTGGCTTGCGATATTACATTTACTTCTCTCAAGTAAGAATCTACTTAATGCTTTGTTTAAACATTAAGGAATACATTAAACATTGTTCAGTATGATTTATCAATTAATTAAAAAAGAAATCAATGAGACGTAGTAGTGGACTGTCAAGCCAGCAATAGAGTCAACAGTTGTGGCATCCTGCCACCCATGAAAATTTTAAGTCAATTAGCAATTTTCAAACTTTACTTAGGTGGCTTGAATTTGAAACACCCCATTCTGAGTTTGAAAAGCCATTTCTTATTCAAAACTGCTTCAATTAATGGGAAGTTTGGCTTATGCATTACCTACAGTAGATCTCATTTGAGGAAATATGTAAGATAAACTGCAAAATATTACTCAAGTTGTAGATGAAATTGAAGAAGTGTTCATGGGTGACAGTTAACCAATTCTATGCTCAGCAATTTCCTGTTACAAACTCACAACATGGTTTTTCTCTCAGAGTTGACCCTAGAGGGAAAATGCTTTACTTGGAGACTAGTTCCAGTTCCAGTTAGAGTTCACTTCTCTCCAAGTAACTGCCTCTTCTTTTTGTTACCGATATTAAGACTGTGTACCTGTTGCTTTTTGAAGCCCCTTGCTGTCCATATCCACTGGACATCACTTTCTGATGTAGCAACTGTCTGTTTGTTAAGTGATTGGAAGGCTTTTGTCTTGGGAGAATGGACTCAATGTGATTGTAATTGAGGCAGAGAACCTGCATGAAAAATGGAATTAATTCTACTCTGTTTAGATAATAAGCAGCAGGGCTAACAATTAACTACTGTATGTGGAGAGTACAAACGATAATAATGATGACTTATATTTCTGCCCTGATTAAACATGCAGTGGTTGCTTTAAAAACACCCTTCCCCAATTACCGGTAACATGCTAGCTGGGAAGAGCAGTTGATTCTACCTCATCTAAAGCATGCCAGGGAGAGAGGGCAAAGGATCCTCCTAGCACAAATATAAACATGCAAAAGTAACTAGCTAGCATGTGTGAGAAAATGCAACAATTTCATTACACAAGGGAAGATATGGGAAAAGAGAACACTCAGTTGATATAGGTGGGTATATGAATTCTCTACCAGCCTTGAGCTCCTTTAGTGACTGCTAATTATTTATAATGTCTATTGTTCTAAACTTAGAATAAAGATGTAGTTCTTAGCCATTGTGTCTTAAATTTCTTTGGGAGTTTTAGCCTAGTTTATTTCTGCCTTGGGAAACCTGATAGTTTTAATGTTCAGATAACCAAACCCTTTACAATCTTCATAGAATTTAGTTTTAGAATCCACCTCAGGATGATCAGTATTATGCTTTATAATGACAGAAATGACACAAACACACTTCTACCAGAGTGTCTGTGTAACAGATAAAATCTGTTATGTAGTAATGTGTCTCCATCATACAGAGTTTGGACTATCATATCTCCTTTTCTACAAAGCCCAAAGGACTTTGGAGAGTTTTATTGCTGAAGAGAATAAGGGATGGTCCTGTGAATGCGGCTGGTAGGGGAGTTCACTTGAGAACTCAAAATTAAAGCACTCTATTTTCACTATAGAAGGATAGAAAATCAATAAAATTAATTGTGCATACTATTTGTAGTTCAGGGAATCAATAATAAGATTATATTGTATTTTATTTTTCAATTTCATTTTCCAATGTATATATCACACAACAGTAGAAGTTTAATATTCTTGCTACCTAGAAAATTTTTCTAGTTGGGCATTCTGGTGTTTTAGGCAAAATAACTCATACACTATACTTTCTAGAAGGAACAGCTTGAACTGATCCAATTTTCAGAGACAGTCTTCATTTATTTTTTTAATATCTTTAATAAAATAATGAGTGAGACAGTTATGCAGAACATGAGAAGATTATATCTTCTTTTGTGCCATTTTGGTTGATCTCAATAAAAGTTTTATCAAACTATCACTTTG
Organism: Crotalus tigris; assembly: GCF_016545835.1. Classification (NCBI taxonomy): domain Eukaryota; kingdom Metazoa; phylum Chordata; class Lepidosauria; order Squamata; family Viperidae; genus Crotalus; species Crotalus tigris. The sequence goes on from NW_024100068.1 coordinate 2,130,171, forward strand.
TAGTTTTTGCATAAACATATCCCACTGTAAATGTCTTTTCTACAATATCCTACTAACAATCCATTTTTCTGACATTTATAATTTTAGAAAGACTATTTTATCTATATTATCAGAATATTTTGCATTTCCTCTTGTTGGAATTTCAGCAAGCCAAAATATGACATTTTCATATATATATAAAACTTGGTCAAAATCTTTAAAATGCTAATAATGAATATACCAATAGTGGCTCTGAGAGGAATAAGGATGTTAAAATTTAACAGATGCAGATTTTTAGGAATTAGAAGTCACTTTATAATAGAATAACAGAGTTGGAAGGGACTTTGGAGGTCTTCTAGTCCAACCCCCTCCACAAGCCGGAGATCCTAGACCAGGGGTAGTCAACCTTGGCTCTTTTATGACTCGTGGACTTCAATTCCCAGAATTAGCTGGCTCAGGAATTCTGGGAGTTGAAGTCCACGAGTCATAAAAGAATCAAGGTTGACTACCCCTGCCCTAGACCATTCCAGACTGGCTGTTCAGTCTCTTCTTAAAAGCCTCCAGAGATGGAGCACCCACAACTTCTGAAGGCAATCACTGTGATGTTTAGAGTTCAGTTTGAAATTTCTCAGTCTGGTTTAGATGTTAGAAAAAAAAAAGCATTTTATGACTTAATATAAAATGTCACAAAACATTTCCTGTGATCAGCTTCTGATGTTTGATTGCACTATACAGTTCAACCAGAGTTAGTTTCAAGACAGAAACATTTCTGAATATCTCTCTGAATTTTTAAGAACTTTTAAAGTACATTAGAAATTCTGCCATTGTTGAAGGCATTAAGAAATCTGGTAAGGAAATATCTCTGAAATAATGATCCGAAGGGAGTCATTATTTGTCTGGTAATATTATCTGTCTGTCTGTTTCTCTGTCTGTCTAGGGATGCGGAGAAAGAAACTAATGACAATTCTCAATTCTATGATTATAAACAATCTGCTCAAGTAAAAGCCTTCCAAAGATGTAGAGAGATTCTCATGAGGGCATATTTGGATTAAAAACGGCCTGCTATTTATCATTGCCAGTAGTGAAAGAACCACCAAGCATTTGGGTTAACAACTGTTTAGCTTTAAATGGGAGGAGTGTCAAGGTAATGATTTAGAAGCTAACCAGCTGATGTAATGTAAGATGTATGATGTAATGATGGGAATGACTCAGCAGGGTCTATGTCCCTTTAAGAGACAGCTGGGTCTGTATCTCTTTAAGAGCTTTGTATAAAAGGGCTCCACAGATGTGTGCTCTCTCTTCTGTTTCCTGCTGTAACTGCTATGTGTTGGAGACTTCTGTATTAACATGTATATCTATATTGTTCCTGGTATGTGGTATTATAGACAGTGTAAGATAAACCACCATTTAATATAGACCATTGTTTATTGTGTTTACTCCTGGGTTATCTAGTGCAATAAGACTGTGCATGCTCTGACACAGTTTAGTGATACACATCTAGAGGATGTCTCTCATAGCTAGGAACAAAAAATTGTACATATAATTGAATGGATGGTGCATGCATACTGACAGTTCAGACAAGGGCTTGTTCCTGAATCTATCTGCAGTGTCCTCTCCCTTCTCTCTAGAGGAAACCTGAACCAAATACTGTGAATATTTCCATGTATTCCCAGTATTTTTGTATCATTTAATTGTAAATATTTTTGATAGGCAATATTGCTGAAAATCAATAAATGAGGTAATAAATAAGCTATATGAAGAAATAATCATTGTGACAGTAGTATGAAGTAGCCCTAACATATCTCAGATCAGTACTGTAAGAATATCTATTACACATGATAGGAAACTCACCTTAACATTGGGTAGGAAGATCAAACCACTGAAAGAGGTAAGATTATTGTTCTGTAAATTCACACTAGTGATATTTTTAAACTGGTCTGCTGGCACAAGATCCACCATTCTGAGTCAGACAAAAAGGGCATTTAGGGGAAAGAGGTGGTAAATTAAACATGATGCTTTTTCTGAGGCAGACTTTAGAGGAACACATGTATAAACTTTTAATGTCCTTCTTTGTAGATCTAATGCACTAGGATTATAGGAAACACCTTCTGCCATTGCAGTTATTTGCTTATCCAATCTAGTATTGTCTAACTTGATGGATAGGAATGCTGAAGGTCCCAAGCAGATCATATTAGTACTGTTGCACATCTGGAGATTTTAGAATCTCCTTCATGCAAAGCCTGTATTCTGAGCATCTATGATAATTTCTTCTCTTTCTGAAGTACGATGTGGGTGGCAATTTTTAAATAGGAAACAGGATAACAGAGTTGGAAGGGACCTTGGAAGTCTTCTAGTCCAACCTCCTGCTCAAGCAGGAAACCCTATACCATTTCAGGCTAACGGTTTCCCAATCTCTTCTTTAAAACCTCCAATATTGGAGCACCCACAACTTCTGAAGGCAAGACATTCAACTGATTAATTGTTCTCAGGAAATAGATTTTCAATGCATAGCAAGAAAATGATTAATTTTGCTTTGAAGTCCAGTATTTCCTAAAGATCCCTATAGTTTTGATTACCTAATTCCACATCCGCACAACTAGATGAATGGAAAAAGATTTTCCATAGGTTCCCAATCTTTGGTGGCAAGAACGCTAAGTTAGATGGACCAAGGAACTGATGCTGTATGTCACAGAGCATCTTTCTATGTCCATACATCTATTAAATCAGGGTTCTTCAAACTTGGCCCTTTTATGCCTGAGCCAGCGTGACTTGAAGCATGGCTGGCTCAGGAATTCTGGGAGTTGAAGTCCACGAGTCATAAAAGAGCCAAGGTTGCCTACCCCTGACCTAGAGCAACTGATTAATGGAAATGTTTTCCTTTCAGAAACTGTTGCACAAATAATTTTAATAAGTATTAGCAGTAAGGTGCTTTTTAAACTCAGTTCACATCTCAGCCCCATCTTAATATATGACTGAGGCATGCCCCTATTTCTCAATCTAATCTACCTCACAGGTTAAAAAGGTGTTAGGAAGAAAAGAGAGCCTTCCTTAGTTTCCTGTAGGATAGCAGGTTACAAATGCAATAATTAAACATCAAATTAATATAAAATAGGAACTGATGGTAGAGAAAGAGCCGAGGTGGCGCAGCAATTAGAGTGCAGTACTGCAGGCCACTTTAGCTGACTGTGTTCAGCAGGTCAGCGGTTCAAATCTCACCGGCTCAAGGTTGACTCAGCCTTCCATCCTTCCGGGGTAGGTAAAATGAGGACCCAGATTATTGGGGGCAATGTAAACATATATATACATTGCTTACTGGTATACACCGCTTAGAGAGTGCTTGCACTTAAAGCGGTATATAAGTCTCATAAATAAATAAATAAAGATAAATCAACATACAGCTATTTCCACTTTAATATCTGAAAGAATTCACCTGATCATAGAGGCTGTCCAGTTTAATTCTTGCATTTTGCTGAAGTTTGAATGGCCCAGTCTTTCTGCCACCATATCAGCATTAAGTTTGCCACCAAACTGATCTTTCGCATTTTCTACTTCAGTTGCTTCCTATATTAACGGCATTTAAAAATGTAAGTTGAAAATATATGTATTAATTATTACCCCGAGGAATGATAATTAATGGCTTCCCTACAGGTGGAGGGAAATATTTATTGGGATACCATGCCACTAGACTCTCTGTCTTGGGCTTTGTGGGGTTCAAGGTTTTTATTAATGATCTGAATAATAGAGTTAAGGAGATGTTCTTCAAAACTTGAGATGAACATGACTCACATAATTCTCCACGGTTTTTGTCTGTTTGGACTTCAATTGCATTCATATAATCAGTCATATGCTGATTTCTCTTCTATAAACTTCTCCCCTGTCTTTTTTTCAGAATTTCAACAACTCCATTCAACCATTTGTTTCTTGGTCTTCCTCCTCCTGTGGACCTATTCAGTATTCCTTCATTTGTTCATTATGCAATTCAATCATGCTCATTTTAATTGGTTGTACCACCTCAACATACTGTACCTTCTTCATTCTGGTCATTCATTTTTGTATTGAAACCAGCTTTATTCAGCATTTATTTACTCATGACTCTTATCTCATCTTATTTTACCATGAATGCTTTCTTAGTTTCCTGTATGATAGCATCCCATTCCCATTCCGTTCAATTTACTATCCTATACTGTTTTTTCCAGTATATATACATTCATTCATTCATGTCTGTCCGTCTCTCTCTCTCTCTCTCTCTCCCCTCCCCTCCCTCCCTCTCTCTCTCCTCATTCTCCCTTTTGTCTTTCCCTTACAAACTAGGTATTTGAAACTTACCACAGCAACGCCATCCAAGGCTTTCAGAGAAGGAATATGAAAAATGACAAAAAGGCGGTAATTTTCTTGCTTCCAAACAATCAGATTTCCATAAAAATCCAGTATAGCCAGACTATTTAACCCCTAGGAAGCAAAGAAATTAACCCAAAATTAAATGTGCAATTAAAGAAAAGGGAGAATCCTATGATAATGGTTTTGAGGTGGATTATAAAACATAAAATGTAATAAGAATTACTGTTTATGGTAAAAGAATTTATATGGAAGAGTTTATTTGGAATTCTTATATATGTTATGCCTCAAAATGTTTTAAGGAAATTTTGTTTTTAGTAGAAATGGTTAATATTTCCTTGGCATCTACACAGAGCAAAGCTGTTTACTTAGGGAACAATCTCCATTGCTAGCAAAAACATTGAATTCTGATGAGAATACTTTCTCTACAGATCTGGTTTAATACCATATTTTTATTACAATGGAAACCATTGCAGCCATCCACTATTAGTGCTTTGATAATAATTAAAAAAGATTAAGAAATGACTACTGAGGTATATTGGGAAAATTTTTGGAACTGTTGTATCCAAATATTTTGCCAACACACCTCTATAGAGAACTGGAATTGATGTCTTCTGTTTTTCTTCTTCTTGGTTAATAGGTAAAAAATGCAAAAGGAAAAATATTAAGGGAAAAAGTGGATGGAAAAGAAAAAAAAGCCTCCTTGTATCTCTATTAGTATTAGGTTAGAGTGGCTTTGGACTTTGAAGCAAGTATGCTACATTAACGTCATATATAATGAATTGTTATTTGTTAAATAACTGCTCAACTCACAAGACTTTATTTTCTTTAGTTCACAGCTCCATTTTTAGGCAGTATCAGCCTTCCTAATGCACTCTTAGATAAATTAAGGCTATATTTTCCTAATTCTTCATTCCTAATTTTGCATTTTACTGCATTTGTAGGATGCCAGATAAGAATAAGCTTACCTTAGTAAGATTTTTGTTCACAGGTAAAAGTTCAACATCTTCACTTTAACACACAAATGTTACCTTTAACTGATATATTTCTTGGTTTGAAGACACGTAATTGTTGCTTATGTAGAGTTCAATGAGTGCATAGGCCTTTTGTAAACCTCCTAATGATGTGATACGGTTGTTTTCAAGAGAGAGATAATGGAGGTGCGACAGATTATCGAAGACATTTCTCTCCAGGCTGGTGAGATGATTATTGTTGGCACTCAGTCGCATGAGTTTGGAGAGTTTTGAAATACCTGGAAAAGAACAGACCTTCTCTGAACAGATAGGAAATAGCAAAAGAACAGCATCACAGCAGGTAGGGAACAGATAGACAAGGAATCATGTTGGTCTACAGCTTCAGCTCATCTTCTCTAATTAATACCCCAAACAAATGCTTATAATCTACTTTTATTTACAGGATATATTTGGGTCCAAGTTGCTATGTATTAAAAAATATAAAATGTTCTCTCTCTCACACACATACAGATTAAAACAAGGCGCAAAATAAAATGCAATAATGAAGCCAATAAAAAAGAATCAGCCAATGAAACTTCCTGATGCCAAAACGCCAGACAAAATAAGGCAAAAATATTGCAACCCAATGGAAATTCTGTAATATGTGAACCACAAGAATTGCAAGCTAATCTGTGATTTATGAACTGTAAGCAAACCACCTTCTAATTAACTCCATTATCTCAGCTACATTTGCCCATTACTAACAGATCCCTCCACTCTCTCTATCTTTTCCTCCTTCTCTATTAGGGAGATGAATACATATTCCTGGGAAATCAGGTGTATGAGAGACCAGATCCTTTTTTTTCTCAAATGTTTCTTAGTTAGAGTATGCAAATCAAGAAAGGTATGACAGGATGGTAATCATTATAAGTATATATGCCTTACAATTTAACAGTTTAATTTTAATTTGCTATACTTTTAAACACCATTTCATGCTCCTTATACCCCCTTTTGCACATAATCCCTGCATTCCACTCAAGAGCTTTAAATGATGTTGAATGAAAGTCCTTAATGCTGTTCTAGTGGGAAGAAAATTCATAATCTTTGTGCAGCCCCTGAAAAGATTCTGTGTCCTGCATATAAAACCTGTGATGTATTTGTTCCTTGCTCCAGGTTAATATGATTTATCACACTGGCAAGCTCCAAATAAGAAGAGTGGAGCCTACTCAAGTTTCATGTGAAGGAAAATGCATATAATAAACTGTCTAATAGATTGCTACATTTCACCCTAGTTTAAGTAGTTGGATACCACTTTTCAAAATGACATCGATTATAGAATGCATAAAATGCCATTCCCACCTCCCAGTTGTCAAAGAAAGATAACATATAGTACAAACAAAAAATGCACAGACCAGGACTAGAGCTGTCTTTTGGAGAAATGGAAACATTGACATAAATGACAGCTGTGTAAGTTTTCAGGTAAAAGCCATCTAGAAGCAGAGTCTAGTTTATGTTTATCCCCAAAGTTCAGCTGTACAGAATTAAAAACAGAAATATATTACCTTCAAGGTTTACAATGCAGTTTCCATCTAATGTGAGTTCCTCCAGATTAAGGCAACGATCTAAACCTTCTATTTTAGTGAGATTATTGTTGCTGAATGATGCCCATCGCAAATTCTCTAATTGTTCTAACCCACTGATTTTGCAGAGATGCTGGCTATCCAGATCTAACACAGTAATCTGGGGGAAAAGAGCCACACAACTTTCTCTGTAACAAACATTAAGCAACTATAACAGCAACTGTAATATAAGGGGAACTGGGGTGGAGAGTGCTTTGGGAATGTTGGATGGTATGCCATATCCCCTTCTCTCTAATCCAGAGGTTCTCAACCTGTGGGTCGCAACCCTTTTGGGGGTCGAATGACTCTTTCACAGGGGTCGCCTAAGACCATCGGAAAATACATATTTCCGATGGTCTTAGGAACCGAGACACCGCTCCGCATCCGTCTCCACACGGCCTCCTCCACCATTTGTAGGGAGAGAGAGAGAGAGAGGCACTTTCGCTTCCCTTCTCTCTCTCTCTCTCAGGCGGACTTACCTCCTGCAAGCCTCCTGATTGGCCCTGCACTCGTGTGCCCCACCCTTTGGGAGAAGTGGGGCCAGGGCCTCGTGGCCTTGGAGCCACCTGGGGAAGCCCTGGGATCCCTGCTGGGAGCGGCCCACTGGAGGCTCCGCTGAGTGGGCCAGCCCTCCCGCAAGCTGCTGGCTTGGACCAGGAAGGCGCGCCGGAGTCCAGGCTGCCGGGAAGGAAGAAGGAGATTCAGCAAAGGTAGGAGAGGAGAGCCGCTTCCTGGGGCCCAGTGCTGGCGGCAGCTTCCTTGCCATCCTCTTCCTCCTCTCCTGCTTCCTCCTACTGCCCCCAAGGCAGCTTGGGCGGGTGCCAGGGCAAGAGGGGTGCCTGGGGGGAGCAGCTGGGCTGGCAGAGGGGCTGGCAGGCCGCGCGGCACTAGCCCCTACCGCAGCTCCATCGAATGGGCGGAGGGCAAGGCTGGGCAGTGCGGGGGCGGCAGGGACGGTGACAGCAGTTTTCTCGCTCCTCTCCTCTCCTTCTTCCTCCTGCTCGGGCGGGAGCCAGGAGGAAGATGGATGCCTGGGGGGGAGCAGCCTGGCTGGTGGAGGGGCTGGTGGGACGCGCGGCACCAGCCCCCACCACGGCTCCATCGATGGATGGAGGACGAGGCCGGGCAGCGTGGGGGCGGCTGGGACCTCCGACGATGCTGCTGTAAGAGAGAGAGAGAGAAAGAGGGGAAGAGAAAGAAGCAGAAGAAAAGAGAAGAAAGTGAGAAAGAGAAAGAGAGGAGAAAGAGAGAGAAAGAGAAAGGGAGGAAACAGAGAAAGAGAGAGAAGGAAAGAGAAAGAGAGGAAAAACAGAGGAAAGAGAAAAAGAGAGGAAGAGAGAAACGGGGAGAGGAAAGAAAAAGAGGAAAGAGGGAAAGAGAGAGGAAAGAGGGAAAGAGAAGAGAGGAAAGAGAGAAAAGAGAGAGAGGAAAGAGAAAGAGAAAGAGAGGAAAGAGAGAGAAACAGTAAAAGAGAGGAAAGAGGGAAAGATAGAGGGAAGAGAGATAGAGAAAGAGGAAAGAGAGAGAGAAGAGAGAGAGGAAAGAGAAAGAGAAAGAGAGGAAAGAAAGAGAGAGAGAGGAAAGAGAGAAAGAGGGAGAGGAATGGCGCTTCTCCAACCAGGCTGGGCGGAGCCAGCGGAGTGATCTTCCTGCCCCCCCTCCCCGGCCAGCTGGATGGGGGGTTGGGGGTTACCACAACATGAGGAACTGTATTAAAGGTTGCAGCATTAGGAAGGTTGAGAACTACTGCTCTAATCATTAACTAGCCAGCCTTCACTGCAGCTATTCTGTCTCAGTCTGCCTTCTTCATTAGTTCCTTTCCTCTCTCACACATCCTATTTTTGGCACCAATGTTTCCCTACTTTTCCGAGAAGTTAGAGGATAGCAGAGCAAGAATCAGCCAGTGTAATATAATCATTGAGCTATTGGACATTGGCTGAGGAAGACCCTGGATTAGTCCATTTTTTTAAGCCTAATTTACCTCAGAAGGGTATTATGAGAATAAAAATGGATAACACATGTGCACTTGGCTAGAGTTTTTGGGAGTGAAGAAGTGTGGGACATAAGTGTATTACACAAAGAAGTAAAATTACAAGTAAAAAGCAAATGTAGTAAGTGAACACAAGAGCAAAACATGTGGCATCCAGCCAAACGATAATAGTGTGAATGTAAAATTATTCCACCTAATAGAAATTGGGAGAAAAAAGTAGAAGGGAGTGGAATATTAACAAAAGGAAGTATTGTGTAGTGGAGTTCCCACTTTCCCTCCACATCTCTTACACTAGAATGCCAGTTGTTCTGAAATACATCCACTTTGTTATTGCTTATCTGACTCAAGATTTTGGCATACGGCAAGATACTAAGGACATGCAGCTTCTCCTGATCTGTCCGAGAATACTCTATCAGAGACATCTGGAGAATAAAGACAGATTAAATGGTACATTAAAATAAAAGCATATGTTGCACATTTCAATTACAAGATTACACAATTCAGTAATTTCTCTTCCCCTTTATCTCAAAGGATTTTTGCTGCTTTCTAATTACGTATCTCAGTTTTGAGAGTACAAATCGTGGTCCTATGTACAGACGCTAAAAGGGTATAATTTTCTGAAATGGTTTGTTATTTTGTGAATATTTGACTCCAAAAATATCTTAACTGTCCATAAAGTATAATATTCCTAAAAAAACAATTACATAGTGTTGAAGTGTAAAGTAACTGAGTCAGCAAGAGAATTATAGCATGAGCGATTCCAACATATTCTTTCAAATAATTCTGAGAAAAATACGTCAGTTAAGTGCTACTCCAGTTAATAAAGCTCAAGGCATATTGTATTAGGTTTTCCAAGATGTCATAAAAAATCTTGCATTTTTAAAAATAGCAGTAACAATGATAATACTTAAAACTACATTTCAATCTGCCTATGATGTTGTAATCAATGTACAATTATCATTTTAAGAAACAAAGAACCATCAAACCTCGGTGATTTTGGAGTCTGCTATATATTGAATAGCAGCTGCTGCTTCTTCCCCAGTAATCAAAATTCCATCAAGGTGCCTCAGAGCTCTCAACTGACCAATCACACTCAGGCGCATAGAGGCTGGCTTTGGGAGAAGAAAAACAGGGAATGGGATGCTGCTGTTCTAATTTCAAACTATTCAATTACCACTTCTACCTGGAGTAATCAGTTTCAGGCTACTTCCACAGCTTGCTTCTTTTCCCTTCTATCTCCCTACTGCTCTCTGGCCTGCTTACACCACAATTTTTTCAAACAGCCTTCCTCTATTAACATTATTATTTTGATTTCAGATTCCAGTTCTAACTTAATTCTATGTCACATTACTTTGAATGCCTCTTAAGCATTTTTATTAGAAATATCACTTCTAGAACCACACATTTAAAATTCTTCTTTCTTCAGAAATGGATGGAGCTGAAACATTCATTGGTATAGGCTTGATACACCTATTTTAGTATTTCATTATTTTAAATAGGACAAAAATTGTGCAACTTAAAATTACCAGCCAAGGGACAAAGTTCTACATGGGTCCTGTAATCTGCTCAAAGCTGCATTTTATGATGGAAACTAATAATATGAGAAGTTGGACCAATATAAACTTCTTTTAAAGAGCTACTAATTGCCTTGATTGCTGAAGTGCAAATCCTCTACTTTGTAGTCATGCATTGAATGTTTCCAATTGTAGAAGACTTTTTAAGACACCTGTTCTTCTAGAACAGACACGTCAAATTCGCAACATCATGTGATGTCGTGCAACGTATCGGAACTTTTTTCCCATTGCTGGCAATGGGATGGGTGCAGTTTCCTCATGACGCGTCCCGGCCCGTAGGCTGGCCGTTTGACACCCCTGTTCCAGAAGGAGTAATAGGCAGTAGTCCCAGAAATAATTGCATTCATGACAATGTGAATATGTTACCTTGTCATGCACCATGGAAGCAACTTTCTGTTTACAGCCACAGCTCCTATCCTTTGGAATAGCACATACCTCCCATCCAGAGATACCTGTGGCTCTAATCCAGGGGTCTTCAAACTTGGCCCTTTTATGACTCGTGGACTTCAACTCCCAGAATTCCTCAACCAGCGTGCCTGGCTGAGGAGTTCTGGGAGTTGAAGCACAAGTCATAAAAGGGCCAAGTTTGAAGACCCCTGCTCTAATCCTTCAACTTTTCCTGAAGTTTCTTATGACCTGGCTCTTTTCCCAGAGTTGGAAGTTAGGGTTTGTGGAGCCTTGGTCATTTTGGGGGGGGGGAGTGTTATGTGTTTTGTCTATATGGTCATTTTTCTTCAAATTATTATTATTTTAAATATTGTAAGCAACTCGGTCTTTTGGGAATTGAGTGGCCATGAAATCCAATAAATAAACTCTGATTAAAGCAGACTTACATGTAATGCAATAACAAGTGCAGCTGACTGAAATGTACCTTATGCCACTGATTATGCCTGATATCCAAACTGAGCAACATTGGTGTATGTTTACGTAAAACGCCAATTTCTTCTGCTGACTTTTTCAGCTGATTCCAGCTCAAGTCCAAATACTTCAGCTTGTTTAATCCTCTAATGCCTTCAAGAGTTATGACATGGTTATGGCTGGCATCAAAATATTCCAGGTTGGGCTATAAAGCAATATTTAAAGGCGATGGTAAATTCATTTTTTTTTGTCATGAACAAACATAACTTTCATATCTTTTATTTCCCTTTCTTCCTGTTACCTCTTCTCTCAGATATACTTCACTTTTCTTTCCTTCCCAATGTTTCTTTTAACCCATCTGTATTATGATTTTTATCCACTTTTCCTGCTATTTCTGCTATAGGAATAAAAGAGGAATGTTGTTTGCATATAATATATTTCTGTGTATGATAAAATGGTTGGCATATGCAGATGGATAGCAAATAATTTTTTAAATTAGCTATCTTACTTCACCAGCAATTCATAACTAGTTACTTATTTAATTAAGAGACTGGAGGAAAATGTGGAATGAAGCATATTTAGTCTTAAGAAGAGAAGACTGCCACGAGACCCAAGAGCTATCTTTAAGTATGTGAAGGATGGTCATAAAATATAAGGCAAGTTATTCTAGAAACAGTGGGTATAAATTAGAAGAAAATATATTTAAAGTGGACATTGGACTAAATAGAACACACTGCATTCAGGAAGGTTGGTGGGGTGCCTTCAAGTCAGTTTTTCTTTTTATTGCTAGTAAATGCCTGGACTAATTCCTGTAGATTTTTGCAAGGTTTTTTAGAAGTGATTTGCTATTGACTCCCTCCTAGGGCAGAGAATGACTGTCCCAAGGTCATTCACCTGGCTTCATGCCTACTGCAGGACTAGAACTTACAATCTCCCAGTTTCTAGCCGGATGCTTTAATCACTACACCAAACTGGCTCTTGCTTTCAGGAATGACTGGATTCTTATACTTCCTGTAAGCAACATGTAAGCTGACAACCTGTTGACTTTTGCTGGCAAGGAAGACAGATTTTGTGAGGGGAATTGCTGCTGCATCCGAGCCGACATAATCTCTCCTGAACAACATTTTTAAAATATATAATTTTGGGGTGATTATGCAGCAAAAGAATGGATTTTGGAAATAATGGATTAAGGAATCAGAGGGATTTGGAATAACAGGTTTGATGTTATATTGTAGATAATTAGGACAAGGATATGGTGTTTGATTCAAGTAATATACTTGAATCAAACATAATATCTATCTTCCAGTTTGGGTGCATATTCCAGACTCATACTCAACAAAAGCAATTTTCCTTCACCAAAAGTCACTTGAAAATACATGGAATCATGTTGCTGTTTTATCATAGAAGAATTTTGGGGAAAGATGAGCAAAAAACATTCCTTGGTGCTGCTACTATCTTTTCATCTCCATTTCACCTCCCCCGAAATACTGAACTCCCCCACCCTCCCACCCCATAATTTTGTCCTCCAGAATAGAGAAGGGTATTTACCCAAGCCTTAAAAATTTTTTATGAAAAAAAGTATTTTTCTTACCAAGTGGTAAACCTCATCTAAACAAGTAAATTCATTAAAACTGATAATAAGCTTGCGAAGTCCAGTGAGTCTGGAGATATCTCTGAGTTTGGTAAGCCGGTTTCCATGTAGATTTAGAACCTATATTAGCAGGAAAACAGGAATTGTTTATTGATCTTTTAGTATTTAAGGGATGATGGTTGAGTGTTGTGCAAACCTTTCAGAGCCATGTTGTTTGAAAACAATCAGAACTACACAACTCATATAATGCTGTTGAAAAATATCTCCACTGCTGTTACTGTAATGTTTGATTGATTGATAGGGCTGTCCAATTTGTAAGAATGACTCTGGGCAATTTACAGTTTGAAGAAACAATAAAACCAGGAATTAAAAATACAATGCTATCTAGTATACCAGTGGTTCTCAACCTTTTTATACGGCGACCCCGGTCATAAGGACGCGGCGGCGCTCCCATGTGCGGTGCGCATGCGCGGCGGCGCCCCCTGAGGGAAAAAATGGCGGATCGCGTTGTTTGGCGACCCCCGTAAAATGGTTGTTCGACCCCAAATGGGGTCGCGACCCACAGGTTGAGAACCGCTGTAGTATACTATCAGAGCATAAAAACAAAATAACGAAGTAAAAATAATAGATAGCAACAAACCAACCAACACATATGCTGAACAGGGGTTTTGCACTCTACATGAGTTCATTCTATTATCCAGTTCAATGCTTAGGGAAAGGGCCAGGTCTTTAGGCCCTTGTGGAAGACAGAAATCAGGGTTATCCGGACCTCAGGGAGAATGATGTTCTGTAAGGAGGGCATACTGCAGCAGAGAAATTGTATTCTTTGGGTGCCATTAGGAACATTGTTTCTTGGAAGGAACCCAAACATACCTATTATGCCAGATCTTATGGGCTCAGCAGAGGCACGCAGTATTGAAAGAAATTAGATTAATCTATTAGATTGTTTTCTTGTGAGACCTTTTCCCCCTTTCATCTAAACATGATCCGAACATATTTATTTTATGAAATCTCCATATTTCCTATATTTTATCCCCAGTCCATCAGTGAGACAGACTTAAGTTCCTTTGCTGTACCATTGTTATAGTAGTATTTTCTCTATATTCCTTTCAAAGACATCTCAAAATGCAAAAGCATTAGCCTTTCCCATCTACTACCTTGGAAGGAAATCAGGTGATTGGCAGTGACTGGAAACAGTAGCAACAGGGGCAGTAAATGTAATGTTAGTACTATATGCTTTTCTTTCAATTCAGGGCACTGGATAAACTTTGACTCAGTGGTGGGGAAAGGCAGAATCTAATTTTCACTCTGTAACAAGGCAGATGAAAAAAGCTACTCACAATAATCTGACTATAAATGTTGGCCTTTGAGATTGCCATCACAGTTTTTTCATCCAAGCAAATAATTTTGGGCTTGGGCTTAATTATTGGCTCCATGCTTAACACTTCATCATCATGTTGGAGATCCCGAGAAAACACAAAGCCTGCTAAATTTCGCCTTCCATCCTCCCCAATCACATTGCTGGGTGAGGAGAACAAAGCCTCTACTTTGACCTGCACAAAAAAAAAAAAAAAAAAAATATTTGCTTGGTTGATGTGAAAATGTTGTACACCATTATATATAATAACACAGATTTTAAAGATTAATATTCAATTGAAACCAAATTTATTTGCGGGAAGACTGATGGATAAACAGTTGGAAAAAATGGAACTTTGTATATGGCAACTTAATCTAATTAATTCTATAAATGAAATGATAATTAGTGAACTGATAGCTAATGGACACTCCATACCTGTGTGACGTACTCAAATTCAATGACGTACTCTGGCAAAACAAGCTCATGATCAAACACAAACCACTCGCACTGTCGGAGGCTACAGTCACAATTTTTGTATTCCACAGAAGAACACGTTTCAGAAGCTAAGAAAAAGGACACAATATGGTTCTCTTGTTCGTTTTTACTTTTATACAGACAATGTAACTTAGAAGAGGTTAATGGGGATATTTTTATTAGAATTCAAAGAATCCCTAGATGAAAACTTCTAGCTGGGAGGTGTAATTTATTTATTTTATTTTTATATCCCGCCTTTATTACTTTTATACACAACTCCAGGCAGAGAACATCTGTAATGCTCCTTCTTCCTCCTATTTTCTCCACAACCACAAGCCCGTGAGGTGAGTTAGGCTGAGAGAACGACTGGCTCAAGGTCACCCAGCTAGCTTTCATAGCCTCCTGGTTTGTTGCCTGGGGTCTTAACCACTAGACCAAACTGGCTCTAAAAATCAACGACATGTAGGTAAAATATATACAATATATATATATTATATATAATATGTAATATATCATGTATAATTTTATAAAATTATAAAATACATAGTAATTAATAACATACAGGTAAAAAGAAACAGAGTACATTGAGGTGCATGCCAAACTACAGAAGTTGTTTCAAAATTTTGAAGCTCACCATACAAAAATGTTTCTAAAATTTCAATATGTAGGATTCTTGGTGCTTGGTTCTTGATATTTACTGCCAGAATAAAACATGAAATTGCTCTGCCATGACAAAACCAATATGTGAAAAAAATCTTGGTGAACTATTTCCATATTATAGTCTGATTCCATCTTTTTCTTAAATGCAGCCAACAGTAAGCCACTCTTAGGACTGTTTATCCTGACTAAGTAACTGTGACCAAATTGCAGGACAATGAAGACTGGGCTGAAAATATATTTTAAATGCCTTTTGGGGTCTTCATTAGAATTTAGTATGCATATGTGTGATTAGATTGCCACCTGGTGGTTATTCATACTGTACTTTCTTCTTAGGGAGGAAGAGGTCTTTTCAAATCTTTTGGGAAATATGCACTGTTGTCTTCATATTCTTTTAAAAATTAATCTTTAATCACAAGGTGTAGAAATGGGTAAAGTGAGGGACACTTATCTACTTTGAAAAGAACAGAAATGTCCTAGAAATTGTTGTACAATGTTGACTCCACTGCCAAGTTCTCCAACTTACAAATAAGAATAATTTCTAAGTCTTTATATACCTGCACATATAAATCAATCATGCTTATTATTAATTTTCAATACCAAAACATCTTGAAGAAGCTGTATAGATGGAACTTCAGCTGCAGCCACTAACTCACATTTGGCTTTGTCTGGTTCCACAGTCCTGTTGTTGGATGTATGAGGGCTGTTTTGAGATGATCTGCGAGGCTTGTATACACTATCGATACCAGGATAGCTGGCTGGGGTGACTGGATCTGAATCAAAGGCTCCAGCACTATGCCCAAGAAAGACTTTGGCAATTATAAGTTTCCCTGAGAAATGAATAAAAGGTCTTATTTATAAACTCGATCTATTGGAAAGTTCCAAACAAGTGAAATGGAACACATCAAAACACTTAAGTGTTTTAAAAGCTTCCTGCTTCCTACTTCAGTCAAAACATTAACATACATTTTAGCATTATTAATATGTGAAATGGTAAGCTATTCAACACAGTATCCAGTGTTTCCAGAACAACCACCACAACTTACATTTCTAACTTGGATACAAATCAATATAGATTTTCAAAAGAACAGAGTCAGTTGGAAAACATGAGGCCACAAATGTGTAATCACCTTGCTAAATCCTCTTTCCCTATGAGAATTTGAGGTCATTCACTGAAACTAAATGCAGGGGGATTTAGGATTCACAGAGAAATACTAGTTTTACATAGTTAAACTGTGGGTTTCTCTCTAGCAGTCATGTTAATGGCAGCCAATTTGGATGGTGCTAAAAGCTGACTAAACAGTTCAGGGAGGACAATAGCTACTATACAGAAATCCTCGGGAACAACTACTCATTCAGCAAATATTTGAACTAGTAATGGCACTGAACAAGTGGTACTCATGACTAATCTTCCAAGTTCCAGCCATTGCAGTGCCCCTGCAGTCATGTGATCCAGATACTCAATAACTGGTCCAGTTTTCTGATCATCGCTGCATCCTGTGATCACATAAACGTGCAACTTTCTCTCCCAGCACCCCATAAACAAAGTCAATGGGGAAGCCAGCAGTAAATTGGAAGTTGTGATCATGTGTGGTTTTCACTAAATGATCCTGGTCATTAGCTTAATAACAAGAACTGGGAATGCCTGAACTGCTGTCACTAAGTGTGACACATTGCTTAGCAACAGACATTTTGGTTCTAATTGGCATACTTAAGCTAAGACTAGCGGTACTGATGGTGGTTTACTATTTCCTGAAGCACAAGGTGCTCTCAATACTTATTACTGAGAAACCACACTGGAAAAAGTCAATTTTGTAACTTCTAAAATGCATCTAGATTGCCACTGTGCGATATAGACATCTATGACACAATCAATGGGACTTTTCCTATACGATTCATTTATTACTAAATTCATATCCCATCTTTATTTTGTACAACTCCAGGCAGTGTAAATAATGCACCACTGGGCACTTCACCAGTATCAAAATTTGCACACTGCTTGTACTAATTAACTGAATCTCTACTGAGTTTGGGATGTTTTTATTTATTTAATTTAAATAAATCATTGTTAAAACTATGTTTAAATCCATACAGCAACATCTTAGAGATTACCATATCTGATTGACTCCTCAAAATCTCCTTTACTTCCGGATTGTTTTTGTAGATTTTCAATTCTTGGATGTTCACAGATATTTAGACTGTTTGAGAGTAAAAGGACTCCATTTTCCTAAAATAACAAAATAAAACAAACAAACAAACAAAAACCCAACAACCAACCAATTTGAGCGTCACCGCCTCACACAGAGCTTTCCAAATATTTAATTAATAGTTTTTAAAATTAACAAGCATTGTGAGCATGTGGAACAAATAAGCAAGCACAATAGAAGGACAGATGCTAGATTACAGAGTGTGATCTTTCTATTTGTAACACTTCTACATTAAAACTGAAAAAGATTTACTATTGATTAACAATTAACTTCCTTTATTTTTCTCTTTTTTTTAAGGAACAGATTTCTAGCTATTATGGCACTGAGATGCAGAACAATAAGAGTTGGAAGGGATCTTGATTAAGTTAAGTGTTAAGTGACCGCAGCAACTATTAAGCAAATCAATGCACTCCTCTGGGTGGTTTTTTTTGCTGAAAACTGGCTAAAAAGGTAGGAAATCAGGCAAAACCCTTCTAAATACTGCAACAGGCTGTAAAGATGAACTAGTTGTCAAGCAATCCAAAATGTGGTCATGTGATTGTGATATGTATGTCTGTGTGTGCGTGTGAACGTATAGCTATAGCAATTCCAGAATTAGGTCATAAGTAGCTTTTTGGGGGGGGGGGATCAAAATGTTGAATGGTTATTAAGTGACCTGTTGTAAGTCAAGGAGTATTTGTAGTTGCATATGGAGGAAAATAGAATAGTTTGGTTGCATGATTAGTTTTATGTATTTCTTTAATTATCATAAAAGAAATATGTAAAAATAGGAAATTGCATAATTTATTCAGACTACAAAAATCTGCTTTTTTAATGCAACAACTGGGATTTCCTAGAGGCATAATTGTTTTAAATATAAATAATATAAAAATCTTCAAGAATGTGTGGTATGGCACAAATCTCCTTAAGACTGTATCATTTCATAAATAATGTGAATGTTACCCAATATAAAACAACACTTTGCCTAGAGGTGGCAAAGCAAGTTATGAAGCATGTTGGAACAATGTTATTATTCAATAATGTTTCTATTCTTTCCCTATAGGAAGGTATTTTGTTTCTTTTAAATAAAGGAAGTACCAATTCATCCTTAATCAGTCTCTTATCTGCACTGTTACATGATGCATTTGATTATTCAGATAATTTTTGTATAAAATGCTCCCTAATAGGAAGACATAAACAGGAAAAAAAGAGAATTATGTTTTGGAACTTCTACTTACTGTTTTTGCTTCCTGAAAACCTTCTTCCATAAGTTGGATTAATTGCTTTTTTTTTAAGGCTATTTCAGGGGGAGATACATAGAAGAGGTACTCCAATATCTTCTTGAAGTTTCTGAAGGGAAAATGGGACACAGGAAGAGAAACAAAAAAAAAACCATATTTTAAAAACAATTTTTTAAAAAGTTTTTTATTAATAAAAGTTAAAACAAAAAAGGACATAACGTGTCATACCAGTACATATAATCCTAACAATTTGTTCCTTGTCATACATATAATTCCTAATCCCTATATATACATATTTTCCTATATAATACATATTTGTTTCTCTATATACTAGCATACAGTTTTATATACCACAATCTTAACACTAACTTAAAACACAAACAGTTCTCTTTGACTCATACCATTAATAAAATTTGTCCCAGATTTCAAAATAGTCTGTTTCTGTCTTGTCCTTTAATTCCATAGTGAGCCTATCCATATGAGCACACGATAAGATTTTATATAGAATTTCTTCTTCTGTTGGAATTTCTTTAAAAACAAATTTTTGAACAGTAAGGGACATAATAATCGAATCCTTAACTCACAGTTATTCTGCTAGAAAAGATCAAGGTTCACCTAATTTATTCAGTTTTATACCAAGGCTTCCTACAAATGGTAACTTGTTTGCTCCAAGTTACTGATCCACAAAAAAGACATGATGATATTACCTTAGCTAATAAGTATTGATAAAGCCATCATCATCACATCTTTCCTAGGTGGAGCCAATATTTGTCTTGGACTCAACAAAAAGGTACTGGGAAATTCCACTTTGCCACCCCACACAGTCTCTCCCAACAGCTAAACCACCTGTTCAGGCAAATGGGAGTGGGCCAGAGGAACTAATGATTGGAAGAGCAAGAAAGTAGATGATCCACAGGCAGGGAGAAGAAGAAACTGGGAAGAAACCTAAGGCAGCTGAAGACCAAGAAGAAATTTGCAGAGGGGCAGAAATGAGAGTACAGGATTGGTAAAATGGTGGCAGAACAAAAAACAGATTTTAATGCTAAAAAACTGGAAAATAATGGATTAAGAAGGATTGACAATAATAAATTTGGCAAGGCAGGAAAGGTATCAACATTCCTAAGCTGTGCTGTAATTAAATTTTGGAGGAGGGAGAAAGGAGCAGCTAGCTTTTTGAATCATAAAAGAAATTAAAAGCAGAAGTTTGAAATGTTTAACTGTGTTACTATACTTTTAGGCAGTGCTTTTTTTGAAAAAAAAAAAAAAAAGGTGCCAGAACTCACACATGTCATACAACCCGCCTTGCCTACCGTACAAGGTTCCGTCCAAAAAAGGTGCCGGAACTCCGTTCTGGGTGTTCAACCTGCCTCCAGAAGTTATGAATGCTCCAACACTGGAAGTTTTTAAGAAGAGACTGGACAGCCATTTGTCCGAAATGGTATAGGGTTCCTGCCTAAGCAGGGGGTTGGACTCGATGACCTCCAAGGTCCTTTCCAACTTTTTATTACTACTACTACTACTACTACTACTACTACTACTACTACTATTACTATTATGACAAAAGCCCTGCTTTTAGGACATTTATGGAGACTCTCAGTCATCCAGGTCATAGTTATCCCAAAGATGCTTTTCATGAGGCAACTGGACTTCGTTTTTCTTTGAAGATAGCTGGCTCAGGAATTCTGGGAGCTGAAGTCCATGAGTCATAAAAGAGCCAAAGTTGCCTACCTATTCAAGACTGGCTGTCTAGTCATTTCTTAAAAGCCTCCAGTGATGAAGGACCCACAATTTCTGAAGGCAAGCCATTTCACTGGTTAATTGTTCTCACTGTTAGGAAGTTTCTCCTTAGTTGTAGGCTACTTTTCTCTTTGATTAAGTTTCCATCCATTGTTTCTTGTCTTACCTTCTCGTATTTTTGAAAACAGGTTGAACCCCTCTTCTTTTAGGCAGCCTCTCAAATACTGGAACACTACTATCACGTCACCCCTAGTTCTTTTCCCTAGACTAGACATACCCAATTCCTGCAACTGTTCTTCATATGTTTTAGCCTCCAGCCTGTAGGATTTGCACCCCTTTTCTTATATAAATTCCTATTCCAGCTCATAATGTGCATAAATATCAATATGAAGCAGATTACTAGGTGACCAGATAAATAAAAACCATCTACATTTCAAGCCCCATATAAGACTCCTAAAATAACCACATAATTCATAAAATCACAATATATTCCTTCTCTCACATATAATAATATTGATTGGGTTGAATGCATCCTTACAGTAGGTCCACTGCAATCTTAATTCATTTTTCAGATAGATAGGTGTATTACACAGAGAACACACTCAATAAAAGCACAAAGAACCAAAGTCAATTAATTATCTTTTTTTGATTAATTTTTAAAAAACCAACTCACATGGATTCATTTAACTCTTCTTTATCCAAAAAGTTTTGGAATTTCTCTTCAAAATTCAGCCTCAAAATCCGATTATATACCCTAATGACACGATTTACTTTCAATGCAGTGATGCCATACGCTTTGAAGTCCCAGGCACAAAATCGGGATAAAATTAATTCATAGCATGAATTAAACCTGTGGTTAAGAGAGGACATGAACCACTATAATTAGTCAATAGAAAAATACTCCGCCCAAATACATTAGACAAAATTTAAAAAAACCTCTCCCTCCATTAATTACATTACAATAAAATCTAAGACAATTTCTCAATTTTGAAGATAATTACTGTTGTTTTCAGACAAAAACAGCAGGAAGATTCCTCAATATTTTCCTGAAAAAATAATATCTGTGAGGTAATGAGACAGCAGCTGAAATTTACATTTAATTTGCTTTCAAACTTTATCATCACCTTACACTAAATTTATATTCCTTTATTTTGAATGTAATAGATTTGAGCACAAAACATAACAATGAAAGCTGCCTTCCAGCAAGTCAGACCATTAGTTCATCTAATATTGATTACAATGATCAACCTTCAGAGTTGAAAAGTGATCTTGGCATGCTTGACTGAAGATGCTGGAGACTGAACCTGAGATATTCTACTATATATACTTTTTCTGTCCCAGTTTTCTGAGAAAAATTTGCTTTCCTTTGAATGAAGTAACGTAGTAATTATTGCCATACATATTATCTGAAGTAAATTACTTCTTGGAATTTTTTTTTATATAGCTTATCTACCTGTATTATATACAAGGTAGTCCTCAACTTACAACGGTTCACTTTATAATAGTTTGGAATCATGATAGCCTCGGAAAATTGAGTTATGACCCATTCTTCAAGTTAACAATGACTCTTGCACCATCCCCATGGTCACGTGATCACAATTCAGGCACTTGACATTTGCATTTATGATAGTTGCAACATTTTGTAGGCATATGATTGCAATATGCAACTTTCCCCACCAGCTTCTGTCAAGCAAAATCAATTGGGGAAGCTGAGTTTGCTTAACAAGTATGTGATTCACTTAACAACCATGGTAAAAACGGTTATAAAATCAGGCCTGTTCAAAATGATAAGTCCTTGTGCTCTCTGAGTTTGGTTGTTTTCTTGCAGACATTTCATTACTAAAACTAGGCAATGTTACTTATAACTGCACTGACTTATGATGGAAATTCCAATCTCCATTGTGCTTATAAGTCAAAGACTAGCTGTACAGTAGGTGTTCCAAGCACAGACTGAAGTAGTGCTTGCAATGTGATGTCTTTGTGGGGTGCTGTAAAGGAGTATAGTATAGTATAGTAGCAATGTAACTTATTGCTTTATTAAATTTTGGAGGGGTTTGCTATACAATGCATATTTTATAAGGCTGCATATTATTTTCTGCTTCCTTATGAGTGGGGCTTTCCATTCTCTTGTAGAAATCAGTCTTTTCCCACATGTTATAACTAAGTCTATGGTTAACAATATCTGAATCTCTCAAAAGTGCTATCTAGGTGGCAAAGCAAGGATGAACTGAAAGCTAGATCAAGTGGCATACAGGGTTCAAGGAAGGGGAGATTTATATCCTGCTTTTTACCCCAAAATGATATTTAGGGTAGTTGTCAGGTGCAAAAGACCAGGATCACATGTGAAGTTCCAATTAAACAGTTATATTGCTTATGCCTACGCAGAGGAATATTCTCAATTAATGCCTAGCTAAACGTTAGATAAGAGTCATGGGAATTCATAGTGGGTTGGACTTAATATGTTTATAGCTATGTAGAGACTCTAGGCCAGGGGTTCAAACTGCCGGCCTGTGGGCTGGTTGCATTATGTGGAGGCTGCACCCACCTCAGCTCCGGCAAAGCAAATAAAATTGCGGTACATCACGACACGTCACATGGTAAGTTTGACACCGGTGTTCTAATCTAGGCTGATCCCATTTTTGACACTATCCCTAGGCTCTGCCAAATCTTCTACACCTGTTCATGCCTTATTTACTTTTTGATTGACCAAGAGTATCTCTAAATCTTATTTCCTGACTGTTAGGACAACATTTCCTGACAGTTAGAATAGACTAGAATAGAATAGAGCTGGAAGGGACTTTGGAGGTCTTCTAGTCCAGCCCCCTGCTCAAGCAGGAGAACCTACACTGTCTCAGACAGGTAAATGTCTAATTAAAAATCTCCAGTGCTGGAGCGCCCACAATTTCTGGGGGTAAGCTGTTCCACTGGTTGATTGTCCTCACTGTCAGGAGGTTTCTCTTTAATTCCAGGTTGCTTCTCTCTTTGATCATTTTCCAACCATTGTTTCTTGTCTTTCCATCTGGTAAACAACCTGGCCCCCTCTGCCTTGTGGCAGCCCCTCAGATACTGGAACACTGCTATCATGTCTCCCGTTTCTTCTTTTCTTTAGATAGCCAAACCCAAGTCCTGTAGCTGTTCTTTGTATGTTTTAATCTCCAGGCCTTTGATCATCTTAGTTGCTCTTGTCTGAATTTTTTCCAAACTGTCAACATCTTTTTTGTGATATGGTGACCAAAATTGGCTGCAGTATTCTAGGTGTGGTCTTACTAGGGTTTTATAAAGCGGTAATAATTCTTCGCGTGATCAATGGAACTCCAGAAGTTGTGAATGCTCCAACACTGGAAGTTTTTAAGAAGAGACTGGACAGCCATTTGTCCGAAATGTATAGGACCTCCTGCCTGAGCAGGCGATTGTACTAGAAGACCTCCAAGGTCCCTTCCAACTCTGTTATTCTGTTATTCATTTGTCTCAAAAGCTCACAAATGTAAAAATGGAAGGACACTTTGATTCCCACAATGGATGAATCGGTGTAAAAGGTGACAGAGTTAGCAGAATGGCTAAATCTGCATTAACCATGTTTGTTTTCCTTAATCTTGTGTAACTTTCTTCCCTTCTGTTTTCTATACAAAATATTCAGTTTCCTTAAATTATATGTTGTTATGATGTCCCAACTGCCAAGACTATAATATGGAACATAGAAAGTTGTATTTTACAAGCCACTGGGCTATTACATCTTATTGCCGAGATTGACTTACTCTCAGTTTCCCTGTTTTTAGACAGGCAATAGCATCTAGGTATATCATGAATGCATGCAGATATGCTCCACAACCACTGGCCTCAACCCCTTCTACTCCTGGTGCTTACTTGGAGCCATTAGAACACTGCAAGATTGAAGATTAAAATTTTAGAACACTGCAAAACAACTGTACCAAACATCATTTGGTGAGCCCTCTTCAAATCGTGTGTTTCCCACAGATTCCAGTTCAGTAAGCAAAAACTGTACTGCCAAATTGCTGGTTTTCTTCTTCTTCTTGACTTCCACTTGATAAATAGTTTCAATTCTGCAATATGAAACACAGGATACACCATAGCTGAAGATTCACAGTGAATGGCAAAGTACAGAAAAGGGCAATGATCTAAAGAACTGCTTAGCAAGCTTTATGAATATGCAGGACCTCAGAGCCAAGGACGGTCCTAATGAATTTTTTCCCGATTTTCCAACTTTCCCTACTAAAACATATGTTATCTGTCTTATTTAATTTAAACAGATACAATGGAAACACAACCAGTATTCAAATTCTATCAAGTGCTCTGCAAGAACCAAAAGTATACCAGCACTCCATTGCATGTACAAAGTTGCTATAATAAAAGAATAATGTTTACTACTATTACATAAAAGAATAAGCACAAGGTCTCTTTTTTAATGTTAGGTTAAGGATGGTGTTAGTTAAAGAAATCCAGAATTTGTCAAAGTTCAATGTTACTCCCAGCTAGAATTAATGTATCCTTGTACCTGAAAGAAATGTGATCCTGAATTTTAGGCTATTCATGCATCCCTGAAATTATCCAACCTTATTATCACATTCCATTTTTCAGCTAATGGAAAATAGTCCTCCCATTATAAAGGAGAATTATTTGGGAAAATACCCACTTTCCTTTCAGATAAATACAGTATTTTTGCTTTTATCATGCACATTAATGTCCCAACGGAAACTATTTCAGAAAAGACAAAAGAAGCAATGTTTTTTCTTATATCTATGAAATATCAACATGAAAATCATTAATCTAAAAAAAAAATCTCTACTATCCTTCCAATTAGGACTTTTTAAACTGATGAAAGAATTTTGTTTAATTAAATCTAAATATTGACTATTGTTTTAAAAAGTACTGCAATTAAAATTTCTCATTTATGTTCTGTATATTCAGTACATTCAGATGCTATATTTTTTCTATCCTGCTCTATGGAGTAGAGAGTTGGTCTCTGACAGAAGGCCACCTGAAAAGACTAGAAGCATTTGAAATGTGGATTTACAGGCGGCTGTTACGTATAAGCTGGGTTGACAAGATCAGAAATGAGGAGGTGATAAGCCACCTGGGAAAGCCAAGGGAAATCATCAAAACAATTAAAAAATGAAAATTAGAATATTTTGGAAATGTGATGCGACACCCAGAAAAATACGGCATACTCCATTTAATCCTCCAGGGAAAGATTGAAGGCAAACGAGGTCCAGGCAGAAGAACATCGTGGCTTCAAAATCTAAGGGATTGGTTTGGACAAAACTCAGCAACACTTTTTCGTGCGGCTGCTGATAAAAACAGGATCACCAACATGATCGCCAATGTCCGATAACGGATATGGCACAAGAAGAAGAAGAATATTCAGTACTGAATTTATACAGACATAAGCTTTCAAGTCCTAAAGTTCTGCTTTATACTTCATTTACACAAAGATAGCTTTTCAAGTCCTCAAGTCCTACTTTATAGATTTCCTGAAAACTTTTCTCCTTGCTGCAAATTCTTTCACAATAAAATAGTATTTCCTAATGACATAAACGCAGCAGAGCATCTTACTTTCCTCTTCCAGAGGACATGTAAGTTTGAAGGAACTTGAGGACCAGCATGCAACCCACAAGCCCAAAGTGGATCTTATCTCAAGCAATGAATTCAGTGTCTTCAAGTCCCAAACCTGTTCAAACAGCAGCCCTTGCACCTTTCACAAGATGTACATACTCCTGCAGTTTCTTGTTCCAGAAATTTATTCTTCTTTTGAGAGCATCTAATTTAAGTAGAAATAGTTGCTCCAGACTGGATTCCTCTGAGGTCTCATCTGGACTCTCAACATCCCCATCTGATTTTTCATATTCAAAGTTCCAGCTTGAAGAAACTTTACTAGCTTGTATTCTACCACTTGCTTGAAGTTCCATTAATTCACGTTCTAGCTGTTTCAAGACAGAAAGCAAAACAAATGCATTAGTTTAACTGAAATTTATGAAGGTTGTGAACATTTAATGAAAAGCTAAAGCCCAAAATTATATAAATAAAATAATGTGCAAAAATAGGACAAGAACCAGTACAGGTATTTTGCTGCACGTCACTGCATAAATAAGAAAATACAAATAATGATGTTATTCCACAATGAAGAAGAAAAATACTATTTAGAGTAAAATTATCCAATAGGCACACATTCTAGAAACTATATCTAATATCCCTCACTTATTTTTTCCCCAAAAAATAGTCATGTAAGGTCATGTAGATTGTGATGCGGAGGAGGGAGGGAATGACACAGAGAGAGAATCTTTTCCTTCAGATACACTTTCCATGCAAAAATGCCTATTCTCAAGTATTTGCTTCCCAAAAAACAAATTGGACTTTTAAGAGCAATAGGCAATGAGAGTAGTGACGCCAATTAGCAAATAGCAAGCATGGGAAGGAAAGAATTAATCTCCCTTTCCCTTTATACTGTGGTATTGCTCTGTGTTGGGGCTCCATATGGATACTTTTTTGGGGAAAAATAATTTGCCAAGACAAATTTGAATTTTGTTTTAAAGACATGGTATACCAATATTAAGATGTACTGATTTACTAAACAACTGCAAAGCCCAAGTATGTTTCAGAAACACCCCAAATTCTATTCTGTTGGGTTTTATTTGGAGTTCAATATTAAATCAGGAAGACTTAGTAATTTGCTCACATATTATGTATGCTTTTATTATTTATTAATTTTTATACTGCCTATCTCCCTTATGAGGCGACTCTGGGCAGCATTTATTATTAAGTATTATTAGTATTATTTGTCACTCAATCAGCCAGATGTTTGGACCGGACCTGGCATTTTTGTCACTTATCGAGTCCTTCCTAAGTGTCTGTGATTATTATTAGTATTGTTTTGATTAAATACTTCAAGTCATGAGACTGGATTGGTCTATAAAATAATTTCTTTTGTATTTATTTATTTGATTTCTATGGCCGTCCATCTTGTGACTCTGGGCAGGCTACATCATAAAAACATAATAAAAAATAAAATAAATATATATGGTTGCTAAGTAAAACTATTGCCAAAGATATAGCCAAGAAATGGGGCCCTTAATACACTTGGAGCACCAGACCTATCACATAACAAGGACTTCACAGCCATACAAAAGGCCAGATGGGCCAGCATGATACTAATCTCATCCTAAACTCTGAAATTTTCAGACTGAGATTGAACCTGGAACCTTCTGGACTGTAAAGCCTGCATTCTACCAAGCTTTTTTAATGAAGAAAGGCTCACTACTGAATTGCGGCCATTACTTCTGAGAGAAACACTCTCCTACTTGGAATTATTGAAAGTATAACAACAGATTGTGGGCAGGCATGTGAAACTTCAATGGTAGGATTCAAACAATAGAATTCAGCCAGAATTTACTTTGGTGGTGGCTGGGTTTCTTACATGTTTCACATAGCAGCTGAAATGTTTAAGACGATCTTCTGGCAATTTCTGTAGTTTGTTCTTTCTTTCATTTAGCTTTTCAACCTCCTCATTCAGTTGTCTGTGAACACTCTTGATTCGCATATTGTAGTACATCACTTTTTTCATCACAGTTGTCTTCAAAAGATAAAAGGAAAAGTCAGAAAGGAGCTGAATGTTAGCATTTAAGGATACAATAATAAATTAAAAATTCTAAAATATCATGCCATTATTGGATTGTAGTCCCCAAGTTTGAACAAGGTGGACATGATATGGAACAATCTCGCATAGGAAAGCATGTCAATGTTCCTTCTATACTTTCTCTATCTTCATCAGGCCCATTCCCACACAATGGTAGTGCTTTTACACCATTCCTTAGTGTAAATAATCTGCTCTTCTCTGGATAAAGCTCCAATGCTTCTACAGCAAGCAGCTCCATACAACGATGACATCAAGAACAGTTAATAAATAGTGGACTAACACTAATTTATTTATTTATCCAATTTATTTGCTGTCCATCTTGTGGTTCAGGCAACTCTGAGCGGTAACTCTGAGCAGCTAACATAAATATATCTATTTATGGAAGAGGGACAGAATCGTGGATATTCTAAGGTAAAGGATGGACAGTGTTGAGAGAAACAGTCCTTTTGAAAGGCAATATGAGCCATCTCTGATTCAATGGTACAGAGGCTAATTTCTTTCTGATCCAATTTAAAAAACCCATGTATTTCAGCAAGATGTGCAGTAGGTTCATTTAAAGAAGAAGAAACAAGTAAAATGCAGTAAGGTTATTTGGTATGACACATATGCACAAGGTTGCTAAAACAACTGGGCCCAGTGCTCTTCAACATCTTCATCAACGATTTGGACGAGGGGATAGATGGGGATAGATGCAGACAAAACCAAGCTGGCAGGAATAGCCAACACTCCAGAAGACAGGCTTAGATACAGGAAGATCTGGACAGACTTGAACACTGGGCGCTATCTGGCAAAATGAAATTCAATGGTGAAAAAAGTAAGGTTCTACATTTAGGCAAGAAAAACCAAATATACAGGTATAGTATACCTTGCTCAATAATAATAACTGTGAGAGGGACCTCAGAATCCTAGTGGACAATCACTTAAATATGAGTCAGCATTGTGCTGCCAAAAAGGCCAACACACTGCTGGGCTGCATTAACAGAGGGATAGAATCAAGATCATGTGAAGTATTAATACCACTTTACAATGCTTTGGTAAGGCCACACTTGGAATACTGCATATAGTTTTGGTCACCATGATGTAAAAAAGATGCTGAGACTCTAGAAAGAGTACAGAGAAGAGCAACAAAGATGATCAGGAGACTGGAGGCTAAAGCATATAAGGAACAGTTGCAGGAATTGGGTATGTCTAGTTTAATGAAGAGAAGGATGAGGGGGGACATGATAGCAGTATTTCAATATCTCAGTGGCTGCCACAAAGAAGAGGGAGTCAAACTATTTTCCAAGGCACCTGAAGGCAGGACAAGAAGCAACGGATGGAAACTAATCAAGGAGAGAAACTTCCTGACAGTTAGAACAATTAACCAGTGGAACAACCTGCCTCCAGAAGTGGTGAATGCTCCAATACTGGAAGTTTTTAAGAAGAGACTGGACAGCCATTTGTCTGAAATAGTATAGGGTTTCCTGCCTGAGCAGGGGGCTGGATTAGGTGACCTCCAAGGTCTCTTCCAACTTTATTATTATTAATAATTTCCAAAATGTGTTTTCAGTTTTTTCCCCAGTTTCTCTCTATAGGTTTGTTTTTTTTTAAAACAGGAGAATTAAAGCAATACATATTTTTCAAAACAGAGAAAGGAGATCAGTCAGAGATAAGATTAGTCTCTATTCTCAGCTTTTTGGAAAAAACAAACATTTTACAAATTGGGAATGATGAAGGAGATTGCTTTTTCACACATATACCCGATAAACTAATTTTATCACACTGATAAATGACAGTGATTCAAAAAGACTTCTCTTGCAGATCTTACAATATCAGGACAGTTCATTTTCTTGGAATATTACAGGTACAGGCAATCCTTCAAATGGGTTGTTTGCAGCTTTAAAAGTCAGACGTAACTTTCTTAAACTGAATCTGGAAAACTACTTGCATGCAGTGCAGATTTTTAAATATTGGAGTGATGCAATTTGGGCAATTAAAGATTGCTAGGCACTCTTCAAGAATAGCTTATATAAAGCATTCAGCAATGATCTGAAGTGATGAAACCAACAATTGGATAGATAATTCCTATGGGATCAGATTGATACTAGAACATTCAATTAGCATAGTAAAAATCTTTGTGCAATGCACTCCTTTCCATCAACAATATCTGGGAAAAGCTGAGCCTGGCTTTTCAGGATTAGCACAGGTCTTCAAGAACAGGTTTAATATCAAGCTCCAAACCAAAGAACTAATATTTAGTCTTAAATAATTTCAGGCGAGGGTCACTTTCCTGCCACACATGACTGAATCTGGGCAATATTCAAAATGCAGCCCAGGAGGTCATTATTCCTGTAGGCCAGGGGTAGCCAACCTTAGCTCTTTTATGACTCGTGGACTTCAACTCCCAGAATTCCTGAGCCAGCACAGCTGGCTCAGGAATTCTGGGAGTTGAAGTCCACGAGTCATAAAAGAGCCATGGTTGACTACCCCTGCTGTAGGCTTTCTATATTTAGCAATAGGGATAATCCTATTAGCATAGCTCTTCTCCCGTGGAAAAGGATTCTTCTGTCCTATTCAAACAACTGCTGAAGTTAGGATTAAACTACAAGTTGGATAATCAAGTAAACCTATAATTAACTGAAGAAATGTTTAAATTAATTTTAAAAGCAACTAAGCATTAATCTCTATAATTGTTGTCATTGTATTGTATTGTATAGTATTATACATATGGAATACTCATATAATTAGCTAGTAGTAACCTTTTTCTGTTCTGATTCTTAAAACTTGTACTCACCTCTGCCAGCTCTTTTATTTGTGTAGAAGATACATCGTAAGTATCAAGCCTTTGAAGCAAAGGAATGTGATATAGCACATGTGTTGCATAATTGCAAAGATGACAGACAGGGTTGGCTTCATACTGGGGGTCACTCAAACACAGGTCTGTTAAACAAGGTAATCTTGCCAAATTGGTAATTTCCTTTGCAAAAGAAAAAAAAATGAAAAAGCACCACTTTCAAATATATCTAATGTCAAGAACTATTCTAGGCTTCACCATTCACAGAAAACCTGCAGAAACCTAGGAATAAAATAAACTGAAATATTTCAATGTTACATTTTCTTAACAACGAATAACCTTGCTCCATATTATCCTGCTCCTCCGTGAATTGCATTGTTTGCCAGTTTTGCTTCCAGGTCCAAGTCAAAGAGCTGATGATGACTTATAAAACCCTGCATTGCATAGGACTGTGTTACTTGAGGGACCACCTTTCCCCAATCATATCTACATATCCCATCAGCCAGGGATTGTCATCTGGAGGGTCATTTGCTGTGCTTCCCTTTCTTTGGAACATTACCCTCCAGAACTCAAATTGGCCCAACTTTCCATGTTTGTTGCAAGGCTCTAAAAATATGGTTTGGCCAACAGGCATGGGGATCCAAGGGTGTGGCAGAGCTGTGCAGTGGATGTATTGATTGTTACTGATGGATATTGTCTATCCATCAGTATTAATTTTTTGTAGGGTTATATGGTTTTTATATTGTTTTACTTTTTAATCATTGTATTTGTATTGTATTTGTATTCGGGTCTCTATACTGTTTTTTCTCTGAGTTGCCCAGAGATACATTGAGATAGGCCGCTTTATCAATCTGAATAATAAAATAAATTAATAAACCAGTTACATCAATCAAACCAATGAGAAGACAACACTTACTTTAAATGAGCATATTCTGTTACCAGACAAATTTAATTTTTCAATACTTTCACTTGGATCCAAGCGGTTTCCTAAAAAACAAAAGGAGGGAAATTATTCTTGAACTTTCCCCTTTTTTCTAGTTTTGGTTGCTATTCAAAAAACTAAGCAAGTCAGATCTGGTTAGTGGTTAGACAGATGGAAATGCAAGGCTGTAGGAAAGATTGAAAAAAGAAGAAAGTAGTCTCATATAACTTCTATACTGTTGCCAAGAAAACTGCATGGGTATGCCCATGGAAGAAATAGAAAAAAAAATCTGATTCAAGAGACTTTTTTCTTTCTTTCTTTCTTTGTAAATTGTAACAGTATACAAGTAAATACAATAGAACAATTTCTTCAGAAAAATATTTTTTTCTATACATTAAAAAATATATTGGATCCACTTGACAATCTAGCATTCTATTTTCCACAATAATCAACAACTGCCTCTGGAAGTTCATGGGAAGACCTGAACACAGTAGCCCTCTGTAAATTAAGGAAGATGACCTTGATAGAGACTTCTTGCATCATCTTCTTTATACTCTACATCCATTAATGTTCCTATGGTAATAATATTCAAAAATACACACTTCTGATCCAGAATGGTTATAGTTCCTCTTTTACACAATTGAGATCAGTGATACAACAACATCAGAGCAAAGTCCATGACTCAGCCAAAACAGTTGACTGATGCCTCAAACCCAGTATCAACTCCTGGGTTGAAATAGCACGAAATAGGCTGAAGTGGGATTGATGTTGTTTCTCACAATACTTTTTTTCCCTTATTATTAGCGTCAAAACATGATGTGATTACAAATGCCTGTGTTATTATGTGTACATATTGAAAAAAATGGGTAACAAAATGAAACTTATATTCTGGTAATAGGACAATCACTTGAAGATTGTCCTATTGTCACTAAAATTCCCCCTAGGTAAAACCGTTAAGCTTAGCATCTAAAATCTTAGCTGTACTACTGTATTGCATAGCACGGAATATAAAAGTTTCATACTACTGTAAATGACAAGCTACTGAGCAAGAGAAGGGTTCTATTTGCTGTTGTTTGCCCCATTAGTAATATGCAAAATAACAGATATGCAAAATACAATGCATCTTGTACCAATTTTACTAATATTGTTATCTGCAAGATTGAGTTCTTTCAGTCTCTTCAATGAAGTCAGCCCCTGTAAAAAAACACAGATTATTGTATTTAGAATCATATAATGTTGCAAATTCTTTAAACCAGACATACATTAGACTATGTTGCATAAAGCAAATGATTTTGGAAAACAATTTTAAACCAAGCTGTATTTTGTACAACCATTAAGAGTAAGCTTTCTACAACTATTTTATTTAGAAGATTCCTAATAATTTTATTCCTTTAATATGGCTAATAGCTTTGCAATTGTGGAACTCTATCGGAAGATTAAGTTCAAATAGCTCTTATGCGATTTTGTTTTAAATTACAGAGGAGGACATCCTTTGTTCATCTAGACACTTGCAGAGATTATAAAACAAGATCCTCTTAAGAGTATAATTTTCAAGTGAATATTATTTCATTTCTGGTTGGATGGTTATTTATTTACTTGCTATAGAATAGATAATTTTAATGTTGATTGTTTAAATTTTAACTGTATCTTAATTCTACCTTCAGAAAGAGGGGGGCGAGAAACAAAGAAGAAAAAAAGGAAAGGGAAGAAAGAATAATTCTTTATAATTATTGGTGGATTGGGAAATATAATTAATCACCTGTACAACTGGGATACCTAAGAGATTAGAATTGCTGAAATCGTATTTGTATTGTTGCCAAATATATTAATCAGAAAGTGCTTTTGGTGATAAAAGTGCTTTTGGAATAAAATAGATCAGCTGCTCTAGCTGTTCTACAGTTTCCTACACAATTTTTAACTATTTAAATATTATCTTCTTCTCTCTCACTTGCTTATCCTTACAAATAAATAGCTCTTCAAAACCCAATCCTACCTGTATTTCTTTAATCTGGTTCCCATTAAGCCAAAGTATCTCCAATTTTTGTAGCATTTCCAGATTTTCAATGATCGAAATCATATTGCAATACAGGTAAAGTTTTTGCAAAATAACACATTTTTCCAAACCAGCAATTTTCTGCAAAGAAATTAAAGTCACCAAAGAGGAAAATGCAGAATTTCCAGAAAATAGAACAAGAGTTTAGGGGAAATGCCTTAACCACACTGCCAAACTGTCATCTAAACCTGGTACATGAAGCTTTAATTTCATTGTTACCCATCTCATTAGATAGACATAAACCACTATATTGTCAGAATTCCCTTTCTATACATAGACCTGGGCTCCTCCAAATACTTCTGGGATAAGTAATAACCTTTAACTACTTAAAATGAACTATTACTGCTTTTAACATGTCTTATTGTTGCAGCAGATCCACAATTCATGATTACCAACTTTTCTTCTAATGCACAAATATAAATTTGAAACAAAGGAGAAGTTAGTCTTTCTTGAATCAACTTTGATTACTGGAAATTTCACAAACAAGGGACTGTAATTTTCAGGACAGCAATACAGTAATAGTTCAAAGCTACATTTTTCAAGCAACTAAGATATACTAGTGGTTTTCTGTCCAAGTTCTAATCAGATATGGCCCTGCTTTTCAAGATTTGAGCAGATGTTTTAACATCAAATAATACATTTAAGGTGAGGTATGAGTTAAATGCGAAATAGATTGAGACTTTTTACTTGGGCAAGACTTCTCTATCTTTGCTAAGATTGCAATCAGACTTAAAATCTAAGTATACAAGCTTAAGCTTCAGAGCTACATTCTCTTCAAAAATAGGTGAGGCCTATGCATTCATTAAAAAGTTGTGCAAAATATTATATCTTAGAACATTCTGAGCTTGGAAAGGCCCATGCTAAGGTTGGAATGGCCTACTTTTGAATCAGAACATTCTGGGACAAAATATTTTGCTCACTCTATATTGCAACCAAATTTTGTTAAGTAACAGAAGGGTGAAATTATTAAATACACATCTATAAAGTAATGTTTTTCACTATACTTTGTGTTATGTAAAATTAAGAGAGTTGATGTTTTCACTGAATCTATTTTGGAAGTGTTTGGAGTGACTTAGAAAACGTCTTTCACAACGTGTGACTTATTTGAGGGAACTTGGAAACTTAATTCAAGCATGATTTCCTGAAAGAATTAGGTGTAGGCTTTGCCACTAAGAAAATACTGGTGTTGCCAAGCTGTGGAGGTGTTATAATCACCAAAACAGAGTAATTTGAAGAGGCTTTTTTTTTAAACTGGGACAAAAAAAAAAATGGATGGGAACACAGCGGATGAGTGAATAATAAAGAGTATAATAATAGTAGATTGCTCAGTCAGATGTAGCATTGAGATGGCAAAAGGACAATAAAAATTGGGTAGAAAAATGGTTATGCATTGTGCTATGAATAACATTATCTCCACTAGAATCTAAGAAAACATGAAAAATGTTGTACAAACTGGAAGGATCCCAAAGCAGAAGGTGAATTTTGGTTCAGGGAATACAGCCTCTTAGGTGATTGTATTCTTCCAAAGCCAGCCTTGCTCAATATTTTTGTGCTCAATCAAAAACATTTTAGTTATTCAACAAAGCGTTTATTCTCATGATGAAATAAAATAATGAATAAAAATAAATGAAAAAGAAATTAAATCTTTTTTGTTTATATGCAGTACTACTTTTTCTAGCATAGTCTGGGCGTACCACTCAAAAAGTCAGATTCTTTAAACTAGAAAAAGTTGCAAAAGAGTACAAGTTAAATGAAGATTTCCTCATACACTGGAAATTAAAATGCTGGACTTTAGTTCATACTTACTGTCAAACAGCATTCAGCTATCCATAATTCTTTAAGAAACGGACAGTTCTCTAAATCAGAAATCCACTGGATGTGCTGCCTAACCAGAGTTAGTTTTGTTAAACTAGGAAAATGAGACAGGCCTACTATTCTGGGGTAGCCTGAGAAAAACATTTCCAAGTTTTGTGTTGAAGGTCCTTCTTGCTCAAGTCTTTCATAAGCCAATCCATTACTTGTACACTGGAAGAAACAGATAAAATTATTAGTATGTGTTTGTTATGACTGAAAGATAAAACTATAAGAAAACTCCAAATAGCTTTGCATTTTGGCAAGTAAGTATCCAGAAGAACTCCATATGTATTTATTTTGGTCTAATACTAATTCTAGGGAGCCCTTACGTTTGAAATAGTGGCGAATATCTAGGTCAGATGTAGGATGAGGGTGAAGGTTCGTTCTCTGAGCTTGTGGGTTGGTTTCCGAACGTTTCGTTACCAGGCTAGATAACATCTAGCTAAGTCAGGGGTAGGCAACCTTGGCTCTTTTATGACTCTTTCAACTCCTAGAATTCCTGAGCCAGCCATGCTGAGAAGAAATGAAGAGGTTTCCTTGCTGAGCCATGCTGGCTCAGGAATTCTGGGAGTTGAAATCCACGAGTCATAAAAGAGCCACAGTTGTCTACCTCTGAGCTAGGTAAAACTCCGCTGAAGATGTTACCTAGTCTGATAACGAAACGTTCGGAAACCAACCCACAAGCTCGGAGAATGAACCTGCACCCTCAGCCTTATGTTGCCTACTTCACTGCCTAACTTTTTTTAAAAAATGAATTTTACTCTGCAATTCACCATTTGGTCTACATCCTTTTTGACTGCCAAGACTGCAAGGACCATATACATCTCAATGATTTTCACCTTAGCTGAGAAAATTTCATTTACAACATACAAGACTTTGCCATCTACTCTGAGAGACAAACAACAGTAACAATACTATAGAATTATCAAAAATAATTAAAGCAAAAAGACAATATTGCGAAAACATCATGCCATCCCACTGACATTTTAAGAAAAAAATCTGGAAAATTGCCTTATTAATGATAACCCGATTGTTAATAAGAAATAATCACAATTTTCAAAAGATGTGTTCACATCAATCATTACTTCAACAGTTGATAGAATTAACCATATTAGCATGTCATGCAAACACAGTTAGAGAATACTTGTTCATCAGAAATAGTGTAATGCCATCAGTGAAATGAATACGATGATTATGGCTGCTCAAGATCAGTGGTGTACTCAGTTGTATACCCTGCTCCTCACAATGACAAACAGACGCTACTGGGATCCTTACAAGGAAGAATAAAAACACACCGATTGCAACAGTCTCCCAGTAACTTCTAAAAGTCTTCAACTGGGGACCTTGCAGCATTTATATAGTTCTTATAAAAGTATCAACTGATAAATCTATCATATTTGCATATAACCCTGAAAAGTATTACGATTTCTTGATTCTATCTTCTTAAAGACTCTCCTTTACAGATTATGCATTAACAAGGAACATTCCTTGAAAATGCATGGTTGCAAACTACAACACTGATAATCAAAACATATGAATGATTGACAGAATCAGTTTAATATTGTAAAAGATACCAGACAACCTATTAAATAAGGTGCCAAATTATCCTATTAAATAATAAATAACAGTAAAAGAGATAGAGCAGTGTATATAGCAATAATGACAAGAGTTAACTTGCTTCCTCTGTACTGCCAGTAAAGCCTATATGTGATATATACTTAAAAGTTTGCTTCACGCACAACACTGAGAAATAAATATTTAATAACCTTACACAAATTCTAAACAGTGAATTGAGGGGTTATAAGGGGGGCGACAAATATGGTAATATTTATATAGGCCCAGTTGTAAGATCAGAGGGGTAGTTATTGTTTATCATTCTGTTTGATTGCTCTTATAGAATTACCAAATATTTAGACAATCAAAGAGGTTTTTAAAAACACACCAAAACTTACCAACTCTTTAATTATTTCATCAGAAGCAATCTGGTTTTGAGAATCACTCTGTATCATTTTCTGAGCATTTCAGCATAAAAGACATAGTTCATACCTAAAGAATAAAAATGTAATATCTTTGTAAGAAATTAGTTATGAAGCCAAGATTCAGCTGTTTAGATAAGAGAGGACATATGATAAAATATAAACTTTAAGGTATCTAGATCCCAAGCTCCAAAGCATCAGAAATCTAGAGCACTGTTTCCCAATCTTGGCAACTTTCAGATATACTTCAACTCCCAGAATTTTCAGCAGCTGCCATAGTTGTTGAAGAATTCCACGTATTGAAGGCCAGGAAGTTGGTAAGGTTGGAAAATACTGCTCTAGAGCCAATTTTAAACCAGCAAGAAATGTTTAGCAAGCTAGAACAAACAAGAGTAGTATGCTCTGATCAGCCAACTCCCACTAAGTTATTTTTTTAAGTTTCCTTATATGGAATCTCTGAAACAGAAATTAGTCTATTAATTTAGTCTACTCTAAGGATTTGCAAACCTTTTGGATGAGCAGGCACTTCAGAATCTTAAGATAATGTCACAGTGCTCTCAGCAAGTGGCTACCATAGTAAGTATACCTATTCACAAAAGATTAGTTCACAGTTGGATTCCAAGCATCCTATGGAGATGCCCAGGGAATGGACTTACCCAATTATCTGGGAACAATTTGATTCTGTTGGGCCTGAGGAAGTCAACAGGGTCCTGTGAATCAAAAACACCCCCACCTGTATATTAGATCCATGCCCTTCCTGGCTGGTCAAGCCTTGTGGGAGGTGGCATGTGGGTGGTTCCAAGCAATCATTAATTCATCTTTGTCAGAGGAGGTGTTTCTGGCTCCCTCAAAAGAGGCACTGGTTTGTCCCCTACTCAAGAAGTCATTGCTGGACCCTATTGTGCTGGACAATTTTTCTTCACTCTCCCACTTCCTTTCTAGGAAAGATGGCTGAGAAAGTGGTGGCATTGCAATTCCAGAAAACCCTGGAGGAAACATATTATACAGATCTTTTCAGACAACTTTCAGACCCAGATATGAGACTGAAACTACATTGGTCACACTCATGGATGATCTCTGGCAGGATGGGTTGCTCAAAACTGGATAATGTCGATGCTGCTAATAGCTTGGAAGAAATTTACAGAACACTACACTGGTTATGAAATGAAATTCCTTATCATCATGCGTTTGCAAAACAAAACAAAACACTGATTTTAGATGCATGACTCAGTTATCTTCTATAAAATAAACAACAGCCTTCATTGTTTGCTGTTGTAAAACTTAAAGTTAATTGGGGTGAAAGGCGTTGCATCCATAAAAATGCTGTTATTGTGACTAGCAACAATATTTGTAGGTTAAGAAAACACGTTAAAATGATAATTTTCCAAAAGACCCTTAATCAGAACAGCATTCTATAGAGAACATGATTCCAGACACATTGCCCACAAAACAGGGATACATAACATTGAAAGTGTTCTAGTTTCATTAATGCAACACAGTAAATCCAAAACCTATTTTAACAAAACACAAATAGCATATTAAGCACAAATACCTATTAGTTCAATGTGATAGTATGGTTCATGTAACATAATATGCTGCAAGGTTGTGTTTAAACCACTACTTGCCCCTTAAACTACAAACTACCCACATCCATTTTCTGCAAACTCAGACCCTTGTTGATTTTGAGCTATTATTTCTCAGCTTATGAGGACAAAAGGATAGGGTCTCTCTCTCTCTCTCTCTCTCTCTGTTTGTGTGTGTGTGTGTGTGTGTGTAACACAAATATGAACGTGGTTTCATGAAAGGTCGCGGGAAATACAAAGTATTCTCTTTCTTCTATGGCATGCTAACAATATGGCATGCTAACACCTAAAGCAAGTTAAATAACCCGCCTCAAGTCATTTTAATTAAGCCCTCAAAGGAGAACGCGATTCCAGTAAAGGTTGACGAGGAATTCCAGAATAATATATGGAGGAAAGGTGCTTCTCTTTGGGGGCGGGGAGCAAAAGAAGGCACCTTCCCAGCCCTCAAATGATTACAGAATTACTCCATAGCCTGAGATGATCAGAATCCTAATCCAACCCATTCCAAGTGTGCCTGTTTGGGAAAGGCGATGGAGCAGGGACGATTCCTCTGGTCTACTAATCGTCCTTCCCAGCGGCCATCACTCACCTGCCTGGAGCCTAAGTTGCTGCCCAAATAAGTCCAGGCTGTGTACAACAGAGGCCTTCCTTGTCACTAGGCAACCACATTTTCTCTCTCATTACCAAGCTCCAGCCAACCAGCGGAGACCAAGTGACAGCGTGATAACACGTGACCTAGCTCCACTGTGAGAAGAGATGATTGTTCCTCCGCCCAGCGGAGTTTTCATAGAGTTGCAAGCAGGTCCCGTCAGGATGTTTTCGTTCGGCGCGGGTTGTGATTAATGCCAAGCACTGCGGCTTCATGGACTACAGTACGTCTGGGCTTCAGGCAAAGGTTTACATGGCTGGAGTTTGCACTTTGTCTTTAGCGAAGAAAAGTCTCAGTTGGCTTCAGAGAAGCTGTAATTAATTAAAGTAAATGTTTGCATCCTCTCTCTTTTAGTGCACATTCTTCGAATTTTACTTATCTCAGTCAGATTTACTTTGAATAAGCATAGTTTTAATTGCAGCTGACATCATTTTGTGTTGATTGTACTGTATTTAATTCTAGTACAAAAGGCAGAAAAGCCACCTTTGAAGAGTGTAATCTTTTCTGATAAAGTTAAATAAATGTAATCTTTTCTGATAAATAAATGCTACCCAAAATAGTTAATAAGATCAAATTTTACAAATCTGCTGTTGTAATTGTAGTAAAACTTACCCTTAAATATGCTTATTCAGTAATATGTATAAAAATAATGAATGTATAATTATGATGTAGAACATGAGTAGGAAGGCAACTAAACATTTACAAAGTGGGGGTAGCACATTAAATGTATAGTACTAGGAACAAGGATGAGTAATTAAAATTCTAGAAGTTAATAACATTCTCTAATTTGCTTACAGTTTCATGCTTAAAATGAATAAAAATTTGACTACAGCTGTAAAAACTACAATCTCAGTTATTGAGATTTTGTCTCAGCTTCCAATATTTGGAATATGAATTTGTCTTTTGTCTCTTGGTGTACCAGATGATACGTAATTCAAGATGATGTCATTGTTTTAGACTCTTAGCAACCACATATTCAAAATAAAGTAAAATAAAATTTGTCATTGTGAGTCATACTTAGTAACTATAAACTCAGTGCTTAAACTGATTTACAGGACTTTTTGAATGGATTAACTCTTTGTATTTTAGCAAGATTACAAATATAATTGTCTTTTAGAAGACATTTAAGAGAAAGTATTTAACAGTTGCTTATTGCATATGCTATACTACATTATGTTGAACTTTCAAACCTGTAAAAGATATTATCGAAAAGACACTGAATGGATTCACATACATTAAAGCAAGATTTAATTACTGTTTGTTGAAGGTATAATCACTATTCATGCCAAGCCATAAACTATGATTGACAACCAGGTTTTGAATCTAGCCCAACTACTACTGGGAAAATCCAGGATCAGTTCCTCACTTAGCCATGAAGCTCACTGAGAGATTTTGAAGCAATTACTGTTTCATATAACATATTCTGAGAATTGTGAGGATAATGAAGAATTTGTTAAATGATGCTAAAAGAGAAGCATATACCACCCCAAGTTCTTTGAAGAGAAGTTGTAAGTGCACTAAAAATGTGAAGTAAAAGAAAGCAGAGTGGTCCAGAGGGACAGGTTTTGAGATCTCAGAAAAACCAACTACCAATTCCATTTGTACAATTCTGCCTGAACAAAAATTATTTGCCCATCAAAGCTACAAAAACTCTTTGGGGTATGTGAAGTGCCACTTTTATGCCACCAGATGTCACTTTTTCACATGTGTCTTCCATCCATATACTGTATGCACTGAAGAATTTTCTAGCAAATTCTTGTGGTTTCTTATCAATAAAGCCTTAGTTTATAATGCTTCTATAGGTTATTCACATTTATATTCTAGATTTAATATACATCATCTAGCCATTTAGGGAGATATTTCATGGATGCTCTCTAATAGCTATGAATCAAAGACACTAGAAATTAGATTTCTCTGCTGCTCTAGGAATTTCTCTTTGTGATATCACACTGTCTCCTCTGTTTAGTGGCTGAGCTGGTTTTGAATGAAAGTAATCTTACTATTTACAGTGCTGAAGCTCTGCAAAACATGAGAATATGTCTCAAGCTGCCTTTTGATTCCTTGTCTCAAATCAATTTTTCCTATTCTTTGCATAGGTTCAGCTGCTTTATAATTACTCATCATTAGAAACAAACACGCATGTTGGGGAGGGAGAATTAGCAGGCAAAACACATGCAACATGAATGAATGAATGAATGAATGAATGAACGAGGATGCACTCTGAATGCCATTCTTCTATTGGATTACTGAAATGAACAAGTGATTGGTTGTGAAGTTAACTTTTCAAGATCTATAGGGGTGATATAATGAATTTCTCAGAGCCAAGGAAACTGGATGGAAATTCATAAAAGGTTATATATACAAAACAACTGCACATTTTCTTTGTCAAGAAAACAAGTGGCTACCTTCCCAGTGAATTGTACTTGGTTAGCAAGAAGACCAAGGACTCTTAGCCTAATGAACTCAGAAATAACTTGTGACTTTCTGTGAGAGCAAGTGTTGAGGTACTCTAAACCAGGGGTCTTCAAACTTGGCCCTTTTATGACTTGTGGACTTCAACTCCCAGAATTCCTGAGCCAGGCATGCAGGCTGAGGAATTCTTGGAGTTAAAATCCACAAGTCACAACAGGGCCAAGTTTGAAGACCCCTGCTCTAAACAGTGCACTAGAATTTTATGCCTGGATTTTGGGCATCTCAACTTCATGCATAAGTTGAAATTGGATTTCTTACTTAATTGTAGCCTTACTTGTTCTAAAGAGAGCCTTTGATTTCATCTGGAGCCCCTTCTTGTCCAATACAGCTTTGATAATTAAGGTTGAAGCTTAATATGTTCTGTATCCTGATGAGCTGCCCTCTATGCTGGTTGACATGGTTGATTGTTCTTTGAAGTTTACATTTAGGTTTTCTTATTCTCTTGCAGGATTGGTATTCTGAGTCAGTTTGTCTCCTCTCAGCACTGATCCTAGAAATCTGTATGTGACTGATTCTTTTTTGAGTCTGGAAAAGTCCCATGCAATATAACCTATATCAGTGATGGCGAACCTTTAAGAGACTGAGTGCCCAAACTGCAACCCAAAACCCACTTAGGCATCGTCAAGTGCCGGGTGGGTGTGATCCATTAGCTGGGTGTGGCCAATTGGGTGGGTGTGGCTGCGGTGATAACGGCAGACTGGGTGGGATTAAAAAGTTCAATCAATCAGTTCCAACTTTGCAAGATTTTTTTTTCCTGCGAGAAGTTGAAATTGACTGATTAAATGTTGTTTTTTTTTGCACATGGTGGCAGAAGTCTAAAGTG
Organism: Crotalus tigris; assembly: GCF_016545835.1. Taxonomy (NCBI): domain Eukaryota; kingdom Metazoa; phylum Chordata; class Lepidosauria; order Squamata; family Viperidae; genus Crotalus; species Crotalus tigris. Next base: position 2,173,475 of record NW_024100068.1, read on the forward strand.
AAAAGGTTTTATAAAACCCAGCTGAAGGCCTAGGATTGGGGTGATGGTGCACGTGCCCACAGAGAGGGCTCTGAGTGCTGCCTCTGGCATCCGTGCCATAGGTTCGCCACCACTGACCTATATCAAGTCCTTTCTTGCTTGCTTGTTTTCTCTGAAAAAAGTCTAAAACAGATGCCTCCAATATATTCTTCCCTTTTCATTTACTTCAGGAAAACATCTTTTCTATAGGAGAGCATCAGACTGAAGGTAAAGGATGCCAATCAAAGGCTATCCACAATGGATACACTATTGTTCTACAGTGTGAATTTGTAGACATATGCATGATTTTCAGCCCCATGTAGTAGATGTTAGGATAAGTCCAATCTCTGCCATAGCTTTTTGCTGGTTCTTTATGTAACCATGCAGACATACATTCAAACCAGTCTATCAGAGGAGGCTAATGGACTATACAAGGGCTGTGTCATATCAAATGCTATTTTGACATTGGAAGTAGAGTTTTAAACACTGTCAAAGAGGTGTCTGGGAAGAAAAAGATTGGAAAAAATGAGAGGATTAGAAATGGAGCAGATGGTTTGCAGCTAAAATGGCTGAAATGAACAGATGCTAATTGATTATTGAAGTTGGATTTATTTTAGTAAAACCCAGTAATGGGCTGGTAAACCTGAGTTGCATTAGCATGGAAGCAGATGGAAGACCGCCCAAAATAATTATTTGGGCACTATCCTAAAAAGTCTGCTGAAGAGGAAGAGGCATCACAGGACCCTCATATGGCGGAAATCTCTTGGTGGAGCTGAAGACTATAGAAGAGGAGAAGATAAAAGGTACACCTGCTAAAGAAAAAAGCCAGGAAATATTGAGCTATCAGTATGACTGATGAAGGGATGGTAACAGGAATAACCTTAAGCCCTTTCTTAACTCTTGAGTTAAATAGTTTTAATATTGAACAATATGGAAACATACAAACATGCTAGGCATATACGTATATTGTCATGGCTTGCTAAGAGATATTGTAAGTGGTTTTGAGCAGAAAGAAAAAGAAGCTGAAATATTCCTAAAGCAGGGACAATGAAAGAAGGAAAGAATGCAAAACCATTAGGGAAGCCAGGAAAATTAAACTACTTGATTATTCTGTTAAAGCTTGAAAAAATGGCTATCTCTGTATATGAATAAAATCTGAATTAAAGATACTCTAACAGCAACTAAAATATTCTATGGGCTCTTAGATGCAGCATTTAGATCACAGGGCCAGTTACTTTCATGTGTATGTTTATAAATGGTGCATTACAAAGAATGAAGTGACAGCTGCTTTTGTAAAAAGGATTCAACATCACTGAACTTCATTGATAAGAACTTGGGAGGAAAGAAAGGAAGCCAAAGGAGAAAAACAAGTCTACACAGTTTTGTACATATCCAATTTCCCCCTATTTGCCCAACAAAAAAATGAATGTGACGTACTCCAAATATTCTTGTTACAATAGTTCTAAAAGATAAATTACAATACAGTTTAGTTTATTACATCCAAAATTCCTATCCTTCAGTATTCTTGTTCAGAGGAAAGAAGTCAGGATCAAAGGTACTGCTTAATCTTTTAAAGAGTATGTGGATTTTCAAAGGATCTTTCTCCCCTTTTCTGTCATTTCAGATTTTACTTTATTGGCAGGTCTGATTTGTTTTGAAGGGGTAGAGATAGCTACTTTCACTGTGGTTGGATCAAAGTATGGCGGTCAGTTTTTCTAGATCGAACATCTTAATTGAGCTGTCTGCACAGGGAAGATGTTTCAGCCATAAGCAGACACATCTGACTTCCTGCAAACAAGAGATCTGGGAACACCGTTTACTGTAAAAAGTTTCTACAAGTTTGTTTGCAAAGCAATCTTAACAATTGATTTTATTTGACTGAACTACAAATTCTAAATTGGGTGGGTGGGGGAAATGGAAAGTGCAGGAAGTTGTAGTTACTCATTAAATTGAATCAAAGTGAAAGTTGAAACAACTAAATTGGTAGAAGTTGGCTCTGGAAGATCCCACAATTTAATTTGCCACTAGAATTCATCTTAAGGCAATATTAAGCTAGAACTATGTATAAACACTTTTTTGAGATTTGGTACTAATTTCAGAAAAAGGGGACTGTTGCACCAAACAGTTTCGACAAATCATTGTGGTTGGCTCTCACTAATAGCTGTTGCAATGGTATTGCTTTCTTGATAGTGAGAACAATTAACCAAAGGAACAGCTTGCTACCCAGTGTTATGGGTGCACCATTGCTAGAGGTTTTCAAGAAAGGATTGGACAATCATTTGTCCAGGATGACTTAAGGTCTCCTGTCATGGGCAGGGGATGAACTAGAAGACCTTCAAGATCCTTTCCACTCCTGTGATTCTATTTCAGAACTTTAGCTACTGTTTTAAGTGGAAGAAGTTCCAACTGTGGTTTGGCAGGTCCACCACAAATAGGCATCCTCTTCAAGTCCTAGAATAATATGAACCTTTTTGGCTTAGTGTGACAAAAATTCCGAAAATGCCTAACTTGACTCTGCTGGTGTGTCACATGCTCTGAACAAAAGAGAAACATTTTTTTACATATCTATTTTTTAAAAAATACAGTCCAATCGTGCGTGATCCTCAAGATCTGCCATGTGCCATTTATCTTAAGGCTGATGACAGCAGTTGGGAGAGGGGCTTTCATTAATGTTTTCAGTAACTAGAAGGTTCTTTGATGAATGTTTATATTTCTTGAAGTAACAAAGCAAGCTATGAATGAGGTATGAATAGACCAATAAGAATTGGTTCAAAGATGCCAAAACATTGATTTGAACTTTAGTGACTTGCAAACCTATTACAATCGGGGGAAAAAAATCACACTTCCAGAATATTTAAATGATCATTAAAAAGATCATACTAAGAAACGATGTTACATGTTACATGCTAGAGTTATTATGTATACACTATATCAGAGATGTATCAAATGATCTTAACCAATAAAATAACTCATTCCAAACCAAGTATGTTTGAACTGTATATAGAGGAATTCTCCACCTTTTAAAGCTGCTTTTCTTTTGGCTGAATGGCTAAAGAGGCGCCTCTCCAGCTTGGAGTCTGTCTGGGCAAGGCACACTAGGCTATAAGGACGTGGTGCCAATGTTTAAGGCTAACAATGTGGCGGTCTCTTTCTTTTGACAGGTCCCTGCAGCCTACCCAAGTCTGCTTTAAGTGGCATGAACCGTTTGTTCTTGAAGCAGCTTCAGAGAATACTCTTCCATGGTCTCTGCAGGTTCTGAAAAATCCCCGAAAGCACACCATGTCATTACGCAGAAGTTGCATGAGAACACACCTTTCTCATGTGACTTCCAGAGGCTGCATGAGAGCAGGCCTCTGACCCTCTGAAATTTGCACAGGAATGGGGCATGCTTTCAAGAATTGTTGTCAGGTGATAGTGAATCCTGTGTGTCACCCAAAATATGGTGTGTTGCCTTTGACACACTGTCATAGGTCTAGCATCACTAGCTGAGAGTCATTTTAGAGAGAAGCTGCAGAAATTTTTTTGAAGAAGGGCCACACTTGACTTTCGGGTGCTAGCCTTGGGAAAGCACTGCAATAAATGGTGGATGTGACTGTGGGGGAAAAATTATATTAAATGACATTGCATTATGTTTCAGGTAGAATGTAAATGTATTTATTTTATATGAATACAATTTAAATAGGGCCTTGCAGATTTTTAAAGGGATATCTGTGCAAACTGTACTTTGTATACCTCTACAAAGTAAAAAGCACCCCACATCAGTTCAGGAGAGCAGAGAAATTGCATTACTTCATTCAGCAAAGTAACTTCTGCACATATACAGCTTATATGTTGGTGTTGGTATTCAAAGTGGATCAACCAAACTGAAGCAAAATGACATGCTTTTGTAAGGTCCTTTCCCACACTGGGGCAATATGATATATTATTATAAGCAAAGATTCTCCTTCAAGCAGATTATCTACGATCTGCATACCCACAGATAAAATTATGATTTTCTAACTGCATTTTCAACATTCTCTCCATTCTAACAAGTCAAACGTGATTGTTTTTGGATATTGTGTTAGAAAATGACACTCACCATAAAAAACAAAAATGGCAGGTAGTATTTAGAGAGAGTTGAGCCAGGGCAGAGGTAGAAATCTTTGACATTGCTTTTAACATTTTGTTTTAGCCGGAAAGCCACAGTTGATACAATTATACAAACAAGGTGACAGATGATTATGTGCCATCAAGTCTATTGTAGGACTTGCACTACAGTTCTAATAGGTTTCCTGTCTTGAAATGATGACAGATCATGCCAGAAATTCTCAGAGATAATGGCCTGTGGCAACTCTGGTAGTTGCAAAGAGAGCCCTTAGGGTTCATAGATAGCCTGAAGCCGCAGGTGACCCATTTCTGTTGTAACTGATAAAAAAACATAAGCAGAAATAATTTAATATTTTTTCCATCATTCATTGCTGTTTAATTTAGTGTATTTTTATTCCAAGCTTTGTGCAAGATTTCTCAGAATGGTGAAGCCTAGAGTACCTCTGGTCTTGTTTTTCTGAGAGAAGTCCTAAAACCCAACTAATTTTTTATTTCCTATTCAAAAAGGAACACTCAGTCTGAATTATTAATAAGAGGTAATTACTAGGTTAAAACCAGCAAAACAGCAACAATACAAAAAGGCTAAACAAACAATAAATGAACAAAGCAGCATCAGCATCTGCAAGTTGGTTTCCAACAGGGAGGGGGCTGTCCTTTTTGAGGCAACTCATCCTGCATGGAATGGAACATGCTTTATAACAGTGGTTCTTAACCTTTTTGAACGAATCGCTCCCTTGAGTCAATGAGGAAGTTGTCATTTATTTATTTATTTCTAAAATTTATATGCCGCCCAATCCCAAGGAACTCAGGGCGGTGTACAACCTCCCCCAACATAACCTCTCAATCACAACATAGGAAATAATTCTTCAATTTATGCAAATAATTTATGTAAATAATTTATTTCCAGTCTTTTCCCCATATCTCAACTGTGTGAAAAATTTTGATGCCACCTGTCACTGTATTCCCAAACTTCATGATACATGTATTTCATTATCTTATTTATTCAAGACACTTAAATGTAATGACCACTGAAAACAAAACACTGGGAGCCGCAAAACCCTTTTGACATCTAAAATGAAGATAACACTGCAAATATCCTTTTTTACCTTTATTATATATATATATATATATATATATATATATATATATATATATATATATATAAGATATATATATATCTTCAGTGTTATCTTCATTTTAGATGTCAAAAGGGTCTCTCTCTCTCTCTCTCCCTCCTTCCCTCCCTCCCTCTCTCTCCCTCTTTCTGCCCTTGGTCTGCCAGTCCTCTTCCCCCTACTCAGTGTGTGTGTGTGTGTGTGTGTGTGTGTGTGTGTGAGAGAGAGAGAGAGAGAGAGAGAGAGAGAGAGAGAAAGAGAGAGAGAAAAGGAGAGAGAGGCACTTGCGCTTCCTCTCTCTCTCTTTCCTCTCTCTTTCTTTCTTTTTCTCTTTCCCCTCCCTCTTTCTCTCTTTCCTCTCCCTCCCTCTCCCTTCTTTCTCCAGGTGAGGGGAGAGAGAGAGAGAGAACGAAAGGAAGAGGGCGCCGAAGGGGTGGGGAAGGGGGGCAGGAGGCAGCAGAAGACCCGTTGTTGCCCCTTTTGCCGCTGGAGGCACCCAGCTCCACTGCCCGCTGGGCCTGTGGGGATGCCCTGGCTCACGGTCATGTTGGCAGGCCGTCCTATGTGCCGCTGGCGTCCCCAGGCTCAAGTCGGGCCACGGGGCATCTGCGGAATGCCCTGCCCATCAGCTGCATCGCCAAGCCTCCCCTCGCTCCATCGCCCCCATATCGCCCCCTTTTCATTCCTTCGCCCCCACGTCACCCCTTTTCATTCCATCGCCCCCCTGAAAAATGAAATCACCCCCTGGGGGGGGGGCGATATCGCCCAGGTTAAGAACCACTGCTTTATAACACTAATTGCTGCTTAGCAGGGAGCACAAAACCACTGTGATGGCCAGGCCTGCTAAAAATACCACAGCTTGGTCTTTCTGCTTCAGTTGGGTTCAGTAGAGCAGCAACACCTGTTATCCAAGCCCCTGAACTCCAAGCATTTTCCATTTTAGAAGAGAATCTATGCATCTTTGAAGTGTGGAATCCTTGGTGCTCTCTGAGTTTGGTTGTTTACTTGCAAACATTTCATTACCCAATTAGGTAATATTATTTAGTCAGGTAATGAAACATCTGCAAGCAAGCAAGCAAGCAAGCTTGGAGAGCAAAGAAAACTTCACGTTTCCCATTTTTCCCCATTCTACAGAAAGAATTCAATGCGTCTTTGTTAATTTTTTTTTTAATGTATTCACACGTGCATGTTTCTGAACTCACTTTATTTTGTGTTGATGGAACCCTGGGGCAAAGAACACAATTATCTCCAAGGATGAAGATAAATTTTGGTTTGAAACAATTCCATGGGCCTTGTCATGAAACAACATGCATACATTTGTCATCTTTTAATGATCCTACAGTATGTAGTATAAAAAAAATCAGTAGTCAGAATGACCTAACAGAATTCTAGCAGGAAAATGATATCATGGCTCAGTAGCTGAACATTCCTTTGTTCTCTAGCATCTTCCAGGGAGACCTGGAAGGGACTGTCTGAAACCTTGTGGAGCAGATTCTCTTTGGTAGATCTACAAGGCACCATTCTGTATCCTCTGAGGAATGGTTTGCAAATCCATAAGTTATCTTTTTTTAAAAAATGCATTATTTCCTATCTGGTTTGGAATTATTATAAAAATTAAAGTTATAAGTTTATGCAAATTTCTTTGAGAGCCAGTTCAGTCAGCTGGCAACTTACTTGTAAATAAACATGTTTAACCCTGCACATTGTATTTTAATTAAATTGAGGACTTTTTAAAGGAAACCTGACTGAGAATTGGGAGTGCCTGGGTGTTGAGCTCAAGGGCTCAATTAAACGTGAAGGGGGGGGGGCTATAGGGCTTGGCAGCCATATTTTTTTTTCTTGTTTGTCTAGTGTACAGTACACTAGGTAGATTCTAAAATGTAATTAGTAGGTTGATTATTACCTTCTATTCCCCTTTCCAACTTTCTATCTTAAAATTCAGTCCCAGTACAACAGAATATGTTAAAGCCTGTTTAAAAAACTGGTTTTAAATATCCAATAATCAATAATCAGGAGTTTAGCTGTATGGGTGGATAAATATACACGCGTGAACTAGTATCAAACAAACAAGCTTGAATTATCTCTGTCAGCATAGTGCATTGAGACTTGTGTCAATGCATGAGGGAACCTTTCACAAAGCCAGATTCTCCATCCAGGGTTTGTTTTTGTTTCAACGCTTCAAAAGGAACCCGTCTAGGCCTCTTGCCACTGAGACGAAGCGGTTAAACGGGGCAGAGTTTAAAGGGGCAAGCAGCTCTCTCCCTGCTCTGTGATATGCCAGCCAGCGGGTGACGCAAGGGCTGGAGACTCCAACTCAACGCCCAAGGTGCACCTGCGTAAAAGGCGCGAGCGGCGGAGGCACAGCCGTAAGAGTACTACCCAAGCAGCCGTATCTTCTCGAGGCAGCCGCCCAATCTTCCCAGAGCGGCTCCTGCGGTAGCTGCCAGCAGTCACACGAACGCACGCCCCAGCGGCCGCCGTTGCCGCCGCCGCCGCCGCCTTCTTTCCTCTCTTCTTTCCCCCCACCCCTCCCCATACCGCATCCTCCGGTTTTGACTGCTGAGCTAATCCGCCCTGCGACCTAGCTAAAATGTCGTCGCCGCCGCCGGATCTCCAGAACTCCGAGGAGCATCGGGCTGGGGACGGTGCGGAAGATGACAGTACAGCCGGAGCGTCTCCAAGGCGCTGGGAAGGCGAAGGCGCGCAGGCACCGGCACCGGCATTCAGCGCCGCTGAGCAACCGCCGTCCGTTGCCATGGCAACTGCATCTACAGGTAAAAGGCGAGGTACCGAAAGATGCTAAACAAAGGGCTGCACGTCTCCTGCGCCCTTTCCAGCGTTCAGGGCGGTACAGAATAGGAGCCTCGGCAAGAGATGGAGAGGAAATTTGGTTTCCTTCCGAAGTTCTCCGTTGGCTCCTAGCGCTCCTTCTGATTCATAATCATGCATTTTAGCCTTTAATACGGATTTTCAATGCATTATCAGGTGTAATGTTTTAGCTGGAAACCTTAACATTCTCTCAGTTGTCCATTGTTGTGTTTTCTGTGAATGGATAGAAGTCATTTCTGAGACATCATTGTGTACTTACGTTTTATTTAAATCTAGTTTATTTGGGTGAACTGGCTTATACTGAGATTGGGTACTTTTTGTTCCCCTGGGATATGGCTACTTTCCTTTTGCTCAAATGATTTTTATGTGTATTTATTTTCTCTTTTACATTGTTGACTGTGTGTGCTAGATTTCTATAGATTGCAAATAGACTGTTGGTCTGTACTTTTATTCTGGACCTTGCAGATGGCCCTCCTCCAAGTCTGAAATTTAAAATTTGCTGTACATTTTTCATAGTAACAGAGTTGTCTTTAACCAAATGATTTTTCTGTGCCAAGCCTTAAATGCTTATTCTGTTTTTAATTTCCACCAGCCAAGAAACGGATTTATGCCCCTTATGCAACCTTGCAGTACTGAACTTGTATGAAGCAAGTTGAGGAGTGGGAGTGGCTGGGAGAAATGATGGGATCTGGTCAGGCAATATCCATTCACTACCTTAGGAACTATATTGGTGGGCTGAGTTTTCCTCTTCCTGACCTCATTCTGCTAAGGATGCTTAACTGTGAAGGAAATACACAATTAGCTATGTGCTGTGCTGACCATCTACACATTGGGGGAAATTATAAAATGATTTTATAAAAAATGATTTCCTCTTTTCATCCATTCTTTGTGCTTATTCTGAATATAACACTGAAGTAAAACCTATGCACTGATGTGGAGAAATGTTCAACTGTTGGATGAGATGAATGGCCATGTAAGATGCCAAATTAATTTGCTTTGAGAATAGATTTCTTTTTCTTTTTTTAAAAAAAAAGTTGTTTGGTAGTCTCTAATTAGAAATCAGATTCCACAGTGAAGAGGAAGGGGAGGTGGCAAGTATATTAAGGAAAAAAGATCTTTAGATGGATTTCATCGAAGGGTAATTGCTGGAGGGAGGGGGATGGAAAAGTCAGAGAAATATCTAATGAATATTCTCTTGCTCAGAAAACACAACACTATCAAAGCCTATAAGAAACCAGGGGAGGTGGTTTTGTAATCTCAGCCTCAATCTCTACAATCTTTTTTAAATTTTGTTAATGCATTAAAATGTTACAAGGTTTTGCAGTACTTTAAAGACTAATAAATGTGTTTTTGACACAAGGCTCTTTGCTATTTTTGTGCTGCAACAGATTAACACAACTACCTTTCATCCCAAAATGATTGCTTTCATCCCTCTGATTAAAACTTTCTAAATGGATTTTAAGGAAAGCATTTAAAAGAGACTTATCTTTCAGTCCTTTGGGGCATTACTTTTTCAAAGCAATTTGTTTAGAAAATTCTTTATTATATATATGAACTAAATCTAAAAACTGGAGATAACAGGAATAATCATTTTATTACTTCTGTTTAAATCAGTGTCTTTTTTAAAAGCCTCGTCATTTGTTGGTTGTATTTCTTTCTTACTTAGCAGCATGGTTATATGTTTATAGGATTAGAAGGTTGGGATGTTGTTTTGTTACTGTGATTTCTAGGCCTATAACATTTAAAACATGCATTCCAATATCTCTAAGTACTATCAGAATATATCAATATTTTCTTGCACTTGGAAGAATAGAATAAACTAATTTGTTCCCTATCCAAATGTAATAATTCATACTATAGTTCCTATTACTAGTCCAAAATCCATTGGAGTTGCACAGACAACAAATTTAAATAAATACATTTTGTCTCTGGAGAAATGTTCATCTTTGTAAACAAACTTTTTTAAAAATTGCTTTTTGAAAGTATTTCATATGCAAGCTATCTCATGATATGAACCATTTACTAATGTTTGGTATTATAAAATGATACAAAGGTAGTTTCTACCACTTTAGAAAATCATGTACTTGCATGCATATACACATGATAACATATGCAAAGGATGGTGGTGGTATTCCAAATATTAAACCATTTTTTAAAAATAACAGAAGTTGCTCTGAGCATAATAGTTTAGAATTATGCTTCAATAAATTTAATAGTGTTTAAAAGTAAAGTTTTTTTTTTCATACTGCAGCTCTAGTAAAGTAAATTATTCCATTACAGAGCTGATGGTGATTACATCTATTGTGCTTATGGAAGATTTATCCTTTTTGATAAATAATCCATGCAGATCTGTATCCCAAGCACAGCACTTAGATTGCATGCGGGCATTTCTAGTTTAAAGGCCCTGGTTAAACTGTTTTCCCCATAGTGGTCAGTATCAATCTCTCAAGTTTTGATGGAGTTATCCAAGAGGGTGATAAATGCCTGGGTGTCAAAAGGAGGTCAGTAAGTGGCTGCATGTCAATAGATGTTTAATAGCTGATAGAAGATTGATTGGGATCAATTAAACTTTGGAGGTCTCTGTAGAGCTCCATTTCAATCCCAACTCCTGAAGATGAGTGACTAATAGTAAGACAATATTACCAAGGGTTGGGCAGTCAGCCACAATGAAACTGATCTTATTGTTGTTAGGCACGCAACAATGTGGCATCACAGCTGCCAGTTCTTTAGCTGGTGTTGGGCCTTGATTGCATTAGTTCAAATAGCTAATGGCCTTCATATACACTGACTTCGTCCCAAGAATCTAGAATGCTGTAATGTATTGACATAGTATATGTGGGGATCCAAGCAGTGTGGTCTTTTGTAATTGACAAATGGAAATATTATTACTATTATATGGGAAATCTACAATTAGATTCACAATCAAAGACAGGTGAAAAGTTAATAATTCAAGTTCTGGATTTTAAAGTCCCATGAGATCTTAACCTACTTATCCAAACACTAAATCTAATTCTGCTTACCTTTTCAAGATTAATAAAGAACAGTGAGGTAGGCACTGTGCATAATATTCTCAGTATTTTGATGGGAAATTTTCCCCCATCAGCTGCTCTTTTATTTATTTATTTATTTCTAAAATTTATATGCCGCCCAATCCCAAGGGACTCAGGGCAGCGTACAAAATTTTTCTTAACTAAGAAATTGAATTTTTTTTTGTCACAGACCATACTCAGAATTATGAGGAGAAATACCTTTCTTTTTAAAGATATTTAAAGGGGCATACATTTGGAAAGGATATTTAAAAGTACTGAATCTCTAAAATAAGTTGTAAAGTTATAAAAAATGTATTTGCTCCAATCAGTAAGCAGGGAGTTTGTTGTCAGTTTACAATTCTTGTTTTAGAGTACTGGCTTAGCAAGTCAAAGGTTTCATACTATGTGATTTTTAATATTATACCCCTTAGTAATTCTTAAGTGTGACAGTATTAATGAACAGATGTGAAACACGTCAATATTTCTCAGACATTTTCCTCAGTCTGCAACTGAAAGCTTGGAGGTGTGTGGCTGATATTACATCTCTGGAATTACATAAGTCCATAATTATGTGAGTTCTTTAGAACTGTTGTAGGAAGATTTGCTTGACATGGATTAAAGCAGCATGGATTCACTCTGATTAATACTACTTCAACTGTGCATTTAAGAGCAGATCTCATTGTTGAAAAACAGGCAAACCCTTTAGCAATGAGCAGTATTTCATGATTTCATTCAGTGTTGCAGGAACCTCCCTCCATATTTTTTTAAAATATTAATTTTAAAGAAGTTATTTAGCATATACTATAGATTTTAGATATAAAACTGCAACAGAGAGCAATTCTATATAAATCTCCTGTTTCACAGTCAAAATTCGAATTTTGACTGTGAAACAGGAGATTTATATAGAATTGCTCTCTGTTGCAGTTTTATATCTAAAATCTATAGTATATGCTAAATAACTTTGGAAGGAGAAGTAACCCAAACAGCTTTCTCCTGTGCATGTTCATTTGAGAAAAATACACCCTCAGTACAAAAGTAAAGACTGTGATAAATTTGGGCAGTGTTGGGCTTCAGGGTTAGTGATTAAGGTCTAGACAACAGATTTCCCAACATTTCTGCAGCACAGGGGAACTACCAGAGGACTGGAAAAGAGCTGATGTAGTTCCCATCCTCAAAAAAGGAAAAAAAAAGGATCCAGGAAATTACAGACCTATCAGCCTGACCTCAATACCTGGGAAGATCCTGGAAAAGATAATCAAACAACGAATCAACGAACACCTAGAGGCAAACAAAGTCATTACTAAAAGCCAACATGGGTTTGTCAAAAATAGATCATGCCAGACAAATCTTATTGCATTCTTTGACCAAGTGACAAAATTAGTGGATCAGAGGAATGCTGTGGACATAATTTACTTGGACTTCAGTAAGGCATTTGATAAAGTAGATCACAACCTACTACTTGACAAGATAGAAAAATGTGGGGTAGACAGAACCACCACCAGATGGATCCGTAGCTGGCTGACCGGCCGTACTCAGCGAGTGGTCCTCAATGGAACTGCATCTATATGGAGGGAAGTGTGTAGTGGGGTGCCCCAGGGCTCTGTTCTGGGCCCAGTACTCTTCAACATCTTCATCAACGATTTGGATGAAGGGATAGATGGGGAACTCATCAAATTTGCAGATGACACCAAGCTGGCAGGAATAGCCAACACTCCAGAAGACAGGCTTCAGATACAGAAGGATCTGGACAGACTTGAACACTGGGCACTAACTAACAAAATGAAATTCAATGGTGAAAAAAGCAAGGTTCTACATTTAGGCAAGAAAAACCAAATGCACAAGTACAGCATAGGTGGCACCATGCTCAATAGTAGTAACTGTGAGAGGGACCTCGGAGTCCTAGTAGACAATCACCTAAATATGAGCCAGCAGTGTGCTGCAGCTGCCAAAAAGGCCAACACAGTGCTAGGCTGCATTAACAGAGGGATAGAATCAAGATCACGTGAAGTATTAATACCACTCTTCAATGCCTTGGTAAGGCCACACTTGGAATACTGCATCCAGTTTTGGTCACCACGATGTAAAAAAGATGTTGAGACTCTAGAAAGAGTACAGAGAAGAGCAACAAAGATGATTAGGGGACTGGAGGCTAAAACATATAAGGAACGGTTGCGAGAATTGGGTATGTCTAGTTTAACGAAGAGAAGGACAAGGGGGGACATGATAGCAGTATTCCAATATCTCAGGGGCTGCCATAAAGAAGAGGGAATTAAGCTATTTTCCAAAGCACCTGAAGGCAGGACAAGAAGCAACGGGTGGAAACTCATCAAGGAGAGAAGCAACCTAGAACTAAGGAGAAACTTCCTGACAGTGAGAACAATTAATCAGTGGAACAGCTTGCCTCCAGAAGCAGTAAATGCTCCAACACTGGAAGTTTTTAAGAAGAGACTGGACAGCCATTTGTCCGAAATAGCGTAGGGTTTCCTGCCCGAGCAGGGGGTTGGACTAGATGACCTCCAAGGTCCCTTCCAACTTTACTACTATTACTATTACCTGTACCTAGCATTTTCAGAGGCAAGGTGGTCTGCTATATAGACCATTGGCAACTGAACAGAACTAATTGGGCTCCTGCCTTTGTAATCTGGTGTCCTGATTTCTGATTGGTCATTAGCTGAGATGGTTTCCAATTGGTGTAGGTTGGTAATTGATTGGTTCTTTGTTTGTGCCCAATCCTAGAAAGTTGTTCTGGGTGGTGCTGGTTCCTGATTGGTCCATGCCAGCTTTTGATTGGTCATTCTTGGAGTGCTGATTCCTGATTAGCTTGTTGTGTGGGGTTCTGATTGATTAGTCTGAGCAGATGAGTCCTGATTGTGTTCTTGTCCAGGCATGTTTCTGATTTGCCCATTTTGGGGGAGCTGATTCCTGTTGCTCCTGTTTGGGGCAGGATCTTGGTGTGGTGCAGGACAGATAATCAGGTTTTGTTAACCTTCATACTTTCTTCTTTTTGTTGAAGCTGTTGGGATGTTTGTGGATTTCAACCACTTTTTGTGCGGGATATGTAATACAGTAGTTTGATGTTGTTGACAACATCTGGGTGTGTTGTTTTCTAAAATGGGCAGCCATACAGATCTTTTAAATGAAATAAATAATTTTCTGATCTTTCCCTTAGAGGTCTCCATCATTAATAGTAAAATAATTGAAAGTTAGTGACAGCCTTTTTGCTTGTATGTCCCATTCTATGTATATGGGAGTATATCTCCATGCTATGTGTATTAATGTAGCTCTTAATATAAACCCCTATCAGGAGCTCTTGTAGAGCAGCCATTGCCACACAAATGTAATTAACATGTGATTTGATTTATGGGATCATGCACTGTTCTTAAATTTTAATCAAAATTCTGTGAAATGTTGAGGAATTGACATCTATTCCTTCCATATACTGTAGCTGTTAAGAAAATTAATAAAGAATGCATTTGCCTAATAAAATATAAAATTTAAGCAGACAATGGCACATCCCTGCTTCTAAAAGAAATCTGATCCTTTTCTTAGAAAATGGCAATTTCAAGCATAGATTCATCTTCTCTCCCCTTCTTCCTTCCTCCCCCCACAGTGCGCATTTGTTTATTCGAAATGAGAGACAAAAATAATAAAAAGCAGTGTCAGACTGGTCATGCAATTTCCAGAGATTCTCTGCCAGCAACACCGAGATGCTAGATAATTTTCTCTGTGTCATGCTACCCATTATACTTTCTGCTTCTGAACATTCTTATTTACTTATTTTATTCAGGGATGATAATTTTTAAAGAAACACAATACTTCTATACAAGTACTTCATTCTTTGGAAACTGATTTTTTAAAGTACATTTATATGAGCTGCTAGCTTGTATAAATTCTACTAGTGAATTCTTACACTATACTGAATCAAAATATACTTTGCTTTTGGGTGGCTGAGTTTATTCTATGAATTCAGCTATTGTGGTTTGAAAATGTAAATATCATTCCTTTTGATCAAGGGATTGGGTGTATACTCTAACACCAATTAAGCCATAGGCATTTATTTGTCAGCTTAATGTCTAAACAACATGTTATGGGGACTTGGAAAGGCATTCTGCAATTAGCAGGAACCAGCATGAGTTTGTTGCAGACAAAATATAGCAGCCTAACTCTCCCTCTTCCACTATATTATTAGCTTAGTAGATCAGGGAATGCCATAAACATAGTGTACCTGGATCTCACAAAAGCATTCAATAGAGAACCTCATGATATTCCTAAAATGATTAAATATATGTTGGATGAAGTCATTTTAAATGGCCTCACAGTTAGCTAAAAGATCCCACCCACAGATTGTTCCTGAATGGCTCCACTTCAACTTGGACAGAAGTATTGATTGGAATGCCACAGGACTCTGTCATATGCCCTGTGTGGCTCAACATTTTTGTCAGGTACTCTCATTTTTGAATGAGAGTACCTGACAATGAGATGAAGAGAAATTTGCAAAGTTTGCAAATGATACTAAGCTAGGAGGCATGACTAATATTGTAGATAAAAAAATCTGAAAAGATTTAGACAAATCAGCAGTGACTGAAAGGAATAGAAAGAAATGTAAAGTTCTTCATTAGGGTAGGGAAATTTAAAATACATTTATATGATGATGATGATGATAATGATGATGATGATGATAATAATAATAATAATAATAATAGTAATAATAATAATAATAGTAAAGTTGGAAGGGACCTTGGAGGTCATCTAGTCCAACCCCCTGCTCAGGCAGGAAACCCTATACCATTTCGGACAAATGGCTGTCCAGTCTTTTCTTAAAAACCTCCAGTGTTGGAGCATTCACGGCTTCTGGAGGCAGGTTGTTCCACTGGTTAATTGTTCTAACTGTCAGGAAGTTTCTCCGTAGTTCTAGGTTGCTTCTCTCCTTGCTTAGTTTCCACCCGTTGCTTCTTGTCCTGCCTTCAGGCGCCTTGGAAAATACCTTGACACCCTCTTCTTTGTGGCAGCCCCTGAGATATTGGAACACTGCTATCATGTCCCCCCTTGTCCTTCTCTTCATTAAACTAGACATACCCAATTCCAGCAACCGTTCCTTATATGCTTTAGCCTCCAGTCCTCTAATCATCTTTATTGCTCTTCTCTGTACTCTTTCTAGAGTCCCAACATCTTTTTTACATCGCGGTGACCAAAACTGGATGCGGTATTCCAAGTGTGGCCTTACCAAGGCATTGTAAAGTGGTATTAACACTTCACGTAATCTTAATTCTATCCCTCTGTTAATGCAGCCTAGCACTGCATTGGCCTTTTTGGCAGCTGCAGCACACTGCTGGCTCATATTTAGGTGATTGTCCACTAGGACTTCGAGGTCCCTCTCACAGTTACTACTATTGAGCAAGATACCCCCTATACTATACCTGTACATTTGGTTTTTCTTGCCTAAATGTAGAACCTTGCTTTTTTCACCATTGAATTTCATTTTGTTAGATAGCGCCCAGTGTTCAAGTCTGTCCAGATCCTTCTGTATCTTAAGCCTGTCTTCTGGAGTGTTGGCTATTCCTGCCAGCTTGGTGTCGTCTGCAAATTTGATGAGTTCCCCATCTATCCCCTCATCCAAATCGTTGATATAGATATTGAAGAGCACTGGGCCCAGAACAGAGCCCTGTGGCACCCTACTATACACTTCCCATCTGGTGGTGGTGCTTTCTACCTCACATTTTTCTATCTTGTCAAGTAGTAGGTTGTGATCTACTTTATCAAATGCCTTACTGAAGTCCAAATAAATTATGTCCACAGCATTCCTCTGATCCACTAATTTTGTCACTTGGTCAAATAAAATAAAATTTGTCTGGCATGATCTATTTTTGACAAACCCATGTTGGCTTTTAGAAATGACTTTGTTTGCCTCTAGGTGTTCGTTGATTCGTTGTTTGATTATCTTTTCCAGGATCTCCCCAGGTATTGAGGTCAGGCTGATAGGTCTGTAATTTCCTGGGTCCATTTGATGATGATGATGATGATAGTAATAGTAATGAAGTTGGAAGGGATCTTGGAGGTCATCTTATTTGGCCATGTCTGAGAACTGTGTCCAGTTCTGGGTACCAAAGTAAGAAAAAAAAAGGCAGTGACGAATCTGAATGAGTTTAGAGGAGGTCTGTCAAGATGGTAAAAGCAAATCTAATAAAGAATAGTTGTAACTGAGGCCCAATTGCCGAGTGTCAGACATGACAGAATGGATATCATCATCATCATTATCATAATAATAAGTTGGGGGGGTTGTAGTCACCATGAGTTTGTGGTGAGAGGGGGCACAGAGGGAGGCTCACCCAATTTCACTGTATACATCAGTGGTTCTCAATCTTTTTATACCGGCGACCCCGGTGATAAGGAGGCGGCGCGCAGGCGCGGCGCCGCCCCCTGCGCGGCACGCATGCGCAGCGCTGCCCCCGCGCGACGCGCATGCACGCGCCGCCCCCTGCGCGCCATGCCTGCGCGGCACCGCCCCCTGTGCCGCCCCCTGCATGGCGCGCATGTGCGGCGGCGCCCCCTGCACGGCACGCATGCGCGGCAGCGCCCCCTGCGCCGGCTGAGGAAAAAAAATGGTGGATCGCGTTGTTTGGCGATCCCCGTGAAATGGTCATTCGACCCCAAATGGGGTCGCGACCCACAGGTTGAGAACCGCTGGTATACATGTTATACTTTGATAATAAAGAGTTTATTATTATTATTTATTATCATCGTAGCCTTCAAATATCTGAAAGGTTTTCATATAGCACCCATTATTTCTCCAAAGGAGGAATTCACTGCACAAATTGTCAGGAAATGGAATAAAGTACTACACAAAGTAGAATATGTTTTTTTCCACTGAAGGTCTTCAGGCAGAGGTGAGATGATCATCTGTTCAAGATAGTGTAGTGATCCTGCACACAATTAGGGGATTACACTAGATGACGTTAAAAATACTTTCCACTGCTATGAATTTAGAATTCTATTTTTGCTCCTATAGTTACTAAGTTTTTACAGTAATATATATTGTAGTCCATCTTTCATGATCTGCACCCTCTGAAGATCAGTTTACAGAAAAGGAACCAGATGTTTGTACACAAACACATATGAGCCAACAGAAGTGGAGGGAAAGGGAAGCATTTTACGCATGCATGTGTGCGCATACACAAACAGGGCTGTGAGCATGCGCAATGCAAACAGGGTGATGCTAGTGCCCATGTGACACTCGCTAGTACTTCCTAGTTTTCACCACATGGTGCCCTGTTTTCACCACGGCAGCGGTGCTAGCTCAAGTGGTGAGTGTGGCCACACATATGCGTGCTATGGCCAGCCTGTTTTGTGGCCCGCTGGCCAGCAAGTCACGACCCACAGGTTGAGGACCCCTGCCCTAGATGGCAGCAAAGATATAAAGAAAACTTTAGTTCTCTGATTCTTTAGTGGTCTTAATTTTTGCTTTGTGATCTGGTAGCTCTAATAAACACCCAATAAGCTCAAAAGTGTGAAATAAAAGTTACAAACTTAATGAACAGCAAGCAGTAAAGTATTTTAGAGCTCAGCATAATCCCCTGAGCAGTCTAGAATCAACATGTCTTTTCTTGAAACCAGTAATAAAGAGGCCAGTCTTATTTCCCTGGAGTAGGAGATTCAAAAGCTTTGGTGAAGAAGTGGAACAGTCAAGACTACACCACACTACATTAGAATTCTCTTGAGTGCAAAGGCTCATCAATTTTAAATATATACATTTAAATTGCTTTAAAACAGGTTCAGTAGAGTAACTTCCCCCAAAGACTCTAAATAATTAGAGTTATTTCTATAGTGGCCACATAGATCTCATCTTCATCTAGACAGTATAATGTTTTGTGTCTGTGCCATTCCCAATGGCCATAAAATGGCACCCATCACCTGAGATCATTATTGACCTTCAATCTATGTATGTGATATTCATTAGCATCGACTTTCTGTCCTAAAGGCATTTCCAAATTTTCTTCAGAAATGAGAATAGAAACAGTATCGTCTCAGATTCAGGCGCATGCAAGGCCTGGCACAAAATATTTTGCTGTCTGACTGAGAACAGCAAATACCTGTCCTGTCTTCTATCTGGCAGAGATATCAAGTAGCAAAGTGCTTCAAATTGCTTTTTGGCAGTAAAAAAAATATCACTCCTAATGAGTTAAACCAGTGGTTCTTAACCTGGGCGATATTGCCCCCCAGGGGGTGATTTTGTTTTTCAGGGGGGTGATGGAACGAAAAGGGGCGACACGTGAGCGAAGGAACGAAAAGGGGGCGATATGGGGGTGATG
Organism: Crotalus tigris; assembly: GCF_016545835.1. Taxonomy (NCBI): domain Eukaryota; kingdom Metazoa; phylum Chordata; class Lepidosauria; order Squamata; family Viperidae; genus Crotalus; species Crotalus tigris. Next base: position 2,192,858 of record NW_024100068.1, read on the forward strand.
GAATGAGAAGTTTTGGGGACACTTTTGAGACTTTTTCATATAGTGAATCAGTGTATATCTGTCGTACAAAAATATCAGATCACTCACTATTAGTGGATTGAATTGTGTTTTCAAATGTTCCTCCAGCTAGCTTCAGTACAGAACGCCGTACATATGTGAAGACGCATCGCTTATCTTTATGCTCGTTGCGCAGCAGCCTCTACCCATTGGCCAGAATGGGCAGTGATAGAGGGGGGAGTGCTTCTTTCAAAACATTGCATGCTGAGTGGCTCTGTAAAACATTTTGTGTATCTCTTTGTATTGTACTTTTTTAGTGTGCACTCCAGTTCGATATTACAATTTCTTTGTGGCTTTTTAATCCTTTTTACAGTGTGCTTGACTATATATACTTTCCTCAAATCTTAATTTAGTTTCAGAGTTTTCGTCCTGAAATTCTTAGTTCCTGTATTGTGGTTTGTTCTTATGCCCTTTTTATATTTCTTTTTGCGTCTTAAATTTCACTTGTAATTCAATCATTAAATGTTACTGTTTTTCTTTTTGGGCATTTCACTTTCTTGCAATTGAATTTTGTTTTCAGTGGTCATTACATTTAAGTGTCTTGAATAAATAAGATAATAATGAAATACATGGAATAAAGTGACAGGTGGCACCAAAAGTTTTCACACAGTTGAGATATGGGAAAAAGACTGGAAATAAATTATTTGCATCGATATGTCCTGATGACAATTTTAAAGAAAACAAAAAAAGTGTTTGGATAAATTGAAGAATTATTTCCTATGTTGTGATTGAGAGGTTATGTTGGGGGAGGGGGGGCATGACAACTTCCTCACTGGCTCAAGGGGGCGATTCGTTCAAAAAGGTTAAGAACCACTGAGTTAAACAACTGATCCTTGGTTTTGTTTTATGATTCCTAAATAGTGAGAGGGGGAGCCAAAGAACTGCTCTCTTCATTGTTCTCAATGGAATAGCCAGTTCTGTTAAGAAATAATTTTTGCCTGATTAATACTGAGTACCAAAGTATAATTTTAAATGTTTTTTTTTATCTTTTATGCATCCTTATCTATCATGTAATTACTACAGCACTGAGTTGTTGAAGTAAAATGTTGGTACAGGGCTTAAATCAAACTGTCTGTTGCTATTTGCCAATCCTCCTGTTGAAGAGACTTTCATTTATCAGTAACAACAAAACCATTATTGTTCACTGAAACTCCAAAGGATCCCTTAATTCAGATTCAATAGCAAACTGCAATATTAACAAGGATGGCTATCTCTATCTGCAATTCAATACTATTAGGCCAAGAGACAGTGTACTATTTTTGCTCGGTGATTGTCATGCACTAATGTGTCTTCTTTGTAGTAATTGAATTTAATTGTAACAAATCAGAGCTATGTGGCCTTATGGAGAAAATGATTATAGATACTCCTAGGATTCTTCCAACTATGTTTAAAGGAAGAAAAATGAATTGATATCAACTAGGAGAAAAAGAAAATACTGACAAATGCAAGGGTGATTTGAGGTGGTTTTTTTTTTTTTTTTGAGGGGGAGCAGTTTGAGATACACGTGGGATTGTATTTACCAGGGAAGACACGATGCATTTACAGGAGTAACTGTCTCATCTTTTAAATGTCTGGAAACAAAACCTATGCTGTCATTCCTTACAATATTAAACATAGCTAGAATCTTTAGTTGTTCCCCATTATACTTATTGCTTCAACATGTTTTATTATCCTCATTTAGATTTGGCAGAGAGGTTAAAAAAGAAAGAAAGGGGGTTCGTTGTAAAAAAATGGGAGAGAAACTGGAATCTTAGGAATCACCTTTTTCTTTTTTATAGGGATAAGTGCAATAAATTTATTATGGGGATAGGGAGAGACTTCAAGTAGACAAAGGTCCATGTCCAGATGAAGAAGCAGTAGGTTGCATATGTGTTTGTATATGCATGTGTGCACATACAAACATATACGCGGGGGGGGGGAGAGAGAAAGTTATTTAAGGTTTTTTTTACACATCTTATTATCAAACTGTGTACAGTAATCCTTTCCAATTTTCAGTTTATTTCTACCAGCAAAAAGTATCCACAATGCAATAGTGTAAACCTGGATTTTAGGTTAAAAAATTATGTCTTATATGCCTCAAATGCTATCATGAGAGCAGAGGGTATGGGACAGCAAGAAATAGGACAGATTTGAGCCAGCATAAAAATTGCAGGATCCATCATGATGTTGCACAATCCTTTCCTCTTGTTTTTAAAAAATACTTTAGAGTCAGGGTACAGTTGATCAAACAAATTATACTTGTTACACATGGTGTTTGCAATTTTTTTAATGTCAGAAAATTATTTTCTATAATTCAGTAAGCCTGTGCTTAATACAAAATATTTTAGTTCCTTTGTTTCTTATTGAGAAATACTTAAAGATTGAGGGGGGGGCAACATTGGCATTTTTCTAGTAAATATATGGGTTTTTTTAAAAGGGAAAGAAACAAAAAGTAAGACAAAACAGAATCCAGTAACATAACTTCATGTAAAAAGGAAGTGAAATTTGTAAAAGAACAGTCATTTGGCCTCACAATTCTATCTCCCAACAAGAAATGTTACTCAAGCAAAAGTCTGTAAGATTACAACCAATCTTTTCTGAGCCTGGTGGAGGTAGACAGTTAGCCAGATGACCTACTCGGTCAAAATATAAAGTTTAGATGATGCTACTACTCATAAATAATGTTTAGTTTGAACAACTGCCAATCAAAGTATATCCCATACTGTAGGAGAGTAAGGAAGGTGAATTTGATAGAGTTATGCAAGCTTCTCTAACATATTTTTAAAGTCCAGAATCTGCAGATGATGTTTGGAGGTGGCTCAGACAAATAATTTTCTAATTTGCTGAATTATAAGGAGGAAGAAGCACAACACAATGAGAATTACAAGACTGATATCTGCTGTACTAAGTAGACCAGAAAAAGAATTCAACTCCACAGGAAGGCTAAAGCTACTTTGATTAAGATTGATTATAACAAAATCTTGCAATGGCAATTTGCATATTTTACCTCTGTCAAGTTCCTTACTTTGTACACATTATGATATAAGAATTAAACAAAGAATGAGAAGCAAGATCTGCTTGATCTGGACTACAATTTCTAAAATCCCCTTTCCAGGGTGTCCACAAGTATAGTAAAAACAAACTCAAGATATTGGCATGATTGAAGTTCCATTCAATGTTATGTGTGAATGGGCAAAACTGCTGTAGTTGCCATCTTGATTTTTTTTACATATTCCTTACAGAAATTACTGCCTTTACCATTGGCAATGTTGGCAAGGCTGAAGGATGTTGAAGTCCAAAACAACTGAAGAGTACCAGGTTGTTGGCTTGAAGACATAGATTTGACATTTACTGCTGAGCTCCCCATTTGACTCATGTATATATTAGAGTATAAGGTACTAGAGTTTCTACGATTTTAATATTGGCCGATCAGTAGCTGATTCTCAAGGCTGGCAGCCAAAAGCCTACTCATCACTTTTTTGTTCTGCTTATGGAGAACACCATGACTAAATGATCCAAAGATGGTATTTTATACTGCTTTCTTATAATTTAACAGTCATTAGCTTACTCAGATCAGTAAAGAATAATTTCTAGCATTTGATTATATAGCAATGCATTGCCTCAGGCACTGTAAATTAGATGCCTTAAAGAAACAGAATTAATCATTTAACATTAGCCAGATCAGCAATGAAATTCATACTGTCAACCAAGATTATCTACCTGGATAATCTGTGCACAAGTAGGCACTCAATGGAGCCAAAATGCCTAGAGAAATAATTGTGCTCTTAGTCAGAATTACACTCTGGCAATGATTATCAAAATTATGAGCTGGAGCTTCCCAGAATGGTAACCAGGAATAAGGGAAGTTGTGTCTCTTGAATGTTTAACATTTAAATAGGAAAACAGAAACTGAAGGGAAACAAAGTATCATTATGATAGTAAACATATGATAGAAAATGGTTACAGAAATCTACGCAAACAGACTTTTAATTATTTTGAATAGCTTTATCAATCCTCAGTGGAAACATGTCATGGATAAATGCAGAATTCATTCTTGTGTAAAACTAAGTTGTGCTATTCTGAATCCAGTAGGTCAGCCTGACTATGGTAACAAATGAAAATAACAATGTTGTTGTTACTCTCTGTGAAGAAGTGATATGGGTCACATCTTCTTTTCTTCCCTGTCTCCTCCCATACTTTTTGTTAGTGTTACTTTGGAATTTATGGATGTTGTTACTTCGTGATTCAGATAGACTGTTGGATGTTCAATTCATATGAAAAAGGTGAAGTAGCTAAAGGAGAATGAGGGTCATTAACCCACAAAATACATTAATGATTTGGAATTACAAATTTCAATTTATTTTTCATCTATAATTATCATTATGTTGTTGTTGTTAATTGCGAAGTTATGTCCGACCCATCGCAACCCCATGGACAACATTCCTCCAGGTCTTCCTGTCCTCTACCATCTTCTGGAGTCCATTTAAGTTCACACCTACTGCTTCAGTGACTCCATCCAGCCATCTCATTCTCTGTCGTCCCCTTCTTCTATTGCCCTCAATCTTTCCCAGCATTAGGCCCTTCTCCAGTGAGTCCTTCCTTCTCATTAGGTGGCCAAAGTATTTGAGTTTCAACTTCAGGATCTGGCCTTCTAAAGAGCAGTCGGGGTTGATCTCTTCTAGGACTGACCGGTTTGAACGCCTTGCAGTCCAAGGGACTCGCAGGAGTCTTCTCCAGCACCATAGTTCAAAGGCCTCAATTCTTTGGCGCTCAGTCTTTCTTATGGTCCAACTTTCACAGTGTGTTATTTGTAAGACAAGCGAACAAAACCAAAGAGTCCACAGAAGTATGTGATCTTCTTCAGACTGAGTCACAATTTATGGAGGGTTATGGGGGATTTCTAAGCTTTGGTGGCTTTGGGGGGGGGCTATCTGCAGTTGAAATCCCTGATTTAGTCCTTAATCTTAACATTGGATAAAGCCATATGGCATCCCTATGCATGTTTACCGAGAAATAGGGTCCCTATGTTCATAAGATTGCAGTGGTGTTATATCTAAACAAGAAATTTTAAGCCAAGAGGTAGAGGGTCATGCATGCTAGCTGATCTGCTCAGACCCTGATCCTGATCTCTGAGTCAAGCACATAAACTCAACCTCTCACCCCCAATTCCTAACTCCATGTAAGTTGGCCCACTCTCAGTCCCTGTCAACTTTTCAATGTAAGTAAGGTCAGGAAATAAATACTACAAGGTTTCTAGAAATGCTACTTTATTATTGTATAAGAGAATCCTGAAAGCCTATTGGAGTTTCCTCCATCCCAACTTATACCAAAAAGAATCAAGGTGGGGTTATTTTGAGTTTCTTTCTCACATTTTCTGCTGTTCCAGAACTAGGTTGCCATTTCTTCTCTTTTAGTAGCTCATCTATTCTTTCACCAATGACATTGTTTACTGTCCTTGACTTTATTAAAAGCAGCAGACTAGGGCTAGATTTGGTCTTTGAATTCCCAGGAATTTGGGAATTACCTTCTTTTCATGCTACCTCCAAGACGTTAGGACTGAAGATTTGTTTTTCAAATTATTTTCTTTAGCTTTGGTATTAAAAGGGCATGGAAGAGAAACTACTACTCCCCATGGAATTCTTAGGGTTCTTCCACATAATTGAACTTGCATGTTCCAATGATTATGAATCCAATATATAATGCACTTAGATAAAGTCTATTTGGAATTTTAAAAAAAGCAGAAGTGTTGCATGGGCATGTCTATTACTACCACTGGATTCTGGACCAGTTGAAACTTCCAAGTAGTCTCCAAGGACTGCTCCATGTATTAAATAAATAAATACATAGATACATAGATGAATACATGCATATATATTTGTAAAGGTAGAACTCACAACTCTCTGTTTTTCTGGCCAAGCTGAGCACAGAGAACTGTCAGCCAATCAGTTTCGGCTTGCTGATCAGTAACTGAGTGCAATATATCATTTGCTCAGGGCTATACATAAATATACAATTCTTTCCCTTCAGCGTAAAACTAAAATAAAAAAAAATATTTCTCTTTGTTTCTGTGCTCACTATGATAGCCAGGTTCTGTTGCCTACCAAACTCCTAATGGTAGCTTACTAGCAATTTGGGATTTATGCTCCTTTATTTTGACAGCTGAGCACTACAACAGAATCTTAAAAGTTGAGGAGCAGGGCCATTCAGCAATCCCCACCAGTTAAGGACACTAAGTTCCTTTGAAGCAGAAAGCATTAATATATTGTTTTCAAAATCAAAATCAGATTGTCTGCCTTGAAATGAATTTTCCCATCCCCATCTCTCTCTACATAGAGATGGGTTTCCCTGAATGATTTCCTTGGTATCCCAAAAGATGTTAAACAAAATAAGAAGGAAGCTGACATGCTACAAAGCAAAGGCCTATTTTGTATCAGTCACAAATGGCTCCAGAAGCATTTTTAGAAAAGTTCAGCTGGTAATATACTTTAGAAGTCTGTCTACCTGCCTAGAAAAAGGTATGGTGGCAAACACCCTACAGGAGAGAATACTAAGGAGATTCATTGGAAGTATTCTGGAAAATTGGCATGTTCTTAGTGTGTTATGGCAGATATATTGCCAGAGGACCTGCAACCTGTTCTAAAAATTAAAATGTGAATATAATCAAAATGACAAACTTTTGGGTCACCTATTCTTGCATATTTGATTACAATAGCAGCTCTCTTGCTTAACCACAATGACGCCAGCATCTCATCATTAGATGCTGCTTTAATTCTAGACATTTGAATTTTATGAAACAATGCAGGTAAGTCCTCAAAACCATTTTTAGTGTCCATTCAAAATTATAATAGCACTGAAAAAAGTGAGTTATGATTGGACCTGGAATTTATAGCATCCCCATGGACACATGATCACAATTTAGGTACTTGGCAACTGGCATGTACTTACAATAGCTGCAGTGTCCTGGGATCACATGATCACCATTTGTGATCTTTCCAGCTGGCTTCTGACAAGCAAAGTCAATAGATTTGCTTAGTGACCATGCGATTCACTTAAAATTGCAATAATTGTTAAAACCATGGCAAAAAAATTTGTAAAACTGGACATGACTCACTTAATAAACATTTTGCTTAGCAACGGAAATTCTGGTCCCAACTGCAGTCGTAAGTCAAGGACTTCCTGTAAATTTTCCTCTAAAAAAGCAAACAAGATTAATTAAGATCTTACATAGTTCCAGATCCTGAAAAAATCTAAATAGACATAAATAGCTTTTTGGGAAGACAGGGGCTGTTTTTTTTTTAATTATATCAATCAAAGGCCCTTTTTCTGAAGGACCTAAAGCAGGGGTGTCAAACTACCGGCCCACGGGCCGGTTTCATCATACCAAAGCCACACCCATCCCATTGCCGGCAATGCAAAAAGAGTCACAATACATCACAGCACATCACATGACACGGCGAGTTTGACATCCGTAATCTAAAGCAACCAGATACAAAGGGCGATATTTCTGAAGAATAACATTTCTTCTGAGGCTTTTCCCTATTGGACTGGACTGGACTAGACTAGACTAGACTAGACTAGACTAGACTAGAATAGTATTAATATCACTTTACAATGCCTTGGTAAGGCCACACTTGGAATACTGCATACAGTTTTGGTCACCACGATGTAAAAAAGATGTTGAGACTCTAGAAACAGTACAGAAAAGAGCAACAAAGATGATTAGGGGACTGGAGGCTAAAGCATATAAGGAAAGGCTGATGGAATTGGGTATGTCTAGTTTAATGAAGAGAAGGACGAGGGATGACATGATAGCAGTGTTCCAATATCTCAGGGGTTGCCACAAAGAAGTCAAGCTATTCTCCAAACCAAGAAGCAATGGATGGAAACTAATCAAGGAGAGAAACAACCTAGAATAAGGAGAAATTTCCTGACAGTTAGAACAATTAATCAGTGGAGCAACCTGCCTCCAGAAGTTGTGAATGCTCCAACACTGGAAGTTTTTAAGAAGAGACTGGAAAACCATTTGTCTGAAATAGTATAGGGTTTCCTGCCTGAGCAGGGGGTTGGGCTAGAAGACTTCCAAGGTCCCTTCCAACTCTATTATTATTGTTGTTGTTGTTGTTGGTGGTGGTGGTGTTATTTGCCAAAGAGTAGAAAACTAAACACCTACATATGGAGCCTTCTTAATTCAGAAATGGGATTTTGATTAATCATTCATTGTAAACTCTTCTTGGCTAGATAAAAGGGAAATCATAACTTCTGGAGTATGGGATTAGTCTGTTTCTAATTTTTCCATTGTCTGGAAATATTATTGGGGTTTTCAATTTTAAGGGTTCTGAATAAATTAACCATGGTTAATTGCTATGGTCAGTTGGTTTTCAATTTCAATAGATTTTATATTGTTTCTAATTTTTCCATTGTCTAGAAATATTATTGGGGTTTTCAATTTTAAGGGTTCTGAATAAATTAACCATGGTTAATTGCTATGGTCAGTTGGTTTTCCATTTCAATAGATTTTATATTGCAGCTGATGCTTGTTAGCAAATATTGGAAATCAAGAACTTGGTTAATACTAAAATTGTTAACATTGCTCTCCTGGAAAGGCATGAAGGAGCAATACTCTTTCTGGAAAAGCAAGTATCTGGGAAGTGTGATAGTATGTTTCTCAATAGCTGGCTCTAAATGTCTTGCATTTAAGATCTTAATTTAAGATCTTAGGTATATTCCTCTATAGAAAAAAAAGAATACAGTGAAAGGAACATTTTTTTCTCTAGATCAATTCATATGTGCAGGTTCATCTCTTAGTGAAATTAGGATTGCATTAAATTTGTGAATGGTCATCACAGAGAAAAAAAATCACATCATTTGGAAACAATCATTTTAATGTTTGATCATGTGGAAAGTTTTATATCAAAATATACTTTATTCCTTATACTGTATCCATCTTCCTTTAAGTGGTTAACGGAATCCACAATAGACTGAGAATTAGCGTCTCCACTAGATAATTGACAGTCAAGCTGAAACTAAGTCAATTAAGTAAAAATAGCAAGCAGGGAAAATCTTTTTCTCAAACCTCCTTAAACATACAAATAAGTTAGCCAGACTTAATCCACACAGCAAAGAAGGTTTGTAAACACAATAGAGTTAATTAAAACTGTCTTCCAGCAGAACTGCATGTTCACCAAAATAAACATCATAGATAATATGTACCTACACACCCCCACGCCCTTCAAGTGTCACCCTAAAATCAGCACATACACACCCCTCAAGGCCCACACCAAGGACAAGCTCCCATATAAAACAGCCCTTTTGTACCTCATTTTCTCTGTAGCAACCCCTATAGGTAAACCTCTTCACTTTGAGGAATAAATAAATCTCCTTTCCTCACAGCTGTCTGGATTTCATTGTGATTTGTTCTTGTGCAACTCCAGCTCATGTTGGAACCCCAAATTATTTGTCAGAGAGAGTCAGAAAGATTTTGAATTGTAACATAAAGGAAAACAGTGATAGATACAGATTGAGCAATAGCCCAAACATACTAGAGACTTCATGTTACATTTGAGCTGAGCATTCAGGTGCCCCCAGTTCACAGAATCTCTTCTTAAGTGAAACCAAGAATTAGGTATTCTTACAAAGACCCTAATTTTCATTATGTTTTGTTCTTCTATATTTAGTCTACAGGAAGCATTTTAAGAAAATTTAATGGGCTGCTCTCTGTAGCAAAAAGTTCTGTCCAACTAATAGAATTACATTTCAATTTCAAGATCACCATGTATTGACAACATCCTTGCTGTCGTCTTATTGTGGCTATCATGTACAAGTGTCTGCCTACTGTCCAAGTGTAAATATTTACTGGTCATTTCACTGCTAGTACTTCTTCTACTAATTGTTTAATTTTAATTTGAATTGAGCTGTGGATTGCATTCTGTAAAGCAGTAGGACACATATCAATCATCACTGTAGATAGAGACCTTCTATGGCAGGTCAGGCACCAAAGTATGTGTCAAGTGCCAGAGAAATCAGGAGATCCAGGCAGTTCAAATGGATATAAAGATTTATTGCAAGCTTCAGCTTTCTACAAGAATCTGAACCACTAATGGGCAAAGCAATTTAGTGGTAAATAAGCAATTCAAGGAGGGCTGCACTTAGTATTTTGTTGGCACAAAGAGACTCATGACTGATGATGCGTTTAACCCTCCCTGAGGCTCAGCCTGGTCATCTCCTACAGTATGTTTGTAATGATAGTTGGAGTGTGGGAGGACAGTATCCCTCACAGAGTACTATGGGAACCAGGGAACACACCGCCTGACTTTGCGGACCAAAAAGGGGTCCTGGAGGACCTACCACCCCCAATACAGCAGGTCAGGCATTTCCTTCAACTGCCTGTCAATTTTCAATCTCAGGAGAGTCTGGGAAGACCTACTGCTTCTTCCAAGCAGTGAATACAGGCCCCTCCTACCACTGGGCTTTGCTTACAGGGCCTTACCAGATGGTTGCTCAAATCCGATTCTCTCACTCACTTTTCCATTCCATTCTCACACAGCCTCTCCCTTTTCCTTAACAAAAGGTCCTGCTCTCTGGCCAAACCCCCATACTTTCCAGAGTCTGCTACTGGAAAGATGGGGCTTACCAGTCCCAGTCCATTGGTGAGGTTAGCTTGAAGTCCCACCTGGGGTGCCAAATAGTTGAAAAGACATTAATCTTCATCAGGGTCCAATCCAAGCCAGGAATAGACAAAATGGAGACTGCTTTAGAAAGAAGGTTGTAGTTTATTGAAGAGCAGAGCCAGACAGAAATGTGTCTCTGGGAAAGCTGACCATATGTTGCTGGGAGTGGTGGGTTTTTATACTTTCTTGGGCTTTTGTGTTTGGCGTTCCTGTTCCTGTGGCATGAACTTTGACCTGAGGTTCAGTATGTCCTTTTGGTATTCTGATGGTGGGTTAATCCTATTATGTCCTAAAGGTCATGTTTCCTGTCCTCTTTGTTTTTCTAATCCCTTCAGCTCCAGCCTTCCTGCCCCCAACCTTTCTGAATAGGATTATTAAATCTGCATTTCTACAGACCTGGCCTCTGCCTAGTTTCTGCTTGGGGCTATTAAGAAAAAACTGGGCCTGCTTTTCTGCCTTTAAGATCCTTTGGGGAAATATAATATTCTGCCTTTTAATATTCCCAAAATATTTCTTTCTCTGGGAGGAGTGCTGTCCTCCCACAGGAACTTAAAGTTGGTTTATATGATAAATATTTATATCTATATCCAGGAAAGAAGAAATTAATGTTGGAAGCAAGAACTGGATGCTGGACTAGAGTGAAAATAGTAAGTTGATAGGACAGGAAGATATCAGGAAATCCTGGAACAATTCTTGTGCTAAATTAGAGTTTCCAGATAAGGCAGTAAAGAGGCAGCAGAAAAAAATATGAAAATATGCCCAAACTCTAAGGGAATTTCTTGGCTTTACACAAAGACTACAATATATAAAAAGAGTAAAATAATATATTTTTATTATGTACCTACAAAGAGAGAGACTCTCTTTCAGCTTTCAGCCTCTCTCAGCCAAACTTTTCTAATTCCTCACCTTTTGTTGGGAGAAAAATAAAGCTAACTTTGGGAGCATTGTTGCATAATAATGGCATAATATTGTAACCCAAATATTAATAAAAAGTTAATATTAGGAGCAAAAATTCTTTGTTATCATCACTGTACATTTATAGCAGCCCTTCCAGAGCAATAATTTCCTACATCAATTTTAAGCAAAATTCAAAAACCCGGTGTGATATTTTCTTAAAATATATTCTTGTTTGTTGACTTTTTTCCTATTTCCTAAATAACTTCAAGGAATGGGAAGGTTCTCTAATGTTGTGCATTCAGGAAATCAGCAGTTCTCCATCTTGTTGGTCAACTGACTGCCCAACAGGTAAACATTCTCAGCCAATTCTGAGTAAGACCCCATGTCACATTAGAGATTCATCACAGGTTTCCAAAGAGAGAGGGGAAGTTCTACCAGGCTCAGAATCCCTGGCAAACCCAGAAACACTCCAGGATTAAGTATTCCAGATATAATTGGGGAAAATCTGGAAAGCAAGCAAAATTAGAGGCCAATAGATAGTTTGCTTGGAAATGCAGTTCCAGAAGTAATCCTTAGACATCAGCTGCCAACCATCAAACCATTTAGAAATATGCTTCTTGTGAAGAGTGATCTGTTCTGAATGGGAGGAAAGGAAAAAGGCCTATGGCTCAGGCAAAAAGCACTCTCTTTTTTTGGCCTGCTGCTTGCTGCTTCTCCAAGCTCAGAATCCCATTAAATATCTTGGCTCTTATTTATTTATTTATTTATTTATTTACTTACTTACTTACTTACTTACTTACTTACTTACTTACTTACTTACTTTTCACATTTCTGAACCGCCCATCTCCCTCAAAGAGGGACTGTTGGCAGTGTACTAATAGATTGCTAGTCAATAGCACCCAAATAAAACACATTAGAAATCAAAATTAGTTCTGAAACAGGAGGGCAATTTCCTTTGAGAAAAACCACACAATTAAATCTTTTTCAAAAGGAAATAATTACAAAGGAAACCCAGACCCATAAACTAGCCATTGCAGATACAGATGAACCCAGGAAGAGTGGGGAACACCTCAAGAAAAATGACCATTTCAGGAATAAGCCAAGCTGAATTTAAAAGACCAGAGAAAAGTTTTTTCCTCTCATTCTCCTTCCCCTGCCCTGAGCAATTCTGGGCAAGAACTGTTGAGCTCAGGGCTAGGCAACTTTGGCTCTTTTATGACTCGTGGTCTTCAACTCCCAGGACTCCTGAGCCAGCTATGGTATGCTGGCTCAGGAATTCTGGGAGTTGAAGTCCACGAGTCATAAAAGAGCCAAGGTTGCCTACCTCTGGTTTAGCTAAAAGAAACTTCCTGAAGACAGGAAACTGCAGACACACACCTTGGACAAACAATCAAACCCATGGATCCCACTAGATAGGAACAATATAATGCAAACAAAACAGACATAAACCATATATACCATTTGCATGAACAAAGAAACATCTCCTAAGGACAATATTGATCACTCCCACTCTAAACAGACACAAAGTAAGTGAAATTAAGGGAACAAATACCTTTACAAAATCTAAATCATAATCTCAATAACTCCAGGGGTATAAGAATAGGACCCCTCACCTTGGGAAACCACTAGCTAGTCCAGAAACCATCGCTGTGTCACTACTCTGTCTGGTTTCTGCAAGAAAACCTACTTTCTGGCAGCTTGCTTCATTTTGTGTCAATTCTTCCGTCTAAGCTGAAGGTCTGCTTCCCAGCTGGAAACCCGAACCACGAGAAATTCTTCTCATACCACAATAAAACTTCAAAATATAAAACAGTGTATAAAAAATTAAAATGTTAGAGTTAAAATTTTGAGTTAAAATTTTTAAAATATATAATTTTTTAAGGAGGCAAGAATAATTAACCCTGTTAAAATTGGCTGACAAAGGCAAAGGGAGGGCTTGCATGGTACTAACCAACCTCATGATTGTGTGTTCCTTTGAGCTGGAGATACTCTTGATGACTGATACCTGCCTGGACTTGTGAAACCTGACCCACCTGCCTCCTCTCTCCACTGTAGCATAAATATGACCAGTAACATTTTTTATATGCTATACTCTCGTAACATTGCTTTTATCTCATCTCCACTAGTTTAAAGATATCTTCACAAGTTTTCATCATAAGGAAGCTGTTTCCCTCTTCTCCCATCACAACTTTTGTTATGAAATTATCAAGTACACCGCTGTTGTTAATGAAGCAATAAGGGTTTGAGATCTGCCCAGTTCTTGTTGGCCACTGTAGGCTGTTACGGAAACATGAAGTTGTAGGGAGGTTTGCAGAAGAAATGTTGGTCATAAACAAGCATAAGATAAAAAGGAAGAAGATCACTAGAAAACAGCGGCTCAGTTTAGGCTGAGAAAAGTCCAGCAAGAAGATGTTCAGATCATTCAAAGAAAATCTTAAGTGATGAATTCTCCAAGTAATAAAATTCTAGTGCAGTTCCCAAAATTTTGTACTTCACCCCTAATCCTGATCTTAAAAAGCACTGAACAAGAAGACTATGTAATCCTTGCTTTCCTGTTATGTGTGCCTTGTGAGGTGCTTGTCACTCCCCTTTCTGATTACTGGTCACTACTTTTTTGTGGCCACTCTGCATTGGGCTAGAGGAGAGACCAGACACCTGGCTTCTGCAGAAGGACCTCCCTGACCAGCATCTTCTGAAGCAATCAGTAATTTTTATATTCACTGGTTTAATGCTCCTGTGGAAGAATATTAAACCTATCCTTTGCAATACAAGGCAAGCACTTTTTTGAGAAAAATATCATGTACCACACAGTTTAAATTGGAACAAGACCCAGATTCTGCCAGTTGCTGATACTATCACCAACAATTGTATTAGAGGCATTCTGCTGCTTTTGCTATCAAGGGCTTCGTACAGTAGTAGTTTTACTGGTTTTATTATTTTTACTTCTCTTCCAGCACTAGCTCATGGCAGAGTTTGCTCATTCACTGTTATCCCCTTCTGTTTCATCTCAGACTTGTCCTGTAAGCTGAAAACCTGTCTATTTGGGGACACGCATGGTACATCCATGTTCCAAAATAGCAATTTGATAGGCAGCAAAACCAGTCATTCTAAACCCTCCGAGATTCTTGCCCTTCCGCCCATTAAAAAATGATTAGTGGTTGTTTTTCTCCTGCCAGGTATCAATTGTTGGGAGCAAAACTGAGGGGAATCCAGTAATGTCCGATATTAAAGCAGCAAGATCAATACCAGTCACTGGGCACATTAGTGATGCTGAATAAATTGCTGCCATAAAGCACAATTTATGTCAGTTTATCCTTCTGGATTGAAGGAAATCACTTTAATTTATCTATTGGGCTATGCCCTGAGTATTATTACACCTAGGTATATTCATCTATCTGTTTAATATAAATATGTACTTCAACATATTTATATTAAACAGTAAATGTCGAGGTACTTACTGCCAATGAAGAAAATATGCTTTAAATATTCGCCCTTAAATCTGATAGATTATGTAATCTTTATCTTTAAAATCCTCAGCATTATGTTTGTTTTATTTATGATTAAAATGGACTTTATTCTCTCTCATGTTTTCTCAAGGGAAAATGTTGCTCAGAACAATTCTATTTTGAGCAAATAAGCAAGGCAAGAAATTATATTTAGTAAAGAGTAAATCAATAATGTTACAAGATGGAAGTGGTTTAAAAGATCTACTCAGCTTCTGCAGTACTCCTGGATTAAAGATTTTTAACAGACAAATTCTTGATAAATATATCTTGTCACCGTATACTGAAGCATAATTTAATTAACACTATGAATCTACAGAAGATGTCTTTCTCCAAAACTTTTCCTACTATTCTAAAACAAATATTTGCCACTGAAAAGCTGATTAGCATTAAGCAACTGCTTACATATGCCAGGGTTTTTTTAAAACAACATCTTAAAATCTTGATGAACAGATTGTTTACCCCACCTTACCATACAATTTATGCATATTTTGTCCTTTTTATACTTGATTTGTAATTAACCATTTATGACTGCAACCTGCAGAAAGAACAAATACATTAACTGATTGCATGTTTTAAATATTGCTGTGTTGAGTACATTCTGTGACCCTATCCACTATAGTTTGCAAATCATAGTTTATGGCTTAGTGCAGATGTTTTCAAATTCCCAGGTTTCCACCAGAACTTGAAAGGATTCTGTAAGAAATCCAGGGTAAAAAAAAACCAAAAACTTGAACCTAGCCAATTTTCTATCAGTAGAGCAATGTTTCTCAACCTTGGCAACTTTAAGATGTGTAGACTTCACCTGTAAGAATTCCCCAGCCAGCGATGGGATTCACCTTCACTGAGAGCTGAAGTCCACACACAGCTTAAAGTTGCCAAGGTTAAAAAACACTGGCCTAACTCAGAAGCTCACACAATGTAAATATTACAATAGAACCTCCCAATCTATTGCTTTCCATTCCTAAAATTCCCAACCAGCTTAGATACTGTTCTGTATGATCAGTATCAGGGAATTCTAGAAGTTGCAATTCAAAAATATATGGTTCTACAGTTCCACAGGGGAATTACTGAGTCTGTCATTTGTACTTCTATAACTGTCAGGTTTGGCATAGCAACCAAACAGGACAGGTACAGACTGCAGAAAACAACAACAACCAATTGCAACCAGCCTGCCTTCCATTGAGGACCTGTATACTGCACAAACCAGAAAGAGGACTGAGAAAATATCTACAGATCCCTCATACCCTGAACATAAACTGTTTCAACTCCTCCCCTCAGGACATCGCTATAGGGCATTGCATGCTAAAACAACTAGACACAGAGAGGTTTTTCCCTCATGTCTTCACTCTGATAAACACCTAATTCCCACAGCACTGTCTTATGCCTAAAAATATTTACTCATGCAATAGGGCTGTATTGCTATTATCCTTCTAATCTTTTCTACTATCTTATCCTATTGGTATCTCATGCTTATACTATCTTGCTGTTTCTATGTATACTGAGAGCTTGTGTACTGAAAGCAAATTTCTTGTGTATCCAATCACACTTGGCCAATAAAGAATTCTATTCTATAATAATAATAATAATAATAATAGCAGCAATAATAATAATAATAATAATAATAATAATAATAATAATAATAATAATAATAATAAAGTTGGAAGGGACCTTGGAGGTCATCTAGTCCAAGCCCGTGCTCAGGCAGGAAACCCTATACCATTTCGGACAAATGGCTGTCCAGTCTCTTCTTAAAAACTTCCAGTATTGGAGCATTCGTCACTTCTGGAGGCAGGTTGTTCCACTGGCTAATTGTTTTAACTGTCAGGAAGTTTCTTCTTAGTTCTAGGTTGCTTCTCTCCTTGTTTAGTTTCCATCCATTGCTTCTTGTCCTGCCTTCAGGCGCCTTGGAAAATAGCTTGACTCCCTCTTCTTTGTGGCAGCCCCTGAGATATTGGAACACTGTTATCATGTCCCCCCTCGTCCTTCTCTTCATTAAACTAGACATACCCAATTCCAGCAGCCTTTCCTTATATGCTTTAGCCTCCAGTCCCCTAATCATCTTTGTTGCTCTTTTCTGTACTGTTTCTAGAGTCTCAACATCTTTTTACATCGTGGTGACCAAAACTGGATGCAGTATTCCAAGTGTGGCCTAACCCTAACCCTAACTCTAACCCTAACCCTTACCAAGGCATTTTAAAGTGGTATTAACACTTCATGTGATCTTGATTCTGTTAATGCAGCCTAGCACTGTGTTGGCTTTTTGGCAGCTGCAGCAGACTGCTGGCTCATAGTTAAGTGATTGTCCACACTAGGACTCCAAGATCCCTCTCACAGTTACCACTATTGAGCAAGGTACCATCTATACTGTACCTGTGCATTTGGTTTTTCTTGCCTAAATGTAGAACCTTACTTTTTTCACCATTGAATTTAATTTTATTAGATAATGCTCAATGTTCAAGTCTGTCAAGATCTTTCTGTATCTTAAGCCTATCTTCTGGAATGTTAGCTATTCATGCCAGCTTGGTGTTGTCTGCAAATTTGATCTCCATCTACCTCCTCATCCAAATAATTGATGAAGATGTTTGTAAAACACAGCTTGGTATCTATAGTTATTACAGTATATCAGAATTTGTCCTCTAAAGCTAGAGGTATCCAAAGTCAAATTATATTTTTAAGCCTTATAAAACTCTGTATTTCTCTAGTGATTATGCCAGAAGAATTTCTTAAAGTAGAACGTGTTTTCTATAATTATAGTACAGCCCATATAATTATCTCTTTTCCCTCATATGTTATTGTGGCAAAGTTATATAACTTAAAAGAGGAGGTATTCTCTAAGACAAATATACAAGTAGCATCAAGTTTTAAAATATTCTGCCAGTGTTGTATTTAAACTGATGTAATAAATAATTGCACTTACAGAGATCTGACTCATTTTGTGGATGCATTGTTTTTAGTGATCCTAAAGTATATAGCCCCAGTCAACGAAGCTCTCTATAACTAAAATGACTTTAAGCAGGGTTTCCTGATCCAGGAATTGGTGTAACTGTTTCACAACACATAGTTTTGCAAAAGCCCACATAGCCACAGCTTCCATCTGTTCCTCAAGCAGAAAATGTGAGTCCAGGAGGACCCCCAAATTGCCACCGATTTTGTATGGCCTGGTGCAGCCCCATCTAGAGCAAGAGATAGAAAATCCCCAGAACCAAGGGGGCCTAAAACTAAGGCCGCTCACTTTTGTAATGTTGAGCTGTACCCTATTGTTTTCCATCCAAGCCTCCATAACCTCCAAACACCAAAACAGGGCTTCCAACATCACTTAGTTGGCCAGGGTGAAGATGTAAAGCTATGTGCCATAAGCATACCTATGGCATCTCACCCTATGCTGTCCTTGACTTATGATCATACTGAAGCCAAAATTTCTGTTGAGTGAAACATTTGTTAAATGAGTTTTCGCCCCATTTTATGACCTTTCTTGTTACAGTTGTTAAGTTAAGGCTTCCCCATTGACTTTGCTTGTCAGAAGGTCACAAAAGGAGATCACCTGACCCCGGGACACTGCAATTGTCATAAATATGAGCCAGTTGCCAAGCATCTGAATTTTGATCATGTGCCCATGGGGATGCTGCAATGGTCGTAAGTGTGAAAAATGATCATAAGTCACTTTTTTCAGTGTCATTGCAACTTTGAACAGTCACTAAATGAACTGTTGTAAGTTGAGGATTACCCGTACTTAGGTCTATCATGTCTAAAAAACATTTCATTATTCCATGAAGGCAGAATGAATTGGTTAAAAATATCAGCTTCAGTTTCAGAAGAAAACATGCTGTTTCTTTGGAACATTGAAGAAATGCAAAATATTAGAATACTAGAGAAATCAGGAATACTAGAGAAGGAAAAAAAGTCATAGATTTTGAATGAGTTTCAGTAGCAAGAGAGAAAATCAAATGCATTAGTCTTGTTGCCCCCCCCCCCAAGTTTCCAAGATAACATTTTTCCGTAGGTGGAGGTGCAGTGAAGCGATCCATTTACCTGTCAAAGAGGATTATGTTGGCAGAACAATGGACTCAAGAATAATTGGAGGAATGGCATCTTGCCAACCAGTTATCTTTAGAGCGCATGTAATATTTATGCCCCTTTTCCTGTAAATGTTGGAGCTTAGTATTATTACTTTTCTTTTGCCGAAGAGAATAAATACATTCCACTCTCAGATGCTCCCAATCTATTCTTTTATATGTTTTTATATTATTTCCTAAATAAAAACAGCTGCTGCATAATTGAAGATTATATTAATTTTTAATACGGTAGAATTAGGAAAAATTGCTGGGGAAGAATAAAAAAATATATCTGCACAGCCGTAATTGCAGTCTGTGCCCTCAAAGACTTCATAGAATAATCTCAGCTTTTATTTTTAAAGGAGTTTAATTGCTTGGGGACTTGTAAGAGAACAAAAGAGATCTGAAAAACAGTTGACTAGATGCATGTATGTCCAATAGTAGAAAGGAGCAAAGAGAAAATAGTGAAATATGGTTAGTCAAATAATTGCCTGAGTAAGATATTTAAGTTGTGGAGTCATTTTTTTAAAAATAATTAATTTAAGTGGTCATGGAATGATTGTATTAATGTCCTAAGTTATCTCTACATTCCAGGATATGGGTTAGGACTACTATCTAGCAATCCTAATCAGATTTATTGTAAGCTGCCTAGAGTCACATAAAATTAGATCGGCAGTTATAGAAATCAAATGAATAAATAAATACCCCCCCCCAACAGTTTTAAAAGAGTTAGATGGATCTGTTTCTAGCTTTGCTTATTACCGTACCTTTATGGAAATCACAAGCAGGGTGAAGGTCAGACGCAAAGTGCCCATTAAGTGTAGTGTCCAGATCAAAACAACTGATACTGGTTTTCCTAGTTAGATTATTCCTAATCCAATACAGAAAATGGGTTCTTTTAGTTTGATAGAACAAAGTAACTTTTGGAGTGATGGATGCTACTGCATGATCTTACATGACATAAGAGCCAAAAAAAAAAAACCCTTAAGAACATTTAAAAATAATCCCCAAATCTCACAAGATCATGGTGTCCATGTGACTTTACAAGATCTAATGCCAATCATAATATAGGTAGTTCTCAGTTTACAACAGTTTCATTTACTGATCATTGGAAAGTACAGTGGCACTGAAAAAAGTGACACACAACCATTGTGGCATATCCATTGCCACATTATCAAAATTCAGATGCTTGGAAACTAACTTATATTTATGTCAGTTATAGTGTCCCGGGGTCACATGATCACATTTTATCAACAGGGAAGCCAGATTCACTTAACAACCACATTACTAATTGAACAGCTGCAATGCTTCACTTAACAACTGTGGCAAAAAAGTTTGCAAAATGGAGCAAAACTCACAAATGTCGCAAATGTCTCACTTAGTAACAGAAATTTTGGGCTCAATTATGGTCATAAATCAAGGTCTACCTATAATTGGATTTGGTATGTACCAAAGTTTCAGGCTTTTTTTAAAAAAAATGCAAACAACTTTTAATTTGGTTTTGGAGTTTTGTGGGTACTATTAAAGATATTGGAGCCATGATTCCACAAAATTGTTCCAATGAACAATGGCCTAAAAAGCATTCTTAATCTGGTGCTTTTCAAACTGTAAGAATTGTGATCCCTTTTTTAAAATTTAAAGGTTCTATTGTCATTTCCAGCTCCAGGGGGATCAGGAGGAGAAGGAGGCCTTGCCAACTAATAGCACCATGCAATTTCTGAAACACTATGATGACTTCAAGGAAAGTCATTTTTCATACCACGTTTTTTATTATAAATTCATCCCTATATAGACACAGAGAAGCCAGCTGTATGAGTGACCTGTTTCTCACCCTTGTGTAACAGGAAGATAACTTGGGAGCCAGAAAGCAGTGCTGTTTTGTACTTTGCCTGCAGTTTCCCCCACCTAATGAGCATTTGTAGCATTTTCTCTTCCCTAGAGACTTGGCTCTCATCTCCTTTCTCCTCCCTTTTTAACGGGGAGAGCCATTCCAAGCAAAGGAAGAGACTTCTAATAGTTGATGGTCTTTTCTCCTACTGTACTGCAGCAGCTATCCATACAGCTGTTGATGAGCATCTGTGGGGAAAAGAAGCAGGCAATTGGGAAAACGGGTTTCTAGGTCAGAGAACATTGCATTCTCCATAATTCCAGTTCTGCAGGACAGAAATGAGCTTTTCAATAGATGGTATCTTTGTTGAATTTCATGGCAGGTATTCTATAAATAGTTCCCAGGGTTTGGAAATTCATGTATTCTGTTCGGAACATAAGACTGAGTCACTTGAAAGCCACCCACTGTAGGATGTTTAAAATCTTCCTGTAATTGCTGCAAGTCTAAGACCATCGTGAAAGAAAAAGGTAGGAGTTTGTGGCATTGAACTTCTGAATAGAAAATAGGCAGTCTATAAAAATATTTTTCTCAAACATGGCAGGGAGCCAAATGAGGAAAAGGCACCACAATTAATGTGCATTAACCTTTAACTTAGTAGTCCAATGAATAAATAGCTTAAAATAATCATTAGTTTTCTGGGCAAATTTTCAGAGTATATTTCTAAAATGCTTCAGTCATCATTACAAAGTTCTCAATAAAAACATTATAGAATCAAAGGGCTGGAAGAGACCACTGAGGTTTTCTCTCGCAAGCCCCTGCTCAAGGTAGGAGACCTAATACCATCTGGATGATAAGGAAAAATGCCCTTGAGAAATGGTGATGTGCTGAATGCCAGCCAGTGCCCTAGTTTGCAGCCAGTACTAAGCCATGATTTATTTATCCATAGTTTATTAAGTAAAATGACTGGATACATTTCAAGCTATAAATTGTATTATGGCTTAGCAGAACATGGGAATCCAAATAGTGGGCTTCTGATAGAATATTTTGACTAGGGGACCATCTATACTTTTAGCTTTCATGGTAAAGTAATTTTCAGTTTTATTTATTTATTTATTTTTGAATTTGTAACATTTTATTAGATTATAGAATAAAATACAAAAATACAAAAGCAAATGGTAGGACACAATGGGGAGGGGAAAGGGAAAGAAAAGTGAGGAGAGAAGGGAAAAGGAAAAGTCATTGACTCCAACTTCCTCTGTTGCAGTAGAACAGGGGTAGTCAACCTTGGCACTTTTATGACTCGTGGACTTCAACTCCCAGAATTCCTGAGCCAGCTAAGCTGGCTCAGGAATTCTGGGAGTTGAAGTCCACGAGTCATAAAAGAGCCAAGGTTGACTACCCCTGCAGTAGAATGAAGCATTGACACCGAACCTCCACTTTTTACTTTTCCGTAGTAATATAAACTAGCCAATCAATCTAATTAGTAAAACCCAAAATCAAAGTTTCATTTTTTCCACCGCAAGCACAAAATCCAGAAGCGGTCTCCCTGTAGAAACAAAAGTACTTGTATTCTTTTCTTTAGACAAAACAGTTAATTTTCAGTTTTGTTAACATCTGTGTGTATATTTAAAAATCAAATAAACAAACAAACAAACAAACAAAAAAATGATGTGAGAATGTTGAAAAATTGTAAATCTGAAATAAATTGCAGCTGTTTATGAAGTTATTGCATTCATCAGATAATAGAGGGAATCTTATCTTCATAATGGAACATTAAAGTTACATTAACAAGAAGTTGAGGGTTTTTTTGTCTTTTTTTAAATGAAGATTCAGATCCTCAGGATTCTAAGAAAAGGACAGAATTAGGTAGGAAGACTGCCACAGGCATGCTTATGCATTTTCCCACACAGAAATGCTTAAATAGAAACTTGGACATGATCAGCATGGACCCACTGAACACAAAGTCTATCTTCCCTCAAACCTACTTGTCTCCATTATTGCTGGTGAGAGACAAACTTGGTATTTTGATATGCATCATTTCCACTTGGAAGCCTGAGTCCAAAAAGGTTGCTTTGTGTAAATCAATGAAAATAAATGCTGACATTTTAGCTCAGGGATTTGAAGACCATTGGTGAATTATCAAAGAACAGAGCCACAAAAACCTAAACGTCCAGGTCCTCTCCAACAAAAACCATACATCCAACAGATTTGGAAGTCACACAGGAAGAAGACAAATACAGTCTGTCAAAATCTGACCCAGCTGATCTCTCTGTATCTGATTGTTTATCACACATGTGGAGTCGGAAATTGAAATAGAAACTAGAGAATCTATGTCAGCATCTACAGGTGTTTAAGCCATCACAAAAGAATACAATAAACCAACTAGACAGCTACATTAACTGTTATATTCTCAGTGTCTATGGAGATTTTCAATCATCCAAGTCAGGGTTGTCCCCAAGATGCTTTTTCCAAAAGGAAACTGGACTTTCTTGTTTTTTTCTTTGAAAAACGTTTTGCTTCTCATCTAAGAAGCTGAAGAACTGAAAAAGCTTTTTGGATGAGAAGCAAAATGTTTTCAAAGACAAAAAACCCAAAAGTCCAGTTGCCTTTTGGAAAAAGCACCTTTGGGACGTGTTGCATACTCAGTTTTCTCATTAATGCATTCAAAGCTACATGGAGGACTTATGGGGGGGGGTGGCACAATCTGGTGAAAGGGAGGAAACTGCTACATGTACATCCTTATTCAACTGGCTTTTTCTAGCAACTGGGAACATAACAGACTCAGATGAAAAAAAGGAAGTGCTGTAACAGGAGATAACTAATCTTATTTAGACATAGAAATTAAGCAGATAAAGACCTAATTATTATTTGGAAGGGAGAATCCATTGTAGGCTGGACTGAGAAGTTGATAAAAGCATTGGCAACCCGTTTCTATCTTGCTGCCAAGAAAATCACATGCTCGTGTTCACAACTCCTATACAGACTTACCCGGGAGCATACATTGACTTAATGTATGTTGGGATATTCTTTGATCTCCACAGCTATCCCCACACCTCTGAGTTGTGTCTGAAGAGTTGCACTGTGAAATTTTGTTCGTAAGGGTCCCTACCACTTGTCAAGCATTTCAGGAAGGGAAGCAGCTGAAAGCTTGAGGGGTTTCTGCCCTCTTTTTCCTCTTTCAAGTTAGCCTTGCAAGTGCTAAGTGAACAGCAGGTGCTCATTATTGCAAGCACATTTTTGATAGCACAGTAATAGCCCCCACTGCTTGCAAAGGAGCTCATTAAAACAGCATGAAGTTGAGTCAGCAAGCATTACTAGCTGACTGTTAACAATGTAGGTTTGGAAAATAAACACTGAGTACTAAGCTTTGAAATCAGATCTAATACTTAGGTATGGTGAAGTTTGTTAAATATCCAGCAGGGTATCCGTTAGCTAGACAATTTCCACAAACCTCTGTGCTGTTGCAAAAGGTAGACTTTGGGATTATTTATATATTTATCTTCCAACAGTTGTTGCTAGAATTATATAAAATAAAAAAGTCATTGAAATATTGGACATAGTCCTAATGTAAGGATTTATAAGATAAATAGAATAGAATAGAGCTGGGACCTAGGAGGTCTTCTAGTCCAGCCCCCCGCTTAAGCAGGAGAACCTACACCATCTCAGATAGGTGATTGTCTAGTCCAGTGGTTCTCAACCTTTTTAATGCCGCGACCCCAACTGGTCATAAGTGAGGACCACCCAACCGGTCGTAAGTCGAGGACTTTCTCTGCCCAGGAGCACCGCACATGCGTGGTGCCGCCCCCTGCACCGGCCAAGGCGTAGCTGGCAAGCGGCAGAGATGGCGCAGGCCGACCACCGGCTGGGCCATCAGCTGGCACAGCCCAAGAGAAGGCATCCGCCGGGCCCCATGCGTGCCAGCAACCCTCCCTGCACCCGCCGGCCTCCCACCTCCCACCCCTGGCCCTCTTTTACTTACATTTTTAGTAGTTGCTCAGCAGGGAGGGGTGGAAACTTCCAGACAACTCGCCTTCGCTGTAGACAACTTGCAGCACCGTTTGCAGAATGGGACTTTTGGCGGGCTCAGCAGGGCAGAGAAAGCCTGGACAATTCCTGTTGGCTTTTGAAAGCCAATAGAATTAGACTCTATTCAAGAGAGTCTATTCTATTGGCTTTCAAAAGCCAATAGAATAAAAGGGAGTAGCACAGCCAAGGAAAAAGGGAAAAAATGGCAGACTGCGTTGTTTGGCGACCCCCGTGAAATGGTCGTTCGACCCCAAATGGGGTCCTGACCTACAGGTTGAGAACCACTGGTCTAGTCTCTTCTTAAAAATCTCCAGTGATGGAGCGCCCACAATTTCTGGGGGTAAGCTGTTCCACTGGTTGATTGTCCTCACTGTCAGGAAGTTTCTCCTTAATTCCAGGTTGCTTCTCTCCTTGATCAGTTTCCAACCATTGTTTCTCGTCCTTCACTCTGGTGCTCTATTGAACAACTTGATCCCTTCTGCCTTGTGGCAGCTCCTCAGATACTGGAACACTGTTATTATGTCTCCCCTGTTCTTTTCTTTAGGTTAGCCAAACCCAAGTCCCGCAGCTATTCTAAATTGGCTGCAGTATTCCAGGTGTGGTCTTACTAGGGCTTTGTAAAGCAGTACCAGTACTTCGCGTGATATTGCTTCTATGCCTCTGTTTATATGACCCAGGATTGTATTAGCTTTTTTGGTTGATGCTGCACACTGCTAGCTCATAGTCAAGTGATCATCCACTAGGACTCCAAGGTCCCTCTCACAGTTACTGTTTTTAAGCCAGATCTCACCCCATCTGTATTCGTGCCTTTGGTTTTTCCTGTCTATGTGTAAGACTTTGCTTTTCTCCACGTTGAAACTCATTTTGTTAGATAGGGCCCATTGTTCGAGTTTGTCAAGATCTTTTTGGATCCTGAGTTTGTCTTCTGGTTGTTGGCTACTCCTGTCAGTTTGGTGTCATCTGCAAATTTGATGAGTTCCCCTTTAATTCTCTCATCTAAGTCATTTATGAAGATATTGAAGAATATTTGGCCTAAGATGAAACCTTGTGTTACCCCACTGCTTACTCCTCTCCATGTGGATGTGGTGCCATTGAGGACTACTTATTGAGGACAGTTTGCCAGCCAGCTACAGATCCATCTGGTAGTGATGTTGCCTGGTCCACCTAACTTACTAAGGAGTAGGTTGGTCTACTTTGTCAAATGCCTTACTGAAATCTAAGTATAATACATCCACAGCATTTCACTGGTCTACTAGTTTGGTCACTTTATCAAAGAATGAAATAAGATTGGTTTGGCATGAAGGGTTTTTAACAAACCCGTGCTGGCTACTAGTTATAACTTTCTTTGCTTCTAGTTGTTTGCAGATCTGTTTTTTTGATTACCTTTTCTAGGATCTTCCCAGGTGTTGATGTTAAACTGATTGGTCTGTAATTTTCTGGGTCTGTTTTTTTCCTTTTCTTGAAGATGGGAACCACATCAGCCCTTTTCCAATCCTCAGGTACTTCTCCGGTGCTCCAGGACTTTTGAAAGATGTGGTGGAATGGTTCTAAGATACCATCTGCCAGCTCCCTCAGAACTCTGGAATGTAATCTGTTGAGTCCTGGTGATTTATACTCGTCAAGGTCAGATAGGTGTTCTGTTACCATTTTCTTGCTTATTTTAATTTTTGTTTCTAGTTTGTCTCTTGCAGTGGTTTTTTTTTTTTTTTTTTTTGGTATCTTGGGCTATAGCAGTGATGGGATTCAGCCAGTTCATATTGGTTTAGTAGAACTGGTAGCTAAATTTTGTTGAGTTTGGAGAATCGGCTGAACCCATGCTGCTTCTGGAAGTCTGTTCTAGGCCGGAAGTGTGTTGATGTCACTTCTGGAAGTCTGTTCTAGGCCTCAGAGGCGTTGAGGAGGCCTACCAGGAAGTCTGTTCTAGGCCGGAAGTGTATTGATGTCACTTCTGGAAGTCTGTTCTAGGCCTCAGAGGCCTTGAGGAGGCCTACCAGGCCTAGAACAGCCCACAGGAAGTGCATTGGTGTCACTTCCGGAAGTCTATTCTAGGCCTCAGAGGCACAGGCTTGCATCCACACAGAGAACGTTAAGGTATTTGAATCCCACCACTGGGCTATAGTTTCTTTTTGTATGAAGACTAATGCAAAATATAAGTTAAGCAGCTCTGCTTTCTCCCTGTTCCCTGTTATTTCCTTGTCATCTTCTCTTTTTAGTGGGCCTACATTTTCCTTGACTTTTTTCTTGTTGTTAATATGTTGGAAGAAACTTTTTAAATTACCCTTGATTTTTGTTGCAAGTCTTTGTTCATTCTAAGCCTTTGCTTTCCTGACTTTATCTTTGCATGTTCTGGCTGTCTGCTGATAATCGGCCTTAGTTATGTGCCCTTCTTTCCATTTTTGGGTATTTGTCCTTTTTGTTTTTCAGTTTTTCAGAGAGATCTTTATGCAGCCATGCTGGTTTCTTCTTGAATTTCTTGGTTTTTCTTTTTCAATTGTATTGTGGTGGTCTGGACTTTTACTATTGCATTTTTCAGGGTTTCCTCTTTTTTCAGGGTTGTTTTCCTCTTTAGGATTTTCATCCATGGGATCTTTCCAAGGTTCTCTCTGAGTTTGTTAAAGTCAGCTCTTTTGAAGTTTAAGACACTGATTGGATTGTTTTCTATTGCTAGTGTTTGCATTATATTAAATTCCAGTATGACATGGTCACTTTCACCCAAGGTTCCGGCAATTTCAATTCCCTCTATCACTTCTTCTCTATTAGTAAGAATTAAGACCAGTATAGAATAATTTCATAATATGGTATATCATCATCATCATCATCTTAGCCACTGCAGCCACTGCATATTCCAACCAATATGGTCCTGAGCTTTCTTTTGCCAATTGGGCCCGCATTATTTGCTGATGTCATCAATCCATCTTGTTTTGGGTCTCTTTCATGGATGCTTTTTATCAAGTGGGATCCATTCTATGACTGCCTTGGTCCCCCTGCCATCAGTTCTTGCTATTTGACCAGCCCATTTCCATTTCAATTCTTTTACTCTCTTGATGATATTGTATATTTTCATTTGTTCTCTGATTCATGTGCAGGTCTTTCTATCTTGCCTTCTAATGCCAAGCATGTATCTTTCCATGGCTCTTTGCACCACTTGTACCTTTTGTATTGATTGTGAGGGTAACGTCCATGTTTCAGTAGCATATGTTAGAACAGGTAGCACACACTGATCGAAAACTTTTCTCTTCAAGCATAGGGGGAGGTTGTTCTTGAAAATTATGCTTAGCTTGCCGAATGGAAGCCAAGCATATTTAACATGCTGTTCAATTTTCTTTATTGTATCACCTTCCATTGAAATTTGTTGGCCGGGACTTCCGGCTGTGACGTCATCGTGGAGCGGGTGAAGGAACAGACCCCTGTTCCTAAATCTTGAAAAATCTTTGCTAGGAGCCCGGCAAGGGCTTTACTGATCCCGGAGAGATTGGTAAATTAAAGAGGAAGCTTCAGAGAAGCCGGGTGGAAAGCAAACACCTGAGCAGACAGGAGCAGCACTTTTAAAATTGGTGGAGAAGAAGCTGGTCTTCAAGACCGGCCTGGAGGGATGGTGGCAGCCTGAGAGGGAAGCAAAACGTAGAACTGACAGCTTCATACGGGAGACGAGGAAAACCCCTGAAGGAGGTGAGGAATATTTGGTGGAGAGAAGGCGTGGAAAAAGCAAAGCGATAAGGAAAGAGACACAGCGGCAACTGAAATGGAATAGAGTGGAGAAGGGAGCGATATAGCAGAACGAGAGCAGCGAGAAGAAGCAGAGAGCCCACAGTAAAGTTTATAAAACGTGAAAGATCGGAATTTAAGAGCTGCAAGAAGTAGAGATTGAGACTAGAGAAAGGACTGGAGAAAGGACGGCTGGAGGTAACAAAGGGTGATTAAGAGACTTTGAAAAAATTAATATAAGGATTAAAAGGTAAAGTGAGACAACGGAGAAATTTAATACTTATTAGTGGAACTTATTTTTGAAGAGCAAATAGCATTGAAATTTGGACTTTAACTGACATATATCTGTGTAAAGTGACGAATGGACATTTTGAAAATATTGGATATATAGAACAAGAAATAAGAGGTGACATTTGGTGGATCTGTGGATACATTAAATTGAGACAGAGAAAAAAGGCTGATGCAATATACAAGCAGTGACTAAGCGACAAGTAGAAAAGGGGCGTCAGGTAATGTATTAAAAGGAATGAAGCAAATGAATTGTATTAACGAATAGAAATAAGCATAACTGAGTAATTGAATTAAATAGAAGCGAGAAAGTAATTATAGCATAGTAAAGAAATATAGAGAAAGGTGATTATTCAAATAAGAGTGATAGTGAATGAAATTAAGAGTGGTGATAATACTTAGAGAATAGCATATGTATTTGTATTGTGTGTAGTGTTATAGAAATATAGATAAGAGGTGTTAAGATTATTATAAATTATACTATATAATAGTGGGATAAAGAAAGGAACAATGCTATTTGTAATCTTATTTTTAACACTAATCCTAAGAATAACATTATATAAAGGTATTATAGAGACATATATAGTCATATATATTGATACATAATTAGAAATATATATATACTTTTTACTAACTATATTATATATATATATATATATCTACTTATTTAAGCTTAGACTATATAGATTGAAAACCAACTTGATTAACAAAAATAACTTGCTATAAATTGGTATATGCAAACGTGGAAAAATATTATTCAAGTAATAAAAATGACAAGTACCGCAACAACAACTAAAGTAGGCAAAAAAACAGCTACAAATCACGCACCTATAATGGCTTCTCCTACAGGTCAAAGAATGATAGTGACCATGTTGGGGAAAGAAAAAAAAAAGCAGAATTGGCAATGAACCCATAGAGCATGCAGATAATACTACAAATGATTCAAGAAACAATGATGATGATCCAAGAGGCAATAGCAAACAATCATGAAGAAATGAAAATACATCACAAAGAAATCAAGAATGATATTGGAGAAATGAGAGATAAAATTAAAAACGTGAATGATAAGATAGGGAGTATACAACAAACAATGCTGGAAAACAAACAAAGAATTCAAAAAGTTGAAACAAAAATGGAGCAACTTGATAGCAAAATGGAAAGGATGGAACAGAAATCCGAGCAAGTGAAGAGGGAGTTGATTGAATCTATTACCTTTTTGGAAATGGAAAAAGCTTCGTTCTTTCTAAGATTTCAAAATATCGTAGAGGAAATGGAAGAAAATTTGGGAGAGAAGATGGAGGAGATATTGGTGGAGATATTAGGAAAGGACAAACTGGAAACAAGAAGAGACATAGACGAAATTTATAGAGTATATACAAATTATGCATGAAGGCATAGATTGGCGAGAGAGGTGTGATGCCCTACCCCCTCACAGACCCTATGAATGCTCCATCGAACTGGTGCCAGGAGCCAAACTACCACGACCGAGAATGTATGCTATGTCCCCTCTCAAAATGGAGGAGATGCAGCAATACGTGAACAAAAACCTAGCGAGGGGTTTATCGAACGGGCCACATCTACCGTGGGAGCCCCTGTGTTGTTCAAAGAGAAGAAAGATGGATCTCTTTGTCTCTGCATAGACGATAAGGGTCTCAACGCTGTGAGTGTGGAAAATAAATACTCCCTCCCCCTCCTAAAGGACTTATTAACCCAACGGGCTAAGGGGCGTGTCTTCACTAAATTAGATCTGAGAGAGGCATATTACTGGGTGAGAATAAAAGAGGGAGACAAGTGGAAAACTGCTTTCAACTGTCCTATGGGGAGCTATCAGTTCAAAGTCATGCTATTTGGACTACGGGGGTCCCAGCTGTATTCATGCAGTTGATTAATGAGGTCCTACATGATCACTCGTTCAAAGGGGTTTTGGTATATCTGGATGACATCCTGATATACAGCACGAATATGACTGATCACATAAAGCTGGTGAGAGAAGTGTTAAAGAAACTACTGAATGCCAAGCTTTATGCCAAATTGTCGAAATTTGAATTTCACCAAACCCGATTAGACTATCTTGGCTACAGAATTTCCAATGAGGGTATTGAAATGGATCCAGCCAAGATGAAAGCTATAATCGAATGGCAGCCCCCAAAGACTCGCAAACAACTCCAGAGCTTTCTGGGTTTTGCCAACTTTTATCCTCAATTCATCCCCTCTTTTGCTGAGATTGCCCTACCCTGAGGTATGGGGCCTTTCCCCATAGTAAGAATCATCAATCCGGTCACCGTAGAACTAAAACTCCCTAGACTTTTAGGGAGAATTCACCCAGACTTCCATTGCAGCTTGTTGAAACCTTATCGGTGCTCCACTTTAAGACCTCCCCAGAAGAAGGTACCTGGGCCCCTCGTAGTTGCAGGACAGACCCACTATGAAGTGCAACGTATTCGTGACTCTAGAATCTTTAAAGGGAAATTGTAGTACCTAGTACAATGGAAGGGATACCCATTGTCTGAAGCCACCTGGGTGAAATCCATTGAGGTGAAAGCTGACAGGCTCATCAAAAGGTTTCATGTGAAATACCCCAACAAACCAAAAACTAGTCATTAACATATGCTATTGTTTGCATTACAGGATCTGTCCTTTTTTGTAAGGGGGCCCGGATGTCAACGCTCTCTAATATTGAATATTCTTGCTTTGACAAAATATGCAGAACTGTCTGGTATTTTTAGAGTTAATTCAGATGACAGAAAAAAGGGAGGGGAAATAACAAAAGCCAGAGAAAAGGAACGGAAGTAAATCTCTGCCCTCTGGGCTAATTGGAAGATGTGACTTGTGACTGTAAGATAAGGGAGAGGTTTAGCAAGAAAAGTTAGATGCCAGCAAGAGGAATTCAGATTCTGGCATAAACCTCCATGATGTGCCGTCAATTTGTAACACTGGTAATAAAGGCTTTGGGATAAACATGCCTGGAAGTTCTTTGAAGTGTTTCATTAATCGGAACCATGACAGCATACCAGAATCTACAAATTTTTCAAACCTATTAAGGGGTCCCGAACTCCAATCACTATTCCTAAACTAAGTGGTAGACTGATAAAGATTCAGGGAAGATCTCATTATGAAAAGGGAGAGATGGCTTGAGGCCAGCTGCTCAGCGGCAGCAGCTTCCCCAGGGACTGGAGCGGCAGCCAGCTGGGGGAGAAAGAACTCTGGCAGATCTCTCAGCTGGGAGTGAAGACTTCAAAAGTAGAATCGAAAGATAACGAAGCTTTGGGTGAGTCACTGGAAAGATTTCAAACCCCAGATGTGAAAAGCAGAAATCGATTACTGCAGAGAGAAGCCTACAACCCCTCCCTCGTAGATCAGACCCTGGTTCCCCCGGCCAAGAACTGCAGTCCTGAAGACAGAGGGAGTCCCAGACTGAGACCTCTGAAGCAATGGGCAGATTGGCACCCCCCACAAATAGATGATCAGCAGCAGCTGAGCATACCACAGCTAATAGAGGCCTTGCAGTGGCTTGGGGTGATACAGAAGCCAGGAGATCAGCAGCTGGTGGGAGAATGACCACAGCAAGGAGACTAGCCACAGCCCCCAAACGTGCAACCCCTAGGCATAAATCTGCAGCCAGGATGGGGCCAGCAGCGAGGAGATTGGCCACAGCCCTCAAACGTGCAGCCCCTGGAGACAAATCTGCAGCCAGGATGGAGCCAATAGCAACAGCCCCAGTGGGGGCTGCAACTGCCTATAATGGCAGCCCCTTTCAGAGCAACCTTCGATGGGGACCCAGAGAAGCTGTTTTTTTTTCCTCAACCAAGTGCGCTCTTATTTGAATTGCTGGGCCTATCTCTGCCCGGACCCGGGGGCCATGGTCGATGTCATTGCGTCCAACCTAGAGGGAGAAGCATCCAAATGGCTGAATTATTTATATAATGAGCAAGCCCCCGAATTGGAAGACCCCCAACTCTTCCTCCTAGGGCTGAGGGAAAGATTTGAGGACCCATCTATTGGTCTTAAAGAAAGAGAACAGATCCACAAAATAAAACAAGCCGGCAGGCCTGCCCAGGAGTACATGAGGGAATTTCACAAGATAGCAGGCCGAATAGAGGGGTGGCCTGAACAATCCCTGATCCAATACTTCACTGAGGGATTAGACGATCACCTCTCTCAGGCATGCATCTATTGAGCCATACCTGATCAGCTGCACGAATGGTACCAGGCAGCAGTGAAGCTAGATGTTCGGCTCGCCCGCTATAAGAAGCCTCCCCCACACGAACCTGAGCAGCAACCAGAGCTACCCGGACAGCAATCACCCCCACGAAAGCTTTCAACTACTGCAATGGCTGAGAGACCCAGGCCACCTACAGGGCCATCAATTAAGTGTTTTCAGTGTGGATAGGAGGGACATCGAGTGGCAACCTGTCCAGTCCCCTATCTCCGACTGCAGAGC
This sequence comes from Crotalus tigris, assembly GCF_016545835.1. NCBI lineage: Eukaryota > Metazoa > Chordata > Lepidosauria > Squamata > Viperidae > Crotalus > Crotalus tigris. The sequence continues at coordinate 2,226,304 of NW_024100068.1, forward strand.
AGACCGGAATCAGCAATGAGAAAGAAAACTGCTCAGCGGCTGACGAGGGAAAAATCCAACCAGCTCACGCAGGAACCTGTTGCCCAGATTATACCCCCCATGCAGGAGAACGCCGAGACTCCGGGTGGACCTGCCCCTGCTCTACCCTCCTTTGACAGTGACGATGAAGGAGAGAACGACCCGATGGTGAGTCGACAAATCCCGCCTTTTTCACTGGCGGCCAAACTTATAATCCCTAAGTCTGGGGCACAAATGGACTTAAACATGCTAATTGCTTCTGGATATACCGGCTGCATTATTAGTTATGAAAATGGGCATATGGGCAAAACAGCTTTCCAAACCTGTGAGGTTTGAGCAAGCTGATGGCTCCCTGATGGGTGGGACTCTTGTCATACAATTAACCAAGCCCTTACGCCTAGAAATAGGTGCACACTGGGAGTTTATTCGCTTCCTGGTGGCTCCCAAAATGACTGAGGTGGTAATCCTAGGGCTAGCCTGGTTAGACAAATGGAAGCCGTTTATCTGGTGGGAGAAAGGAATGCGAACCGTGAGACTACCTATAGGGCCTAATCCCCCCATTAATTCAACAGATGTTGCAGGGCATCTTAGGTCACCCAATGAGCGAGCGCACATGGCCGCCTCACCGCCTCCAGGTGAACCAGTCATCCCCAATGAATACTGGGACCTGGCGGAGGCATTCAGTGAATGTGCATATAAGATTTACTAGAAGATCAATAAGGGACGAAATATATAAAAAAATGAGAGACAAACTAATAATATATAAGGGTAAAGAAATAATTGTATTAAAACATACCACGTAGAATACGAAATCAGAGATGAGAATACCAATTTTTAATGACCCAATTAACTAAATATAAAGTTATGTTTTGATGGTTAATACCTGAAGGCATACTTCTAACATGGCAGGAAAACAAATATAAGATAGATATACTTGAGAAAGCGCAGGACTTTTATGAACGTCACTTTACGCAGGGAGAAGTAGGGAAGAGCTGGAGAGTAAAAGTCAGGATGAAGATCTATTAGAGGAAGTTGAACGAGAAAGAGAAACACAAAAGATACAAGAAAGAAAGATTAGAAAGAGAAGGAGCAAAAGGAAGGGTAATAGAGACAAGAAGCATAAAAAAATAGATCAAGTAAAAAATGGGAGATGCAATTAAGCTCTTTTCTGTAAACATTAATGGTTTAAATATACCAAGAAAAAGAGCACAAATGTTTAACAAATTAAGAAAAATTGGATGCAGATGTGATATGTCTTCAGGAAGTTCATATAAAAAAGGATTATAGAAAACTACTAGAGAATGTAAAATTAGGAACACTATACACAACATTAGCACAAAACAAGAAAGGAGGAATTGCTATATATGTCAAAAAAAATCAAAATTAATATATTTGGATGAAGAGGGGAGAATTTTAATGTTGGAAATAGAATTAGAGCAAACCCAAACCTTATTAACGGCAATATATGCACCAAATAATAATCAACATGAATTTTTTAAAAAGGTACATAAGAAACTAGTGGATCTGGATTACGAAAGGATTTGATTGGGGATTTAAATGCAATAGTTGATGTTAAGAAAGATTATAAGAATAGTAAAAAGAATAAAAATATATTACCAAAATCGTTCTTTGACATGGTAACAGAACTCAACCTTCAGGATATATATAGAGAGAGACACACAGGTCAGACAAACAGTACACATTCTATTTGTATCCGCATCAATCTTGGTCTAGGATCAATATGGCCTGAGCAACAACAGAAGTACAAAATGGGATAGAGGAAATTGAAATAGGACTTAATGATTGGGCGGATCATAACCTAATAATAATAAAATGGAAAGGCCAGAAACAGAAAAAAATATGGTCAATGAATCAAAGACTGTGTAAAGATAAACAATATATACAGATGCTAGAAAAGGAGTTGACATTATTTTTTCAGGTAAATAAAAAGGAAGAGACATCAACCCAAAATTTGTGGGATACTACAAAAGCCTACATTCGGGGATTGACAATTGCATACAATTCTAAGAAAAATAAAGATAGTAGACTTCAACAAGGAAAATTACAAGAAGAACTTTAAAAAATAGAAGGTGACCTACAGAAGGATCCACAAAACAAAAAGATAAAAGAAAAATGGACTATTATAAAATATAAGATTAATCTGACAACACAAAAAGAAATGGCACAGAAAATTAGGATGGCGAAACAAAATTACTTTGAAAATGCGAATAAAACTGGTCGATGGTTGGCTTATAAATTAAAAAAAGAAAAAGGCAAAAGAACAATACATCAACTACAAGATGAAAGTGGAACGGTACAATATAGATGGGAAGAAAAAAAGAATATAATACAAAAAAAATTTCAAAGTTATAAAATCAGAAAGATATAGCAGATGATAAAGTCAAACCATATAGTAGTAATAATAATAATAATAATAATAATAATCACTTACTATCAAACAAGGAAAAATAGTGAAAACTGAAGGAATCAAGATGCCCCACGAAAATAACGTTAAGAGTCTGGATGAAGAAGATTACTACAAATACTTGGGTATCCTTCAAGCTGACAACATCAAGCACACTGAAGTCAAGAAAAAGATTAGAGGTGAATACATCAAGAGAGTGAAGAAGATCTTAAAGTCCAAACTCAATAGAGGAAATACCATAAAGGCAATCAACAATTCCAGTCATTAGGTACACAGTTGGAATAGTGGACTGGACTCAAGCAGAACTAAAAGCAATGGATAGGAAGACTAGAAAAATAATGACAATGAATCATGCTCTTCATCCACGCAGTGACATTGACAGACTTTATCTACCAAGGCAAATAGGTGGGCGTGGAATGCTACAAGTACATCAGATGGTTGAAGAAGAAAAAATGGCTTTGGAAGAATATCTGAAGAACAATGATGAAGATGCACTGAAATTAGTATATCAGGAAGGCTTACTGACTACTAGAGAGACCAAACAGGCCTACAAGAAAGACCAAATGAAGAACAGAATAGAGGCATGGGAAGACAAAGCACTACATGGCCAATACGTTAAAAAAATAGCTGTAAAAGCAGATAATAACAAGACATGGCAATGGCTAAGAGCAGGAAAATTGAAGAAAGAGACCGAGGGACTAATTCTGGCTGCACAAGACTAAGCTTTAAGGACAAATGCATATAAAGTCAAAATTGAGAAGACAGCAACAGATAGTAAGTGCCGCCTATGCAAAGAAGCTGAAGAAACAGTGGACCACTTGGTAAGCTGTTGCAAGAAGATTGCACAAACTGATTACAAGCAGCGGCATGACAAAGTAGCAACAATGGTGCATTGGAAGATCTGCAAAAAATATCATTTGCCTGTAAGCAAAAACTGGTGGGATCATAAAATAGAGAAAGTCATAGAAAATGATAAAATTAAACTGCTCTGGGACTTCAGAATTCAAACAGACAAGCACCTGTAACATAACACCCCAGACTTAACAATTGTTGATAAGAAAGACAAAAAGGTCTGGATAGTGGACATGGCAGTGCCTGGAGACAGCAGAATAGACGAGAAAGAACTAGAGAAGATAACAAAATACAAAGACCTACAAATAGAAATAGAAAGACTGTGGCAAAAGCAAGCAAGGGTAGTACCAATAGTAATAGGTTCCTTGGGTGCAATCCCAAAACAACTGGAGCACCACTTGAACACCATTGGCATTGATTGCAAAAGGCGGCCTTACTAGGGACTGCTTCCATCCTGCGACAATATCTGTAATACCATCAAACATCCACATCTGCCTATCCCAGGTCCTGGGTAAGGACTTGATAGGTAGACAAAATGCCAAATCCAGTCTGATCCATAAAATAATAATAATAATAATAATAATAATAATAATAATAATAATAATAATAATAATAATGTTGAAAGGGACCTTGGAGGCCATCGAGTCCAACCCCCTGCTCAGGCAGGAATCCTACACCATTTCAGACAAATGGCTGTCCAGTCTCTTCTTAATAACTTCCAATGTTGGAGCATTCACCGCTTCTGGAAGCAGGTTGTTTCATTGGTTAATTGTTCTAACTGTCAGGAAGTTTCTCCTTAGTTCTAAGTTGCTTCTCTCCTTGATCAGTTTCCATCTGTTGCTTCTCATCCTGCCTTCAGGCGCCTTGGAGAATTGCTTGACTCCCTCTTCTTTGTGGCAGCCTTTGAGATATTGGAACACTGCTATCATGTCACCCCTAGCCTTCTCTTCATTAAACTAGACATACCCAATTCCAGCAACCGTTCCTTATATGTTTTAGCCTCCAGTTCCCTAATCATCTTTGTTGCTCTTCTCTCCACTCTTTTTAGAGTCTCAACATCTCTTTTACATCGTGGTGACCAAAACTGGAGGCAATATTCCAAGTGTGGCCTTACCAAGGCATTGTAAAGTGGTATTAATACTTCACGTGATCTTGATTCTATCTCTCTGTTAATGCAGCCCAGCACTGTGTTGACTTTTTTGGCAGCTGCAGCACACTGCTGGCTCATATTTAAGTGATTGTCTACTGGGACTCCGAGATCCCTCTCACAGTTACTACTATTGAGCAAGGTATTCCCTATACTATACCTGTACATTTGGTTTTTCTTGCTTAAATGTAGAACCTTACTTTTTTCACCATTGAATTTCATTTTGTTAGATAGTGCCCAGTGTTCAAGTCTGTCCAGGTCCTCCTGTATCTTAAACCTGTTTTCTGGAGTGTTGGCTATTCCTGCCAGCTTTTTGTCATCTGCAAATTTGATGAATTCCCCATCTATCCCCTTGTCCAAATCATTGATGAAGATGTTGAAGAGCACTGGGCCTGGGACAGAGCCCTGGGGCATCGCACTACACACTTCCCTCCATATAGATGCAGTTCCATTGAGGACCACACGCTGAGTACGGCTGGTCAGCCAGCTATGAATCCATCTGGTGGTGATGCTGTCTAACCCACATTTTTCTATCTTATTGAGTAGTATGTTAGTTCCATTGAGGACCACACGCTAAGTACGGCCAGTCAGCCAGGTACGAATCCATCAGGTGATGATGCTATGTAACCCATATTTTTCTATCTTATTGAGTAGTAGGTTGTGATCTACTTTATCAAAGGCAGCAAAAATCACTGAAGAACAAAAGGAAATGTTGAATAGACCAATAACCACAATAGAACTAGAAACAGCATTGAAAAAACAAAAAAAGAATAAATCACCAGGCCCAGATAGAATTCCGGTTGAGTTTTATAAAAATACACAAGAGTCACTACAATGGATAATGTTGGAGATTTATAATGAGGTGCTGGAGGAGGCAAAGATACCAACAACTTGGACTGAAGCAATTATCACCCTCATCCCTAAGGAAGACTCAGACCTGCAACAAATTCAAAACTATAGGCCGATTTCTTTACTGAATACAGATTATAAGACATTTGCAACAATAATAGCAGAAAGGATTAAAAAAAATTGAATAACTACATCCACCCAGATAAAAATGGATTTCTACCAGGATGACAGATAAAAAGTAATACGAGGATAATAATGAACACTTTAGAATTTTATGAAGTCCAGCCTGAAAGACAAGTTCACTGGTTTTTCTTGATGCCCAGAAGGCATTTGATAATCTGAACTGGAAGTTCATTATAACACAATTGCACTATATGGATTTTGGGACAAAATTTGGAAAGATGGTTGAGAAAATATATACTAAACAAACAGCTAGGGTAATTATAAATGATGAAATGACAGAAAAAATTGATATAACCAAAGGAGTAAGACAAGGATGCCCACTCTCCCCTCTTCTGTTTATTTTATCATTGGAAATACTTCTGACAAAAATCAGAGAGGACCAAGAAATAAAGGGTTTAAAAATTAAGAAGGAAGAATATAAGGTCCAAGCCTTCGCTGATGATTTGGTATTCATTTTGGAAGATCCATTAGAAACCGGCCTTAAATTGATTAAAAAAATAGAAGAGGTAGCCGGACTTAAGATCAATAAGAATAAATCCAAATTAATAACCAAAAATCTTACAAAGGCACAGGAAAGTGAAGTAGAAGATAAAACAAAGATAAGTGTAACTAAGAAAATAAAATATTTAGGGATCTGGCTTACAGCGAAGTGTTCCTCGATTAAGGAGGATAATTATGATAAAATATTACACCAGATAAAAAAAGATTTAGAAAATTTGGGAAAATCTACAAATTTAATTTTTAGGGAAAACCGCTATGGTCAAAATGAATATATTGTCAAAAATATTATTTCTATTCCAAATTATTCCAATAAAAATAGGGAAAACATTCTTTCAAGAATTAAATAAATTGGTCACTAAATTTATATGGCAATGGAAAAAACCCAGGATTAAATTAAAACTCTTGCAAGATATGAAAGATAAAGGGGGATTGGCGTTACCAAAGTTTGAAATATACTACCAAGCATTGAGCCTAACTTGGCTAAAAGAATGGATGGAATTGAAAAATACCAGAGTTTTAACAATAGAAGGACATGACTTGCAAGCGGGGTGGCATGCATTCCTATGAGACGAAAAATATAAAATACATTGTTAGGAATGCATTGCTTCAGACTTGGGAAAAAATAAAAAAAAACATTATATAAGAATTCTAATGTGGTTATCCCCAACAGAAGCTCTGAAACACCCAAACTTACTGGATATAAATAAGATAATTAGATACAAGGAATTAGTAAACAAACAGGGAAATCTGAAAATAAAACAAGAATTGGAAGATATAGGCAGAGAGATTGACTGGTGGACATTTACACAAATTCAATCTAAATATACAGAGGACAAAAAATTATATGAAATACAAAAAGAGCCACAAGAATTGGATAAAATTATACATGGAACAGAAATAAAATTAATTAGCAGTTTATACAAATACCTATAAAATGGAAGATGAGGTTGTCAAAGACACAATGATTAGATGGGCAAAAAAATTCGGATATAATATAGAATTGGAGAAATTGGAAAAAATATGGAAAATAAATATAAAATTGACTATGTCAGCGGCATTCAAGGAAAACCAGTTGAAGATGTTTTACAGATGGCATCTTCCACCAGCAAAGCTTGCCAAGATGTTCCAGAACAACTCGCCAACATGTTGGAAATGTAAAAAAGTACATGGAACATATTATTATTTATGGTGGACATGCCCAGTTGCGAAAAAATACTGGACTAAAATAAGAAGATGGATGGAAGAAATAATAGACCAACCCATAGCTGGAAACCAGAGATCTTTCTGCTGGGTATTTTAAACAGAAAATATAGTAAAGAAATTCTACATATAACAATGGCAGCAAGAATAGTATACGCACAGTTCTGGAAAAATGAGAATATACCATTAGAGGAAGAAGTGATAAGAAAAATCCTGGACTGTGCTGAGATGGACAAATTAACAAAAGAGATAAAAGAAAACGAAGATACAGAGTACTATCTAATATGGAATAAGTGGTATGATTGGTTGGAGACTAGAAATAATAAAGGAGAATAAATGTGGAAAGGTCAAAAGTGGAAAATGTGTGCATAATAATGTATAGTAATAATAATATGTATTATTTTTAGTATGAGATATAGTATGAAGGAAGAAAAATGAAAACAAGAAATAACGGGACAACAAGGACAAATATATCTAAAGAAGAATAAGGGTGGAAATGTAAATAATAGAAGATTACCGTTATGAAATTGCTGTTAAAAAAAAAGGAGGAGTAGTGGTCTACTACGTCTAGTTCTTCTGCAGATATAAAAATTTCTCTTTTTTGGGTGAGTTTACTAAACATAACCTGGCTGTTTTTCAGGTTTATCCTTAAGCCAAATGGTTATCTTGCTTTGTGCAGCTCTTGTATGTGTCTTTGTACTGTAGCTCTTCTGGGTTTTGGCAGAAGAGAACAACATCATCTGCAAATCTTAATTGATTTAAATAGGCACCATTGATTTTAATCCCATCTTTTGCCCAGTCTAGTTTGCGAAATACTTCTTCAAGGCAGTCTGAAAAAAGGATAGGTGAAATTGTATTGCCTTGTCGTACACCTTGTTCTATGTTGATTTCCACTTTAAGACAAATTGTCGCCCTTGTTTTTTCAGATATTGATTGTAGTAAGTTTATGTAATCAGTGCCTATGCCTTGGTTGAGCAATGCCTTAATTATTGCTTGCTGGAATATTGAGTCAATTGCCTTTTCGCAGTGAACAAAAACCATGCACAGAGGCATGGTGTACTCATTGAGCCTTTCAGTGACTTGCTGAACAACCTGGATGTGATCCATTGTGCTGTAGCCATTTTTTTAAAATATTTTTTTATTTTTCCAAACTCTCCCCCATACATATACTGTGATATTTATCAGATGTTAACATGCATTCTTTTAACATTCATATATAAGATACTTTTAATAAAATGAAATAAATACATACACATGACTTTTGGTGTTGCTCGCCCATTTCCCCTTTCACTGTATCCACACTCCTTCTTCTCTACCTTCTTTCTCCCTTTCTTCTCTTCCCTACTTCCCTCTTCTTCCTCTCCTCTTCTCTTTCCTTCCCCACTCTCCTCCCCTTTCTCCCCACTTCTCCTCTTCTGGCATTTCCTCTTTCGAGGTGTTACTTTTGAGTAATCTTGATCTTTGTATAGCTTTGAATAGAATTTTCCAATTATTTCTAACATTTTCTGTCTTGTTCTACACACAGAGTCATCTTCATGTGTTAATGCAAAACCTTCTTTCTTGTATTTATAAGTTTGCATTTTGCTCTGTTAATCCCTTGGTGTTCTTCAGTTGCCTTTTTCATAAGCTTCACGTTAAACTGATGTGTTTCTTCTTGGATATGTTTTCTTATGGTCTTGCAGAGTTCAACGTACTCCAGTTTATCAGTGAAACTTCTAGTATTCTTTATTGTCCTTCACTTTTTCATTAAATTAATAGTTTCATCAGTGAAACTATATATCAGATTATATGGTCACATAGTCTGGGATAAATGTGATTCAATGCATTTATTTTAAACCCGAATAAAAATACTTAGATATTTCAATTCAATATTTTGAAATAATATTTGTCAGCATGTCCAATTTTGAAGGAATTGCCTTTTCTTTTAATTAAATATCCAGGCTGATTTCATTTGGGGAATATGCATTTTGTAGACAGAAAGAAACATCTTCAGTAACCAGATAAGCAAGAACAACTATGCTGACCATGAGCAAAAAATGTTTATCTGGGTAAATTGATTTGTTAAGTAAACCTTGGGTTACAAAATAATATGCAAGCCTCCAGCCTCCAAATTTCATCATTCTTCATAAATAAATAAATGAGATTGGTGTTCAGATCATGAGTGTGCACAGAATCCTTTATGGAGACTAAATTGCAGATATAGAAATTGGGCCCAATCTGTTGCAGAAGTGATGTTAGTTAAATTACACCCAAAATGTTTCCCTTCAGATTTTGAGATGAGGAAATATTTATCTGAACAAGAAATCTTGGGCCCCCTCAATATTTCTGAAAGTAAGAAATCATCTTCAGATGCTAGTATTTCCAACAGGGGTAGACTATTGTAAGATAACTAGCCTTATCTGACCTTATGACTACCAGATCCATTGGATACCGATTTCTACACTGACCAAAGGCTGGTGATTATGGGGCTGATCCAACACTTTTGGAAGATACTAGAATGGGTAAAGTATGATGAAACATTCAATGGTTAACTGATTTAATTGGTACAAAAACCCAACTGAATGTGAGTGTTTCTGATGAATATTAGTTAATTAGTGCTAGTTAATTAATTAACAATAGTTAATTAATTTGTACTTCTGATTAAAAATTTTGCTGGACATCTTCAAACTGCATTCATAGTAACTTCCATGCTTGACTACTATTGCATGCTATAAGTGGGACTGCCTTTGTGCCTGGTTCGGAAATTTCAGTTAGTACAGGGCTAAGCAGCCAGATTGAATTTTGGAAGGATTCAAACAGACTGTAGTATATCATATTTCTTAATGAAAAGTATTGATCTCCTTCTTTTATATAGTGTTGCATCCAACCTGTTTTATGAGACCACCTGGAGAGATATGCCTATGATTGCTAAAGAATTAGGCCTTCTTTTCAGCATTCTCAAACTTGAAAGATATTCCAAGCCTCATTCAGGGAACTGAGTTAAAAATGACATCTCTATTTGATAGTCAAGCTTTAAAATAAAATAAAATATTATTAAATTTGTATGTTCCTAACTCTCAGCAATTAAATCCCTAGTTTATAATGGGTCCATAATGTACATGAAGCCAAGTCCAAACAAATGGCATTTAATTACATAGAAAATAGCTAAGACATAAATGAAAAAAAATAAATAAATGGTAGAGGCCATTGCTTTGACTTCATTCCTGGTTTAATTGCAACTTAGACTGTATGAGAAAGGCATTTTGAGCAGAAACTTGTTTTTACTTAAGTTTCAGGATCTGCTTCATCCTCTTGGACTCTAGGAGGAACATAAAATATTAAGGTAAGATGTAAGGTAAGGTAAGGTAAGGTAATAGCCCCCGGGCCAAATTCAGAACAATAAGGTATGTTTCAACTTCATTTTTGCTAATGTAGTTATCATTCGAGAGGCAAAAGATGGAAATGAGTGAGTAACATCCATGAAAATAAGTATTTAAGAGCAGATGGCATTACGTGTGGGAGGCTCTGGTCTGTTACTCTCTCACTCCCCTTTCGCAGTCAACCAGTAATAACAAACATTAACTAGAACTATGACAACCATCATAGAAGAAATCTAAGCAGTGATTTGCTTTTCTCTGCTGCTTGTAAGAAAGGGCCCTGTATTTGGAAATCCGCTCCCCGCTTTGAGCGGCCAGTTGACACAAGGGGAAGCTTTCTTCAGAACCCCAGGATCCATTGTGCAAAGATGAATTGCAGTTCACAAGCCGCAACAAGCTTGTTTTAATGAGGAGGCTGGCATGCTGCAGTGCAGGAAATTGCTGAGTCGATATTCACTATGCAGCTTTCTCCTCCGGAGGGACCAGACTGTGGATGCTATTTGGAGGCATCTGTGTGGGATGCTGTCACTGTCATTATACTGGGAGGTCTGAAGAACATACAGAGACATCATCCAAGGCCAGAATTGGAACGCTTCTGGGTGGGGTGTACCTTTGTATTGTAAGAATATGCTAATTTGGCAGGGAAGCTTTCTTGCTGCTACATTCCTTCTGCAGATTAGCATACACTATATTACAAAAAAGTGAGTGTTCTTTAAAACAGCAAGAGGTTTTCCTTGGTTTCCCTGGAGTTTCTTACTGTATTAAATTTAAAACCAACACATTTCTAGAATATTTATTGAATTGTGTAAAAATAACAAAATTAAACCCCTTAGATATTTCTTTATAAACTTTATATGCCACCCGTCTCACTCTCCAGAGACACATTGGGCAGCTTACAGTGGCATAAAAGCATAAAGATAAAAGCATTACAAGCATTGAAATTAACAATAATGAAATAAAAAAGTTGAAAGCCAAGAGGAAGGGATTAACATACTGTAAACAAAATAGTTTTTCATGGAAAAAAACCCAACAATAAAAATAATAATAATCAGTACTTGGCAAATCCTTTTGATTTAGCAGACCGCAGGAAGGGTTTTATGGGATCCTCAGGCTCACAGAACACACTTTAAGAGGAAGGAATGCAAGCTGGCCTTATTATTAAGCAAAATGATACTGAGGCAGGTAATGAGATGTCAGTGGAGGTAGATCTGGATGTGCTGTGCCATCTTCCCTGTATTAATGATTTAATTGATTTTATTCTCTGTGCGTTTCCTGTGCAGTTGAATATCAAGTTGGGTAACTTGATGAAGTTGGCTAACAACAGATGAAACGCTGTTCTGATTTAACTGTTATGGGAAAGAATCACTAAAAATCTAATAGTTAAAAGCCTAGTAAAAGCAAAACATCATTACCCATTTTATAAATGCTGGTGGAGGGGGCAAAATCAGGTCCCCAGGAAATAGAAAAATTAGAATAGCATTTCTTAAATGTTTGTTTCTAAACATTTTAAAATATTTTAAATAAAGTGGTAGGGTTGACTTATACCAACTGGGGTCACTTCAAGTTGTCTTCTTCATCATTTTGAAAGGTTACTATAAGAATGTGAGTACCAGAGAACACTGTGGGAAATTTAAAGAAAAGCTAAATTTAAGGAGGATCTAAGGCAGAGCTTAGCAATTTACAGTCTCAGCATTTATCTGTGCATGATGAATAATGTTCTCAGCTCTGCAGTTATCCCAATACCTGCTTCAAACAGATTGTTTACTAGTTAGAGAATTTACTAATACAACCATGTTTTTAGAAAATGTATTTCATTTGTTATATGAGAAAATAAGAAAGCAAGTTTAGAGTTCAGTTTAATATGTATAAACCTCAGTAATATTGTTAGTATTCTTTCTAAAGTAGTGAAGATAGATCTGGTGGTTTTAAAAGGAACCTCCCTTAACTTCTTGTTTTATTAATAAGAAAATGGATTTGAAGCCTTTATGGTGGGCATATAATTTTTCCTGTTTTGAGTGCTCAATTGTTGATTTATCCTTGGCAACAAGCTTGTAAAAGCACTTGATTTGTGGCCGTGTTTACTTCTCTGTGCTTTGAAAGTCAAAGAACATATTGTTTAATTGATAAATGAGAAAATGAAAAAAGTGAGAGATCAAAAGTTATTTTGAAATGGAATATTAATTTTGATCTCATGCCCATTTGCAATTAAGGACAATTTTAGATGAATTGTTAAAATAGAATTGAATGGAGGGAAGTCTGGAGCCAAAAGCTGCCTTTAAGGAGAAGATTTTAACAAACATGGTGGAATGGTTTTTAGTTTGATAAATCTGATTACTCTCCATTTCCAGTATCCATATTTTGAGCGTCTTTGCTTTTATAGGCCAAATAGCACCTCCTAGTTGACACTTCTAAGGGGAAAGTATCAGCTTACTTGGAGAACTAAGTTAAACTTTAGGAGGAAAAAATAATAATTGAAGGAAGGAAAACAAAGAATACAGTGTTCAGTGAGCACAAAATGCTGACCAAGTGTTTGAGAAGAAAACTTGAAAACCAAGAAATCAAGGGAATAACATATCTCCCCAAAAGGGGAAATTGGCTTGCTGGAAACCTAAACACTCTCATTTCCTTCTATTTTACTAAGGGGAAGGGAAGGGATAATTTGCATGTCCAGAGGCATTGTAAATCTCTTCCCATCTTCTTCTTGGTAGTGGCTAGTTTAAAAATTATGGATCCAATGGAAAAATTTCTAAAGTGGCAATTTGTCATGAGGAAATGTCTATAAATACATCAAAGATTGAAATGGGTGAGTGAAGGATTATTCCCACACAGATCATGTGTATTAATGGGTGTGTAGAGAGTGGATGAAAGTATACAGTTTCCCTTGTCTTCTTAATGTATTGGACCTGAAATCTCACCATGCATGTACATATTTAGAGTTACTCTGTAGTATTGGGAGGGACAAAAGTTTAGAGGATGTTCCATCTCTGAGGGCATCATTTGGGAAGGCTGCCATACCACACCTGAATGAAGAAATTTTTGGTAGAGTGACATTGTCACCATGCAACAAGAGCTTCTTCTGTTCTTCTGCTTACAAATTGATCCTGTATGCAGTCAAGTTGGTATCAATTTTTAAGAACCACATATATTTTCTCCATGATAATCTATGTAAACAAAATCACAAAAATCTTCCAAATGCTACCTGTTTAAAAACTCTTTGAGTTGTGAAATGCAAGTCAGAATGAATGGAAACCCAAAAGGAAATTAAAACCCAAAGAGAAATTCTAGATTTATTGCTGTTTCAAATAAACCGGAAGCAGAGTCAGAGGTAAATCAGTTCAAAACAGGATTCTGTGAGATCATCAGATCCACAGCCAGTTCAAAAGCAGCACAAAATAGTTGTGTAGAAAGGTAATAGATTTTTCTTTTAAAGGAGGGACGATGGTCAATTGTGCAGAGCTGGCTGGAAGGTGGGAGGAAAATGGCCTGCAGATTGGGTGCTGCAGTTCTGTTCACCAGACTATTCTCCCATTTTACAATTTTAGACAGCAACAGGAAGGTGTGCTTCTGCTGGCTGTACTATAATTTGACTGAGGTAGCTCACGGTCTTGGAGCAGATATTCTTACAGCTGGAAATCCAATATTCCACAAATAATTATATCTGTAATCTGCAAGCACTCCAAAAATACATGTGTTTGTTTGTTATTAACTGGGTGAGAGAACAAGCCAATTCTTTCCTGGAAAAAATAATTCTTGTAAAGAATTTAGAGTTCTATAGAATCTCACTGTGCTTTATTGAAAAATAGGGTCCAATACTGTCTGCAGGAAATATAATGGAGGGGTGATCTGAGCTTTAGGGTAATACAAATCTTTGTATCCAGTTTCTTAGAAAAATAAAACAAAGTTTTTCTTTCCTGCTTTTTTATTCATCAGGCATGATGGAACCATCTGTTCAAAATGCAAGTTCTTGTTTCCAGCAGCTCTGTTCTTATTTGGAAGATCTAGTATCCTAGGAGTTTTAGTCCATGTACACTTGATAATTACACTTTATTCTTATTTTAAAGTATAGGTAGTCCTTGTTTAATAACCATAATTAGGACTGGCAACTGGGCAGCTAAGCAATGTGATGCCTAAATGGAGAATCACATGACCATGACTTTACTTAAAATTTTACTTCATCTCTCCTTTTTCCCAATCCCCCACCCTTTGGAATGCTTTCCCTGGTGCTGGGATAATTAGCAAGAAGAGAATGTATTTACATTTATTAGAGAGGAAGAGATTACAAGAGAGTAAGCAGGCACATAAGGGGGAATATATATTGAGAGGATGTGTTAATTTCAGTTGTTTGCTTAGCATACTCATGATTACAAGCCTCATGCCGCTGAGGAGGCAACTGAAAGCTGACAGTGTGAAAGTGATTAAAGTCTTATCATCGGTTACAAGCCACTATCTAATTGTTTTGTTAACTCTAAGTCAGGCTTCATTTAGCTTTTTGATACATGCAGTAGATCACCTGTTTCAAATTACATCCAATATATTTTTAAAATTATGTTCTTAAGTTCTGTGAAAAAAAATAACAATATTTTAGAAACAGAAAAAGATCTTGCAACTTCCATCAATTTTTTGCTTTATGATATTGACTTAATTGGACACAAGAGACATCATTTCAGTCCTTTAAAAAGGGTCTAAATCAGTGGTTCTCAACCTGTGGGTCGGGACCCCATTTGGGGTCGAACGACCATTTCACGGGGGTCGCCAAACCATGCTGTCCACCATTTTGTTCCCTTTTCCCTAGCTGTCCTACTCCCTCTTATTGGTGGCCACACCCACTCGGGGGTCACCACAACATGGGGAACTGTATTATGGGGTCACGGCATTAGAAAGGTTGAGAACCACTGGTCTAAATCATAAGGTACTGAGCTTTTATTCTTTTATTCCATAAAGATCTTGCTTTAACTTTGTTAAAGTTTGGATAGGCTACCTATGGAGTTAGAGGTGAAATGTCTGAAATGAATTCTGAAAGACCATCTTCCATATTTGGAACATTTCTTGTATCATGTAATTACTCAGTGTCTTTATTTTATGACGATCTGTTGGGAAGAGAAAAGATAAATTTAGATTCTTATCTCAGAAATTGGATATTTTTCATCCTAAGCCAATGTTTTGTTGACTCTTCCATTATCCTTCTTAATTTGGTGACAGATGCCACCCAAGTTCCTGTCCCACAATTTCCAGTTCCCTTCCAGATCCTACTTCTGTCCTTAGAGATCTTATTATAAACCCATTCATTATGATTCACAGGATTACTTCTGATTTTGTGAGTGCCAGTTCTAGTTCCTTAAAGAGCTGCACCAGATCATTTTTGAAAGAAAGGGAACAAGGAGATCAAGCTGTTCTCTGTGTATTTGTGAACAAGAACTGGACAGTGCAAACACTTGAAGATTTAAGCTAAAAATATGGAAGTCTGTTCTGTATATTGTTGTTTACTGTCCTGATTATTGAGTGATTATTATAACAGTAACAAAGTTGATAACTGGTGCTGCTTTACTATTTTAATATGGAACAAGTTAAGGAAAGTGGTGCATTCTCCTGGGTTCATTTCTCTTCTACACAGTGTCACCTGATGCTGGAAAAACAACTACCCATTACCTATTGTCACCCTAAGTGTGGATGAAACCATCTTGGGCAAGTATAGCTGCTACTTGGAGTAATGTATTTAACCTCCTACTGCCTGATTAACAGGTCACAGACATAGAGGTGTGTCACACCTGTGACTATCAATTCAGCTGGTATCATCATCATTCTAGCCATTGTCTATTCACTGCAGGATGAAAGCCTCTTATGCATGTTTCCAATCAATACGGTCTTGAGCTTTCCTTTGCCAGTTAGGTTTGCAATATTTGTTGATGTTGTCAATCTATCCTGTCTCTTTTGTGGATGTTTTTCATTAAGCAGAATCCATTCTATAACTACCTCAGTCCATCTGACATCAGTTATTCTTGCTATGTGACCAGCCCATTTCCATTTCAATTGTTTTACTCTCTTTTTTAAAAATATATTTTATTAATTTTTTATAATTACAATTTTTTAGTGCTTGGTAAACAATGTGTTGTCTGGGTCCACATTTTTAACTTAATAATACTTTCTACTTCTTTTTTCTAGCCATTGGTAAAATGTATCCCATGTTTGAAAGTATTCTGTATCTTCTTTATCTTTCATTTTCAATGTAAGCCTGTCCATTTCCACACAGTCCAAAATTTTCTTAATTATCTCTTCTTCAGCTGGCATTTTTTCATTTTTCCAATGCTGTGCAAATGTAATTCTTGCTGCTGTTAGTACATGTAATATTAAATATACACATTCTTTATCATAATTCTCTGAGGTTATACCTAAAAGAAATAGTACCGGTTTAAAATCTACATGTTGTCTTAACATTTTTTCTAACCACATATGTATTTTTAACCAAAATGTTTTTGCTTTGGGGCATGTCCACCAAAGATGGTAGTATGTGCCTGGCTTTTGCCTACATTTCCAACAATTGCTAGACATGTTTTTAAACATTTTTGCTAACCTCGCAGGTGGTAAGTGCCATCTATAAAACATTTTATATAGCTTTTCTTTATAAGTAGCTGACCTTGCTATTTTATAGTTTCTTTCCCATAAATTTTGCCATTTTTCTAACTCTACGTTATGCCTAAAGTTTTTTGCCCATATTATCATTGTTTCTTTAACTTGTTCATTTTTCATCTTTAAATTTAACAAAAAGCTATACAGTTTCTTAATCAATTTTTCATCTGAAGACAACAGTATCTGGTCAAACACTGTCTCATCTTTATAAAAACCATATGTTTTAGCATCTTTCTCATATCTCATTTGCATTTGCAGGTGCAGCCATCATGATAACTCAGTACCCTGTTCTTCCAGCTCTTGTTTAGTTTGTAATTTCCCTTCAGTATTCAAAATGTCTCTGTAAGTCACCAGTTTCTCATAATTAATTAGATTTGGGTGAACAAATGCTTCCATTATCGAGATCCATCCTGGTATTTTCATATAAATTTTTGCTTTTATCTTTTCCCATACTAGAAGCAGTGCATTTTTTACATAGTGATTTTGAAAGTATTTATGGATTTTGTTCTTTCCATACCATAAAAAGGCGTGCCATCCAAGTTGTAAGTCATGTCCTTCTATGTATAGTAATCTTTTGTGTCTAAGAGTTATCCATTCTTTTAGCCATGTTAATGTAGCCACTTGATAATATAGAACCCAGTCTGGCAACCCAAATCCTCCATTTTCTTTCGCTTCTTGTAGCATTTTTTTTAATGAGTTAAATGCATCGATTTTGAAGTTTATCTGACAAGGGGGAAAAGCCAGAATTAGACTGAAAATGCTACAAAAAAAAATTCTTTTACTCTCTTGATGATATTGTATACTTTCATTTGTTCTCTAATCCATGTGCAGGTCTTTCTATCTTGTGATGCCAGCCATATCCATGGCTCTTTGTACCACTCATAGCTTTTGTATCGATTGTGAGGTTAATGTTCATGTTTCACCAGCATATGTTATAATAGGTAGCACATACTGATTGAATAACAGTAACAATAACTGAACATGTCATGTTCAGTGTGTGAACATGAGTATAGTATCTTCTGAAGGCACTAAACTCAGTGATGTGCTGATAAATGTTAAAGAACAGGCTCTGCTGGCTCCATTGCTACCACCATGCTGTGCTGCTCAGCAAGAAAGGACTGATTAGTATACTAAGTATAATGACTCAGTTCTGCTCTCAAACAGCTTGCAAAATTCCACTGAATTTTGTTGCAGGTTGATACGAGCTGTCTCTAGCACACTACTAACTAAATTAGTTTGGCTAACAAGTCCACGTGTATGGTGGAGGATTGCAACCAGAACCAGGCATGAATAACCTCAGGCTATAACTTTATTGTTTATAACCTATGTTACAAGAATCTCACCAGATTACTTGCCTTCCCCTGGGAATGACCAGATAAGATTTTCATAGATTTTGGAGGAAATCATGCTCATGCCATTTGCAGCTATGCAATGACTCCAAGCTAGCCCCCTTCCTCTAGCCTAGCTGGCAATTCCCCAACAGTTTCATGGTGAAGCAGGAGAAAGCAATCAATAATGAACAAGCTGTGTCTTCTACTGATATTGTAAGAAAATGACCCTGCAGCAAATCTGCTGCCTCGTGGCCAACAGCATCAAGAAGCAGCCCTAATGGCCATGAAACTAAAATAGAGTAGGCAAAATGGCATTCTGCCTTCTGAAAGTAATACTATAAAAAATATTGGCCAGCTATCCCCACATCCAAACCTCACACTCTGTTTTCAGAAACAGCAGAAAACCTGTAATGTACTCAATAGTAGTTGAATCAGCAACACATAGGTGGAATAATCTGGCTCTTTTCCCCAGTTTACATTGACCTCTGCACACACTCAAGAAAATGATTAAATGTGTTTTAACTAAAGATCCATTTCAAAAGAATGTTAACCTACCGTATGGTTATAAGGAAGCTTTCCAAGACGTGACATGTGCTTTAGAAAGTTCCAGGTTGGGCATACGTACATGTGCTGATATCTCTGTAGAACCCAAGTTTCTGGTGTCTCCGTGGCCCACACCAAAATGGTCATGGAAGGTGGTTCCCAGCAAGGTGACAGGACATACCCTAAAGAAGCCAACAGGGATTGGTCAGTCCCCAACCCAACTGTATCATTAACCAGATCCATAATTAAGAGTACTAGATTGTGACCACAGCAAAAAGAATGTTGGATAAAGAGAGAAAAAGTTTCTTCAATACTGTAACATCAATCCTCCCTATATGCAACTTCAGTTATGTATGATGCAGAAAGTATCATGGAGATATGGCAGAGAAAAAAATTCTTGGGGAATATTTGTTCTCCAAATATTAACGGGATTCGAGGACATGCCTTACGCATATTCTCTGAATTCTACTCAAGCTGTGCTCCATCTGTATATGAACATGGGTAATCCCATAGCACAGTGGTTCTCAACCTTTTTAATGCTGCGACCCCAACCGGTCGTAAGTCGAGGACTACTCAACCGGTCGTAAGTCGAGGATTACTCAACTGGTGCAGCACCGTTTGCAGAATGGGACTTTTGGCAGGCTCAGCAGGGCAGAGACAGCCTGGACAATTCCTATTGGCTTTTGAAAGCCAAGAGAATTAGACTCTATTCAAGAGAGTCTATTCTATTGGCTTTCAAAAGCCAATAGAATAAAAGGGAGTAGCACAGCTAAGGAAAAGGGGAAAAAAATGGCAGACTGCATTGTCTGGCGACCCCTGTGAAATGATCTTTCGACCCCAAATGGGGTCCCGACCCACAGGTTGAGAACCACTGCCATAGCAGAATGCTGATACTATAAAAGAAATAGAATTCTCAATCTGCAGTAATAAAGTGTTATTTAAAACCCCACAAACATATACGCCATGAATTCTATTTCTATATATTTTTAATCCTAGTACTATTAGAATTATAATGTTTTAATACAGCAATCTTTAAATTATGGGTCAGGATTCTGTTTCTCTCTAGAAATAATTTTGTACCAAGAAAGAAAAGCTGTGGAGAGGAGGTTGTTGGAGGGGGTGTCAGGGACAACGAAGCAAATAATAATACTAAATTACATTAGCTCAAAGCCATTGAAACAGTTCTATAAGTGAAAATCATCTAATGCAGCATCTTCTACATTATTATTTAATACCAAGAAGCACCATTTCATATTTCATTATGGGACTCTTCTCCCCTCTCTCTGAGGTTTTTTTTTTGGGGGGGGGAGTAGGCGACACATGCAGAGAATCTAAATTCATGTTAGAGAGGCAGGAAATTATATTTTTTCTTTCCACAGAGATCTGGGCTTTGTTTTCTAGGTCACTGAAAATGGTTTTGAACAAGACAGATTTCTCCTTCCCTTGGAGATTGTAGAGTAGATGAGGCAGCTCCTGGCATGTCTTCAGTGTATAGTATATCATCATTTCCTTGCCATCTGGTGAGAGAACAGGAAAAGATAATCTATTGCAGTGGTTTTCAACCATGGTAACTTTAAGATGTGTGGACTTCAAATTCCAGAATTCTTCAGCCACCATGAGGGCTTGGGAATTCAGGGAATTGAAGTCCACACATGGTAAAGTTGCCAAGGTTGAAAAACACTGATCTATTATATGAGATCCTAGCCTTCTAGCCTGACTATAAACAAGAGATTCCTCATGAAAAAGAATCTTTTTGTAACAACAGAACAAAAGGAAATGATATCTAACAAAATCTAATCTAAACTAACTGTTCACTGTGTTGCTTGCATGTCTTCCTATCCTTGCAAATCATTGTTGCAAACGTCACATACATTAAACAAATTGCACAGCTGCTCCATAAGTAGATTATATCCATATTTTAACTATTACGCCATCTACATCTGCAGATGTTGCATTTTAATAGTCTTGTTATGATTTCCTTGTCATCATTTTTTGGAGATTGACATTTATAACACTCTTCAACACATCGCTGTCATTCCTGTGTCCTCTCTAAAATACTTATTCAAGCATCCTCTCACTTCCGTTTCATTTTAAATCCTTTCATTATTATTTTAATCCCATTAATACCTTTGGTAGTTCCTTGTTTTCTCTCTTCATATCCAAAATGTTATAGTATTTCTGCTTCCTTTAAAGTTGGTTTACTTTTATTTAATCTTAATCATTCCTCACAGTTACTGATTATTTCTTTACAACTACATACAACTCTACATACTGTACATTGTAATAATTCTTTCCCATTTGTTCCAAGCAACTGCCACATCCTCTTTCCTTATATTCATTTTCTATTCTCTTGCATTTTTTTTTTACATATAGCAAGGGTCCCCAACCCCCGGGCCCCAGCCCATTACCAGGCCTTGAACAAGCTTGCGTGTGCAAGCATCCCCACTTGTGCAAGTAGTAGGTAAGTGTGGATGTGCACATGCCCACCGCTCCCACAAATGGAAGTGTGTGTGCATGAGGAATCCTGGACAAGATTAACTTTCATTCTGACAAGCAGCATATCACTTGCATCTGCTAATTTTACATTAATTATCCTGTTTATGTTAGTTATGAAGAAGGAGAATGAACTCCAACTGAGAAGAAAATTGTACAATATCTTAATAATAATAATAATAATAATAATAATAATAATAATAATAATAATAATAGTAATAAAGTTGGAATAGATTTTGGAGATCAACTAGTCCAATCCCCTGCTCAGGCAGGAAACCCTGTACCATTTCAGACAAATGGCTGTCCAATCTCTTCTTAAAGATTTCCAGTGTCGGAGCATTCACAGCTTCTGGAAGCAGGTTGTTCCACTGATTAATTGTTCTATCAGGAAGTTTCTCCTTAGTTCTAGGTTGCTTCTCTCCTTGATTAGTTTCCACCCGTTGCTTCTTGTCCTGCCTTCAGGCACTTTGGAAAATAGCTTGACTCCCTCTTCTTTGTGGCAGCCCCTGAGATATCATGTCACCCCTCGTCCTTCTCTTCATTAAACTAGACATACCCAATTCCAGCAACCGTTCCTTATATGTTTGAGCCTCCAGTCCCCTAATCATCTTTGTTGCTCTTCTCTGTATTCTTTCTAGAGATAATATAAACAATATGCAAGTGTTGGAAGCATATTGGCACGTTTGAAAAGGTCTATTAAAAGTACATAATTAAAAGTACATAATTAAAAGTTACATAAAAGTACATAACATCCAACCAAATTTGCCAAAATTCATTATGGGCAATCCTCAACTTATGACCACAAGTGGGACCAAAATTGCAAAGCAATGCAATTGTTCAGTGAGTCTTGCCCAATTTTACAACATTTTTGCCAAAGTTGTTAAGCAAATCACTGCAGTCATTAAGGGAATCCAGCTTCCCCCATTGACTTTGCTTGTTGGAACTCAGCTGGTAAGGTCAGGTACACACCTGTTGTCGAGCAACTGATTTTTGATCACACAATCATGGGAATGCTGCAACCATTATAAATGTGAGGACCGGTCATAAGTCATTTTTTTTTAGTGCCATTGTAACTTTGAACGGTAACTGAATGATTGTAAGTGGACGATTAGCAGTTTGTAGAACTATAAACAATTAGGCACCCATTAAACTTACATATTTCTCAACT
Organism: Crotalus tigris; assembly: GCF_016545835.1. Classification (NCBI taxonomy): domain Eukaryota; kingdom Metazoa; phylum Chordata; class Lepidosauria; order Squamata; family Viperidae; genus Crotalus; species Crotalus tigris. The sequence goes on from NW_024100068.1 coordinate 2,248,994, forward strand.
AAAAGAAATCCTACTGTGTTTTTTTTTTCCTTAAAAAGAAAATGAGAAAGTTCAGTTAACACCAATAGGCTAATGTTTCCGACAGGGGTGATATGTGACCTTATAGTACTACTGCTGTACTCAGTTCATTTTTTTAAAACGGTTGTGTATTGCGAGCTTCTTCTGGAATGATATTAGTAGCCAGGGGGTGGGTTGCATTTAAGTGGGGTTGGACACAAATGATTTTTCAAAATTCTCCAACCAAACTTGAGTGGGTGAACATTTTATTTTGTGAACATTTCCAAGGCAAGAGGAAACAGTATTTTCTGAAGGATAGCCTGTCTTAGAGGTGAGAGCAGCTTCACTATTGAAAAAGCCCAATAAATGGAGGTTTTCCATGTTGCCTCCTTCCTTGAATTTAATTAAAGCTTGAAATCTATAAACAATTGAAGAAATTGAATTTTCTAGGAATAAAAACCAGGACATTTATATATCTATTTTTGCCATTTTATAAGCAAGCACAAAAACACACCATCCATGAGACATCACTGAAACTTTCTTCTCTGAATATTTTTCTAAAGTAAATTATCATTCATCAAAAATGAATGAGGAGTCCTGATGGGATAAAAAATGCAAGAGAATTTCTCTGCTGGCCTATTTTTTAACTAAACAGTGGATTAGATAATTCTGATGCAGTGTAGTGCTGAGCAGTATGAAAACAGGAATCCCAAGAGGCCATGGTGAATCTAGTACTTAGGCCAGAATCGGTTGCCAACTGGTTCAGGTTTTAATTTTCTTTTCATATCTTGTTGGGGGGCCACTTGGTGCTGTGTTGCAATCAGTTTTGTGCCTGACACTCTTCCACAGAGTTTGTTTTGCACTCAGGAAAATTATTCCTTCTTTTTCTAATGCAAATTTTAGTCATTCTCTTTACTATTTAACCTGTAATCATTCAACTTTAGGCAGCCCAAATATGCTAATCCTATTCCTCCTCTTATGCTTATTACTCATATATTTGTTCCCCTTTAAGTAAGAGAAAAGTGCTAAAACAGATTAGAATTTTGAGCAGGGGCACATTTTGATAGATAGTTTATTGGGAGCACTAATCAAATACCTGATACGAGAGATTTTCCTATTCCTAGTGAGGCTGCCATTAACTGTTATAAAATACCCATTTATTGTAGACTAATTAACACTTAGGATGCTCGGTGGCAACTTTTGTGGGGTTAACAGATAATGTTGTAATTCCACTGCTAGAGACGGGTACGTTTCAATTTTGCTAGCTTCATCATTATTAATATTTAGTAAAATAATAATTTAAAACATTAGGTAGAATAGAATCTCATGCACCCCAAGGGTAAAGTTGACACCAACATATACGGTAGGTAAAGACCATTCTCAATGGTGTCTTGTCAAAATGTCTTAAAGAGGCTAATGACATATCCAATGCAAACTACTTTATGATTTCTTGAACACATTTATAGATTGGTTGATAAAGTAGCAAAATAAGAAGAGTACTCTTATTTGCAATGGCACAGTGTATTCTGCCATTTCATTCTTTTATACTATAGTGTATAGAAATGTTGAATTATAGGAACCAAAGTCCTCAAAAATGTAATTCTGCAGCAATTTAGCTGGCTAATATGTAAATTAATGTGGGATACTCAGCACTTCCTTTACTTATACAGTTCTTTCCCCTTGAGGCTCCTTCAGACACATTGTCTCTTGCCCATCTGCTGTCTTTCTACATAGACTTCCAAATGGCTTTCCTAATGGTTTCATTTTTCATTTCTCTGCCTTCCTAAAATTAGAGATTTCTAGCTGATTGTCTGTTTTGTCCTGCTTACATGAACCCTTGGGATATATGCTTTTAGATACTTAGCCTTCTAATTATCTCTTTTTTAATCTGGTGATGACCCATCCCTGGGAACGATTGGGGACATAGGTGAAAGAATGGCAGCAGCTATAGCCACTCTTAGGTATTCACACTATTCATTCAGTGCCAGAAAAGACTGACAGATGGTACTGTATATCATCCATGAGGCTATCATCTCTTATAGATAGTGAAGTCGTTAGTAATGTGCTGCATGGAATTTTGCCTGTCAGTCTTCTCTATTCCTTTATTAGCACAGAGAAAGATGACATCTTCCTATTCTTCTCCAGCACCAGTAGAATAGTAATTCCCTGTGTTCTCTGGCTGCATGTAAATACTCTCTTCCTTTCTAAAAGTCTTATCAATTCCTTCACAAGGTTCAGAACAGCTTCTTATAGTCTGGTGCCCTTAGTTGTATTTAACTAACTCCACAATTCCCTGGCTAACATAGCACCAAGTTATTTTATTATTTTTATTTTGTATTGTTTTTATTTCTTTTATATTGTGTTTTATTTCCTGTAAGACGCCTTGAGTTGCCGTGAGTGAGTAGGTGGCAATATAAATTTTATTTTTTAAAAATTCTCACTTTCTCCAGTACGGGAGATGGATAATCCACGGATGGGTTTTCTCTGTCTGCCTGCTCTTGAGACCAAGTAGCCAAAGCTTGACACGCCCCCACTTCCTGTGGAGTCCATTCTTAACTTGGTCTCTGCTCGGAGAAGACTCGTTTTGGCGTGGCTCTCAGCTTATCAGGTTAGACAAGAAATCCATTGATTGATTATCCCTTGATAATTGGCTTCCCCTTCCAAAAAAAATTGCCACCTATAGGAATTTAACCACAAAATTTTCTGGGGATCAGTCCTGATCTCAAACCTAAAATTAAAAAGGGGATTGGTGGGGAGGGAAATTTCCCCACAGATATCAGCCAGCCCCAGGGCTCTGGGGGGTGAAAAGGGGGGGAAGAAGGCATCAGCAGAGACTACTTGCTGAACCTTTTCCCCAACCACTAAGTTTTCCTTGGGATCATCCCTGATCCTATATTAAAATTGAAAAAGGGGGTGTGGGGGGGGAAAACTCCCCACGGATCCCAGTCAGCCCCAGGGCTCTGGAGGTGGAAAAGGGGGGGGGGAAAGGCATCAGCAGAGACCACTTGCTGAGCTTTTCTCCCCAACCTTCCAAGGGATTTTTTCCTCAAATTGGGGGAAAAAATAACAATCTCCAGGTCCGGATTCAAACTTGAATTCGGATCATCGGAGATTCCCTAGCAGCCCAGGGCAACCGCGGGCGCCATTTTAGTTGCCGTTTTCAGACAACAAAGGCAATCCCTGACTGGGATTCCCTTAAAACGTCACCAGCGCGCCAAATTTAAATCCCCGGGCACAAGCAGCTTCTGGGAGGCTGCGGAGCTTATTTCAGAGGGAAACGAAGCACAGGAAGGGAGTAAGCCCCAACCAAGAAACGGAGGCTAGAGAACCCTCCTGGGATCCGCAAAGCCCTTTTTCAGGGAGAAACGAGCTGTGGCTCGTTCCTGTAAGACGCCTTGAGTTGCCGTGAGTGAGTAGGTGGCAATATAAATTTTATTTTTTAAAAATTCTCACTTTCCAGATGTTGTCTGGCCACAGTTCCCCTTATCCTTAGCCATTAAATCTATCCCCTACTCCTGATAAAATGTAGGATGTTGGAGTGTTGCCAGAATTCAAGCATCTTCTTCCAGTGGAGTTTCAAGTTCCTGCTCACTTACCCTTAATTTAAATGCTGGTCCAGTCAAGCAGAAGCCACTCATGAATACATATTCTATGCAGAGTTCTCTGAAGAACATTTAAAGGGCATTTTTATCCCTGGGAAATGTAGAAGTTTAAATAAACATTCTATGAAATAATGACCTAGCCAGTGTGTGGAAAGCTACCAACAAGCAGGCATTAAGCAGCACTTGGTTTTGATTTGTAGCAGTGTTTCTCAATCTCAGCAGCTTTAAATTGCATGGACTTCAACTCCGAGGATTCCTCAGCCAGCACGCTTGATTAGATCAGTCCACGTATTTTAAAGTTGCTGAGGTTGAGAAACACTAGTTTATCTTGTTGCATGTTGACTTTCCACTTTCCAAGAACCATTTTTGTAGGCAAGGGTAATGGGTCAGATTCTCTTGTTAACTTCAGACCTATAGCTCCATCTAACTCTTTTGCCTCTGATTAGTAACTAAAGATCATAGCAGTACTGCCAACTGCTGATCCTCAAGGGATTAGACCACATTGATATCAATGAGACATAGACGCATTTAGACTTCTTGGAAAATGTTTGCTTCCCTCACTTGACATCCATATTATTTACTCTCCCTCTTCTCTGCTGGGTAGCCTTATCATTTCTCTCTTCCTACTGAGTTGGCATGTCAGCTATACTACCTCTGAGATATGGCCAGTGAAATAAAAAAAAATTGATTTACTGGGCCATAGATACCTGACTGATTCTTCTCTCTATTGCTGTGAATGTTTTCTTACAAGGGCACTTTTGTAAGCAAATGCCCATTATCCTGGTGGCCTTGTGGCCCAAATGAATTATGTTTATACTAGCCTTCTCTCTAGCTTTGTAAACATTTATTTCATCCTCATCAGAGTTAGATTTAGCCCTTGCTCAGGGCTTCTGATAGTAACATTTCTGATCCCAGCTAATTGGTGTGACAATCCTGGATGTTGATTCTAGCTTTCAGGGAAGAGCTGTATACAAACAAATTAGTAAGTTTTTTTTTTATTTAGAAAACCATGGAAACTGAATTTGTCTGCGCCTCATACTTCAATTAGCTTTATTCTAGTTTACCTAGCATAGCTTTCCCAAAGCAATTATACTTGAACCTAGAATTTGATGAAGACACTGAATGTTTCCCTTAGAATTTTCTAGTCCTAAAAAACTATAATATTCAGGATGACCGAGAAGGGTAGATTGTTTTATATTTCATAGTTCATCTTTTATTTATGTTCATCAAGAGCAAAGCTGTAAACTATTTTCTTATGAAGGCAGATCAAAGGAGATTAACAAACTATAACCAAGCCACTAGATTTGATGGATTTTTCTGCCAGTAGTGGAAAAAAATATTTTCATCATTGCTTGCAAATAAAAGAGAAATAGTGAACATTTTTTTCAGACTGTTTTCTGGAAAGAACGTCTAGTGAGATAGATGCAGTGCTCCTGCGGCTGAGGTGACAAATATTTTACATTATTCTATTTTTCAGAATTGCTAAGTCACTCCCATTTCTTGAGCTTCTCCCTATGTCTCTTTGACAGATATTTTAGGTCATATTTATTTGGGAATCCTGCTTCATTATCATTGTGATAATTTTTTTTTTCTAAGTCTGCATAAAGCTCATGGGAAATGTGACTATAATTTAAAAACAGCAACAAGCCATAATGTCTTTCAGTGGTTGTATTATGCAACAGCTGTGACTTCTTTTTTGTTAGCTGCAGAAAGAGCTTTAGTTGCAAAACCATTCAAATGCTGTGCTGGTTTGTAGATACTTCCATCTCTTCAGATTGTAAGTAAGAATTAAAGAGCTGAGAGTAGCATTTGCTAAAGAAGACATACATGCATTGAGATTTGCTACGATTTGGGAAGCATATTGGTGCTGTTCTATCTCCTGCAGAGTTATTCTTTTCTAAACAACATTGTTCTTTTGATGCAGTCAAGTTTCCCCCACCCTCCCAAGCTTTTAAAGTTTTTAGCCCATGCCATTTTGACCTCTTCACTGAACATGGGAAATCCATCTTCAGTTGTACCTGGGATGTCATGTTTAAATGGGTCATCTGGAAAGTTTATTGAGAAATTTGGATGAATCATTTTAGCTGCTGGAGAATTTGTAACTGCAGTTTTGGACAGCCAAGGAGATATACAGAAGAGCTTCCTGGGACAGTGCGGCACTATTGTAAGTAGAGCAGAGAATTAGGGGTCAAAATGGATCTCAAAGCTCACTGAATGTAGTGATGTTTATTTTAAACTTTGTTAAATTATGTAGTATTTCTTTTTACAAAGTTATATGAAAAGCAAAACATTTGGAGGCTTTGTAAGACCAGCAGATTAGGGAACAGTTGATAATAGTTGTTTCTCAATAAAAGTTTGTAACTTGATATAGCCAAATGTATATTCGTCTCTTAATTGGAAAAAAAGAAAAAAGAGGAAAAAGAAGAATATGAGATTTTGTTCAACTGTTGTTGATAGGACAGAAACGAGTAGGCAGAAAGGGTCTGAAAATTAACTGAGAAACTCCCTTTTGGACACATTTACCTCTCTGTCTAGTTTTGTTTCTCCATTTCTTGTTCTTTCCCCTCTCGTGTGGATAATTCTCTCCTGCTCTCCTTGCTTTGCTGCTGAAGGTTGAAGAGAAAAGTATCTGCTTTTGGGTGTTCCTGTGGGTAAAAATGGTTTTTACACGTGAGTCAAATTTTGTAAATAGGCCTTATTTTATAGGAAACTTAAACAATAGTTACTAACTGGCTTTTTTTCTTGTCCTACTCTTTTCTTATTTTTGGAACATGGATTCCAAATGGTATAATGGTGTATAATGGTACAATTGCACATAAGGAGATGACAGCACATATGGACTGTTTGATGCATACCCACTCATACATAGACATCCCAACATCAGAGTTTCTTCAGAGAGATAAGTTTTCACATAATGTGTCTAAAAGAGGATAATTTTCATTTTTAATAAAGATACTTTATATTTTTATAATTATTGTTTTTATATTGCTGTTATGACATTTGTATGCCTCCCACAGTCACTTCTTGTGAGATGGGAAGCCATATAAATTTGATAAATAAAATAATTTGTCCCTGGTCAGCTGTGCCTCAAGTCTGGGTTGATTTGTCAGGAGTAAAAGTGCTTGAGTGCTTCCTTCTTTAACTTTGGTTTGCATTTGATTTTAATACTATAATCAAAATTATTTCATATAGACTATCAGCTAGTCTTTACCTTCTCAGGGCCAAGGAACTGTCATGTTAAAATGTATTATTTTGCTTCTGAGTTGGCAACATTGACTTTCTTAAATAGCCTCTGCCTAAAAACTAGGCTAGCTCCTACTTCAGGTGCCTTCTGGAAACAACTGAAAAAGAAACTTTTCTGAAGGACATCTGGGACCTGATAATTGTGGCTTCTTTTATATCTTTTTAAGATTATTATCACTTCAAGGTTCAATGGGAATGTTTTAATAGTTGTGTATTTTAAATTGATGGGAGACCAGAAAAATGGAAGGAAGCCAGATATATGACCTAGTAATCTAGAATCTTTTGTACATTTTAATGGGCAATGTTTTTGCAGCCAGAAGCTACAGTTTTAGTTATTTTTTCCCTTAGCCTCCAACATGTGGGCAGTATGCTAATGAAACACTAACTTCACCTAGAGAGCAGGCTGGATTTTTTGCCCCCTTTTTGTGTTTGCATTTTGCAGATGTGGGAATTCCCCACCAATAAAATAGATGTCTTATAATTATTAGTGTTTCTTCCCTCAAATTGCACTGAAGGCTGGTAAGTACTAGAAAGAGGAGTTAAAGGCACCCAGCATGATATTTTTAGCACAAGGCAGATAAAATGTGCACAGACAAATAAAACCTACAGATTTTAAAATTCTGTTTTATGCTGATGCATTTGCTGTTTTGCCACTTCAAACTGTGTGGCTCTACTGTTTTACAGCTCTGAATATAGTGCCTTTGTTTTATTATAAGCTGTTTTGAGACATTTTTCTCCATGGAAAACCAAGTTGTTACAAACTGAGAATAAGTAATGTAAGTAAGTAATATAAATAAGTAAGTTGGATGTTGGGTGTTCTAATACTCTAAGATTTCAAAACCGGAGAAATGCTTCATATGTATTTTTTTTTCCCTGCAGCACAAAGAGTCACTTTTAGCTATGCAAATTTAGCTGTGCAATTTTAGCTATGAAAAAAGTTGTGGAGGAAAGTGATACTTTTCCATTTCCCCATTATCCCCTTTTTAGGGATGGGATGCTGAAGGTATCCACCTACTCAGTTTATGAAGTGAAGAGGTCAAGGGACTGATAACATGGGCCTGAGTCAGTTTCTATGTTTTACAACATCTTTTCTTCTGATATGAGGCACTTAAGATCATCCTGAGTTGTCAGGCACACAGTATGGATACTAATGAAGACAGGACTGCCTTAATAATGATTTTTAATTTGGGGTATTATTTGTATTTATGCTTTATTCATGGAGATTTATGTTTTATCTTGTAGTATTTCAATCTACTTTGAATTCTGTGAAGTATCAGCAGATGTTTGACCTACTGATTCCCATATGAAATCTGATTGCACCCTAAATCACCTTACCCTGCCTCAGCCAGGAAAGTTAGTCCTCTCAGCTCAACCGATGTAGTTGTAGGGAAAATAGGAAGAGGAAGATGTATTGGATATGTTCACTGCCTTGGGATTTTGTATAAATAATAAAGGCAGGATACAAATAAACAGTGCTTTTTTTCTAAAAAAAAAAAAAAAAGTGCCAGAACTCACATATGTCATACAACCTGCCTTGCCTACTCTACAAGGTTCCATCCAAAAAAGGTGGTGGAACTCCGTTCTGGGCGTTCTATGAGAAAAAAAGCCTGCAAATAAATACAAAATAAAAATAAAATAAAAAATAAATCTTTGGAACTGATCAGTAAGGGCAGCAATTTTTGCCCATTAATATCTCATGCATTTCATTCTGTTCTTCAAAGTCTTCAGTTCAGACCAAGATCCAACTGTGATACTTATTTTCTTTACATCCCTCATTAGATAGCTAAATTGTCACTGTGGCTCCTGAATTGTAACTGGTACAAGATTTCACTTAGAATTCAGTTAGGTGCAGAGAAAGTAGGCATCCTACTGCTTTTCCTTCAAGCCAAGAACCAATACTAATTGCACCATCTACTGGAATATAATGATCATTTCACATATTTTTTTTCTTTAACTTCATAAATAGAGAGAAGTTATTTTAATTGCTGAAGCATTCTGATATATGTTCTCATAGCAGCTGTAACTAGTAAGATGGGTAAGACTACTTTTTGGTTGTGAACTCTTGAGGATGGAATTAATTTTAGGTCATACCCAAAACAGATGAGGCACTAAGAAAGGAGAATATATGTAGTTCAGGATTGAAATGAGGGGGTCTTTGATGTTCTCTCAGCTCGGTTGTTTTCTTGTAAATGTTTAATTACCCAAACTAGGTAACATCATCAGTGCATAGGGACATAGCAGGATTAGGCACTCCTGTGTCAGGATGCCAGGTTGTTGTTGTTGCTGCTGCTGCTGCTGTTATTACAGTTGATGGGGGGGGGGGTGTTGTACTAAAATGCTACTGACACAGAGCCATAAATGCACAGAACACTTTACAGATTCATAAGAAGAGGGAGGAGAAATACCTGATTTAAAATTCAAGAAGTTGAGAAATAACAGAAAAGGAATCATAATAGCTTTCCGGATCAGACCCAAAGCCTGTCTAGAGCAGTTTTTATCACCCAAAATATAATATATACAGGTAGCATAGCACTCTAGAGGGGGTATCAGGAAAGCTAAAGTTCAGAATAAGCAGTTGTTGGCAGAGGAATTTCAAAACTGTAGAAATGACTTCACTGAGTATCTTCAAAATGAGGGGAAAAAAATAAGAACATCAGCTGTTTAGTGAAGATAGCAAAACAAACAGATAATAAAAGATAAATTTATTCAACTTCTATTTTGATTCAGTATTGCTGGAGAAGGCTGTACATGTTCCACCTATTTGTTACAATAACTTAACTTTCAACATAGCATTTCAAAAAATGCTTCAATAACAGCCTTTCAAACTAGTTAAATGTGGACAATAGCATTGTGATTAAGTTTATCCCTTTTCTAGATTGGCAGACCTTTCAGACACTCCTTCATGCCCAGTAGCCTCATGGCTTGACTACTGCAATGAATATGGGATTTGAAGACCACTTGAAAACTTCAACTGGTCCAAAATACAGCAACATAGTGAGGGCATGCCTTGGTATGCCCATGAAGTACCTGCTTCAGGAGCTACACTGGTTGCCAGTTTGCTTTTGGATAAGATTCAAGGTGTTAGTGGTAACTTATAAACCCCTACATGACATATGGCCCAGTTACCTGAGGGACTGCCTTTCTCCTGTTGTGTCAACTTGGCCTTCTATCAGGATCTATCAGAAACATGTCTTCTCTGTTGAGATCTTTGCTTTTGAAATGAGGTTCCCCCTGAGATCCAAATGGCTGCCATCCTGATGGTGATTTGGAAGGCCTTAAAAACCTAGTTCTTCTTCCAGGGTTTAGGATAGAGTGATTGAATCCCCTTGTAGGATGTATGTATATTGCTCTGGGTGGATTCACCATCTTGTTCACTGTTTTTATTTCAATTGTATATTGTTTGTTTTTATTTCTTGAGCTCTTAAAATCAGTTGGAGTTGGATGGTGTCCAAGTCAAAATAACAACAATAAGAACAATAACAAATAAGAGTAGACATATAGCTATCTTATTTAACTATATCACTATGTGGGATGGGCAGCTGTACAATGTGATAAATAAATAAAATTTAAAGAGAGCTCATCAGTAATTTTTCATCAAATTGGAATGAGATATCTGGTTGATGCCACAAAATTTGGTTCTATCCTATATTCTTTAATATTTTTATTAATAATTTTGATAAAGAAGAGGAGGGAGTGCTTATCAGATTTTGTCATAATCTTTTCCTAGACAAAAAGAAATGAAGTTCAGTGCCATATGATTATAAATCATATGTGCAATCTTTGCTGTGGTTTTCTGCTATTCCTTTTTTTTATTCCTGTCTTAACATTTGTGCATGTAGTTAATGTGGAAGTACTAGAAAAGCACAGAAACAAATACAAAAAAATCTGGGAGACAGGACAGAAACAATAGGTGAAACAGAACAAATAGGAGGAGGAACTGAAGGATTGTAGATATTTAGTCTTAAGCTGTTGAGGAGAAAGAAATCTAAATGAAAAATTAGGGCAGAAATAAATAATATTTAGGTCAATCAACAGGCCAAACATTTGGCCCAAAAAGTTAGTGGAAAATGAGGTTGGAATAAAGATGTGAGGAAGTGGAAAGCAGACTGGCAGAAGCTGGGAAGGAAGACCAACTGGACAGAGAGTCAACAGGAAGAGGGCTAAGACATTATACTTCAGGTATTGTCAGTGAAAGCCTGACTTGGAGCAGTTATACCTATGCAAATGCATTTTAGTGATTAAAGAGGATAAGATATAAAATTATCAAAGAGACCAACATTCAAGTATCTTCAGCCATGATTTTAGACTAAACAGACCAAGTAACTTCATGGGAATAACATTAGAAAAGAAAATGTTTTGTACAACCCTTGACTGACTGACTGACTGATTGATTGATTACTATCAAGATAGGGTTGATTGTTAATGACAATATAGTTTTTCTCTAGGAGGATCTGTCTTTAACTTGGTTTTTCAAGTCTTCCATTGCTATTATAATTGAACCCATTTACTTTTCTGTTGGTCATCCTCTTCCTCTCTTTCCTTCCACTTTTCCCAGCACTATAGATATCTCCAGAGAGCTGGGTCTTTGCATTATGTATTCAAAGTCTAATAATTTGAGCCTGTTTCTCTGTGCCTTTGACTGAGATCTCTGGGATAATTTGTTTGATTATACACTTGTTTGTGGATGTTTTGGCATTTCATTATATTCTCAAAAGATTTCTCTCTCTCTTTAATATGATTTTTATTCAGACTTTTAAAAAAAAGGTTTAAAACTAATCCAAACTAATATAAAGTAGGACAGAAAAAAAAAAGATAAGACAAAAAGTGGAAGAAAATAAAAATGTTTAAGAAAAAAGAAAAGAAAAAAAATACAAAAAATGGGCTTCTAATATTCTAAAAAGCAGTGCTTTTTTTCTAAAAAAAAAAAAAAAGGTGCCAGAACTCACACACATCATACAACCCGCCTTGCCTACCCTACAAGGTTCCATCCAAAAAAGATGCCAGAACTCCGTTCTGGATGTTCTATGAGAAAAAAGCCCTGGTTATAAGTATAATTATATTTTAATCTCTTTCTCTAACAGTATTCTCAGAAGCCTTCTCCAACATCAACATTCAGAAGTGTCAATACTCTTTCTAGTCTGCTTCCTCAAATTCTAGTTTTTTGTGTCACAGGAAAACACATTGCCTGCACAATTCTGATCTTTGTAGATATAGGCAGATTTCTCTATCTAAATATATTTTACAAGACCTTCATTGCTTTTCTACTGAGTGCTTGTCTGTGTCATATTTTGTGAATCTTGCTTCTTTTGTACATTTGATAGTTGTCAGAAAAAAGGCAGAAGCTATCCACCTCTTCAACACCTTCAGTTGTCAGTTCTAAAGCTAGTTACTATACCTGTTATTAACAATAACAATAATAGAGTTGGAATGGACCTTTGAGGTCTTCTAGTCCAACCTCCTGCTCAGGCAGGAAACCATTTCAGACAAATGGTTATCTAGTCTCTTCTTAAAAATTTCCAGTGTTGGAACACCCACAACTTCTGGACGCAAGTTGTTCCCTGATTAATTGTTCTAACTATCAGGAAATTTCTCCTTAGTTCTAGGTTGCTTCTCTCTTTAATTAGAGATTTTAATTAATTTTATTTTTTTAATTTTTATTTAATTTAATTTTTATTATTATTTTAATAATCTTTATTTTTAATCTTAGTCCCATTTTTTTTACTATGCCAGCTTGGTCTAATGGTTAGGCACCAGGCTGGAAAGTGGGAGATTGTGAGTTTAAGTCCTGTCTTAATCATGAAAGCCGCCTGGGTGACCTTGAGCCAGTCAGTCTCTCTCAGCCCAATTTATTTCACACATAATGTGTCAAGGGCAACTCGCTAGGCACTTCTTTCTAAGCTAAGGGAAGGGGGATGGATGTGCTTGGAATGTGTGGGGATCTGGGTGGGAGAAAAGGAATGTACTGAGCTGTTTGCAGCCTGAGAAAAATCTTGCAAGTTCAAGGTCAGACACTTTTGAAAGGTGCAGATTCTTTTTCCAAAAGAAAATGTTTAATCTGGGTTGGTGAACAGTGGACAGTGGACATCCTGGGGAAGGAAAAAGGATTTTTACTATGCTATGTTTTGTGCCAAAACCTTAGAACTGGCTTTGCTTCTTCTGTGCCTATATGGATCTGTCAGTAAAGTTATATTCTTGGTAATAAAAAATTTCCCAAGAGTTTCTTTTGCTGTACATGCCAGTGGGACGGTTGACACATTGGATGTTGTGAGGAAAATAGGAGGAGGAAGGGTATGTTGGGTATGTTCACCATCTTGAGTTATTTGTAAAAATAATAAAGGCAAGATACAAATAAATAAATAAAAATAAATTAAAAGAATAATTACTAGAGTTTGCAGATCATTTGCATTTTCAGATATTTTTGTAGTATCATCAGCCTAGCATAAGTTGTTGATGTTTCCTTCTCCAGTTTTGAAACCATGCTCATCTTCTTCCAAGTTCCCTCAATATATACTCAGCATAAAGTTTGAAGAAATAAGGGGACAGCCTACAGTCTTGTTTCACTCTTTTTTCAACCTAGAATCTTTCTGTTTGCCGTGTTCCATCAGACCATGGTTTTCTGACCTATGTACTGTATAGGCTTTGGAGGAGGACAAGGAGATGCACTAATTAGGACTCCCCTTTTCTGAGCACATACCACAACTTGATATGATCAACACAATCAAAGGCTTTTCTATTAATAGAGAAGCACATAGTGAGTTGCTTTTGATATTATTTGGCTTTCTCAATTATCTCAATAATGTCTCTTATTCCTTGACCTTTTCTAAAACCAGCTTAAGCATGTGGCATCTCCCTTTCTATATAGGTCTCTAATCTGCATTGGATGATCCTTTTTGCTAGCATATGAAATTAAGGATACTGTACAATAATTTGCTTACTCTTATAAATAATATAAATCTCATACATAGATAAATGATAGAGGTCATAGGGAAGCAACATGCTTCCTTGAATTGATATGGATAGTGATGGAAGCATACTTTGTTAGACAATATTGACAGATAATGTTGTCCTCATCTTTCACCAGTGAGCAGCTTCAAATGATTCTTCAAAAGAATCATTTCACCGAATAAAATCCTCTAGGCTGATTGGTGACATTTCTTGTTTAATTGTCTTGGAACAGGCTCATGAATTTCATTCAGAGAGCTAAGACACTGCTTTTGGATTTTCTCTCAGATCTGTATGAAGTTTATTGCACGGAATTATCGACTCCTGCTGATTCAGGATAGCATAAACTACCAATCAAACTGCTGTACTGTTATTTGTCCAAAGGGATGCAGAACATTTTGCAACTCAGAAGCTTTAAGTATTTGCCTTTTTGTTGAAATAGGCTAGTGTGTTCCCCTTTCCCACCCAGCACTCTTTTTCTCAAATAGCCAAAAGTTTCTTGGGAAGATTATGTCTTGCTGTTTGTTTCCAGCTTCAAATAATCAGAACTTTGTTACTGTGGGCCATGCTTTGCATACAGTAATCTTTCTTTCTGTTATATTGTTATCTTTAACTCTGAATTATGTACTATTTTAATTTCACCACATTTCTCTGCAGCAACAGCCACAAGTCCCCCAGTAAGGTTCATGGCTTAGTGGTATATAATGGACCTCAGTCTCCCACCTCCTGGTCCGAATTAGCTGCTATACTAAATTGGCTTCTTACTTCAGAACAAGCTGAGTGAGATGAAGCTGGGAGGGAACACATTCAGTCTATTCCCATTGTCACTGATATCTGTTGCATAGCTCTTAACAGTTGGAAATGTTTATGGGTAGTAGCCATTCCTTTTCTAGAAATGGATAGGTAATGTTGAGGGAATGGCAAGTGAAGGGAGAGCCTTCAGGAGAATAGTTAAAATATGTAATTATATTGTTTGAAAAAAATTAGGCCTACTGGATGATGGTTGCACATAAAGACAATTGGCTGCCTTTGTTCCTATCCTAGTTTTGTGCGAAACCTCTATAGCCCCAGCACTGTATTGAACTAGTTATCAAATGTTTTGCAAAGCTTTGTCTCATGCAAGTGATACTGCATCCAGGAGGGAATCCATATTTTGTTAAACACTATCGGCAAGAATCAAAATTCTATGGAATATAGGAGGAAAGAGAGTAACTCATATGAACTACCATGTAACAATGAATAAAGATTTCACCTTTAGCTTTATGAGAGTTACTGGGTTAAATTCTTGCAAATATTACTCTCAATATATTGCATTCAATCTGTTGTGTTTTAGTGATTGATTATTGTAATTATTAGTAGCTGATTAGTATTAGTGCTCCTTTTTATTCTCTTTCTCCCATGGTTTGCATGCAAGGAAACCCAAACAAGCAAGCAAAGATTACACTGATTAGGGACTGGAAGTTTCCATCAGTTCCAAAGAAGTTTCAAAAGAATTAGATGGTAGAGTGCAACAAGTCCAGTTAAGTACCTTCTTCAAAAAAGAGTTCCACTCTGAAGGAAAATTGGCTCTTTCCTGGTATTGGAATAAGATGAGCCCCTTAGTAATCAAATAATATAAGGATTGTTGCAAATATTATAAATTATTCTTATACCTTGTTTTTCTCCGGGTAAGGGTTTTGTGTTCTGAAAGAAACGTCCCCCCCCCCCGGGAATATTGCTATAGCAGTAGGCTTGAAAGTTTGAATAAATGAGTCAAAATAAATGCTAGAAATTTATTTTGTTTTCTTCTTTTCTTTCCCCCTATGGTACTTAGGCAAAGTTCTGATTGGCTGATAGTTACTTTCAGGCTTTATATTTGCAAACATGCCCATGAATCTATGATCCTTGCATCCTGATGATCAAAATTGTCAGAATACCTTGGATCAGTTTCAGATGTGTTTTAAAATAAAATTAGAGATGTTGAAAAGCAGAGAGCTGTTTGTCTGAACGTGCCTTAGATAAACTGGCTGAAGATTGTAGTGTGTTTATTCACACTCATTCACCAATACTTAAACATAGTTTTGTAACTACACCAAACTCAAACAAAATGCCTGTAGACAAAGCCATCTACCGCCATGTGATGATATGCATGTTTTTCATATGATAGTATTTTCCTTTGGATTAAATTTTATTTCTTTTATCTTTTTTTAGGAGGATTGGCTTCCTCTCACTTCTATGATTATGGTAGTTCCAAGACATCAGACAGAAGCAATGGCTCCCTCTACACCTCTCTGTTTTCTGATGAACTCTATACAGCATCTCAAGATTCCTCTTATTTCACCGGAAATCTTTCCAGGGAGGACAGTCATGTTACCCCTTCAGTGAGCACTGAGGGAATTCATGCCCAAGGTGGGCTATTTAGCTCTGATTCAGGAATAGAGATGACCCCAGCAGAATCCACTGATGTCAACAAGATTTTAGCTGATCCAGTGGAACAGATGAAATTGGAATCCTACAAGTACATGGACATCAGTAGATCAGAAGAGATTAAATACCAAGAGAGCTGTGACACAGTTAAAGAAGATATGAGTCCTCTCAGCTTGATTAATAAAGGCATGGAGGACAAGATTGGAGCAAAAGGGACATCATTTGGTGAAAAACAGGAGACTAAAGAGGGCTCGTCTTTTCTACTGGACCACCAGTATAGCCCCTCAGAAACATCACAAGTCAAGATTACACTGACAGAGATAGAAACTATGGAGGTGCCTGTATCAAAGGAGAAAACTCCTGAAAAACAAGAAGCTGGTCTCAAACCAAGCCATGAAATAGTTCCTACAGTGACAGTATCTGAGCCAGAAGATGACAGCCCAGGCTCAATTACACCACCTTCTTCAGGAACAGGTAAAAAAATGATTACATAGCAAAGTACAATCAAAAATAATTTCGGGGATGAGGAAGATTTGCAGATAACATACACTAAAAACCCTCCCTTTTTACAATCCTTTATTTGGGGTAGAGTCAGGGTGACTGGACGGAATTGAGCATCTACTGGCCAGATGCCCTTCTTGATGCCACACAAAGTTCTCAGCAGATATTTTTTCTTTGTGCCCTTCAGATAACATACACTAATAACTGCAATTAAACTTTCCCCAATAAGAGTACTTTACAGGTGGATGGAATGTAACTCCTAAATTCTTAGTTATGGCCATGCTGGTTGGAGAATTCTAGGTATTGCAGACACATATCTGGGGGTTACCGAAATAATTCATAAATTATACATTGCTCCCTATGACATAGAGAAACCTCAATCCACAGCAATACCCACCATTTTGTGCATCCTGCAGATGCCCTGGGTAGTTTAGGGCAGTGGTTCTTAACCTTTTTGAACGAATCGCCCCCTTGAGCCAATGAGGAAGTTGTCATCGCCCCCCTCCCCCAATATAACCTCTCAATCACAACATAAGAAATAATTCTTCAATTTATCCAAACACTTTTTTTTTGTTTTCTTTAAAATTGTCATCGGGACATATTGATGCAAATAATTTATTTCCAGTCTTTTTCCCATATCTCAACTGTGTGAAACATTTTGGTGCCACCCGTCACTTTATTCCCAAACTTCGTGATACATGTATTTCATTATTATCTTATTTATTCAAGACACTTAAATGTAATGACCACTGAAAACAAAATTCAATTGCAAGAAAGTGAAATGCCCGAAAAGAAAAACAGTAACATTTAATGATTGAATTACAAGTGAAATTTAAGATGCAAAAAGAAATATAAAAAGGGCATAAGAACAAACCACAATGCAGGAACTAAGAATTTCAAGACGAAAACTCTGAAACTAAATTAAGATTTGAGGAAACTATATATAGTCACGCACATTGTAAAAAGGATTAAAAAGACACAAAGAAAATATAATATTGAACTGGAGTGCATGCTAAAAAAAATACAATACAAAATGTTTTACAGAGCCACTCAGCATGCAATGTTTCCAAAGAAGCGCTCCCCCGTCCATCAGATATACAGCGATTCACTGTACGAAAGTCTCAAAAGTGTCCCCAAAACTTCTTGCTCCATCGCCCCATATCCCCCCCTCTTTGTTCCTTTGCCCCTGCGTCGCCCCTTTTTGTTCCATTGCCCCTCCTGAAAAATGAAATCGCCCCTGGGGGGCAATATCGCCCAGGTTAAGAACCACTGGTTTAGGGTAAAGCATGGTTGGAAACCCACTTCCTTCCATTAAAGTACCCAATGTTATATTCTGTGAGGGCTACATTGCCATAGTACAATAAAGATAGGTGGTACTGGTGGTGCTTTTAGTATCTAAATCTTTTTCTCTGAATTTAAGGGCATTGTTATGTAGAAAAGCTCTATACCAGGGGTATTCAACCTTGGCAACTTTAAGACTTGGGGACTTCAACTCCCAGAATTCCCCAGCTGGCCAGCTTTAACTCTAGCTTATTAAACAGCAATGGAGATCTTTTTCTCCACTGGTTTGAAAAGATGCTGCAGCTCCAGAAATCTTTAAAAGGGGAAGCAAAATTAAAACCAAAATCTGTCTCAAGGGAAGATTCCAAACACATCTAATGATGGGTTGTGGAATTGTTTTGTCCCCTTTGGCCATTTAGGTCCATGGACAATTTTTTCCTACAAAAGTTAGCCATCCTTATATTGCTTTAGCAAACAAGAAAGGGGAAGTAATTGGCAACTGCCCACAAAGTTGATACATTTATTTCATGGAATATGAAATATTCACTTATATACAATATCACACTAAGCGCCAAATCCTATACTCAAGAAAAAGAGAGAGATGTTTTGTTATGTATTACATACACAAATCACAGTCCCATTTTACACCAGCCCTCCCCACCTTAAAAGCTTTTATGAATCATGCCACTTGTACTCTGTTTTCAGCAATATGTTTTTACACATTAAAGCACCTACTTTTTTATACGGACAATGTATTTTTAAAAACTTCTTTATTACTTGCAAATTGTTAGCAGTAAACTCATGTTTTCTTATGAGGAGAAACTTCAGCACCAGACATGAAAAATCTAGAAATAATACAGAAAGCCCATTGTGTTTGCTTTAGAGCTTGAAGGTTGGGAGGTACTGTACATGCATATTATGTGATTGCTTCCTGAAGAGATAAAATTGGATTTTTACTAACCAGAATTTTTATCCTTCTCTTTCCCTCATCTTTTTGTTTCTCTTTCATTACGTTCATTCTTCTTTCCTAACTTTGAACATTCTCCTTGAAATCCCAGAACCATCTGGTTCTGAGTCTCAAGGTAAGGGCAGCCTTTCTGAAGATGAACTTATTAATGCCATTAAAGAAGCAAAGGGCTTCCCATTTAAGCATCCTGAAGGCCATGGACCACAAACGGTTGTACCAGAAAAACAAGATAAGAAAAACAAGTTGACAGAATTTCCAGCAGGAAGTGCTCCCTTGGATAATGAAGCAAGCAGTGCTGAATCTGGTGATTCTGAAATAGAATTGGTGTCAGAAGACCCCTTAGCTGCCGAAGAAATTCTCCATTCCAACTACATGACCTTCAGTCATGGTGGAGGTCCTCCACCTTCCCCAGCCTCTCCTTCAATACAGTATAGCATCCTGAGGGAAGAACGTGAAGCTGAACTGGACAGTGAGCTCATAATTGAATCATGTGATGCTTCATCAGCCTCTGAGGAAAGCCCTAAGCGGGAGCATGACTCTCCCTTAATGAAACCAATTATTATGGACATTATCCAAGAAGAAAATCACACTAGGAATGAAGGCACCAGGGCTTCGGATTACAATTTAAGTGGCTCCAAGGAAAGCAGAATGAATAGGGAAAATCTAGCAGATTCAGCCTCCTACTTGAAGTGTTCCTTCCCCACATCTAAAGTGCATGTTGATACCATGTCTTCATCTACCATCAGTAGTGAAGACATAAAGGACAAAGTAGCTCAGAAGAAATCAGTTGAAGTGGCAGCGACTGCTTCTGGAAACAAATCACCATCCAAGGATTCATTGACAAGAAGCCCCTGGCCTTCACCACCACTGCCATTTTTAAGTAAGCAAAAAGGTAATGCTGTCTAATTTTACTGCCAAAAATATGGGCACTTGGTTATCTATGAGAATAGATGATGAAAACACTGCTGATCTGGAAGAATCAGGAACAGCAAGGGTCTGCCTCATAGATAGGGTGGGGAGCAGGAATATTGTTAAGAGTTGATTAAGACATGGGGTGAATATTGAAAATGGCTATTTGTGATGCAGTTATTGCACAAGCTCAATTTATTGTGGCTTTGATAACATGAAACATCACAATAACAGTTTGGTTTATGCAAGTGAAAATATCTTCAGTCACCACATTTGCAAGAAACTCACTTTCAGAAAATTAATGTTATTGGGGAACTTAATATGCAACAGAATGATTATCTCCACTAATTAAAAATTCAATTCACATCTTATTTTTCCCCTCTCTCTCCATTAGTTAGTTCAAGAAGATTTACTGTTTGTTCAAAAGTTAGGTATTTGAAGAGGTTTAATAATTTAAATATATTGAGTAGAATAAAAAAAATACAATGTAGAGAAGGGATAGAAGAATGAACAATCTTTTTTTTTTTTTTTATTGAAAATTTTTACATTTTACAAAAACAAATCCCCTTCCCATACCCCCCCCTACCTCACCCCCCCCCTTCCCAACCTCCCAAACCCTCCCCTGGACTTCCCAGAGCTGAGTACAGGCTTAATTAAAAAAAAAACTTAAAACACTTTTAAAACCTAAACAAATTTAAATACAATCATCATTCTATATAAGCTCCCTCCAAAAACACAAATTTAAACATTACTTTCTTTGAATATCTATATCTATAATATAAAATCTAATTTCTCCCTCTTTCTTTATCCTAAAACGAAAAAATAAACATACAAATCTTTGTTATACCATTAAAGCTAAATACTCTTAAAGAACTTAAAGTAAGTACATATTTCCTTCAATCTTCATAATCTTCTCTCCTATCCAAAAAGAAAAAAACTTAAAAAACCTATAAGTCCTAAACAAATCTAAGCACATTTAATTAAACAAATTATTTTCTCTTAAAAATATTAATAATAATATTTAAAAACTAGAAACACTTTTAAATCCTAAACAAATCTAAATACAATCATCATTCTATATAAACTCCCTCCAAAACCACAAATTTAAACATTACTTTCTTTCCTAAACAAATCTAAACATTTAATTAAACAAATTATTTTCTCTTAAAAATATTAATAATATTTAAAAACCAAATTTAAGCATACTTAAAACTTGAACAAGTTATACTCCCTTCAAAACACAAATTTAAACATTACTTAAAATTTAAAACATTAGAATCCCCTCACTAAAATAAGCAAATTATAATCCCTTCAAAACACAAATTTAAACAATATTATCATTAAAGGTTCAAAACTTAAAACAACAAAATTAATAAACACATTAAACATTTCAATCTTCACCAATAACAAATTCCATCCGTAAGAAACTGCATCCTTATAAGTCTCAATTATATTAGTATTATTAATTATTCACATTCCAGTTTTTTCCATTCTCCATTCTTCCATTCTTCCATTTCCCTTCTCCTTGTATCAAACTCTCCCTTCCCTTCCCTTGTATCAAACTCGTAAGAAATGCTGCAAGTTCTGCCTTAGGAGACTGCTCCAAAATTCCTGAATCTCCCATCGACTCCGAAGCCAATAAGGGTTCCTTGAATTCCTCCTTGTATTGGTCTTTACAATTGTAAGTTGTACAAGTTATCCTCTGCCCGTTCCTCTCTTGTTGATGCCCCTCAAACTGAGATTTCCCAATTTCCATTTCAGGCAGCAATTCCACCCTTAAGATTGCTCCAAAGACTTTGTAGGTCTAACATCTCCCAGAGATTCAGAAACCACTGAATATGAAACTTCCTTAACCTTCTTCTGTTGCTGCTTTTCTTTGGAATTGTATACTGCACAAGTTGTCTTCTGCTCCTCAACCTGGACTTGTTGAGGCCTCTCACACAAAGATTCTCCAGTTTTCATAAATATAGGCTCTTCAAACTGTGATTCTACATTCTTTTCTTCCAAAGCTTTAAACTTAATAGATGGCGATGCACATACCCCCAGGACCGAAGTATAAAAATCTTTTGCTTGAGAAACAGTATTAAGTCTATAACATGTCCCCAGGTAATTCACCACCATTCCAGTCGGAACATCCCATCTGAATAAAATTTTTCTCTTTTTAAGTTCATTTGCTAGAAAAGCAACTCCTTTCTTCTTCTTAAAATTTTAGATGGGATCTCCTTAAAAATTATAACATCTTGTGAAGCAATTTGAAATCTCTTCTTATAATAGGCTTGCACAATTTCATTGCGTAAAGATCTTTTACCAAAGTAAATTACCACATCTCTTGGCAGATTCTCTGTGCTGCCACCACAGAGTTAACCCTAAATAATTTTTCAATTTCATTAAGTATTCCCTCTTTTTCTTTATTCAAAATCAATGCAAAGTCCTTTGCAACCATCTCCTTCAGATCTCCTTGCAAAGACTCTCCCAGGCCTCTAATTCTTAAGGCATATTCCATTTGTCCATATTGAAGCATAAGAATCTCATTTTCCATTTCTTTTTCCATACTTTCAATTTTCCCCTCCATTATGTCCACTTTTTCATCTACCTCTTCCACATGGGAGTTCACCTTTTCAAGAACAGAAGCAACACCTTCTAAAGCCAAAACAAAATCTTGTCTCAAGATCTTATTGTTTTCCTCTAAAATCTTTTTCATTTCTGCCCTAATTTGAATTATAACATCTCCCATCATGTCTTGCAAGTCCTTCATAGTTATTAGCTGACCCCAGAAGAGGGTGAAACTGTTGATTTAGAAGCTGTAGAAATCCCTGGACGCTTTGGAGCCATCTTAAAGAAAAACCTTTAGTCCTTCTTAAGAAATTATAAAAATTCTTCAAAAATCATAACTCCCTCCAAAGAAGGTCATTATAATAAAAAGAAAAAAGGGAAAAAAAGGAAGAGAAAAAGAATTAAAAAAAAGTTTTACTCCTTCTTAAAAATTGCAAAAAATTAAACAGAAAAAAGTCCTTCAAAAAAGGGTCATTACAATAAAAAGAAGGGAGTTCAAAGGAAAAAAAAAGGGAGAAGAAAAAAAAATAATTAAATAGAAAAAGTCCGTTCCAAAAAAAATACTTAGAGATACCAAAAACAACCATTCCAATCATAAGGAAATAAAAAGAGAAAGGGAAAGGAAAGAAAGAAAAACACCAAAAAGCCTGCCGGTCAGCATTCTAACTTCCAGAAAAAAAAACACCGAGGAGTTTGCCGATCGCCATTTTACTTTCCCTTTCAACAAAGAAAGAAAAATAAAAAGAGAGAATAAAAATAGAAACAAGTCTTAAAACTTAAAATCCAAATAAGTCAAAGAAAGCAAAAACTAAATCCTCTACTCAGCTCTGTCCGTTTATAAAAAAAAAAAACCTCACCAGTTCTCTTTAAGCACGGAGGTGTTTGCAGCGGCTCGTTTTGTCCCTGAGGACAAAAACAGCTGGGAAGCGGAGACAAGTCTGAACTCCGTGGGAGCACTCCTTTCACCCCCCCAAAATAAACTTGGGGGGTGCAAAAGAGGCTCTACCACTATTCAGACACTCTCTACCCCCCCCCTTTGCCCGGGAGGGGGATTTTGAACCGCTGAACAGCTGATGTCTGCTGTTCATAGCGGTTCTTACACTTACCCAGGAGGACGGCTACAAAGTAGCCGCCATCACGCGCGCAAAATCCACCGGAAGTTGGAATGAACAATCTTATTACAGAGAGAAAGAGAAGGAGTGATTATCTCTAATCAGCATTCCTAATGGGCCAGTAAAAATAAACATTTAAGCATTCAAGTTTTTGTATAAAAGGGTAGATTGAATTATATTTCATTTAGATCTGGACCATAGAACAGACCCATCTAGGACTATAACAGTGAAATATAGGTAACACACATAAGTGATGTAGACCAGGGGTCCCCAACCCCCGGGCTGCAGCTAGTTTGGAACCGGGCCACATAAGCGGTGGGCAAGAGCATGAAGCTTGACCTGTGTGAGCAGCGGGCACTGGTGCTCACATGCAAAGCTTGACTCCCATGAGTGGCGGGCAACTTGCATTTGTGTATGAACCTCCATTTTTTGTGAGCAGCAGCTGCATGCCCCTGCCGCTCACAAAAATGGAGCTGTGCATGCTCACGATCACACACCTACCACTCACACAGAACCATCCCCTCTCCTCCACCATGCCAGGCCACCAAGCCAGAAAGGTTGGGGACTGCTGATGTAGACCCTTATATCAATTACTGGATTTTATTTGAGAAATACACATTCAATCTGCATAACTCAAAAGTTTCATGCATTATGGGAGACTTCAAAGAAGCGAGAGCACAAAGTGATTTATACAACAAAGAATGGGGGGAAACAAGATTGTGGTATATGTTCTCAATGGAAAAGAAGGCAAAAAAAGTTTTTTCCACCAGTGTTCATGAACTCTACTTACTAAACCCAAGATAAGGCTACTTTTTTTAAAAAAATTGTTCCTGTACTCAAATAAAAGGAATGTGAGGGAAGATTGAATGTTAATGCATGGCAAGCACAATGAACAGCTGTGTTTTCAGTTTTTTTTTTTTTTAATGAGGAAGAGGATCAAAGGCAGGTAATTTGGGAAAAATATTTACAGGTGATTATATTAAATTTCCATATTGCTTCATCTTCGTCTGCTGCATTGTAAATGGATGTAGAATCCATCATGTTAAATTTACATCCATGAGCACCTACTTTCACTTCTCAGGCTCCAAAGTGGCAGCATGATATACGTGCTTAAATTATTTGTAAATCAGGTATACACAGTAAATGAAAAATTACAGAGATGACTTCTGAAAAGATCCCAAATGATTAAGTTTGTAGAGACTAAGATAAAATGCTTTGAGACCAGGTTTGTTGTAATGGTTAAGGCATTAGGCTCCAAACCAGGAGATTGTGGGTTCTAATTCTACCTTAGTCATGAAGCCAGCTGGGTGATCTTGGACCAGTCGTACACTCTCTCAGCCCTAGAAAGAAGGAGACAGTGGCAAATTACTTTTGAACATTGTATCAGGAAATCTGCAGGAAATTGTCTAGGTAGTTGCCAGAAGTTAATGGTGACTTGAAGGTACCCACTATTCCAAACTGTTTGTCTTCATATGAATGCCTCTTGTATCATCTTCCCCCCCCCCCCAAAAAAAAAGGAAAGCAGGCGAGACTTGATAAGTGCTTTGATGGGAGACCAGAAGAATTTGCTATAGTTATAGGTTAATTGAAAGCCTAGCAAAAACAATGAAAAAGCATTTCCATGTTGTTCCAATCTCCATATGAGGTCAAAGTTAATTCCAGAGTGATTTTACTTATCTGAATACCCTGTTTGTTATTATTTTTGCTGATACATATCCTAGAATGGAGGGAAGGCACTTTCAGAAAGGAGCCTCTACTGGCATTAACAGAGACATATTGTGGAACCACCATATTTTGTCATTTCCTTCTTAATTTTATCTGGAAAACAAATGATAGAA
The DNA here is from genome assembly GCF_016545835.1 of Crotalus tigris. NCBI lineage: Eukaryota > Metazoa > Chordata > Lepidosauria > Squamata > Viperidae > Crotalus > Crotalus tigris. Next base: position 2,274,345 of record NW_024100068.1, read on the forward strand.
GAAACTGTGGGGAAAGACAAGGATTCAGATGGAAGGCTAAGTTTTTAGGACACCATAAAATAAATGTATTTATTTGTTTCATTTACTATATATGGCTGCCCATCTCCCAAAAGCAATTCTGGATATTTTACAATTAGAAGAATAAAAAATAAAGCATAACAAATTCCCATAACGGAATAACAGGTAATCCATTGCATATTCCATTCAAGATCTTTCATTTCTGAATGTACTTATCCCACCTTCTGGCCCAATAGGGAAGAACCCTGGTTCTAATGGAAGGCCACTCAGGTCAGGACCATCTCAATATCAGAGGAAATGTTGTTTGCTAGGGCAGCTGCCATGATAGAAAAAATGTGTCTCCTAGATGACCCCTATTCACATTTTATAGAAGGGACCCAGAGCAAGCTCACTCTGCCAGATCTAATGGGACAAGTAGAGATTATTGGAAACATTCCTGCAAATAAATTAGTCCTGTACTATGAAGGGGTTTACAAATGATAGCACCTTGAACTAAACTTGGAAGTTTATAGGAAGCCAGTGCAGCTTGCTTACTTGTAACAATGTTCATCAATAAGTGTGTGCCACAACATTCTGGATCAATTGCTGCTTCCAAGTAGTTTCCATGTATGATGTGACCAAGACATGAATGACCATGACCAGGTCATTCAGGAAATGACACAATTGGTACATAAGACCGTCCTGGCCAGAACTGTCACCTGTTTTTCTAGCAGAAGCCAAGAGGACCCACAACTGTATGCCAGTTCTGTCTGAGTGAATGTAACCCCAACCAGAACTAAAGATGGAATGGCTCCTAAATCTGGAGACCATAAGCCTAGAGCCACTTGGTTTTACTTGGATTCAGCCAAACCCTGTTTTTCCCGGTCTGCACCTTCATAACTTCTAGGTACTGGAAAAAACCAAGACAGCATCACTTGATCAGCATAGAATGGAGATGAATAATTGGGTAATATCAATACTGATGATATTTGACCAGGGGTTTCCTCACCCGAGCAGTTTCATATTGTTAAATAGGAATGGAGAGAGAATAGAGCTCTGAGATACTCCACAAAAATGCATTTGGAGCTAGATCTGTCTAGCTGTATCAGTCAGATGAATTGCCACCATGATTCAGGGGATAGTTCCAAGGACAAACAAGCAAGCAAACCATCGGTGATAGAAAATAATAAATGAAGTCCTTTGGGAAATCTAACATTTTCCAGAGCTTTCCCTGATGTTTGGCAAGATTTCCTTTGTAAGCTTATTTTGAAAAGTAGCCAAGATATAATCTAACCTGTGTCTCCATAGAAAAAATATCTGTTGGAAACTCTTACCAATAATTACTGCTTAAAGTTGTTCATTAGTCAGAATATAATAATTGCTATCATTTCTTCCTTTTAAAAAAACCCTATGTAAAAAAGATGTTGAGACTCTAGAGAGAGTACAGAGAAGAGCAACAAAGATGATTAGGGGACTGGAGGCTAAAGCATATAAGGAACGGTTGCTGGAATTGGGTATGTCTAGTTTAATGAAGAGAAGGACAAGGGGGGACATGATAGCGGTATTCCAATATCTCAGGGGCTGCCACAAAGAAGAGGGAGTCAAGCTATTCTCCAAAGCGCCTGAGGGCAAGACAAGAAGCAACAGATGGAAACTAATCAAGGAGAGAAGCAACCTAGAACTACGGAGAAACTTCCTGACAGTTAGAACAATTAACCAATGGACAATCTGCCTCCAGAAGTGGTGAATGCTCCAACACTGGAAGTTTTTAAGAAGAGACTGGACAGCCATTTGTCTGAAATGGTATAGGGTTTCCTGCCTGAGCAGGGGGTTGGACTAGATGACCTCCAAGTTCCCTTCCAACTTTATTATTATTATTATAATCATGGCTCTTCTCCAGTTTGTCATTGTGTACTACCCTAGCAATAATGCCTATAATTCTTTTGATAGTAGTCAGCCGTGACAAAGTGACAGAAAAACAATTACTGTAACTCAAAATTAATTATTTTCCACAGGTAATATAAATGACAGATTATGGTGTTTTTACAACACAGGCAGAAAGGTTGTTATCCTATTACTGATCAATATAGATATTTTCAAACAAATTCACTACTGCTGCTGATACTGCAATTAAGTGAGATACCTGATAGCTTTTGGGGGGCAGCTCTGCAGATAACCAGCTATGAAAACCTGTTTGTGAAATTGAACTACAGGGATTAGAGGAGATTGTTTCTAGTGAACCAACCTCCCTGCTGCCTAGTAACCTCCTTATCTGCTCTATTGAATCTGTGGCTGGGTTGGTTATGAAACACTTATGATACTGAGTACTTATGCTACAGTCTGCATCCATCTTGGACCTCCTTGATCTTTCAGTTGCTCTCAGTACCATAACTTGTGGCATTCTTCTAGTTTGGTTCAGGGAATTAAGAGCAAGAGGCACAGTACTGCATTGATTCTCCTACTTTTTCTATGGCTGGTTCCAATTGGTAACGGGAGAGATCAAACCCAAGACCCCACATCCTCTACTATCTCTAGGAAGCTACTGAATGAGAATATCCATTGACATACTATGAGGTATAATCAGTATTCTGATGATATCCAAATGTACACCTTTACCTTGAGTTAACCAAGGGATGCCACCAAGGTCTTTCCCATCTCAACCCTGACAAGGCCAAATGGTTGTGGATTTTAAACTTTTGGACCAGGAGACTTTCTATCCTTAACTGAGTTGCCCGCCCCTATGCAAAGTTAGAGTGAAAACTAGAGACACTCTTAGACTCATGGCTCTTGCTGAGGAAGCAGGTAGCTGCCATGGCTAGGAAGACCTTCAGACAGGTACATCTTGCATGCTAATTATACTTATTTTTTAATTGGGGGGGAGCTCTACTTACAATAATTCATGCCTTAGTGACCTCCCATTTAGATTACTCTAATGCTCATTGCCTAGAACTATGCTTGAAGGGGGTTCAGGAACTGCAACCAGAATGCAGCAGCATAGCAGTTTGGGGCCTTTCAAAATAGATTCCCTATAACGCCATTCCTCTATGAGCTTTGCTGGCTTCACTACACAGTTCAAAATGATGGTTTATCGTCTATAAAGTCTCATATGTATAAGTCCCACATAACAATATTAGATGTTGTTTCAATCACTACTTTAAACCTGTTCTTTGAAAGTCAAGATTTTGGTAAGAGGAACAATATTATCAGCTAAGTGATGGGAAATTATTATTAATATTATGGTTAATTGCACAGTAAATCAGATGTTGTCATTTTTGTTTATTTATTCAGTCCTTCCTATGGACCTGAGATAGGCAGTTTTTATTGTTTGATGGTGTTGAAGAATGTATGCTGTTTCAAGTAAAGCTACCTTTACATTCGACCCATAGGGATTTTATCAATGTCAATAGTATTCAAGTGATATTCCATATGTTTTGAGATTGCACCCAAGGCATTATTACTAATGATACTATCTTTGCTTTCTTCTGCCATAGGTGTTCTATTTATATTTGCAAGTCTTTGTATTTTGTGATTTTCTCCAGTTCTTTCTCTTCTCTTCTGTCTGCAGTTATTGCCACATTTACTCTCCAGACTTTTTTGTCTTTCTTAGCAACAGTGGTTAAGTCTGGTGTGTTATGTGGCAGGTGCATGTCTGTTGAAATTCTAAAGTTCCAGAGCACTTTAGTTTTTTTTTTCCTTTTCTATTACCTGTCTATTTTATGACTCCATCAGTTCTTGCTTGCAGGCAAATGGTATTTCTTGCAAATCTTCCAATGCACCATTGTTGCTATTTTGTCATACTGTTTATAGTCAGTCTATGCAATCTTCTTCAATCTGTGCATTTCAATTCCATTAGTGTTCATGGTTTTACCCTGATTTATTGCTACTGTAACATATTTCTCTAAGCCAAATTCCATTGCTACATCGGTGCTAAAAATTCTTATGGTATTTGTTAATGACTGGATTTTGATTTCCAATTTTCCATAAAGCTTCCGAACATCCATATAAAGCAAAAGTGAAATTTTATTAGCATTTTTTGCCGTTTTGTTGCCAAAATTGCTTTCTTCAAAATTACTGAAAGTAGGAAGATAGATATGACAAATAATAAGGGTGATAATGACTCACTATAGAAGATGCCTTTCTTAATATTGACAAGCCATATTTTTCATTTCCACCAATTCTTCCACTAATTCATTATTTTTCTACAAACGTTCTAATATTTTTACTGATTCCAGTTGTTTTCAAACATTTGATGATCTGTCTATGTGGTAATGAATCAAATCAAACGTTCATAAGAACTGGCAATCAAACCTCAATAGCAATGTATTGAAGAAATATATAAACAAGAAAATTCTAGATTCCTTCAAGGAGGATCAGAAATCACCCTGATTAGATTAAAAACCAGATTTTTAAAGCTCTTTTAAAGGACATCAGAAACTGGGCCAAATGGATATTGAAGGGGATGGAATTCCAAGGTGTATCAAAAATAGATCAGCCATGATTAGGCAGTAGATCTTCCACTACCTTCCTCCTCAACAGGAATAGAATAATCTCAAAGAGGACCACTGGGCCTTTTTTATTTAATTTTATTCATGAGTCGGTTTGAACAAATCTATTTCTAATTTTAGGAGGATAGACTATCACAGGTATTATTTATTTATTTTTGCTGTATTACAAGACTATTATTTATTTATTTCCGCAATTTCTATGCTGTTCTGGTCCAAAAAAATCTCTGACCATAAATAATGCAAGCCTAAAATAGAATATTTTTTTTAAAAAAACCTGTACCACCCAGTTTCCTAGTCATATATTGATTTATTTAGATTTAAAAGGCCACTCAACTCCCAATTGACTTCAGGTGACATACATAATTAAAGGGAAGGAAAACAATGAACAATAAAAGAATGAGTGAACCTAAACAGAACAAGTTGCATGACAAACAATGCACAGGGAGCTGAACAATAGATGACATTACTTGATAGAATGGCCTGGAGTATCCCCACTCATCCCAAATCATATTGGAAAGGCAGAAACCATTGCTCAAGTAATCAGTCAAAATGGCAGCTGCAACTATGTGTTCAAAATCACCTTTGGTGATGTATGTTTGTGACTTTTTTTTTAACCTTTCCTGTAAGGAAAACACCAACAAGTGCCACCATTTCCAAAGACTTTCTAGAAAAGGCAAGAATTGGCTTCTTTCTGAGTACCAACATGATTGGTGTGCATCTTACCTTGGATGGAGCACTGTTGAAATGAAAGAAGCAGCAAAAGAAAGTTTCTGACATACTGGGTTGAGTTAGCCTAGGGAACCTGTGGTCCTCCATAAGTTGTGGAATTACAAATTCCAGCAATCTTTACCATTGCCCATGCTGGCTGATAGGATTTCTGGTTTAGCAATACAATATCTGAAGGGCCTCCCTCATTTTGTTGTAATTCAGAGTATATCAGGAGCACTCAGGGGTATCCACAGAAAGGGGTTGAGATGGCAACCATAAATGTGTGGTCAAAACCCTACCCTTTCTTATGTGCATCGATATAGTTGTGGTCACTTTCTTGATTTTGGATCCCTTCCTGTGGCCAGCCCTGCCTTATTGCAAAAATGCTGTTGTGATCTTCCAGCCATCATATGGTGCCTGTTACCCTATGCTTATTTTGCTTTTTTTTTTTTTCCTGGGCAAGTAGGCATCTGCCATTTTTATTTATTTTCTAAGAATGCCATATGGAGCCCACATGGGGCAGTACAATTGTTGAAAATAAAGATGGTTTTTCAGGCTGATGCTTTCTTCAGAATCATGCTGACTTTTTATTTTTTTTAATTAAAAAGAAATGGTTGGTATTCCCTTGGTGTTAGGGATTTTGAAATTATGAATTAAGGAAGAGGCAAAGTCAAAGGAATTAGAACTGATGGTTAATAGAAAATATTTACAAATAATTGTACAATTGTCCTATTTTGTTGTACAATTGTCCTATTACAAAACCCAGGACTTTACAAATAGAACCAAATATTATAATATGGTGTTTGGAAATTTCTTGTCTTTTCTTTGTCTTTTTGTCTTTCTTTTTTGTCTTTTTTATACATAAATGAATACATTCACACTGCCTATTAACTGATAATTTTAGAAACACCCTTAATGTAGATTATGCTTAGGCATTGAAATCATGGTTCCCACATATTTATTATTAAGTGTTTGTAATCTGGCTTGTTTAATACACACACACACACACACACCTGATACCAATTAGGCAGTTACAGGACTGTCTATTGGCACTCCTATTCTTGGCTTTTAAATAAACCACATTAAATTCAGATTACAGATAAAACTGAAAGCAGGATATAAAATATAGTATCTCTAATATAGTCATTTCAGACTATAGAGCTTGACAGAAAGAGCTGCTGTTGCTGCAGTTTATCATTTTTCTTTCTTGCCCATATACATTTCATTGTGATTTTATTTTTAATTCCTCTGAATTCCCAACAAACAAATCACAACCAATGATAACAATAACATACATATAAATCTACACCCATATTAAACAGGTTAAACCCGACATAACCTCCCATGAGTAGTATAGAGGAACATTCATGAATTCCATGAATTTTACTTCTTCAAAATCTGAATCATTTTTTCTTAGACAACAAGATTCTCTACTTAGGATACATTGCCATGTAAGAGGCAGCTATGAAAAATATATTGCTGAATTATTATTTGCTTTTTTTCGATTGACTATCAGTATTAATAATAAATGAATATTTGAAGTATTTATTTCTTTTTCTATCAAATGAACTATAAACTGAAGTCTAAAGAACATGCTTCACAGTAAAGAGCATCTTAAAATACCTTGATATCTGGTGATAATTCTGGGGAGGCCCAATATCTAATTTACTCACACAGGTAGTCCTTGTCTTACAATCACTCGTTTAGCAACCATTTGAAGTTACAGCGGCACTGCAAAAAGTGACTAACAACTGATCCTGCCACTTACAACCCCATTGCAGCATCCCCACGGTCACATGAACAAAATTTGGGCACTTGGCAACCAGCATGTATTTATGGCAGCTGTAGCATCCCAGATCACATGATCACCATTTGTAACTTTCTCGGCCGGACAAGCAGAGTCAAGGGACGAAGCTGAATTTGCTTAACAACTGTGTGATTCACTTAACAACTGCAATGATTTTCTGACCAACCATGGCCAAAAAGTGGTAAAATCAGGCACAGCTCATTTAACTACCTCCTTGCTTAGCAGTGGAAATTCTGGTACCAACTGTAGTCTTAAGTCAAGGACTACCTGTACTGAAGTTCTACATACATGGGACTGAATTAGATCTAACAGCTAAATCCTGGTTTGCCATTAAATACAACATGAGATGAAAATGGAAAGATTGTTCAACTGGAAGAGCCCAGTACTTCGGACATTTAACACAGCAGACAGAAATTCAATACATGCATCCTTTCCCAGAATTGAGATAGGAATGCTGCATCCGATAAGTAAACATCTGTATCAAGCAACTGTTGAAAGCATCACTCTCCTTCAGATTGCAAAAAAACCCCAGCTGTATCTACCTGAATTTTGCTGATCAGTCTATAAACAAACAACACCACAACATACCACACAGCACAAACAAACTGTAATTAGAAAAGGACACTGGTTTGTATTCATCCTGTTTTTTTGAGAAAGTTTCTATTTTTGAACTGTTTGTTTGGGTCATGAAAATATTGTTCTCTTTTACCTTCCACTACCAAAGATTTTCAGGGAGAAGGGAAAAAGAAAATTAATTTGGTAAAAGCAACAATATCGGATTGTTCGAATTTTTCCTCTGGTTTAAAAGTGTACACGGAATAGTTGCTCAAATCCAAATGTATAATCTGGAATTTAGAGGAACGAGGAATGTGATTTGATTATTACACTATTAAAATTAGATCTGCCATCCCACTCTCTGTACATATTTTGTTATAAGCTTAAATAATGGAATACAGTGAGCAAAGTCTCTTACCCCTTTTTACTCTTTGCAAAGCCCAGATTTACCTTTCTCCTGTAAAATCGTGCCTTTGCTGCCACAAGATTGTCATGTTGCTATGGAGAAACAAAATGCTGCAGCATCATAGTCAGCTTTATTTCAGAGATTGCCCAAGAGATACATTTATTTGGAGTGGCTTTTTTTTTCTACAGTGATGTAGAACCCCTTTCCTGTTAAATAAAAAAAAATGTGGATGGGTTAGCAGGTATTGCTAGAATATTTGATCAGTGCCAGAGGCTACTTGTTTCTAAGCATGACAGCAAAACTCAAATGGAGTCTGAAGTCAGGATCTGTTAGTTTAATTTCGTACTGCCATGTGCTGTGAGTGCTCCTACATTTTGCCCCAACCATCTCCATCTGGCTTATTTCTTCATCATCTCCTAATAACCATAGCAAAAAGGAACACCCAATTTCCCAAAAAAGGTATTTAGAATCTCTTCCTTCAGAAGGAGTCCTTTTCTTGTACATTGTTGTACTAGACCAGTATTAGACCATGCTGGTTGGGGAATTCTGGGAATTGAAGGCCATTCATTTTCAAACTGCCAAACTGTGAGTAGAATATAGCCATAAGTCCTGCTTTAACAGAGATCAGCTCTCAGTTTTAGAAATCTATCAAAGGACAGTCTTGTAGCTGTCCCATCCAATTCCAGTTTATAAAGTAGGTAGACCAGGCCCATCAATGTACTATGAATATTTATCTTCTAAATCAGTAAACTGAGTAGAGAGGTACGTGCTATTGGTATACAGACCATTTTGTTTTGAGAGTGAAACTATAACATTTTCTGTTGCTAGGGTAAGACAGCTGTCTCAATTGAGAAACCACACATTTTAAAAAATTCCCAGATGCTCACAATAACCATTCTGTATTTGAGACAGTAATTTTTCACACAAAACAGAACATTTTGTAGGTCAGCACTCAAAATGTTTCCTAGTTCCCTAGCTCTCATGGTTTATGATTGCAGTCTTCCCTCCATAGTTAGATACAATGGTTTCCTATGATAATTAACTCTAAATTTACATTTTATTTGTACAATTGTAAGAGAAGAACTGACAGAGCCAGGGGACAGAGTAAAAAGAGAGATTAGTCTAGAATCCATACATTGTCACTGAAAATTTAGTCCACCCCCACTTGATTGCCATTAACCCTTATCTAACTATAACCAGTTGCTGACAATTGAGAAGATTCCTATGCACAGGTTTTTAGTGATAAGTCAATTAAATTGAACCTTCACATGTGGTCCTGGTCTTTTGCATCTGACAACAATAGATTAGTACATATTATATATTACTCTTATTCTGGGATTAGTTGCAATGCATTTCATGACAATGAGTAAATGGTCACCTTACATAGAATCTGAGAAACACATTAGTTTCACACATGTAAGAGAGACTGTCAGATTTATTGTTACCCCATTGATGTATTTAATGATGATCATCCTTCCTTTTGCTAATGACTTTGTTCCTATATACAGGACTCTGACTCACATAATAGGAATAGATTGGATCTAAAGGCATTTTCATTTTCCACAGTGCACTTCAACATCACTGCAGTTTTATTCATTGTTGTAGTGACAGCTTATTGTTTCCTATTACACATCTTTCCATCACTAATAAATTTTCTTTCAGAGGAAGAATGCAAGAAAATATAGCAACATTTCTTTCTGCATGGGATGTCAACCTTAACTGAATTCCAGTTTATCCATGAAGCCACTACATAATTGCAATAGTTCAAATGAAAACTTACTTACAAGTAATAGGATTTATACTGAGATTCCTCACTTACATGTCAAAGAAATGTTTAATCAAATGGTAGAGTATATGTACATACAGTATGTACTGTATGTAGCTCAAGGTTGAACTATTGGATCCTTGGTGCTTTTTGAGTTTTGTTGTTAGCTTACAGATATTTCATTATCCAACTAGGTAACACTGATATATACAACATACATACATATACAGTTCTAATATATTATTCTTTATGGCATATAGAATTAAAAAGGAATGCTATCCAAGATCTGATTAAGTACAGACAGCAAGAAGGAATTACTTCATTCTGTAAGATTACCAATGCAAGTGTCAGGATCCTTTGTAAAATTTGTGAATGAGGGGATTACATGTTTTTTTTTTTTTAAAAAAAAACAAACAGGTTTCCTCCCCCAATAGCTTACAGTGATAGACATTATGTCTAGGACAGATGTGCCAAAACCCATTTAAAATATGAAAATTGCATGAGAACAAGATAGCTTCTTAATTGGCCAGGATGGAAAAGCATTCCTATATATACTTTGCTAGCTTTGCAATTTTGGTATATCAGATTGTTTAGTATGTACATGACTCGTTATCACAAGTCATCTTGTTGTTATGCAGATAAACTAATATATTGTTTTTTGCTTTCTTTAGCACTGTTCTGTTTTTATGGCAAATGGAGGGGGGCACTTCCACTTGAGAGTTTTGAACTTTGTACAATAGCTCTGGACCTCTGTATACCTGAAATATTAGTATGATGAGAATTGAGTTGATGGATTCCAATTTAATTGAGGTGTAATTAAAACAGCTGTAAAATTAGGAATTTGTTTTATTTGCTCTGTTTTGTTTTAAGGTTCTATAACTTAATATCTTAATGGATCATCTTCAGAATGCATCTGAAGGTCTGGGGAGTGAAAAACAATAATAACTGTGTGGGTATGGTTTATGTGAATTAATTTACAAGGAATTTATTTGAATTAATTTACAAGGAATTTATTTGTAGCAGTTTCTTGGGCAGGAATTAAATTGGTGTTTTGTTCCAAGATGGTCCGAATTAGAGAGCAAGATTTATAATTATGCATCTGCTTATTATGTAAGAAGCAACATTTGGATACCAAATTATTAGACAAGGTTTCTGAATGGATGAGGCAGATCTGATGCATCTACAAATGCAAGGTGAGGGCAGGAATTTATGACCCATTTCGTGGCTAGGTATTTACTACAGAAAGATGCAGATTAAAAATATAAATGGAGCCCTCATTTCGCTAATGCTCTTAGACTATCATGTTCTGCTTATATATCTTGTATAGCTATCTATAAGATTTCCTAGCTAGCCCTGAATTGGGAGTGAGATGAGTTTCCTGGTGACCAAAAGATACCATAACCAGGCCCTTGCGCTGAGAGCTGTTCCAATATAGCTGTTCCATTTGTCCGAAATGGTATAGGGTTTCCTGCCTGAGCAGGGGGTTGGACTAGATGACCTCCAAGGTCCCTTCCAACTTTATTACTACTACTACTACTACTACTACTACTACTACTACTACTACTACTACTACTATTATTATTATCGATCATCGCACAGTCAGCCAGATGTTCAGACTGGATTTGGCATTTTGTCTACCTATCGAGTCCTTACCCAGGACCTGGGATAGGCAGATGTGGATGTTTGATGGTATTACAGATATCGTCGCAGGATGGAAGCAGTTCCTAATAAGGCTGCCTTTTGCAATTGACTAATAGCGAATTTGTCAATGCCAATGGTGTTCAAGTGGTGCTCCAGTTGTTTTGGAATTGCACCCAAGGAGCCTATGACTATTGGTACTACCCTTGCTTGCTTTTGCCACAGTCTTTCTATTTCTATTTGTAGGTCTTTGTATTTTGTTATCTTCTCCAGTTCTTTCTCTTCTATTCTGCTATCTCCAGGCACTGCCACGTCCACTATCCAGACTTTTTTGTCTTTCTTATCGACAATTGTTAAGTCTGGGGTGTTATGTTGCAGGTGCTTGTCTGTTTGAATTCTGAAGTCCCAGAGCAGTTTAATTTTATCATTTTCTATGACTTTCTCTATTTTATGATCCCACCAGTTTTTGCTTACAGGCAAATGATATTTTTTGCAGATCTTCCAATGCACCATTGTTGCTACTTTGTCATGCCGCTGCTTGTAATCAGTTGTGCAATCTTCTTGCAACAGCTTACCAAGTGGTCCACTGTTTCTTCAGCTTCTTTGCATAGGCGGCACTTACTGTCTGTTGCTGTCTTCTCAATTTTGACTTTGTATGCATTTGTCCTTAAGGCTTGGTCTTGTGCAGCCAGAATTAGTCCCTCGGTCTCTTTCTTCAATTTTCCTGCTCTTAGCCATTGCCAGGTTTTATTATTATCTGCTTTCCCAGCTATTTTTTTCATGTATTGGCCATGTAGTGCTTTGTCTTCCCATGCCTCTATTCTGTTCTTCATTTGGTCTTTCTTGTAGGCCAGTTTGGTCTCTCCAGTAGTTAGTAAGCCTTCCTGATATACTAATTTCAGTGCATCTTCATCATTGTTCTTCAGATATTCTTCCAAAGCCATTTTTTCTTCTTCAACCATCTGATGTACTTGTAGCATTCCACGCCCACCTATTTGCCTTGGTAGATAAAGTCTATCAATGTCACTGCGTGGATGAAGGGCATGATTCATTGTCATTATTTTTCTGGTCTGCCTATCCATTGCTTTTAGTTCTGCTTGAGTCCAGTCCACTATTCCAGCTGTGTACCTAATGACTGGGATTGCCCAGGTGTTGATTGCCTTTATGGTATTTCCTCCATTGAGTTTGGATTTTAAGATCTTCTTCACTCTCTTGATGTATTCACCTCTAATCTTTTTCTTGACTTCAGTGTGCTTGATGTTGTCAGCTTGAAGGATACCCAAGTATTTGTAGTACTCTTCCTCATCCAGACTCTTAATGTTATTTTCGTGGGGCATCTTGATTCCTTCAGTTTTCACTATTTTTCCTTGTTTGATAGTAAGTGTGGCACATTTGTCCAAGCCAAACTCCATTACAATATCTTGGCTATATATACGGACAGTGTTGAGCAGCGATTCTATTTCAGATGATGTTTTTCCATACAGCTTCAGATCATCCATGTAAAGGAGGTGGGATAGTCTGGCAGATGTTTTTGATGTTTGATAGCCATGTCCTGAGTTATTCAGTATTGTTGACAGAGGAAACAGTGCAATAACAAATAGTAATGGTGATAATGAATCTCCTTGAAATATTCCTCTCTTGATATTAACCTCTCCCAGCCTCTCACCATTGATCTGCAACTGTGTCTTCCATTGTGCCATCGATCTTTGCACAAATTTTCTGATGTTTCTACTGACTCCTGTTATTTCTAGGCACTTTATTATCCAATCATGTGGCAGAGAGTCAAATGCCTTTTTGTAGTCAATCCATGCCACATTCAGGTTGGTCTTCCTTCTCTTGCAGTTTTCCAAGATCATTTTGTCTATTAGGAGTTGATCTTTTGTTCCTCTGCTATTGGGGCGGTTTCCTTTCTGCTCAGGTGGAAAGAGATTGTTTTCAACTAGATGCTGTTGTACTGCATCAGCTACCACACCAGTTAGTAATTTGAAAGTTGTTGGTAAGCAGGTAATTGGCCTGTAGTTACCTGGTGTTGCCCCTTTTGCTGGATTTTTCATTATTAGGTAGGTTTTCCCAGTTGTTAGCCACTTTTCAATTTCTCCTCCTTGTAGTATATTGTTGAACTGCTTGGCAATGAGTGGGTGTATAACAGTTAGATGTTTCAACCAAAACCCATGCAGTTCATCTTCACCTGGTGCTGACCAATTTTTGATTTTCTTTGCTCTTTTTTCTACCATTTTTGTTGTTATTACTAGTTCTTTCATTTCAACTTCTGTTTTATTTGCATCCACCTCTTTTAACCAAGCCGCATCCTTGTTGTATTTCTTTGGGTTATCCCATATCTGCTTCCAGAACTGCACTGTTTCTTCCTTGTCAGGTACTGACTGATTCTTGCAGTTTCTCCATTGATGGATTGGTAGAAACGTTTCTGATTGGATTGAAATTGGAGGTTCTGCCTATAGTTTGCAATTCGAGCTTCATATCTACTGATTTTCCTGGCTATAGCTGTTATTTGTTGCTTTATTATTTCCAGTGCTTCCTTGATCTTCCTTGTTTCTAAGTGGTATTTCTTGATTAGGTATTCTTTGGTCTTCTTGTTCTTCAGCTTCTTTTCTTTCATCTGTTCTAGCTTGCTTGCATGTGATCTTAACTTGCTGATCTTATTTTCTAGTCTAACCTTCCATTTTTCTGGTGCACTGTTTGTTTGTTTTTCTTCTTTGTTGATTTTGCATCCCAGGTATTCTGTTATAACTGCAGCTGTGCTGTACATTAGTTGGTTTGTTTCTTGCAATGAATTGGTGCTTATACTTGATATTGCAATATTTGCATCTTTTAATGCTTGTGCTAGCTGTTTCTTTGGAACAAGCTTCAATGCAGGTAGCCTTATTCTGTTGTTTTTGTGCTGTTCTAGATGCTCAGTTATTCTTTGTTTCAATTCTTTTATTTCTTTAGTTAGAGGGTTTTGTTCTTCCTGAGGTAGAGGTGCCTGGTTTCCAAATGAGAACAGTTGTATATCTCTGCTGGATTCCTTCACTGCCAACTCCCCCTGGTTTGCCTCTACATTCTGAATTACTTCTGGTAAGGCTTTGATTTCTTTGCCCTGGGTAAACCTTTGCAGTTCGTCCAATTCTGTTTCTGTGAATATTTATTTCGTGTTATAAATCGGCGTTGATCTGCTAGTCTCTGTTCTGTTATTTCTGATTCTGGATGTTGTTCTTTCCAGAACTGGTGCATTCGTTTTAGATATCCTCTTCTTGTTGGACTTGATCTGTAGTAACAGATCATTATTTCTTTGTTTTCCATCACTGTGTATCTGTGACGGGTAAACACCTTTTCTTCCAGTAGTTCTGCAGCTGCTGGCCCTGGTTGCTCAGCCAACAGTCCTGAGTCCTGTAACCCATTTTTCACCAGATATCCAGGAACTCCAATATCTAGTGCGGACCTTGTTAACCCGGGCGACGTCCGAGCCGGTATGGCATTCTGAAATTTACGTCTCACCATATTTTTTATGGGAGAGACACTCTTTGTCTGACTCCTCTGATGAGACCTGTCCAGTATGGTTGAACCTCTGGCATAGCTCTCATCTTCCTCAGAGTACACAAGCCCCACAACCACGTCAAGGTAGTGCCTCACTGGGGGTTATTACTATTACTATTATTATTATTATTATTATTATTATTATTATTATTATTATTATAGAAACAGTTGTTTTTTGAACAGAGAAATGCAATTTAGGCAGCAAATGATATCAGAAAATCATCAGAATAGCCTGGAACTATTTCTGATGTATTTAGAATGAGTTTGAATGGATTGGCAGATGAAAAGACTGCTTGTCTCTAAGTCTATATCTAAAGGCAGTGCTTTTCTTTTTTTAATTAACTTTTGTAAATTTCAATAGCCAAATAGTCAAATATTTGTTCTAGTCTTTGGAGCAACAGGCAGTAGTCTGCCCTGTCTTTTCTGTGGCAGATTTTGAAGATAGCTGTGTCTTCTCTTCAATATGTATTCCCCAATGCAGCCTGACCAATGAAAAATCAAGAGTTGTGGATGTGATTTGGATGTTGTGCCTCTATTGTTTTTATCTTTAAGCAGCATTTTTGTTGCTAAAGGCAGAAAGGTCAGTCAAAAAGCAACACAGGAATCTGAAGATGCATCATTATAGTCCTCACTCTCAAATTCTTTCAAAAACCTGCTCCTAATTGGATTGTTTTGAGGAGTGACCAGAAATAATTCATAAAGACAGCATCAGTATGTTTGTAAAATAATCAATACTAATGCAGTACTTCTGGTAGCCAATAATTTTAGATGAAGTGAGAGTAACTCAGTCACCCCCTTTCATAATGAATAGGATGTCTGGATGAATAGGTTTAATACTATAACCTTTTGTATTGTATGACTTGTATTTCAAGTCTTTTTAAAAAGGCTCTTTTATAAATTTTCTGAATGTGTAGAGAAGGGGTCTAACTGTTTCAGGCAGAATTTATGCCTATAGACCAGAGGTCCCCAAACTATGGGCCATGGCACACTACTGTGCCGCGCCCTCTTGGCTGCCAGACCGTATGAGTAACTGGGCAGTGCATGTGTGTGTGCGCATGCTCACCCCCACTTGTGCCACCATTGCCATAAGTGTTGTGCAGGCAGTGGCAGCGTAAGTATTGTGAGGATGGTGGCAGCGCCGCAAGTGGTAGGTGGGCTGTGGCGTGATCCTCGCGCAGAGGAGGCAGCGCTGCAGGTCATGGCACAAGCCTTGCGTGGGGGTGGCGATGCAAGCCTCACACTGGGGCAGCATCGTTGCGGGCTGCGGTGTGAGCCTCATACAGGTGGTAGCATCGCTGCAAGCCTGGAGGCGGCGCCGCCACAAGCCTCACATAGGCACCGCCATCGCTGAGAGCCTCACGCGCATGCTCCTAGCCTCATTTGCATGGTGCACGTGCTCATAGCCTGTTTGTATGTGCGCACGCATGTGTGGCCACATTCATGTTTGTGCATGTGCACATGCCTGTCTCTCCCTCTCCCACTGGGCTGCCAAAACAAAAAGGTTGGAGACCCCTGCTATGGATCTATGAATGTGTAATCTTCCTATGTGGGCCAAGACTCATCCTTTGTTGAATCTTAATTTGCACAAATTGCCAATGTTTGTATAGTTTAATTATTAATTATTGATTAATACAATCATAATGGCTAGGATAAATCATAGTGATTGGTTTCATGTTGCACATTAAGACACAATCAAACTATGTAATAGTTTAGAGTGTTCCAATTTCAGTATACATATCAGAAATGGAAGTAGTGTGCTAGATCTTCAAAACTCCAACACCCTATGTATTTACTGAATATATAAAAGAATTACAAATTTCTTTAAAAAATGAAAAAAGGGAAATTACAAGAACAAAGTTTTGTTGGACAATCTCAGGTTGATTCTAGTTTTCAGCATTAAATATGCATCATTTTTCTGATATTGATGCTGAAAAGATATATCAGAATTTTTTCATGATGTTACTGTTTTCACTCTGCAAATTCTCAGAAACAGTTGAAATTGATCTATCCTTGTCTTAAATTCTGCCAACTTGAAATACTAAAAAAAATTTTTTACCTGAAAAGATAAAAAGCAAACTACTGCAAATTTAGTGCTATTGGAGCATTGGAACATATCCTGAATATGAGAGAGACAAAAGAGCCATGTACTCTTGTCCAAAATATCACATGGATGTGCCATGTTAGCAGCAGGAATCAACTGCAATTCTAGGAGGCTTCACCCTTTAAAACCTGTGCCTTTTAGCTAATCTCCAAGTTCTCAGAAATATTTAAAGACGTTTGAGATAACTCTTAATACAGAGTTTTATTAAACTTCTTGTTACAATAGGCATCTACAACATATTTCCATCCTTCTAAAGGGAAATACACTAAGTAGTCTCTTATAGTTGTATAGAGATATCATATCTCATTAATTGATCAGAATTCAAATTTTGGAGTCAATTAATACTGTGTGTTATAACTGTTTTAAAGAAAGATGGAACATGCAAATTTTTATTAGCATTTTTTCTCCAATTCAAGGATGGCAGGTAGCACTTGTGGAGAAAGACCCAAACTCATTTATATACAGCAGAATAGGCAAAGATGTGACTCTTGATATTAGGGCAACAGTCTTCTTTTCTCATTAGTTTTCTTCCTTGCAAAAATGTTGAATTGGTTTCACTTTTCTTTTTACTTATTGTCTCCCTGCTGCATTGCGGTGGGTAGCTTCTTGCCAAGTGTTCTCATTTGTCATGGGGGAAGCAATTTGTTCTCATTCCAAGAAAACAACCCCCCCCATTTTATCCCCAGAAACAATATTATGATATATACCCACATTATAGGCATTAGAGTTTGAGAAATATTAATTATCATTGATGGCCAAAACTATAAAGTTGAGACAGAGAGAGCAACTGCTTCAGCCAAAAAAAAAAAAAATTAAAAAAACATTCCCAAAGTACTCTTAGCATATTTTGCAGCTATAAATAGGATAGCAAATGTGTGAATGAGAATTTTATTTTGGCCTCAGAATACATATAGGTAGTCCTCTGTTAACAATGGTAACTGGATCTGGAAGGTCCCAGGCTGGATGTAAACAGAGGACCGCCTTTAAGATTGTGCTTTCCTTTACTTAGTCAATCACTAAAGATTGTCTTCAAAACTTGCTTTATTTCCTCTAGTGCTTCATCACTATCTTGAGCTTCAAAAAACTCAAGGTGACATAAATATTTAGGATTTCATTTATTAAGCTTTTTTGGGATAGTCAAAAGACAGAATCAGAGAAAACAGATTCATATCATAGTCACTGACTGTCATTTTTTTTTTTTTTTGCTTCCGTGGAAACATGTTTGGAATTAATCAAGTGTTCAGAAGGTTTTGTTTAAAGAAACTTTCACTTTTTTTGGCCTACAAGTGTTCAGAGAACCAAAGTGTCTTACATTCACAGTGCTCATGTAGATTAGTGGAATGACACTCCAAAGCCAGTTCTTTTCTTCTGAAATGAATAGAGAATATATATATAGCAAGAGTGAGTAACTTGCAATCTGTAGACAAGATAACATCCTTCTACTGGGGCGGGCATTTAAGCCATTGATTCCATCTTCACAAGAAAAGTAGAAAAATATTTTCTCAGTAGTTGCATGGGGAAGAGTTGTCCTTTGGTGAGAATTCCTGCTATGTCCTGCCTCCCAGTTCCTGAGATTCTCTCCCCCCCAGTAACTAAGGTGCCCCGCTGTCATCCCCTGCCCTGACTCATCAATCTGAAGGTTGATAATGCTGCACCCAATGGCTATTTCTGTTTTCCAGTCACCGCCATTGCATAGCAAATATGAGATCCCATAAGGAAGACAGAGTAGAACCAGAACATTGGCTGTAATGCTCTGCTACTGGTTAACTATACGAAAGGAAGAAAATACTGGTGAACTCAAGAGGATCCTTGGTAGTTGAAATATGAAAATACTCATGCAATGGCATGAATGCATTTCCAAGGGTATGGAGAAGAGAAAAATGGATGTTGGTTTTGTGGAAGTGTCCTCCTATATGGAAGTATGCTTCATGATCCAGATAGGTCCTTTCAGCAATGCTCCAGCAATTCATCATCTTTCTCTCAGTCTGCTGTAGGTATAGTTCTTATCCAAACAAAAACAGAACAGTGAAAATCTAGATAGATGTAAAGCTACATTCTATTGGTGAAAAGTTTTGATGCAGCAAAAATATTTCCTTGAATCCACCTGAGTTTATTTATGAGTTACTGTCGCCTTCTGCAGTTCCTCGCACAATCTCTTTCTCTCTTGATATTCCCTAGTTATCTGGAATAGACACTGGGGAGAAATAGTATGGTTGCAGACAGAATCAGCAAAGGTCATTTTGTCTTCAGCTCCTGCAGAACTCTCTATGTCCAGCTCCTCCAAATGAACGAAAGTGCTCTTTTGTCCACAAAACGCTTTGACTAGATGCATGATTATAAGATATTCCTAGCAACTATTGTTAGAACACCATGATCTCATAAAGAGAGTGATTGGCACTGTTTCCTTGCAGAGTAGTTGTGAATGTGTTATGGGGCAGAGTTGAAAGTTTGTGAGCCACATGGTACTTTTCAGTGCCTGCCAATTCCTGGAAATGTCTGAGATCATGCCAACATTCAGTAGCAAAATGTTAAAAATCAGTGGTACATTGTCTGTATTTTAAAAAAGAAATCAGAAATAAAACTCCTATTTTACTTTTAAACATTTTTCTAAACCCCAAAAGAAATAGAAAAGACAGTGGGCAAGAATTCCATCCTGGTCTTCTCTAATATGCCTTGTAACCTTTATTTATTTTATTATTTATTTATTTATTAAGAAAATATGTATGGAGAAGTAACAACTCCCTTAACTGCAAAAAAAAAAAAAAAAAAAAGCCCACTTGTAATCTAAGATTTTGATTGCCTGAACTGAAACCAGTTGAATGTCACCATGTGAGTCCATGCTAACAAGATGCCCTTATCCAGCTTTTCTAAAATCATTTTTGGAAGTATGGGCACATTACAGTACAATAATCTCATCTCCTTGTTCAGTTTTGTATAATTGAAATGTGCAAATGAACAGCTCTGGGTGACCTAACAAGTTTTAAATTATATTTTTGCCTTGATTTTGTGTACAGTGCTTCTGAGCTCAGAGTTGGTTTTCATATACCTTGAAAATGAAAAGCTTTTGGTGTAACTCTTATTATTTGCATTGATGGGTTCATTATTTTCAGAAACTTTTCTAAAGTGCAGCCTTGCAATTCCCAGAGAGCATGACCAATGCCTTAAAATTTGAGGAGATGCACTAATTGGGGAATGTTACTATAATAAATAATTATTTCCTTAGCAAAGCAAGAACCATGCTGGGTCTTAGAATATGCTGTAAGAGCCTTCTGCATCGCTGCATCTCTTATATTACCGGCAGTATAACCTGTCAAAATTCTAAGAAGAGGCTATTTGTAAAACAAAGAGGGAGATATTCATAAAACAAAAATTCCAGACAATCTCTATATCTTAGTGATCATTTTTTTAAAAAAAGGTATTCCATTAAGCTACAAGGTTTTTTGAATTCTGCAATAAAAGCATAATAATGCAAAGTCAAGCTGTCCGTAAGAGTCATTGGCTACAATAATTGTTTTCCATACAGAACAAATCATGGTACATTTTGAACAATCTTATTCCAAATGGCCCATTGCAATCAAAGGTAGGCTAATAATAACTGTATCACTGTATCCAATTATCGTCAAGACTACTGCATGATGATAGAGTAACTTCTCTAAGTTGCTGAATACATCCAGCTTATTCTAGCACTTTTCCTTTGATCTTGGGAAGCAGCATTCTCATCTACACATTGAGTGGCTAATATAGACATTGTTGCTGTGTCACTGCAGAGAAATAATAATATGAGTCATGAGTTTTATGTTAGCAAAGATATACATTTCAATGTTTCCCCATCTAGCATTTTACTTCTGCACTGTACAGATTGAATAGGTAAATTAGTCCTTAATCCAGCCTGTGTCATTTTTGAGTATAATCATAAATTCAATTTGTCCTTGTTTCCTTTAGTCTATATATTTAAAAAAAATCAAATTTATAAAATTGTATTTAAAAAATACTAGAATATTAGGATAACTATACGACTGCCCAAGCTATTTTTAAAAATATTTGTTCTATATTTTAAAAATGTCACTACACTAATTCCAAGAGTATTCTTCTTACTTGTTTATTGTCTTTTGGTAATCAGAGAAAAATCATGTGATTATTGAATACCTCTGAATGAGTCATACTTGTCTTCTTTTATGCATTAGGCCTACTTTTCAGAACCAGTTGAGTTTATATAAAATTTCTGATGACATGGCTCTTTGTAGGGCATACAACAAAAATATTAAGAATTTATATTATGTATTGAAGTACCTTTACTCCTCTAGATAATTTATCATTAAATTCATGTAAGCAAAATTGTCGTAAGTTCATTGTTGAGTACATCGTTCAGAGCCTGGGTTTTTAACAATGTCATGGTCACCATCTCGTACTGAGATGCTGATTCAGTGGCTGAGATTCCTGCATACCCTACTGGCTTAATACAATATAAACTAGCAAATGGAATTTGAGACAGCTCTAACAGTGGCCGTCCAAGTCATTACTTAGCATTGCACTTAGCATGTGCCCTTCTTGGATATATTGTAGACCTTTGTTTTCTCTTAATGAGATGGCTCCATGTGAAAAACAGGGGGGGGGGCAGGAGGGAGAAGTTTTGAAAAGCACTTCACTCATCTTAGTTATTCATTGTGGCTTAGATTTACTGCTTAGAAATTACAGGATCAAAGTTACCTGTATCGTGTATTTGGGAATATAAACTCATCTAGAGCAATTGGAAGGCCAGGTTTTCAGCCCACTCCAAAATGCTTTGTCTATCCTACTCAGCATGGATCTGAATGTCCAGCACTTCTCAGTTAGTCAGCACCAAAGCCATTTCCTTCTGAGGAATTAGATGCAAGCTAAATAATGTCCACTAAAATAATCAAAGAAAAGCTGGGACAACGTGCTCTTCAGATATACTTGAGTAGTTGAATACTATGCATGAAAAGCCAATGGGATTTACTGCCAGGGTGTCTCTTTTGCATTGTCATTTTTTTAATGTGGATGTTAAATAATAAGGCACATAATCATCACAATTCCTCCCAGAATATGCTAAATCACCATTAACAAATGATAATTTTAAAGCCAAACCAAACAGCCGAATTATGTCTTAGCAGTTTGTGTGAAATAGGCACTGCAAACTATATAATGTGACTTGTTTTGGCTTAGCATATTGCATGTATTAAGCCATTATGATTTGGTAAAGACCACAATTTTAGACTGATTTATTGTATAAACAGAGCCATAGAAATATAAATTTAATTAATTTGATTTTGATGCTGCTCAGCTCCAAATGATTCTGGGTAGTTCACAATACAATGTACGATACTTCAAAACAAACAAACAAATAACAAAAAATAGCCAAATAAGAAATAAGAACAAGATAAACAGATCAACTGAATACAAGGAATCTTAGCATTCTTGTCTTACAGCATTGTGGCAATTCTTAGCAGGTTATGCTAAAATAATATTTCTAATTGCATATACTGTGTACTAGAGAGATCTGTTCAGCAAACCAGAAGTAAGCAAATAAGCAAGCCCTGCCATATCAAGATATAAATCTCTCTGATCTCACTGCATCCCACACTAACAACTTTCAAATCCAGCTCATCTGGTTTCCCAGGACACCATTTAAATCTCCACTGCTATCTCTAGCATAATTGCAACACTTAAAAAAAACCCACCCTTTGCCAGCTGTCTAACTCCCACCAGTTGCTTTATCCACTCTTCTCTTCTTACTGTACCAAAATTCATTTTCAGCTATTACAGGCAGGGGATGTTGATGGTGATGATATGACGATAATGAGGATGAGGATGGACAAAAGAATCTGGGAATTCAGCAATCAATCCCAGTCTGCTCTAAGAACAGAGTTATTAAATTGCACTATTCCTTTTCATAGAAAAAAATATGTAAATCTTCACCAGTTACCATTCCAGGACGTGACAAACATGAGCCAATTCTGAGGTGCATAGTGATGCTCCATTTCCACATCTAAGAATGTGGCCATTACAGTCTCCATTTCCTTTCCTTTTTCAATCCTTCATCTAACCTCCCTCCCCACCTGCTCAGTCCTGCTAGTCACGAAAGAGAGGAGGGAGAGGAGGGAAGAGAACAGGCCCAGATCAAGAGTGCCATATTCTGTACTGTTTGTCAATATCTCAATGCGCTCGAAAGAGGAGAATGTGGTGTTCAGAGATCAATGGATTCCTTCTCAGCCAGTCTCAGTCAGGATGGCTAGAAGGCAGGATTACAGAACTGCTACACCAGCAATACAGATTCCCAACTTTTGAATTAAAGGCATAAGTACAAAATCCATGTGAGGCTAGGATCTCATGCATGTATGAATCAATCTTTTGTATGGGCAATAACTCCTATTTGTTTGTTTGTTTCCTTATTTCCTTAAAAGTAGCTGCCTAGGGTTACAGTATTGCTAGATACCATGAAATAACGGTGGGAAGTATCTTATTAATTCTAGCTGAGTTAGGTAAATTTCAGGCTATCTGAAAAAAATTCTGATATTAAGTCAGTAAGCCTAAGACTTATTCACATAGAGAGTCTATGATGTTTGTGTGTGTGTGTATGTGTATATATATGTGTGTGTGTGTGTGTGTGTATGTGTTGTGTACAATATTAAGGTATCTACCTCAGCAATGAACATTACAAAGTAGTGTAGATTCAATATGTTAGTGTCAATATGGTATCTGAAGTAACCAAACAGCATGTATGATGAATAGATGCATTTTCCTCATGTTACATTACACGCCAGGCCAGAAATAGATTCAAACTATACAGGACACAACAACAGCATGAAATTTTGAAATTTCTTAATCTGCCAAAAAAGATTTGGGAGGAATTATTGTTTTGGTCTTGCTTTTAGAAATCAAGCTGTTCAAAACCTGATCCCCCTCAGTTACTTTCCCCCCTTCCCAATACAGTACCTGAAAATAAATAAGAAGTAGCTCTGAATAGAAAATGCATATGGCAATAAAATTAAGCTAAGAATGGAAAGCATTCAAAAGCAGAACAACAATGAAGACAGAGCAAAAATTGCAACCCAATCATGATAGAGCAACATTTGTCAAACTTGGCAATTTTAAAATGTAGCGACTTCAACTCCCATAATCCCCTACCCAGCCATGCCAAGTTTGAGAAGCACTGCGGTAGAGACACAAAAAGCTTCTGCAAAAGAAATATTTTGGACAGACAGGCTTTGTTGTAAGGCAATTCCAGAAATAAGATATCACTGCTAGGAAAGCTTTGCCAAATTAATACACATTATTTTATTATTACCAACTGGTAGGCGGACAATAAGATCTCTACAAGAAAACGGAAGTCTAGAACAGAAATAACTAACCTGGTTCTTTAAGAATGCCTCAACTCACATGAGCTTTTCCAAACATTGTGACCATGTAATGATCAGTATTTTTTAATCTCAGCAATTTTTATGATGTGTGGACTTGAACTCCCAGAATTCCCCAGCCAGCCATACCAAGTTTGAGATGCATTGTGGTAAGACACAAAAGCTGGCTAGGGAATTCTGAGAGTTCAAGTCCACACATCTTAAACTTGCTGAAGTAGAGAAACACTATATTAAGTCATTTCACTGCAATACCCAGGAAATTAACCTGTTGCTGGGATTAATCTAAGTTTAAGGTAGATTTCTGCCCTCGGCCCAACAGGAAGCAATCTACACCCATTTTTGTTCAGCCACACATCCAAACTAGTATTTTCTGACTTGTGCCAACTCAAACAATGCTTGTTGCAGTTCGTTTCACTATTGACTAAGGCAGGGGTCCCCAACCTTGGCAACTTTAAGACTTGTGGACTTCAACTCCCAGAATTCCCCCACCAGCCATGCTGGCGGGGAAATTCTGGGAGTTGAAGTCCACAGGTCTTAAAGTTGCTAAGGTTGGGGACCCCTGGACTAAGCCCTGTGCTCCAACTGGCTACTCTGCACTGTGGCAGAAACACAGCCTCCTGCCTGATTGTTGGGTTGCTATCTTCCATGACCATTTGTTTTGCAGGTTTAGCAGTAGAATGGTGAAAAACTAGACTTTAAAAATAAGACCCCAGTGAAACCATGCCATTTCTTTTTTAAAACCATGTGCAACTGACAAGGATTTTACCTAAATTACTGGAAAAATTACAAAACTGATTGATTGATTGATTGACTGACTGACTGACTGATTGGACTGGGAGGGATACGAAAGTGGTAAATCCATCAACAGGGGCCATGGGAAACCTGTTCTGCACAAACATCAGATCACCACAGTCGCCAAAGCAGAGGAAGAGACAGAAATCCAAAACAGGATTTCTTAAGCTGACTTCATTTTCAGATGGTTTCAGCACAAATGTCAAGTTTCTTAAAGTAGTAATGCAGAAAAGCATTGAGAAAGCATACAGGTCACTTATTCAATAGTCTTTAATTGTAGTCACACATTGTATTAAGCAAAAAATAGCTTAGTATTACATGTTCTCACAGTGGGTACAGATAATGAGCTGGTCATGGCTTGGTCAACTATGCTTACTGGATTACTGTTGTAGACCCTGGCTTTTTCTTCTAGGAAGAAATGGGAGAACAGAACTATAGTTTATTTTTGGCTTTTTAATGACTACTTCTGGGAAGATAAAATTCAGAACCCCACGTTCATATGTCAACCTAAGCTTGGCTAATTAAGTTAGGAATGGGTTCATTAGCTGTACTTACTTACAGTGCAAGCCAATTAATACTAAAAGTACGGTTGCCTGCTAGAAATATCAGGTACAGGCTCTTTGCTATTATGGCTTTAAATTTAAGTTGTCATGATGAGGTTTAGATTTGTATTTATACATAGACCTTTTATTATAATTCTTGGTATTTTAAGCAAGCCAGACTAATTTCTGTTGGACTATAAGTTTTGGTATATAAATAAGCAGAGGCAAAGTTGTCACACTTGGTCCCTTTTTAATGATGGACAATTGACCATTCTATCTCCAAACCAGATGGTGAATCCTAGATATTATGTACTGTGATGTTGGTTTAAGAATCTAGACCAGATTCACTCTTATTTTATTCACTCTAGAAGTGGTAAAATGAAAATTTGTTGCACGATGTCAGTATCTTTGTTTTGCTGGTTTTACATATTTTCATGGATTATGCTGAAAGAAAAGGAAAAGGTAAACAGGTGTATAGTTTAAGTATTAAAAACAAAGTCACACTTTAGGACAAATTGATTAGCATAGTTCCAAATCTGATGTTCAATTTGCTCTGTATTTGCTACCCTGCCATTCGGTCTTGTGTTCTGTAAATGTGATAGAAAGGAAAAGCAGGATTGTTGGAGACAGATAAGCAGGAGAGGAACAGTTGAAATTGGCAGCTTTGACAAATAAATACTGCAGAAACACTCCATCTTTAAAATTTATCTTCCTCCCCCCCAAAAGAGGCTGGTAGCATTTTTTCCAACTAACAAATTAATAAAAACATATAATTTCATGCCTCTTAATAAAAATGTTGGTCAGAAAAGGTGCTTCCCAAACCTTGATTTTATTATAACCCTTGATTAATGCAACTTTCCTCAATTTGCCAAGAAATCTCTAAGAGAAAAACAGTCCCTGTTGAATAAACACAGAGGAAGCCACACCCATCTCCCCACTGCACTTCTCCCTGCTACCCTCCCCCTTTCCATCCACACCCCATTTGTTTTTGTTCTTTGGCTGTCTGCATTAGTTCCATCTTTTGACAGCTCAACAGCATTCAATCAGCACTGTTACTATTGTTGTTGGCGTCGTTATTGGTTTGCAAAGCAGCTGCTGCATCTTCCCCCCCCCCCCTTTGACAAAAGAGACTGGTCCCCAGAGCAATCGCAGCATCCTTATGCTGATTTGCTGCAGTGGAGACCGCAGCGCTTACAATATGCCCTCCCCCACCCTTGCCTGCTCTGCTTAACAGCATCTCTCCATAGCCAGTATAAGGGGTTGAAAAGCAGCAGCTTGAGAGACCCGGTCACCCTTTATATGTTTTGGAATGCTGGAGTGAAGTGGGGAAAAAGGACAGTACCCAAGCAGAAGCTACAGACCCGGCCGTTCCTTCTTTTCCGCTTGCAAGATGCAAGCCAGTGCTGATTCTACGAAGATGGACTGTCTCTGGAGCAACTGGAGAGGCCAGGGTAGTTTTTTTTCTACTCCTAATTCTGCATGCATAGAAATATTTGCAAAGGGAATGGCAGAAACACCTCTGAAGGGCTGTATAGTTTTGGTATCATCATCATCATCACCATCATTATCATCATCATCTTTATAACATTTCTGGAGTCTGTTCCTTTTCTGCATATTTTTATTTGGGCTCGTTTTTTTTTTTTCATTTAACGCAAAACAGGAGAAAACCCAACCCCATAATGTTGTTTGCATCCTTTTGCTTTCTTTCTCCCATACGTCCTTTTTACAAATGCTACATTGCTTCTGTCTCTGGGTGACAGTTACACTGCCAGCCAGCCTATTGCTGATCTCTAAGTACCCCCATCTGCAATTTAGGGGATCACCCATCTGAGTGGCTGGGAGGCAGCCATGGGGGCTGGGATTTTGTTTCTGGTGTTGGCTGTACTGTAGTTGTCAGTTTTGGAGTGAGCTTCAGTGTGTTGCGTTGGGGGGCAGTGAGACACACCCATTCTGAAAACCCTGCTTGTCGTTCTCCAAAGACCGTTGTAACAGTTTGAGAACTCCACTTGATGCTGGAAGGTCACAGGTCTAGCTGTCTTACCTTCTTTTTTTGTTCTGTACCTTTGCCTTCATTATTGCCAGTCATTTAGGCTATTGTAGATGTGAGAAAAAAAAACAATATATCAAAATATATTGTGATCTTCATCACTTACAGGGGAAAAAACCAGAAGCAAACAATACTACCTCTCCCTTTTTGTCATACAAGATTTATTTTGAACACTTCCCATTGGGTGTGGCTGGCTACCTTCTCTTTGCCTAATACAGCTTTTCAGCCATTTTTATGCAGACTTCATTGCTACCAATAACCTTCCTTTGTTTTGATAACAGAAAAATGCTGTGTGACCTGCTCAGTAGTTTTATTTGCAGTCTGCCAATGCTTTTAGATCTTACTTTATTTTATGATATTGTATTATTTGGGAAGGCCCTTTTGTCATTTAATTATACAGTTCAAATAGCTAATGTTTGTAATGTCTCCCTATTACGGAATAAGATTTATATTTAGGTTACATGTGACAAATAAGGGCCTCTGTGTATGTGTTGACTAAAATGTCATAACTACAGAGAGAGCAGGGGAAAGATACCCCATTATTAACTAGACTATTATTTCCGCATATCTGGTTAAATTGGGTTGTTCTTAGGATAGCTCTATAACGAATTCTCAGTCTAGGTAGGATGTTGCATGTTTAAAAAAGTAAATGTATTAAGTAATATGTCTCAAGTCAACAAAAGAATTTTCCAGAAAATGCTTTTTACTGAATATGAATTAATACAATCTGTTTATAAAGGAATGTATAATATTTGTTTTTATAATATGGGGTATATTTTTAAAAATATGAATGCACGTGATGTTACATACTGATATTTTCCCTTTACATGTAAGATACTCTTCACTAACCTTTTCCTTAGATTGTCCACAGGGAAATACATAGTTATTAAATAAACTGTTGAATTACAGTAAGCTTAAATTAAATAAACTGTTGAATTATAGTAAGTACAGTATTATATTTATCCATTCAGAAGTAACCCCTGTGGGTTTCTAGAGGAATTTATATAGGGCTAGATGTTTTAAATCAAATCTTGGGCAATCTGCTGTTGTGAATATAATGCCATTTATTTACAATAGCTAATACTGCTCAAAATAGACTAGATTTCTACAGACTATACTCTGACTAAAAGTAATTAAGTTGGAATAAACTTTTAGCACCTTTTGTTGAACAAACAAATGTAACAAAACAGCTGTTTGGGTTTTCAAATAGAGCTATAATTTGTTAAAATACCTAGTGATAAATACTAAATTTAACAAAGCAGAATGTTTTAAGCTCACAGTGAAAGGAAAATCTATATTTGCTTAGATTAGATAAAAACATTACAGACATTTTTTACAGTCTTCATTAGATAAATACTGAAGGTAAAGTCAACAGAAATAAATATACAATATTGGTGGAAAATCACATAGAAGAATATATTAAAATACAGGATTAAGAGAAATTGGAATTGTGTCTAGAGAGATGACTGAACAAATGGCTGGAGCAAAGAATATAACAAAAGACAAACATATGAAGCAAACCAAGATTTCAAGATAGGTTTTCATCCAAACTGCTCAGCCTTTGAGATTTGGAATCTACAGTCTTACAA
Source organism: Crotalus tigris (assembly GCF_016545835.1). Classification (NCBI taxonomy): domain Eukaryota; kingdom Metazoa; phylum Chordata; class Lepidosauria; order Squamata; family Viperidae; genus Crotalus; species Crotalus tigris. Next base: position 2,303,707 of record NW_024100068.1, read on the forward strand.
CTGAAAGTATTGAAATAAATACAATAACATCATGGTTTCAGGTTACATTCAGGTTTGATGGACAGCATGATAACCTGAATGTGTTGTTGCATCATCCAAAAAGATTTGATTTAGGCTATTCAAGAACTGGATTTGAATGAAAACATTTTTCCAAACACTGTTTTTTTAAATCAGAGATCTATATCTGTCTATATAGATCTATAAGATGTTTTAAACTATAAGCAAGTTTTAGAATTTTAAGGGTCTATAGAAACGAAATGGAAAAGAGATTTTTATCTGCAATCAATAAGGATATACTCTATCACAGTGGTTCTCAACCTTTTTAATGCCGCGACCCCCAACCGGTCGTAAGTTGAGGACTACTCAACTGGTCGTAAGTTGAGGACTACTCAACTGGTGCAGCACCGTTTGCAGAATGGGACTTTTGGCGGGCTCAGCAGGGCAGAGACAGCCTGGACAATTCCTATTGGCTTTTGAAAGCCAATAGAATTAGACTCTATTCAAGAGAGTCTATTCTATTGGCTTTCAAAAGCCAATAGAATAAAAGGGAGTAGCACAGCTAAGGAAAAGGGGGAAAAAATGGCGGACTGAGTTGTTTGGCGACCCCCGTGAAATGGTCATTCGACCCCAAATGGGGTCCCGACCCACAGGTTGAGAAACACTGCTCTATCACTACATCACAAATTAAGGATCTTCAGGCTATTTATGGGTCAGTATATGTTATAACACATGTCTGTACTGTTTTTCCTTCTATGTTTGTTTACTGCCTCCAGAAGCAGTAAATGCTCCAACACTGGAAGTTTTTAAGAAGAGACTGGACAGCCATTTGTCCGAAATGGTGTAGGGTTTCCTGCCTGAGCAGGGGGTTGGACTAGATGACCTCCAAGGTCCCTTCCAACTTTACTACTACTACTACTACTACTATTATTATTATTATTATTGAATGGCTTGGGACAATGTGGATTGTAATCAGAAAATACCCAAACAGTATCATGTTTGACAAGGCTAGATTAAGGAATTATTAATGGATGGATTGGTTATTGAAAACAACCAATCGTGTAGTTAGCAGATTTAAAAACTCCATTTGTAATTCTCCAAATAATTTCAAAGTGTTCCAAGGAAATGAGAAATTTAAAATTAAATAAAAACAATCATCTATTTTTTTAAAAAAAAAACTCTTTAAGTTTTGTTTTTTCCCTCAGTCTGATGCCATTAATATAATGGAGCCAAAATAATGTCAGTAGATAAAAACCTTAATTCTTAGTCTACAATCACAGCTATTAAAATTGGTTTTCTGCAATTAATCTTCCATTGACTAATCAATTCAAATTTAAATGATTAAAACTCCTTTATTCATATTTCCAAATGTCTAGCTTTCAGTGTATATTCTGTGTTTTATTTTTATATGAAATTTGGCTTGCATTCATATAGCACTGGTTTCCATTTCAGCAGCATTTTATGCAAATTCTCCATATAATGTGACTTTTCAGTCAGTATAAGGGGAGAGCTGTTAGCCTCTGAAAACCAAGTATCAGAACTCTGGTAGTATCTTTCCCAATTAACATTTCTAACTAACTGATTAATATTTGCTGACTAAATTTTAACAAAATTTGTTAGAAAAATGTATTACCAGTCTCTTTGTGATCATGATTTTATAGTGGTTTGACTTCCAATTTCTGCCGGCTTCCACATTGACTTTGCACATGGAAAGTGCCAAGAAGCATTAGAAATTATAATCATGTCACTGTGCCTGACCATGTGGATGCTACAGCAACAACAACTTTGCAAATACAACTGGTTTGAAGATCCTTGAAATTTCAATTCAATGGTAATAAGAGGTCCCAGATTGTATACACATTCTTTAATATAGCGGATCAGAGGTACTTTGATTTAAAAACTGTTGCATTATCATATATGATTTGGGCTAACTGAAAGTTTATTTATTTGTTTATTTTTCACAATTTGAACATCCATCTTCCTCAGAAAGGGACTCTGGGTAATATACAATAAAATATTAAAATATAAAAACTGTATATAAAAGTTAAAAAAAATAGAAAGAGGCAACACTGATTAAATACTGTTAAAATTAATTGAAAGGTGAAGGGAAGGTTTTCAGGTTACAAACAGACACAATAGGGTTTTAGTAACAATAGATAATGATAGATTATTTTTTTAAAAAATTTAAATCTTGGAGGAAAATCAGAATGTAGAAGTAGCATAATAGTAATTGCCTAATTGTTTTAGTATCTTCTTCAAATATATAAACAGCACTTACTAGATGACCTAAGATTTTCTAATGCACAAAGACTTAGTAATAACTTCATGTGATGTTCAGACATCATTACTAGACTGATTTTAAAATGACCACAGGTAGAATCAATGTGTCATCCCTTCAAAATATTAGCAAATACATTGCTCAGTGATGCATGATTAGGCAAGGATGTTTTAATTCAGTTCTTGCATTCTTTTCCTAGAAAACATGCATATCTGTCCAGTGGTTTCCTCCGCAAGGCAGTGCTTGTTTGCTGGCCATTTGTGGATTCCAATCTTACATGGTTATACTATGTTGCTTTCCTGGAAATCTTTTTGCCTACCAGGATGTACAATAAAATATTATGGGTTCTGATGGCAAGCAACTGCCCATATAGTCACCATTAGTCAAATTTAACTTGATGATACCCATCTTCCATCATACATAAGAAATAGCTATTTGTACCTTTCTGATGAGCCAACATTATTAATTAATTAATAATACCAGTTATTAATTACTGCTCTTTAGCTTAGCCATACTTATGGTTTGTGCTAAGTAAAAATAAATATCCATTGTCTGCCTGCCCCTTCCTTCCTTCCTTCCTTCCTTCCTTCCTTCCTTCCTTCCTTCCTTCCTTCCTTCCTATCTATCTATCTATCTATCTATCTATCTATCTATCTATCTATCTATCTATCTATCTATCTATCTATCTAATCTACCTACCTACCTACCTATCTATCTATCAGATAATTTTCAGAATAGTTTGCTTGTTGGTGTTTCCTATCAACTCAGCATCATAAGTTCAGCCTTGTCTCCATGTCTGGAGAGAGAGAAAGTCTTATCTATGTTGTACAGAAGCCTCATGAAGAGAAACATTTCTTCTGATTCATGAATTCACATATCAGAAATTAGACTTGCTGGTTTGGCAGTCCTTTTCTCCAAAACTCTGATGTGGTGTTACATCTGAATGTTGCTTATTGTGAGAGAGAAGGGGAAAAGACCTCTAAAACCTTTTGTACAAGCCCCTCGTTTCTGCTCCAGTAACACTTCTATATGCAGTAGTTAACAAATGTTAATTTGCTATAGATCTGGAATAAGCTTTTCTTGCTGTGTCTCAAATTTCTGGTAAAGATACATAAGCAAAAGTGGTAATTAACAACTCTGGTGGTTCCTTTTAATGAGAGCCATATGCCAAGCTCATTTGCAGTGATGTTTTCAAAATATTATCTGTAGTGTTATTTATTGTACTTGGATCAGGAAAGACCGATTTTAAACCCTCAGTTGACTACAGAACTCCCTGGATGATTTGAAATTCTTCCTTCTGGCACAGCCAAGCTTATGTCATAGAATTATTACAGGAGAAGGAGGAGGATATTGCATGCACATTGCCCTGAATTCTCAGAAGAAGAAGAAAGCCTATAAATAAAATAAATAAATCAATACCACTTGTTGGACATTGGAGAAGGGTTGGACATAGGAGAAGTAGATGGTAACATGCCATACACACTCCCTGAATCATTTGGAGAACATAGAACATATATGTACCACCTTTGAGATCTTGACACATTTTAGGGCCCAGATCTTGAAAACCTCTACTCAGATTTGAAATGTGAAATATGCTTATGATTTAAAAATGAAACTAATTCATCAAAAATATTGTATATTTATCGGGCCCCTCGAGGAATGTTCTATTTTTTGCTTTTTTTATTGATTGATTGATCACTTTGAAAAAAATATATAAACAAGCACATGACAAAATCTGAAAGAAGATATAATATGGACAAATGATTCGGAAATGTTAATGTCATGGAGGTTATAGTTCTCTAGTATACTACTTAGTTAGAAATAGTTAGAATATATTATAGAGAGTCCTCCTGTTTCCAGAAGTAACATTTACTCCTGGTTCCTACCATCCATGTCAGTCCCACCAAGTATACCAGACCAAGAATCAGCTCCATAGGAAGGCTAAAGCTACTTTTATTGAGAATTTTGCAAGTCTGATTGTGATGTGTTTCCTCTTCTTTTTATACCCTTGTGAATTAAGGAGGTATCTTTCTGAACTACATACACATAATTTCTGCTTGATCTGGACTTAAACTGTTTTTCTCCTTATTGCTTTAGTAACAGATTTGTAACAGATTCTCTGTCCTTACCCACTGCAATCTGTCTCCATGTCAGCTCTTTGGACTAGCCAAGACAAGAAGCACAAACCATGAGTAATAACACTACATTTATTTTAAACTTACAATAATAAAGTCTTAAAAATCTAAAAGCATTTCTCTGCTCCTTTACTTTTACTTTCCAAAAAAATAGGAAGGGCCACTTCTGAGATGCTTTCCACCCTACTTTTCCTTCTGAGGACCGAGCTACCATTTGCATGATGGTTGTCTAGGTTACAGCTCTTCTTCCTGTCTCCCAAGAACATTCCCATAGAGCAGGGGTCTCAAACTCACTGTGTCATATGATGTGCATATCGCAATTTGTTCCCCCTTACTGGAGCTGGGTGGGTGCAACCTCTGCATGACGCATTCAGGCTGTGGGCCGGCAGTTTGACACCCCTGCCATAGACCATCAAACTCTATCTTCTTAAAATATAACTTCTAATCTCACTCCTCAAGTAGGAGGATTTGTCAAAAGCCTTTTCAAAATCCAAATATATGTTGTCAACTGGATCATCACTAATATCATGCCTGTTCACATTCTCAAATAACATCCTCTCTCCCTTGCCTCACTCTCTCTTCTAGGCATGCTAAGCAGCCAGTCCCTACTACAGGTAGTCCTTGACTTATGACCACATTTTAACCAAACATTTCTGTTGTTAAGTGAGACATTTGTTGTGAGTTTTGCCCCATTTTACGATCTTTCTTGCCACAATTGTTAAGTGAATCACTGCAGTTGTTAAGTTAGGAACACAGTTGTTCCGGCTTCCTCATTGACTTTGCTTGTCAGAAGGTCGCAAAAGGTGATCACGTAACCCTGGGACACTGGAACTGTCTAAAAATGAGTCAGTTGCCAAGCATCTGTATTGTGATCACATGACCATGGTTGTAAGTGTGAAAAATGGTCATAAGTCATTTTTTTCAGTGCCGTTATAATTTCGAATGGTCACTAAATGAACTGCTGTAAGTTGAGGACTACCTGTAGTAGTAAGTATCTGTCCCAACCCAGAAAAATGGCACGGGCAAGGGGGTCCAGTGTGCAATCCAGACCATGCAATTTTCTTGGTCCCTATTCAATCTAGACAGATAGAAGAGAGGGGTCAGGGGTCTCAGCAGCAGATAATCATTCAAATGTTTTGTTTATGGAGATTCTCAGTCATCAGGTCATGGTTGTCCCAAAGGTGTTTTTTCAAGGGGCATCTGGACTTTCTTGTTTTTCTTTGAAGATGTTTCACTAAAGAAACTTTTTGGATGAGAAGCAAAACATCTTAAAAAAAAAATCCAGTTGCCCCTTGAAAAACATCTTTGGGACATTCAGATGCCTTGTCTCCTGCTTTCTCAGAATTGTTTGCAGTTTTGATAATTTCCAAGCTATTTCTAATGTCTCATTTAGCTTCTTACATGTTCTAGATCATTTCTTTGCTTATATTAGAATATTTCTCCAAAATGATTCTGCTCATACTGTCAGACCTTCTAGAGTGGACTTACTCAAGCTCTTACCACTTCGGGAGGTGAGAGAAATGCTTTTCTGTGGTTGCTTCAGCCATTTGTAATACCTTGTTCTTGGTGCCCCCATTTCTGATATTTTACACTGCTGTAGAAACAAATTTATTCAGGTGGCTTTGGAACTGGAATGGTAATTGGCTACCAATTTTTCTTCTTTCATGTCTTCCTACATTATTGGAGGGATTAATTTATGTTAGATGTAGATTGGTTTTATTTTATTTTATGAGTTATTTTTATGTTTTTGCACACTACCTCAAATCTGATTATATGGATAGTATAAAAATGTAGTACATCAATAAATAGAAGTAGGTAAGATGGGTGGCAGTTTAATAAATAATAAATAAATGCACACAATCCCATGTGCTTTGCTAAGTAAGTAAATTAATGCACATAATCCCATGTATTTTGTTGCAGGTCTCTTTGGCATGATCACTCAGTATACTGGACAAGGCCTTCTCAGGGACACACTAATTTCTTATTTTTTAATGCCTTTAGGCACTAACTGAAAAACCTATCATTCTTGAATAGGTAGAAAATTGTACAACTATCACACTCCATTGCCCATTAGCCTGTCTTCGTTGTTTATTTCATCTCATTGCTGGTCATCTGACTTCTCTCCAAATTAATGGGTAAAAAAATTTACTTCATTAAGAAGGGAAAATTCTTATGTATCAGAGCAACTATGGATAGCTTGATGATGTCCCCTCATGAGCTTAGGACAGAGTGAAGGCAACATTACTAAAACATGACATAAAAAAGTTGTTCACAGGACTTGTTTGTGCCATGCTTAGATGGAGAACGGTGGTTACTTAGATGTACCTTTTGATGGGAAGGTTATCTATTCTTGCTGCAGTTGTTAACTGCTGTATTCTGTTTTGTTGTCATTCTTTTTGATTATGGTCATGAGGTACTTTGAAGAGAAAGAAAGAAAGATAGTTGAATCATTCGTGAACATCTCAAAGTATAGTTAGATTTCAGATAACCAATTTATGGCTCAAGCTGATTAAAATAAGCACCCATAGATTTAGTTTCAAGAAATGGCTGGGATGATAAATGTCAGGATGAGCAGAATTGATATATTCCTTTTGGGTTCATTTTTTTTGTAATTCAAATAGCTTTTAACCACAGTAAATCATCCTGACCCACTTTTGCAAACTTAATTTATTGCCATGTGTAATCAGTAGTTGAACTGTGACAGGTAGACAGTTCATCAGGTTTCCTGTTAACATAATTATTTAAACAAGGATATATATCACAAAAACAAGATAATAATTCGCATAAAATGTGTATCAAGAAATAATGGATATGATTTCAATAGAAATCTGACACCTCATCATACTGGTGCAAATTATGTGTAATATTTGTAAAGGTTTTATAAAGCTATGTGAATTCCAAGGAATTCACAAACCATGTTCTGATAATAATAGCGTAATCTAATATGAAATCCGCGAATTCATTAATTGGTTAGTGGTCTTTTGAGAACATAGTGCCTCCTTAATAAAATAGCTAATCACAATATACAAATAAAAATCATTGGGAGAGGCGGGAACAGGAATTAAAGGACATATCCATGGACACAGATGTCTACAGATACTGTATTGGGACATAGGCTCTGACTGTTTTTTTGATTCAATAGTCCCACTTTCAGTGTGCTCTGTCCAGTTAAGTTGAAGAACATTTCTACTCTATATATTGTGGTTAGTGTACTAGGGTCTCCTCCTTTATTCATGTAGACAATTCATTTTCCATCTTCTACAAGTTTGACAATTTCATGGTAATTTGATTTCCTCATATACATAAGCAGCCAAGAGTCTCCTGTATAAACTTCCCTGAAAATGTGTTCTGAAGTTAATGGTTAAATTTGTTTCTCTTTCTTTATTGTTTCCCTATTATTTTTTCTGGATATGTAATTTGTTAATTAAACAATCTGAACTTAGTAGCATAGTTCTTTGTTTTGGGAAAGTGTGCTAATTTCTGCAACAAAGCAAGTAAATAGCATATATGAGCTAAATCCCTCTAGGTCTTTGTGTTCCCAAATGATTATTGTTTGAAAGCACAGAAATAGTTTGCCAATATGCATGGGGATACATGCCCTAAGCAAGCAGAATTTACACTTTTCTTTATAATGTTAAACATTAAAGCATATCAGAAGAAGAAAGCAAAAAAAGGTATTAAAATCTTGGTTATCTTTCCAATAAAATAATACAAATTAATTTCAGCATATGTAGGCACTCTAACTCTGCATAGGTTTGAACTGCTGGGCATTCTTTATACTCCTGTAATCGTTTAGTGAGGCTGCAACCTTGCCCTAATGTTCAATATGCATGAATTTGTGATGGCAATCTCTGCCATCTCTGGAGAATTAATTGTTTGCTTTTCATCCTCCAGCTATTGAGCTCTTATACTGGCGTGACATCAAGCAGACTGGGATCATGTTTGGAAGCATCCTGCTATTATTGTTCTCCCTAACTCAGTTCAGTGTTGTCAGTGTAATTGCTTACTTGGCATTAGCAGCTCTCTCAGCCACCATCAGCTTCAGAATCTACAAATCAGTGCTACAGGCTGTGCAAAAAACTGATGAAGGACACCCATTCAAGTGAGTGCTCTCTGGTTGTTTCTAAGTGCAACAATTAGTAAAAAGTTAAAAGTATTTTTAGAAAAATAAAGTGAGAAATAAATTCCCACTTTGATCATTACCCAGTTCCATCCTTGAATTGACTGAGTCCAACTGAATTGTTTGCCAGTTCAATTAGCAATCACTAGTATTTCACATTAACCTTTGGACTAAATATCCATATATGTATGTTTAAGGTTTAACTGGCCAACTGTTGAGCTTGGTTGGGTGGGATCAGTCAAGTCAAAAGAAAAGAGGCTCCAGACTGTAAGGTTCTCCTGCCTCATTTATAGACTTTTACAGACAACCCAAATCTAAACATTAGATTTGACTGTTTTCATCCAAATAAGGAGGAAAAGCAGCCCAGTATCATTCATGAGAAACCTTAAGATCCTTCCTTCTTCAAACATTTATCAACTTCATATGGACAACAATCACGTATATAATATTTGCTGACAGTATGGATAAGGAACCAGATACTCTGTGAAGGGCTAGTAATATTTCTATTTACCCAGGCTTTTCTGGGTCCATTTCTATTGCTTTTGCCCCGAAATTAACAATTTTTTCTCTTTAGTTCTTTGTCCAGTCGAAAGCTATCATCTCTAAACAGTATATATGGTCTAAAAGTAAGGCAGTAATGAATTTAAATAAATAAATGAAATTTGATCAAAGAGGCTGTCCTTCCCTGTACTTGGCATGTTTTAGTCTGCAACCTAAAGATTCTGTATAAGAGAGAAGAATTCAGCTAGTGCAATCTGAGTTAGATTTTTTTCTTCTTTTTCAACAGAAACTACTTGGAAATGGAAATGTCTCTCTCCCAGGAACAGATTCAGAAATACACAGACTGCCTCCAATCCTATGTGAACAGCACAGTCAAAGAGCTTAGGCGGCTTTTTCTGGTCCAGGATCTGGTAGATTCCTTAAAGGTAGGTGACCCACAAAACAAGAATTTAAAGAAGGGAGAACTTCAGATTCATGATTGAAGAGTTACATTCCCTGAGTGCCCATACTGATTCCTTTAAAGTTTTCAAAGGATAACTTTATGGCTAGTGCTGGAGAAGTAAATAAAATATTTATTTTAAGAAAATCAATATATAATTAATAAATAGAATTCAATGTCATGAGGTATCATGGTGATCAGACTGATGCTTAAAAAAAGATCAGATTAGTTTGTAATTATAACAAGTTCTTCTTATTGCAATCAGCTTGAATTGAAGCTGTTTTATCCTACACTGTTTCTTGTTAGCTCTCAGAATATGCCATAACGTGCTTAAAAAAAAAACCCCTCAGTTCTATAATCTCTGTCACTTAGCACGTTTGTTTGAAGTTTGAAGTTAAAAAAGGCCCCAACTCTCTCTTATTCAACACTGAAAATCTGGCTCAACACACTAGCATTTGATAGCCCAGAGTTCATATCATTTTTCATTCATGTTCATTTTATTTATGCATGAATAAAATGAACACGAATGAGCAGCATTCCACTTTTTTTTACAGGAGTGCAAGGCAGTTTTTAGGGGACTCTTTTTGCTCCATTTTATCTCCACAATAACTTTGCAGCTTTCTATGACTGAGAGTGGATTTACTTCTCCCTAGTCTTAGTCCACACCCACTAGAGAACACAAGTTCTCAATTAAGAGGAATAAAGTTTGGGGTATTTTTAAGTGGGAACTTAAAATTTTAGGCATAGTAGTAGAGTATCAAAATAATCCATTTTTAGAATTGGATGAACATTAACTTTTAAAAACAACCTAACCCTAACTCTAACCCTATTAACGGCCATATTATTTTTCAGATGCCATGCTCAAAATAAGGTATTTCCCTTCCCCCCGCCCCACACACATATCTCCGTGCAATAACCCAGAAATGCCAATTTACTTGATAACATTATACTTTTATTTCTTCCTTCACTTGCAAAAATGTGGGGAAAAGGTACAGCTCTAAGGATTCAGAAAAATAGGAAACCTCTTCCTTCCTTCCTTCCTTCCTTCCTTGCTCTTTTCCTCTAGGAATTCAAGACAAGATTTAGATTTATACCCTATTAACTACTGACCACAAAGCTTTGATTACACCAGAATGCTCATCTCAGAAATGTAATTAAATGTATTTAATGAAATAATATTGGGCAAACTGAAGCATTACCTCTAAGCCAGTGGTTCTCAACCTTTCTAATGCCGTGACCCCATAATACAGTTCCCCATGTTGTGGTGACCCCCAAGTGGGTGTGGCCACCAATAAGAGGGAGTAGGACAGCTAGGGAAAAGGGAAAAAAATGGCGGACAGCGTGGTTTGGCGACCCCCGTGAAATGGTCATTCGACCCCAAATGGGGTCCCGACCCACAGGTTGAGAACCACTGCTCTAAGCTTTTCAATATCCATTACTGTTATGTTTGTAGTCTGGTGTGGTTGTGGGAAATGTAATTATTGTATTATTTCCAATTCAGTTTGCAGTACTAATGTGGTTATTGACTTACGTTGGAGCTCTCTTCAATGGCCTAACTCTCCTGATAATGGGTAAAATTTATCATTTCTTTTAATTTGTATCACAATAATTTTGTGGTTAAAACAGATTGAGCGGTTTCAGTGAAATATGTCCCTCTCTTTTTGTCAATTTTTTTTCAATAATTTCTTTAGAAAGTACATATTCGTTATTTAACACTTCTGGTTATTTTTTGTGGCTGATATGTTCATAATTATGATAGAAGTTTTAGGAGACTTAGATCTTATTCTTACATTATGTTTCCAGTCTCTTATTTTCCCCCAGTTCCCCTTCTCAGGTTCCCTTAATAAAATAATTTTAATAATACAATTACAATAGTAATTATCATGTTATCACATCCTCTGTACTTGCTCTGTATAATTTTTTATTAAGTTGTACATCTTCATTCATTACATTGTTTTAATAACAATGATTATTTGTTCAGTATTGATTGAAGATTATGAATAATGTTTAGGTAACTTAGACCTGTTCATTAAAAAAGAGGTATTACATCAATATTAATTACAGTTTAGGATGTCCAAATGTACTTTTTTTTTTTTACAAGAATGTAGCAAGGAAGGGATTTGTCAAGCCCTGTGAATTCAGGAAACAATAATCACTTAGATTTCTAGAAATATCTTAATTGCTAAAGATAGGATAGTAGAATCTTGAAAGTCTATCAAAACAATTCTCCAGGTCAATTTATACCTACCATAATTAAGGGGAAGTTGTTCCCTTTTTCACGCTTCCCCCTCTTCAGAACTGATGGTTCTTCTTGCTCCTCTTCTTTTTCATTAGACAATCCATCACAGCACTTAGTTTCACTTACAGAAGATTCTATATCTTTTCCCTGTAAACTGCAGTTATAAAGGCTAAGGGAAAAGATTCTAGTCATATATTCTGAACTAACATTACTGAGTTAGACAAATAAATAACCCAAACTGATAGAAGCAATAGCAATAGCACTTAGATTTATATACCGCTTCACAGTGCTTTACAGCCCTCTCTAAGCGGTTTACAGAGTCAGGATATTGTCCCCAACAATCTGGATCCTCATTTTACTGACTTCGGAAGGATGGAAGGCTGAGTCAATTTTGAGCCGGTGAGAATCGAACTGCTGATAATACTGCATTTTAACTACTGTGCCACCACGGTTCTCTCTCATACAAAGACTTCTTGGTGACATTTCTACTTTGGAAATGATTATAAAAACAGCCAAGATATTAAACTGAAATGTAATCTCATTCAAAATCTGAGATACGTCTAGGTCATGGCCTCTTGGTTCATACTGTCACACTAAAGGAAGTGTTATGCCACCATTTGTGCTATACGTTTTTTTTTTCTTATCTAAACTTTAGAACCTCTGGGATTAGGTCTATCTAGAAATAAACTTTCATTGTTTACTTCCTTTATGAAAAGCTCCATCACTTGTGTATTCTGTGAATACATTATCCAACTCAAAAGCTAGATAGTGAGGCTAAGTTCAGTCCCAGAAGAACTGAAGTATCCCATTACCATGCACAATAGCTCATTGTTTGTGATAGCTTCAAACCACTTCAGTTTCCATACATTTTTATACATTCCAATGAAAGTTGGCCAATCCATCAAAGCTAGGGTGGTCCCATCCTGGGAATTTTCTCATACTTCTCAGTATATCATTGCCTGATACAGACCAACAGAAGGCCATCTGTTGCTTTGTGTCCCATTTTTTTCCATGTGTTGCACACACTAAAATCTTACAAAACAAACATTTCTGGCCTTTTGGCTTGCTTTAAGTCTCACATGCTACATTATTCAGCTTTATATCGTGAATTTCCATAAAGTCATGGTATCAAGCTTCACGTTATTATATCATAGTATTACACACTGATCGGCCCTGGTGAATGCATTGATTAGCATTGATGGCATTAATACATTGATTCATGGTTCATTAATTAATAGAAATAAACATCAGGTCTTTCCTTTCTCTCTCTATGTCTTGTAATCATTCAAGTGTAGAATGGAATAGCAATTATTCTTCAACCTTGTTATGCCTTTAAAATGTGAGCACAAGTGTGTGCTATACTTGCAAATATGCTTAAAACTTTTTTTCTCCTCTGTCTAGCTGTGGTTTCAATGTTTACTCTACCTGTGGTATATGACAAATATCAGGTATGTAAAAAAGTTTAATTTATGGATTTCATTTTGATAAGTAGTACATATAGATGGATGAATAAGGAGCTAGGGGCAAGGTTAGTAGTAATCATCATCATCATCATCATCATCATCAATTTTAATACACATATTTGTCCCATTGATATCTTTGTACATGCACTGGTTATTCAAGTTCTTGTGTGGTTTGAACTGTTGTAAAATCTGTTTGAGATTACGAGGAGAAAAGTGTAAAAGATGACAACAAATGCAAGATGGTGGCCATAAAAGCCCTGTCATTTATACATGCATTAGACATTAACATGCATAACCCCAGTAGTGGGGCTTTGATTGCATTGCTAAAATTGCCATCTTGGGGTGGGGTTTTTTTTTTTGCCACCAATACCCACCTGGTAGATGCTGCTGATTCCAGGAAACATCATGTTAATCTACTGTAGTAGAAATAAAGTTTTGTGTCATTTCAAATGTTTCCAGGTTTTTCTTTTGTTTTGTATCCACTTTTGTGGACTAAAGTCCACTTAAAATATAAAAAATGATGCCTTAGGTTGTTGGTTTATATCTGTATGTACACACTTCATTGTTGGAAAAAAAAAGTCTGTATGTCTCTTATGTTCTTGGAATAAGAGAGAAACTAAATATGAAGCTACAAAGTATGATAATCTTAATACTTAATGCATGTAAAACAATCTCAACTACCATTCACAAAGTGATGAATTAATAGCAGAAACATCTTGGCATGTGGATGGGTAATGGGATAAAATTCTGCTAGTTCATTTTGGTTCATCTAGGACAGAACTGAACTTCCAGATAATTTATATATCGGTAGTTTGAAACTGGTGGTCTCCTTGAAATTCTTTCGTTCAACAATAGCTACCATAATAAGACTATTTGGAAAACTGAAATCTTCTCCCAATAGATTCTGTATGTTGCCCTTTTAAATGTCAATTTTGAATTTAGTCTGTTTTCTCTTAAGTAAATGATTACAAGATTGTGGCTTCAGATACCAGTTTTGGGGTTTTTTTTGCTTTCATTTATTACCTGCTAGCTGATTTGGGTTTATCCCTGCTGCATAATTAATAATTAATTAATTAATGATAATATAATCCATAGGATTGGAAAATAATTTCTACTTGATAGTGAGTGTATTTTTCCTATTTTGATTGATTGTAACAATATTTTCATAAAGGTTGCTACAAATTTTAACTGTTGGGGAATATGGCAGACAAACAGAGTGTGGGAAGAATTCGGAGAAAGAAATATTTTGGGAAAAATTAAAAAGGCAGAATATATTCCCCCAAAGTATTTTAAAGGCAAAAACCAGCCCCCCCCCAAGTCTCTCTGCCCCAAACAGAAACCAGGTCTGCAGAAATGCAGATGTGATAATCTTGTCAGAAAGATTGGAGCCAGGAAGCTGGGATTAGAAAGAAAGATCCTTAGAATCAACAATCCCTCAACCAAAAATCTAACAGTCATCAGCCACAGCCCCAGGGAAGCAGGATATGACCTTTGGGACATAATAGGATTAACCCACCACCATCAGAATACTGGAAAGGCACACTGAGATTCAGGTCAAAGTTCATGCCACAGGAACAACTCCAAACAAAAGCTCAAGAAGGTATAAAAACCCACCACTCCCTGCTACATGTGGTCAGTTTTTCCAGAGCCATCTTTCTATCTGGCGCTCCACTTCAATAAACTACAGCCTTCTTTCGAAAGCAATCTCCATGTTGTTTATTACTGGCTTGGACTGGACCCTGATGAAGATTTTTCTTTCAACAAGAGCTTAGTAAAAATCACCTCTATAAAATATAAAAATGCATATATCAATATAGTTGATTCCCCATTGATTTTTGTTTTCTTTCATTTTCAGGCACAGATTGATCAATACTTGGGGCTTGTGAGGACCCAAATAAATACTGTTGTGGCAAAGTGAGTAATATAGTCAAGTTATTTAATACCAGGATGAATAGAATACTCTTGCTAGATTTCTATATACTTAGTATTAGGGACATATAAATCAGTGTCCTTCAGTTACTTAGGACAGCAACTACTTAGCACCAAGAAAGTTACCCACCACCCCCCAGGTAGACATCTAATATAAAGAAAGCTTTGGATAGTGACTTCTCTCTTAGCTCAGTTGAAGTTAGGTATTAAAATATCTGTATTTTAATCTGAAGTCAATTTTGCATCTGGCTGCAGTTTGTAGTTTGAAGAATGTATACAATACTTTTTTCAGATTTAAAATGTATTCTGTCCTGGTTTAGGACATAATGACAATATTACATTAAATTGGCTATTGAAGGAGTGATAACTATAGCTCTATGGATGATCATATCCTCCTGCATTGTTCCAGATCACTCCATTATTTTTAATGCCCTAAATTTCCCCAAAAATCTTTTGTAATTCAACCTCTTGCAACTATTAGGGATAACACCTCCTTTAAAATTCCTTAGACATCTACAGCAAAATGTTTCCTATTGCCCTGGAAAAGAATTATTCCTCTAAGCTTCATCTGTTGATGTACTTTTTTTTAGAGGTGTGCAATGCAATAATTCAGAAAAAAATCCTCAGAGATTGTGAAACTGTCCATGTTTTAAATAGAAAAGAAGCTCTTTCCATGTGTGACAACTGTAGTTCATAATGAATGTTTCTGAGTGAAAGGAATTCTACCAGATGATTAGTTTCAAGCAGAGAAAATTAATTATGTAGTGAAACAGCTATACTGAGTGTCTAATTTTCTTTCTTTCTTTCTTTCTTTTTTTTTGTAAACCTATTTTTCAACCTCCAGAATTCAAGCAAAAATCCCAGGGGCGAAGAGGAAGGCTGAATAAAAGTAGCAGCAAGAATCTATCAACTACAGGAGTGAATGATAAGAGAGTCTGAGATGAAAACAGCTCTGTTCTTTTTACTTATAATTTATTATTCATCTCTCTTTTTCTTGCTTGGTCTCTCTCTCTCTCTCTGGGTGAAGGCAGATGTAAAATGGAAAAACTCATAGTGTTGCAGCATGCCCCTCAATCCTAGGTTGAGCCTGGATTCCTCGGAAATTCACAACCAAAATGACAGGCATCAATGCCACGAAAATGGGCTCAGCCACCTGCCTTTAGTCTCTTTTGCCCTATTCTTTATGCTGGCTGCCCAGCTATCCAAAAAATAATGAGAGCATTGCATAAATGTTCATGATTTTTTATTCATTTCTTCTTATCTACCTATATATCCACACAACATACTACTTCTTTGAAAATGTAAAGTTATTTTAGGGATTGAGAAGAAAACATTTGAGTGACATCATGAGAAAGCAGCCAATCAGCACTGTGCACAGCCGGCTTCTGCTTCAAATTTGAAGAACTATTTTTTTTTCCCAGTTCCATCCTGGGGGGGAAAAAGGGATGTTTGGATACCATGTAATGAGGGAGGGTGCTGCTGGAATGACACCATTGCTCTGAACATGTTATATTTGTCTTCACTCTTCTTTCTTTCGAACACCATGATCTCAGAGATGTGAAATAATGAAGCAGCTTTTCTCCCCCACACTTCTCCTGCTGTTTCTGTACTCTTAGACTATTTGCAATCATATGTGTCAAACACTAAAGTATAGTAAAGAGAAAAGTGTTCTAGGTGTGGTTCTTGTGTTGCTTCTTAAGTGCATGATGGTGAGAATCTAAAGTTACTATTGAACTTTCTATTTTTTATTATCTAGTGCTTCTACTATCATTTCTTCTATCGGCATCGCTTAAATAACTCTGAATGTTACATGTGGCTAGGGCTTTCCTGCTTAGTGCACTGATGCAGTTTTGCTTCTATGTCCACTGGGTTTGCTGGTTGGCTTTATCTTTGACTATTTAGAATCATAGACTGAGTCTTCAGGTGTCATTGTTTCTCTTTTGGCTCATCTAATTAAAAAACAAGCCAAGGAGCAATCAGTACTTAAATGGCATAATTCATTTTGTATAACTCTCTTAAGAAATTGAAAATAAAACCTACACACCCAGTACCTTTTGTTTTGTTTTCTTTTTTGGGTTTTTTTTTTTTTTTTGCTCTTCAAGGATCAGTGGTCTGATTACACGTATGGGAAAATTAAGACTTCCAGCTTGTAATACGTATCACAAATTTGTATGACGTTCTCTGTAGGATTTAATTATGGATTCTTAAATATTTGCACTTATGTACTTGATACTGAATGCAGAAATAAATGTTACTAAATGTTAAAAGGAAGGTCTTTGCTCACAGTCATTATCACATAAATACAGTGAATTTATATATTGTACTGCTTTCTGCCTATCACAAAATTGTCAACAGCAATAGATTCTGCTGAAGAATCTGTCTTTAACAGGTAACATTTTCTGAGCAGCACGGGGACTAGATAATATCTTTCAGAAATCTAGTTTTATTGATTCCAACTGCCAAGGAAGCGAGTTCATTACTAGATCTGGAAATGGCTATGTCACATATGATTTACAGATGTACATGCCAGTATAATAGACATGCCCATTTTTATCACATTGGTGTTTTGTGACTCAGTGTTATGTACTATGAGAGAAACATAGAATTACAATCTCAAGAATGTATTAAATATTTTTGGAATGTCTTTTTAATAAATTGGACAATTTCATATGTTTATCATGAAAAAGATCCCATCTTGTAAAACAGGAACATGAAAAGTTGCCTTACAAACCAAGGTTTGTCTAATTCAGTGTAATGTTTACACTGACTGGAAGTAGGTTTAAGGCTCACTTTTTCCACATATTACCTGAAGAAACTGGGGCTTTAACTTGGAGTTTTTTGGGGAAAGGATATAAATCCATTGAATACTGTAAATATTTTCCCCAAGTTTCTTCAACTGTGTAATGTTACATGGTTTAACTTTCAGCCCATGCTCTAGATTACTGGTCCTCAATCTTTCTGACACCAGGGACCAGTTTCGTGGAAGACAATGTTTTTACAGATGGGATGGTGGTACTTTTGTATGCAACCTAGATCCTGCAGATGCACAGATGAAGCTTCGTTCGCTCGCTGTCACTTGCGTGGCCCAGTACCAAACAGACCATAGACTAATACCGGTCCATGGCCCAGGGTGGGGGACCCCCTCCTCTAGATAACACACAAGAGTTTTGACAATATGGTTAAAATTTATGAAAAAATATACTATCATTGCAATCAGTACAAATATATTTTTCATCAAAAATGAGTCCTGCAAAATAGTTTCTATTAGTTTCCCAAGCAGTTGGCTTCAGTAATAAAACGAGGATAGATTGCAGTGTTTGTTTCTTGTACCTATTATGCACAGCAGCAGTTAAATGTTCAGGAACTGACCAAGAAGTATGTCTTCTCAAAAAAATGTTAAATAAGATTCTTCCATCTTTGTTCTGCTTCAGTAATGAAGCAGATTTCTGTTTGTACCCAGACCATGGAGTAGAGGAAAGAAGGAGAGAGGTGGCAGGGATGTTTTGTTTGGAGACAGCTCCTGGCATAAAAGCTGTTTCTGATACTTCTCTCCCAGTTTCTCCTTCCCCCTGGCAACAATGTGTGCAGAGAATAAGGATAACATTTCTTTACTGGTTATTAACTTCCTTTCTTATCCCTTAGGTTCTCTCCTTTTGGTGGGGGGAGCGGGGTTTTCCTAGAGCTAGAACTGGCGCCCAAAAGATCTTCCCATTCTTCTTTCTCGCCGTAACCTTTCCTCTATGGGTTGACATGTGGGAGAGATGACAATTTGGTACAGTGGGGAAAACCCTGATCCTCCTTCTGCCAATAGGCAAACAGCTCCCCCAAATCAATCTGGAACCAGAGCTGTGGGTGTGTCTACCTTGTCTTCAGATGGCCAACAGAAACAGGACAACCCACCACTAGCAAACTTACCTCCATGCTATTCACCGCAGACTGCACTAAATATGTACCAATCAATATGAGGGAGCATCACTGCAGAAACAAAACAGGAAGACATATGCACATGGTACATCCACAGTAGTATGAAAGTCAGCTGAAGGCAGTAACAAATGTTCATGTCCTCCAGGTTGTTTGTTGAAGCATCAGCACTCTCTAGTTAGCAGATGGTACAGAAGAGTCCTGAAGATGTCATGTTGTCTGTGTCTAATACAAAAATCTATTGTGAGTTCTCCCTCCACTGGAAGTACATGAGCTGCAGGAATATCCAGAGAGAAGTGAAAAAGCCAACATGGCAGCTGTGCCTGCACAACTGGAGCCCATCCCTTTTAATATGCATTGCATGCAAAGAAACAGGACTTCCATCACATGACTGCAGACAGCTTCTTGATCTTTTGCTATCCCCACCCAGAGATAATAAGCCATCTCAGCACCAGCCCCATTCCTTCTCTCCCTAGAGTAGGGGTATCAAACTTGCAACATCACGTGATGTGTCATGACGTATCACGACTTTTTTTCCATTGCCGGCAATGTGGTGGGTGCAGTTTTGGCATGACACCCCTGCCCTAGAGGTACCAAAATACCATATCCTCCTGACTTTCCATAAAGTAGCCAAAGCTGTGTTGTTTCAGCAAGCTTTTGGCCCATAAAGAAGTTTTAGCTATTATTTTACTGTGTCTTTTAATAATTTATATTTTATGTTTGTGTATGCATATACATGTATGACTTTAGGCACTCTACCTAAAGACTCTGTTAATCATGTTAAATTTATTTATCCTTAAGAGCCTCTCTTGAATAAATTTCTCAAATTAAGGTGCCTAGATGAACTACTGAAGTATTTTTCATTTTTAAAAAGATTTTATACTAAGTATAATGGATTTGGTTGCATTTCTAAAAAGTATCAGCTAAAAATGCATTCACAGTTCTGTGCAATGCCCATGTTATCATTTTATAGCTCATTCCTAGATTAACTAGACATAGGAAATCACATAAACAAGACTGCAGTTTCAGCAACCATCTGGAAACAAAAATGCCTTTACTTGTATATTATTATTATTTAAGTAAACTCTGATATAAGTAATTATTTAAGCGCAAGAAAACATGCATTTAACTGAAAGGTTACTGAATCATAAGAAATCCACTATTCTTTCATAATATTTATTAAAAGGCCCTCTCCAGTGTTGCAAACCCCCCGCCCCCCAAGCCTATTGCAGTTTTTCGGTTCCAAATGAAGGGAGAGGAGTAGAAAAATAAAAAGACAAAGAGTATTTTTTTAAATCCGCCCCTGTCATTTTTCTCGGCGACTTTGGAATAGCAACATCCAGCGGGTCTCGCGAGGCGCGCGCAGGTCAGTCGCCTCCGGTTGTCATAGTAACCGCCCGCGCGGTCTGGCTCGGTGGTGATGGCGCCTCCTCCTCACTCGTCCCGCTGTTCCGAGTCTGCGGCAGCAGCGCTGAAACATCTGCAAGGCGTGGGTGAGGCGCTTTCTTTCCTCCGCAGTTGCTTAGGCAAAGCTCTAAGGCTCCCGTGATTGGAAGCTTGCGCGTGGAGGGTGGCGCGGGCGCGTGGTCATTTTGAAAGTGCGAGTGAGAGGAACTCCAACGTTGGGCTTGGTGGGGGAAGAGCTGGTTGGCCCTCCGTGGAGAGGGGAGAAAGAATCCGACTGGGAGATGGAAATGATTCGTCAGTCCATCTCTTCAGCATGTCTTAATATTGCCTTTTTTCTCTGTTCAGCCTTCTTGTGAAATGTAAACGCTCAGCAATAAGGCACTTTACGCCTTCTCTACTCTCTCTCCCCAAGGATTAAACCTAGATCAGTTATTGCCTTGGTGAGGGGACGGCACCCTCCACATAATCTTTCCATGAATTCGTCTTCTTCCCTCACCCGCCGGCCTTAATCTTTTTGGAAATAGTGGCTGGGTTCTGATATCACCTGAGCTAGTGAGCTTGACAACATGGGAGGACCTGAATTTGGGGAACTTTGTACTGTAGAGGTGCAAAGGCTGAGGGATGGGCATTTTATATGGAAACAGGAGGTATTCTTGATTTCAGGGCTTTTCAGTGTTGAGTGAGAAAATATACTGAAGTAATGCTGCAAATTTGATTTATTTTTTAAAAAGAGATGTGTAGCATAGCCTCTCATGTATTAAAGCCTACTGTTTCAGTTTCTTTAACTAATGTTTACTCCCTGAGAGCAAACAACATGCAATACAGTAAAGATTTTATTTTAAATTGAGAAGCTGAGAGGTCAATGTTTATGTGATCCCAGTGTTATTCAGAATTATGAGTAGCAAGAGTGGCCTTATGGTTTGGGGAAATGTTTTTTTCCAGGCAGTTGAAGCTACCTGCAGACAATGAATTCTGCAGGAGGTATCTAAAATGTTAAAATAATTTTAAAAAAACCATTGGAAATTTAGTTATTATATTATATTGTTGAAAAAAGTGCAGTCACATTTTGGTCAAATGTTAAAACAGCCTGTGATTTTTGAGAACAAATTAGATGGAAGCCAGCTGTACCAAAGCATCATTTCTGAGAACATAAGTCACATTCAGAACCTGTGGAATTACCCGTAGGAGTAGAATTCAGTTAAAGGAAGAAATAACTGTCATTGCTTCATTTTAGTGGATATAACAATTAGTAGTTACAACTTCTGAAGATTACTAACAATGGACAATACTATCAATGTGTCCATGTCACATTTCAAAAGTTGAAAATTATGAGTCATCTCATTATTTTATTTTTGCAATGAGAATATTTTTGCAATATTTCTAACATTCTAAAGATATAATGCAGGGGTGTCAAACTGCTGGCCTGCGGGCCGGAAGCATCATGGTGAAACCATTACCGGAAATGGAAAAAAAATCACGATACGTTGCAACATGTCATGTGACGTTGCGAGTTTGACATCCCTGATATAAGGCAAACTAATTGTCTAGGAATAATGTGACAGAAATGTGCAGCTAAAACAATTTATGGGTCTGTTTGAACTACACAGACAATTTACATATAATTTTAGGCTCCTCTTCTTTAACAATCTAACAATGAACTACTTAGAAAGCTTTTTCATTCCTTCCCTTCTCATTGTCTTTTACCTATGCTTTTCTCTGCTGAAGCAAGAAGTCTTGATCCTCCAACCATATATGGTATACTTGATGAATATATTGTCACATTGAGAGACATAAATCAAGTCTTATAATACTTCAGATGTTGCTTGTTTTTATTTGTTTAAACATCAGGAAATATTAAAAATGCAGATCTGCAGTTATTGTTACATTTTTCACTTGCTTACTGACATACACATATCCCCATACATATTTCACCAGTTTACATTTTATTTGACCAGACTAAATGCATTATCATTAATTATTGCAATGAGACTTAAGCATTAAATTTCACACTTTTATAACTTTTCACCATGGCCAGTTGTAACCTAGTACTCTTATTATACTTCCTGGCATTTTGACTTGAGTATTATTTTTTCATCTAATTCATAATCTCTTGTTTTGAGGACTTTATATTGAGAGCTGTATTTTATTTTGTCTTTAAAATTATCTTTATTCTGATACTATTTTAATTGCTGCATATGGTGAAACCTTTCAAAACAAAACCTTTTGCCTCTATGACAGGCTTTGAGTCTCACTTTCTCTGTTTTTCTTGCACTGATCATTAGGAGGCACCATACTTTCACCCTTATTAAGAACTATCATACATGGACATCCAACCATTATTCTGTGGACTTCAGACCTTCTACTTAGAATTGAACTCAAAGATCTTGATGCTTGGATGAATACATTCAGTACATGAACTTTAGGAACTATTTAAAAGCACTCAATGTTTACAAGAAAGTATGCATAGAAGCTATCAGAACAGTATATACAGTTTACCTTCCCCTAAGCTCTCAGAGAAGAGAGAGATTACATCATGTGCCATCTGGGAATTGAAGGCATATAGAAATGTATACATGGAGAAGTGGAAGATATTAAATCAGTCTTTTATCATAGTCTAATGATTTCCTGGTCAACATCGTCAATATCAAAACTGATGTCAATGGGTGAGGGCGGAATAATTATGTTGATTCATCTCAAATATCAGTCCATTCTAGCAAGCTTTTAGATATTTTTCTAGCAGTGTGATAGGTAATTTGGCCATATCCCAAGTTTATTTTGGGAATTCAGATGTTGCTGAATACCAGGATTTGAAAATTTCTGAATTCTAAAATTCCAGAGACTAACAAGGATTGGTCCTAGATTTATTTTATTTTTTTTTATTTTATTTTTATTTTAAATTTATAAGCCGCCCCACTCCCGAAGGACTCTGGGCGGCTAACAATAAAAAACACATAAAACATAACAAAACAAACAATGCAAAGACAGTCATCCAGGGGTCAGGTTTTATAAACCCCAGGCCTGCCGGAAAAGCCAGGTCTTAAGTAGCTTACGGAAGACCAACAGGGTGGGAGCGGTCCTAATCTCCGGGGGGAGCTGGTTCCAAAACGTGGGCGCCATCACAGAGAAGGCCCTCCTCCGCGGCCCCGCCAAATGGCACTGCTTGGCCGACGGGGCCTGAAGGAGGCCCAGCCTGTGGGATCTAACCGGACGTAGGGAACTATGAGGTAGTAGGCGGTCTCGCAAATAACCTGGCCCTGAGCCATATAGGGCTTTAAAGGTAATGACCAACACCTTGAATTGGACCCGAAGACCAATAGGCAACCAGTGCAACTCACGGAGGATAGGTGTAACGTGGGTGTATCGAGGAGCACCCACTATCACTCACGCGGCTGCATTCTGGACCAACTGTAGTCTCCGAATACTTTTCAAGGGTAGCCCCATGTAGAGCGCGTTGCAGTAGTCCAGACGTGAGATGACAAGGGCGTGAGTGACCGTAAGGAGAGCCTCCCGGTCCAGGTAGGGTCACAACTGGTGCAACAGGCGAACTTGTGCAAAGGTCCTCCCAGCCACAGCCGTCAATTGATGTTCCAAATTCAGCTGTGGATCAAGGAGGACACCCAAGTTGCAAACCTGCTCCGAAGGGGGTATATTTTCCCCTGCAAGAGTCAACACTGGACAGTCGACATGATCCCATCACTGATTATTTGGCTGAGAATTCCCAGAATCTACTGTGCAACTAAAATGTGAAACTAATAACCATGAAGTTAACTGCCAGGTTTCAAAGCATTATTTTATTTAATGTGATTTGAAAACTGAAAAGTGTTTTGAAGTCAGATTTCTTTGGTCTTTCTTTTTTGTTTAGAAAAACAGTTTCAGAATGAAGGACTACTATTCAAGAAAGAAACTATACAGCACCTTGAAGATGCTGTTAAAGCCATTAAAAAATTGGTAATACCAAAATCTAAAAAATACCGCCTTTATACATTTAAATAATACATGGGTTGTGATTACAAAATTTGGGTTAGACTAAATAGTCTTGCATTGAATCTGTGGATGACTATTTGTGTACTAGACGTACTATAATTAGAGTTTATTTATTTATGAGACTTATATACCGCTTTAAGTGCAAGCACTCTTCAGTGTTGTACAAAGAAGATCTGTGCTAGGATAATGGTAGGCTTCAAAAAAACCCTTGCACACAGTGTAAATCTTAATATTCTGTTAAGCTTGCTGATAATATTTAGTCATGCCATTATCTCCCACAGTCTGGAGGGAAGGAAAGAATAAGGGTAGTCTTTGACTTACGACCATAATTGATCCCAGAATTAGGGTCATAAATCATGGTAGTCTAAGCAGATCACCATGTGACCGCATCTGATTTTATGACCTTTTATGTGGCAGTCATTAAGCAAATGCTGTGGTTATTAAGTGAACAGCATGGTCATTAAATGCATGCATTTTAGCAAGTGGGCATTTTTTTTTATGGAAACTAGAAATAAATGTCAGTTTCTGGGGTGGGGGGAAGCCAAAAATCATGGTCCTATGACTGTAGGATACTATAGACCAGCGTTTTTCAACCTGTGGGTCATGACCCCTTTGGAGGTCGAACAACCCTTTCACAGGGGTCGCCTAAGACCATCGGAAAAGACATATTTCCGATGGTCTTAGGAACTGAGACACTGCTCTGCATCCGTCTCCACATGGCCTCCTCCGCCATTTGCAGAGAGAGAGAGACAGAGAGGCAATTTTACTTCCCTTCTCTCTCTCTCTCTCTCTCCTGATTGGCCCTGCGCCTGGATGCCCCACCTCCTGGGAGAAGCGCGGCCAGGGCCTCGTGGCCTTGGAGCCGCCTGGGGAAGCCCCGGGATCCCTACTGGGAGTGGGCCAGCCCTTCCACAAGCCATGGCCAAGGGAGACCAGCCCCTGCTATCCCCAGCCAGCCCGACCATTGGCCCCGCTGACCGGGAAGGCATGCCGGAGTCCAGTCTGCCGGGAAGAAAGGAGATGCAGCAATGGTAGGAGAGGAGATCCTCCTCCTGGGGCCTGGCACTGGCGGCAGCTTCCTTGCCCTCCTGTTCCTCCTCCCCTTCTTCCTCCTGCTGCCCCCCAGGCGGCTTGGGTGGGCATCAGGACAAGAGGGGTGCCTGGGGGGAGCAGCTGGGTTGGCGGAGGGGCTGTCAGGGGCTGCGTGGCACCAGCCCCCACTACAGCTCCATCGATTGGCGGAGGACGAGGCCAGGCAGTGCAGAGTCCCGGCTGGGGTGGCTGCTTCCTCGCCCTCCTCCTCTCCTTCTTCCTTCTGCCCCCCAGATGGCTCGGGCAGGCGCTGTCCCCATTGCGGCTCCATCGATGGGTGGAGGGCGAGGCTGGGCAGCACGGAGTCCCGGCGGGGGTGGCAGCTGGGCCGGGGGTGGCGGGGACCCCCAATGATGCAGCTGTGCCGCCGCCGCCACCAGAGCTGCTGCCTCCCGTCCTCCCCCTCCCCACTCGTTCGGCTGAGGACACGGCGGAGGCCAGGCTGGGGGCCGTGGGGACCCCCGATGATGCTACCATAAGAGAGAGAGAGAGAGAGAGGAAAGAGAGAGGAACAGAGGAAAAGTAAAAGGAAAGAGAGAAAGAGAAAGAGAGGGAAGAGGAAGAGAAAGAGAAAGAGGGAGGAAAGAGAGAGGAAAGAGAGAAAGAAAGGGGGAGAGGAAAGAGAAAGAGAGGAAAGAAGGAAAGAGAGAGGAAAGGGAGAGAAGAGGAAAGAAAGAGGAAAGAGAAACAGGAAAGAGAAAGAGGGAGGAAAAAGAAAAAGAGGAAAGAGAGAGAGAAGAGAGAGAGGAAAGAGAAAGAGAGAGGAAAGAGGGGGGGGAAGAGACAGAGAAAGAGGGAGAGGAAAGGCGCTTCTCCAACCAGGCTGGGGGGAGCCGGCGGAGCCGCCTTCCTGCCCCCCTCCCCGGCCAGTTGGATGGGGGGTTGGGAGTCACCACAACATGAGGAACTGTATTAAAGGGTCATGGTATTAGGAATGTTGAGAACCACTGCTATAAACAGTTGTAAGTGTGGGGCAGTTGCCAAGTAGTCAAAATGTGATCTTGTGACCTTGGAAGGGGGCAGCCATTGGAATTTCAAAACGGGTCATAAATAGTTCTGGAGAAGTCCACTGTAACTTCAAATAGCCTTACCCCATTTACTAAAATTTATTAGAGATCTAAGCAGTGATTCTTTTGTACAAACTTCATCACTAAGAAAAAAAGTCTGTACCTACATTGAGGAAAAATACGGCCATCAGATTTTTTTTTCCTTTGTCATATATCTATCAATTTCTAGGAAAAGGAAAGAAAAGATACAATTGAACTGTTGGAAGAAGAGACCATAAAAAACTGTAATCTCCGTATCAGAGTCAAGAGATTCCCAGCAATTGTTATGAAAGAATTTGAAGGTACTTTTAAGTGAATCCATTTTATCTTAGAGTAAAATGCATGGGAGAATGCAATATATGATTAATTTGCTAATAATGATAATTTATTTTAAGAACTATGCATTTTGACAGAGCTTTCCATAACTTGTTTTGATTAACATTTGGATTTGGATAATAGAAATTGAGTAAGTATAAAAAGTATAAAAAGAGGAAACTAAGAAACAATATATACATTTCTCTTACAATAGTCTTATTATTTATACCTGATTTAGAAAAAAATGTAAAACTAATACATATCTGGAGTTTACATATTGCTTAATCCCAAATCCCTCTTAACATATCTCCAAACTGATCTGAAAAAAAGGATTATGCTTTAATAGCCTACTGTTTAAGGCAGCAGCTTCTTTAAAACTCTTATTAATGATCTGAAAGGATGAGTCCTATAGAAGACCAGAGAAAGTTTGTGATGGAGAGTCAAGAATGAATTATGTTGTTTGGCCTTAATGCATTTAAATATTATCAAGATTTTTCAAATATTGGAAGTATAGGAATATACCTATGGATCCTTTGCTTGTTTGCTTCAATCTTGGGCTGAAGAGGTATTAGAATAAGTGAAGATGAATATGGAAAAATAACTTTGCTTTAAAAGAGGTTCAAGAAATTAATGGAATACGAAATAATCACCATACTGCATATATTTGAAGCTCTGTATGTGAGTTAATAGATCATTCAATATCATCTGGCAAATAATAAAAGAGAATTATGTTTTTATATTTCAGCTTTCAAGTCTTCAGTATTTTCAAGGGCTTGTTTCTGTGGAATGTGTATAACTGAAATATCTAGATAGAATGAAGACGCAATCCAAATACCACCTCAGTGTGGTTAACCTTTGGAGTCAGTGCTTAACCTTTAGAGTCAGTGCCTTGTTTTCCTCTGACCTCTATAATTTCTAGATGATTCATTTGGCACAGAGATCTGATAATTTATAGAAACATTGAAAATGGATTTAAATATTTTATTTCTTTTAGCATATCTGTCTTTCTGTTTTAAAATTCTTTATTTTAGAACTTGTGGCTGCTGCCCATCGATTTCATCTTAACAAGTTAAGAGAAGTAGAAGCTTCTGTGAATGAAACTATTGCTGCAGTACAAGAGGTGTACACAAAGCAGATGCTCTTTGAAGAACAAAACGAAACGCTGTGGTAAGCACTATTTGTTTACAGTTGTGATATTCCATTCCTTACTCTAAGGGTCATGTATTCTCTACTATTACTTTACTTTCCTAAAAGAACTTGTACAAAATAAAAATAGTATGGAACATCTAACTGAAAGCTTCAACAATTAGTTTCGATGTTTGAAATCTGTGCCTTTGACAGATAATAATATAATTTTAATAATATAATATAAATTATAATAATATAATTTATTGCTCTATGTCACAGTTGTCAAACTCTCTGTGTCACGTGACATGTTGCAACGTATCGCAACTTTTTTCACATTGCCGGAGCCTCCGGCATGATGCAACTGGCCCATGTGTGGGCAGTTTGACACCCCTGCTACATGTTATTTCTGCTAAATTTAATCAGGAAGTATCTGTAATCCAATGTTGGGAAAAGTTATTTTTAACATTTGTGGTGTTTCTCATTCACATAGCATATCATGGAGATGTAACAATGTTCTCAATCCTTGGTAATGGGTTTCAAGCTAGCATATAGCTTAGAAACTACATTGGTCTCACTTATTGATGACCTTTAGAGAGACCAGGATCAGAGGGGTGAAACTTTCAACTCCTTGATTTCTCAATCATTTTTAGTACTATTTACCATGGTGTCTTTCTGGAGTATCTTGGCAAGATTGGAGTAGTGAGCACTGTTTTGTAGTGATGCTACTCCTTCCAGAGGGCATGGTTTTCAGTATCTGGTATTATCAGAGTATCAGATGATGGTAACCCAGCTATATATATCAGCCCTAAAGAGGTGATTCAGTAGAAGACTGAACCAGTATCCTGAGCCTGTTAGGGTCTGGATGAGAAAGAACAGACTCAAAATGAATCCCTGTAGGAAAAGTAACTTTAGGTTTATGATTCTAAGAAATACCATCTTTGACTATGAATGGATTAGGTATTCCCTATATTCATAGTTGGTTTGCACTTGAGGGATCCTGGATTCACAGCTCCTGCTCAATCAACAGACAGTACTTGTGGCCAGGGGGATTTTGTACTATTATAGGATGGTCTGCTTGTAGTCAATCATATCTTAAACACCTCTTACTTGTATTTTTATAAAGTGTTCCACATGGGGTTGTCCTTAGAAAGCATTTGGAAGGTAGAGCTGCTACAAAGTATGATAGTTGAACAACAGTGAGTATCTCAGTTCAGTATAATCAGATGACTCTACTGTATTGGGAATGCATTGATTGCGATTTGGCTTTCACATCTTTGTTGTCACCTTGAAGGCCTTACATGGTTCTAGACCATATTATCCGAGGATGTGCCTTCTCCAAATTAATTTGCCCATTGAATCAGATCAAATAAAGTCAATATTGTCTAGGATTGCTGTCCCCCATATTTTGTAATTCTGTTTGATCTGCTCCTTCCCTTCTGAGTTCAGAAGAGTAATTGAGCTTGTTTGTTCCATCTAGCACACCAGAAGGGTATGTTGGGAATGAAGGATGAAATTGAAGGGTACTTAAGTTTATATGCTTTCTGTACATTATTTTGATGTTGCCAATTTTGTTTATATAGTAGGTTTATATTTTGATGGTGGCAATTTTGTTTATATTATGGGCAAGTTTATTTATTATTTTTAAGAGGTAGTTTTTTATTTTGTGCTAATCTTGATCTTGATTGTTAGCTATCCAGAGCAGCCTTTAGTAATAGCTGGCATGCTAACTAACAGTAACTAACTAATTGACTGACTGACTGATTGACTGACTGACTGACTGAATAAATACAGTTGGTGTGTGTTGTTTACTGTCATTTTTAAGATTTATTCACAATTTTCTTTTGGCAGTAAGGAGCAAGATCAAACATGGGAGAAATATGATGAAGTTGTCCAATTACTAAACCAGCAAATGGCTGCAAGACATTCTATGAACATTAAAATAAATGAACTTCGTAATATGACAAAAAAAGAAGAAGAAGAAACTGTCATGGAAGGGATTGCCATTGAAGATCTAAAGAAACTAATGGCTAGAGAAGCTCTTCAGTTTAAAGAAAACAAAGCATTGTTAGAGCTACAGGTACTTTTTAGGAATTGAACCTTAGCACTGCATTAATGAAAGCATCAGTCTTGGGACCATCCATCCAGTGGGTTTCCAGAAAAGTCCTCCATGGGTTTTAAATTATTATTATCTATAGTTATTAACTCATCTATTGCTCATCTTGTGTCAGTGCTATCATTATTTTTAATGAAAATCCTGTAGAAGCACAAGGCTGGGTCATCTCTAGGATTTCTAATTAGATTCATAATAAAATAATGAACAAGTTTGTGAGAAGGGGAAGAAAGAAATGTTCAGGTCGACCCTATTCATAACGGATTTGTAGACTTTTGAGGTGCAAGTATCTTAATCAGATTCAAAGAAGCGTCCTTTCCTTAAAACTGTCCAGAAATGTGACCCCTGTGTAAAACAAGGGTTGGCATTTTTATCTTTTAGTACTCAGTATTCAAAATCATCAGAGACTAAAAGTTTACCCATGTTATTTTCAGAGGCTGTGTTACAGGCATATAAGTAAGGATGGCAAAAGTAAAAAAAAATGTCATTGAAACAAAAGAGGATGAAATCTATGGATCAGCTAGCATCAAATTAACTTTAGTGTCTTAGCTAAAGTTGGGCTGGAAGCCAGAAGACTGAGTTCTTTTGTTCCAAAATAGGAGGTAGGAGCGGTTATTACACTGCTTGATTTAAAATAGGTAGGATAAAAATCTGACAATAAAAATAAAATCCTAATAACATTAGCCTACTTCATACAACATTAAAAACCATTCAGGTTTGGAAAATATGCTAGCAATTTTTTAAAAAATAAATAAAAAGGTAATATAAAAGCCATTAGATGACATTAAGAGAACCCACAAGTTAACATTTTGAAAAATATGCACGTACAGAATCTGTGATCATAAAATCTTGTGAGATTTCAGTTTTCTTTTGTGAAGTCACATACATTTTCAGTATTGGCTTGTAAAATTACGCCACTATTTGGGGAGAGGGAGGTGAGTTAGCTGTTTTTCATGAGATTCATTCCTACTTATTTAATTATTTTGATATATCATCAAACAAGATCTTGAAATGGTGCCTAGTAGTTGTAAAGCTTGATGACCTCATGACTGATTAATGGCAGTTGTTCAAAATAGCATTTTACAAAGTGAGACATTCAACAATTGAATGAAAGCAGCAACAATGCTGGAGAGAGATGGGTTCAGTAGAAAGTGCTAAAAATGTACAAATAACGATTTTAGCTATATTAAAGTTGTTTTTGACTGTAGATTGAAGAACTTCGGGAAAAACTTCAGATGAAAAAACAGGAGGTTGCAGAAAGGAAGACAGAATTTGAAAGGTTGCTTAAAATACTATGTCATTTACAGCAGAAAGTTTCACATCATAATCGGGTAAATGGAATTACGCCTTTGGCAATGTGCCTTTTCAAAGTCATATCCATTATCTTTTTCCTCTATAAAATGAATTGAGACCATATAAGTATGGTCCTAGATAGACTACATCTCAGTGCACTGGGGATTAAATATTGAATATTTTATTTACATATTTATCAAATTTCTAAGGCTACCCATCTATCAAAGAAACACTAGAGAGTAATCAAAAGTAAGAAACAACAATCATAAAACACTTCAAGTGGCCTTTGGCTGTAATAAAATTGAAAATTGAAACACTTCTCAAAAAAACAGATCAATGAAACCAGGTCTCCCATTAAAAATCTAAAAAAAACCTCCCATATTATATATCCATGCCAGAGCTCTAGAAATTAATAGCAGCCTTCCACAAAGCTGATAGCATTGAGGTCATCTGTATCTCATATCATTGTGGATTCTTCCAAGAAGATTGTTCCTTGCAATGCCAACAGTTAGGAGTAAAATAAAATAATGAAATAAAATAATGTAAGTAACAATTTATATAGATGCTTATTTCCCCAATGTGATTCAGGATAGCTTACAATGATTAAAAAAATATATTTTCTGGCCATTAACACAAAGTGGGTTCTGAAAACACTATTTACCAGTAGCATGAATTTAAGGGTTTCTAGAAGTTGAGCAAAATCAGGCCCATCTATACTTCAAGCAGTATAGTGTTCCAGAAGGCAGGTGCAGATATGGAAAAGTCATATTTCCTGGGCCCTACTTCATGAGAGTCTGATTCATTGGATCCAAAACCTGCCTCTCCTACCCAACCTACTGGGAAAGGTAGAAATGCTGGGAACAAGACAGTCCTTCAAATATCCTGGCCCAATGCCATGCAGGACTTTATAAGTAATAACCAGCAACCTGAATTGCAGCTGGCAGCAAACAGAGCCAGTGCAGTTTGCAGAACAAATATGTAACATGGGTATAATGAGACAAATCCATAACTTCTGGACCAAGTGAAGATTCTGGATATTATTAAAGGGCAATCTCATATAGAGTGCATTGCAGTAATCCATTCAAGGGTGATCAAAGCATGATTGACTATGCTCACTATCCCAATCTGAGAAGGGGTGCAATTGGTGTACAACAGGGAGCTGTGCAAAGGCCCCCTTTCCATACCTACCACCTGCTATTTGAAGAGGAATTGTTGATTTCACACGGCCTCAAAATCAAGTGGCCCTAACTCTCAAAGCCACTTAGTCTCACAAGGGTTAGGAAATCTGTTTATCCCCATCCAAATCTCCAAAGCTTTCAGGTTCCGAGATAGAATCTCCATAGCATCAGTTGGCTGGCGTGCGGTGGAGATACACAGCTGAGATAATACTTAATCTCAGTTTGCATGTGATATTAAACTTTGGATTGGTTTAAGCTAGGGTTTTCATACCAAAGCTAGCATGTGAAGAGAGGAGTATTGACTCAGTATCAGTTTCTTAAACCTTGACTTGATACTTTATCATCTAAATTATATGTAATCTTCAGATTATGACCACTCGTTCAGTGACCGTTCAAAGTTATGATGGTACTGAATGAGTGGTATTTAGGACCATTCCTCAAAGTTTTGGCCATTGCAGTGCTCCTACAGTCATTTTATCCCAATCTGGCCCTCAGTGAGCCTTGGTCATGTGATTGTAATTGCCCGTATTCCCTGCCAACGTCTGACAAGCATAGTCAATAGGGAAATTGTCAGGAAGTCATAAATAAACCCCACCACTTCTTTACCTGCTTCTGGGACACCCCCCCCCTCCGCGGCACCCATGTGCCCACTTGTGCTCTGTAGCATGTCTCTGCAGTGTCCCCCACAGAACCTGCACTCCCACCCAAATTCCATAATAACTGACCATGACATCTTCCTGTGGCATCCATGTATGTCCCAGCTGTTTGCCAGAAAGCCCCCTCCCCCAAAAATCCCATTAAACAACCTGCACGGTCCAGGGATTATGATAGCAACTGGGACTGCCAAGATTGCTGTTGTTAATTGATGCAGTCACATGAAGAGATTCTTTATAATTACTTCGCTTAGCAATGGAGATTCTGTTCCCGATTGTAATCAAGGACTCTCTGTATTTCAGTGCTTTAGTACTTTAATGGGAACAATATGAACTTTTACTAATTACCAGTATCAGAATAAAATGAGCTTTTTATTTAGTTACTTATACTATTGTTTTATTTGTATTTTTATAGATTGTCACTGATTTGAAAAAGGAATTAGAAGAAATGTTTAAAAACATCAAAGAACTAATAAAAGAGTTTGAGAAGAAAAAGGCTGAGAAAGAGGAGCTTATTAAAAAAAAGTAAGCAAGATGTACTTTTCTGTTGCTGTTTCACTTGAATATTTTTATCTCTGTTGCTAAAATACATATAAATATATTTTGCAGAAAGCAAATCTGACTGGATTCTAAAGGACAAAATACAATAGCAAATAGTAATTAGGATTTGATTTACATTCAAATTAAGTTATTAGCTTAATTTGAAAAATGTTGATTCAGCAGCTATATTTTATAAAACATGACTTATCATAAATGAACTAGAACGCAATAACTTGTTCAACAAACCAGATTTTAAGGCAAATCATGATTTAGTACAATGTGCAAAACGTGTTGGTGAAAAAGCTTTCTACCATTTTCTTACTTAATCCTTTTAAACAGGAGATGGCAGCACAAGTTCTCCTTCCTTACAGTTGGATTTTCCTATTCACATGTAACATATTAACATATAATGCTTAACATCAAAATGAGTACAGTAATGTAGACACATGAGTGCACTTCACCTTTGATTTGATTTTGGAAAGTTATCTAATACACATCTACCTCCTGCCAGCTTCCCCATTGACAAGTACAAAGTTGTTTACTTAGGAAAGAAAAATTAATAATGGTATTTATGGAAAAGATTTTGGGATAATAGTTGATTGCAAAGAGAATATTAACCAGCCAAGAGATACGGGTACAAGAAAGGCAAATTTTAGGCAGCACCATGTATAATTTTCAACTAATGGGAAGTAATTGATCCCTTTCATTCAGCTTTAGTCAGGCCCCAATTCAAGTTATATATTTAGTTTGGGCACTACACTTATAGTATTCAGAGATTTTGGAACATATTTAAAGAATAATTATGAGTACGATTAGCAGATTAGAAACATGAGTCCCATGAAGAAAGTTGTAAAGTGCTGGATATTTGATAAGAGATAACTGGTAGGGAGACATGCTAATACTTTTATCGGCTTAAGAGATTACCATATCACAGAAGAGTGGTTAATCAATTAATTAATTTGGATTTCTGCACTGAGCATGAAGTAGAACTTAGTAGTTTAAATGTTTTTTATAAAAGCCTTCAAGGTACTTCTGGTTAACGGCAAATCTAGTGTGAATGTAATGTCCAGTGTTTCCCTAATACTATATTAATTTATTTAATTGATAGGTGTTGCCTATTTCAATTTGTGACTTTAGGCTGCAAAAGATGCAAGGGGGCTTATTAATTTATATTTTGTGTTTTGGCCCTGTTTTTTCCAGAAGCAAAAGGATTTGTTTGCAGTCAACCTGTTGTTAGATTTACATTTTTGTGGATTTGTATAGTAATTCTGTGAGAAGCGTACAAACAGGATAAGGGGACAATAGATTTTCACCAGTTTCCCAGCAGCAGGTACTCAGAAGCTGCTGCCTTTTGAATAGTATCCTTCCATCATAACTAACTAACAAAGATGGATTTATCCACATTGAATTTGTTTTATTTTTTTCTAAAATTCCTATAATTACATCTTGCAACAAGATGTAGCTCATCTATAGTATTAAGAAAACCCATTGTTGTGGTTGTTCCGTATAGGAATATATAGCATCAAAAGTAAATGAAGTATTTTTAGGCATTGGTTCTTTGTAGGAATTACTTGTGAAAAAAAATATACAATCTCTCTGTTGGCATTTTTATACAACTGTGATAATTTGATTTTTAATAAAAGAAAAATGCTGGTGTAAAGTATGTAAAATAATACAAGATAAACTGTGGTTGATGGCTTCTTTCTCTGTATAGAACAAGGTACTTTTATTTGATTACTGTTTTTCAGGCTTGGTCTTCAGGACAATCTAGTTTCATTAGATGCAGATTTTGATGAAGACAAAGAACATTTGCTACAGCAGCTAGAGGAGGTAAAAAGGTTCATGCTACTGAGTTTGGAAATAATAGATAATGGAAATAAGGAATACTGGTCATGGCCCTCAGTGAATATTCTCTAAAATCCTATTTTTGTATGATTAACTATTTAATGGGGAGAAGCCAGGCAGTTCTGCTCCATTATAAGTAAGCATTATAGGAACTTCTTTTATATGTATGGGCACATAGCTCTGGTTACTGACAGAAACTTAGGAATTATGCTTAACTGACATTTTCTTCAATATCAGTCCCACTATTGTATACAGTAATGCATATTTATTATTATCTTCTGACTTCATTCTTGAGATATAGGGATATAGGTGGATCATTGTCATAGTTTCTGCAACCAAAAAGAACTAAAGATGTTTAGAAAAATCCATGGGGAGATAATACCCGGGCTATTGCTGCTGACATATGAATTGACCCTAATTTTATTTACCTATTAGAACTAAATTAATTTAAGAATAATGTTTGGTGAAATTAAGCAGACTTTAAGTCTCCCTTGTTTGTGCCTGATTTCATTTTCTTATACTTAATCTAAATAAATAAATGTGCCAAATCTAGACCCGCATATATACCAGTGCATTTTTAGAAAATAAAAAAAGATTAAAGCAGCAACCCAGTGCTTTGTTCTGAGTTTATTTTCCTTTCCACAGAAATTGAAAACAGCGTGGAAGATTAGTAATAAAGAACACCTTAGTATGCATTTTCTTTTGTGATTGGCCTATCCATCATGGCAACTATTTTGAAAGTGTGCCTGTAACTAAGTTTCAAATATGCTCAAAACCCTAACCCAAACCCTTGCTCAAAAAAGTTGAATATTCTGCATTAGATGCTTTTCTCTATTGCTATTGCTACATTGCTATTTTGTCTTCTTGTAGTGAGATTGATTCTCAGTACACTTCAAGAAAGTAAAAAAGTGGCTGGTTTCAGCTAACAAAAATTAATTCTGTAATCAAATTAATTTTCTTCCACGAAAGTAAATATTTTCCTTGCTCCTTTCAATGCCATTACTCCATTTTCATTCACAGAATACAGCCAACTTAAAATAAACCAAGCAAGATAAATTGTACCATAAGTTGATCTTTTTGTTTTATTTATTTATTTAATAAAACAGAAAGTATAAAATAGAACTAAAACAAAAAAATGCAGTAACAGTACTCCTTTGATCATGGATAAGATCAAAAAAGTTATTTTGATATGAGTAATGGTAAAGCATCAAGACTGGGCAGCTTTTTTATGGAATCATTTAAAATATATACTGATATTCTCACTTCTATATCAACTATATAATGTTAGTGGCTTTACAAACATTGACAGTCAAACTATCAAGTAAAATGACAGGGATGAAACTAACAATGACATTATTTGCTAACAATGCCATATTCACAATTATTCAACATATTATAAAGAAACAGACTTTTAAGTTGAATTCCCATTTCAACTAAGTATATTTTTATTGAATTTTATTACACCATACATCCCTTCAAAGTCTACTAAATTAGCGTCATATATGTGAACTGTGATAAGTATGATATGTTTCTTACTGGAAAGGCTGTTTAATTCATCCCTTCGAAGGACAGCTAAACAAATTATGGGAATATTCTTTGGTGTCCAGAATTCTTTCATAATTTAAAAATAAAACTGATATAGAATTCAATTTTAACTGGAAACTATCATGTATTATGACTTAATACATGGATTTCTACCTCATCCAAAATTAGAGGTTTTTTCTATGTAATTCTATATTTTAACTTTGTGAGATGTTCCAATTAGAATAGATTCTCAATATTAATTTGGTTTATTTTAGCTTATAATTTTAGTCGGTTAGTTATACTGTATTGATCATGGTTCCTAATGTATATTCTTAGCTTAAAAGTTGATAGTGTTTTTACTTTTTAAAATTAATACAACTTTCTTTATAATTCATAAGTTTAACAGAATAGCAGAGTTGGAAGGGAACTTGGAGGTCTTATAGTCCAACCTCTTACTCAAGCAGGAGGCCCTGTACCATTTTGGACAAATGGTTGCCGATTTCTTCTTAAAACCTCCATTGTTGGAGCACCCACAACTTCTGGATACAAGCTGTTCCATTGTTTAATTATTCTGTCAGGAAAGTTCTCCTTAGTTCTAGGTTGGTTCTCTCCTTGATTAGTTTCTATTCATTGCTTGTTCTACCTTCAGGTGCTTTGGCAGCCCCTTAAATATTGGAACACTGCTTTTTTTTTTTCGGCTGATGTCCAAAACAGTAAAACTAGGAAAATAGGTAATATTATGTCTAACATATGAAAATGTCTGCCACCCAAAGTCATCAAAGAAACTGGACAACCTTATAAATTTGAAGCTTTCAACTGAAAGTCATGAAAAACATTTTTAAGCAATTCCTAAGTTTAAATGTCTGTTTCTAAATTAAAACATTTCTAAAACATTGTGAAGTATGGTTATCATGCTGAGTTAAAATTACTTAAGACCAATCAAATATATTTGATTGATTGATTGAATAATTGATTGATTGATAGAGAAAACTTGATATTGCTGAACTAGAAATGGGAGGCTGTGAGTTCTAGTCCTACCTTAATGGCTTGTTAAATCATTCTTATCTAGTCCAACTTACTTCTTAGGTTTGTTGTTTTGGGGAGTTTTATTCCCTTTTAATCATCTGTGTTACAACAGATGCAGATACCTTTGTAAAGAAATATATTTAATGTATTTACATTTCATTTTTTTCATATATAGAAGTGGATTAATTAAAAACTTAAAAGATTTATTGACTAAGATATTTTTCAATGGGTAAGATCTGCTTTAATCATATTTTATAATCCTTTGGAAGTCATAGAACTGTCATAACGTTTTTAGAACCGTTAAGCTTTTTTGTTAAATAAATAATTCTGAGATTTTTTTGTAGATTAACAGGAAACTACAAGAACTTCAGGAAGTCTATCAAAAAGTCAAAGAGGAAAATGATATTCTTAATATGCAGTACCAAATGTTAACAAGTGAAGAAGATCATTTTCGCTCTGAAAGAGACAAGCTAACAGCAGAGTACGTTAGTCCTTCAGCTTGATTTTAATTTCATAATACTTAAAATTATAATCCAGTTGTTAGGTACTTTGGAGTAAACAGCCACATCTGAATTGCATGATAACCTAAATAGGATCTCACCACAGTACAAGGAGTGATATTTTTATTTAAAACCTATATGTCTGATGTTGTCAAAAATATTTTACCATAATTATTTTACCATAGTTTATATATCCACCTTATTTAAGGAAAGAAATAAGTAAAAAATAATTTTTGCTTCAAATTATCCAGGGGTAGCCATTCTGTGTCTTATACTAAGTGAGTCAGTAATTCAATTTAAGCAAACACTCCTACTTTCTGTTAGGAAATATATATCCTATAATTATATTATTTTTATAATTTTATTATTTTTGTATTTTTAAAACTTTTAATCTTAAATTAATTATGGTTTTAATGTTAAATTTATTGATTATATTGTATATCACCCAGAGCCCCTCTCTGAGGGAGATAGGCAGTTAAGAAATAGGAAATATAAATATGTATTATAGGAAATATCAATCAATTAATCCTATGAGCCATGGTGGTGGAGTGAGTTAGAATGTAGTATCTATCCATAGCCAGGAGTTCAATGCTGACCGGCTCAAGATTGATTCAGCCTTCCATCCTTCTAAAGTCGGGAAAATGAGGACCTAGATTTTGGGGGGCAGTACACTGACTCTGTAAACTGTTAGAGAGTGCCGCAAAACACTATGCAGCAGTATATGTCCTATTACTATTGCTAAGTACTGTATACTTAGCATTCAACCAGTGACAGCACCTTGCTGAACTTGGCTGCTCCCAAAAAGCTAAGAATATAGTAATCTAGAAGATACAAGGATTATCCCATGTGGTTATGAGTAATCTTTACCTTTTAAATAGTTTTAATATGGAAATAAATTCCCAGAAAAAACTGTGTTTTTCTCCATAAGCAAAATTTTCAAAATGAGCTGCTGGTAATTCCAAGTTAATGTTTGCAAACTGTTGAATATTGCTAATCTGACTTTTAGTTAAGGATGGCCCTGAAGGCAGAGTTGTTGTGTCCCAACAACAATAATTGTCTACAGTAGGAACTGGTAGTACTACTTATACTAGTAGTGTATAGGTACTGTATAAATGATTTCATCTGAATCCCTCCTCCATGGAATAATAGTCTATATGAATTGGGAAAAGGGGTCCGTCATGGAAGCCTATGCTGGGCTATCTGAATAATATTCTAAATATAATAGGAAATCATGTTTTTGACATTCTGTAGCCTGTACTCTTGTCATTTTGTGATTAGTTAATTGTTTGAAACAGCTCTCCTTTTACTGCTTCCTGATTGTATCAACAAATTAGCCTCTGTTCTCTCAGATTTTAAAGATTTTTCTTGGAATAATTATTTTCTTAATCTCAGCTTTTATATATATATATTGGAAAACTACCCTAGGAAAGTACTTTTTCATGGTTGGTTAGCCATTTCCTTAATAAAATGGTACACATATAAAGAATTATTTATAAATGTGTTATAAATATTTAATTAAATCTCATTTTTTCAAATAGATTTGAAAAGTTATCCAACTGGCTCACAGAAAGACTTGACTATATGGCAAAGCGTGTAATAGAGACAAAAAATACACAGGATGAGCTGGATGAAATCCAGGATGTATATGAGTAGGTTATTTCATTTCATATATACAAAGTATCTTGCTGAAAAGAGATTTTTTTTATTTCTAGTTAAGCTTCAGCGAATCAGAAATGTAATAAGAACTGATATACTGCAATTAAGGGGAAAAATTTGCAAACCAAGTTGTTATAAAATTAGATAAAAGCTCAGGCAAAAGTATAATTTAGTATCATGAAACTGAAATAAATGTTCGGTTTACAATATTGTGTGTAAGTAGTTCCAGATTAAAATAAACATTCTTGATGTATTTGAAATCAGAAAATATACATTTGATTCTTCATTGTTTAAAATCTTTTTTTAATTTTCTGGTTGGTTGTAAGTTTGAAAAATGTAAAACAACACTGTATTATACCACACATATTGCATCATTATATATTGTTGCAGGAAGGGGTAAAATGAGATAACCATTTTTGTTGAAAAAGAAAGATATTATACACTTCATCTATCTATCTAAGGATCCAACCTTGGATATCTTATTGCTACCAGTTAATGAAGAGTTGCATTTACCATGAAGGACTTTAGTCAGACATCTGACAAATTAGGCAGACAGCTCTTCCTATGTACAGCATGAAAATGTTATGTTACATTATTCTAAATCAGAGGTAGGCTCTCTACTGCTCATATGTCTCTCCAGTGGCTCTTTAGCACTTTTCTTAAAGACACCAGGACTTAAATATCATTCTATTGTCCCTTCCTCCTGAGGAAGTGATGGTTAATTCTATGTTTTTGTTTTTGAAAAAGTACCTCAATTCCAACTTTCTGTTTTCACTATTTAAAAGGTAAAAAAATCAAA
Source organism: Crotalus tigris (assembly GCF_016545835.1). Classification (NCBI taxonomy): domain Eukaryota; kingdom Metazoa; phylum Chordata; class Lepidosauria; order Squamata; family Viperidae; genus Crotalus; species Crotalus tigris. The sequence continues at coordinate 2,344,825 of NW_024100068.1, forward strand.
AGCATCTGTTAAACCCTGTAACTGGCAAACCAAAGAAGCAAGAACCATACAGAATTGTGAAAGGCTTCCAATGCTAGTCAGATATTAAAAACAGAATTTTAAAAACTTTAACTTCCAAGACAAACTTACAATGAGTCAGTTTAGTCCAAATATTTTTCAAATTCTTCTCATAGCCCACATATCTGGTTGGGTTGCCTCTTCTCATATAAACTGAGTTCCTTCCCTTCCTCCTTCCCACAGTCTCTCAGGATCAAGGAGGAGTTCCTTAACATGCTAATTGGTAAAAGATGGGCTAAATGTCCAATTTCTAAGATTTTGTAACTTAAGCCTTTTTTTTTTGCCTAAACCTGAACTACAGTACAAAATTTTGTCAGAAAGTCTAATTCTTTGTTACTTTTAGAGAGATTGATAAGAACAGTAGATCTGCCATCACGTAGCCTGTCTTTTTTCATACACACACACAAACATGCACACATATTCACAAACATGTTCTCCTAACTTTATCCCCAGTTTTCATATTTAAAAAAAACCCCATTTTTTCATGTCATGTATCCTTCCAGTTGGGTCCCATACATGTCTATTTCTCTGTGCCAGGAGAACCATTCTAAATACTGAATAGATTAGTAGGTATTTTGACCTCTGATGGTAGTACTCAGTCACTCATTTAACTTGAAAGTTTTTGAAGAAATTATAAAATTATGCAATTATCTTTAGTTATTAAATTAACCTTATTGGCCATTTTTCCCCAGGACATATAAAACAAGAGTCACTTTCTAAGTGAGATGGGTAGTCCCTAATTTTGATATATAAATAAATAAATGGTGTAAACTGCAAGATTTATTATAACAAAACTTCTGATAAATTAAAGTACATCTTTCTTTGGATAATCATAACCTAAAATGTGGGGAATAGGAGTGGTCAAAATATTACTATATAAATAGTATTGGGGAATCCTTTAAGGATTTTTTTTAAATTCATACCTCCACTTAATTATACCAACAAAGTATTTTAACTCATTTCTATGAAAGGGGCTTTACAGCAGTACTGTATATTGATTATGAATGTTTAAATTTTTGTGTTAAAGTTTTTGCATAAGATCACTTACCCCAAAAAGAGATACACATTGCTTTTTAAATGTATATATATCTATTTATATAAGTCCCTAATTTATTCAGTAGGGTTGGTTTGTCTTATTTGGATTTCTGTTTAATTATTCATTTAATCTGTTTCTTTAATTTTCAATGTTTTGTTGATCACACTATGTTAAGTAAAACTGAAAAAAATTATACTTGTTTCAGCTCTACACATAGTAGCTATGCAAGAGAACTGGCACTTTTAGAAGCATCGTTGAAAAAGGAAAGTGATAAAAGGTACACTATTCTGTGAACATTGTTGTTGTTGTTAATTGCGAAGTCGTGTCCGACCCATCGCGACCCCATGGACAACGCTCCTCCAGGTCTTCCTGTCCTCTACCATCTTCTGGAGTCCATTTAAGTTCACACCTACTGCTTCAGTGACTCCATCCAGCCATCTCATTCTCTGTCGTCCCCTTCTTCTGTTGCCCTCAATCTTTCCCAGCATTAGGCCCTTCTCCAGTGAGTCCTTCCTTCTCATTAGGTGGCCAGAGTATTTGAGTTTCAACTTCAGGATCGTGAACATTGTTACGAAGTGACAAACAAAATTGGGGTCAATTGCTAGTATGGTGGAAAATGTATACATTTCCAATTCCCCACATACTGCCAAATAAATTCTATTTATAAATAGATATATGTATTTGCTTACTTACTTACTTTATTTGTATGCTTTCTGTTCCTGAAAGCTCTGGGCAGCTAATAATTAGAAAGATCATTAAGCAACCTTACTATTTAATAATAAACTACCAAGTAGAACATGAAGTAAATTGAGCCTATTTTGTTTATAATTGTGCCCTGAGCATGTCAGCACAATGACTACACATCCCAGTTTGGCAGAATATAGGCAAGATAATATTAGTTTGCAAGGTAGCCCCTGAACTGGAGATCTTACTTGCCTACAGCAGATGAGCCTGTTTGGGGTGCAACTGTTCTTTGATGGTATGCACCACCTTAAGGGAATGCTGTATGTGGCTTGATATGACAAAGGGTATAACTTTCTTCATCTTATTCAAAAGCAAAGTCTTGATTGACTAAAGCCATAATACATGGTGGAGCCCAATATCGTGGGCCTGTCTGTTGATAACCATGACATATGAAAATTGTGACTTGGAGTGTTAGAGGAGTATAGTGTAAAGATAATGAAATAAAATACAAATAAAGTTGTTTGTAAAACTAAGAGAAGCGAGTGAAAGTGGTCTGATCATGTAGAATAGAGTAGATGAATGGAAGTGAAGGTGTAGATTTAGTAATGAACATGCAATTATTTTTACACAATTAAACACCACATAGTTTGTGCAGTGAAAATTCAGGTAGTCCTCGACTTACAACCACAACTGAGCTCAAACATTCTGTTGTTGAGTGAGACATTTGTTAAGTGAGTTTTGCCCCATTTTACAACCTTTCTTGCCATGTTGTTAAGTGAATCACTGCAGTTGATAAGTAAGTAACACAGTTGCTAAGTGAATCTGGCTTCCCCATTGATTTTGCTTGTCAGAAGGTTGCAAAAAAAGGGATCACATGACCTTGGGACACAGCAATGGTCATAAGTAAGAGTCAGTTGCTAAGCATCTGAATTTTGATCACATGATCATGGCAATGCTTCAAAGGTTGTAAGTGTGAAAAACAATCATAAGTCACTTTTTTCAGTGCTGTTGTAACTTTGAACAGTCACTAAAGAGACAGTTGCAAGTGGAGGACTACCTGTACTACGCAAGATATACACTGCGAAAATATATAAAGTCCCATACATGGGGGCATGACATAATAAAACATCTGAATCTCTCTGCTCTGTGAGCTTAGGGGAAGGTGAAGTGTATGTACCATTCTGATAGCATTTCTAAGATACTCCTTCATTCAGCTGCAAAAAGAATAATGAAAAAGTTATGCCCACTATTGATCTATTAACTTGATGTCACTGTCTCTTTTCATTTATTCAGTGATTGTGAATTGTATGTGTTTTCTCCTTTGCTACTAGAGATGCGTTTCAGATCGAACTTAACAAAATTACAACTGTCTTTGAAAATTTACTGGAAGCCAATGAACTATTTCTGAGCGAATCAATGCAAAACCTTGAAGCTCTGAAAAAATCGTATAATAAGTTAAAAAAGGAGGTATAATACCTATTAGGGTACTAACACCAAATCACACTGTAATATCGATTTTCTACAGATACAGCATTTTGGGGCCATTTTATATGTACTGTATATATACACACATGAATTTATGGATCTGGTAAGTATCATTGCCACTGCTTCAAATATTGCTACATATTCATCAAATGGAGTCTTGTATCCGCCCTCATCTCAGTGTTTCTCACTGAAAGGTATTGAGAAATCCCCACCATCTCCCTTGGTCTGTGGAGAGAAACTTGTGCTTAAGGAGGGTTGGAAAAAACCTGTGGATGAAAGGTTACAATCACATTAGTAGGTGTAACACAAGAAAGGATTTCAGGGAACGGTCGGGATTGATTTTGGATCCAGTGGAGAGGGCTTAATATAAGCCACTGAATAAAGAAAAGTAGATCCTGATATTTGAAAAGCGTTTATTGTTGGAATAAAGAGAGGTAGACAAGATTTTAGCTGTATCCCCCTCTGCACTTTTTCTGTAATGCTAGTTTGCAGCATTTGGGTGTTTGATTTCTGACATAAATTAACAAAACTAAAGTTTGATTTAGAGTTGTCTGCAACTGCATGCAGGCGTCGCCTCATACCTATGTCATGTGTCTGATTAACGAAATGCTTCAAAGAGCCTTCAGACATTTTTTTAACCTAAAAAGCCTTTATTAGTGTTACAGAGATGTCAGCACGGCATGGTGGAATGCTAAAATCTGAATTTCCCTTCCTTTGCACATAACATTCCAGGCATTTTCCCTCCCGTATTTTGGGGTCATGATTCACTTCTTCCAATTAACTTGGGGGGCAAAATTTACTTCAGTTTCTTTTTCCCTGGCTTTCCTTATATTCTCCTCCCCTTTCACTGTCACCTGATTTAACTCTAAAAATACCAGACAGTTCTGCATATATTGTCAAAGCAAGAATATTCAATATTAGCAGCGTTGACAACCTACACTACGAAGGAGTTGATGAGTAAGTGTAGGTTGCAGATGGCTGCAGATGGCTGATGCGCACACTTCCCAAATCCCAAAATGCAGAGATGCATGTCCTGTGTGCTGATTGGTTGATCCAATTTCCTGTTCTGTGTTTTGCTATTTGAGTGTCCCCTAGCCAGAATGTTACATTTGCAGAAACATAAATGGAACACTTATTGAAACCTTCCCTGAATGACAAACATATATGTCCCTTGGCGTGCAGTGTTGGAGAAGTTTGCTCGATCCTTAAGTTGAATGAAAATAGTTTAGGGAATGAAGAGACAAAATTATCTTTCATTTGAATCAAAGAAGAGGCCTGCTTTCTCAGGAATAACCATATGAGAAGTAGGCATTGCTCTCCTTCTGAAGCCTGTCTTCATTTCAAATTGTCTACCAGGCTTCTGAATATGCCTGAACAAAAACTTAATGCCAGGATAGCACAAATAGGTATTTAGTAAAATAAGTTGGTACATTAGAACTAGAGTATATTTTCTCCCAAGTTTTGATCATTGAAATGAAAACTGCAACACAGAACAGAATTAATAGCAGATTTTTTTATTAAATATTGTTTCCATAAATGCCAGACTGAAATGAAATCTCAACATCTGCACATTCGTATAGACTTGCAAATTATTAGAAGAGATTTATGTTTCTTCTTTCTCATATTTCCTTCAAATAGAATGAACGTCTCAATAAAGACATAAAGAAGTATACTGAGCGTCTGAAACATCTCACTTCCAAACTGCAAAAAAAAGAAGCCTATTATAAGAAACATGATGCTGAATTAACAACAGAAATTGAAAAAATTGAGGCAAGTGATTTGTATTTTAATACATTTTTGCAGCTGTCTTATATTATGAAATAAATTTGACTATAAATACATAAGTAGCCAGCCCATTTAGAATCAAAAGGGAATAGAAATAGTTTTTTGAAAAATCAGAGTGGTGGGAGAATGCACTTGTGAATCAAGAGCTTGCATTGGTTAGGGTTGGAGTGGTTTGAATTGTTTGCTATGGGCTGCTAGGATAAGAAGAATTCAGTTTTTTGAAGCTTTTTGATGTGAGACTTCCTTTAGATAGAAGCTTTAAAGTAAAAGCCATGCATTTCTTGAATACCAAGTTCACCCTAAATTCAAAATGACTGGAGAGAGAACTAGAGAAAAAAAGGTATAAAGAACTACTAAAGTTAGGTCAGAATAACATATAGATAATAGCTGTAATTTATTTTATTCAGATATAAGCACAAATCGTACAACTGGATTTTAAGTGACTTCCATTTTTTTCTGTTTCATTTCAATTCCAGATTATTCCTCTAACATATAAGTCAGAAACAAATGCTTGTTTTCTATTTCAATTCCTAGCATACCAGTCAAGCATAATAACTGACTCAGATTTGCAGCTAACGTGGAATGGAATGGAGAGACAATGGAGTCAGTGATAAAAAAAATCAAATTGGTGTTAAAATGGCAGGAGAAATTTGATTGGTCATGTAAGAGATTTTTAGAAGACAAGGATTTGCTTGTGGATAGGGGAATATTAAACCTGATGACAGGTGGGGAAGTTACAGGGCTTCTAGGTGGAGAAGTAAAGAAGTGGCTTGTTGGGTTTGTATCCAAGACATCTTCTGGAAGAAGATACAGCTATGAAATCTAAGTAATCTTATTGAGCATCCCAAGATTCTGAATTTAGCACTGTTCTGTAGGCTGGAATTAACCTCACAGATGATTGCATTGCACACCAATAGGCTTCCAAATGCACTTCAAGTGCTGGTTATCAATTACATCATAGGTTATCTGAGGGACTGCCTGTTTCCTATGGTCTCTGCCTGTCTAGTAAAACCAAATCAAAATTGGTGGATGTTTTTTGGTCTTGTTTTCATGTTTTAAATCATTCGTAAACTGCTCAGAGTGCTGGGAGTCGACATATACATTTAATAAATAATAATAATAGAATTGATGTGTGTTGGATTTCCTCGAAGGCATGCCTTTTCTGTTGTGATGCCTACCCTTAGAAACAATGTCGCCAGAAATCTGTGTATCCTATCCCGATGATGTTCCACAAATCTTCAAAAACTTGGTCATGCTCCCTTTAGGATAAACTGTATGGGTGGTTGGTTATTGTGTTATTGTCCAGATGCCTAAGTACTTTTATTGTTGTCCTACTTCAAGCATAAGCCACCCAGTTATTCTGCTGTTGAGTGGTTTCTAAATCAGTCAATCAGATGATAGACAGACAGAGTAAACTTTAATCAATTTTGTTATAGTATCATGTTAGAATACTAGGATGCTCATTACATACCACTTTATGTATACATTCTTCATTACATTTTCTTTCCTAAAAGGAAGAATACAACTCTAAAACAAAACGTATGGAAGAAATGGAAGAAAAACTACAAAAGAATGTTCCTCTCGCTGATGAATTGCAAAAAGAATTAGAAGAAATAAGCACCAATTACACAAAACAAAAGGAAATGTATAATGGTATATACATGGACTGTAGGAAGTCTTCCTGTGTAATTCATCAGAGTGCAAAAAAGTGCAAAAAAAGAAAATAATCCAACTTTAAAGTAGTTGTTTTCTTCTAACTGTTAATCGTACTTTCCTGAGTGTTGGAGTTGCCATCTCTTGATGATAAACCTAAGATTTTGCATAGTGGACAAGTTTGTTTTAAGAGTTGTAATTTTATTTTTTTACGGCACATTAGGTTTTATTGAGTATTTTATTTAGATTATATCAGGGAGAAAAATCATACTATAGACCCATGCCAGTCCTAGCTGGTCAGGGCTTCTCAGGAAGTGATCAGCCACTTCTGTAAGATTATGCTACTATGACCTAATCATAAAAACAGTATTAGCTTGTGTGTCTTTGGTACCAAGTTTCATCTACATTAGATGGCTGACCTTGCAGGTCTGAATTCACTTTGGCACTCTCTTTTTCTTCATAAGAACTATGGGGAGTCAGGTCCCAGATATTTTTGCTAATTACATATTTGTTCTAGTCTCAAGATTTATTTAACCTGATTATTGTATTGTTATAGCTCTTTTTCCTGTTCCTCAAATTTCTTGTTTGTGCCCATTACATTATGGGACTGTCTTTCTTTGATTTCTTTTAACTGATAAGTTATGGAAGAATTGTTGTGGTCTAGGTCCCAGCTTTAAACCACTGTTATCTTGTAGGATCTGACAGGCATGTCTTGTGTGCCTGCCCTATAGAACTGTCTTCCCTGAGATCCATATGGCTCCATCCTTGTTGAACTTGTAAAGCCTAACCTGTCTTCAGGCCCAGAGAGACAAGGAAGGGCTTGTTACCTGATAGCTATCAAGTACAAAATGTGTCTATGTTGTTATCCCCTGATGCTCATCATATATTCTATGGAAGATTATTTGATTTTGGTGGCATTTTACTTGCGATTTTAAGCCTATTATATGTTACTTAGAGACATTTTGTGATGGAGCTGACGTTCAAGTCAACAAATAAATAAATACGAACCCAAATATTAAGGACATCAAAATGCATTTTCTGAATGCTCCCTTTCTGAAACAAGTTGGGTAGTTTCCAGTGAGAAGACTTTGGTTGTGTCTGAGGTCTGTTTACTTTTATTAGGTGCCAAATGAAAATCTGTCCTCCTTCCCTTTTAATAGAATTTATAACATATTTAGAATTTGTGAGGTTTGTGATAGTGCTAAATGAGATAGCTACTTTAAAAAGTGGCTGTATTTCCATGTTTTTACTACATTTATTTTAGATTTTGCAGCAAGTTCTATATTTAGGTTAGATATTGTGGGCATGAGTTTAGTAGGTTGGCCAATAATTTTCACTAATAAGTAATTTATAGGTATCCTAATTAATTTCCTTCCCTCTTATAGGTATCCTAATTAATTTCCTTCCCTCTTGTGGGTTATTTCCTGAACCCCTCTAACAAGCTGTGTTACTGTAGCTTATATGAATTTAACTTTTTCTCCTCTGCTTATTTATAGAATTACGAGATGAAGAAAGCGCACTTAAAGCAGGCATAGAGCAATCATTAAGGGAAATTACGAGACTTGAAAGACAAAAGGTAAGCAGGCATAATTTGTGCTTCTTCTTCTCAATAAGCATAAGTGTACTTAGTATTTATTTACCTCCTTTGGGATTATATTACATAAATCACTTCTTCTCATATTCTAACCTTCATCTAAATTCTAAAATCATTAAATATTTTGTTCAGGATCAGCAAACAATCCATAAAGGGTACTCAGAACTTTATAAAATTATTTATTTCAACCCTGATGAAATAGGTTAATTCTACATTCCTTTGTTTTGCTTCTAACAATCTTACCCTTTATTTCATTAAAATGCTACCCTTCACCCAAATTTTCTTTCTCTCATCTCAGAATTTTTTTATGTCTTTAACAAACCTCTTTTGCAAATAGAATAATCGCTCATTATCCATTACCTCTTGGATTATTATTTGTATTTCCACTTTAGCTTTCATATCTGTCTTATAGTCTACAACTTCTACTTTATTTTCTGATATTTCTGAATAGGTTAGCATTTGTCAGTCATCCTGTCAGCCTATACATTTTTTCAACTTATTCTCCTTCATGCTTCTCTAACTTTTTTTTGAATAATGCATTTGTATAAGCAGATATTGTTGCTATCAATGTAACTGTGAGCTTCTTTCTCATTTCTTCATAAATCCTTTGAAGTGACTGCAATGTAGTATGACAGTTATTTTTGTAAATGTCATTGCTGATCATCAAATTCAAAAACAGAAAACAGACTTTTCTTTCCCTCCCCCTTTCTGGGGTCTTTAGTCCCCACTAATGTCTCATTTCTGTATCATGTAGTCTGTCTCAAATTTTTTTTTTGCTGTTTTTTTAAAAAAAGCCTATTATCTCTTTCATGAAAGACTATACAATTGTTGTTCACACAAAGTTAGTTTTGTGTTAATTATTGCAAAAGTCTTATAGCAAAAGTCACAATATTTCAAACATTAAATATTTCCAATTTGTCTGGTCCCTTAGTTCATTTCAAACTTCAATCTTAAATTGTTAATTAATTTTTCCCTTCTTTTGGGAATGAAGGATCATTCACCTGATAGTTTTTCACATTACTGCTTGGAAAATCTTTTTGAACTTTAAATGTTATATTCAAAACATAACAAAGTGAAGCTTGACAAATACAGGGTTCATACTCTCTGCATTGTGGTTTTCCTTGACTCCTGGAATTCAAACCCATAAATTGACTGCTGTCCTATGGTCTCTTCATAAAGAGCAGCCATGTGGACCACAAGTGGGCAATTTCTTATCCTCTCTTTATTCAGAAAGACTCCACTGGAACAGATTTGTCATTGTTCTTGGCCACAGTGTTGTTTGTCATTGTTCTTGGCCACATTTTACCTTGCCAGTCTGTCACTTGGAAGTTGGCTCCATTTACACTTTTTGAAAAACAAGGGGAGCCCAGAAGGTAGAATAATGATGCAAATTATGTGAGACTGTTCTCCCTTTTATTGCATGTGTGGTTTCTTTACGTTAAATCTACTGTAGAACTTCCACAATTTTTTATGCCTCCAAAAGATTAGAAATTTTGCCTCAAATTTTCAACAATAGTGGGTCAATAACAGTTCTGAGAGACTCCAAATAGGCCTCAGGGCATATGTGTAGACAGAACACATTCTCTCTAGCCGCCTGCCCCCAGATAAAATAGGGATTAACATAAGACAAACAACCAGGCAGAAAACCAAGGAGAAAACCATATTCCCATCAAAACTGGCAGGGCAGTTATTACCAGGTTTAAGTAATGAAATGTCTGCAAAAAGTTCAGAGAGCACCAAGGATTCTATAACTAAGTTTAATTCAAGGTAGCATCCATTCTGTAAACCAGCTTTGCTGGTTGCAAGCTACAGCTGGGCAAATTATTGGAGAGGATATTCACCCTTATACTCTATAATTTGCTATTACCGGTAAGTGTGTTGATTGAAAAAATGACACTGATCAGTACTGGGAAATTGTATCAATGGTGATTAAAACTAAGTACTGTGTTAATTGTTACATTAATCAAGGATATGGTAGTGCAACGGGTTAAAGATGTTGTCGGTACTCCGGCGCTTTGAGCCCATGGCACCGTGTGATGGAGTGAGGCCACATCATTTGCCCCTAGCTCTTGCCCACCTAGCAATTTGAAATCATGTAAAAATCTAAGTAGATAAATAGGTGGGACTTCCCACTCGGGTGGGAAAACTAGCAGCATTCCAAGTGGAAGCAGGAGCTGGCGCCAAACCTGCCTAGATGTGAGATGAGGTCAGCAGAAGAAAGCCCGAATGAACTGACATCTCCCAAATGCTGCTAATCAGCTGGTATGAAGCTAGTTTACCGCCTATGATGCACTGTGGATAGTGCACATGTGTGAACAAATGAACTAGTAATCTTAGGCTGCCCAAACTATTCTGTGGTAAAAAGCATTGTCGACTTCCCTAGCTATGTACACTGTATGCTAATTTTTTTTTACATTAATCAATTAATTATTTAGATTAATTCATAATTCAGGTAATTAGTGATTCAGGAAAAGAATTACAAGCATGAATGTAATGCTCTGACTTGTCAAGACTTCTTGAATGCAATAGTTACAAAAACATACAATAATACTAAATTTGCTGCTGATATTACCTTTCTTTTCAGTGGATATTTTATTGTTATTGTTTTTTTATTGTTATTGTTTGTTTTATTCTTCAGTATTCTAATTTGGTGTGCTTTCTTGCTTTGAAAATGAAGTTTCCAGAAAAAAAAAATCACCCAGTAATGTTTCAATTTTTTCTTCTTTCTCCCAAGCAATCATCAGTCAGCAAGACTTTTTAAAAGATTTATGATCCAAATATTTTTGTAAATATTATGAAACCTTAGGGCCAGAATTTGTCCAACTTTTGTTCTTGGCAATCTTTCCTTTGTATCATGTTCCTAAGATTATAACTACATAAGATGCATCAATATTTGCTAACAGATAACTGCAAAGACTGAACTCAAGAGGAGCAGAGAGATAGCATTTGAGCAACTGACAAGTTCTACATTTTCTGTTAAGTTTATTGAGAGAGACAACTATGAAATAGATAGAATGATCTTCATTTTGAAGGGAGAGAATGCCCGGTTAAGAGCTGTGAGTATTTTGAGAAAGGAATACTTTTGCATAGCAATCTGACAAGACTTTACACTGGCAATTCTGGAAAGGCAGACAGCAGGAAGACATGGTAAAAATGCCATTTTGTACCCATTGCTACCTTTCAGTGGTTTGGATTATGTAAGAAAAAATTGTATTTTGCATGGGGTTGCCAAACTAGAAATATTGGCTAAAATGATATTATGGTTTATTTGTGTTATGACACCAGATAATCTGTGTTCTTTTTCCAAGTAAATTAATTCTACAATATATGAGTTTTTAAAATGTCAGGTGATCTTCCAGCAGTCATTTTGATGATCAAATGATGTTGTTTTAAGAAATTGTATGTATTATTAAACTTATATGCCACTCATCTACAATTGGGTGGCATATAAATTTAATAATAATAAAATTATAGCTTTAAGAACAGATGTTAGATTTGTTGGTAGCAGCACCCAGCTAGTTTTGGTTGGTCACAGAAAAGCTAAAAAAAAAAAAAAAAAAAAGCTTGGCTTCATTAGAGAATTAGATTAGACTGGAAAGTCAGAAAAAACAATTGGAAGAAGGCAATGGCAAGTCACCTCTAGATTAGTTCCAAGAAAACATAGCCAGTGCGGGTAGTTGCCAATAATTGAGTTTGGGTTGAGATTTTTTAAATCTGATTTGCTTGCTTGCTTGCTTGCTTTCTTCAACCATCCCTAATTCTTATTCACTACACAACACATATTTTTAAATTTGAAGTTGCAGGATAGATTGTCAGTTTTGTAATTTATAAAAGCTAATATAGTGAAATCTCCAGCTAGAATGGGGGGGAGGAGTGAAGAGACTGGCAAGCTTAGAGACCTGGCATAGCAGGAAACAACACAGACCTGACCAGAATCCTTGAAACTTTTATCTGACTGTTCCGAAGAGAACGCAGTCAGTCTGGCAAGTTTAATGTCAGGTGTAAGGAACCAGAGCAGAACTGTGATCAGAATAGATTCTTTACGGTTGCTTGCCTATTTACAAGAATCTTGCCAGGCTGACTGCATTAATAGCTTCTACACGAATGTTTTATTTCTTTGGCTGTATCCTTAAAGGGCATTGCATATCTCAAAGAAGATATCTCCACAATAGATGAGGAGGCAAAGATCTATCAGTCAAAGAGGCAACAAATCCAGAGTGGTAAAAAAGTTCTTTATGGTAAGTGTTATTTAGCAGGAATGTCTACTGTAGCGGAAATGAATAATTTTTTGTATGAAAATGAACTAAAACAATCCATAACAATAGAGACATATGTAGGGCTTTCTTCGTAAAATGCTAGGATATGGTTTCATCACTATTTTTCCTAAATTTAATAGAAGTTCAGCTCCTATACCCATAGAACTTTAGCCCAAAGGGAAATGGACACACTGCATACATGACCGGCATACATGACCGGTGGCAGATGATTGCCAGTGCTGTGGCATCCCCTTTTCTGAGATATGATGGTTCCTTAATGGATATCTTGCATTAACATAAAGAAATTGTGGAAAGTAGTGTTCCACAGAAGAGATTTAATGAACAAATACAGGGTCTATATACACATATGCAATTGTTGGGAAAGTTTCCAATTAAAAATCTAAGGAAAAGTTTCATTATTAAGAGCCAAACAAGAATATTTGATCCTGGACAGATCAGAGATAATGATTGGGGTGATTTGTGGTAAATAAGAAAACATTGTAGACTTTCTACAAGTAAATTACAATAACAGACTGTTACATAAGACTATGAACTTTAACTTTGTTGTTGTTTAACCTATTAACTATTTTTCTTTCATACATACATATATATATATATATATATATATATATATATATATATATATATATATATATATATATATATATAATATAAGACAGGTCAAGTGGATTGTAGAAACTTATAAATTTTGGACTTGCTTTGCAAAGGGGAAGCTATTATTGCTACAATAGATTTGTCAGTGTTCAACTAGGGGAGATATTAGGGTTTTATTTTTTGTCCTTCATATTTTTAATGTTTTGTCTAGTTTTGTCTCTGTTAAATTGTTTTTTTCTTTTGGATTTTGCATTTTAATCTTTTGAATAAAGTAAAAAACTTTAAAAACAAAATTACTTTTATTATCATGGCTGTTAAATAGTTGTTTTCAAATAGTATTTAATTTGAATACCATTATGGAATCTTAAGAAAAAAAGACATCACTGAGAAGTTTTTCCCTGCAGGAAGGAGTGAAGGTGTTAAAAAGGAACTGAAGTTAAGGTTCCTTATGGTGCCTTCAGTCTCTCAGAACAACCCTGTCTTCAACTGTGCTTTAAGTAATTAGATGTCTGCCTATAGACTCTGGTATCATTTACAAAACATGGCTTAAGTTAATTAGCATTTTAAAAAATCTGGATGTCCTATATGTTTAATAAATGCGGTTTAAAATATCATTTAATATATTACTGCATATTTAAATGTGTTATTTACTTCTTTTAAAATATATATTGTCATCTATTTTCATTTATACTATAAAATTCTTGTTTTAGAATTGTTTGTCAAGAAGTGGATAAAGGATGAACATCTACAAAAGGTATATTGTGATATTACCTGGAAGCTGTGAGGGTTTGGATGGGGGATAATTTATGGTTAACAGACTTTGTTTAATGTCTGACTTTATAGATGGCAATCAGGAGGATGTGATATAAAATCCCAGTTAGATTAAAATGCACAAGCCCATTTCTGTGGTACTACATGTATTTAGTATCAAGGATGGAAAACAATTTATATTAAAAAAAGAAAAAAAATAAGAACCATAGTTCCCTTCAAATGTGATGTGATGTGATGTGATTAAAAATAAACACCTGGCTGATGATAACCAGCATAAACTAAGGCTAAAATACCATTTGAATGGGGGGAAAAACAGTAAAATTTAATTCTGCCAATTTGGTAGCCTGTGATGACTCGGCGGTTAAAGACGCAGAGCTTGTCAGCTGAAAAGCTGACAGTCCAGGTTCAAGACCCGAGCGCTGTGGGATGGGGTGAGCTCCTGTTACTTGCCCCAGCTCCTGCTCACCTACCAGTTTGAAAGCATGCAAATGAGAGTAGATAAATAGGTACCACTTTGGTAGGAAGGTAACAGCTTTCTGTGCATCTTGATACATGGTCATGTTGCTCACATGACCGCAGAAGTGTCTTCAGACAACGCTGGCTCCCTTGGTTAAGAAACGAACATAAGCATTGCCCCCTAGAGACAGACATGACTGGAAAGAAAAAAACCTTTACCTATCTTGCTACATATTCTGTTACTCTTCATGATAGCAAGAAAAATAATGCCTTTTTTCTCCCCCTTGTGGCTTTGTTAAAACTTAAAGCACAGCTATTGTTTAAGAACAAGCCATTTTTGAGAGCTTCTTTCTCTTTTTAACAGCTTCAACTGATTAATCTAGTTAAATAGAAGGCTCTTTTAACTATCCTAAGACTTGGAATCTCATATCATTCTAAATTTAAGGAATCATTGTAGCTATACTTCTCCCACTATTTTTATATCAAACTTATTTACTTATTTATACAAACTTATTTATATCAAACTTATTTAAAATTCATGTTAAATATTTTAGAAGAATCCAAGCATGTTTTTAAAAAGTGAAGAAAATTCAGCTTTTCTCTTTGCAATAAAAAAAATATTTACTTATTGTTTTTATTTTATTGCAGATATTTTTTAAGTACCAGCATGAGCTCCTGATTATTCTGGAAGAATATGTCAGAAGAAATACAAAGAGAAATATTAAGCTTGACTATGTTCATGAAGGACTACAGCTAAACTATGAAGAGATGGATTCTCTGTTAAGAAGCAAATCTTTGCCAGATGCCGACAAAGTAAGCATTTTGGGGAAGTGCCAAATATTTGTTAAAAGTATGTGTTGGGAAAGCAAAAATTACCTTTTTTAAAATAGATTCTTCACAGCTTATATATGTCACAGAATACCAGAAAAAAAATGTCTTACTCTATCAAATTTGGAACAGTAGATGCTAGTTTCTTAGCACTATTTTTTTATTTGGGTGTTAGGACAAAATACCATATCCTTTATTAATACATTTAGAAAAGAACACAAAGTATGCAAGTTGGTTGCTACTAAATGTTTTAAAAAAAATCACCTATCCAATAAAATTCTA
The DNA here is from genome assembly GCF_016545835.1 of Crotalus tigris. Classification (NCBI taxonomy): domain Eukaryota; kingdom Metazoa; phylum Chordata; class Lepidosauria; order Squamata; family Viperidae; genus Crotalus; species Crotalus tigris. The sequence continues at coordinate 2,360,327 of NW_024100068.1, forward strand.
TTTTTTCATCTCTAGAAGAAAAAAAAGTTAAAATCCTTATTAAGGATTAAGCTGTTTTCAACACAGTTTCTCTAATATAAACTCTGGAAATCCCAAGAACTGCATAAATGGTTGCTTTGTGCCTTTGCACAGTTTCTTCTGAGTCTGAAAGAATTTTAAAATGCAATCAAAAAGTATAATAGAATAAAAAAAGACCTCTTACTTATATGAAAAAGCTGAGTTCTATTTATAACTAGTTGCTCCAGCTATTGCAGTTCTTAAAGATAACGATGCCTTCAACTTCTGGCAATTTTATCTATGCAGTTTTCTGAACAGCATTGAGAAATCATTTGCCTGGGATTTTTTTAACTTCCTAGTTTACTCAATAGCTCTGAGATTTTCTGATGTCTTCCATCCAAATACTAATTAGTCAAACTCTGCTTAGCTTCCCCCCCACAATCAAAGGTACCCCTAAAAATCCTTACTTACATCTGCCTTAGAGCAATATATTTAACTTAAAGTCTGTACTAGATACTCAGTTGTATTTCTGAAATATGTATCTTAAAGTTTCTTACAGGAAGCCAATCATATTTTAAGCTATAAAGAGTTTATTTAAAAAGAAGGAAAAACAGATAAGAGACAAACTGCTTTAACCACTAGATAACCATTTAAAATCAGTAAATTATCATTTCCACATACATACCTAGAATCTGTGTGGACTTCCAAGATCTATTAATCTTTTTAAAAACATTTTTATAGCTGAAAACAATCTTAAAATGTTTGATTCAATGGTGGCGGACAATAGTCTCTTTCCTGTTTATTATATTTAATAGGGTTTTTTTTAAAAAAGAAATTTGAGTAAAACTGCTTGTGGATTTAAATATGAAAAGAATGTGCTGGCTGAGTCTTAGATGAAGGAGCCTGCAACCCATGATACATTTTTAAAGAAACAGCTTTTTCAAACAGATGCTTTATTTATTCTTTCATTTGTCAGATTTATAGGCTGTCCAAATTCAGAACTCTTAGCAGCTTCACAAAATTAAAAATACATTGTTACAAATAAAATAACACACTACATAATATAAAACATAACTGGCATATCTAGTTTTTGTTGTTAATTGCGAAGTCGTTTCCGACCCATCGCGACCCCATGGACAACGTTCCTCCAGGTTTTCCTGTCCTCTACCATTTTCTGGAGTCCATTTAAGTTCACACCTACTGCTTCAGTGACTCCATCCAGCCATCTCATTCTCTGTCGTCCCCTTCTTCTATTGCCCTCAATTTTTCCCAGCATTAGGCCCTTCTCCAGTGAGTCCTTCCTTCCCATTAGGTGGCCAAAGTATTTGAGTTTCAACTTCAGGATCTGGCCTTCTAAAGAGCAGTCAGGGTTGATAGTGGGAACCACATAAGCTATCTAGCCCCTGGCCTGGAGAAAAAAAAACTTTTAAAAAGATCACCTAAAAGGCAAGCATTTGTTTGCAATCCATAACTGAATTCTAATGTTCCTTTTTAAATGGAAATTCTGCCAAAGTGTTTGTCATAAAAGAGGGATGGATGTTTCATTGGCACTTCCAAATTTGAAATGTTTCACAATTTTTTTTAATGCAGAGCAAATGCTGCTGCTACATAATTTCTATCTCATATAAATGCTTGTTCAGATAAAAGTATTCTGTCAATTTTTTTTCTCTAGATCAAAACAGACTACAACACCTTATAAACTGAAGCTAGAAAACTGAATCTTTTATTCTTCTATGAATATACATTCAAAGATGTGAGAAAATACTGTGCTGTGAAATCAATAAATAATACTGTTTTCAAGTATGCTGTACAAATTATTCATACATAACAGACAAATGTAAAACATATATACAGGACAAGCCTAGAGACTTAACTGCTAAAATCAATGGGGTCCTTGGCTTCCACAGCTGATAAGATTCTTAAGGCATTACACACATTGTTTAGAAAATTTGCCTTCTAGTTGGTACAGAGTTGACCACTTTTGAGCCTCAAAAAAAGAAAAGCTTTACTTGAAAGTTGATCCACAACAAACTAACCAACTAAGGTAAGGACAGCTGGATCCAGGACGGCTGGATCTTGGATATGCTACTTACCCAGACTGTTATTAATGATAATTAACGTCCATTTGCTCCCTCAGATAATATCCTGGATGGCTCAGTGTATTTTGCAGTTAGCAAATAAAAAAGAGCTGGTGCAGGCACCAAGGCCAGCAAAGGCAAGTCCTGGTAAATGTTGCTCAGCTTGGAAATGGAGATAATTCCGTAGGCATGCAACAGCCAATGGCTAAACAGAACGATAAGCCTTTTCTTCCTGACAAGTAGATCTTTGAAAGTCTTGAAAATAGAAGATAAAATATTTCCATTAGTTTCTATTTTTATAGTAATCTACTTATATGTATAAATGGAATGTGAGATTCAGGAATTGTTTTGGAATATCTTTTTCATCCTGATAACAAACTGCATCTCAGCAATACTCCCAAAGCAATATCTTGATTCTGCAGGAAGCCAGGGTACAGGTATATAAACTGATCAATTAGAATCTCTAAAGGAGGAAAGTCAGCAAAAAGTTTTAACCTTTTATTCTTTTAGGAATTTTGATGGAAGATTATGTCTGAATGCACAATCTGACTTAGCATAGCGGGCTAAGAGATTACATTCTTGAAAACTTTTAAATTTTAAAGGCTTCTTTAAACTGTTTGCTCTAGTAGCAGATTTTTTCCTAGTCAATGCTGGCAGGGCGAGGTATCCAGCAGTTTCATGAAAATCCTGACAACTGGAGAAAAAGAGAATTTCTGTTCAATAGCTCCAGCAGATTCAATAATTCATTTCTTCTCAGATAGTGCCTATAGGATACTGAACCAATCACCTCCCAGAACTTCATAGTCTATTGACCGTTAATAATTTTGCTAGTTGCAGTGATTTACTTACCTCTACTTCAGAAGCAGATAGATAGACAACTAAGGTAACAAGAGATAGTACAATGATGATATATGGGAAAGCATAGTCTGGAAGGAAAAGAAAATGTGTTATACATACTTACATCATATTGGTTAAGCAGAACAGATAGATAAACAATTAGTTTTCAATAGCAATAGCACTTAGACTTATATACCACTTCACAGTCCTCACTCTAAGCGGTTTACAGAGTCAACCTATTGTCCCCAACAATTTGGGTCCTCATTTTACCGACCTCGGAAGGATGGAAGGCTGAGTTAACCTTGAGCCGGTGAGATTCGAACTGCCAAACTACTAGCAGCGAGCAGTCAGCAGAAGTAGCCTGCAGTACTGCGTTCTAACCACTGCGCCACCATGGCTCTTCAAAATACTACATTCAAGAGGAAATCCAGATTTAGTGAAACTGCCCTTAGTAAAAATATATCAGACATTATATTCTGTTATAGTCTAAGCAAGGCACTCAAACAAACAGTCCTCATGTGATGCATTGCATTCCTATCCTCTGATTTAAGAAGACAAGTTTTAATTTCTGTAAAAACTTTCTCCCTGTTTTTAGGATGCAGTGAAACTCAGAATCTACCTACCAGTAACAGATTTACATTCACATTTACTATACATTTTATGAGCGTCACCCGGTTTACATATTGTGGTAAATGTGTAAACATTCAATGATTTGTTTGGTTTAGATTTAATTTGTGGTGGAAACCCTGTGTGAACTCAAATCTATTTTTTTTTCTAAACAAGATGTTTATATCCTGCCACTTCCATCCTAGGCTGTGTGTTTCGTACAAGAGGGAATAGAAAACAACTTACAGAGCAAGCCACCTCCAACAGCCTGAAGCACAGTCAGAATTGGGAAGAAGTAAAGAGCTGCATAAATGCTCTTAAATCTATCTGACTTTCCCAGCCCACAAGCAATCTTCTTTACCAGCAGTGGACGAAGCATCATCATCAACACTAAACAGAATGCGTAGTATATGAATACAATGGTGTAGCTGAAAGAGAGGATTGTCAAAATTAGCACATTGTGACCTAAATTCCTAGAACTAACAGTTGCATAACAAAATCCCTGATAACTTCTTCTCAAATTGTGGCAAGAAGACAACCAGTCTGTCCTAAAAGCCCGCTACCACATTCCTTCCCTTTCAGGAGCTTTCTAGGTCTATCCTGTAGCATTATATCAATATTTTGCTTTCATACTAGAGGCCGGCTTGTGTCTATAGAGAAGAGAAATCAGAATTCATGATACAGTCACTTCTTGTCCCCTTGTATGAGAAAGGGATCTCTATTGTATTCCAACCTATTTGTTTTTTAACCCTATTCATTCACATTCCTTAACTGTCAAGCTTAACAGATGAGGATGGATGGCAATCCCCCCCCCCAATTTTTTTAGTTTATCGAAAGAAGGTTAAAATACAAAACACCAAAATATTTTTTAAAAACCAAAAGAAAAAAACACAACAAAAAAGACATTAACCAAGTGTCTTAGAAACTCCCCCCCCCCTCCAAAAAAAACATACACATAACATCCTCCCTAGTTGAATGCTGATTGGTGTAATACAGCAGTGTTAGTTTCCCACCCCTTGCAAAACAGGCAGAAAAATAATTAAAATGTTAAACTACTAAATCTACTTTAAAATTATTAGCCTGTCATCTGTAAACTATATGAATAACAAAGTAATTAACAGAAAAAATAATATAAAAGTAATAATTGTGAATAAGAGAAAGACAAAGTTGAAGTTCCAAAACCCTCTGTTAACAAGCTGTTATTGTAATCAACTTGTAGAAAATTTATCACAACTTCAATCACTAATTATCCTAAATATTAACCTTAATGGGTCCAGGATCAAATATCCAAGTTTGTTTCTTTATACTATCTCTTCTCAATTGCTGATTGATTGAACTGAATAGGTCCAGTCTCCAAAGCCAATCTATCTTCCCTCAAAAATCCAAATAAAATCATCCCTCAATTAGGTGCATTAAATCCATTTTCCATTCTCCATCAAACTGCCACTTGTCGACCCAGAGAGTTCTCTGCTACTATATAAAAGCACAATGTTAAGCTTCCAAGAGGTGTATGGAACCAGGTCTATAATTTCTGAATCTATATTTCTTCCTGGCCAACTTACAGCTGGAAAATCCCATTTCTTCTTGATGTTCTCCACCATCTGTATTATTTCCATATCTGTTTTTCTTCCCAATGAATCTGCTGCTTTAAAAACAAATTCTTTTTGTAGGCTTAAAAAAATGTAATGTCTGTTTTTTAAAATGTTTTGTGCAGAGTTTATAAGTTCATCAAGCCTTTTTGAAAAAAAAAATCAGCTAGGGATTGCACCTTGTTAGACAGAGTCTGTTTTCCTCCTTGGGTGTCAGCCTCCTCCTTCTCTCGCTGTAATCTCATCCATTGTTGGTTCAAAGAAGGGAGGCAGCAGGGAGGCAATGAAAAAGACAGGAAAGATATTTTCTGGCCATTTGATCAAAACGTTTTTTCAAGTTAATAAATACAAATCCAAAGTCATGTGTGCAGAAGGCAAAAATTAATGAGAGCAGTCAAATAAATCAAAAAAGGAAAACAAACAAGAAAATAGAAAGACTCCAACAGTGGTTGAAATAAATCAGCCTTCAGCCAATCAATTAGCATTTAAAAATAAAAAGCAAAAGTTCAGAAAATAAAAATTAAAAGTCTTGGCTTGCTTATGAAAAAGGAAGAAGTGTAAGAGGCCCTTGACTTTTCAGCTGTCCCCTTGCAAGGAGTTGCAATCTTCAAGATTCCCCCTCTTGGGTGGGTCCACAGCTGTCCAAAAGTCATCTGGGGTCTTTATATAATAATAATAATAATAATAATAATAATAATAATAATAATAATAATAATAATAAGTAGTAGTAGTAGTAGTAGTAGTAGTAGTAGTAGTAGTAGTAGTAGTAGTAGTAGTAGTAGTAGTGGGAAAGAACCTTGGAGATCATCGAGTCCAACCCCCTGCTCAGGCAGGAAACCCTACACCATTTCGGACAAATGGCTGTCCAGTCTCTTCTTAAAAACTTCAAGTGTTGGAACATTCACCACTTCTGGAGGCAGGTTGTTCCATTGGTTAATTGTTCTAACTGTCAGGAAGTTTCTCCTTAGTTCTAGGTTGCTTCTCTCCTTGATTAGTTTCCACCCATTGCTTCTTGTCCTGCCTTCAGGCGCTTTGGAAAATAGCTTGACTCCCTCTTCTTTGTGGCAACCCCTGAGATATTAGAACACTGCTATCATGTCCCCCCTTGTCCTTCTCTTCGTTAAACTAGACATACCCAATTCCAGCAGCCTTTCCTTATATGTTTTAGCCTCCAGTCCCCTAATCATCTTTGTTGCTCTTCTCTGTACTTTTTCTAGAGTCTCAGCATCTTTTTTGTATCATGGTGACCAAAACTGGATGCAGTATTCCAAGTGTGGCCTTACCAAGGCATTGTAAAGTGGTATTAATACTTCACGTGATCTTGATTCTATCCCTCTGTTAATGCAGCCCAGCACTGTGTTGGCTTCTTCTTAAATGCCTCCATCAAATTCAGGGGCAAGGTTGCAAAAAAAAAAACCCCAGCTCTGGCAGCAAAGACAGCAAATCATGGATAAGAGAAAGCTCTCACTCTACAACAGCCACTGGGGGAGAAGTCTCAAGGATGGGTGCCAATTTTATTAAACAAAAATACTACAACAAAAGATATGTAGTATATTGCTCATAATTACAGTTTTTTAAAACAAAAACAGCCTTATATTTGTTCCTCTGGCCACCAGCTATTACACTTACATACTTAACCCCAAAAAACTTGCTTCTGCTATAGACCATTAAAACTGAATTATTTTACATGTTACAATGAAAAGGTCTTGACTTTTGTTCAAAGTATCAGATCAGTATGGAGGTTACAAGTATACACTCACAGAGGATAGACAGCTTCGTGGGTACAGTGAATGGTGGTAACGTAATCAGGACTTGGATTGTAAAGCATGGTATACCAGTCAGAAAGCATCATCACTTTACATGAACGGATGTGCAGGGAGCCCATGGGGTCACTTACAAGCAGAGTAACAATTGCTGCCATGCTGCATTCAATTAAAGCAGTGATGTGCTGGAAAAGTGCACTGGAACTGTTGAGAAAAAATAAAATCAGTACTCAAAATAAAAGAGCTGAGTGCCATAAAACATTAATTCTCTTATCACTTTTAAAGAGTGTTGCAAAACCTTCAATATGACAGCAGGCAGAATCCAAGAGCTTATTCTTCATCTGAGGTGCCTTGACTTTCCAGATTTATTTGTTTTATCGTAGAGAATTTTGGAGAATGAGTTAACTTTTGAAAAATCTCTCAATATTTTTTTAAAAATCAGAGCTTTTAATGCCCAGAGATAGACAGAAGATTGATATGTTTTAAATAAACAAATGTGACCTTGCATCATATAAATACATGCATATAAAAATAACTACAGGTTATTACATCACAGCCATAAGTAATAACAGTTGTAAATCATCACCCACATGACCAGCCCGATTTTACAACCTTTTTTGCAGTGTTTAAGTAAATGCTGCGGTCGTTAAGCGAACCAATAGTTCCCTATGGGACCAAGTTTCCCGAAAACTGAAAATAAACCGTTGTTTTCAGCAAACCATTGTAAAACAAGGTCCATGACTATGGGATACTGCAAATGGCTGTAAATATGGGCTTGTTGCTGAGCACCAACAGATTTGGGGGGGGGGACAGCCGTTAAATCTTCACAACTGGGTGACAGACACCACCAAAGAGGTCCATTGTAATTTTGAATGGTCACTAAGTGACTGGTTATAAATCAAGGCCTGCCTATAGATTTGGGTAAGTTCATGGATTAAGATAATAGTACCAGCAGGTGGGAGAACAAGAGACACCTGGTCTGGGCTTGGAAACTAAGCTAAATTAGGCCAGGCTAGAATTTGTATGGGAACCTGTTAGGGATTCTCAGGATTGTAGGCTAGAGTGAAAAGTTGAAAAAAACCTGGAAAAAGCCAATTCATACTATTTCTGCACTGTTGCGGAAGTACTTGTGCAAACTACTTCAGAACTGTTGTCAAGAAAACTGCAACTAGCAGGTGAGCTGAACTAAAAATGTCTTTATATTTTTATTTCAGTATTGAATTTATAATTCAGGAGATGGTGGGATGTATTTATTAATTATTTAATTTATATGTCACCCATCTCACTGTCTAATCAACTCTGAGCAGTTTACATTATAATAAAAGTATAAATGTAAAAATGATTAAAATTAACAAGAATTAAATAGAGGCTAAAATCCAAGAGGACAAACGGTACAGATATGTATCTTTTTATAAATATCATTTTTATATATTTAGTTGAGAAGTTAGTGTATTTTAAAGTTAAATATTATTAAGCTAAAACCTTATTTTATTTTAATAAATATTTACCTCTTTTTCCCTGAATACCATTCAATGAAGAACCAATGCAGAATGAGAGGTAGCATTGCCATAAAGCCAAGATAAAGCCAATCATAGCGTTCTGGGGATCCCATACATTCGCGGCAAATTTTATAGGCATCACTTCTTTGTCCTCTGGGACATACCTGAAAGTTTTATCACAATCTATTTTATAAAGCCTTTACTTAACTTATTTAAAAATATTTGTCTAGTTTTCCTTTCTATTTGATTAATTACATAAAAACAATTCATGCAGACATTCAGCACATCCTTTTACCTAGTCATGTCCAATAACAGTTATAAAATGCAACACACCCTTGTTTTAAATATTCAGAAAAATTGCCAAAATTACAACTTACACCACAATCACCATGAATTTCAGTTCCATTTATAATTTCCACTGTTCTTCCACAATAAAGTCCAAGGCAGTCTGGCTGAATATCTACAACTTACACAAAAAAACAGTGTATAATTCTTGACTTTTATCTATAAAATCTCATCTGATTTTATGCAGTTTTTCCATATACCATTATCATTACTACATCGCCCCACATAAATTGCATTCATAGTGTTGGTCATTGCAAGGCTTTCATATACAATAATGGTTTTAGTAAATTAGAGAAAGCATAGACTAGGTTAACATATTTGGTTGATCCTGTGCTATATGCTGCATTATCTGCTAACAAGAACAATACAGTATTTGTAGATTTTGCCTAGAATGCAACAGGCTCAATCAAAGAACACAATTACCCCACACAAACTTCTATGAACACCCTGATCTCAGTTCCTAGGGGAAAATCCAGGTCTTCATAATCTTCCAGAAGGCAAATTGAGGTGGGGCTGTCTGTCTATATCTCAGAGGAAGATTGTTCCATAAGACAAGCAACAGAAAAAAAGAAGGCAAAGTTCCTATTGCCTATCAAATGACACTGCTTCACTGATAGGACCAGGAGTATGCCCATTCTGGTCTACCTAATGGGATAGACAGAAACCATCTGAAGGAGACAGTGTCACATGTAACTTGGCCTCATGAAGGGTGACAATCAGCCTTGAATTCAGCCAGAAATCTACTGGGAGCCAGTGCAATGAGATATATGGATCTTAAAATTGTTTCAAATAAAAGTTAGTAAACAACTGCACATTATACATGTAAATGAATGGCAAAAAAATAAATAGAAAAGTAGATGTATTTCTTATCATGGTGAAATGCTTATCAGTTTTAAAAAAGGAATAAAGATGTTTTAAGATGTGCAAATTTTGCAAAAAGCAGTGGGTAATATATGATGTTTAAAGAACAAAAAAGAATGCATGAAGCAGTGCTGGATGCAGTGGAAGCAAGGATGGTTTGCGAATATAGACTAGTATTGTGACATAGATTAATATTTATTTTCCTTAATTTCCTTAATAAGCCTTTTTGGCTTATTATTTCTTACCCTTTGTCTAGATTTTGCTTGATGTTGTAAAAAGAGAGTACCATGATGGAATCTATGCATTTTCTTATTTTATTACCTTGTCCTAAACTCACATAACGTTCGGGTATACATCTACTGATAATAGAATCCTATTCTAAAGATCAGAAAAAAGAAAAAAAATCTACAAGCAGCCCTGGAATAATGACAAAATTTGAGAGAGAGTTAGCAGCACCATAAAATTATGCAAAACATCGCTATATTAGCTGGTCGCGCAATCGACCCTTTTCTGTCAGGCGACCTTCTCCAGGGATATTGAAAGGATGCTCGGGATCCAACCCTGCCATCTTTCAACTGAGGAAGTAAGTGGCGTTCAAGCCTGGCCTGTGGGGCTACAGGCAACATTAACAATGGACACAACCAGAGCGAGACAGTCTCCGAAACTCAAACTCACCCATCTTACTCCAGTCCGGCCGCGACGGAAGTACGGCAAAGATTCGGGAGTTTGACAGTACTCAAATATCCAGCCAATCAGCTGCCGACCAGATGCCGCAATCCCTTGCCGATTCGATTGTCTGCTTGCCCTTAAGTAGGTGGGGAAGCCAAATCCACAAGTTGTTATTTGTGTTCCGCCTCCCAGGTCGTGTGACGATGTTCACTTCCTGCGCTGGAGGGAACTTAATCCTGGAGGACGGAAATGCCGATCCAAGATGCAGAATTCTTTTTGCCCGTAGAGCTAGAAATAATGAAGACGCACTCCCTTAAATATATGAAACATCTGAAAAATCAACCTCAGCCAATTTTCTCTTTATCCGTAAAAATTTACCCAACCAGCAGAGAACAGTAACCAAGCAGGAAAGGACTGGCTGGAACAATCTTTTGGGGATTCCAAGGCACATTTGCAATGGGTCGAAAGTCCAAAGAGAAGGATGTTATCTGCTCCTGCACCAGGAAACAGTGTGACAATACTGGCAACAGATCAAAGCCGCAATTGCACATCTGTCTTAAGATATGGGCTTGCTTCTCCATTATCCTGCTTTGGTGCAATATCCATAAACCTGGGTCATGAAAACCAGTGCAGTTTTAAAGAAAATGTGAATGTATTTTTAATTAAATAGCTAACATTTGAATTATAACTATATAAAGAACAATGGTTTGACCAAGGCTGGGATCGAGCAAAAAGGATTGCAGTAGCTTTTTGGAAAGAGAGATTTATAATCTTGGATCACTAGCCCATTCGTGTTCAGTTTTTTTATAGTTGCTTCTAAACCTCAGATGCCTGGAGTTAAACTCCCAAAATTCCCCAGTTACATAACCGCGCAGAGGATTTGCCTTTCTCATTTCGATGATGCCCATTCGTGACGCGTCGGTGGGCGGGCCTCGGGAGTGGGGCGTGGTGCTGTTTAAAGCCACGATCAGTCGTTGTCACAGTTAAGAAAAGCCGTTCAAAATGTCCGCGGGCGATCGCGGTGATTGGCTGCCCCCGCGCGAGCCGGGCAGCCCGACCATCCGTACCGTGGAGATGCACGCGGGAGGGGAGCCGCTCCGGGTGGTGGTGCCTGGCGGGCTGGGACTGCTGGAACCCGGGCCTGAGCTGCCTCTCCTGAGTCGGCGGCGTCGCCTGCTGGACTCCCCGGAGCTGGACGCTGTGAGGCGGCTGCTGATGCACGAACCCCGCGGACACCGCGACATGTACGGCGCCGTGGTGGTGCCCAGCGAGCTGCCCGAAGCCGCCCTTGGAGTCCTCTTCGTGCACAACGAGGGAGCGAGCTCTATGTGCGGCCACGCCGTCCTTTGCCTGGGCCGCTTTGCCCTCGACTACGGCCTCTGCCAGCCCTCGCCTTCCCCCGGCGAGACCGCCATCACCATTCACTGCCCCTGCGGGCCCGTCAAGGCTTTTGCGTCCTGGGACGGGCAGCGCAGTGGAAGCCGCGTTCGTTTCCACAGCGTGCCTGCCTTCGCCGCGGCCACCGGTAGGGATGCGATGGTGCTACTCTGACCAGCTCTTGGACTTAAGCCCATTTTCCCATTAGGGCAACTTCCAGAAGTAGATGGACTTCAGCTCCCAGCATTCTAGGCAGTAGCCAAGTTGGCTCGGGAATTGGAGTCCATAGGTGTGGAAGATGCCTGAGCAATGTTAATTTAACTTTTTATCCTTAATTGACATTTTAAGGGTGTGATGTATTTAAGATTATGTAGCTGCCCATCTCATGTGACTCTAGGCAGCTCAAAGTTAAAACAGCAAAGATACACTTGTATAGATTAAAATATAAAAGCGAAGGAATGTGTCAGCTTAACAGTTTATAGACAATACAATGCAACCATCTTGCAGGCTCCCCATGTCCCTGGGATTCCCAGGCGTGATGACACAGCCATGCCTTCAGGGGCTTCCAAACGTCAACAAAGTTGGGGCCAATATAACCTCACGAGGGATACAGTTCCAGAAGGCAGGACAGCAGAAAAGGCTCTTCTGGGTCCCATTGAAGGGAAAACGTCCCTTCTGCCCGATCTGATGGGACAGGTAGATGTAACAGGCTTTATAGGTAATAACCAGCACCTCGCAACCAGAAGCAAACTGGCAACTAATGCAGTTTACGAAGCTGAGATGTAATGTATACTGATCTTGGAGTGTACATAACTTCCTGCGCCATCACATTTTGTACTCGCAGATTCTGGATGCTTTTCAAAGGCAGGCCCATCTAGAATATGTTAACAATATTTTATCTGAGAAGTGACCAGGGTTTGAATTTGGGTTTGCTATATTGGTCAAGTCAGACAACAGAAATCTAGTTTTTTTTCCTTTTTATGAAGAAAGCAGATATTAAACTCAAATGAAAAGGTGTGTTTAAAATCTGTAGTGTATAAAATAGCTAGAGAAAGAACTTGATTGTTCCAAATATTAGTCATCTTTCCCAATTTACTAGCTGTATATATTACCATCACTAGAACTGAGCTAATTTGTTAAATTCAGTTTCTTGGTTTCTATTAGGTGTTTCTTAAGTGTGGTCCTAAGATCCCAGAGGGTCTCTCAAAATCCTCTCAGGGATCTGCAGTTAAAATTGTTTGCCATCATTTGTTAAAAAAATAATACAATATCAAATATCCCATCAAACTGTCAAGAGAAATGATAGCATCAGATGTATCAGTTCGAATTTTTAAAAGATAAATATCAATAAATGTAACCTATACTAACAAAAGCCTTTTGGGGTCCTCCATTATTTATAGAAGGTAGAAAAGGTCCTGAGGGAAAATGGTTTAAGAAACACAAGTATAAATATCTTTATAAGTTATTCTTATACACGGGTGTCAAACTCGACTTTGTGATGTGATGTATTTTGACATTTTTTTGCCTTTGCAGAGCTGGGGCGGGCATGGCCTGCGCATGATGTATCCTGCCTGCGGGCCGCCAGTTTTTTTTTTTATTAAAAGTTTTTTAAAATTTTAGAAGATAATATAACCCTTCCCCAAACCTCCCATTCCCTCCCCCGACCTTCCCAGAGCTGAATATAGGCTTAATTAAAATTTCTTCTAAAAATCTTTAAAAAGATATAAAACATGAATAAGTCTAAATACATTAATTAAACAAATTATAAAATACTTAACAATAATATATATATATATAAAAAACATAAGTACAAAAAATACTTGAAAAGAAGAGGAAAAAAAAAGAAATAGGAAAAAAGAAAAAAGAAGATAAAAAAAATAAAATAGAAAAAAATAAAATCTATAAAATATTTTAAATTTTAAATATAACTTATTAAAAAACTAAATAATATTTTTATATCCAACTTGTATTGTATGAAATCTATCCATCTTTTCCACACCACAAAGTACTTCTCTTGCGATTGATCCTTCAAGAAAGCCGAAATCTTTGCCATTTCCGCCAAATAAGAAACTTTAAAAAACCACTCTTGCAAAGTAGGCAAAGATTCCTTCTTCCAACATTGCCCTACTAACAACCTTGCCGCTGTAATTAAATTTAACATCAAGGTAGTCTCTTTAGTATCACAATCAGTAACAATACCTAACAAAAACAATTGTTTTACCCTCCTTCTAAAAATTCTTTGAATATTCCACCATATCTTAATCCAAAAAGCTTTTATATTTTTACACAACCACCAGATATGATAATAAGTAGCATCCAAACATCCACATCTCCAACATTTAGGCTGTAAGTCAGGATACATACGAGACATTTTTTGTGGATCAAGGTGCCATCTATAAAACATTTTGTAAAAATTCTCCCTTAAATTCTGGGCTTGTGTAAATTTGACATTCCTCACCCAAATAGTTTCCCAAGTATCTAATAGAACTGGTTCACCAAAGTTTTGTGCCCATTTAATCATACATTCTTTAACTAATTCTGCTTCTGAGTCCAATGCTACTAACAACCCATAAATTCTCTTAATGTGAGTTCGTCTTTGATCTTTTACTTGTTTAAAAAAGTTCTCATCTTCTCTAAGCAAACCCACATTACGATCTATCATCCATCTATCCACTATTTGTCTATACTGAAACCATGAGTATATAATATTTTCTTGTGCTAAATCTTCCAAAGATTTTAACTGCCAATTTTTACCATCCCATCTAAGTAATTGTGCATAAGAAACACTATCCATCTTAACTCCTCTCTTTATCCCCTCAGTCGCATGCCCTGGTATGGCCCATAATGGAATTTTGGAATCACTTCTATAATATTTCCTCCAGACCCGAAGTAGAGAAATCCTTATAATATGAGATTTAAAAACCCTATCCACCTTTTTATTAAAAATTAAATAGGCATGCCATCCGAAAAGTAAATCCCAACCCTCCAAGAGGAGTATTTCTACATTTGTTAAATTAACCCAATCACTTATTAATGTTAAAACCACAGCCTCGTAATACAATTTCAAGTTTGGTACCTTGAGCCCACCTCTCTCACGAATGTCTTGTATAATTTTAAGTTTTACTCTTGGTTTTTTCCCTGCCCAAATGAATTTATTAATGACTTTCTGCCATTCATCTAAGTCAACCTCATTCTTTAAGATAGGTATCATTTGAAATAAAAAAAGAAACTTTGGCAAAACATTCATTTTAATCACCGCAATTCTTCCCAAAAGAGATAATTTCAACTTCTCCCAATTTTTCAAATCTCTTTGTGTCTTGACCCACAGCCTTTCATAATTATTTTTATACAATTTTATATTAGAAACAGATAAAATAACCCCCAGGTATTTTACCTTATCGACAACCTCAAAATCTGTCAAATTAACCAAAGTCAACTTATCCAGATTAGTCATATTTTTGGGCAATATTTTAGTCTTATTGTTATTAATTTTAAAACCCGAAACCCGTCCATATTGATGTATCAATTGTAGTAACTCTACTACAGAATAAATAGGTTGGGATAAGGTAACCACCAATTCATCTGCAAAAGCCCTTAATTTGTATTCTTTTTTATTAACTTCTATTCCTTTTATTTGCTGTGATTCTCGAATTTTAATCAGCAATATTTCCAAAGTTAAAACAAACAGTAATGGTGACAATGGGCATCCCTGTCTAGTCCCTTTTTCTATTGACAAACCCCCATTAACTATAAGTTGTGCCGTTTGTTTTTGATAGTTTGTAAAAAATTTTCCCCAAAATTCATTTTCTCAATTAATCTTAACATAAATTGCCAATTCAATTGATCAAACGCTTTTTCAGCATCTAAAAATATCAATCCTGCAGGAACTTGATTATTTTTATCTAAATATTCTAATAAATTGATAATTTGTCTGACATTATTCTTCATATACCTTCCAGTTATAAAACCAGTTTGGTCTGTATGTATGACATAATGCAAAACCCTCATAAGCCTATTGGCTAAAATTTTTGCAAAAATCTTGTAATCTTGATTTAGGAGAGATATAGGTCTATAATTCTTTGGTAAAGTAAGGTCTTGATCTTCTTTTGGAATTAAAGATATAAAGGCTCTACCCCATGATGGGGGGATCTCTGAACCCTGTAATATATTATTAAAGAGCTCACTTAAAGGTTGAATCATCTCTTGTAGCAAAGTTTTATAATAAATAGATGTCAAACCATCCGTACCCGGAGCTTTACCTAATTTTAATTCTTTAATCACCATTTCAATTTCCTCACTGGTAATCAAACCATTAATTTCTTGTTTCTGATCCTCTGTTAATTTAGGGAAGTTGGCTTCATTTAAATAATTATCTATATCTAAAACCTGTACTTTAGTACTCTTATATAATTTCTGGTAATAATCTAAAAAAGATTTCTTAATCAGCTCCTTCTGATATACCAGTTTACCATTATAATTTATTTTATCTATAATTCTCTGTCTCTGTTTCTTTCTCAGTTGATAAGCCAACCATCTCCCTGGTTTATTAGCATTACAAAATGTATTTTGTTTCATATACAGTAAGTTAGTTGCAGTTTGATCAGCCATCAACATATTAAATTGTGATTTAAGCAATTTTATAGATTCTTTAACCTTCTCATCTATAGGATTTAAGATCAAAGCTTTTTCTTTTAATTTAATCTCATCTTCCAATTCCTTACGTTTCTGAATCTGCTTCTGTCTATAAGCATTATTCATTTGTATCAAAATCCCTCACATGAAGGCTTTACCTGCATCCCATACCATTGACATTGCATATTTAAAACAAAATAATCCTTTAAATGCTCCTTTAATTTTTGAACATTCTTTTCTTGTCTAAATAAGTTTTCATTCATCCTCCACGATCTCCTCTCCTCTTTTTCATCAACCAACTCCATCCAAACTGGAGTATGATCCGTCAATGTCCTAGGAAAATTTTTTACATTCTTTACTCTAAAATATAAATCAGCTGTAATCAAGAAAAAGTCAATTCTTGAGAAAGATTGGTGTCTATCTGAAAAGAAAGTGAAATCTCTCTCCTCCTGATTGCGTTCACGCCAGTAATCTTGCAGCTCCCAGTCCTCTTTCAAATCAAAAAAAGCTTTAGGTAATTTAGCCTGTTTAAAAGAAATAGAAGATCCTTTTTTGTCTCTTTGTGTATCTAACACACCATTCCAGTCTCCCATTAATATAACAGATCTGTAATCCAACAAAGTTAATTTCTGATGTAACAATCTGTAGAATTGTTCCTGTTGTTGATTTGGTGCGTACAGTCCCACTATAAGTACTTTCTTGCCATACGAGCCAACTTCAATCATAACATATCTCCCTGGAAGATCAGATTCTACCAAACAGGCTGATAAATTTTGCTTAACATAGATAGCTACTCCCCCTTTTTTCCCAGGAGCAGAAGATACAAAATGAGATCCCAACCGAGCATTGACTAAATATTTTTGATCTTTAGATATAATGTGTGTTTCCTGCAAACAGATAATATCATTATTATGTTGCTTTATATAGTGAAAGATTTTCTTTCTCTTTTGGGGGGAATTAAGGCCATTAGCATTCCATGTCAGGAGCTTTACCATCTCCCTTGACCAGAAGCCTGGAGAAGACTGCTTGAAGATCTGCCATTGAGGAATGTACTGCAGAACTCTTAGGTCTTGCTCCTCCCACCAGCAACGAAACAATTTCTTGAAGAGATTCTTTAACTTCCTTCTTCTGTTGTTCCTTTTCCTTGCGTCTATGTGCTGCACGAGTCATTCTTTGCTCTTTAGCCTCTGTTTGTTGCGACCACTCCACCTGTGACTTTCCAGCAACCATCACACCTAATCCTTCAGACTGCTGTTCCACCTCTTTGCCATCCAGAACTTTCAACATCATAGATGATGGTGAGCCTGCTCCCAGGACCGAGCTGTAAAACTCCTTTGCTTTAGTAACTGTATTAAGTCTATAACGCGTCCCCGCATGGCTCAGAACAATACCCATCGGAATCTCCCATCTGAATGGCATCGATCTTTTTTTGAGCTTATTAGCTAAAAAAGCAAAGTTTTTTCTCTTTCTTAGAATTTTAGATGGGATCTCCTTTAAAATAATAACATCTTGAGCAGCAATCTGAAACCTCTTATTATAGAAAGCTTGTATAATTTCATTATGCAAAGATCTCTTTGCAAAATAAATCACCACATCTCTTGGTAAATTTTTTTGCTTTGCGACCCAGGAGTTAACTCTATAAATTTTTTCAACTTCTCTAAGTATCTCCTCTTTCTGTCTATTCAAAATAACAGCAAAATCATTTACCACAATCTCTGTCAGGTCTTGCAGCACATCCTCTTTCAGGCCCCTGATTCTTAAAGCATGTTCCATTTCTCTGTACTGAGACATAACAATGTCATCTTGTGAACTTTCCATCTTTTTTTCCATGCCTTCAAACTTGTCTTCCAGAGTGTCAACCTTGTCTGCCACCTCTTCCACTCTAGAATCTAACTTCTCAACCACAGAAGCAAGTCCTGTTAAAGCCATAACTATATCTTGTCTCAGAATAGTGTTATTCTGCTCTAAAAGCTCCTTCATTTCCCCTCTGATTTGAGTTTTATTCTGCTCTAAAAGCTCCTTCACTTCCCCTCTGATTTGAGATACAGCATTTCCCATTATATCTTTCATATCTTGTACCGTTATTGCTGGCAGAGGAGGAGAAGATGGTGATGTAGCTTGTTGTACCGGTAGGATCGCAGGAGAAGAAGCCACCTTGGGAACTGTAGGAACTGCTTGCCTCTTTGAAGCCATTTTAAAAAGAGATCTTGTTTCTTCTTTCTTCCTTCTTAAAAAAAAAAACAATAAAAAAATCCTCAAAAAATAAAAAGAAAGAACAAAGGAGAGTTTAAAAGATCTTTCCAAAACACAAATCCACCTTCAAAAAAAATTTTTTAAAAGAAAACTATGTAATCCATAGCGTTCCGTTTCACTCCGTTTTTTTTTTCCGGAGAAAAACTTTCAAATCGCCATTTTACTTTCACTCTCCACACAAACAAAGAACAAAGAAAGAAAAAAGAAAAAGTCAACCTAAACTAAAGTCCAAATAAAATCCAGTAGTTTCAATCCTTTATCCAGCTCTGTCCGCTTTTAAAAATAACTCACCAAGTTTCTTTAAGCACGGAGGTGTTAGCAACGTTTTGCTTTGTTCCCGAAGGATCAAAGACAGCTGGGAGGCGGAGACAACCCGAACTCCGAGGGAGCTCTCTTTTCACCCCCCAAAGGAAAAATTCCTGGGGGGGTTAAGAGGCTCTACCTCTATTCGGGTGATTCTCCTCTCCCCCCCTTCACCCGGGAGGGAGATTTTGAGCCGCGGAACAGCTGATGTCTGCTGTTCTCCGCGGTTCTCACGCTCTCCCAGGAGGACGGCTACAAAGTAGCCGCCATCATCGATGCTAACCACCGGAAGTCGTCCCGGGCCGCCAGTTTGACATCCCTGTTTTTATACATAGGTCCTATGGGTTTTTTTCCCTAAAAAATCATAAGAGCTGAACATTGAGTGTAGAATAATATCATATAGTAATGAATATTTCAAATGTTAGCATCCTTAATTAATCCAACAATTATTTGGTCACAGATATTAATTTTATCTGATATAAAATGGTATAGCTCAGTTGGAAAATTGAAAACTTGCTTTCTGATCTGCATGCTTTTGGTGACTGATAATGTAAATCTATTGTAATTAACCTCTTTTCTGCTATTCCTTAGGCTTTAACTTTGATTCATGGAAGGAATGCTTCTCTGTATTACACTGCTTCTCATGATTATCTTAGTGAGCCTGTACGTTTTGTTTTTAAATTCATGTAGATCCCTGTATTAATCAAATCACTCACAGATACCCCATGTATGTTGTGTCATTGTGATTATAGTTATGTCATTTGATTGTAGTTCCTATAGATCACCACAGTAATTTTTACCTACTTTCTCATCTTGAAGTTCTTCTGAAGATGAAACATCTTATATTTCAATAACAAATTAAAAGTAGTATATAGTATCCTGCCACCAATGTAGTTTTCTCTATAAATAAGATTGAATAATGGCACTAATAAGATTGAAAACAGAAAAAAATAACGACACAAGAAGGAAGTATCACTATATTTGGGGAATCTTCAGACATTAGTTGTAAGGGTGGATAAGAAATTTGGATTCCAGATTTTAACATTCTTTTGAGGGAGTTGCCTTAAGAATAAATTATTGAACAAAATAAATGTAAAACCAATAAACCAACACTGGTGATATTTATATAACTTTTATCTCTTGTCTCCCTTTCTTTTTGTTTTTACCTGATCATCAGATGTAACCATTGATGTTCCTGGCTATGGAAAAGTCCTCCTTGATGTTGGCTATGGGGGTGCTTTCTATGCATTTCTCAGTGCTGAACAATTAGGCCTTGATGTATGTTCCTCAAAAATTAGGGATCTTGTAGATGCAGCATCTGCAGTAACTGAAGCTGTAAAGTCTCAGGTACATTTAACATTGTATTGTATTTATTAGCTAAATGCGTCATCTTGCAGATCGGTGAATTATTTGAAATGAAAGGAAAATCTAATTAACCTTTTCAAAATACTGTCAGCAGTCAAAAATAATTTTTCCAAAATAATAATGTATCAAATAACTTTGCTTTAAAAACAGATTTCTGTATTCTGGCCATTCTGAAAAAATGCAATGTTGGAAATAGGAACAAGTGTAAATTGGAGAATTAGTTATTAGATGCCTGAATCATAACCTTATTTAACTAAATAACTCTTGAGGAATGTTAGAAGAAGATTGCTACGGGCATATCAGCTACAGTTCTTTGATTTTTATCGATCAGTCACCCATGGGCAGTGCTTGACTTGATGGCTTTGGATTTAATCTTTCAGAGCTCTTCTTATATAGAGTAATAGATCAAAATTTAAAAGTGCTCCAACAAAAGCTGAACTATGGTATATTCAGTTATAATTCCTCTTCCAGTCTTCTGACTAGATGGTTGCTATATTAATCTTCTGATATCTGATTTCTTTTTTTAATACAAATGTAAAACCTGGTTCACAATATTTCCAACTAGTTTTTCATTTAATAAATTGCAGTGAAATACTCAAATCCGTCTCAGAGTAGGGAC
The DNA here is from genome assembly GCF_016545835.1 of Crotalus tigris. Taxonomy (NCBI): domain Eukaryota; kingdom Metazoa; phylum Chordata; class Lepidosauria; order Squamata; family Viperidae; genus Crotalus; species Crotalus tigris. The sequence continues at coordinate 2,381,120 of NW_024100068.1, forward strand.
ATTGATACTATGTGCAGGTCTAATGGAGCAGTTAGATCCTTTTGTTGGTTATATTTTAATAAAAGTCTCTAAAAGATTTTGTTTCTTCTAGTTTAAAGTTCACCACCCTCTTATTGAAGAGATGGCTTTCATTTATGGAACTATACTGACAGATGGAAAAGATGAATTTAGTGATGAACCTACAAATAATATATGTGTATTTGCAGATGCACAGGTAATAAAGCATGCATGAAGAAATATCCTGAGCTATTATCTTTAAAAAGTAGTCCTTAGTCGAATAGCTGGATCTTTGTCCATCGGAGTCCTGAAATAGCAGGGGGGAAATTATAAGTACCCACCATGAGTGGGAGAATATGTAGAATCTGCAATATGAAAGGCAGAGGCCAGATCTGAATGTCTGCTTTATCCATTAAAAATTCTATTTGTCCTAGCTCTTATAAGAGAATAAATGTCTCAGTAGTTTAATTTTAGCTTATAATCTAACACATAATTTCAAGAAAACAACCCAGAAGTTACAACAAGAAAGACATCATAGATGTCTGTTATCATGGATGATGCTTATTGAAAAAAGGCTCTGATAATTACCGTGAGATTGGACATACTGCTGAAAAGAGTTGTGGATCCTTCAGGATTCTAGAATGAGTACCAAACACAAAACTGTCTAATATAAGAATGCATTAAAAAAATGTGTATTGCCATAGCTTTTATAAAACAGTACTGTGAAAAAGAGCTACCTTTGTACCACTTCACTTCAGCCAGTTCCTGGTGATGTTTTTCATTTAACCAAAAAAATCAATAAAATATGTGATTTGATTGTGGTTGAATAGCAGAGTAGTTGAACCTAATTATAAGAATTTATTTTCCAAGAATTCTATGCCTGAGTTTATTTCTGCCAAGAAATAAAACTGGTATTGGCAATGTCTTTAAAGAAGAAAGGCAAATTTTGGTTTTAATTAGTCAAGTATTGCCAAAACCTGTTTGGTGTATTGATTAAGGCACCAGGCTAGACACCAGGAGACTGAGTTCTAATCCTGCTTTAGGCATACTTTGGTGACTTTGGGGCAGCTCAAGATGTCAGGCTAAGACAACAAGCTAGTTGGTCAATTTTTTTTTCGCAAACAATGGATCAATATTTGATTGATCCAAAAAAAGTAGACTAGCGGGAAAATTCTAAGAAAAAAATCCTTTGTAAGTAACTATAATTCCTGAAAATTTAATCAATTTCAAGTTGCTTTTAAAGGAAAGGCCAGGGATCCCCAACCAAGTGCAACTCCCACCTGATAAGTTCAAAAACCAATGGAGGGAATGTTGTGCGAAGCCTCAGCACTGAACAGCAGAATAAGCTTGGAAAAAGTTGCAGAAAGGCAACGGGCAGCAGGTAAATGGGGAGGCCTGCTCCTCTTTGATCCTGCAGTGAACCCACCTGCCTTCATGTGAATTGCAGCGGTCCCTTGAGACAGAGTAGGTGGTGTAGCCTGTTTAGCTTATGTGTAAGAACTGTAGTACCTGTTTAGGACCAACCAGTGGCTGCCCTACTTCTAGCTGTCTATGGAGATTCTCAATTATCCAGGTCATGGTTGTCCTGAAGGTGCTTTTTCATGAGGCAACTGGACTTCCTTTTTTCTCTTTAAAGACTTTTTGCTTCTCATCCAAGAAGTTTCAGCTCTGATTGGAATCCTTCCATTCCCTACCATCCAGTCAGAGCTGAAGAAACTTCTTGAATGAGAAGCGAAATGTCTTCAAAGAGAAAAAAGAAAGTCCAATTGCCACATGAAAAAGCACCTTTGGGACTACTAGCTGGTTTTCCTGCTGGTGTTGAATGAGGCACAGGCTGGAAAGGATTATCTGGGGGGCTAAGGACCTTGAGCATGATGCACTAGCTTTAAATATTGAATTACAACTTCTACAACCACCCAGCATGATGGTTGGGGTTGACATGCAATATCTAGAGTGTCACTGATGTCTTCCTTCTGCACAGACTTTATAAAGACGGAATTCTAATTTTCTGGGCACAAAACCTCTTCATATTACTACTGAATAATAAGCTAAAGTCAATATTATTTTAGGGCAGAGTCCTTGGTGTTCTCTAAGCTTGATTGTTATTGTGCAGACATTTCATTAACAACCTAGATAACAACTTCAGTACTAGAGGGAGTAGGGTTTGCTCTGTTTATTTACAAGAAGCTGCCCGCCAGTCTATTCTTGCCCAGTCAGCCTTATTCTAATCTAGAATGTTTTAGCCTCCAAAACATAATTATTGCCATCATATTTAATTGGAATGGTGAATTCCAAAGGAAAGTGTGAAGATGAAAGTGAATAAGCATAGATATGAATATAATTGTTGATTTATATAATGGAACAATGAACAAAAATACAGCAGGTCATATATTTCTAAAATAGGTTGATCGAAGTCCTACAGGATCAGGTGTGACTGCTCGCATTGCCTTACAATACCATAAAGGATTAATTCAGCTGACCCAGACCAGGACCTTCAGAAGCAGTTCAACTGGTTCCTTGTTCACTGGAAAAGCAATAAAGGTAAATACCAAACTTTTCTTTTGAGGAATGGGGAGGAGTTTGTGTATGTTATTTTTTTTAGAAAATATGATATTAGTTGACTGAAAGAGTTGCTTTTCCATGGGTAGCATTGAAGTGGACTCAAAATATACCTCAGGGGGAGGAAGTAGTTATCTAGTATTAAGAGCAATGATTTTGAAGGACCAGAGCAAGATTCCCAATTTGGATTTTTTTTCCCCGTGCAGCCCAATACAATTTTTAACATTCAGAGAATATGAAACAATAGGGAAATTAAAGAAAAAATATTGATGCTGTTCTGGTCGCATAACATTGGGAATTGTTCAGTGTTGAGAATATGTTTTTAATTATCACTTAATTTTTCATTCTGGGTATATATTGTATGTCTCCTCCCATGTTAGTTATTTGCAAAAGCTTATAGATTGTATTACTGAACTAATGAGCAGATTTATTTTTTTTAATCTGAAACACTTGTTTTTCCAATCCAGGAAACGAAATGTGGTGATCACAATGCTGTTATAGTAGAAGTCTCAGGAGAATCTTTTTATACCGGAACGTCAACATTCACTCTTGAAAAAAATGATCCACTGAAATATGGTTTCTTTCTCAAGTAATTGCTTTTTTAATGACTCTGATGAAAAAGATGCATTTTTGTTTAGTTTTGATTATTGTATTGGCCTTCATTTCTTACTGATAATTAATACAAATAATTATAAGAACACAGTGTAGCTAGCCAAAGTTATGCATTTTCATATCTACTACAAAATCTTTGGTTGGTCAGCAGGAACATAATGGCAGGATGGTAAGTCATAAATATTTTTTCTTGACATCTGAAAAACCTTGTAGGGGACAAATGCAATAGGAAACTAGAATAATTTATAATGAATTAATAAATGTATGATAGCAAAATGCTTTAAGTAATAATAAATTAGAATTGCATTAATAGTTAGATATTTAAAAACAGCTTACAAAGAAGTTGATCGAGGATTTCTGAGGATAACTACTTTTTCACTGACAGTTGAAATGTGGGAATTTTTTTTTTTGCTAGACTTTTTGTGTGTATGTGGGGGAAGGATACCTATTCTTTGAATTACATTATGGATATCAATTACAATGGTTAACATTTGTTAAAAAATTAAAGTCTTAAAGGTCTTTACTGGGAATATAACTGATAAAGTTCACTGTGATTCAATGCTGAGTAATCATGCAGAATTAAACAGTTTGTTTTCCCCCTTGTTTATGAAACAAGTTGTTTTATCTGATTTTGACCTTTTCTTACATAGCTGTACAGCTATCCATGTTGGATAGGCAAAACAATTACCTTCTTAAAATTGAGTATACTGTAAAGATTGATGGCCAACACATGGATTTATTAAATAAAGTGCAAATGAAAAGGTAATTTTTGTTACAAGTACATACTGCTATTAACCCACCCATTTGTACCTTAAAAATCTGCCAGATCCTGATTCGAGCCCAGCCATGTATTGCAATGGAAGTAGGGAAGCTGAATTATCCCAGATGTGGCCGAACATCCATTTCCAACATCTCTCATTGCTGGCCAACTTGGCTGAGTTGCTGGGAAGTTGTAATTCATCTGGAGAGCCAGAACTTCTCTCCCTGAACCAAGGTGTATCAGACTAGGCAAGGATGCTAAGACCACTCCAGTGCTACAGTGTAGTGGATGAGGAAACCCAATGAAGAATTTTAGATGTGATTGTTATTACTATTCTGGTTTTTTAAATATATTTTTTAAAATGGTAACTGAGAAACTTAATGTATAGGCCAGTAGTTTCAGATTTTGCAAAGTTAAGAAAAGCCGCAGCTACTGAAATCCTGTCTTCTATGCATTTGTTCAGTCACTCCAACAAGAATGGGTTGGTACTTCTGTTCCAACAGATTCTTTTTCATGTTCTGAGAAACTGAACTGGGGGTAATGTGGGAAAAAGTAATTGCCATAATTTTGCTAACTGTTGGGGCCAGCAGAGATGGTGTCCCTGAGTTTTTGATTGGTGGATTGTAAAACATTTGAAGGGGCCGCTTGCAGCCCTGTCAGGTTGCCAGTCAGACCTCAGAATGAAGTGGAAAAGATTAAAATGGGGGGCGGGGGGGGAGCTGCGGCATTGTTTTCTTCCCTGAGCAACCGTCGGATGGAAATAACATGGTTTCCCCGGGCAACCGTCTGCAGAAACGTCAGCGGCCTTGAACGTCTCCTGCTCCACAATTCAGCGCACCACACAGGTGGTTTCCGTATCTCCCCCGCCGAGTCCGGGCTGGCTGAGCGAGGGAACCAGCAGCTCGGCAAAGGCACCAGCGAAAGCTAAGCATCCCCAGCGCTCTCGCTCGCCGGTTCCACCCCATCCTCTTCCTCCTCTCCGCAGAAGCAGCCTGCCCGGGAAGGAGCGCGCGTCCCCGGGTGGAGAGCGCAGGCGGCGACCCAAAGCATCCCCATGTAGTTCCGCTTGCCTTCCAGGTTGCCGCGAAAGGCGCGCAAGGTCGAAGCATGGTCCGCGAGGAAGCGGGGCGCTTTTCCGCAGCTGTTGCACCGCCGTTCTCGGAGTCGCCCCTTCCCCGGACAGCCGACTTCTCCGTCCACAAAATGCAGCGGGAACCCAGCCTTCCAGGGCTCAGCGAGGCCGGGGCCACCTAGTCGTGGAAGCCGGCCCGAAACCCTGCGGTGGCCGCTGCTTCTCACCATCCCCTCGGCGCTTTCGGGAAGGGGCTCGCCTTGCTTGGGCTGGGAATGCGCCTTCCTGCGCCAGCTGCCCATGGAGGAGGTGGCCGCACTGAGCAACGCTTCTGCCGCGCCCGGCAACGGAAGCGCGGGGAGCGGGCAGGGGACGGCACCCACGGACCTCGAGGCGGCGCGGTGGGGCTGGTCGGGGGCAGCGCTGGCCTCGCAGGGCCTGCTGCTGCTCGCCATCTTCGCGCTTTCCACGCTGGGCAACGGCGCCGTGGTGGTGATCATCGCTCGGCACCGGCAGCTCCGGACAGTTACCAACGCCTTCGTGCTGTCGCTGTCGCTATCCGAGCTCCTGGATGCCCTTCTGTGCCTGCCCTTGGCCTTCGTCAGCCTCTTCAGCGGGCGCCCACATGGGGCCTGGCTCTTCGGGCGCCGCCTCTGCTTGGCCAGCGCAACCCTCCACGCTGGCTTGGGCATCGCTGCCACCCTGACGATGGCCCTGCTCTCCTTTGACCGCTACTGTGCCATTGTCCGCCAACCACTGCATAAAATGGGCCGCCGAAGAGCCTCGCAGCTCCTGGCTGCTGTGTGGTTGGCTGCCCTGGGCTTCTCAGGACCTTGGTACTTGCTGGCCCAGGAGGAGGAGGAAGAGCAGCCTGTCGGCTCAGACCCCCCTACCCCCTACCATTGTATGTATGTGCTGCCTTGGGGCTCTTCCCATTTGGGGCCCCCTTATAGTGCAACCTTGATTGTCCTTTGCTACCTGCTGCCCTTTGCCCTCATGTGCTTCTGCCACTACAACATCTGCCGGGCAGTGCGGCTGAGTGAGAGCAGGGTGCGCCCACTCACCACTTATGGGCACCTTCTGCGTTTCTATGGTGAGATGCGCACGGCCACCACCGTTCTAATCATGATTATCTCCATCATCTGCTGCTGGGGCCCTTATTGTATTTTAGGCTTGGCTGCTGCAACGGGACACTTCTCCTTTTCCCCCATCATAGACACTGTGGTAAGCTGGATGGCCTGGGCCAACGGTGCCATTAACCCTCTCATCTATGCCACCCGCAACCCTAACATTTCTCTTCTTCTTGGGCGCAACCGGGAAGGAGGCTATCGGACTCAAAAACCTGTGGCTGCCTATTTGGCGGCTGTTCAGGGTCATCGGCTGGAGAGCAAGAGCCGGGCAGAACGCTATGCCAGCTATGGGCATGGCAACAGCAGCAATGTAAAGAATACTCTGACCTGCTCCAGTCCAGGCACTGGTAGAGAAGTGGCTATGTGGGCTTTTAAGAACCCAGCTGTTCTTTTCTGCCGTGATGCACAACCTGGTTCAGCGTCTGATGTGGGCTTGCCACACAAATCAGGCAATATTGATACTTGCCTTTGAATCAAAATGGCTACATGAATTGGAATTAGTTTGTTGGCAAGACCAAGGTTAATCAGATGTATGTTACCTGATGGGGAGAATAACAGAACTTGGAAAATGGGCATGTGAAGCAAAGAGATCAAATTAATGCCTGGTCTTCTGAATCTCACATCTGCTTTTTAGTGGTTTATGGCAGTTTCATTTTTGCTACATATGGTCTCCTTGAGACCAAGAGTTAAAAGCTATAGGGTTGGATTTGAACATTTACTAAGTGATGATTTAACAATACTATATGGCTGTATCCATGATATACTGACTTGCACACTAGCCAAGCACATATTAACCTAGTGTGTTGTGTGAATTAGAAAACTGGATTGAGAAAATCATGGCTTAATATGCTGGGCAAACATAAACTGAGCTAAAGGATAAATCAAGGATTCAAGAGAAATTAGAGATGCCTCATTCCCAGAATAACAAAAAAGAGGTGAATCACTTGAGGAAAGTTGAGCATTGCAGGATCATACTCCTAGACTGGATATGTGAAAGAAAATATTACTCATCATTAGGCCTGCTGTCACAAACCCTGTTGAGTAAGCTGGTCTGTTGATGAAGTAACATTTTCGCAGTAATGAAATATCACAGCTTAAGTACAGAAAAAATGACTTCTAAATTTTACTCATTTATAGTGTGCTTTTTTGACAATTTATTGCGACAATTTATTGCTAGTGTACCTTCAGAAAATATTTTGTATAGTTAAAAATAAATATGACTATCCACCAAAATTTTGAACACACCGATTAAGGTTCCAGTGATTTCAATAGGAGACATTTGCAGCAGAATTCTGTGTATGTTTCCTCAAAAGCCATTATGTGTATTAATTCTCATTGAAATCAGTGGGGCCTGAAAATTGCTTATGTGGATGATGCCATGTTCAGAGTGCGTTCCTTGAACTCTTGTACTGGTTGATAATAAGTCAGTGTCTGTTGGAGTCTGGTGTCATCTAAGTCAGATAAATGAATGAATGGAATGAATGAATGAATGAATGAGGGAGTTAATGGATGAATGAGGGAGTTAATGAATGTTGGACTAATCTCTAAGAGTACATCCAAACCTGTAATGCTATGATTTTTAAGAACTCGATAAGAAAGCAAATTCTTGTTTGTGACATTTTCGGATTTACTGCACTGTAATTAGTTTGTCTGGAGTGGACCATGAATTTTTTCCATAGAAGCATTTTTTAGCCTTAGTTTTACACAACACAGTATTCATTATATCGAGAACTTCAGAGTTTCATTGAATGGATGGATATGATTATGAGTATTATCCTTCTAAACCTGCTCCATCTTTTATCCCAGCTAGGTTCATATGCACTGTACTTGATGAAGCTTGCCTAGGCTGATCTGAGGAAGCTTACAAGCTATATATACAGGTAATCTGTGACTTACAACCATTCGTTTAGTGACCATTTGAAGTGACTACAGCATTAGAAAAAAGACATGGCCATTTTTTCACATTTAAAATTGTAGCATCCCCATGCTTAATACATGATCAGAAATTGGATGCTTAGCAATTGGTTCATATTTATGACAATTGCCGTGTCCTGGGTGTCACGGGATCCCCTTTAGCAACCTTCTGACAAGCAAAGTCAGTGGGGAAGCTGGATTCATTTAACAACCTTGTTATTAACTTAACTGCAGTGATTCACTTAACCAATGTGGCAAGAAAAGTTGTAAAATGGGTCAAAACTCACTTAACTCTTTTGCTTATCAACAGAAATTTTGGGCAAAATTGTGGCTGTAAGTCAAGGACTACCTGTAGTTGCTTACTTTTTATGAATTACAGTAAATGTCATAAAATAAACAGTGACTTGAAAAAAACTCTCTGATGTTTGCCTAGTTATTGAGCAAAAGGATCTTGCACAGGGTGCCACATATGTACATTTTTGAGCAGAGTTGGGGAATGATGTTGGTTTGACCTGTTTTTTTTTTTTTTGCAGAGGGATCCTCAGTTCAGCAAATGATTCACTAATCTACTTCTTCCATTGAGATAAATCAGACAGCTGTTTAAAAAAGTGCCTTGCCAAAAGAATGGAAAAGATTGTATCTATGCAACATTGGAGGCAGGAATTGAGTGGCTACAGGACTCGACACAAAAATAAATCTACAGTATAAATGGGTTGTACTTGATCAGTTGTATGCACACAACTCTGCAACTCTTTTTTTCCCACTGAGTTAAGAGTCTCCTCTTTGGGTAGTTTTTCCGGAAATCAGTTTTACTAAATTGTTTGGAAAAAGAAAACCACTGAAACAAGAAGTTTAAACTAATACATTGAAATCTTTCTCTACCTTATTGCTTGAGAGTTCTATTTTGGATTTTTCCTCGTAATGAATTTGAACTTCATTTAAGAAAAACAGCTTAGATTGGTATTTTCTGTTATGCATCTTTCTATTACGTTCTGTAATTTTCATGGCTGCCTGAAGTTCTTGATTGGAAAGACTGGGTGGAGTTCGTTTTGGTTACATTAGAAGTAAGGTAGGCTGCAAACACTAGACCAGTGTTTCTCAACCTTGACAATTTTAAGGCATGTGGACTCAACTCCCAGAATTCCACAGCCAGCAATGCTGGGTGTGGAATTCTGGGAGTTGAAGTCCACATGCCTTAAAATTGTCAAGGTTGAGAAACACTGCACTAGACGGATAATTGTAAAATGAAAGACAAGTTATTCACATAAACCCCTTCAGCACACCAAACTCCTCTTATGCCAATAACCACAGTGCTGGTTTGTTCTTTCAGAAAGAAATTTTAAAATTAAACCCGCCTTCATCAAATTAAATTAAAAATATAGAAAAAAATGATTTTCTTTTACATTTTTTATTCAGTTTGATGACATATGCACACAATGGCAGTTTACAACTTGGCGCTACAGTTTTAAATATAATATCTGGATGATGTGGGAAAATTTTATTGCCAATGATTCTACTTCCATAATAATCCAAGGTATTCTGCCTTTTTCGGTACTTGGAGCATAGACTGCATATCCAGATCAGAGCACTTAACTCAATATTGCTTAAATTATTGTAAGAGTTCAAATTTACTATTTGATACCAAATCAGAGCATCATTCTTGTTTTCTGTAATCATAGTCAAAAGTGTATTGTGGAAATCAGGAGTACAAAATGGGGAAACACCTTAACCTGCTTAATCAACTGTCCTTGCCCATCATTGACTGCCCATCACCCAAAACCAGTCTAGAATGAAGTAGCATAGCAATCTTAGAAACAAACAGGCAAACTTTTATGTATAGCTATTTTTGCCTATCCCACAACTTTTCAGCAGACAATAAGAGTGACTGACAGCCCAGCAATCCTTCCTGAATGATGAAATAATAATTCTGGTTTACTCTGAATAGAAGCATTCTTCCCAGGATTAAAGGAAGATGCCCAAGATTTAAACTGGGATCGCCTAGATACATAAATAGTGCTATCTCCAAATGTTTCATGGCTAGCTAGTATTAGAGATTCTTCTTTTACCTGATGGTGGACAAGGAATGAGAGAAAAGCTGTGATGAGTTGATCTTGCTCAACAAACCGCTGGAATCTCTTCTCATTTTCCTGCTACAACCTTTTATATTCACAAATGAGGATTTTTCTTTTCCCTTCCTACACCAGGAATGGGAAGTACATTTTCTGCACAAGAATAATCCACAGATGGGCTAGGTTTTAACTTCCAGAATCCAACATATCTGAAGGGATTTGAAGGATAGAATGGTTGGAGCAATTGCTTGGGATACCCGCTGCATGATGATTGAGACCATAAGCTAGATCATTTTTTGCTCAAGTGCTTATCTTTTGTATAAATGTGGCTTTAGAGTTGGTGTAAATTCCTTGAATGAAAAGAATTGGGAAGGAAAGAAAAGAGGGCCCTGGTCCTTCCATGATTCAAGGGGAAGTCACCTCAAATGTTGGCTTGAGGGTGTGTGAAGGATAGCAACCAATAAGAAGCACAATTTTAATCATCCTTCATATACTTTAGAGATTCATTACATGTGATAATACTATCAAACATCCATATCTGCCTATCCCAGGTCCTTGGGAAGCACTCAGTGCATGGATAAAAATGCCAAATCCAATCTGAATATTTGGCTGATTGTGACAAACCATAATAGCAAATACATTGTGATATCCTAGGTTTTTGGGAAGAACTTGATGGGTTTGAAGGCCAATCACCAGCTAAAGAACTGGCAGTGTGAATTCAGATTGTTGTGAACAGAGGATAATAATTTAGCAATTTATTAAATATGTATGCCATCCAACTCTCAGTAGCTCTGGGTAGTTGACAACAATAAAAGAAATTACAATAAAAATCAATAAAAGATAAAAGATGGCAAGTGTAACAGGCCAGATGATATAAAGGAAAAGGATCTCTCCTTTCCTCTTCAAAGGTCTGGATGAAGAGCCACGTCTTCACTGCTATTCTGGGAAAATGTTCCAGGGAATGCTAGAGCATCTATTTCCAGGGAGACATGCATGTTGAATTGTTGCCTACTACAGCACAGGATTAGGGAAACAGCATTTCACTGTCACACAATCTCTTCTGTTACCCCATCAAATGCTGGGTTGTAAAGACATTTGCATCACCTCCATTGATGTTGTTATTACTAAAAATAATTATTAAAAGACCCAAATGAACTACAGGTAGTCCTCAACTTACAATAGTTCATTTAGTGAGCATTCGAAATTACAACTGCACTGAAAAAAAGTGACTTGGACCATTTTCACCCTTAGGGCCATTGCAGCATCCCCATGGTGACGCCATTTATATTTGGAGGCATGACAACTGGTTCATATTTATGACAGTTGCGATGTCTCGGGGTCATGTGATCACCTTTTGCGATTTCCTGACCAGGAAATTGAGGATTCCCTATATTTTAAAAAGACCAACAGGGCTGAGAGATTGTTGCCTTCTCCAGTAGATGGCAATGCTGCTTTTGTATAGAAATGGCATGAAACCAAGCCTGCACAACCTTGCTTCCATTAATTTTCCTCTCTCCTCTCTCCTCTCTCCATTGGGACACACAATCTTCCAAGTCTTATTTCAACCCAGAGGATTCTCCTGAGAAAGTAAAGGAAGTTATGAAGGAAATCAGCTCATTGTTTAATATACCTTTCTCCTTAGCATGGGCTGAAAGAAAAACTCAAGGACTCCTGTAAAAAACCCTAGGGATACATTAAGCAGAGCCTCTTTAGGTTAAATTTACAAACAGAGAGTTGGCAGTTGCTCTGTAAGCAAGCCAGAAAGAAGATCCACTCTCAGGTTGGAGGGCTTCCGAGGCCATATCAGCCTTTTCTTCACTCTCAAGATGAAATGTACCAGGCTTCACTCTGACAATTTCTCTCCTGGCTCCCTTTGCTGTTAATCAGGGCAGCAGGATAGAGTCATTGGCTTCATGCACACTGCATATGAAAAAGGAACAAATTGTTTACACTGCACATCTACCCGGTCAAGCTAGCATTAGAAATCTTGTGCTACAAACATGGCTGAACATACTATTATCTATATTGTATTTGTATTTGTAGAGGATCCAACAGCATCTGCAGCTTTCCTTGACTGACTACTCAAAGACAACTAAGAGTTGTTTTTTTTATAACTGCTAGAAACAATTATAATTGCACAGCATTTACAATCCTTTACACTTGGCACCCACTGGGAATGTGCATGGTTCAAAAAGGATTTGAAAGAAGTTCTTGGAGACATTGTATGAGTATAAGCACAGCATCTCTCTGTTAACCGGTAAACAGCCCTTCTTTTTCAGACTTTATCATGAGCTTATGAAATATTGTTGCTTCAAAGAATCCACTTACCTCTTAATGTTTTGGAGGGTTCATAAAATCACAGACTTGTATTGCAAAGTTATAGAGTTGGAAGGGGCTACCAGGGCTAACCCAATACTCATGTGGAAATCTGGAAAAAAAAAAAAAACTACTGCAGAGAGGAATTGTGCTCATGGGAGAGGCAAGGCACCTCTTCCAAATTATGTTGATTATGTGCACAGAAAGCTATAACACAGAGGTCCCCAACCTTTGGGGCACCAGGGACCGGTTATGTGGTGAGATGTTTTTCTGCAGACCGGAGGGGGGGCATGCTTTTGTGTACTGCCTGCATCCCGCGGATGGGACTTTTCTTGTTTGTGTAGACCACATGCTGGCAAGCCGTGTTCTGGAGCTGATCCATGGACCAGGGGTTGGGAACCCCTGCTCTTCCCTCAAGAAAAAGAAATTGTGTCTCATCTCCAGTTGAGAGAGACGTTTGGCAGCAGAGAAAGTCTTCCAGAATTTAACAAGGGATCTGGAAGGCATCAACTGGACTTGCCAATGGGACGTTGGTGTTTCTTGTGCCTCAGAGAAGAGCATATGCTTTGCTTACACATTTCCAAGTAAATCAGTGGGGGGAAAGCTGCTTGGGATTCTATATAGCCACAGCAAGACTGATCAGCTAGTAAAAGCAATGACCTATGTCTGTTTTTAAAACAGCTTTCCTTAACCCAGCATTTGCAGATGTATGGGAACCCCAGAATTCTCATACAATATGGACTACAATAGTTGGGACTTCTGGGAAAATTTACATATTTTAGTCCCAATGTGTCTCAAGAACAGCTATTAGGAAACCCTGATTTAAAAATTGCAAACAATGGATGGAACTTTTTCTCATTAGTGGGTAGTGATTTTTCTAAATAGATATTATAATAGATGTTACCAATCACATTATTAGTTGCCCAGTGAAAGCAATAATGGGTTGGATCTTTCATAGAGTTGCCTCTGCCAATCCAGCCGGAGGCGGAGAGAGGGGGGGAGAATTAAAATAGTTTTAGCTTTTCTTTCTTCTTCCTTAAGAACTTGATAGTCTTTGAACACAGGGTCCTTAAATTATGCAATCTAAATTCATTACAAAAGGTAGTGAAATGTGAGAGAGAAGCACTTGAAATCAATGTGAGTTGCCATTATCTAAAGTTTATAGAATCTATAGAAAGATAAAGATGATGATAGATAGAGACAGATAGATAAACAGACAGTCAGATAGATAGATAAAGAAGAAAAGAGAATAAAGAAATTAGGAAAACTGGTGGTCATATGTGGGAGTTATATGCCTCAAAAGACAATTTAGGTAGTTAGGCTTTATTTAGCGTGATGCTGGATTTTAAAGAACGTGAACTGTTTCTTCTCTGCATACATAAAAGGATCTTAGAGATTCTAAAATTGTATAGGGCATTTGTGGAAAAAGAACCCCTACTTAGCTATAAGAAAATAAGAAACTTACACAGAGTCATAAGATTAGGGTGAACAAATACAGTTGATAAAATAAGTATGTATAGGGATCTGAGATCAGGGAAAACAATTCCAGACCTTAAACTTAACTCGCCATTCAGTGATATTGATAGACTCTAAATAACATAGTACAGTTCAGAATGATGAATGAATTTTCATTTTGATCCAAGTGTTTTAGGAACACAATCAAAAATTTGCATAGAGGCCGTTTCTATCATCTAAATAGATCTGATTTACACTAAGAAGAAAAAAAAATAAGCTACATTAGGTCATATGGCTTATTGTAAAAGTTTATTGAAAATCTATTGGTTGATTGATTAGATTTGTAAGATCTCCCAGTTCAGATACTGACTCTAGGAAGCAAGGATTTTGTTTTCTCAGCAATGATAATAAGTCCAAATGCTTATGTTGTAGATAGAATATCTGTAGTTTCAGCCACAAAATGTGTGTGGCTCTCAAAATTGTTGTGCTAGCTGGGTTCCTGCTCTCATTAGTCTCAGGAAGTTAAACGATTGGATCCCACCCAATATCTTGATCCAGAGCTCTTTAATGAGATAAAATCATTCTGCTGCATTCCCGGTGCTAATGGAAGAGCTACAGCAATAACATATAATTGATTATAGGTAGTCCTCGACTTACAGCCATTACTTTGGTGACCATTCGAAGTTACAATGGCACTGAAAAAGCGACTTATGACTGTTTTTCACACTTATGACTGTCGAAGCATCCTCATGGTCTTGTGATCAAAATTTAGACGTGTGGCAATTGACATGTATTTATGATGGTTGCAGTGTCCCAGGATCATATTTCTGCAACCTTCTGACGAGCAAAGTCAACAGGAAAGCCAGATTCACTTAACAACCATGTTACTAACTTAACAACTGCAGTGATTCACTTAACACCTGTGGCAAGGAAGGTCGTAAAATAGGCCAAAATTCACTTCACAATTTGTCTTGCTTAGCAACGGAAATGTTGGGCTCAGTTGTGGTCATTAAGTCTTTATGAAAGACAGACCAAACATCTGTATGTGCCCATCAATGGGCGTGTGAGTATGGTCACGAGAGCAGATGTATGCAAGCCCTCTCTCAAATCCCCTCCAGCTCCTTTTGCAGCTTTGAGGGCCAAAGAGGGCATTTAATAATTTCATTGGTTTACGTCAGAATATAAAGGTTCACCATGCCTTGTTCTACTAGATCTCTTCTGGGAAACCTCTGGCACACTCTCTTTCACTTCCCCCACCATAGCAATGCACAAATAATGCTACTGTTGTTCGGCAGCAGTGGGTGTTCCTTCTATTTTCTCTTCTAATTAAGGTCTGAGATCTGACCTACTTGTGCCAAAGGAGCTTTTCTAGGAGAGCGGTTCCACCCAATGAGATACACCTATCTTTGCAGAAGAGCCAGAACTGCTTCGAGAACCACACACAGCGATGACACTCAGCTTTCATTCCAACAGGTGTGGCGTTCCCAAGTGACTCATTTGATTTGACTGAACTTTTGCAAGGCCTTTGGAACACCCAAAAGGCAAACGAAGATGCCTTAGTTAGCCAGACACCTGCTCGCTCTAGGCTAGCAATTAAAGAATACTGCAGGAATGCATCCAAAAGCCAAGGAAATCAGTGTGGAAAGGCTAGACTGCAGAAGGCAGCGTGCATAGCCAGGAATAGGCAAAAAGAAATTTAGAATTGGTTAGCTTTGTAATGAAATCTAGCATCCCATCAGTCTGCAGCTAATACGCCGATACCACAACTTGCGGCAGATTTAGTACACTGAAATAGTTCCCACGGTATGCAAGCTTGTTCTGTTTTGCTCCCAAGTTGTGGTTGTGCTCAGCTCCCACTTTTGTAAGATCTCCTCAGCTGGTCTTCTGGCATCATACATGTGATACCTTCAGACTTTTAAAAACCATGGACTTCCCCATTTTCTTTTGCTTTTCCTTTTAACTGCTTCAAATCCCTTGTGGATGTAAAGTCAGTCTCAAGTGAAATGTTAAAATAACCAAGCAAGTAGACAAACATTTGTCCGTGGTGTAACCATTTATGGGTTCCCGATACACCCAGAGAAATTAAAAACAAAAATAAATAAGTAGCAATAGCAATCCTAAAGGACACCAACCCTGACTACTCTTTGGAAAGACAGATACTGAAGCTGAAGCTCAAATACTCTGGCCACCTAATAAAAAGCGAGGACTCTTTGGAAAAGACCCTGATGTTGGGAAAGATTGAAGACAAAAGGAGAAGGGGATAAGATGGTTAGATAGTGCCATCAATGCAATAAACAAGATTTGTGCAAAATCTGAGGGATAGTGGAGGACAGGAGGCCTGGCATGCTATGGTCCATGGGGTCGCAAAGAGTCAGACACAACTTAGTGATTGAACAACAGAAAATAGCAATGCAGCCCATGGTTTCAGGACTGCTGTTATTAGAGATGTTCAAACTGCCCTGTCGATGATTTGCAAACCAAAGCAGCTGTTGACTTCTGCAAAGCTTCCTAGAGCATGGTGATTGTTGAATTACTGAATAGTCGTTATCAGGGGAAGAGGATTTCTTTATAAATCCATCTAGAATAGTGTCTGTCCACAGCTCAAGCAAAGTCACCCAGATAATTCCCAAGCATTTATTTCAGTGGTTCTCAACCTGTGGGTCAGGACCCCATTTGGGGTCAAACGACCATTTCACGGGGGTCGCCAAACAACGCAGTCCGCCATTTTTTCCCCCTTTTCCTTAGCTGTGCTACTCCCTTTTATTCTATTGGCTTTTGAAAGCCAATAGAATAGACTCTCTTGAATAGAGTCTAATTCTATTGGTCAATAGGATTTGTCCAGGCTGTCTCTGCCCTGCTGAGCCCGCCAAAAGTCCAATTCTGCAAACGGTGCTGCACCAGTTGAGTAGTCCTCGACTTACGACCGGTTGGGGGTTGCGGCATTAAAAAGGTTGAGAACCACTGATTTATTTCATGCCTTTTAAGGTACCAGGACCGTGTGTTAAATCTGGAATACTTAGAGAAATCTTTTTTTTTTCCTATACGTTTCCAAAGTCAAAACAATGGACTTGATCTAGATCAGTACAACTTTTCAATACAGCAGATTCAACCGTACTATATAATAGTGGCATATTATTCTCCCACGGCTGCTTTGTGTTCCATGAAGATTTGTTGGAAATTTTTTTTACAGTGCTCTCATCCCTCATCAGCTTAGTTCATTACAAAAATGCTGAGCATTTTCATTTTCAGCCTTGGACTAAACAAACCACAATATCCTTATCAGTTCATCATTCACTTCAGTTCTCATATAATTTTTAAAAGTTCTTTTTGCATGTTTTCTATTCTTGCTATCAGAAAGGCTAAAAATAGAAATAATAGCATTTTCTCAGGGACTCTATTATTTCTAATTGCCCATCTATATACTGCTGTAGATAATAACCAATGAGATATTTTTATTGCTAACCGTTATTTTGTCTGTGAGGTTTCCTGATCAATATTTGAAAAGGAGGCCTTTGGGAACTGGCCTGAGCTTTTAAAGAGAATACAAACATCTATCTATGTCCATCTTTCATCATCTTCTTCTAAATCTTGTAGTTAGCTAGCTACATTTAAAACCAACATAGAAAGAAACTAGAGAGTTAAAGTTGGTTGCTATTTTGGCTTAAGGTGTATGTTTACTCTAAAAGAAGTCCTGGATAATTCACTGGAACTTACTCAAGGTCTTTCCTATGTTTAGACAGTTCCCAAACCAGGATGCAGTGAAAATATATAATTATATACTTATGGCATGATATTCCTAAATTGAATAATGCTTGGATACAAATTTGATGTAGCAAACACCTTCTTCCAGAGTTGCATTTAGTTTACCAACTCAAGGAAATGTAGTCTTAAATCTTTTTTTCCCCTCTTTTTCTTTGGAGACTTTCTTCAGAGTGTCTACAAAAAAAGATGAGGTCTGCAAAAATAACTGCTGAGATATTTCTTATTTCCCCAACTTAGGTCTAAGAGTACATTTCCATGGCTCTTCAGATACTCTTAATTCTTTTATTTTTTAAAAGTCAAGGTGTGCAAAACATTTTAATCAGAACTAGAATCCTAGTTTGGATGTGGCCATTTAAGTCAAGGCAAGCTATCTGTTTGGCAAAAGATTTCAAATTAAAGTATCCCTGGTGGACAGGTGGAAGGACAGCTTATCTCTGTTCTATCAAATGGTTTTTACTTTTTTAAGTGGAATTTGTCTTCTTATTATTTAAATCCCTAACTCCATGTCCTGGACTCCGAAATAATGGAGAACACCACTTGATCTTCTACTGTGTATCAGCCATTCAAGTATTTGAAGAATGTTATCCTATTTCCCAACTCAGTCTCCTCAAGGCTAAGCTGTCTAAATTTCATCAATTTATCTTCATAGGATTTAATTTGTAATCCTATAGTTTTCCTTACAGCTCATTTCTGAACTTGTTCCAATTTATCTAAATCTTCAAATGGGATGCTGAGAACTTGACACAATATTCAAATAAAGTTCGTTAAACACAAAATGAAATACTAAACCAAGGAAAAACAAATACATAAAAACCTGCACACCAAGACATTTCAGCATAAATGAGATGTATGAATTATACTGAAATAGTTTTTCAGTGCCAGATGTAAAGTATATATTCAGAGATACTGAAATATATTTTTACAATTTCTAGTTCCATGAGAATGCTACACTGGACTTGTGCAATTCAAGACTTGGGGTGGGGAGTATGTATGGTTTGAAAAACCATTTTTCTATAACAGAATAAATTATGCTTTTCTTAGGATAGGTCAAAATGTTATTTCCTGTATTTATTGGGATAGCAGACCAACAATATACTTGGGAAAGATGTAGCTATCAAATCTTTGTTTAAATGTGTGTTGCTTGCATGTTAAATGTCATAAATACATCCATCAGTTTGTTTTAAAATTTACTCAAGTATAAATGATACTGAATATCCTTAATTTTATGTATACTC